>NC_067412.1:4379046-5639046 GCF_009764475.1 Pristis pectinata | reverse complement strand
TGATCCCAGGGATGAAGGGTTAACGTATGAGGAGTGTTTGATGGCTTTGGGCCTGTACTCACTGGAGTTTAGAAGGATGAGGGGGAATCTCATTGAAACCTACCGAATATTGAAAGGCCTGGATAGAGTGGATGTGGAGAGGATGTTTCCAGTAGTGGGAGAGTCTGGGACCAGAGGGCGCAGCCTCAGAATAGAAGGACATCCCTTTAGAACAGAGATGAGGAGGAATTTCTTCAGCCAGAGGGTGGTGAATCTGTGGAATTCATTGCCACAGACAACTGTGGAGGCCAAGTCATTGGGTGTATTTAAAGTGGAGGTTGATAGGTTCTTGATTAGTAAGGGCGTCAAAGGTTACGGGGAGAAGGCAGGAGAATGGGGTTGAGAGGGAAAAATAAATCAGCCACGATCGAATGGCAGAGCAGACTCGATGGGCCGAATGGCCTAATTCTGCTCCTATGTCTTGTGGTCTCATAAATATAGATTTTTAAAAATCTGGCCTCAGTAACGGTAACCGTGAATTTATATTGGAATTGCTTTATTATTGTCACATGTACTGAGCTACAGTGAAAAGCTTTGTTTTGTGGCATCCATACAGATCTTCCACACATAAGTACATTGCGGTATTAAAAGAAAAAAAGATACAGAATATAGTGTTACAGTTACAGAGAAAGTCATCGTCATAGGGTCATAGAGTCATACAGCTGGAAACAGGCCCTTTGGCCCAACTCATCCATGCTGACTGTGTTGCCCAGCAAGCTGGTCACATCTGCCCACGTTTGGCCCAGAGCCCTCTAAACCTCTCCTATCCATGTACTTATCTAGATGGCTTTTAAACATTGCTAATGTGCCCGCCTCAACCATTATTTTTTATTTTATTTTATTTTACAGTGTGGTAACAGGCCATTCCAGCCCAACAAGTCTGCACTGCCCATTTTTTAAACCCATATTAACCTACCCGTACGTCTTTGGAATGTGGGAGGAAACCGGAGCACCTGGAGGAAACCCACGCAGACACGGGACAACGTACAAGCTCCTTACAGACAGCGACGGGAATCGAACCCCGATCGCTGGCGCTGTAATAGCGTCGTGCTAACCGCTACGCTACCGGCAGCTCATTCCAAATACGCACCACCCTTTGCGTGAAGAAGCTGCCCCTGATGTCCCTTTTAAAGCTCTCGTCTCTGATCTTAAACCTATGTCCTCTTGTTTTTAGCACCCCCTCCCTGGGAAAAAGACTGTGTGCTTTCACCCTGTCTATGCCCCTCATGATCTTGTACACCTCTATCAGGTCGCCCCTCAATCTCTTACGTTCTGGGGAATAAAGTCCTTGTCGACACAACCTCTCCTTGTAACTCAGGCCCCCAAGTCCAGGCAACATCCTGATAAATCTTTTCTGCACTCTTTCTAGTTTAGTAACATCTTTCCTATCACAGGGTGACCAAAGCTGTGCACAATACTCCATGTGAGGCCTCACCAATGCCTTATATAACTACAGCGTAACACTCCCCAACTCCTATACTCAATGCCCTGACTGATAAAGGCCAGTGTGCCAGAAGCCTTCTTCACCACCCTGTCTACAGTACCTGTGACGCCACTGTCAGTTCTTGCACTCCAAGGTCCCTCTGTTCCATAACACTCCCCAGGGCCCTACCATTCACTGTATAAGTCCTACCTTTGTTTGATCTCCCAAAATGCAATACCTCCACATTTATCTCGATTGAAAACCATTTGCCAATCCTCAGCCCAGAGACCCAGAAGATCAAGATCTGCCGTAATTTCTCATCACCTTCTACACTATCTACAACACCACCTATTTTAGTATCATCCACTAACTTACCGAGCACGCCTTGTCCATTCACATCCAAATCGTTTGTATAAATTACAAACAACGGTCCCAGCTCTGACCCCTGTGTCACATCACTAGACACAGGCTAGAAACAACCCTCAACCATCACCCTCTGCTTCCTACCACTGAGCCAATTATGAATCCAATCCACTATTTTCCCCTGGATCCTAACCTTCCAGACTCACCTGCCATGAGGTACCTTGTCAAAGGGCAGAAAGTCCAGTGCAGGTTGACAAATAAAGTGCAAGGGTCACGACAAGGTAGATTGGGAGATCAAGAGTTCATCTTTCAGTGTATGAGAAGTCCGTTCAAGAGTCTGGTAACAATGGGATAGAAGCTGTCTTTGAGTATGGTAGTTTGTGCTCTCTTTTGTATCTTCTGCCCGATGGGAGGGGGTAGAAGAGAGAATGATTGGGGTGGGTGGGGTCCTTGATTATGTCGACTGCTTTCCCGAGGCAGCGGGAAGTGTGGGCGGAGTCAGTGGAGGGAAGAACTGTTTTCTCACAAAAGCCTATCAAGTTCACTAATGTCCTTCAGGGGAGGAAATCTGCCGTCCTTACCTCATCTGCAACTCCAGACCCACCAAACTGGCTGACTTTTAACTGCCTCCCAGTTCAGGGGCAAATAGGGATAAAAAAATGCTGGCATTGCCAATGATATTCCCATCCTGAGAACAAATAAAACAGTGAAAACTGCGTGGACATACACTGGACAGTAAAGTGACATGGTGTGCTTACTGTATAACAATGCAACACTAACCTGAAGCATGCAGAAGTTTGGAATCACAACATGTTCATATGTTTATAAATTAACCCTGAACATAGAACATAGAACAGAACAGCACAGGGACAGACCCTTTGGCCCATGATGTCTGTGCCAAACAAATTAATGACAAATTAAACTAAGTCTCTTTTTAAAGATAAGATCTTTATCAGTCACATCAAAACACACAGTGAAATGCATCTTTGTGTAGAATGTTCTGGGGGCAGCCCGCAAGTGTCGCCACGTTTCCGGCACCAACATAGCATGCCCACAACTTCCTAACCTGTATGCCTTTGGAATGTGGGAGGAAACCGGAGCACCCTGAGGAAACCCACGCAGTCACGGGGAGAACGTATAAACTCCTCACAGGCAGCGGTGGGAATCGAACCCGGGTCGCTAGCGCTGTAATGGCGTTACGTTAACCGCTACACTAACAGCCTCTGGAATTCCAATATCATATCTGCCTCCACCACCACCCCTGGCAACCTATTCCAGGCACCCACCACTCTCTGTGTAAAAAAACTTGCCCCGCACATCTCCTTTAAACTTTTCCCCCTCTCACCTTAAGTGCATGTTTTCTAGTACTTGGCATTTCTACTCTGGGGAAAGGATTCTGACTGTCTACACTGTCTATGCCTCTCATAATTTTATGAACCTCTATCAGGTCTCCCCTCAGCCTCCGACACTCCGGAGAAAACAACCCAAGTTTGCCCAACCTCTCCTTATAGCTCATACCCTCTCATCCAGACGACATCCTGGTGAACCTCTTCTGCACCCTTTCCAAAGCCCCCACATCCTTCCTGTAATGGAGCAAACAGAACTGCACACAATACTCCAAGTGTGGCCTAATCAAAGTTTTATATAGCTGCAACATGACTTCCTGAGTCTTATACTTAATGCCCCAACCAATGAAGGCAAGCATGCCATGTGCCTTCTTTACCACCCTATCTACCTGTGTGGCCACTTTCAGTGAGCTATGGACTTGGACTCCCTTAACGTGTATGTACTATGCCTCAATGCATTTGTGAGGGTGTTTCAATGGCAGAGATGCACAAATGGCTCAGTTCAATTTTATATGATTTTGTAGCGGCCCGTACTTACGGGACTTGAACCGCCATCGACGGCCGCGGGCAGATGTGCGGCAGCGCGTCGTGAGCTAACCGTGGGGCGGGCCTTCCCGCGGGATCCTGATGTCACATCTGCCGGAGAGGCTCTCGGGTATCTTCAATCGCGCGCGCGTTTTGCTTCACACAGTAAAGTGTGCTCCAATTCAGCCACAACGTCTCCGAGTTTTCCTTTCAGGAACACGTCGTGTTCGGCTACACTTGGTGACCCCGGTGCTTCCAGACGGCACCTGGAACCCGCGACATGAATTCCAATGACTCGCACAACGCAGTCTCGCTCAAGCTCCCGACTTTCTGGGCCGCTCAGCCCCACGTCTGGTTTGAGCAGGCTGAGGCCCAGTGCAGCATCAGAGGCATTACAGCCGATGCCACGCGGTATCACTACGTGATCAGTGCGCTCGACCAAGCCACAGCAGGCCGGATCATCGACTTCCTGCACCAACCACCAACGGAGGACAGGTACGCTAGCATCAAGGCGCTCCTGATCCGTACTTTCGGACTCCCAGCAGACATCCCCTCCGACAGAGGGGCACAGTTCACAGTCAGGCCTGTGGATAGCACTGGCGCAGCTCTTGGCACCCGGTTACATCACACCACGGTGTACCATCCCCAGTCCAACGGTTTGGTCGAGCGGTTCCACAGGCATCTCAAATCAGCCCTGATGGCGCGCCTCCCCTCGGTTTTACTGGGCATCCGCACGGCCCCCAAGGAGGACCTGGGCACCTCCTCAGTGGAGTTAGTCTACGGCACTCCCCTGACGGTCCCAGGCGAGTTCGTGCCAGAGGCCCAAGGTCCAGCAGGGATGCCGGCGGAAGTGCTGACGAGGCTATGGGATAAGGTAGAGACCCTGGCACCGGTTCCCACCTCCAGACATGGCACTACACCGTCCTTTATCCCTAAGGACCTCCGGGACTGTGAGTACGTTTTCATCCGCAGGGGCATGCACAAGTCACCGCTGCAGAGGTCGTACGAGGGACCCTTCAGGGTGCTCCGACACAATGGATCTACGTGTGTCGTGGAGGTGGGTGGCCGTGAAGAGACTTTTACGGTGGACCGCCTCAAACCGGCGCATTTGGACATTGAACAGCCGGTGAAGGTACCCTCACCGCGCTGACAGGGCAGGCCACCCAAGAGGGACACACAGACTGGGGGTCTCACGCCCCCGATGGACACTTCTGGGGGGGGAGGGGGTGGTGGTGTAACGGCCTGTACTTATGGGACTCGAACCGCCATCGGCGGCCGCGGGCGGACACATGGCAGCGTGTCGTGAGCTAACCTCAGGGCGAGCCTTCCGGCGGGATCCTGACATCACGTCTGCCAGAGAGGCTCTCGGGTATCTTCATGCGCACGCGCGTTTTGCTTCACACAGTAAAGGGTGCTCCGATTCAGCCACAACGTCTCCGAGTTTTCCTTTCAGGAACGTGTCACATTCGGCTACAATTTATGTTAATGTTCCTCTTGTGAATGCTGCTTATCTGATGCTATGTGCTTGTGATGTTGCTGCAAGCAAGTTTTTCATTGCACCTGTGCATACATGTACTAGTGCACATGACAATAAACTCGACTTTGACTTTATAGATTCATACAGCTTGGAAACAGGCCCTTCAGCCCATCGAGTTAGCACCAACCATCAAGCAGCCATCTCACACTAATCCTACACTGATCCCATTTTACCCTGCCCGCATCTTGGTGGTTGCTTTAAGTGCTCCAAGGGCAGGAAGACTTGAGCAGAGCCGGTGGCCTTTCTTTAGCTGGTCCCAGTCGAGGATTTGTACCCGGAAAGCATGTGGGAGTGTGGGATGCAGGGGGTGGTGAGCAGGAAGGTTCATCCAACCATCTCACAGCACAAAGGACCCAGTGTGTTTCTTATTTACATCGAGGCTTTGAAAGGCCACGACGGATTATATTTTGATTGGGTCACTGTCAAACTATACAAAACCTTTTAAAAATGCACAGTAAAAATTTGTTTTCCAGTTGCTGGGCAAACCACATACAGTAATCATAGCTGTGTTTCCATGACACAGCTTCTGTACCGGAATTTGGAATCTTTGCTTGGTGGAAACCACATCTGGAGGAAGACCAACATCACATGATCAGGCAGAGGGACATGTGGACAGCAGGGAGTCCAATGATCGCTCCGCGTGCAGGATTCCACCCCCACTGACCCTGCCCCCAGCTTGGGGGGATAAAGTGAGTCATCCCATCTCGGAAGGAACTGAAGGAACCTCTTCATAAACTCGGCTCCTCTCTCTCTCTCTCTCTCACACACACACACACACACACACACTCTTTCTCTCTCTGTCATACAGACACACACTCTCTCTCTCTTTCTCTGTCATACACACATGCACACTCTCTCTCCCCTCTCTGTCATACACACACACACACACACACACACACACACACACGCACACTCTCTCTCTCCCTCTCTGTCATACACACACTCTCTGTGACATACTTTCTCTCTCTGTCTGTCTCTCACACACACACACTCCCTCACACACTTTCTTTCTCTCTCTGTCAGACGCACATGCACTCTCTCTCTCTTTCTCCCTGTCATAAACACACACACACACACACACACACACTCACACACACGCCCTCTCTCACACATTTACAATCTCTCTTTTTCTCTTTCTCAAGTGCACACACACACACAATCTCTCTCACACACACATACACGCAAACACACAATCTCCCTCTCTCTCACACAAACACACACACATACACATATATATAAACACACAAGCCTGTGCCTTCTCAACCAGCCCAGCTTCGCTGGGCCCCTGTATAGCTCATGCTAACATGTAACCATGTTGTTATTTACAAAGTGGTGCATTTATACTCAAGGTCCTGAGCTTTATTCCTGTTATAGAGGGCTAACCTGGCCAGTATGAGGACCTACTGTCTGTTTCAAAGCTGACCCAACTCACCTTTGAAAGGCACAGTGAGATCCCATTGGGCGCTGGTAGGTGGTCAGGTCCCACCAGAGGATGCAAGTGAGCTGTGGCTAATATCCAGAAGCAACTTTACACCTGATGGTCAGGAAACAGTTAAGTCCTGGTTTGCCTGCTCTCGCATGGTTTACACAGTGAATGGTGGGGCCTGGGGCATGTTGTAGGATAGACAGAACAAGTGGTACAGATACCTAGTTCCCTGAAAGTGGCCATGCATGTAAACAGGGTGGAGAAGAAGGCATTTGGCACGCAACATCGGTCAGGGCACTGAGTATAGAAGTTGGGACATCATGTTGGGACGCTGGTGAGACCACACTTGGAGTATTGTGTGCAGTTCCGGTCGCCCAGCTATAGGAAGGCTGTCATTAAGCTGGAAAGGGTGCAGGAAAGATTCACAAGGCTGTTATCAGGACTGGAGGGCTTGAGCTATAAGGAGAGACTGGATAGGCTGGGACTTTTTTCCCATAAGCGTAGGAGGCTGAGGGGAGACCTTACAGAGGTTTATAAAATCATGAGGGGCATAGGTAAGGTGGACGATCACAGTCTTTTCCCCTGGGTAGAGCAGTCTAAAACTAGACAGCGTAGATTTAGGGTGAGAGGGGAAATATTTAAAAGGGACCTGAGGGGTAATTTTTTCACACAGAGGGCAGTGGGTGGATGGAACGAACTGCCAGAGGAAGCTGTAGAGGTGGGTACAATTACACCGTTTAAAAGACATTTGGACAGGTTCATGGAAAGGAAAGGTTTAAAGTGATATGGGTCAAATGCAGGCAAGTGGGACTAGCTCAGATAGACAACTTGGTTGACATGGACGAGTTGGGCCAAAGGGCCTGTTTCCATGCTGTATGTCTCTATGACTCTGGTTAGGCCACATTCAATTCTGGTCACTCCATTATAGGAAGGATGTGGAGGCTTTGGAGAGGATGCAGAAGAGCTTCACCAGGATGCTGCCTGGATTAGAGGGCATGTACTATAAGGAGAGGTTGAACAAACTTGGGTTGCTTTCTCTAGAGCGGCAGAGGCTGAGGGGAGACCTGATAGAGGTTTATAAGATTATGGGAGGCATAAATAGAGTAGACAGCCAGTATCTTTTACCCAAGGTTGAAGTGTCTAATACTAGAAGACATGCATTTAAGGTGAGAGGGGGTCAGTTCAAAGGAGATATGAGGGGCAAATCTTTTACACGGAGAGTGATGGATGCCTGGAATCTGCTGCCAGGGGTGGTGGAGGCAGATACAACAGGGGTCTTTAAGAGGCTCTTAGATAGGCACATGAATATGCAGAGAATGGAGGGATATGGATATTGTGTAGGCAGAATGAATTAGTTTAGGCATTTAATTATTATTTTAATTGGTTCGGCACAACATGGCCTGTTCTTGTGCTGTGCTGTTCTATGTTCTATGTTCTGGGGCTGCATTGCTGAGCTGGCACTCGGGTCCAGTGCCTGGTTGGTGAGAACAGACTAAGAGAGCAGCGGAGGGAGAACTCCCTCCAATATCCAAGTCCGTCCTCCTCCCCGGTGAAATAAACAGGTGACCCGTGGCATTACCAATACAGCAGGGAAGAAAACACAACACTCCTTGGGCACCATTGCAATTCCAAATCAACGTTCCCTCACTTACAGTCGTTTTGTTTCATACATGGCCAAGAATTTTGCTTAATACAAACAAACCATCCACTGCAACATAACAGGGGAACATTCAGAAAACACTTGGCTGCTTGTACTTGTTAAAGTGTTTTCCTCTTTAATGCATTGCCGGTCATTTCAGGCATCAGTCTGAAGCTCCTCCAGCTTCTTGTTTGTTGCTACGGAATTAGTTGCTCCTGCTTTAGCCAGAGAGCGTCCAAACATTCCTTTACTTGTGTGGAAGATAACAGGGATAGGTTTCTTGGCAAAGTCCAATTTAGCACAAGAACACAAGAGAATAGGATAAGATAAGATATCTTTATCAGTCACATGTATATCGAAACACACAGTGAAATGCACCTTTTGCGTAGAGTGTTCTGGGGGGCAGCCCACAAGTGTCGCCACGCTTCCAGCGCCAACATAGCACGCCCACAACTTCCTAACCCGTATGTCTTTGGAATGTGGGAGGAAACCGGAGCACCCGGAGGAAACCCACGCAGACACAAGGGGAGAAGGTACAAACTCTTTACAGACAGCGGCCGGAATTGAACCCGGGTCACTGGTGTTGTAATAGCACTGCGCTAACTGCTGCACTACCGTCCGTGCCCAAAGCAGGAGAGAGAATAATTTGCAGTGTTCTGGGACAGTGAAAGAGCAGAGAAATGGGACTGATAGGTCTGCTGTACCAGGAGACAGTATGGACTCAATGAGCTGATTGGTCTCCTGTTCTGCTGTAATGATTCTATGTCTAACAGATGATTGCAAAACCTTCAGACAACAGTGTGATATCGATCCCTTGTTCAGCTATCAGTTACGGCCTTGGGATCTTTACACTCACCCTGGAGCACAGGTGGTGCCTGGGTTTGACGTCTGACAGTGTAGCATGTCCTCAGCTCTGCCCGGGAGCTCTACACATTGTGCTCTGGTCCCTGGATGTGAGAGAGCTGTTGATCCCATCTACACCCCCCCCATCAGGACACAAGACACATACACCACTGATATAAAAATTGTACAACAGAAGAGTTCACCAGGACCAAGTGGGAAGTGTCTGCCAAATCACATCCCACTTAGATAAGATAATGTGGGAGGAAATCGGAGCACCCGGAGGAAACCCACGCAGACACGGGGAGAACGTACAAACTCCTCACAGACAGTGGCTGGAATTGAACCCGGGTCGCTGACGCTCCGGTTTCCTCCCACATTGCAAAGACATACGGGTTAGGAAGTTGTGGGCATGTTATGTTGGCGCCGGAAGCGTGGCGACACTTGTGAGCTGCCCCCAGAACACTACGCAAAAGGTGAATTTCACTGTGTGTCTCAATATACATGTGACTAATAAAGATATCTTATACCTTATCTCTTGAATAATAATCTGAATTAATCCTTGTACAAGTTCAAGTTTATTGTCAGGGACATACATACCCAGGGTATAAATGCCATGAATATTAGCCTTTTACAGCAACAACAACAGCACAGTACGTTACAAACATGACAGATGTAAATTACTTAAACTTAACTGAACATTAATTATACATAACTTACATGACAAAGTAAAGGGGCTCTGACCTCATGATCTACCTTATTGTGACCTTGCACCTTATTGCACTTCACTTTCTCTGTAGCTGTGACACTTTACTCTGTACTGTTATTGTTTTTACTTGTACTACCTCAATGCACTCTGTACTAACTCAATGTAACTGCACTGTGTAATGAATTGACCTGTACGATTGGTATGCAAAACAAATTTTTCACTGTACCTCGGTACAAATGACAATAATAAACCAATACCAATACCAATACCAAAATATAACAACATCAGTGCAAGTTGAGAGAAATATGGTCCGAGGTAGAATGAGAGTTCCTCAGGTGGGTTCAAGAACCTGAGGGCAGTGGGGAAGAAGCTGTTGTTGAACCTTGAGGTGAGGGTCTTCAACAACAGTTTCTTCCCTGTCTGTGTTTGCATCAACCAAAATGTTTACGTCCTCTCATCCTGATGGATACCAGTCCAGTCTCTCCTACCTGTGGGACAACTCTTCCTAAAAATACTCTCTGAACCACACACAAGCTCTGGCGCATATTAGAACATTCAGTTGAAGCCAGGGAGTCCTGGGATAGTTGGAGCTCTTGCCTGTATTGTGCCATGTGCTCCAGCTGTCTTGAGTGACAATCACACAACACCAGCTGTCCCTCTCTCCGAGCACTGGAGCGAATGTTTGGATTGGGACAAGATGTACCTGGCTCTGCGCTGGCTCAGATAAAGCACATTCTGCTGAGCGAGGCAAGGCTTCCAAAGCTTTCCCTGACTTTTGAATCCAAAGGCATTGTGAAATCCCACTGTGACTGAAAATCTCCTATCGAGATCACAGTCAGAAATGTAGACAGAAGGATGGTTATTCTCAGTTTGAATTTATACATATCAGTCAGATTGGAAGGTCACAGTGACGTTTTTCACTCCCTCCAACCCTTCCGATTCCAAATATATATCCTTGGTTTTCCTAACTCCACCACCGGCAGCCATCCCTTCAACTGTGTGTCCTAAGCTTTGGAATTCCTTCCCTCTCCACTCACTCCCACCATTTAGGATTCTCCTTAAAACCTCCCTTTGACAGAGCTTCAGTTATCTGCCCTGATACCTCTTTACATGCTGTCGAATTTTAGTCATAGACTCATACAGCACGGAAACAGGCCCTTCGGCCCAACTGGTCCATGTTGACCAAGATTCCCATCTAAGCTCGTCCCATGTTTGGCCCATAACCCTCTAATTCTTTCCTATCCATGTACCTGTCTGAGTAGCTTTTAAGTGCGGTTAAATTTTGTTTCATTATGTCCGTGTGAAGTTCTCAGGGTCAGATTTCTACATAAAAGCAAATGGTTACGGTTTATTGATGGTAAGGCCTCCCCAGACACACTACACACTTTGACAGTAACAACATATTGTCCACCTCACTTGCACATCTTCCTGATGGGATCGTAGAGGGAAATTCTATAAAATTTTAAACTCAGCCAAGATAATGTCAATGAAACGACCTTATGGAAGAGAAACAAAGGACTGCAGATGCTGGAACCTAAACAAAAAGCACGATGATGCTGGCGGAACTCAGCAGGCCAGGCAGCATCGGTGGAGAAAAGCAGGCGGTCAACGTTTCGGGTCAGGACCCTCCCTCAGGACTAAAGATAGGAAAAAGGGAAGCGCAATATATAGGAGGGAAAAACAGAGCAGTGATAGGTGGACAAAAGAGGGGAGGGGGGTTGGGAACAGGGTGGTGATAGGTTGATGCAGGTAGGAGATAGTGATAGGCAGGTGTGAGGGAGGAGGGGAGAGCAGATCCACCGGAGGGTGGGTCAAAGGTAAGGAGAGAGAAGAGTAAAAGGGCTAGGAAAGGGAAGATGAGCAGAAGCATGGTGGGGAGGGGGGGCGGGGTGGAGGGGTTGTGGGGAAGGGGGGGCTGCGATAACCTAAAGTGGGAGAATCCAATGTTCATGCCGTTAGGCTGCAAGGTTCCAAGACAGAAAATGAGGTGCTATTCCTCCAGTTTGCGCTTGGAATTCTCCTGGCAGGGAGGAGGCCGAGGACTGACATATCTGTGATAGTGTGGGAGGGGGAGTTGAAGCGATTGGCAACGGGGAGATGCAGGTCGTGGTTACGGACGGAGCACAGGTGTTCTGCGAAACGGTCACCTAGTCTGCGTCGTCTACCTAGACCTTATGGAAACATTCACGATTCTGAAAGGATATGTTCTTTCGAATTGGGTCTTTGGAATTCTCCACCCTAGAGAGCTGTGGAGACTGGTCATTGAATATATTTACAGCTGGGGTGGACAGATCTGTAGGGGAGTCAAATATCATGGGGGACTCCCGTCATTAGGAACAGCTTCCCTCTCACCACCTGGCCTGAACCAATCGTCCACCCCTGTCAATCCCCCTCCTTCGCTCCAAGGTGACCGACCCCATCTTCTCCAGTCACCTTCTAGTGCTTACGTATACCGTTGGGTCATTCCCCACCAATGAAGGCTTGGATTCCTGTTGTAGACCCAGGAAAGTAAGCACAGAATAAGCAACGAGAACCCAGAACGGGAAAGCTCAGCCCCTGTGATCTGTTTTTAAATTTGTTTGTGGTTGAGATGTGGCAGTGTTGGCAATGCCAGCATTTATTGGCTATCCTTAATTGCCCCTGAAGTGAAGAGGCTGTTCGAGAGTCCATCACATTGTTGGGCCTGGAGTCATACATAGACCAGACTAAGGATGGCATCAGTGAAGTGGCTCCAGTGATTTAATGTTTACACACACACTCACACACACATACACGCACATGCACACACACACGAATACACACATGCACACACACACGAACACACATGCACACACAGACACACAAATGCACACACACACACACTCACACACACGTGCACACAGACACACACGCATGCACACACAGACACACACATGCACACATACACACAGACGCACACACGCACACACACAGGCACACACAGACACACACACAGACACACACACACTCACATACACATACTTACACATGCACATACTCACACACACACTAACACTCACACAGACACACACACAGATACACACACGCACACACATACTCACACACACACACACATGCACACACAAACAAACACACACACACACACGAACACACACACACACGCACACAGACTCACACACGCACACACACACAGACACTCACATACACATACACACACACATGTACACACACACGTACACACAGACAGACGCACACACAGACACACACACACAGGCACACACGTACACACAGACATAACATACATACATGCACACTCACACACGCACAAACACATGCCTCCTAGTCCAATAACAACCACTATACCACCATAGCCCCGACCTGCTTCTGGAGACCCCCAGCTGCTGACTGACCTCACTGACTTTTGTGACCTCTCATCCTGCCTGCTTGAAAAACTCGTGCCTTTGGAGCTGAACTGCAAATCCAGGGGCGAACACACGGGAGAGTGTTGGACCTGTGACTGCTGAAGTCTGTGGATGTTTGAACGTCAAGGGAGGTGAAGGGTTAATCCTGAAATTAAAAGTGATACAAAAACAGAATTGAAATTGGAATGTGATTTTATTGAGATAAGATTATAGGCTTCATTTCACCACCAAATTATATTTTAAATGTAAACCAGCCTCTATAATCTCCTCAGTATGGCATTATGTTTTTATGGTTACAGAAAGTAGGTTGGCTAGTTGGATACAGGATCGACTGTCCATTTCCCTCCGTGGATGCTGCCTGATCCACTGAGTTCCTCCAGCTCCTTTGTGTATTGCTCCCGATTTCCAGCATCTATAGTCTCTCTTGTGTGTCCTCCAGTTATAAGATCTTTATTAGTCACATGTACATCGAAACACACAGTGAAATACATCTTTTTGTGTAGAGTGTTCTGGGGGCAGCCCGCAAGTGTCGCCACGCTTCCGGCGCCAACATAGCATGCCCACAACTTCCTAACCCGCACGTCTTTGGAATGTGGGAGGAAACCGGAGCTCCCGGAGGAAACCCACGCAGACACAGGGAGAACGTACAAACTCCTTACAGACAGCAGCCGGAATTGAACCTGGGTCGCTGGCGCTGTAATAGCGTTATGCTAGCCTAGCCACACGTTGGATAAACTGTTGGGGAACTGGAGTCCCACGTGGAGTGGACCCATCACTGAGGATTTTGGGATTGTTACTGGGGCAACTGCGCTGTGCTCTGGACCAACCTCCCCTCTCGTCTCCCGAGATGTGATTTACTTCACACGGAAACGCTGAGCTGAGCTTGCAGAGCATGCAGTTGACGTCGTGTGGCTGAGCAGAAGAGCACCATGTTTCTTTATGAAAGAACTGAGCAGGCAGAACTGAGACTGCAGTGGACATGTGGACCTTATGCAATGAGACGGAAAGGAAGACCTTGCATTCATTTACCAGGTGATGTCAACCTGCCTTTAATGAAATGCAGGAGCTCAATTTGCTTCAAGTAGCTTCACAGACAACTAAGCAGCTTTTGTAATGTGGGCACCATTGTAATGTCGGGAATGAAGCATCAGATTTCTACACAGCAAGATCCCCCAGAAAGAAACACCATCACAGCCAGATTGTCATTGGATAAATCTTTTTATTAATGACGTTGGTTGAGCTCATCCTCTTAAAGTCACAGTCATACAGCAGGGAAACGGGACCTTCAGCCCACCAAGTCTATACGGACCATCAACCATCCATTTGCACTAATCCCATTTTTTATTCTCCCCACATTCCCATCAACTCATCCCAGATTCTACAACTCACCCACACACCAGGGGCAATTTACAGCGGCCAATTAACCGACCGACCTGCATGCCTTTGGGATGTGGGAGGAAACCGGAGCGCCGGGGGTGGGGGGGGGTGGTAAACCCACGCAGGAGAGCACTGGGAGAACATGCAAACTCCACATGGACAGCACCCAAGGTCGGGATCTAACCCGGGTCTGCGGCGCTGTGAGGCAGCAGCTCTACCGCTGAGCCACTGTGCTACTCGTTTTCCCCCGTTCAGCAGCTCACCTGATCACAGGAGTCACGTAACACTGACCAGGGCGGCGTGACCTCTGAAGGCTGGAGGTTGACTGCTCTGCCAATAAATCTCAACGCCACTCTTTGCTTTGTTGCCCGCTGTTGGTGTTTGGAAATAGTGAGTGACAGCTCAGCGGAGGGTCTGGGACGAAGAGCTGTCTCTGAAAAAGGCAGTCTCTCGGCTAAGGCTCTACTCTGTTGACAGGGGAACACCACCATCTGCAGGTTCCCCTCCAAGTCGCACACCATCCTGATTAAACTGGTAATTGTTTTATTTTTGCCACAAGTACCAAGGTACAGTGGAAGGATTTTGTTTGCATGCCGTTCGGATAGATCATTCCCTGTATAAGTACAACAGGGTAGTACAAAAGGACAAAAAAAAGAATGCAGAATAAAGTGTTACAGCTACAGAGAAAGTGCAGTGCAGGCAGACAATAAGGTGCAAGGTCATAATGAGGTAGCTAGTGAGGTCAAGAGACCATCTTATCATACCGGAGACCATTCAATAGTCTTAAAACAGTGGGATAGAAGCTGTCCTTGAGCCTGGTGGTACGTGCTTTCAGGCTTTTATATCTTTTGCCCAATGGGAGAGGGGAGAAGAGAGAATGCCCCGGGTGGGTGAGGTCTTTGATTATGCTGGCTGCCTTTACCGAGGCAGCGAGAAGTGTAGACAGAGTCCATGGAGGGGAGGCTGGTTTCCATGATGTGCTGAGCTGTTTCCACAACTCTCTGCAGTTTCTTGCGGTCATGGGCAGAGCAGTTGCCGTACCAAGCCGTGATGCATCCGGACAGGATGCTTTCTATGACAAAAAAAAATGCAGAATAAAGTGTTACAGTTACAGAGAAAGTGCAGTGCAGGCAGACAATAAGGTGCATGGTCCATGACGAGGTAGACTGAGAGATCAACAGTTCAACTTTATCATACAAGAGGTGGAAATATATCACGGTTCCATCATTGTCACCTGGTTCCTTTGTTTAAGAAGGGCAATAGAGCAATCCAGCACATTATAGGCCTGTGAGCCTTACCTCAGCGGTTGGGAAATTATTGGAGAAGATTCTTAAGGATAGGATCTATTCCTATTTGGAAAAGCATGGACTTTTAGGGTTATTTAGGGATGAAACCTTATAGAAGTGTTTAAAATTATGAGAGGCAATACATAAGGTGGACGGTAACAGTCTTTCCCCCAGGGTAGGGGATTCCAAGGCTGGGGGGGGGGCATAGGTTTAGGGTGAGAGGGGAAAGATTTAAAAGGGACCTGAGGGGCAACTTTTTCACGCAGAGGGTGGTGAGTGTATGGAACGAGCTGCCAGAGGAAGTGGTTGCGGCAGGTACAATAGTATTGTTTAAAAAGCACTTGGGTAGGTACATGGAGGGGCAGGGCTTGGAGGGATATGGGCTGAACGCAGGAAATTGGGACTAACTAGGTGGCACCGTGGTCTGCATGGACTGGTTGGGCTGAAGGGCCTTTATTTGTCCTGTTTTGCTCTATGACTGTATGAGAGTCAGCATGGCTTTTGGAGAGGGTGCAGAAGAGATTCAGCAGGAGGTCAAGTCTGACAAAATTGATTTTGAGGAGGTGATGAAGATGACAGATGAGGGTGGAGTAGTAGATTCTGTATACACGGTTCCATGTGGGTGGCGTAGTAGATGCTGTATACATGGTCCCATGTGGGTGGGGTAGTAGATGCTGTATACACGGTAAAACATTCAAGAAGGTCCTATGTAGCTGGCTGATCTAAAAGATCCGATGGGATCAATGACAAGCTGGAGAATTGGATTCAAAATTGCCTCTTCCATGGAAGGCAGAGGGTTGTGGTGGAAGGGTGATATTCTGACTGGAGATCTGTGACGAGTGATGTTCCACGGGGATCACTGCTGGGACCTCTGTTGTTTGTGATATATATATAAATGGCTTGGAGGAAGATGTAGGTGAGTTGATCAGGAAGTTTCCGGATGACACAACAATTGGCAGAGTTGTGGATGTTGAGGAAGGTTGTCAAAGGATACAGCAGGATATAGACCAGTTGGGAACTTGGGCAGGTAAGTGGCAGATGGAGTTTAATCTGGACAAGTGTGAGGGGTTGCACTTTGGGAGGTCAAACATAAGAGCAAAGTATACAGTAAATGGCAGGACCCTTAGGAGCTTTGATGTACAGAGAGATCTTGGCCCAAATCCATAGCTCCCTGAAAGTGGCAACACAAGTAGTAGGGCAGTAAAGAAGGCATAGGGCATACTTGCCTTCGTTGGTCGGTGTGTTGAGCGTAAACAAATTCAAGTCATGTTGTAACTGTACCAAACTTTAGTTAAGCCACATTTGGAGTATTGTGTGCAGTTCTGGCTGATGCACTGCAGGAAATATGTCAAGGTTTTGGAGAGGGTGCAGAAGAGGTTCACCAGGATGCTGCTTGGAATAGAGAGTACTAGCTATAAGGAGAAGATGGATAAACTTGGATTGTTTTCTCTGGAGCGTCGGAGGCTGAGGGGAGACCTGATAGAAGCTTATAAAAAATCATGAGATGCATAGACAGGGTCGATAGTCAGAGTCAGGATGGAAATGTCAAATACTACAGGGCATATTGTTAAGGTGAGAGGGGGAAAGTTTAAAGGAGATGTGCGGGGCAGGTTTTTGTTACACTGAGAGTGGTGGGTGCCTGGAATGGGCTGCCAGGGGAGGAGGTGGAAGCAGATACAACTGCAACATTTAAGAGGCATTTAGACAGACACATGAAGGATACAGACTATGTGCAGGCAGATGGAATTGGTTTAAACTGGCATCATGGTCGGCACAGACATGGTGGGCCGAAGGGCCTGCCCCTGTGCTGTACTGTTCTATGTTCTGTCAGGTTGGGTCTGCAGGCCTTCTCCGGTTAGTGTCAACTGTGGCTGAGCTTATAACTGAATCGCTTATGATTCAGGTGCCCATCTCACTCCAGAGACCAGTGTGCGGAAATCAAGGCTGATTCCCAGTGCTGTGTCGAGGGAGTGCTGGAGGTTCCATTGTCTGGGTGACTGTGCAGGACCTCACTGTGCAGCCTAGAAGACCGTGGGAGGTACATATATAGAAGTTCTGATAAAGATTTATCTTGTGACTAACATTATCATGAAAACAAATTATTTGTCATTACCACACTGCTATTAGTGGGATCTTGCCGTGTACCAATTGATTGGCCTGTTTCCTACATTGCAGGAGTGACTCTGTGCCATTTATCACCATCTCGCTCAAAGGATAGCCAGTAGGTGAACTAACAAAGTGCATTATTTAACAAGAGGACTCACAGAGAGAGGGACAATGCCTTTCCTTCGAACTTTGCCTACTCCCAGAGAGACAGCAAGCGATATACAGTGAGTTGATGGCCACATGGTTCCCTAGAACAGAAGTATCCAAAAGTAGAGGGCATAGTGTTAGGGTAAGGGGCGAAAGATTTCGAGGGGATCTGCTCAGCCAAAGCAACGCTGCTGTTATGAATCAGCTCACCCCTCTGTTGCTGTACCCTGAAGGTGCTCTCTCCCAAATGGAGAAGTGATATCTACTCTGTCACCTGTCAGGAAACTGATTTCTACTTGCCTGGCTGGATGGAAGATTGTTTCCAATGGTCCTTGTCCAGAAAAGGACGGTATGTTCCTTGCAGTTGCAAAACACAGAACTCCGTCATCTGGTCCTGACGAAAGGTCTCGGCTCGAAATGTCAACTGTTTGCTTCCCTCCATAGATGCTGCCTGACCCGCTGAGCTCCTCCAGCACTTTGTGTGTGTTGCTCCAGATTCCAGCATCTGCAGAATCTCTTGTGTCTCTGGTTTGCTTCTCCACTGCAAAGTCTCTTCGAGGTATGCCTACCCTGAAGAAATTGTCCTCCTCTGTTCCACGGGAGTTCTGTGAGACCCTCTCTCCCTGCTCCCCCTTCCATGATCTTTGCTGCTCTCCAGCTCTTCGACTGCCCGTTTCTACCTCCTACCCAAGATTCACAAACCCAACTGCCCTGGTAGATCCATTGTCTCTGCCTGCCTTTGCCCCTCTGAACTTGTGTCCTCATATCTTGACTCCATTTTGTCTCCCTTGGTTCAGTCCCTTCCTGCCTACATCCACGACACTTCACATGCTCTGCATCACTTCAGCAGCTTCTAGTTCCCCGGCCTCATTTTCACCGTGGATGTCTAGAGTCCTGATGAAGGGTCTCGGCTCGAAATGTCGACTGTTTGTTTCCCTCCATGGATGCTGCCTGACCTGCTGAGTTCCTCCAGCACTTTTTGTGTATTGCTCCAGATTCCAGCATCTGCAGAATTTCTTGTGACTCTGTGATCCACAGGCTGTTCCCAGGAATGCAAATATCAAGGGCTGCTGGAAAATCATCAACTGAGTGAAAGACGCACTTTGGTCTGCCATTTGTTAGTTTTCCTGGAAAGGAAATGTCCACAAACAAATGCTGCTGACTGGCACATTCCAGGCTGCAGGAGCAAATGCTGAGGGACTCATTGAAGCTCAGTGCAGCCAACACGAAGGCTCTGTCAGGGAGGAACACAGTCCAGGTCTGGCTGCCACTGGACGCTGAGGGACTGGGTCCTGTATAACAGCCTCTCAAACACTTCACAGGTACATTGTTTAAGGAGGAAAGGTGAGTTGCACTGACACATGGTTAGGGACAAGAAATGAAGTAAACTTTGGACAGGAATGTTAAATTCAGGCCCTGTCCCCTATCTCAAGAGGATGCTAAAGATCGGTATTGGTATTGGTTTATTATAGTCACTTGTACCGAGGTACAGTGAAAATCTTGTCTTGCATACCGATCGTACAGATCAATTCATTACACAGAGCATTGAGGTAGTACAGGGTAAAAACAATAACAGAATGCAGAGTAAAGTGTCACAGCTACAGGGAAGTGCATTGCAGGTAGACAATAGCGTGCAAGGTCACAACAAGGTAGATTGTGAGGTCAAGAGTCCATATTATCCTATAAGGGAACCATTCAATTATCTTATCACAGTGGGATAGAAGCTGTCCTTGAGCCTGGTGGTACGTGCCCTCAGGCTCCTGTCTGCCTAATGGGAGAGGGGAGAAGAGAGAATGACCCGGGTGGGTGGGGTCTTTGATTATGCTGACTGCTTCATCAAGGCAGCGAGAGGTATAGACAGAGTCCAAGGAGGGGAGGCTGGCTTCCATAATGTGCTATCCATGGCTATTAATATCTCCTTGGAGTCCTGGGCCAATATGTATACCTTCTCGGAGACATTTGATGTATGATTAACACATAAGAATCATAGGAACATACAACACAGAAACAGAACCTGTCGATTCACTTGCCCACACCTTTCAATACTCGTTTGCCTGAATTAGGCCTGTATCCCTCTAAGTCTTTCCTATCCCAGTACCTTCCAGACAGTTCGAGTAATTAGATCTATATTCTCTTTGGAGTTTAGAAGAGTGAGGGATGATCTTGTTAAAACAGGTAAGATCCTTAGGGGGAACAACAGGGTAGATGTCAAAATGCTTCCACAAGTGCGAGGGTCAAACAAGGGGCGATCATTTACAACTGAGGTGTGTAGGAACTTCTCGTCACAGAACCTCTGGAGCTGTCTACCTCAGACAGTTGTGGAGGCTGGATCATTGGGGAGATTTAAAGAGGAGTTAGGTATATTTTTGAAAGATCAGGGAACCGAGGGCAGTGGGGAACTGACACAGAAGAGGCGATGAGACCTGGGACAGATCAGCCATGATCATATTGAATGGTGGGGCAGGCTGGAGGGTCAAGTGGCCTACTCCTGCTCCTGTGTTCTTGTGTTCTTTGTGTTGGTTGGTTCCTCTGCTTCCTAGAGTAACAGCACTTCAAAAGAAATTCATTGCTGTGAATTGCTTTGAGGTGATCCATAAGTTGCCAAAAATTAACAAATCTCAAATGTATGGCCAGGATGCTCGGAAACCTTCATTTTATCTTTGTTCTGTGGGATGCAAGGCCAGCATTTATTGACCATCCCTTGCATTAAGTGACTTGCTGGACCATTCATGGGATAGATAATCTCCAACCACTTCAGACCTGGAAACTGAGGGCCTGGAGTCACAAACTCAGCTTATGGTGGGCCGAAGGGCCTGTTTTATGCTGTATTGTTCTATGGTTTAAACCACACAGATGGCAGACTGTACAGTTTCAAGACAGAGATGAGGAGAAATTTCTTTACCCAGAGGGTGGTGAAATTGTGGAACTCCTTGCCACGCACAGCAGTGGAGGCCAGATCAGTGGGGGTGTTCAAGGAGGAGATAGACAGATATCTAAATAGTCAGAGTATCAAGGGATATGGGGATAAGGCTGGAAAATGGGATTAGAATAGTTTTTTTCTTTTTTTTCTTTTTCTTTTCTTTTCTTTTTTTCTTTTTCTTTTTTCTTTTTTTCTTCTTTTTTTCCCACCCCATTTCTTTTTCCCTTTTCCTTGGAGCAGACTCGATGGGCCGAATGGCCTGCTTCTGCTCCCTTGTCTTGTGATCTTGTGATCTTGTGATGATATCAGTCAACCTGATTGTTTACTATGGACAAGCCCATAGATTTGCAGTTTCTATTAATGAGACTAACATTTTATTCTTAATTGATTTAACAATGCAAATGTAGGTTCCCAAAATGCCATTAAAGGAAGGATGTTGGTTCTTTGGAGAGGGTGCAGAAGAGGTTCACTAGGATGCTGCCTGGATTAGAGAGTATTAGCTATCAGGAGAGGTTGAACAAACTTGAGTTGTTTTCTCTGGAGCTTAGGGGAGACCTGATAGAAGTTTATAAAATTATGAGAGACATAGATAGGGTAGACAGTCAGAGTCTTTTCCCCAGGGTGGAAACATCAAATAATAAAGGGCGTAGATTTAAGGTGAGGGGACAAATTTTAAAGGGGATTTGCAAGGCAAGTTTTTTTTGCATAGTGAGTGGGAAGTTCCTGGAACTCCCAGCTGGGGAGGTGATAGAAGCGAATCCAACAGCAATGTTTAAGATGTATTTAGACAGGCAAGTGAAAGGTAGGGAATGGAGGGGTAGGTGCACGCAGATGGGATTAGTTTAAACTGGCACCATGGTCGGCACAGACATGGTGGGCCGAAGTGCCTGTTCCTGTGCTGTACTGTTCTATGTTCAATGTCTTGGAACCAGCAAGTCGGTCACCTTTACTCCTCAGCTACAGTTCCTGTTACACATCCCTGGGCTCACACGGGGGCAATACCTGGAGTTCTCTCTTGTCGATGGACAATTGAACGCTCTACAACTGAGATCGATAACACCCACAGATGCAAAATGTCGCAGATGCAGGGTATCTGAAATAAAAGTCGAAAATGCCGGAGATACTCAGCAGGTCAGGCAGCATCCGTGCAGGGAGAAACAGGGTCAACATTTGAGGCCAATGATCTTCAATCACGCTGCTTTTTGAAGCTAAGGGTGGAATTAAGATGCAGATCAGCAAAGCTCTAGCAGAATGGTGGCACAGGCCTTTGCTCTTGCTCCATCCAAACCCAAACATGAGCTCGAGGAAGCTAATCTAATTTCATCATGATTATCATTCCCATACTGTGGGAATCTGCTGTGCTTCAGACTCCAAGTCAGTGCTTTTCCAGTTGTAATTTTCTTCCTCTGGATCTATATACATCAACAAGCTCTAAAGAAATACCTTCACAGATGATCAGGGAGCATCTGACATCCTCCGGGAGATGATGTCTCCATTACATCCCTGGGCAGTGTGGCAGTCACAATCCCACGCCCTCCAAGGGCATCAGGGTAAGTTGGTGCTGGGGTCACTGACTGCTCCCAGTTCTCCCCATGTACGTCTGGGCAGAGGCTTCAGTTATAAATGCCACCCCGCTGGCTCTCAGCTGGAGGAGGGAGCGGAGTGACACGTGCATTTGTGTATGTGAATAGATCTTTGTGTTTGTCTGTGTGTGTGTGTGTGTGTATGTGTGTAAAAGTGTGTGTGTATTTGTGGGTATATGTATATGTGTGTGTAATCATGTGTGTATGTGTGAGTGTGTGTAAGTGTGTGTGTCTAAGCGTGTGTGTGCATGCATATGTGTATGTGTGCATGTCTGTAAGTGTGAGTGTGCATGCATGTGTACACATGAGTGTGTGAGTGTGCGTAAGCGTGAGTGCGTGTGTGAGCGTGAGTGTGTGTGTGAGTGTAAGTGTGAGTTCCTATGTAAATGTGTGTAAGTGTGAGTGAGTGTGTGTGAGTGTGTGTGAGTGTGTGTGTGTGTAAGTGTGAGTGCCTATGTAAGTGTGTGTGTGTATGTGTGTAAGCGTGTGTGTGTGTGTCAGCGTGAGTGTGTGTGTGTGTGCGTGAGTGTGTGTGTCAGTGTGAGTGTGTGTGTGTATGTGCGTGAGTGTGTGTGTGTGAGTGTGTGTGTGCGTGAGTGTGTGTGTGTGTGAGAGTGTGTGTGTGTGTGAGTGTGTGTGTGTGAGTGTGTGTGAGTGTGTGTGTGTAAGTGTGAGTGCCTATGTAAGTGTGTGTGTGTGTGTATGTGTGTAAGCGTGTGTGTGTGAGTGTGTGTGTGTGTGAGTGTGTGTGTGTGTGTGTCAGCGTGAGTGTGTGTGTGTGCGTGAGTGTGTGTGTCAGCGTGAGTGTGTGTGTGTATGTGCGTGAGTGTGTGTGTGTGTGTGTGAGTGTGTGTGTGTGAGTGTGTGAGTGTGTGTGTGTCAGCGTGAGTGTGTGTGTGTGCGTGAGTGTGTGTGTCAGCGTGAGTGTGTGTGTGTGTGAGTGTGTGTGTGTGTCAGTGTGTGTGTGTGTCAGTGTGAGTGTGTGTGTGTGTGAGTGTGTGTGTGTGTGTGTCAGTGTGAGTGTGTGTGTGTGTGAGTGTGTGTGTGTGTCAGTGTGAGTGTGTGTGTGTGTCAGTGTGAGTGTGTGTGTGTGTGAGTGTGTGTGTGTGTGAGTGTGTGTGTGTGTCAGTGTGAGTGTGTGTGTGTGTGTGTGTCAGTGTGAGTGTGTGTGTGTGTCAGTGTGAGTGTGTGTGTGTGTGTGAGTGTGTGTGTGTGTGAGTGTGTGTGTGTCAGTGTGAGTGTGTGTGTGTGAGTGTGTGTGTGTGTGTGTCAGTGTGAGTGTGTGTGTGTGAGTGTGTGTGTGTGTGTCAGTGTGAGTGTGTGTGTGTGTGAGTGTGTGTGTGTGTGAGTGTGTGTGTGTGTGTCAGCGTGAGTGTGTGTGTGTGTGTCAGCGTGTGTGTGTGTGAGTGTGTGTGTGTGCGTGAGTGTGTGTGTGTGTGTCAGCGTGAGTGTGTGTGTGTGTGTGTCAGCGTGTGTGTGTGTGAGTGTGTGTGTGTGCGTGAGTGTGTGTGTGTGTGTCAGCGTGAGTGTGTGTGTGTGTGTGTCAGCGTGAGTGTGTGAGTGTGTGTGTGTGTGTCAGCGTGAGTGTGAGTGTGTGTGTGTGAGTGTGTGTGTGTGAGTGTGTGTGCGTGAGTGTGTGTGTGTGCGTGAGTGTGTGTGTGTGTGAGTGTGTGTGTGTGTGTGAGTGTGTGTGCGTGAGTGTGTGTGCGTGAGTGTGTGTGTGTGTGCGAGTGTCTTCCCTTTGCACCTGCCCGTTAATGATTCTCCAAGTGTAACATATTTGAGGCTGATGTTAACATGATTCATACCTTTATTTTTAAATTAGCCCAGTTGCTATGGAGATCACCTTCCACATCCTGACAGTACTTCTACTTCCTTTCATTTTAAAGTTGAAGGTTTCTATAGGATGAAAAGGACGACTGCATTTCTGTAGCAGCTTTCACATCCTTTTTAGGATGTCCCAAAGCTCACAGCCGGAGGGATGCTTTACAGGGAAACACTTCAGCCGATTTGTGCACAGCAAGATCTCACAATCAGCGATGTGATACTGATGAGATCATTTGTTTCGGGCATCAGTCCAGAACCTCAGCCTGAGCTGGGGCCCAGTACTGAGGGAGTGCTGCATTGTCAGAGGAGCTTGCTCTCAGATCTGATGCTAAGTTGCTCCCTGTCTACACTCTCAGGAAGGCGTGAACTTGCCAGAGTAGTGCTTCACAGATGAGCTATTCCTAGGCCACAAGTTTCACTCAGTAGATGACTCAGTCATTGTCATTGCCATGTCCCTTGCATGGGATCTTGCTAAGCACACATTGGCTGCCATGGATCCTGCTTTATAGCAGACGACACTTCAAAAGTATTTCATTTTTGGAAAAAAAAACAGAAAAACTGCAGACACTGGAAATCTGAAATAAAATCAGAGAACGCTGAAAACACTCAGCAGGTCAGGCAGCATCTGTGGAGAGTTAACGTTTGAAGTCAGTGACCCTGGATTGGAGCTGGCCAGTTTTGACATAACTCGAAAATGTTGTTTATCTGAAATTGTTGAATTCAATATAGAGTCCTGTAAAATGCCCAGTCAGAAGAAACGATGTTGGTGAAAGCATCAACCTGAAACATTAACTCTATTCCTCTCTCCACAGATGCTGCCCGACCTGCTGAGTGTTTCCAACATTCTCTGCCTTATTTCAGATTTCCAACGTCTGCTGAACTCTGTGGTTCACAGTTCCAGCATCCGTGCCCCTTCTCCAGCTTTGCTCTTCTTTTCTCAGTTCTTATTCACCTCTTATTTACACCTCCAACAGACAGATCAGCTGCAGCTAACAAGTCTTGGCCTCCTTCTCCCAGGCAGGATCACTTGTGCCGTTCAGTCTCTCTTGGTCTCCATCCCATAGAACATAGAACATAGAACAGTACAGCACAGAACAGGCCCTTCGGCCCACAATGTTGTGCCGACATAGCTAATCCCTCCTATCTACAGAATGCCCAGATCCCTCCATCTTCCTCTCATTCATGTGCCCATCCAAGCCCCTCTTAAAAGCCCCCAGTGAATTTGCCTCCACCACCCTATCAGGCAACGCACTCCAGGCATCCACCACTCTCTGAGTAAAAAACGTACCCCTCACGTCGGTTCTGAACCTACTCTCTCTCACCTTAAATGCATGACCTCTGGTATTGGATCGTTCAGTAATGGGGAAAAGATATTTCTTGTCCACCCTATCTATGCCCCTCATAATTTTATACACTTCCAACAGATCACCCCTCAGCCTCCACCGCTCCGGAGAAAAGAGCCCACATTTGTCCAGCCTCTCTTGACACTCATCACAACATTCCCTTTGTTCTCTCCACTCCCCCTTTCTGTTTGGTTTCTAGTTTTGCCGAGTTACTATTAACATTTTTACCCAGAGAGCGGTGGGTGCCTGGAATGTGCTGCCAGGGTTGGTGGTGGAAGCAGATACGATAGTGGTGTTTAAAAGGCTTTAGACAGACACATGAATATGCAGGGATGGAGGGATATGGACCATGTGCAGGCAGAAGGGATGAGTTTAATTTGGCATCATGGTCGGCACAAATATTGTGGGCCAAAGGGCCTGTTTCTGTGCTGTACTGTTCAATGTTCTCAACATTAACTTGAAATTTGTCTCTCTATCTCCACAGTTGCTGGCCCGACCTGCTGAGTGTTTCCAACATTTTCTTTTTATATCTCATTAGCCATAACATTAAAAGTTCTATAGAAATGTAAATCTTTATTAATGAAAAAAAACACCAGGATTTCTTTCTGTCTGTTCTTCAGATCAGGAATCAATTGATTCTGATTAAAAATAACTTTCAGTTACTCGAGAGGTGGTTTCAGTGTGGTCAGTGCTCTGCCATGTGTGTTGATGAAGCAGTCTGTCAGAGTTGAAGGATTAGACTGGAGCCACATTCTGTTCTACCGTGGTGTCTCTTTGCAGTGTTGCAGGCTCTAGATACCATTGGACAGATGTTCAGTTTGGGTGCAGTCAATCACCGAAGGGCACAGACTGTGCCAGAAGTGAGAGATTTTTAAAAACAGATTTGCATATCGCCAAACAAAGACAGATGTCAGTACTTACAAGCAGCATTTAAAAACATTGAAAGAACACATTTTATGCTCTTGAAGCAGTTCCTTGCTGCGGGGCAGAGCACACGCCCCTGTATTCTCAATGGTGCTGAGGCGGAGAGGGTTGATAGCTTCAAGTTCCTCAGTGTAAACATCACCGATAGCCTGTCCTGGTCCAACCACGTAGATGCCACTGCCAAGAAAGCTCACCAGTACCTCTACTCCCTCAGGAGGCTGAAGAAATTTGGTATGTCCCCATTGACCCCTGCCAATTTTTATAGATGCACTATGAAAATTATCCTATTGGGATACATCACAGCCTGTTATGGCAACTGTTCTGCCCAAGACTGCAAGATATTACAGAGAGTTGTGGATACAGCTCAGCACATCATGGAAACCAGCCTCCCCTCCATGGACTCTGTCTACACTTCCCACTGCCTCGGGAAAGCAGCCAGCATAATCAAAGACCCCTCCCACTCCGAACATTCTCGCTTCTCCCCCCTTCCATCAGGAAAAAGATACAAAAGCCTGAAAGCACGTACCACCAGGCTCAAGGGCAGCTTCTATCTCGCTGTTATAAGACCATGGAATGGACCTCTTGTACGATAAAGATGGACTCTTGACCTCACAATCTACCTTGTCATGGCCCCTGTACCTTATTGTCTGCCTGCACTGCACTTTCTCTGTAGCTGTAACACTATATTCTGCAGTCTGTTATTGCTTTTCCCTTGTACTACCTCAATGTACTTATGTTTTGGAATGATCTGTATGGATGGCTTGCAAAACTAAGTTTTTCACTGTATCTCTGTACATGTGACAATAATAAACTAATTTCCAATTATTACAAGTGCTAGCTTTTTGCAGGCTTGTCATAATTTGGTAATTCCCCCTTTTAATTAAGTTTGGAGATATCAGTGACTGAGACCAACTTCATGAACAGAATTTGAGTTCAACAATCCTCCACTAACAGAATGTCTCTGGAGAAATTATCCTGCTTTTACCGGGAGAAGTTGTGTCCTCAGTAAATGGACTTTGTTTGCCGTACATCAGACTCCTTGCAATGAGTCAAAGCACCTGCCTCAACTTCACCTCATTAATTCATGCAGATCTCTACCCAAGTATGCCAAAAGAATTACACATCTTTAATTACCATGTCAATCCAGCACTCAAGAAAAAAATTTGATTTTAAATGATTTGAAAAAAATTACAGAACCATTTCAGATTACATTCATATGGAGTAGTCAGTTACTTAGTAAATTAAAGAGATCAACATCAACACATTGGCCTCCTGATGTGGTAGCTTCTTGTCCATCCCTAATTGCCCCAGGGCAATTAAGAGTCCACTGCATTGTGTCAGGAGTCACATATATGTTAGACTGGGTAACTACGTCAGATTTCCTGCCCTGAAGGACAGAGGTTTATAAGATCATGAGGGGCATCGATCAGATGGATTGTCACAATCTTTTTCCCTGGGTAGGGCAGTCTAAAGCTAGAGGGCATAGGTTTAAGGTGAAAGGGGAAAGATTTAAAGGGGACGTGAGAAGCAAGTTTTTCACACATAGGGTGGTGGGTATATGGAACGAGCTGCCATAGGATGTGGTAGAGGCGGGTACAATTACAACGTTTAAAAGATGTTTGGACAGGTATGTGGTTTGGGAAGGTTCAGAGAGATGTGGGCCAAAGGCAGGAAAATGGCTCAAGAAGACACCTTGGTCAGCATGGACTAGTTGGGCTGAAGGGCCTGTTTCTGTGTTGTATATCTCTCTGATTCTAGAAGTGAACCAGTTGGGAACTTTACAATGATCACACTGCTATTATTGAGAATGACTTTAAAATTTCCAGATTTTTTCTAAATACTTAAATTTAAATTCGCCATAGTGTGACTTGAAGGTACACATCTGGATTAGTGGCCCAAAACTCTGGCCACTCACATGAACAACACCATGCTACAATTCATCAAGGGCATTGGTATGGAAAGGATGGTAGAGATATCTACCCAAGCTTTGAGATGTGGAAATCAGGCCTCCCTGGGCTAAGAAGTGGCAGATTGAGTTCAACCCAGATAAGTGTGAAGTGATACACTTCGGGAGATCGAATTTGAAGGCAGAACACAAGGTTAATGGCAGGACTCTTCACAGTTTGGAAGACCAGAGGGATCTTGGGGTCCACATCCATAAATCCCTCAAGTTTGCCACGCAGGTCAATAGGGTTGTTAAGAAGGCGTATGGTGTGTTGACCTTCATTAGTCGGAGTACTGAGTTCAAGAGCCATGAGGTGATGTTGCAGCTCTATAGAACTCTGGTCAGACCACACTTGGAGTATTGTGTTCAGTTCTGGTTGCCTCATTATAGGAAGGATGTGGAAGCTTTAGAGGGGGTACAGAGGAGATTTACCAAGATGCTGCCTGGATTGGAGAGCATGTCTTATGAGGATAGGTTGAGTGAGCTGAGGCTTCTCTCTTTGGAGAGGAGGAGGATGAGAGGTGACTTGATAGAGGTGTACAAGATGATAAAAGGCATAGATCGAGTGGACAGTCAGAGACTTTTTCCCAGTGTGACAATGGCTAACACGAGGGGACATAATCTTAAGGTGATTGGAGGAAGGTATAAGGATAAGATTTCTTTATTAGTCACATGTACATCAAAACACACAGTGAAACGCATCTTTTGTGTAAAGTGTTCTGGGGGTAGCCTGCAAGTGTCGCCATGCTTCCAGTGCCAACATAGCATGCCCACAACTTCCTAACCCGTATGTCTTTGGAAAGTGGGAGGAAACCAGACCACCCAGAGGAAACCCACACAGACATGGGGAGAACGCACAAACTCCTTACGGACAGCGGCTGGAATTGAACCCGGGTCGCTGGCACTGTAAAGCATTACGCTAACCATTACATTACCGTGCCTGCCCATGGGGGATGTCAGGGACATTTCTTTTACACAGAGAGAGGCGGGTGCATGGAACGCACTGCCTGCAGATGTTGTGGGGGCAGATACATTAGGGACATTTAAGAGACTCTTAGATAGCCACATGAATGATAGAAAAATAGGGGGCTATGCAGGAGGGAAGGGTTAGAGAGATCTTAGAGCAGGATAAAATGTCGGCACAACATTGTGGGCCAAAGGTCCTGTACTGTACAGTAATGTTCCATGATCTATGTTCAAAATCAACTGCCTGAGGTTCTGCCAGGGCTGGGCTAATTGTTGTGGGATTCCCCTCCTTGGATGCACCCTGACTGCTGAGATAGAATCAACATTTGATGTTAAAATGTCAGGCAGAAGATGTCGTGAAAATCTTTTCCAAGGGTTGTTTATGGACCTGGAGTTGGCCATTTGATTGGCCTTGAGCCAGATCTGCCATTGAGGTGAGCTCATGCCTCACCTATACTCCTCACTGCCTCGGTAAAGCAGCCAACATAATCAAAGACCCCACCCACCCCAGACATTCTCTCTTCTCCCCTCTCCCATTGGGCAAAAGATACAAAAGCCTGAAAGCACGTACCACCAGGCTCAAGGACAGCTTCTATCCCACTGTTATAAGACTATTGAACTAGTACAATAAGATAGACTCTTGACCTCAAAATCTACCTCGTTATGGCCTTGCACTTTATTGTCTGCCTGCACTGCACTTTCTCTGTAGCTGTGACACTTTATTCTGCATTCGGTATTGTTTTACCCTCTGTATCACTGCTTTGTTTCTCCTCTTGCTCTTTGCCAGAGTTTGGCACCATCCCAGGGAGCCGGAGGTTGGGAGCAGTGCGGATCTCTCTGGACAACTGGAGTTCTGCCCCTATTGTGGATTAAACTCTGGAATTCAGCTTCTCCCAACACTGACGCAGCCCCTAGGGTTGTCACCTCACAGCTCCAGCAACCCTGGTTTGAGTGCTGATCTCCAATGCTGCCTGCAACCAAGTACTCCAATTTCCTCCCATATCCCAAAGACATGCTGGTTGCTAGGCCAATTGGCCACTGTGGGTTAGTGCAGGCGAGCGATAGGTGAATCGAGATGAGTTTTAATGGGCCTGTGAGGGAGAATATGATACAGGGAAATAAGTTAGTGCGGGGGGGGGGGGGGGTTATGGGACTGAAGTGATTGCCCTGAGATCTGGGATAGACTGGATGGACCAAATGGCTTCTTTCTATATCTTAAGGGAAAAAACATGAATTCCAGGATTTGAGGGGCAAGTTTATTTTTACACAGAGAGTGTTGATATCTGGGATGCACAGCCAGAGGAGGTAGTGAAATCAGATACAATCGCCACATTTAAGAGACATTAAGTAGGTAAGGCATCGAAGGATATGGTCCTAAAGAGGGCAAGTTGGTTTGGTGTAGATGGGTAAAAGGGTTGGCATGGATATGGTGGGCCGAAGGGCCTGTGTCTGTGTCCAAATGATCCTGCCTTCACTGCCTTCCCCATGGATTACAGTGTGGAGTCTGGAACCGGAGGTGATTTCTTCACCGAAGCAGTGAAGCAGTCGTTCGTCAGCTTTACAGTGTGAGCAGAAAATGCCGCAAACACTCAGCAGGTCGGGCTGCAGCCGTGGAGAGAGAAACGGAGTTAGTGTTTCAGGCTGATGCTTTCACCAACACCTTATCTTCCGACTGGGCACGTTACAGGACTCTACATTGAATTCAACAATTTTAGATAAAGAGTTCATGTTTCAGGTCAGAGACTTTTCATCAGAACTTGGGCAGAGAGTAGAGGTGGAGATGGAGGCCAGGGGAATTGTGGTGGTGCTGTGCAGACTTACAGCAGGCTCAATGGTTCACCTGACATGTCCTCTGGCTGTACTTCACATTCATGGGGCTAACTCCTAAGATGAGAAATTCAGCCTATCAACAACAGCAAAGAAAATGAGTTAGACAAATGGAGGGTGATATTACATAAGACGCTGAGGGAACATGACAGTGTAGATGGTGAGATACTTCCACTAGTCAGGGAGTCTTAAATAAGGGGACACAGCTGTAAGATAGGGGGCCGGTTATTTAAAGCTGAGTTGTGCGAATCTCTGGAATCCTCTACACTGAAGGGTCGTGGAGATTGGAGGTGTTCAGAGAGAAGGTTACTAAGTAGGGCAGGCACGGCAGTGTAGCGGTTAACGTAACGCTATTACAGCACCAGTGACCCAGGTTCAATTCCGGTCACTGTCTGTAAGGAGTTTATACATTCTCCCCGTGTCTGCGTGGGTTTCCTCCGGGTGCTCCGGTTTCCTCCCACATTCCAAAGACGTACGGGTTAGGAAGTTGTGGGTGTGTTATGTTGGCGCCGGAAGAGTGGTGACACTTGAAGGCTGCCCCCAGAACACTCTGCGCAAAAGGTGCATTTCACTGTGTACATGTGACTAATAAAGAAAACTTATAATCTTATCTTTTTGAAAGATTTGGTAAGTTGAAGGCAATGTAGAACCAGCATAGAAGAGGAGTTGAGATCACATTGAATGGTGGGGCAGGTTTGAGGGGCTGCGGCCGATTCCTACTCCTATTTCGATGTGTTCTGCCTGACCTTTACCTGAGCCTCCTTGACCATATTTGACTTGTATCAGGCGTAATCCTGATCTTCCCTGATTTTATGCCTGGCTCACTACTAACCTTTACTCTTTGCTTCTTGCTCGTGAACATCAGAAAGGAACAGGCCTTTCGGCCCACAATGTCTGTGCTGACCATGATGCCAAATGACATTACTCCCATCTGCCTGCACATGATCTGTATCCCTCCATTCCCTGCCTGTTCATGTGCCTGTCTAAATGCCTCTTACACATTGCTACTGTATCTGCTTCCACCACCCCCCCTGGCAGTGATTTTCAGGCACCCACCACTCTCTGTGTAAAAAACTTGCTTCATAAACTTGCTGCGTAGTGCCATTTTATTTCAGTTTAGAGTGTGCTGGTCCCTCATGTACAAAGTATTGCCTCTTTAAGTGTGTAGAATCTATTAAGCATTGTGCTGGAGTGCGGAGAGAGAGTGGGACCAAGCAGAAATTGGCTGCAATGGAGCGTAACATCTCCCCTGCAAACAGCCAAATTAGAAATGGTTATTGACCCAGCTGAGTCCAGATTTCTGGTTCAGGTGAGTGGTGTTGCTGAGCCCGGTCAGATTAGTCTGTCATTTCTTAATGCCATGGCAGCTGTCAATCACTCCTTACTGCTGGATAACTTCCAAACTGTCTGTAAGGAGTTTGTACGTTCTCCCCGTGTCTGCGTGGGTTTCCTCCGGGTGCTCCGGTTTCCTCCCACATTCCAAAGACGTACAGGTTAGGAAGTTGTGGGCGTGCTATGTTGGCGCCGGAAGCGTGGCGACACTTGCGGGCTGCCCCCAGAACACGCTACTCAAAAGATGCATTTCACTGTGTGTTTCGATGTACCTGCAACTAATAAAGATATCTTACCTTAACTCCCAGATGACAGGTGAGTCCAGGTGAGAGGGGGAGGGTAGGTGGGTGGGGGGGGCGGGGGGAGATGTAAGAAGCTGAGAGGTGACAGGTAGAAGAGGCAAAGGGCTGAAGGAGGAGGGATCTGGTAGGAGAGGGCAGTGGACCATAGAATAAAGGGAAGAAGGTGAGGAATAAATGGGCAGGTCATGAGGGCAGGGGGAGGGGAAAGAGCAGGAGCATTCAGGACGGTATTGAGACCCACAGGACAGGCATCAGGGACAGGAGTGCCCCACCTCGCAGACTACCCAGACAAATGCCCAGTTTTCCATCACTTGCCTCATCCGTGGAAGAGACCCCCATTCCCACACCAGCCACCACCGAACCAGAGTGGAAGCAAGTTGTCCTCGATCCCTGGGGATGCCGAAGGAGATAACAATGTCTGTGCATGTGTAACTCTTACGATTTATGGAATAAATGTACTATCAGTTTCTGGACACTGCAGGTAATTCCAGAGCCCCATTGATCTTTTAATTCCATTCCTGTTTCAAAGAACGACAACATAAAACAGAATTCAAGTGCTGAAGTTAACAGGATTTTTTGCATTTTGCTATCAAGTTGCAAACCTTTCATAATTTAATGATAAATCTCGAAACTTCATTTTCCCAGGGACCTGTTGGGGAGTGGGCCGGTGGGTGCAGAGTCAGATTATCAGGATTAAACCTTCTGTCTGTGATAACAGGTCATTAGTTTGTGCAGCAAAATTAGTGGGATGTGTCAGATTGTGAAGGACAATCACCACTGACTTTTATCAATGCACCATAGAAAGCATCCTATCTGGATGCATCATAGCTTGGTACGGCAACTGCTCTGCCCAGGACCGCAAGAAACTGCAGATAGCTGTGGACACAGCCCAGCACATCATGGAAACCAGCCTCTCCTCTATGGACTCTGTCTATACCTCTCGCTGTCTTGGTGAAGCAGCCAATATAATCAAAGACCCCACCCACCCGGGTCATTCTCTCTTCTCTCCTCTCCCATCAGGCAGAAGATACAGGAGCCTGAGGGCACGTACCACCAGGCTCAAGGACAGCTTCTATCCAATGGTGATAAGACTATTGAATGGTTTCCTTATACGATGAGATGGATTCTTGACCTCACAATCTACTTTGTTATGAGCTTGCACCTTATTGTCTACCTGCACTGCACTTTCTCTGTAGCTGTGACACTTTATTCTGCATTTTGTATTGTTTTACCCTGTACTACTTCAATGCACTGTGTAATGAATTGATCTGTACAAACAGTATGCAAGACAAGTTTTTCACTGTACCTCGGTACATGTGACAATAACAATCTGTTTACCACCCCAAAGGTCTCCTAACCAAAACTTAGAAGCTAAGGTCCGTGTGATCTAACAGACAACCCCATTTAAACTGAGTCCTGCACCATATTGATCCTGATTTTGCTTATTGATACAGTATTTCCCCAGTGATCACTGCGATCTGCTAAATGCAGAAACAGACAGCCAGCAATCAATCCTTGATGGATCTGGCTCCTGATTAAGCCGTCACTTCTCTGCATGGAGGATGTAACAAAAAGGTGCCAGTAGCATGATTTGGGATATCATACACAGCTCCGTACGGGGTTCACTTAACAAAGCATTGGCTTTCGTTCCATTGCTGACTCTTCTTGGGGGGAGGGGGGAGGAGGGACGAGGGAGGAGGGAGGAGGGGGGAGGTGGAGCTGTGGCCTTGATCACATTTGGGTACAGATCAGAACTCCAAGCCAGTATTAACTTACAATGAGTTTTGTTCAGGACTTAACAAGAACTAGGAGCAGGCAGGCAGGCACAGTGGCAGGGCCGCTGCTTCACAGCTCGAGTGACCCGGGTTCAATCCTGATCTCGGATGCCGTCTGTGTAGAGCTTCCACGCTCTCCGTGACTGTGTGGGTTTCCCCCGGGTGCTCTGGTTTCCCCCCACATCCCAAAGGTTAGTTGGTTAATCAGCCGCTGTAAATTACCCCTCTGTGTAGGTAACTGGCAAAATGTATTGAAGTTAAATGGAGTCACACGGCAAAGTCCCTTTGGCCCACCATGCCCTTGGGACAACCATGCCCCAATCCATACCAATCCCATTTTCCATTGCTTGACCTGTAGTGTTCTCTGGCTTTGCATGTGTAGCAGAGAAGAAGATGCAGGATCCAGAGACGTAAGGGGGAAAACAAGACCCAGGGGACTACTCCGCTGGCAGCCAGCATGAGTAAGATGGGCTGAATGGCCTCTTTTTATATGTCCAAGAGGAGGTGATTCGCGAGCCTGCTCTGCTTGTCAATAAAATCTGGGTGGACCCTGTCCTTGGCAACCTTCCCTCTCAATAATCAGTGAAAACTTTCTCAGTCTTGAATGCTCTTAACACGCTATTCCGTATCTCCGGAGCGGGAGAATTCCAGGGATTTTCAGCCCTCCGTATGCAGAAATCTTCCTTGTCTCAGTCCTAAGTGATTGGCCTCTTTATCCTGCAGCTATGGACCCTCCCGGTTCTACACTCTCCAGGCAGAGGAAACCACCTCTTGGTATCGACTCTCAATCCCACACAAAATATTAAGCTTCACCAGAATCACCCCCCGTTCGCCTGAACTGCTGAGCCTTTCAACGATTGTCAGTGTGGCTCGGTGAGGAGCCCTTGCACGTCTACACCAGAAGTTCTGAGTTTGTGTCCCATTCCCCGGGCTTGAGTGGTGAGGGAGAGCTGCACCATCAGCAAGGTCTTCTTTACATTGCACCACACAGGTCAGGCCCTTTGGCCCACCACGTCCGTGCTGACCGTGATGCCAATTTAAACCAATACCATCTGCCTGCACAAGGTCTATATCCCTCCATTCCTTGACTGTTCATGTTCTGTCAAAACATCACTATTGTATCTGCTTCCACCACTTCCCCTGGCAGCTCGTTCCAGGCACCCACCTCTCTCTGTGTAAAAAAAATTGCCACGTAAATCTCCTTTAAACTTTCCCCTCACCTTCCAGCTATACTGTCTAGTATTTGACATTTCCACCCCTGGAAAAAGTCTCTGAGTATCTGCCCTATCTATGACCCACCTATTTTGAGCTCACCCCTCAGCCTCCAACTCTCCAGAGAAAACAATCCAAGTTTGTCCAACCTCTCCTAACAGCTAATACCCTCTAATCCAGACAGCATCCTGGTGAACCTCTTCTGCACCCTCTCCAAAGACTCCATGTCGTTCCTGTAATGCAGTGACCAGAAATGCAGACAATACTCTGCGTGTCGCCTGACCTAAATTTTATACAGCTGCAACGTGACTTCCCAACTTTTATACTCAACTCCCCAACCAATGAAGGCAAGTATGCCGTATACCTTCTTTACCACCTTATCTATTTGTGTTGCCATCTTCAGGGAGCTATGGACTTGGACCCCAAGATCCCTCTGTACATCAGTGCTCCCAAGAGTCCTGCCATTTACTGTATTCTCACGACGTTCAGTTGAGATATTTAACTGAAGCACTGCCTCCCATTCCAAACTGATGTAAAAGGTCTCAAGGTGGGTAAGATTTCAGACGAGAAGCAAGAGTTCAAGACATCAATCTCACCTCACAAGTTTGAGCCCCATTGTGGCACCGACCAATTGAATAAATCTGGAATTTAAATACAAAATCTAGTCTCAGTGATGGTGACAACAAAAAAAGTTTATTTTGTTCGCTAATGTGCTCCAGGGAAGGAAATCTGCCATCCCTCCTTAGTCTGGATTATGCATGACTCCAGACCAACCACTGTGGTGGACTCTTCATTGCCCGCCTTAGTTCAGGGGCAATTAGAGATGGACAACGAATGTTACCCTTGCCAACAATGCCCTTATCCCATGAAAGAGTAAAAAGAGATGGTAAGTGGACCAGTTCTGGTTAGTGTGCAGCGAGAATTGGTATGGTGGTTGAATTTGGTCCTTAGGTTAGTTACCATCGGGCAGGAGGTACAGAAGCCTGAAGTCCGACACCACTAGGTTCAAGAACAGCTACTTCCCTTCAATCATTCGGTTCTTGAACGAACTGGCACAACCCTAATCACTATAAGTATAGAAACACTATGACCACTTTGCACTATAATGGATGTTTATTTTGTTCTAATTGTGTTCTTTCTTGTAAAAGTTGGGTATAATTTATGTTTAATTTATGTTTTTCTTGTGAATGCTGCTTCTCTGATGCTATGTGCCTGTGATGCTGCTGCAAGTAAGTTTTTCATTGCACCTGTGCACACATGGACTTGTGCAGATGACAATAAACTCGACTTTGATTCTGCATCTCTCCTGTTCTCCGGTTTTCTCCCAACCTCTACTGGTTTTATATTTGCATGTAGTTCCATGGGAGGGGAATGGGGGAAGGGGAAGGAGTCACCTACTCTCTGTTGAACTCCATTCTTTTAATTCCCAGCCTAATTTCTGGTAGGTGCCTCGCTGACTGATTGTGACGTTCTTCTGTGATTCAACGGGGGAATCCTGGTCCAATCTGAAGATTGATTTGTTCCAGTTTGGCCTTCACTCTTCAGCAACTGTTGAACTGTTCCTCTCTCAGGTACCTTGGCACTTCTAATATTTTCTGGATGTACTGTTCAATCTTGGAGTCATGTATAAGGCAGAGTTTTCTGGCCATCTCTCGTTTTCCATAAATATGTTTAGAAATCTAAGGAGAATTCTGGCACCTCCTTGAGCTCAGCCAGGACAAGTTGACTTTCTAAACAACAGGAGTGGATTTGATGGCTTTAGGACAATAATCTCCCTGTTCCTTTTTCTCTGGAGCTATTCCAGATTAAGCACAGATTTACAATTTTTCCTGACAGGAATTCAAAATCAAGAGCTTTAAGTTCCTGGGCCCAACACATTGATGCAATGCATGCCAGCGGCTCTACTTCATTAGGAGTTTGAGGAGATTTGGTATGTCACTAAAGACTCTTGCAAATTTCAACAAATGTACAGTGGAGAGCATTCTGACTGGTTGCATCACAGCCTGTTATGGACCCTCCAATGTGCAGGATCACAAGAGGCTACAGAGGATTGTAGACTCAGCCGGCTCCATCACAGGCACAACCCTCCCCACCATCGAGGACGTCTTCAAGAGGCGGTGCCTCAAGAAGGTAGCATCCATCATTAAGGACCCTCACCATCTGGGACATGCCCTCTTCATGTTACTACCATCAGGGAGGAGGTAGAGGAGCCTGAAGACCCAAATTCAATGATTCAGGAACAGCTTCTTCCCCTCCGCCATCAGATTTCTGAACGGTCCATGAACCCATGAACACCACCTCGTTATTCCTTTTTTTCCACTATTTATTTTCATAATTAATAGATTTTTATGTCTTTGCACTGTACTGCTGCCACAAAACAACAAGTTTCACATCACACGTTGGTGATTATAAAGCTGATTTCGAGAACGTTGAATTGTCAGCCCGTAGCCTTTACACCTAGTGCAGCAGATTTATCAGACAGCAAAATTCATTTTACCGTACCTCAACAAAATGGCTCATCAAACCTCTGATCTCCCCGTTGAGCCAGTGTCTATTTTCCACACCAGATGTTCTGTCACCTCTCGGACTGAGATTACTAATTTACTGTCAATTAGCATCAAATTGGGAGGAATTCTATGTGGAGCCTTGTCCATTAACTGCTGGATTGCAGCTCCCCACTCATATTCCTTAAGACTTACAGTGGCATTTTAAACCAAGAGGAAAATTGATTCTGCTTCTTGTTAATTAAAGCATCCTGACGTCCAAAGTTTTGATGACGAAGGGATCTGAAGAATCCCCAGATATTAATTAGTAAAAGGACATGTTGTATTTCACTTAAAGCCAACAAATAAATTCCAGATTGTAACTGTTTCTCAGCCTTCAGAACTCCATGGCCCACTTTGTCTCTGTGACTTTTGAGGAGTGGAAGAGAAGCTTCCTGATAAAATAGCACGGAACATAGAACATTACAGCACAGGAACAGGCCCTTCGGCCCACGCTGTTGTGACGAACTAATTAAGATAACGACACCTAATCCCTTCTGCCTGCACATGGTCCCTATCCCTCCATTGTCTGCTCTCTCATGCCTATCTGAGAGCCTCTTAAATACCTCTGTCACAACTACCTCCAGAGTTCAGAGAAGCAAAGAAGTAATCTTTACAAACAGTGGAATGATTAACAGTCCTTACAATACTTTAGGTAGAATGTTGTGTGTGCAATTGCACTGTAATTTTTATATTATAATTTTTATATGAATTACAGGGAAAGACTGAACATGTTAGGACTTTATTCCTTGGAGCGCAGAAGAATGAGGGGAGATTTGATAGAGGTTTACAAAATTATGAGGGGTATAGACAGACTAAATGCGAGTAGGCTCTTTCCACTTAGATTAGGAGAGATAAGTACGAGAGGACATGGCTTTAGGGTGAAAGGGGGAAAGTTTAGGGGGAACTTCTTCACTCAGAGAGTGGTGGGAGTGTGGAACGAGCTGCCATCTGATGTAGTAAATGCAGGCTCACTCTTGAGTTTTAAGAATAAATTGACTAGATATGTGGACAGGAGAGGTCTGGAGGGTTATGGACTGGGTGCAGGTAAATGGGACTAGCGGAATACTGTTTCGGCACAGATTAGAAGGGCCGAATGACCTGTTTACTGTGCTGTAGTGTTCTATGGTTCGATAACAGTCCAATATCTTTTGGGAAGTAAACGTGAAAGAGTATTTCAGCTAAGATCCAGCCTGAGCCTTATTGAAAAAATCCTCATCCAGCTTGGTATTCCAGTTTGTAGCTAATTTGCTCTCTTAACTTCCCTCTGAGGCAGCCTGCTTCTTGTATGTTAGTGCAAGTTATTTGTAGCTCTGTGGATGGGACGAAGATTGAATCAGTTGCTCTGCAAGGAGACAACATGGACTTGATGGGCTGAACAGCCTTCTAACGATTCTATAGATGCCAGCCTTGCCAGTAATGGACTAAATCCATCCTCCCAGTGCGGGATACCCTGATGTTCACCAACATGAGCAGCAACCCAATAGTGAACATTCAGACTCTTGCCCCAAGCTTAAGCAGAGGGAACAATGAACCAGCTGACCAACAACAGCCATGTCCCACACAATAAGGAAAATACATTTTCCAGATGGATGCAGTTGATTGGATTGGTGCAGTTCATCAGAACCTCCGGTACATTCTCTTGGATATTCTGTTCGCTAAATGAGGAATGATTTACAGTCCGCCTTCAAGGGTCAGGCTGGGTGTTGGAAGGAAATCTGCCTACAATCTGGTATTGGGTTATTATTGTCACTTGTACCGAGGTACAGTGAAAAACTTGTCTTGCATACTGTTCATACAGATCAATTCATTACTCAGTGCATTGAGGTAGTACAGGGTAAAAACAATAACAGAATACAGAGTAAAGTGTCACAGCTACAGGGAAGTGCATTGCAGGTAGACAATAAGGTGCACGGTCATAACAAGGTAGATTGTGAGGTCAAGAGTCCATGTCAGCATATAAGGGAACCGTTCAGTAGTCTTATCACAGTGGGATAGAAGCTGTCCTTGAGCCTGGTGGTATGTACCCTCAGGCTCCTGTATCTTCTGTCTGATGGGAGAGGGGAGAAGAGAGAATGCCTGGGGGGGGTGGGGTCTTTGATTATGCTGGCTGCTTCACCAAGGCAACGAGAGGTATAGACAGAGTCCATGGAGGGGAGGCTGGTGTCCGTGATGCGTTGGGCTGTGTTCACAGCCCTCTGCAGTTTCTTGCGGTCCTGGGCAGAGCAGTTGCTGAACAAAGCTGTGATGCATCCAGATAGGATGCTTTTCTTTCTTTTTCAATCTTTTTATTAAATTTCAAAATAATACACATAGCAATAGTGATTGTACACATGGTGCGAAGAGATCGGGATTACAATAATAACAGTTGACATATAAAAACACAGGGAGCAAAATATATAATCTGAACCTTCCAATCTCTTACTAAATTAATAATCTCAATTATTACTTTAATAATCTCATCATTATTTGAGATTCAGCCCACTACGGTGGTATCATCTGCAAACTTGTAGATGGAATTAGAGCAGAATCTGGCCATGCAGTCATGAGTGTATAGGGAGTAGAGTAGGGGGCTGAGGACGCAGCTTTGTGGGCACCAGTGTTGAGAATAATCGTGCTGGAGGTATTGCTGCCTATCCTCACTGATTGCGGTCTGTTGTTCAGAAAGTCAAGGACCCAGTTGCAGAGGGAGGTGTTGAGTCCTCAGTCTCGGAGTTTGGTGATGAGTTTGCTTGGAATTATAGTATTGTAGGTGGAGCTGTAGTCAATAAGCAATAGTCTAACGTGGGTGTCTTTACTGTCCAGATGCTCCAGAGCTGAGTGTAGGGCCAGGGAGATGGCGTCCGCTGTAGACCTGTTATGGCAGTAGGTGAATTGCAGTGGGTTGAGGTTGTCCAGGAGGCTGGAGTTGATGTGTGCCATGACCAGCCTCTCGAAGCACCTCATGATGGTGGATGTCAGATCCACCGGTTGGTAATCATTAAGGCATGTTACCTTGTTTTCCTAAGGTACCGGGATGACAGTGCTCTTCTTAAAACAGGTGGGAACCTGAGATTGAGGCTGGAGCAAGTCTAAGAATGGTGCAACTTGGAGTAAATTTGAATTTGAAATCATCTTTTGACACAGCGGTGCCGTTAGTAGAGCTGACACCTCACAGCTCCAGCGACCTGGGTTCGATCCTGGGCTCTGGTGTGGGAGGGAGAGAGAGGGAGGGAGAGGGAGTGTGCACGTGCACATGAATGCTGGAAAGTGTGTGGGGGCATGTATGTGCTGGCGAGTGCATGCATGTGTGTCTGTGTGTGAGAGACTGCAAGTAGATGTGTGGAGTTATCATACTCCCCTAGTGACCAAGAGTTTCCTCGGCGTGCTCCAGTTTCCTCCCACATCCCAAAGACAGGTGGGTCAGTCGTCCTATTGAGTGCTATAATTTGCCCCCAGAGTGTGGGTGAGTGGTAAAACCTGGGGGGAGCGGGGTGGGGGGGGGGGAGGTTAGTTGATGGGAATGTGGGGAGAATAAAATGGGATTAGTGTAAATGGACACACCCACAGACCAACCCCTCCCGCTGGTTCCCCTCCCCCATTACTTCCCTCGGCCCTCCCCACCTCCCTCCCCTCTATTCCATGCTCCGCCTTCCTCTCCTATCAGATTCCATCATCGTCAGCCCTTTGTCACGTCCGTCTATCACCTCCCAGTTTCTGGCACCATTCCCACTCATCCCCTCCCCATTCTGCCCATCACACCCCCTCCCCCCACCCGACCTGGATCCACCTATCACCCGCCAGTTCTTACCCCACCTCTTTACACTGGCTATCTGCCCTCAATCTTTCTGTCAAGATGAAGTGTCTTGGCCCGAAATGTCGACGTTCCAGTTCCCTCCATAGATGCTGCCCGAGTGTTTTGAGCGTTGTTGGTGTGAATGGATGCTTGATAGTCAGTGTGGACTCGATGGCCTGTGTGACAGTGTGGCCTGTTTCCGTGGCTGTACAACTAGAGGAATCAAGAGATATTGGGGTCAGCCAGGAAAGTAAAGATGAGGTAGGTCATCAGCCTTGATGCCACTGAACAGCAGAGACTTGGGCAGCCAGAAAGCCTTTTCCTGCTTCTTAATCACACTGGGATGAACAGAACTTCACCAGAAGTACATACCAGCAGTCATAAGCTAATTGCAATATCACATACATTGTGCTCAAGATATTAGACCCCTGGACACGCACTGGGTGCAAATTAAAAGCAGTCACTATGATGCTGGAGGAACTTAGCAGGCCAGGCAGCATCCGTGGAGAAAAGCAGGCAGTCAACGGCACACACAACCTCATCTTCACCATGGACGTTCAGTCCCTATATACCTCCATTCCCCATCATGAGGGCCTCACCGCCATCCGCTTCTTTCTTGACCAGAGACAGATCCAGTCCCCTTCCACTAACACTCTCCTCCGCCTGGCTGAATATCCTCACTCTAAACAACTGCACTTTCAATTCCTCTCACTTATTACAGACCAAGTGTGTAGCCATGGGCACTAACGTGGGCCCCAGCTATGCCTGCCTCTTCATTGGCTACATTGAACAGTCTCTGTTCCAAGTCTAGTCCGGCCCCATTCCTCAACTCTTTCTCCACTAGTTGACCGCCTGCTTTTCTCTACGGATGCTGCCTGGCCTGCTGAGTTCCTTCAGCGTCATCGTGTTTTTCAGCTCGATCTGCAGTCCTTTGTTTCTCTGTTGAAAGCAATCACTATTGATTCATCACATCCAGCCCTGGCAACCACTTTCTATGATGGAAAAATGTGACCTTTTCATTGAATTTTTCAGTTTGCTATACTCACAGGTTTTCCCCTCTCTAGAATCTTGGATGTCAACTGGCCAGTGGACAGTTTCTATTTCACATCAGGTGCTCCCTGGTCAGGAGCATACCACACCAGGAGAATTGGTGGTGGAAGCAGGTACTCTCACAGTATTTAACTCCATCTACAAGGTTGCAGATGACACCACCGTAGTGGGCTGGATCTCAAACAGCAACGAGGTGGAGAATGGGAAAGAGATAGAGAGCTTAGTGGCATGGTGTCAGGAAAATCTTTCCCTCAATGTCAGCAAAACAAAAGACCTGGTCACTGACTTCAGGAAGCAGGGCGGACCACACACCCCTGTCTGTATCATTGGTACTGAGGTGGAGATGGTTGAGAGCTCCAAGTTCCTAAGTGTAAACATCACCAACAGCTTGTCCTGGTCCAACCATGTAGATGCCACGGCCAAGAAAGCTCACCAGCGCCTCTATTTCCTCAGGAGGCTAAGGAAATTCGACACATCTCCGTTAACCCTTGCCAATTTTTATTGATGCACCATAGAAAGCATCCTATCCGGATGCATCACAGCTTGGTATGGCAGCTGCTCTGTCCATGACCGCAAGAAACTGCAGAGTTGTGGACACAGCCCAGTCCATCACACAAACCAGCCTCCCCTCCATGGACTCAGCCTATATTTCTTACTGCCTTGGTAAAACAGCCAGCAGAATCAAAAAACCCCTTCCACCCTGGACATTCTCTCTTCTCCCCTCCTCCCATTGGGCAGAAGATACAAAAGCTGGAAAACAAATACCACCAGGCTCAAGGACAGCTTCTGTCCCACTGTTATAAGAGTCTTGAATGCACCTCCTACATTAAAGATGAACTTGACCTCACTATCTACCTCGCCATGGCCCTTGCACCTTATTGTCTGGCTGCTCTGCACTTTCTCTGTAACACTACATTCTGGATTCTGTTATTGTTTTCCCTTGTTCTACCTCAATGTACTGATGTGGAATGGTGTGTATCTTGGTACATGTAGCAATAATAAAGCAATTACCAATACTTGGGAAATATTGAGACAAGCACTTGAATCGCTAAGGCACATTGGGCTATGTACCAAGTGCTGGTAAATGGAATTAGTATGGGTGGATAGTCAGCATGGACATGGTGGGCCAAAGGGCCTGTTTCTGTACTTAATTCCATGACCCTGTAGCAGGGTCTATCTCCAACTAATTACATCAATCACTTTTGGGTTAATGGATATAATGAAAACATTTGCTGGCTCATTGAGCAACAACAGTGTGCAATAACGTAGCGCCTTAAATGTGGTAAAATGTCTCAACAAGCATTACAAGATGAAAAACAATGCTAAAAGAACTCAGTGGGTCGGGTAGCATCTGTGGAGGCAAAAGGTGCAAGTTGACGTTTTGGGTTAAAATGCTGCATCAGGACTGAGAGGAAGAGGAAACATTGCCAAGAAGGTGCATGGAGTGTTGGCCTTCATTAGTCGGGGTATTGAGTTCAAGAACCGCAAGGTAATGTTGCAGCTCAAAACAACTCTGGTTAAACCACAGTTGGAGTATTGTGTTCAGTTCTGGTCAGCTCATTATAGGAAGGATGTGGAAGCTTTAGAGAGGGTGCAGAGATTTACCAGGATGCTGCCTGGATTGGAGAGCATGACTTATGGGGATAGGTTGAGTGAGCATGGGCTTTTCTCTTTGGAGAGAAGCAGGACGAGAGGTGACCTGATAGAGGACTACAAGATGATGAGGGCTTGAACAGGAGGATGAAAGGTTTTAAAATCAGGGCGTTATCTGACCAGGAGTCAGTGTGGGACAGTGAGCAGAGGGTAGGGCAACTACAAATGCCGGTAAATGGGAATGGTATAGATAGATACTTGGTAGTCAGCGATGGGGTGTAAAATAGCCCCCAAACTGATTTTGCCTTTTGTGTCTCCTTGAATCTTCGAAGGGCAAGTCTGCCTGTTACTGTTGGACAAAGGATATCAGAGCCACGTGATGTCAGCACACTCTGCACACCTCACAACTTCCCTGCATCCTTCCCACGGCACTGATCACACTCTGGGTGTATGTCACCCATAGACCAAAGCACAATTAACACTGCTCAAGAATCCAACAATGGACGTTAATTCTCTCTCTGGGTGATTGCTCATTTCTTGAGAAACTTGTCAGATGTGGAAGGAGAGGCCTCAGCCTTCATCATCTCCTGTCCAAAGACAAAGAGGAAAGCGCCCTCCTGTGGCGATCCATTCCAGGAAAGACCTGGGCTTCTCCCAAGTCGAACAGCGGCCATATAGGATGACCTGAGATGGGAAGGGGTCGCGGCATCTCCGTGGAGAATGAGGGACCACACTTACAAGGACACCTTGGAGATGCTGGGACTATTTGCTTCAGAGAGAAGGTGGCTGAGGGGAGACCTGATAGGTGTGTGTAAAATGATGAGAGGTCTGGGTAGCAGGACGCTGTTCCGTATTGGGAAGGCTCAATGACTGAAGGTCAGAGGTACAAGATAAAATGGAAGAGAGGGATCTGTGGGAGGAAGGGGTTAGATAGGCTTAGGCAAGGTTTAAAGGTCGGCACAACATTGTGGGCCGAAGGGCCTGTATTGTGCTGTAATGTTTTATGAGAATTAAGAGTGACACGAGGTCAAACTTTTTTTATGCAGTGTGGTTGGAATCTGGAACACACTGCCTACAGACGTGGGGGAGGTTGGTTTCTCTGTAGCCTTCGGGAGGCATTGGAAAAATATATGGTGGAGAAAATTTGAAGGCTACAGAAAAGGAGCTGGGATACAACTCGACCATCTAGTAGAGAGCTGGCATGGACAGGATGTGCTGTAACCATTCCATGATTCTGACCTGATGCAGCCACGTAGAGTCAATACAACTCATTCAGCTTGGTGGTCTCATCAACTTTCCAGTCAGTGCTACTTCCCCACAGCCCAGTGGGTTGATTTACCACCATTGGGGGTATCTGTTTCCACCAAGTTACAAGGGTCATTGTCAACCTCAGCAGTCGAGCAGCGGTATGCAGATCACTCGTGTTTGCACATGCTCAGCAGCTGAGCTCCAATTCATGGCCTACTCCTTCACGAGAGGACAGGCCTTACACTCAACATCCATAAGACAATGGTCCTCCACCAATGTGTCCCCAGTGTAACCTCCTCCATTGCTAACGAGCCTGCAGAACGTGGACCCCTTTTCATCCCTCGGGAGCCATCCCTCAATGAAGATGAAATTCCAAAGTGCATTCAGTGCACCAGTAGCCTTTAGTTAATCGAGGATAAAAGGTGTTTGAGGATGTGGCTCAACACTTGTGATTCACCAGTCAGCATTGAACCTTGTCCTCCTATGTGCCCTTGAGATCTGACATACCTACAGCAGGTGCTGAGGTTGAGAGGGTTGAGAGCTTCCAGTTCCTTGGAGTGAACATCACCAATAGCCTGTCCTGGTCCAACCACGTTGACGACATGGCCAAGAAAGCTCACCAGTGCCTCTACTTCCTCAGGAGGCTAAAGAAATTTGGCACGTCCCCTTTGACACTCACCAACTTTTATCGATGCACCATAGAAAGAATCCTATCTGGATGCATCACAGCTTGGTATGGCAACTGCTCTGCCCAGGACCACAAGAAACCGCGGAGAGTGGTGGACACAGCCCAGCACATCATGGAAACCAGCCTCCCTTCCATGGACCCTGTCTATACCTCTCGCCGCCTTGGTGAAGCAGCCAGCATAATCAAAGACCCCACCCACCCGGGTCATTCTCTCTTCTCTCCCATCAGGCAGAGAATACAGGGGCCTGAGGGCAGGTACCACCACGCTCAAGGACAGCTTCTATCCTACGGCGATAAGACTATTGAACAGTTCCTTTATACAATGAGATGGACGCAACCTCACAATCTACTTTGTCATGACCTTGCACCTTATTGTCTACCTGCAATGCACTTCCCTGTAGCTGTGACACTTTACTCTGTACCGTTATTGTCTTTACCCTGCACTACCTCAATGCACTGTGTAATGAATAGATCTGTATGAACAGTGTAAAAGACCAGTCTTTCACTGCACCTTGGTACAAGTGACAATTATAAACCAATATTGGAGAGACACTACCAGCAGGGTAAGTGAACTAACACCAGGCCCATATTCCTGGTATCGAAGTTCTGATTACACTCAATTACCTTAAGCAGGCCATATTGATCACATGGTAGACACCAGACTCTCAAAACAAACACTCCATTCCGAGCTCTGTCATGGGAAGTGAATACCAGGTGGGCAGGAAAAGATTCAAGGAAGTGCTCAAAGGCTCCTTGAAGAAATGCAACATCCATCCTGACTGGGGAATGTCTGGTCCACGACTGCTCAAATTGGAGGAGGGTTCAGGATGGTATCGAGAAGCTCGAGGCCATGCGTTCGAGGCACTCAGAGGCCCAGTGTCAGCAGTAGAGGGAGAACGCACGTCGCACACTACCCGCCCACCCCATCAGCCACCTTCTGCCCCTTCTGTGGAAGTGTCTGTGAGTCACATCAGCCACCTTAGAACCCACAGACCCAGTGTGGAAGCAAACCATCCTCGATCCCAAGGGACTGTCTCAGAAGAAGAACTTGTATATGTCAAAAAAGCTTTGTTGCTAGTACTGACCCTTGAGTGACGGAACATGTTCCAGAATAACAAACAACCATTCGCCACCACTCACTGGTTTCCGTCCTTAAACCAGTCTTCTATCGAAGCTGACATGTACCCTCTTAATCCACATGCCTCAGTAATATTAAGATAAAGACACAAGCGATTCTGCAGCTGCTGGAATCTGGAGCAACCCACACAAAATTCTGGAGGAACTCAGCAGGTCAGGCAGCATCCATGGAGGGAAATAAACTGTCGTCCCTTCATCGGGACTGAAAAGGAAGAGGGCAGAAGCCAGAATAAGAAGGTGGGGGGGGAGGGGGAGGAGCACACGCAGGCAGGAGACAGGTGAGTTCAGGTGATAGGTGAGTCCAGGTGAGAGGGGGAAGTTAGTGGCTGGGGGAGGGAGATAAGATGTATTTAGCTGAGAGGTGGTAGGTAGAGGCTGAGGGCTGGGGGAGGAGGAATCCGGTAGGACAGGGCAGTGGATCATGGAATAAAGGATGAGGGAGGGGAGGAGAGGAGATGGGCAGGTCATCAAGGTGGGGGAAGGGAGCCACAGGAATAAGGGAAGACAAAGGATTGGGGGGGGGGGGTGCGGGGAGGAGGAAAAGAAGTGGAGAGGTTACCAGAAGTTAGAGAAATCGATGTTGAGGCCGTCAGGTTGAATACTCCCAAGGCGGAATATGAGGTGTTGTTCCTCCAACCTGCACCTGGCCTCAACCTGGCAGTAGAGGAGGCCGTGGATAGACATGTCGGTGTGGGAATGGGATGTGGAATTGAAGTGGGTGGTCACCGGGAGGTCCTGGCTGTTGCGGCGGACAGAGCAAAGGTGCTCAACGAAGCGGTCACCCAATCTGCTTCAGTTCTCACCGATATATAAGAGGCTGCACTGGGAGCACCAGATGCAATAAATGACAGTGCTATTAAGTAACGTTTTACATGGTATCGTATCAAATGCTTTCTTAAAATCTGCATGGGCAATTTCCATGACAGTCCTTTCATTGTCTCTGTTTCTTACTTTTAAACACTTCTATAAAGTCACCCCTCATTCTCCTACGTTCCAAGGAATAAAGACCTCGCCTGGCCAACCTCTCCCTGTGGTGAATGGGCAGTTAGGGGCTGCTTCTTTGTCTGTTGGGCTAGGCTGTACTAATGGAGAGAAAGAAACTGAACCAAAGTCATAGATGGATAACTGGCAGAAATAGTCAGTTCTGATGCAGACAGAAAGAATGAATTACCCAAAGTTGGAGGGTTCCATATTAAAACAGAACAATACACCATCAGAACAGACCCTTCAGCCCACGATGTTGTGGTGAACTAAATAAGCTAATGACACCTAATCCCTTCTGCCTGCACATGGTATTGGTATACTATTGTCACATGTACCGAGGTACAGTGAAAAACTTGTCTTGCATACCGATCGTACAGGTCAATTCATTACACAGTGCAGTTACATTGAGTTAGTACAGAGTGCATTGAGGTAGTACAGGTAAAAACAATAACAGTAGTGTAAAGTGTCACAGCTAGAGGAAGTGCAGTGCAATAAGGTGCAAGATCACGACAAAGTAGATCGCGAGGTCAGAGTCCATCTCATCGTATAAGGGAACCTTTCAATAGTCTTATCACAGTGGGATAGAAGCTGTCTTTAAGCCTGGTGGTACGTGCCCTCAGGCTCCTGTATCTTCTGCCTGATGGGAGAGGAGAGAAGAGAGAATGACCCGGGTGGGTGGGGTCTTTGATTATGCTGGCTGCTTCACCAAGGCAGCGAGAGGTAAAGACAGAGTCCATGGAGGGGAGGCTGGTGTCCATGATGCGCTGGGCTGTGTCCACAACTCTCTGCAGTTTCTTGCTGTCCTGGGCAGAGCAGTTGCCATACCAAGCCGTGATGCATCCAGATAGGATGCTTTCTATGGTGCATTGATAAAAGTTGGGAGAGTCAATATCCCTCCATATCCATATTCCTCCATTCTCTTCACATTCATGCAGAACCTCTGAAACGCCCCTATCGTATCTGCCTCCACCACCAGCCCTGGCAGCACATTCCAGGCACCCACCACTCCCTGTGTAAAAAATGTGCTCTGCACATCTCCTCTGAAGATAGAACATAGAACAGTACAGCACTGTTTGGGCCCTTCATCTCACGATGTTGTGCCGACCTATATAAACCTTATCTACATTCTATCTCTCCCCCTCTCTCCTCCACCTCCCATAACCCTCTATTTTTCATTCCCCCATCACCTTAAATGCATGCCCTCTAGTATTTGGATCCTGAGGAAAAGATACCAGCTGTCTACCCTATCTCTGCCTCTCATTTCTATCAGGTCTCCCCCTCAACCTCCTACGCTCCAGAGAAAACCCAAGTTTGTCCAACCTCTCCTTATAGCTCATGCCTTCTAATCCAGGCAGCATCCTGTGTGAAGCTCTTCTGCACCCTCTCCAAAACCTCCACATCCTTCCTGAGAGTCTGGAAGACTGCGACCTGCCCAGATGGAGGATGAGGTGCCGTTCCTCAAGCTTGCGTTAGGCCTCATTGTAACAGGCCACAGAGACCGGAGTGGGAGTGGGATTAAAGTGGTATTCAACAGGAAGCTCAGGGTGACCCTGCAGACTGAGCACAGGTGGTCCTGAGAGCAATCATCCCATCACTAGTGCTCCTGAATCACTGCTTCTCCTGGAATGACTGGTTAGGTCCTTGGATAGTGAGAAGGGAAGAGATGAAAGGACAGGTGTTGTATCTTCTCCGCTCACTTGGGAAAGTGCCATAAAATGGGACAGAAGAGCTGACCAGGCAGTCACAAAGCAAGCGATCCCTTCAAACCACTGAAAGGGGAGAGGACGATGGTGGATTCTTATTGAAGCCAGCCGAAAGTCCAAAGAAGGATCTGTTGAATGCAATGGCTGGTGGGATGGAAGGCGAGGATGAGGGGAATTCTGTTCTTGCAATGTCTGCGAGAGGGGTGAGATCAGAAGCACAAGAATAGATGCGTTCAAAATCTCTGTACACCATGAGGGAGGGGAAGCCATGGTTAAACCAATGTCAGCCATTTCCATCATACACAGAGCAACCAGACAAAGAAAAGTATTTAGTGACCATAATGCAAAGACTCTTGCAAATTTCTACAGATGTACGGTGGAGAGCATTCTGACTGGTTGCATCACCGCCTGGTACGGAGACTCCAGTGTGCAGGTTCGCAAGAGGCTGCAGAGGGTTGTAGACTCAGCCAGCTCCATCACGGGCACAACCCTCCCTGCCATCGAGGACATCTTCGAGAGGCAGTGCCTCAGGAAGGCAACATCCATCATTAAGGACCCTCACCATCCAGGACATGCCCTCTTCTCGTTACTAGCATCGAGGTGGTGGTACAGGAGCCTGAAGACCCACACTCAACGATTCAGAAACAGCTTCTTCCCCTCCATCAGATTTCTGAACGGTCCATGAATACAACCTCATTATTCCTTCTTTTTTGCACTATTTATTTTTCTTGTAATTTATAGTAAATTTATGTCTTTGCACTGTACTGCTGCCACAAAACAACAAATTTCATGTCATAAGACAGTGATAATAAATCTGATTTTGAGCAAAGTGATGCAGATGCTGGAAATCTGAAATAAAATGGAAATTGCTGGAAATGCTCGATAGGTCAGGCAGCATCTGCAGAGAGCGAGTGGGAGTCAATGATCTAGAGTGATGTCCTTTCATCAGAAGTGGGAAAGGTCAGAGGTAAATCCGATTTAAGATGAGAAAAGGGGAGGGACGAAGGGATGATAAAACAAAAGGGGAAGTCTGTGATAAGAGTTGACTATTCAATGTCAATTTACACAGAAAACAGTTTATTTTGAGTGCTAAGGAAACTGAAACTGTAGCAACTTCTCCCAAAAATAAACAGGGCAATTTCTCCAGGGAAATGCAGTGAGTGATGGATTGTTACAAAGAAATTATGTTGCATAAAATCAAGTTCTGTCATTTATTACAGGTGTGGAAAGCAAACTTGACTGACAGAGGAATTATCCACTCATCTGTCAGAGGGCAGCAGCATCCAAACTCAAGAGACTGCTGGTACTGGAATCTGGAGCAACAAACTAGATGCTGGAGGAACTCAGTGGATCAGGCAGCATCTGTGGAGGGAAATGGACGGTCAATGTTTCAGATTGAGACCCCTCATCTGGATTGAATAAAGGGTCTCGACCCGAAACGTCGACCGTCCATTTCCCTCCATAGATGCTGCCTGACCCGCTGAGTTCCTCCAGCATCTAGTTTGTTGTGGCAGCAGTATCAGGATTTGCAGACAAATAGACAAGTCACCTCAGTGGCTGTCAGGGAAGGTTGAAAGGCCAGGCATGTCTTCAGCCAATGGGGATTAGTGGAAGAGACAGGCTTTCAAACAGTAGTGCTATCAGCTTTACTAACTGCTCTCTACATGTTCCACAACCTTCAAAGACATATGCACTTGTACACTGAGGTAAAAAAAATTGGTAAATTAGTTTATTATTGTCAAATGTACTGAGGTACAGTGAAAAACTTTCTTTTGTGTGCCTTCCTAACAGATCATTTCATCACATCAGTGCATTGAGGTAGTACAAGGGAAAACAATAACAGAACGCAGAATAAAGTGTTATAGTTACAGAGAAAGTGCAGTGCAGGCAGATAATAAGTTGCAAGGCCATGATGAGGAAGATTGTGAGGTCAGGAGTCCATTTTATCATATTAGGGAACCGTTCAATAGTCTTATAACAGCAGAATAGAAGCTGTCCTTGAGCCTGGTGGTAAATGCTTTCAGGCTTTTATATCTTCTGCCCGATGGGAGGGGGTGAGAAGGGAGAATGTCTGGGGTGGGTGGGGTCTTTGATTATGCTGGCTGCTTTACCGAGGCAGTGAGAAATGTGGAGAGTCCATGGAGGGGAGGCTGGTTTCTGTGATGTGCTGAGCTGTGTCCACAACTCTCCGCAGTTTCTTGCGGTCTCGGGCAGAGGTCCCTCAGTTTCTGTATACTCCTTAGCACTTGGTATTCAGATCAAGTTGTGCAAGTTGGGCTGTTGTCCAAAGTTCTACTGTCAATCATTTCAGGAGGGGTGCAGAGAGAGAATGTGTGCAGAAGAGTACTGGTATAACCATTCTAGAGCTTGCTAAGAAATGTCATGGCTATGGGTGACAGATGTACAAGAATGCACCTGCATTCTCTGTACATCAACTCAGAGAGATACAGCACAGAAACAGACCCTTCAGCCCATCATGTCCTGCTGACCATCAACCACGCATTATACTAGTCCTACATTAATCCCATTTTCCTCTCACTCCCAGCAACTCAGAGACCTTTCCCCAGAACAAAAATGGCTAACAAGGAGGCATACTTTTAAGGTGATTGGAGGAATATGTAAGAGGAATATGTAAGCTTTTTTTTTTACACAGAGAGTGGTGGGTGCATGGAACGCACTGCCAGCAGAGGTTGTGAGGGCAGATACATTAGGGACGTTTAAGAGACTCATAGATAGCTACATGAATGATAGAGAAATGGAGTTCTATGTGGGAGGGAAGGGTTAGATATTAGAGCAGGATAAAATATCAGCACATCGTGGGCCAAAGGGCCTGTACTGTGCTGTAGTGTTCTAGATACATTAGGGACATTTAAGAGACTCTCAGATAGCCACATGAATGATAGAGAAAAGGAGGGCTATGTGGGAGGGTAGGGTTAGATAGATCTTAGAGCAGGATAAAATGTGAGCACAACATTGTGGGCCAAAGGGCCTGTACTGTGCTGTAATGTTCTATGTTCTAACTCCCTCTAGATTCTACCACTCACCTGCACATTAGGGCAATTTACACTGGCCAATTAACCTGCCAACCCTGCGTGTCTTTGAGATAACAGGCAGAAACCAGAGCACTCAAAGCAAACCCACATGGTCACAGGAAGATCAGGCAAAATGCAAACTCCACACGGAGAGCACCCAAGGTCAGGATCAAACCCAGGTGTGTGGTGCTGTGAAGCCATTCCCTACTAGCTGCACCATTGTACTTCTAGAAGAACAGTTTAAGTTTGGTATTACGTTAAGGCAAGTTTAAATAAACCATTCTGCTGCATAGGCTGATAACTGCAAGGAAATCACAAGTAAGGACACACTCACTGCCATCAGAATCCTTGGAGACATCACACATCCATTCACCAGACCATCAATTACATTGACATCATTCTCCGGACTCCTCCGTATCCCCAGGTATAGATATAGACCGTGCCTTGTATCAATGACAAGCAATCAGGTGCCATGGTCTGACTTAATGAACCACCTGCCTGTAATTATCATCCCGACCGGTGATCTTAAGTTTTACCTTAAAGAAGAAGGATTTTATTTTAAAACTTGTGTACAGTGCACATTTTATCAGAATTTTAATTGGTTAACAGAAGGAATAAAATAGTTGTTGTTGCCTCTCTGTTCTCCCCCCTCCTCCCTCCCTCTTGACATAACTGGGGCTCTGGGTGGGATAATTAGAGCTCATTTATTGCAAGGTATTACAATGGGATGTGGTTGTGTTGTCAGTCAGGGACAGAATGAAGCTCTAACGCTGCAGGGAATGGGCCAGGAGTCTTGTTTTGCCTTCAGTATGCTATTAGGATTAGGTGAAGCAAAATACTTCTACTATTCATTAAACCTGCCAAACATCCCTATGTTTTAGACCATGTAATGGAAAATGACTGAGATTTTCAGTGAATTCAGTCTGGTGATCAGATTGCACAGGATGATCCCAGGAGCCCTCACATCCAAGGACCGACCAGGCCTGAGAGTACCTCCTGTGAAATGCCGTTGGCACTTACATTATTAGCAATGTTACGACGGGATGTTGTCGAACTTCCGCATTATAGTTCTAACTTGATAGGCCGCACTTGCAGTTCCCTGTCACTGGAGGTGATCCTGTGCCTCAATTGTGTGTGTCTCCCAGGGTCCAGTGACACAGTGGAAATCCAATGCCCTGACTCGGCCCCGCCAACCAACGTTTTTATGAGCCTGGGTGTACATGGGTGTCCTATCCGTGTGGGCAAATGGGTCACTCCAAGCCTTCCCAGAGCATTACAAATTCCAGTTGTTGCTAGGGTGGGAAGGAACAGGGATGTTATGTTCATAAAGCGTTTGAAAGACTGTAAAGCAATTTGGGACTTCCTGAGGATATGACTGTCTCTATATAAATGCAAAGTCTTGGCTTCGCTGGAGCATGCGTCCATTGTTTTCAAAATTCCCACCATTATTTGCAAATCCCTGTACCACCTTGCATCTCTCTGACTCCATAAGCCCTTCCTCTCCCTCAGCTACTTGGGATCTTTGCATTCCTCGAACCCTGACCTCTCAACTATCTTTGGATGTAGTTACCCCTTCAGCTGCTTGGGACCAAAGCTCTGAAATTCCCTCCACAAATCTTCATTCCTCCTTTGAGAAGTTCTTCAAAAACTATCCCATTAACCAAGCTCTCCATTATTTGCCCCAGTATGTACGTGGCTGGCATCAAATTTTGTTTGTCGGCATTGTTGTGTAGTGCTTTGGTGCATCTGTTGGGTTGAAGGCACCATACAAATGCAAGTTGATGTTACATTCCCAATAACAGAAGAATAAATTTGTAAGATATACTCTTTAACTTTAAACCCTCACCTGTACTCTCTGATATAGAGTCAAAGGGTAAGACGCACAGAAACAGGCCCTTCAGCCCAACTCATCCATGCTGACCAAGGTGCCCACCAAGCTAGTCCCATTTGCCCATGTTTGGCTCATATTCCTCTACACCCCTCCTGTCCATGTACTTATCCAAGTGTCTTATAAATGTAGTTATTTTACCTGCCTCAACCACTTCCTCTGGCAGCTCATTCCATATACGCACCACCCTCTGCATGAAGAAGTTGCCCCTCAGGTCACTTTTAAATCTTTCAACTCTCACCTTAAACCTATGTTCTCTAGCTTTTAGTTCCCCTTCCCTGGGATAAAGACGATATGCGTTCACCCTATCTATACCCCTCAGGTTTTATACATCTCTATAAGGTCACCCCTCAATCTCCTACATTCCAAGGAATAAAGTCCTAACCTGCCCAACCTCTCCCTATAACTCAGGCCCACGAGTCCTGGCAGCATCCTTGTAAATCTTTTCTGCACTCTTTCCAGCTTAATGATCTCTTTCCTGTGAGCAGGGCGACCAAAACTGTGCACAGTATATGTGTAAACGCACATAGTTAAAAGGAAACGGTTATGTTCCAGCAAATGTGAAAGGCAAAGGTGGTTAGAGTAGGGAACCTTGGATGACAAAGGATATGGAAGGTTTGATCAGGGGAAAAAAAAGCAAGAAACTTATGGAGGATATAGGGAACGGGGAGTCTCCTGACGGACGGATACATGGATAATCTGGAGCAGGTTGATATTAAGAAGGGGGAGGTGTTAGATGGCATGGAGTACATAAGGGTTGATAAATCCCCAGGGGCAGACGATATTTATCCCAGGTTGCTATGGGAACCAAGCTGAGGCCCTGACAGATTTTTTTCATCTTCATAAGCCACAGGTGAGGTGCCAGAAGACTGAAAGACAACTAATGTTGTTCCTTTATTTAAGAAAGGCATCAGGAAAAAGCCATTAAGTCTTACATCAATGATGAGGAAATTACTGGAGAAAATCTCAAGGAATAGGACTTATGTACATTTGAAAAGGTCGGGGCTGATCAGGGATAGTCGGCTTGGCTTTCTGCAGGGGAAGTCCTGCCTCACTGATCTGACTGAGTTTTTTGAGGAGATAGCTAAGAAGGTTGATGAAGATAGATATTATCCACATGGACTTTAGTAAGGCATTTGACAAGGTCCCACAGGGTGGGCTGGTCCAGAAGGTTGAGGCACATGGAATCCAAGACGAGCTGGCTAATTGAATTCAAAATAGGCTTGGTGATAGGAGGCAGACGGTGGTGGAAGGATTGGAGGTCTGTAACCAGTGGTGTACCACAGGGATTGATGCTGGGACCTTTGTTGTTTGTGATATATATTGATGACTTAGGTGTGAATGTAGGAGGTAAGTTTGCAGGTGACATTAAAGTTGGTGGTGCTGTGGATAGTGGGGAAGGTTGCCCAAGTCTACAGCAGGATAAAATGCTGTAGTTGGAAAGTTGGGCACAGTGCTGGCAGCTGGAATTTAATCTTGACAAGTGCCAGGTGGTGCATTTTGGGAAGTGGAATAGGGTAGGACGTTGACGGTAAATGGTAGGGCGCTAAAGAATGTTGAGGAACAGAGATAAGATAAGATAAGATTTACGTGACATGTACATCGAAACACACAGTGAAATGCATCTTTTGCGCAGAGTGTTCCGGGGGGGCAGCCCGCAAGTGTCCGGCGCCAACATAGCACGCCAGCAACTTCCTAACCCGTACGTCTTTGGAATGTGGCGGGAAACCGGAGCACCCGGAGGAAACCCACGCAGAGAGATCCAGTGGGTCAACATCCACGATTCCCTGAAAGTGACAACACAAGCAGATCGGGTGGTGATGAAGGCATGTGGCATGCTTGCCTTCATGAGTCGGGGCATAGAATATAAGAGTTGGGATGTTATGTTGCAGCTTTTGTAAAACACTGGTTGGACCACAACTGGAGTATTATGTGCAGTTCTGGTCACCACACTGCAGAAAGGATGTGATTGCGCAGGAGAGAGAGCAGAGGAGATTCACCGAGGTGTCGCCTGGATTGGAGGATTTAGTTATGGGAAGAGATTGGACAGGGTGGAGCAAAGGACACTGAGGAGTGACCTGATGGAGGTGTATAAAATACGAAGAGGATAGATAGGGTGGGTGGTCAGAATCTTTTTCTCATGGTAGGGGTATCAAAACCAAGAGGGCAGTGGTCTAACATGAGAGGAAGGAGGGGATCTGAGGGGTAAGTTCTTTTTACACAGAGAATGGGTGATATCTGAAACAGGCTGCCAGGGCAGGGGGTGGAATCAGACACAATCGCTGTGTTTAAGAGGCATTTAGACAGGCACTTGAATAGATGGGGCTGAGAAGGATACGGTCCTAATGTGAGCAAATAGGATTAGTGTAGCTGGGCAATCAGGTCAGCAGGGACATGGTGAAACAAAGGGCCTGTTTCTGCGCCAGACAACCCCATGACTTGATGCCTCCTCAAGTTAACAGTCAGAAGGGTTCATCTTTAATGTGCAATTTTGAGCAATGATGATTAAAATATTAATTGGGGCTGGTCTTCCAAAATTTCTCTCAAACCCTATCACATTGCAGTGGAGCCTGTAGATAATCTTTGCAGCCTGAACACTTTCCACACAAAGAGAAAGTGCACGTCATGTCCCAGAGACCCCCAGGGACGCTGCCAGCATTGGAAGAACTCAGCGATCGAGGAGTGACCAGACCGGAGCTGTTTTCTTTGGAACGGAGGAGGCTGCGGAGAGATTTAATCAGAGCCGACAAACCGGGTGACTAGAAACAAGATGTTTCCCTCAGCAGAGAGTTGATTGGAAGATGGGGGTGTTGGAAGAGGGGAGGCTTATGTAAATTTAAGGGAATAAGTCCTGATGCATAGTTTCGATCTGAAACATTGACAATTCCTTTCCTCTCACAGATGCTGCTCGACCCGCTGAGTTCCTCCAGCAGATGGTTTGTTGCTCCAGATTCCAGCATCTGCAGCCTCTTGTGTCTCCTCTGGAGGGGTCTAGCGGTCTGGAACTCACTGCTTGAAAGGTTGAATGGGGAACGAAACCTTCACCGCAGTGCACGAGTACCCACATGAGCTTGTAAAGAACTGGAATACAGAATGTCTGAGCAGCAGGTGGAGCGATGTTGGGCTTTTCTCTCTGGAGAAGAGGAGGATGAGAGGTGACTTGATAGAGGTGTACAAGATGATAAGAGGCATAGATCGAGTGGACAGTCAGAGACTTTTTCCCAGGGTGACAATGGTTAACACAAGGGGACATAATTTTAAGGTGATTGGAGTAAGGTATAAGGGGATGTCAGGGGTAAGTTTTTTACACAGAGAGTGGTGGGTGTGTGGAACGCACAGCCGGCAGGGGTTGTGGGGGCAGATACATTAGGGACATTTAAGAGACTCTTAGATAGACACATGAATGATAGAGAAATAGGGGGCTATGTGGGAGGGAAGGGTTAGATAGATATTAGAGCAGGATAAAATGTCAGCACAACATTGTGGGCCGAAGGGCCTGTAGTGTTCTATGTTCTATGTTCAGGCCGCTTGACAGGCACCCCATCCACATTCACTCACTCCCCACCACCGACACATAGTAGCAGCAGTGTGCACCATCTACAGGATGCACTGCAGCCACTCACCGAGACTCCTTAGACAGCGCCTTCCAAACCCGTGACCTCTCCCGGCAAGAAGGACAAGGGTAACAAAAACACTGGAACCCCACCGACTGAGTGCTGATGCGCGTCGTCGAAAATTCCTCTCCCACCTCCATAGATGCTGCTCGATCTGCTGAGTTCCTCCTCCAGCAGATTGTTTCTTGATTCCAGCATCTGCAATCTCTTGGGTCTCTCCCACCTGGAAGTTACCCTCTGAGCAAGTTAGGGTTAGGGTTATGGACAGAGCGCAATTGAGAAAGTTTCTCCTCATCAGCTCCTCCTACCCTGTCTCTTTCAAGGATGCCATCCCTTTTTCTCAATTTCTCCAGCTCCGTCTCTTCTGCTCCCATGATGTCCAACTTCCGAGACGTCCAACTTCTTTTCTAACCGGGGCTTACCCCGACTGTGGTCGAGAGCGTTCGCACCCGTATCTCTGCCATTTCCCGCACCTCTGCTCTCACCCCCACCCCTCCCAGACCCAACAGGGATAGGGTCCCCCTTGTCCTATCTCACCAGCCTATGTATCCAACACATCATTCTCCGCCACTTCTGCCATCTCCAAACAGTCCTTTCAGGTGACACAGAGATTCACCTGCACCTCCCTTAATATCATCTACTGCTTTCGGTGCTCCTATCACTATCTCTTACCTGCATCTATCTATCACCACCCTGTGCCCACCCCAACTCCCCTCCTTTGTCCCCCTATCACTGCTCTGCTTTTCCCTCCTATATATTGGGCTTCCCTTTTTCCTACCTTCAGTCCTGAAGAAGGGTCCTGACCCGAAACGTTGACCGCCTGCTTCTCTCTACGGACGCTGCCTGGCCTGCTGAGTTCCTCCAGCGTCATCGTGTTTTTCATCTTACTTATGTTGTACCAGAGTTACTGCCTGGTCAAGTTACTGCAGTGCATTCTGTAGATGGTACACACTGCATCTACTATTCACTAGTCCTGGAGGGAATTAATGTTTAGAATGGTTGTGGGGTGCCAATCAAGTGGGCTACTTTGTCCTGGATTGTATTGAACTTCTTAAGAGTTATTAGAGGTGTTTATTGGAACCACTCAAGGGGAGATTTTATGAAAGTATTCACAATCAGAAAGTGTTTTGACAAGAATAAGAAGGAACTCTCAAAAGGGATTAAGATAAGCTCTTGAAAGAGGAAATCTTAAAGGGCTATCGTGAAAGAACAGAGGGAGAGGCGGATTGGATGGCTCTTTGGAGGACCAGGAACAGTAGAGCAGAAGGAGCTGATTGGCCTCCTTTTTAGGTGCATCATGCTATCATTCATTATTCTAGACCCCAACTTTTAATTACAAACTCATGTTTGGATCCAAACCTTTGACACTGAACACCACACTGAAGGTGGTGAAGAGAGGTCTCTGTTTTCGAGTTGTTTTGTGCGTTTATTGGCCTCATCGGATAAAAAGTAATTGCTGAAAGAGAACCTTTCAGCTAAATCTTAATTAAACCATGGTAAACCTCTCTGTGATCAGTCCAAGGCAGCACTGGATCAGTCCAGGCTGGGAGCAGTTTGGAAGGAGAGATTGAAAAGAGATATGGGGAGAGTATCAGCTGACCCAGTCATTGGGAGCTGCAGCCAAGCCCTGGAGCAATAGTCAGTGCCAGTCACTGATTCATGTAACTGGAAACCAGTGGCATCTGGTACCCTCAAAGCTCTCAGCAAAGCAGTAGATTGGTGCAGATCAGAGAGGCTGCCGGTTCCACTGTATCCCCTGATTTGGACTAACGTAAATATCCGGCCCACACTTTAATCATACAACATGGAAACAGGCCCTTCAGCCCACTGAATCTGTGCTGACCATCAAGCTCTCACTTACACGAATTCTACACGAATCCCATATGTAGTGGTTAGCGTAACGCTATTACAGCACCAGCGACCCGGTTTCAATTCCAGCTGCTGTCTGTGAGGAGTTTGTACGTTTTCCCCGTGACTGCGTGGGTTTCCTCCCACATTCCAAAGACATATGGGTTAGGAGTTGTGGGCTCCGAAAGTGTGGCAGCACTTGTGGGCTGCCCCCAGAACACTCTACGCAAAGGATGTATTTCACTGTGTGTTTCGATGTACATGTGACTAATAAAGCTATTTTATCTTATCTTAATCTATGTCCCCATTGACTCCACCTCACTTGCACATTAGAGGCAATTTACAGTGACCAATTAGCCCTCCATCCTGCATGAAAGGAATGGGAAACAGATCTGTGCAAGCACATCCACTGTTAATAGAGCACGTTTCAGTGACCTTATGCTTAATGTAGGCATGAACCGATTGAGCCCCTAGAACTTGACATATTCCAACATGGTCCATGACAAGGGTTCTTCTCTGACACTTTCAACAATATACAGAGAAGCTCACATCACCCCTCCTAAACATAGATTCAGCTGTTAAAACTCTGGAATTGGAATTAATCTATTATTGTCACTTGTACTGAGGTACAGTGAAAAACTTGTCTTGCATACCATTCATACAGATCAATTCATTACACAGTGCATTGAGGTAGTACAGGGTAAAACAATACAGAATGCAGAATAAAGTGTTCCAGTTACAGAGGAAGTGCAGTGCAGGTAGACAATAAGGTACAAGGTCATAACAAGGTAGATTGTGAGGTCAACAGTCCATTTTATCGTACTAGGGGACTGTTCAATAGTCTTATAACAGCTGGGACGGGTCTTTGATTATGTTGGCTGCTTTAGCAAGGCAGCGAGAAGTGTAGACAGAGTCCGTGGAGGGGAGGCTGGTTTCCGTGATGTGCTGAGCTGCGTTCACAACTCCCTACCATTTCTGGTGGTCACGGGCAGAGCAGTTGCTATACCAAGCCGTGATGCATCTGGATAGGTACATCGATTAAAAATTGGTGAGGGTCAAAGGGGACATGCAAAATTCCTCTAGCCTCCTGAGGAAGTAGAGGTGCTGGTGAGCCTTCTTGGCCGTGGTGTCTACGTGGTTGGACCGGGACAGGCTATTGGTGACGTTCACTCCGAGGAACTTGAAGCTCTCAACCCTTTCACCTCAGCACCGTTGATGTAGACAGGAGCATGTGCACCGCCCCCTTCCTGATGTCAATGACCAGCTCTTTTGTTTTGCTGACAAAGTTCATAACGTGAGTTGGACAAGGTATTAGTTGTACAAGATCCTTTGTGGTGATATAGTGTTTAATCAGTGAGTGATTGTGGCTTCCCCTTTAGGTCCACTGTGGTTTGAGCACCCATACAACATAGAAATATATTTAAGAGCTGGGTCCATAAATAAACAGCAAAAGACTAAAGAAAAATCTAATTTCACTGCAGAAGACAGTAATGCAGTGAATTAGTAAAAAAGAGAAAATGATAGGGACATTCAGCAGGTCAGGCAGCATCTGTGGAGACAGAACCAACGTTAACTGCTCAGGTTGATGACCTTTTTGCAGACCCTTTCTGATGAAAGATTGTTGACGAACTATTAACTCTGTTTCTCTCTCCACAGATGCTGCTGGAACTGCTGAGTGTTCAGAAATCAATCATTGGTTTATTATTGTCGCATGTAAGATAAAGATATCTTTATCAGTCACATGTACATCGAAACACACAGTGAAATGCATCTTTTGCGTAGAGTGTTCTGGGGGCAGCCCGCAAGTGTTGCCATGCTTCCGGTGCCAACATAGCATGCCCACAACTTCCAAATGAGGGAGGAAATCAGAGCACCACTTGGAGTACTGTGCTCAGTTCTGGTCGCCTCAGTACAGGAAGGATGTGGAAGCCATAGAGACGGTGCAGAGGAGATTTACAAGGATGTTGCCTGGATTGCGGAGCATGCCTTATGAAAGCAGGTTGAGGGAACTCGGCCTTTTCTCCTTGGAGCAACGGAGGATGAGGGGGGGACCTGATAGAGGTATATAGGATGATGAGAGGTATTGATCTGATAGATAGAGGGTGTTTCCCAGGGCTGAAATGGTTGCCACAAGAGGACATAGGTTTAAGGTGCTGGGGAGTAGGTACAGAGGAGATGTCAGGGGTAAGTTTTTTACTCAGAGAGTGGCGAGTGCATGAAATGGGCTGCCGGCAACGGTGGTGGAGGTGGATACGATAGGGTCTTCTAAGAGACTTTTGGATAGGTACGTGGATCTGAGAAAAATAGAGGGCTATGGGTCTCTAAGGTAGGGACATGTTCGACACAGCTTTGTGGGCCGAAGGGCCTGAATTGTGCTGTAGGTAGTCTATGTTTCTATGTTTTACCCGGGGGAAACCCACGCAGACACAGGGAGAACGTACAAACTCCTTACAGACAGCGGCTGGAATTGAACCCGGGTCACTGGCGCTGTAATAATGTTATGCTAACCGCTACACTACTGTGTACAGAGATATAGTGAAAAGCTTTACTTGCCTGCCATCCAGACAGATCATTCCATACGTAAATACATCAAGGTAGTAAAAAGGAAAAAAAAATAAGGCAGAATATAGTGTTACAGTTACGGTTACAGAGAAAGTGCAGTGCAGGTAGACAAATAAAGTGCAAGGGCCACAACAAAGCAGAGTGGGAGATCAAGAGTTCATCTTTTAGCACATGAGGTCCGTTCAAGAGTCTGATAACAGCGGGATAGAAGCTGCCCCTGAGCCTGGTGGTACATTCTCTCAAGCTTTTGCATCTTCTGCCTGATGGGAGGAGGAGAGAAGAAAGAATGTCCAGGGTGGGAGGGGTCTTTGATTATGCCGGCTGCTTTCCTGAGGCAGCAAGAAGTGTAGACAGAGTCCATGGAGGGGAGGCTGCTTTGTGTGGTGGACTGGGCTGTGTCCACAACTTTCTGCAATTCCTTGCGGTCTTGGGCAGAGCATTTGCCGTACTGTGATACATCTGGAAAGGATGCTTTCTATGGTGCATCTACAAAATCTGGTGAGAGTCATCCTTCACCTCCTGAGGAAGTAGAGGCACTGGCGCACTTTCTTGTCCGTAGCGCTTACGTGGTTGGACCAGGACAGGCTATTGGTGCTATTTACACTGGGAACTTGAAGCTCTCAACCATTTCCACCTCAGCATTTCCAGCCTTTTCTGTTTTTATTTCAGATTTCTGGAATCTGCATCTTTTGGCTTTTCAAGTTAATGAAAGACTCCAGTTTATATTTTAAAAAACTGTCAGCCTTGTTTTCAGATCCTTTTATATCCTCACACCTTCCCCTCTCTGCACATTATCCCCCTCAACTGTCCTTCTCCAGCCCTCCCCTCCTACAGTACTGCTCTCTTTATCATCCCTGATTTTAATCCCTCCACTTTTGCCAGCCACGCCTTCCCTAAACTCTGGAATTCCCTCCTTAATCCCCTCTGATAAGTACATAAGATATTGAAGCTTTCAGCACTTCTCATCTACTCCATCGTTCAATAGGATAATGGCTGATCTTTCCCTCAGCGCCACTATCCTGCACCAATCCCACATCCTTCAATTCCCCTGATATTCAAAACTCTATCCATCCTGTCTTGAACATACTCAATGACTGCTCCCTATAGAACATTGAACAGTCCTTCAGACCATGATCCAAACTAAACTAATCCCTACAGCCTGCACATGATCCATATCCCTCTACTCCCTGCCTGTTCATGTGTCTAAATGCCTCTCAAACACTGCTATCGTATCTGCTTCTGCCACTTCCCCTGGCAGCCCGTCCCAGGCACCCACTGCTCTCTGTGTAAAAACACCCGCCTTGTATAGCTCCTTTAAACATTCCCCCCTCTCACCTTAAACCTACACCCTCTAGTATTTGACATTTCCACCCTGGGAAAAAGACTCCTATCTATGCCTCTCATAATTTTATATATTTCTATCCTTGGGTAGAGAATTCTGAAGCTTCACTGCAATAAAGATGAAGAAATTTCTTCTCAGTTCAGTCCTGATAAACTGATATCTTTGAGACCCCTGGTTCTCAACACCCCAGCCAGGGGAAAGAGCGAACCTATCAAGCCCTGTTAGAACTTTATATCTTTCAATGGGATCACTGCTTTCCGACATTTCCCCTTCTTTTTAAAGCTGTCCTCATATCCAACGTCTTTGATCAATCTCTCCATCGTGTCCTTAGATGCATCTTACCAAGGGCCATATTAGTGTTTTAAAGGTGCTATATAGATAGACACTTTAATTGCTGAAAGGTTCTGCAACATCCTCAGGGACGGTGTAAAAAAAGCAAGTGCCAGTTCTCCCTCCAAAATTGGATGCAAACATTCTTTAAAGGATAAAGATCTGAAAGCAACAATAAGAGGGCGTTTAATAAAAAAACAGATCACATACAAGTCGAGTCTCTTCATTACCGGCTGATAAATGTAACTCTTTGGTAACTCTAAATTCTCTTTCTTGCTGTATAGTCTTAAAATAAGGTTTAAAAGTAATGAGTCTGCTGAATAATTTAAATCCTAGGGGACACTCAAATTCCCTCATTAATAAAAAGTATATGTGAGAACTTGTGGCATTTTTCAAAGGTGAAGCCAGCATTTAATGACCTAAGTAATGTGAAACTATTCACAGTTTTTTTGGTTTTAAGTAAACCAAAAGTTTGTCATTGAAATTGTGGGGGAGAAATTCATCGCTGGCTGTTCATCGTACTTAACTTGTCTGAGAGTACCTTCCACCTAATCATCCCAGCACATTTAGTTCTACTAAAGTCAACATTGTCCCCCTGCTAATAGCCAAAGATAGATTTCTCTCCCTGTGAGTGCAAACAGTGAGATGGCTACACCCTGCAACAACCTCTCAAAGATACAATTGCTTCTCAAGTGTCTCCTCAAGAAAATAATTCTCACAAATCCAGTTGTTTGAAATTCCAAAACAAAAACAGACCGAGCCTTAACAGGGCAGGCACGATAGTGTAGTGGTTAGAGTAACGCTTTACAGCGCCAGCGACCCAGGTTCAATTCGGGCCGCTATCTGTAAGGAGTTTGTACGTTCTCCTCGTGTCTGCATGGATTTCCTCCAGGTGCTCCGGTTTCTTCCCACATTCCAAAGACATACGGGTTAGGAAGTTGTTGGCACCTTCCGCGTGGCGAAACTTGCGGGCTGCCCCCAGAACACTTTACACAAATGATGCATTTCACTGTATGTTTCGATGTACATATGACTAATAAAGAAATCTTATCTTCAGTTGCCAGGGCCCTAAACTCAGTGATATTAACCCTTTAGTCAGAAAATAAACGCTCACTGCGTTCCTCCAGCAGTTTGATTGTTGCTCCAGATTCCGGCATCTGGAGACTCTTGCCCCTCCCTTTGTCAGAACACGGTTTTGTGAAGGTCAGTCCTGCAACTTCACACCTCCAGGTTTGGTTCTCCCTCCCTTCAGAGTCTGTACATTAACTCCATGAGCCCCTGGGGTCATTCACACCCCAAATTCATGCTGTTGGGATAATTTGCTATTGTGAATTACCATTGAACGGTTCACTTATACAATGAGATGGGCTCTTGACCTCACAATCTACCTTGTTGTGACCTTGCACCTTATTGTCTACCTGCACTGCACTTCCCTGTAGCTGTGACACTTTACTCTGTACTCTGTTATTGTTTTTACCTGTACTACCTCAATGCACTCTGTACTAACTCAATGTAACTGCACTGTGTAATGAATTGACCTGTACGATCGGTGTGCAAGACAAGTTTTTCACTGTACCTCGGTACAAGTGACAATAATAAACCAATACCAATACCAATACCTTAGTGTAGGTTAATGGCAAAAGGAATCTAAAGAAAACTGATAGGCAATGTGTGAAAGAGAATAAATTGCAGAGATACAGGGATAGAGATAGAGGAATGGGACAAATGGGATTGCATCCCTGGGAGCTGGCATGGACCTAGACTCATAGTCATAGAGTCATGAAGCACAGAAACAGGCCCTTCGGCCCAACTCGTCCATGCCGACCAACATGCCTATCCATGCTAACTCCATTTGCCTGCGTTTGGCTCATATCCCTTTAAATATTTCCTATCCATGAACCTGTCCAAAAGTCTTTCAAACATTGCAGTTGTACCCACCTCTACCACTTCCTCTGGCAGCTCGTTCCATGTACCCGACACCCTCTGTGTGAAAAAGTTGACCCTCAGATCCTTTTTAAATCTTCTCCTCTCACCTTAAACCTATGCCCTCTAGATTTAGACTCCCCTACCTGAGGAAAAAGTCAGTGACTATCTCTGCCCCTCATAATTTTATAAAGCTCCATGTGAGCTGATGACTGAATCAGCTCTTCCATCTTGTTATGTGATAACAAACTCCTGCTAATACGTTGGGGTCAACTTTTGTTTGATGACTCTTGCAATATTTTGCCACACTATGTGTCACTTTATAAATGCACATTGTTGTAGTTCTACTGTTGTTCTGCTTTGACACTGATGTCTCTGGTCCTTTACTCAGTGGAGTACAGAAGGATGAGGGGGGGATCTCTTTGAAACCTACGGACACTGAAAGGCCTGGATAGAGTGAATGTGGAGAGGATGTTTCCGTCAGTGGGAGAGTCTAGGATCCGAGGGCATGGCCTCAGAATAAAGGGACGTCTCTTTAAGACTGAGATGAGGAGGAAGGTCTGTAGTGAATCTGTGGAATTCATTGACACAGAGGGCGGTGGAGGCCAAGTCATTGGGTGTATTTAAGGCAGAGATTGATAGGTTCTTGATTGGTAAGGAGGGTAAGGGTTCCTCCGTAGCTGTGACACTTTACTCTGTACTGTTATTGTTTTTACCTGTACTACCTCAATGCACTCTGTACTAACTCAATGTAACTGCACTGTGTAATGAATTGACCTGTACGATCGGTATGCAAGACAAGTTTTTCACTGTACCTCGGTACAAGTGACAATAATAAACCAATACCAATACCAATTTATCAATTCCATTTCCAATTCCAATCAGGCCCCACTGACTCTTCACCTTTCCCTAATGGCACTCAATTTCCTTTATGCTCACAATGCTGGATAATTCCAGCAACACTTTGGAAGTAATTTCAGCCAGTGTCTCTCCTCTTTGACGATGCTCGGGTTGTGAAGCCAGCACGTTCGATCTATATTGCTGCTGCACACCTTTCTGTTGGGTTCAGAATTCAACCCCATCCTGCGAGAATTCCCATCCTCTGCTCCTTTTGGGAGTTGTCGGAAATTGCTGGCGCACACGCAAAGGCAGCCTGACCTTGCAAAGTCTGTTCCCTAGACAGCGACCGAACATTAATATAACTGCAGCAAAACATACCAATCGTAACACAGGGCTATCAATCCTTTAAGATTTGCAAAGTTGGGATGAAATAATAAATTTCCCCATTAGAACAGATAAAATTAAGTGGAAGCAAGTGCCTAATGGAAAGTCTCAGATCCTTCTCCACTCCACTGGAAGAATGTGGGAAATGCAATAAACTATTTAGATTAAGACTGAAGCCAAAGGCTGAACCTTTGATCAACGTTAGAGGAGCTTCCAGTGGTTAAACCATGCATTACTGCATTGCATCAGCCTTGGCTACGTTCTTGCAAACACAAAAAGCGCAAGATTCCAGTCCAGATGAAGGGTCTCAACCCAGAACCTCGACTGTCCGTTTCCCTCCGTAGATGCTGCCTGACCTGCTGAGTTCTTTTGTGTGTTGCTCCATATTCCAGCATCCGCAGTCTCTTCTGACTACATTCTTGCTGATATGCCGTACATGGGGTCAGTTGAGTTCTTGGCGGGGTGAAAGATTGTGGTTAGCTTGTCCATTCTAGAATGAGCTGAGACCAAAGGTGGAGAGGAGGGCCCGACATTTCAATAACGGTCCTCATCTCTCAAACCTCTCAAACCATTTTACAGCCAGAGGATTACTCTTGAGTCTGGACCCAGGACTTCGGATAAGGAGTCGCTTATCTAGAATTGAAATTAGAAGGAAGTCTTTCAGCCAGAGGGTGGTGAATTTTTGAAATTCCCTACCCAAGGGAGCTGTGGAGAATCAGACATTAACTTCATTCAAATCAGAGATCAATAGATTTCTACATATTGATGGAATCAAGGGATATGGGGTTAGTGTGACAAGAACATAGAACATTACAACACAGTACCAGCTCTTCAGCCCACAATGATGTGCTGACATCTTATCCTGCTCTAATATCTATCTAACCCTTCCCTCCCACATAGCCCCCTATTTTTCTATCATTCATGTGTCTATCTAAGAGTCTCTTAAATGTCCCTAATGTATCTGCCCCCACAACCTCTGCCAGCAGTGTGTTCCGCACACCCACCACTCTCTGTGTAAAAAACTTACCTCTGACATCCCCCTTATACCTTCCTCCAATCACCTTAAAATTATGCCCCCTCGTGTGAGCCATTTTCGCCCTGGGAAAAAGTCTCTGACTGTCCACTCGATCTATGCCTCTTATCATCTTGTACACCTCTATCAAGTCACCTCTCGTCCTCCTTCTCTCCAAAGACAAAAGCCCCAGCTCACTCAACCTATCCTCATAAGTCATGCTCTCCAATCCAGGCAGCATCCTGGTAAGTCTCCTCTGCACCCTCTCTAAAGCTTTCACATCCTTCCTATAATGAGGCAACCAGAACTGAACACAATACTCCAAGTGTGGTCTAACCAGAGTTCTATAGAGCTGCAACATTACCTCGCGGCTCTTGAACTCAATACCCTGACTAATAAAGACAAGGATCAAGATCGGCCATTACCTTGGAGAATGGCAGAGCAGGCTCAAATCTTCCCCTGTTTCTTCTGTTTTCCTTACATTGTAATGTTGCAGCAGCAAAAAACCAAGCTAACCATGGGTTATATACCCAGAGGTGTTGTTCAAAATGTAAATACAGGCTGCTGTGTAAGCACAGTATAGCGTAGTCAGCCCAAAAGGTTCTGGTTCAGTAGGTCAATGTCAAAGTTAAAGCCGAGTTTATTGTCAAATGCACAAGTCCATGTGCGCACAGGTGCAATGAAAAACTTACTTGCAGCAGCATCACAGGCACATAGAATCATCCACAATAAAAACATAAATTAAACATAAATTATACACGATTTTTACAAGAAAACACAATTAGAACAAAAAAACAAAATCCATTTTCGTGCAAAGTGGTCATAGTGTTGCTAAACTGTAGTGATCAGCTGGTTCAAGAACCGAATGGTTGAAGGGAAGTAGCTGTTCCTGAACCTGGTGGTGTGGGACTTCAGGCTTCTGTACCTCCTGCCCGATGGTAGCTGCGAGAAGACGGCATGGCCCAGATGGTGGTTCCTGGTTCAAGTCCATGATAGCCACTAGAGCAGAGGCATCAATGGTGACACTTCCAGTGAAGTTCTACAGCAGGTGATCTGACCCTTGTAATTACTGCTGCATCATAGAGTCATACAGTGGGGTAACAGGTCCTTCATCCCATTGAGTCTGAGGGTTACAACAGAACATTGATAGGATGCAGAGCTGGGCTGAGAAGTGGTAGACGAAGTTCAACCCAAAAAAGTGTGAAAAGATTCTCTTTGGAAGATCGAATTTGAAGGCAGAATACAAGGTTAATGGCAGGACTCTTAGCAGTGTGGAGGAACAGAGGGATCTTGTGGTCCATGTCCATAGATCCCTCAAGGTTGCCACGCATGTCGATAGGGTTGTTAAGAAGGTGTATGGTGTGTTGGCCTTCATAAGTCAGGGTACTGAGTTCAAGAGCTGTGAGGTAATGTTGCAGCTCTATAGAACTCTGGTTAGACCACACTTGGAGTATTGTGTTCAGTTCTGGTCGCCTCATTATAGGAAGGATGTGGAGGCTTTAGAGAGGGCGCAAAGGAGATTTACCAAGATGCTGCCTGGATTGGAGAGCATGTCTTATGAGGATAGGTTGAGTGAGTTGGCGCTTTTCTCTTTGGAGAGAAGGAGGATGAGAGGGGACTTGATAGAGGTGTACAAGATGATAAGAGGCACAGATCAAGTGGACAGTCAGAGACTGTTTCCCAGGGCAATAATGGCTAACATGGGGGGGCATAATTTTAAGGTGATTGGAGGAAGGTATAAGGGGGAGGTCAGGGGTAAGTTATTTTACACAGAGAGTGGTGGGTGCGTGGAACGCACTGCCGGCAGAGGTTGTGGTGGCAGATACATTAGGGACATTTAAGAGACACTTAGATAGACACATGAATGATCGAGAAATGGAGGAGTGTGTGGGAGGGACGGGTTAGATGGATATTAGAGCAGGATAAACTATATGCACGACATTGTGGGCCAAAGGGCCTGTACTTTGCTGTAACGTTCTATGTTCTGCTCTATGAGACTGCACTGACCATCAACAACTCATCCTACACTTATCCAATGTTTCTTATTCTCCCACGTTCCCATCTGCTCCCCTCAGATTCTACTACTCACTGACACACCAGGGGTAATTTACAGCTGTCAATTAACCTACCAACGCACTCATCTTTGGGATGTGGGAAGAAACCAGAACACCCCAGAAACACCAACAAGGTCACAGTGAGAACATGAAAACTCCACACAGTCAGCACCCGAGGTCAGGATTGAACCCATGTCTCTGGCGCTGTGAAGCAACTGCTCTACCTGCTGCTCTACTACAGGACCATACTCTCTACACAATGGCTATTGTGCTTTCTGGATCACACCAGCAAGGATGGTATAGAGGCTTTGCAAAAGCATCTGTTCTTTATCAAATAATGCCATGGTTTCTTGTTTGTGAACTTGAAAATGGCAGACAAGGCCTCGGTTTAAAGATTCATTTGAAAGGGGCTTTCCTTCAGTAATGGAATCTGGAGTGTCATTCATATAATGCGCTCCCACTTTAGAGTAAATACCTGTACATCAGACAGGGCAGCGGAGAGAGTACCAGCCTAGAGTTCTGGACGCCCTGAAGGGCAACTTATATCCCACTGTTATAAGACACTTGAACAGACCACTTGTATGATAAAGGTGAACTACTGATCTCACAATCTAGCTCGTCGTGGCCTTGCACCTTATTGTCTGCCTGTGCTGCACTTTCTCTGCAACGCATATTCTGCATTCTATTATTGCCTTTCCCTTGTACTACCTCAATGTACTTATGTCTTGAAATGAAATGTATGGATGGCATGCAGAACAAAGTTTTCTGCTGTACCATGGTACATGTGACAATAATAAACCGGTTACCAATTATAAGAAGGGTGTCATTCAGGTGAAAAGGCTGCAGGAAAGATTCACGAGGATGTTACCGGGATTGGAGGGCTTGAGTTATAAGGAGAGACTGGATAGGCTGGAACTTTTCTCCCTGGAGTGTAGGAGGTTGAGGGGTGACCTTCTAAAATCATGAGGGCTTGTAGATAAGGTGAATAGTCAGTCTTTTCCCTAGGGTAGGGGTGCCTAAAACCAGAGAACACAGGTTTAAAGTGAGAGAGGAAGGACTTAAAGGGACCTGAGGGGCAACTTTTTCCACATAGAGGGTAGGTGGGTGTATGGAAGGGGCTGCCAGAGGAATTGGAAAAGGCAGGAGCTATTACTGGAATTGGTATTGGTTTATTATTGTCACTTGTACCGAGGTACAGTGAAAAACTTGTCTTACAAACCGATCGTACAGATCAATTCATCACACAGTGCATTGAGGTAGTACAGGGTAAAAACAATAACAGAATACAGAGTAAAGTGTCACAGCTACAGGGAAGTGCATTGCAGGTAGACAATAAGGTGGAAAGTCAAACAAGGTAGATTGTGAGGTCAAGAGTCCATCTCAATGTATAAGGGAACCGTTCAATAGTCTTATCACAGTGGGATAGAAGCTGTCCTTGAGCCTGGTGGTACGTGCCCTCAGGCTCCTGTATCTTCTGCCTGATGGGAGAGGAGAGAAGAGAGAATGACCCGGGGGGGTGGGGTCTTTGATTATTCTGGCTGCTACACCAAGGCAGCAATTACAGTGTTTATAAGACATTTAGATAGGTTCATAGATAGTAGAGGTTTAGAGTGATATAGGCCAAATGCAGGCAAATGGGACTCGGTCAGTTAGACAACTTGGTCAGCATGGACTAGATGGGCTGAAAGGCCTGTTTCTGTGCTGTATAAGACTCCTCTCTGAGATGGGGCTTGAATTCATGACTATCTTGAATCAGAGGTGAGGGGGCAAGCAGTGACTGGAGACACCTGATGTGTCACCACCTGGCATGCCCTGCTGTGGAGTGAAGCCAGTTGTCCAAAGCCTTTGGTCCTTCTCGATCACAGGCAGCCAGGAATGAGCCCTGTGTGCAGAGAGACCTCTTTCCAGGTAGGGCAATGTGATATATAGCAAGGAACAGCCATCAACTCAGCTATGGTGTTGTTGGCAGCCCCAAGCCCACACTCCACAACATCCAGCTGGCACAAGCTGGCACCAGATGCTCGACCATGGCAGGAGTCACACACAAGGGCTTTGCAATTGAGAATTGCATTCTGAAAGTGCAGCCAAAGTACAAAAGGCATGAAACTTTGCAGAAAGCAGCAAACTTTCATATCTGGGCCATTCATCCTCATCTTTGCCAAGCAAAGGAAGTTCTCCATTTTAAAACAAATTCGTTCATTTAACATTCGTGTTTCTAACACTCCAAGACTGCTCTGGAATCTCCAGAACTAATGATTCAGGTCACTAGTCTGAGGAAAAGTCAGAAGCAAGCCACTGCTGTATTAAATTTATCTGACGATTAAAAAAGATCTCTTGGACCTCTTTCAGTTTATCAAACCAAGTTTGGTTTATCAATCCCTGCTGTATTAAAATTACTGATAATTAATAAAGATCACCTTGGAACTCTTTTGATTTAGCAGATGCAGTGGTGAGAGAGTGCTGGGTGACTGGTGACTGGAATGCGTTGCCTGATAGGGTGGTGGAGGCAAATTCATTGGGGGCTTTTAAGAAGGGCTTGGATGGGCACATGAATGAGAGGAAAATGGAGGGATATGAGCATTCTGTAGGTAGGAGGGATTAGCTATGTCGGCACAACATTGTGGGCCGAAGGGCCTGTTCTGTGCTGTACTGTTCTATGTTCTATGTTCTATGTAAAGGCATCAGACATGGGCAAATGAAAGGCTGTTTGACTGACAATCAAAGATTATCCAATCAGGTTAAGAAGAGATTTTCATTGTCCAGGGGAATTAGAATTGGAATTGGCTTATTATTGTCACATGTACCAAGATACAGTGAAAAACTTTTATCTGCGTGCCTTCCAGACAGATCATGCCATATATCAGTACATTCGGGTAGTTGAAACAAAACAGAATGTAGAGTATAGTGTCACAGTTACAGAGGAAGTGCAGTGCAGGTAGACGAACGAAGTGCAGTGCACGACGAGGTAGATTTTTTTTAGATATATTTTATTAGTCACACGTACATCGAAACACACAGTGAAATGCATCTTTTGCGTAGAGTGTTCTGGGAGCAGCCCGCAAGTGTCGCCACGCTTCCGGCGCCAACGTAGCATGCCCACAACTTCCTAACCCGTACGTCTTTGGAATGTGGGAGGTAGCTGGACCACCCGGAGGAAACCCACGCAGGCACAGGGAGAATGTACAAACTCCTTACAGACAGCAGCCGGAATTGAACCCGGGTAGCTGCCACTGTAATAGTGTTATGCTAACCACTGCACCATGAAGGTTGGGAGATCAAGAATTCAGCTTTAGCATATGAGACATCACAGCAGGATACAAGCTGTCCTTGAGCCTGGTGGTACACATTCTCAAGCATTTGTGTCTTTTGCCCAATGGGAGAGGGGAGAAGAGACAATGACCGGGGTGTGATGGGGTCAGCACCAGAATGGGCAGGTTTGAACAAAAGTGCTAATGGGTAGGATGATGGTGCAGTGGTTAGATTACCAGACTAGTAATCCACAGACACAAGAGACCACAGATGCTGGAATCTAGAGCAAAACAACAAACTGCTGGAAGATCTCAACAGGTCAGGTAGCATCAGTGGAGGGAAGTGGACAGTCGATGTTTCGGGTCAAAATACAGAGGGGAGATAGCCAGTGTAAGGGGTGGAGCAAGAGTAATCCAGAGACCCGGACTAACAATCCAAAATCATGAGTTCTAATCCCACCATAGCATTTGTAAAGTTTAACTTTAGTTAACAATCTAGAGGTATTATGTAAAAGAATAGTTATAGGTAGTTGTAAAGACACACCTAGTTCACAAATATCCTTCAGGGGAGGAAACCTAGCCTCCTGAGCTGATCTCATACTTCTGTGACACCAGACTCACCAATGTGGTTGACTCTGAGATGGCAGAACAAGTTCAGGGATAACTGTGAATGGGCAATTACATTCTCTCCTTACCAGTGATGCGTAGATCCCCAAAAAACTGAATGAATGAATAAATAAAACATTAGGGGCAGGGTGCTTGGGTCCAGGATGTCATATGATTCAATCTCCAGGAACATACAAGCAACTCTGTCTACACTGGCCCAATAGACGAGGTCACTCAAAGTAAGTCAAGTTTACTGTCATGCGCAAGTACATGTACACACAGGTGCAATGAAAAACTTACTTGCAGCAGCATCACAGGCACATAGATAAGCAGCATTCACAAGAAAAACACAAACATAAATTAAGCAAAATTTTAACAAGAAAGAACACAATCAGAACAAAAAAAAGTCCATTTTAGTGATCAAAGTGGCCATAGTGTTGTTAAACTGTAGTGATTAGGGTTGTGCCGGTTGGTTCAAGAAACAAATGGTTGAAGGGAAGTAGCTATTCCTGAACCTGGTGGTGTGGGACTTCAGGCTTCTGTAGCTCCTGCCCGATGGGAGTTGCGAGAAGATGGCATGGCCCGGATGGTGGGGATCTTTGATGATGGATGTCGCCTCCTTGAGGCAGCGCCACCTGTAGATACTACCGACGGTGGGGAGGGATGTGCCCATGATGTATTGGGCAGAGTCCACTACTCTCTGCAGCTTCTTGAGTTCCTGTGCATTCGAATCGCTGTTCTAGACCATGATGCAACCAGTCAGGATATTACAGATTTTACGACTCAAGTAAGATCTGTGCCCAGGGATATTGATGGTGTTTGTTGTTGGCCACTGACTCTATGATGGGATCTACTCTATGCTGGCAAAAGGAAGGCCAGCCAATAAGGACACAGTTTGCCCATACTAGCTCCAAGATAAGGGGAGAGAACTTCCTTCTAAAATTCCATTCAAAATTCACTCATGATATGTGGCATTGAGGACGGAGTTAGACCCAATGTATTTCCAAGTCAGGATGGTGTGTGACTTAGAGGGGAACCTGCAGGTAGTGGTGTTCCCATGTATCTTCTTGGCGGTAGAATTCATGAATTTGGGAGGTGCTGTCCGAGTAGCCTGGGTGAGTAATAGCAGGGCATTTTGTGGACCATACACACTGCAGGCACTGCCCACCAGCGGTGGAAGGATTAATTGTTCAGGCTGATGCCTGAGGTGCTGATCAAACAGGTGGCTTTGTCCTGGAAGATATCGAGCTCCTGAAGTATGGTTGGCTTTGCACTTGTCCAACAGAAGAATATTCGCTCACACTCCTCAATTGTGCCTTGTAGATGTTGGAAAGACCTTGGGAAGTCAGGAGGAGAGTCACTCTGCCTGTGTTGCTTTAGATGGTGTGATGCTCAGTACTCAGAATCAGGATCAGAATCAGATTTATTATCATTGACTTGTATGATGTGAAGTTTGTTGTTTTGTGGCAGCAGTACAGTGCAAAGACATAAAATTACCATAAATTAGAAAAATAAATAAATAGTGCAAATAAAAGGAATAACGAGGTAGTGTTCATGGGTTCATGGACCGTTCAGAGATCTGATGGCGGAGGGGAAGAAGCTGTTCCTGAATCATTAAATGTGGGTCTTCAGGCTCCTGTACCTCCTCCCCAATGATAGTAACAAGAAGAGGGCATGTCCCAGATGGTGAAGGTCCTTAATGATAGATGCTGCCTTCTTCAAGCACCGCCTCTTGAAGATATTGTGCCCGTGATGGAGCTGGCTGAGTCTACAACCCTCTGCAGCCTCTTGCGATCCTGTGCATTGGAGCCTCCATACCAGGTGGTGATGCAGCCAGTCAGAATGCTCTCCACCGTACATCTATAATTTGCAAGAGTCTTAGGATTATGATCAGTAAACACTTTTCTTTGTCCTTATTGTTGTTCTGTGTATGAGAAAATGGCTGAAATCGGTTTAACCATGGCTTCCCCTCCCTTATGGTGTACAGAGACTTTGATGACATACCGAATCTCCTCAAACTCCCAATGAAGTAGAGCGCTGGTGTGCCTTCTTCGTGATTGCATCAATATGTTGGGCCCAGGATAGATCCTCCGACAGACTGTTGCCTTGCGACCCATTGCATGAACAGTTAACCCCTTTCATTGCAAGATCACAAGGGAGTCACAATAAAATCCGGTAATGAGTTTGGAGAATGCTTTTACCCAGAGAGTGGAAGAAGGAGGAAACACATTGAAGACCACCTGCCTGGCACTTCGTCTCTCCCATTTAAACAAGCAGATGTTGGTCTCAGCTGGCAGATTACTCTGAACATTTGGCATCTTTAAGTACAGATGTCTGGAGAGTTGGCCCAGGGTTAATGGGCTGACTTTTCAGCTGTGAGTTCAGCTGCTTCTTCACTGAAACTCTTTCTGGTGAAAGAATCCATGGTGAAATGGAGTCAGCTTTCCCCTACCTAGAGGGATTTGAAGGGTGTCACAATCATTATCTTATTGGACAAGTCCAGAGGATTGGATAATAGAACATAGAACATTACAGCACAGTACAGGCCCCTCAGCCCACAATGTTGTGCTGACATTTTATCCTGCTCTAAGATCTATCTAACCCTTCCCTCCCACACACCCCTCCATTTCTCTATCATCCACGTGTCTATCTAAGAGTCTCTTAAATGTCCCTAATGTATCTGCCTCCACCATCTCTGCCGGCAGTGCATTCAACACACCCACAACTCTCTGTGTAAAAAAACTTACTTCTGACATCCCCCCTTATACCTTCCTCCAATCACCTTAAAATTATGCCCCCTTGTGTTAGCCATTTTCGCCCTCGGAAAAAGTCTCTGACTGTCCACTCAATCTATGCCTCTTATCATCTTGTACACCCCTATCAAGTCACCTCTCATCCTTCTTCTCTCCAAAGAGAAAAGCCCTAGCTCACTCAAACTATCCTCATAAGACATGCTCTCCAATCCAGGCAGCATCCTGGTAAATCTCCTCTGCACCCTCTCTAAAGCTTCCAAATCCTTTCTATAATGAGGCGATCAGAACTGAACACAATACTCCAAGTATGGTTAATGGTTTGGAGAAGATGGGTTCAAATCCTACTGTAGTATCTGTGAAATTTAAATTCAATTAAATAAATCTGGAATTAAGAAGCTTGTATCAGTATTGATGGACAAGGTGGATAAGTCCCCAGGACCTAACCTTAGTGCATTCTCAGACCTTGTGGGAAGCTAGAGAAGAAATTGCGGAGGCTCTTGCAGAGATTTTTGCTTCATCTCTGGCCACAGGTGAGGTTCCGGAGGACTGGAGAGTGGCTGATGTGGTACCATTGTTTGAAAAGCGTAGCGGAAACAAGCCAGGAATCTACAGGTCAGTGAGTCTGACATTGGTGGTGGTGGGGACGGGGGGTAAATTTCTGGAGGGGATTCTGAGGGACAGGATCTACCAACATTTGGAGAGACCGGGCCTGATTCGGGACAGCCAGCATGGCTTTGTGTGTGAGAAGTCGTGTCTGACAAATCTCTTGGAGTTCTTCGAGGAGTTAACCAAGAGGGTAGATGAGGGTAGGGCAGTGGATGTTATCTTTCTAGACTTCAACAAGGCCTTTGACAAGGTCCCTCATGGCAGGCTGGTCTGGAAGGTTAAATTGCATGGGATCTGGGGGAGATAGTAGATTGGATTCATAATTGACTCAGTGGTAGGAAGCAAAGGGTGATGGTCAAGGGTTGTTTCTCGGATTGGAGGGCTGCGTTGTGGTGTGCCACGGGGGTTGGTGCTGGGATTGTTGTTATCTGTATTTTATATAAATGATTTGGATGTGAATGGACAAGGCATGTTTAGTAAGTTTGCGGATGATACTAAAATAGGTGGTGTTGCAGGTAGTGTAGAAAGTTATGAAAAATTACAGGGATCTTAATCTGCTTGGTATGTGGGCTGAGGATTGGCAAATGGCTTTCAGAGAGTCATAAAGTACTGCAGCACAGAAATAGGCCCTTCGGCCCATCTAGTCCATGCCAACCTGATTTTCTGCCTAGTCCCATCTACCTGCACCCGGAGCATATCCCTCCGATCCCCTCCCATCCATGTACCTATCCAAACTTCTCTTAAATGTCACAACTGAACCGACATCCACCACTTCCGCTGGCAGCTCGTTCCACACTCGCACCACCCTCTGAGTGAAGAAGTTTCCCCTCAGATTCCCCTTATATATTTCACCTTTCACCCTCAACCTATGACCTCTAGTTCGAGTCTCACCCAACCTTAGGGGAAAAAGCCTGCACGCATTCAATCTATCTATACCCCTCATAATATAATAAGATTTCCCCTTATTCTCCTGCGCTCCAGGGAATAAAGTCCTAACCTATTCAACCTTTCCCTGTAACTCAAGTCCTCAAGTCCAGGCAACATCCTTCAGTCAAGATAAATGTGAGGTATTGCATTTTGGGAGATCAAACCAGAGTAGGGACTTATACAGTGAATGGTAGGGCCCTGAGGACTGTTATGGACCAGAGGGACCTAGGAGTGCAAGTGCACAGGTCACTGAAAGCAGCGTCACAGGTAGATAGGGTGGTGAAGAAGGCGTTTGTCACGCTGGCCTTCATTGGTCACAGCATTGAATATAGGAGTTGGGAAGTTCTGTTGCAGTTATACAAGACACTGGTGAAACTTCACTTGGAGTATTTTGCACAGTTTTGGTCACCCTGTTATAGGAAATATGTTGTTAAACTAGAAAGAGTGCAGAAAAGATTTACCAGGATGTTGCCTGGACTTGGGGGCCTGAGTTACAAGGAGAGGTTGTGTCGACAAGGACTTTATTCCCCAGAACGTAGGGGATTGAGGGGTGACCTGACAGAGGTATATAAGATCATGAGGGGCATAGACAGGGTGAAAGCACATAGTCTTTTTCCCAGGGAGGGGGTGCTAAAAACAGGAGGACATAGGTTTAAGATCAGAGGCGAGAGCTTTAAAAGAGACATCAGGAGCAGCTTCTTCACGCAAAGGGTGGTGCGTATTTGGAGTGAGCTGCCAGAAATGGTGGCTGAGGCGGGCACATTAGCAACGTTTAAAATCCTTCTAGATAAGTGCACAGAGAGGAGAGGTTTCGAGGACTATGGGCCAAACGTGGGTAGATGGGACTAGCTCACTGGGCAACACAGTCGGCATGGACGAGTTGAGCCGAAGAGCCTGTTTCCGTGCTGTATGACTCTGTGACTCTGTTAAATAACAGATTACTTTAAAAACCTTGTTCACTGATACCCTTTAAGTACCTCTTGATAATATAGCATAGAACATAGAACAATACAGCACAGGAACATGCCCTTCGGCCCACAATGTCTGTGCCAACCATGATGCCAAATTAACCTAATCCCATTTGCCTAAACATGGCCTATATCCCCGCCTGTTCACATGCCTAAAAGCCTCTTAAACATTGCTATCGTATCTGCTTCCACCACCTCCCCTGGCAGCCCGTCCCAGGCACCGTCCGATTGTGGACTTCAGGAAGGAGACGTCAGGTGAACATGCACCAGGCCTCACTGAAGGGTCCGCAGTGTAAAGAGTGAGCACTATCCAAAACTTCCCCAACTTTTGTGTCTTCTGCAACCTTAGTAATCAGTCCACCTACTCTCTCCTCCAAATTATTTATATATATCACAAACAACAGAGGCCCCAGCACTGATCCCTGCAGACCACTGCTGGTCACGGGCCTCCAATCAGTAGAACACCCCTCCACCACAACCCTCTGCCTTCTACGGCTGAGCCAAGTCACTGTGGACCCCAAATGTCTTGATCAGCCTACCATGAGGGACCTTGTTGAATGCCTTACTGATAGTATCCACGGCCATATCCTCATTAATAACCTTTGTCACTTACTCAAAAAATTCAGTCAAGTTTGTGAGACATGATCTCCCCCATGCAGAGCCATGCTGAAAGTCAATGCAGCATGGTAACAGGCCCTTTGGCCCACTAGGTCTGTGGTGCCCACCAACCACCCATTTACACTGATCCTGCACTAATCCTATTTTATTCTTTCCAACTCTCCTCAGATTGTGCCACTCACCTACACACCAGGGGCACTATACAGTGGCCAATTAATCTATCAACTTGCACAACTTTGAGATGTGGGGGGAAACTGGAGCACCCCAGGGGAAACCCACGTATTCACAGGGAGAACGTGCAAATTCCACCCAGACAGCACCGGAGGTCAGGGTGTAGCTTGAGTGGCCGGAGCTGTGAGCAGCAGCACTAACTGCCGCACTACTGGCCCACACTAGTGGATTTACATTCCTAATGCTGCAAGTGTTCAGGTACAACCCCACTGCTGTGTTTCTGCTCCCCTCTTTCCCTCTCTCTTTCTCCCTACCCTCCCTTTCTCTCCTTCCCCCTCAATTTCCCCCTCTCCATCCTTCTCCTCTCTCCCCCCTTTTTATCTCTCTCTCTCGCTCTACATTTTCCTCTCAGCAAGTCTTTCTGCACTCCTCCATCTCCCCGACCTGCAATCCCTTTCCAACGTATTGACATTGCCTTCAGCTGCCCCAGTGGTACTGAGCTAATTATTCCTGTCGCTCTGAATAAGGCCAAGTAACAGACTGCAAACTGAGGAAAAATTCTTATCTTCTGATGACTTATCATTACAAGTTCAATGATTTTGCAGCCCCATGAAGTTATGAAGTTAAGGTCCGTGACTAGTGGTGTTCCACAGGGATCCATACTGGGACCTCTGCTGTTTGTGACGTATATAAATGACCTGGATAAAAACGTGGATGGGTGGGTTAGTAAGTTCTCAGATGATACAAAGATTGGTGGCGGAGTGGATAGTGTAGAAGACTGGCAAAGGATAGAGCAGGATATAGGTCAGTTGCTGATACGGGTGGAGAAATGGCAGATAGAGTTTAACCTGGCCAAGTGTGAGGTGTTGCACTTTGGGAGATCAAATATAAAGGGGGTGTACACAGTTAATGGCAGGACCCTTAACAGTGTTGATGTACAGAGGAATCTTGGAGTCCGAGTCCATAGCCCCCTGAAAGTGACTGCACAGGTTGATAGGGTGGTAAAGAAGGCATACAGCATGCTTGCCTTTATTAGTCGAGGCACTGAGTTCAAGAGTCAGGAAGTTATGTTGCAGCTTTATGAAACTCTAGTTAGGCTGCATCTGAAGTACTGCATTCAATTCTGGTCCCCCCATTATAGGAAGGATGTGGAGTCTTTGGAGAGGGTACAGAAGAGGTTCACCAGGATGCTGCCTGCATTAGAGGGCATGTGTTATGAGGAGAAGTTGCACAAATTTGGGTTGTTTTCTCCGGAGCGGCAGAGGCTGAGGGGAGACCTGATAGAAGTTTATAAGATAATGAGAAGCATAGGTAGAGTAGACAGCCGGTATCTTTTTCCCTGGGTCAAAATGTCTAATGCTAGAGGGTATGCATTTAAGGTGAGAGGGGTTAAGCTGAAATGGGATGTGTGGGGCAAGTTGTTTTTACACAGTGAGGGGTGGGTGCCTGGAATGTGCTGCCGGGGGTGGTAGTGGGGGTAAATATGATAATTTAGAAGGCTCTTATATAGACACAAGAATGTGTGCAGAATAGAGGGATATGGACACAGAGTAGGCAGAAAGGCTTAATTTAGTTAAGCAGTTAATTACTAGTTTAATTATCTTGGCACAACACGGTGGGCCGAAGGGCCTATTCCTGCGCTGTACTGTTCTATGTTCTATATCATTAAAGCAGGTCATGCTAGAACCAAAGGAATGTTAAAGCAATCAGTTACTTTACTTTGAATGTATAGCCAGTGGTCTAATGTATGTATGTCCTACGGGATAACGAGTGCTTTATGTGCAGTAAATTATTTTACTCACAAAATATTTCTATCCCCTTAAACTAAGATGCAGAGACACCACAACACTATTTAATCAAGCATAATGAACCAAATGCCATTGTGAATGGTATTTACTGCACACATTTCTTTACGCCTTCATTATGGGCTAAACTCACAAGCTCATCTACCAGCTCTCTGCCAATTAATAAGGCTGTGAGTCAGCTTGGAATGATGCCAGCTGTGTGCATTGATGATTTCATGGACTTCAAACATCAGCTTCCAACTTGTTCTAAGCTGGCATGAAGCACAAACTGAAATGTAGAACCCAGAGTTGGAGGGATTATAGCTGAGAGACCCTTTACTTGTCTCACATTTCTATGCATTGAGCCAAAGTAACACTGAGTGTGGACGCTGAATGTAATACAGGTTAATCTGTTTCAGTAAACTAGAACCAACTCAACTGTAATACAAGGCGACCAGTACCAAATGGAAAGACAATTTCAACAGATGAAAGCGTTGGAAGATTCATTAATGTGGAATTTCATTGGAAATTGAGCCAAATCCGGTAAACGGTGGCTAATCCCAAACTGTCACTGGATACCTTCAATGCTTTCCCCCGGTACTTGTCTCAACTGGTTATTGAATGTTGTCAACCGAGATTTGTAAGTAGCTAATGAATAAATCATACGGACACTGGAATCCACCTCAGTCCACCGGGGAATTGAATGTGGCTTCTTCTGCGGTTAATCACATGTTTCCTTAATGAAGTCCGTACGTGTCAGAATGAAATCCCTGTTGGATTGTTGCTCCTCGATGTGTTATCCTGTTCCCTCGCCCTCACCCTCTTGAACCTTTCCCCACCTCACCCTTCATGAGAAGATGGGAGGATCCCAGACTGAGAGTTCCAAGGTGACCTGCGATTCTGTTTTTTTTTTCCCCTGGCCTGGATCAGATTGACATTGGTACGTCTTCCAGCCGACACGACAGGAAGTTCAGTAGGAAGTTCTTACCCTTGAGTTAAATTCAGGACCTTCCCTTCCCTTGTCCTTCACCTCCTCAGCCTTACATCACCATGCTCCTCCAGCTCTGACCTCATGCACACCTGTAGCCCTTAATTGATGGTTCAATGTAACCCCTGGAGTCCAAGGTTCATTCGGGCAAACCTACACTGCCCTATGATCGTGTCCTTTCTGAAGGTGTGGTGCCCAGAACTGCACTCAGTCTCCAAGGAATCCTTTATCGAAATTCCGGATACACAGAGATTAAGTGGAAAATCCTGACCTCAGTGACTGCTGTTGGCAGTTAGTCAGCGACCCATGCTCTGCACAAGTTGTCAATCATTATCCAACCCATTCTGGTTCCTGCACAGATTGCCTGCGAAAGAAATATTTTCTCTGCCGCACACACTAACCTCTCCACCCTACAATGTGGAGCCTTTGCTCGGTAAAACCAACAACGTCAGCAAGTACCACTGCAGAACACAGTGCAGACTGACATGAGAGAAGGCAGTGGGTCCAACCCCACTGCTCCCCTCTTTCCCCCTCTCTCTACCCCCTCCCTTTCGTTTGCTTCTCCAGCTTTTTCCCATCTCTTTTTCTCTTCCCTGCTCCCATTTGTCATTCTCTCCATCTTGCCTCTTGTTTTGTCTCTCCCCCTCTCTCCCTTCCTATTTTCCTCTCCCACTATCTTATTCCCTCACTCTCTCTTCCACTTTCCATTTTCTCCCTCCCCCTCTATTTCTCCCTCCCTCTCTCTTCCTCCTCCTCTCTTCCCCCTTTTCCCTGTCTCTCTATCTTTCCCTCTCAGTAAGTCTCTTCCCATTCCTCTCCCTTTGAACTGACCACTAATTCCCTCCATACCTTCTCCCTTGCACACTTATCTACCTCATTGTATCCCTGGTCTTCACCTCACTCACTCCCTATCGGATCACATACCCTCCACTCTCCCCATGGATTCATGAAGTCATCATCATACGTCACTGGGTCTCCTCACATAGAGGTGCGTTGCCCAACTCTATCCCAAATAAACCCTTCTATAATTTGACCACAGCCAGGTTGACTTGAGAGGATAGACGGCCGAACTCATCCAGCGTTCCTGAGGTGTGACCCTCCCAGTTCTGATCCAGTCTCATTAAAGCTTTTCTGCATCTTCTAGAGTGGATCCACTCGCTGGGAAAACTTATACCAAGATGCTACTCCTCCCCCAGCCCACACAAAACGTGACCCCCACACTCTCTCCCCTGCTACACCCACAGTCTCTCTCCCCCCACGTTCACCCCCAGTCTCTCCCCCTCACACTCTCTCCCTCCCACAATCTCCCAACCACACTCCTCCCCATGCCCCCCACAATCTCACGCCCACACTCCCCCCACTCCCCACCTCCCCACACGCATCCCCCACGCACACTCCCCCCCACACTCCCCCAACAACCCCTCACACTCTCCCCATGCTCCCTGTACACTCCCCCCACACTCTCCCCACTCCCACTCCCCCCCCACCACACATTCCCCACCCCCCACCTGCCACCACTGTTCCTTTGCCCATTCCTGCACCACACCCCACCCCCCACCCCCAGTGTTTGAGTGCAGGACGAGTTCCCCGCCCCCCCAGGTCCATTTGCTGTACTGTGTCTCGCTGTGCGTAAGCTTGACGAGGCATTAAATTGTTGTTCATTCAATAAACATGCCAAATATTTATGTTTTTATGATCTTTTCTCCAATAAATCATTGTTTGTGTTAATCTTAATGCTTCCCTGTGCCTTTGTGTTGATGGACGCGGTTTACCAGATGTATTGACGAAAAATCGGCATTGGACGTGTCAAAATCATTCAATAATTTTACAACATCCACATTATATTCCCCAATCTATCTGCCTACACCTGGAGAACGTCAAGACAACTCCCCACTTCTATAGAACCTTCCCAAACATCAGGACACTTGCATTTTGTAGCAAAGAAAAACCACTCAAAGTATTGTCATTGGTGTAATGGATGGTAAAACCACAGTCAGTTTGTCTATGACAAAAACCCTTCGTCTGGAGGCTGACCTCATGTGTAACTCAATGTCCAATAGGTGTGCAGGATCACGGTTGTGATGGTGATGTACAAATGGACGGAGCTTTCAGCATCAGTCACTTCTATCGCTGTTGACTATCCTGTTTGATGCTTCTGCTGTTCCGTGCCTCATTGACAACCCTCCGATCTCCTCCAATACTTTTAGTTCAGCTGGGTGTTCACAACCACCCATTTCCTGCGATCTATAACCAGTCCAGTACCACAGATCATGAGATAACCTCACACCGTTCCTGGGTTACACAGCAGTGGAGAGACTGCCTCACACCGTTCCTGGGTTACACACCTGTGAGGTGACTGCCTCACACAGTTCCTGGGTTACACACCTGTGAGGTGACTGCCTCACACAGTTCCTGGGTTACACACCTGTGAGGAGACTGTCTCACACAGTTCCTGGGTTACACACCTGTGAGGAGACTGTCTCACACCGTTCCTGGGTTACACACCTGTGAGGAGACTGTCTCACACCGTTCCTGGGTTACACACCAACAAGGAGACTGTCTCACACTATTCCTGGGTTACACACCAGTGAGCTGTGGGCTCAGGCTGTGGCAGACTATGATTGGGCCAAATATACCTCCTCACCGTGGAAGCTGCTGAGTCCAGGGGTCACCTGGAAAGTGTCTTTATGTTGCTGCGAGTTTAATAGTTTGTAAAAGGTGGAGTTGAACTGGGACCTAATTGAATGCTGATGAAGCATTGACTGGCTGTGGGTATCAGCTGCAGTGTGATGGATAGTGCTCTTGTCTCTAAGGCAGAAGTTTGTGGGATCAGATCCCATTCCAGATATCAGTGCTTGAAATCGTAAGCCGATATTCCCATTGAGTACGGAGGAGATGCTTCTTGTCAAGTGTCATCTTTTGAATGTGACATTAAATGTCTCCACCTGCCCTCTTGCTTGGATGCTGCAGAGTCCTTGGCCGTTATGTAGGACAGCAGATGAGACTTCCTTTTTTGTCTTGACCCATCTGCAGTACAGCAATGTCTACACTTCCACAATATTTCAAGAGCTGTGAAGTGCTTTGAAATTACTTGAGGCTTGAAAAGCACTGTAGAAATGTTTGTCCTTTGTTTAGAACTCTTACTTCAATGGGTCTGGTGATAATTTATCAAGTATTGAAGCAAGATTTTCAAAAAGAACTGATAGTTTTAGCAATACTGGGGAATAGGCCCAATATTTGATCGGTGCTTTCATAGGCTATGTCCAGAGCAGCAGTAATACATGGTTGGCAATGGAAACAGCAGGCCATTCGGCCCTCCAAGCCTGGACCACCATTCAATATGACCATGCCTAATTGTTTATCCCAGTATCATACTCAGCTCTCTCCTCACATTCCTTGACACTTCTGGCATCTAGAAATTTATCTATCACCTTCTCAATATATTCAGTATCTTGCCCTCTGAACCTGAAGACCCACACTGAATGATTCAGGAACAGTATCTTCCCCTCCGTCATCAGATTCCTGAACAGTCCCTGAACCCAGAGATACTTCAAGAGCCGCGGGGTGATGGTGCAGGTCTATAGAACTCTGGTTAGACCACACTTGGAGTATTGTGTTCAGTTCTGGTCGCTTCATTATAGGAAGGATGTGAAAGCTTTAGAGAGGGTGCAGAGGAGATTTACCAGGATGCTGCCTGGATTGGAGAGCATGTCTTATGAGGATAGGTTGAGCAAGCTGGGGCTTTTCTCTTCAGAGAGAAGGAGGATGAGAGGTGATTTGATAGAGGTGTACATGATGATGAGGCATAGATCAAGTGGACAGTAAGAGACTTTTTCCCAGGGCGACAATGGCTAACACAAGGGGGCATAATTTTAAGGTGATTGGAGGAAGGTATAAGGGGGATGTCAGGGGTAAGTTTTTTACACAGAGAGTGGTGGGTGCATAGAACGTACTGCCGGCAGAGGTTGTGGGGGCAGATACATTAGGGACATTTAAGAGACTCTTAGATAGACACATGAATGATAGAGAAATTGAGGGCTATGTGGGAGGGAAGGGTTAAACAGATCTTAGAGCAGGATAAAATGTCGGGACAACATTGTGGGCCAAAGGGCCTGTACTGTGCTGTAGTGTTCTATGTTCTATATATTACCTCGTTATTCCTCTTTTGTGCACCATTTATTAATTTTTGTACCTTCTAGTAATTTTATGTCTTGCACTATACAGCTGCCGCAAAACAACAAACTTCACGATACATGTCAGTGATAATAAACCTGATTCTGATCTTCCTGATGCAGGGTCATGACTTGAAACATTGACTATCCCTCAGATGCTGCTTGACCCTCTGAGTTCCTCCCTTAGTTGTGTTTTGCTCCAGATTCCAGCATTGCAGCCTCTTGTGTCTCCAGATAGCTTTGATCTTATTGAATGGCAGGACAGGAATGAAACATTTTAGAACGTCCTCCTGTCCTGATCTATCATTACACAAAAAATTCTGCAGATGCTGGAATCTGGAGCATTACACAAAAAGTGCTGGAGGAACTCAGCAGGTCAGGCAGCATCCATGGAGGGAAATAAACAGTCGACGTTTCGGGCCGAGACCCTTCATCTGCACCTTCGCTCCGTCTGCCGCAACAGCCAGGTCCTCCCGGTGCCCACACACTTCAATTCCACATCCCACTCCCACACTGACATGTCCATCCACGGCCTCCTCTACTGCCACATCGAGGCCAGATGTAGGTTGGAGGAACAACACCTCATATTCCGCCTTGGGAGTCTCCAACCTGATGGCCTCAACTTCGATTTCTCTAACTTCCGGTAACCCACCCCTTCTTTTTTTTCCCCCCAACCCCCCCCCCAACACCTTCGTCTTCCCTTATTCCTACGGCTCCCTTCCCCCGCCTTGATGACCTGCCCATCTCCTCTCCTCCCCTCCCCTCCCCCATTCCATGGTCCGCTGCCCTCTCCGACCGGATTCTTTCTTCAGCCCTTTGTCTCTTTTACCTATCACCTCTCAGCTTCTTACATCTCCCCCCTTCCCCACCCACCTACCTTCCCCCCTCTCACCTGGACTCACCCATCACCTGCCAGCCTGTGCTCCTCCCCCTCCCCCAACCTTCTTATTCTGGCTTCTGCCTTCTTCCTTTCCAGTCCTGATGGTCTGGACCCTAAACGTCGACTGTTTATTTCCCTCCATGGATGCTGCCTGACCTGCTGAGTTCCTCCAGCTCTTTTTGTGTGTTGCCTATCTCTTGTTAATCCAGGACGGTGCTAGAAATACAAGCTTGCAGTGTGAGTCAACAGCAGTTGATTTGGTGATAATGTGACAGTGAAGTTTGGGATGTGAATAAAAGTACCTTCTGTGTGAGTGAAGGCTCCAAGAAACAATGCATTATTAAAAGAGTGTTAACAAAAGTGCTGATATGCAAATCTACCTCACAAATTAGTCTTACCTTCTGACGCAGAAACAAACATAGAACATAGAACACTACCGCACAGTACAGGCCCTTCAGCCCACAATGTTGTGCCGACATTTTATCCTGCTCTAATATCTTTCTAACCCTTCCCTCCCACATAGCCCCCCATTTCTCTATCATTCATGTGTTTATCTAAGAGTCTCTTAAATGTCCCTAATGTATCTGCCCCCACAACCTCTGCCGGCAGTGTTCCACACACCCACCGCTCTCTGTGTAAAAAACGTACCCCTGACATCCCCCTTAAACCTTCCTCCAATCACCTTAAAATGATGCCCCCTTGTGTTATCCATTGTCACCCTGGGAAAAAGTCTCTGACTGTCCACTCGATCTATGCCTCTTATCATATGTACACCTCTGTCAAGTCAATAGTGTTATACATTGATGTAATGTTATGACGTAGAGTCATAGAGTGATACCTCAAGGAAACAGGCCATTCGGCCCAACTCATCCATGCCGACCAAGGTGCCTACTTGAGCTCGTCCCATTTGCACTTGGAAAATCCCACCCACTGTTTTGAAGAAGAAAAGAGGTGGTCTCCTCAGTACCACGACCATTATTAACATCTCAGCCAACACTGGCAAAGAAGATTACCCGGCCATTGTCAAACTGGTGTTAGTGGAAACTGTTGTGCACATTGAAAAGCCAGGGGATGTTTGAGGTGATATCATGTGCTCCAGAAGTGTAAATCATTCTTAAATTCAAGTTTATTGCCATAGGCACACACACCCGAGGTATAAATGCCATGAAAATGAGCTATTTGCAGCAGCAGCACAGTATGTTACAGACATGACAGACATAAGTTAATATAAACTTAAATTAACATAATTTATACATAACTTACATGACAAAATAAACATAACGACATCAGTGCAAGTTGAGAGAGAGAGAGAGAGAGAGAGAGAGAGAAAGAAATATGGTCCAAGGTAACGTTAAGGTTTTTCAGGAGGGTTCAAGAACCTGATGGCAGTGGGGAAGAAGCTGTTGTTGAACCTTGAGGTGTGGGTCTTCAGGCTCCTGTACCTCCTGCCTGATGGCAGCATCGAGAAGTGGGCATGGCCCGGATGGTGGGGGTCCCTGATGATGGATGTCGCCTTCCTGAGACACTGTACCTGAGTATCCTAACTGGTTGCGTCACGGTCTGGTACGGCAATTCAAATGCGCAGAAACATAAGAAGCTGCAGGGAGCAGTGGACTCAGCCCAATGCATCACGGACACATCCCTCCCCACCATCAGGAGTATCTACAGGAGGCACTTCCTCAAGAAGGCAACATCCATCATCAAAGATCCCCACCATCCGGGCCATGTCATCTTCTCGCAGCTACCATAGGGCAGGAGGTACAGACGCCTGAAGTCCCACACCACCAGGTTCAAGAACAGATATTTCCCTTCAACCATTCAGTTCTTGAACTAATGGCAAAACCCTAATCACTACCTCAGTATAACAACACTATGAACACTTTGATTACTTTGAACTACAATGTTCTAGTTATTTTCTTTCTTGTAAAAATGGTGTATAATTTGTGTTTAGTTTATGTTTTTCTTCTAAATCTTGCTTATATGACGCTATGGGCCTGTGATGTTTTTCATTGCACCCGTGCGCACATGTACTTGTAAACTCCACTTTGACATTGACTTTGGCCATTAATTAGGCTTGGTTAGGCTACAATGGAAGTTGCCTCAGAGACCATGAGCAAAGGGAAATCCTCAGGCAGGACTGTTATCAGATTCAGTAGGGCACTGGCTGATGTAACAAAGGCTATACCCAGGTACAATTCCTCCTTCAGGCTTAGTGCTAAAGGACACCTTAATCCGCAGATCCCGCCAAATGCCAAACTGTAGAGGAAAGTCACAAGAACTGCAGATGCTGGAAATCTAAAATAAAAACAGAAAATGCTGGAAATACTCAGCAGGTCAAAGTCAATGTCAAAGTCGAGTTTATTGTCACGTGCACAAGTACATGTGTGCACAGGTGCAATGAAAAACTTACTTGCAGCAGCATCACAGGCACACAGCATCAGATAAGCAGCATTCACAAGAAAGACATAAACTAAACATAAATCATGCACAATTTTTACTAGAAAGAGCACAATCAGAACAAACAAAATCCATTTTAGTGCAAAGTGATCAAAGTGGTCATAGTGTTGCTAAACTGTAGAGATTAGGGTTTTGCCAGTTGGTTCAAGAACTGAATGGTTGAAGGGAAGTAGCTGTTCCTGAACCTGGTGGTGTGGGACTTCAGGCTTCTGTACCTCCTGTCCGATGGTAAGATAAGATAAGATATCTTTATTAGTCACATGTACATCGAAACACCCAGTGAAATGTACCTTTTGCGTAGAGCGTTCTGGGGGCAGCCCGCAAGTGTTGCCACACTTCCAGTGCCAACATAGCATCCCCACAACTTCCTAACCCGTACGTTTTTGGGACGTGGGAGGAAACCGGACCACCCAGAGAAAACCCATGCAGTCACAGGGAGAACGTACAAACTCCTTACAGACATGGCATGGTCCAGATTGTGGGCATCTTTGATGGTGGATGTTGCCTTCTTGAGGCAGCGCCTCCTGTAGACACTACCGATGGTGGGGAGGGATGTGCCTGTGATGTATTGGGCAGAATCCCCCACTCCCTGCAGCTTCTGAAGTTCATGTGCATTTGAATTGCCGTACCAGACCGTGTGGCAACCAGCAATCTCCTCTCTCCTCAGTCTCCATCCGTTCATTGCAGTGTGACAAGGGGAGAAGTGGGGAGCTGGATGTGCAATCGATCTGTATTCCTCCCCGCAACACCTCGAATGATAAGTAGTGCCTTGGGAGCTGAGATGCCAATGCAGTGTTAAGCTATTGGCTTCTCCCCAAGCACAAAAGCAAATCAACCGACACATACGTTGGCAGCTGCTCTTCACTGTGTTGGCATCACCCAGGTACCAGCTGCCCAGGCATTTCAGCTTTAATTATCTCACAGCAAAATTACCATCAACACAATATTAGTCAACAGGAGGGTCCAATGGCAGACTGCACAGGGCGATTCCACATCAGGCTGAGGGCTGGCCTGACGTCGGTCTTTAGAATTACATACAGGCTTTGATCGGGCATGGAGAATTTGATGTGGTGAGAGAGTCATGGAGTCGCAGAGGGACACGGTATGAAAACAGCCCGTTCGGTTCACTCTACTCTGCCCTATTCTCTCTACACTCATGACTGTGTGACTAAGCACAGCTCAAACACACTGATAACACCACTGTTGTTGGTAGGATCTCAGGTGGCAACGAGGAGGCGTACAGGAGTGAGGTAATGTCTAAATGCCTCTTAAATCCCACTATCATACCTGCCTCCACCCCCACCCCTGGCAGCACATTCCAGGCACCCACCGCTCTCTGTGTAAAAACACCTGCCCCGCACATCTCCTAGAAACGTTCCCCCTCTCACCTTAAATGCATGTCCTCTAGTATTTGGCATTTCTATCCGGCAAAAAGATTCTGACACTTTACACTATCTACACCTCTCACAATCTTATTAACTTCTATCAGGTCTCCCCTCAGCCTCCGATGCTCCAGAGAAAACAATCCAAATTTGTCCAACCTTCCCTTAGAGCTAATACTCTCTAATCCAGGCAGCATCCTGGCGAACCTCTTCTGCACCCTCTCCAAAGCCTCCATGTCCTTCGACCAGAACTGCATACAATATTCCAACTGTGGTCTAACCAAAGTTTTACACAGCTGCAAAATGGCTTCCTAATTTTTATACTCAACACCCTGACCAATGAAGGCAAGAATGCCGTACGCCTTCTTTACCAGCCTATCTACTTGTGTTGCCACTTTCAGGGAGCTACGGACTTGCACTCCAAGATCCCTCCGTACATCAATGCTCCCAAGGATCCTGTCATTTACTGCGTACTTTCCTCTTGCATTTGACCTCCCAAAGTGCAACACCTCACACTTGAGCCTCATCTGCCATTTCTCCGCCCACATTCCCAACTGGTCTCTATCCGGCTGAATCCTTTGACAACTTCCTCACCGTCCACAATTCCACCAAATTCTTGTGTCATCTGCAAAAACGTTTGTGTCATCTGCAGATTTTCTTCCCTGAAGGATGTTGAACCAGATGTGTTTTTACAGGTTACTGTTTCTAGGTTCCAGATTTATTTAATGACTTTAAATTGTCATTATAGGATTCGAACTCATTACTGGATCGATGGTTCGGACTGCTGTCAACCAGCCAATGTCTTACCCAAAATACTGCACCCATGAATATTTCAATTTTCCTTTACAATCACAGAATTATGTGAGTAATATTCAGTTAAATAATGTCAACTGAGGTAAATAATTAAAACCGGCAAACTCAATGACATGGGATAAATGTCTTTATTAATGTTGTTCCAAAGACCGAGCGACCTCTGGGGAGTTTTATTGCTTCAGTGGGAGGTTCTGCAGATCCCAGACTGTAAAACCATTTCCTAAACTGCCTCGATAATAATTAATTTTTGTAAGGTGTCATTAATGCCATATATTTGATTGTACAATAGCGATATCTGGCTTCAGAGATAAGGCCAAAGGAGCAGCCAAAACTTTTATCACTGAGCTTCCAGAAATCTGGCCAGCTCCTGTAACCGTGCACTATAATTGTTTCTGTGGCTTGTGAAAGAAGCTGAGAGGGAGAACCTACCGGGGGAGTTTTATGTGATGACACAGTTTTGAATATTCTTGTTACTACCTTACCTGCTGTGATTTCATTTCTGTCAAAGCGAGTTTGTTGTTGCCGGGCAGATAATGTGATGCTTTTGTGGTCGAATTTCCTGCCCTGGGAATGGTTGTTCAGCAGAGAGGAGGGGAGGGGAGAAGGAGCTGAACCTCACATGTGTGTGAAGGGTTAAGGAGAGGGCACTGTGAGATTGGCCCCTGGACAAGGTTGAGATGCGGGTACATCACCACTCTGCCCCAGGCGAATCACTCCGTCCACCTTCCTTGACAGATAGCTCAGCAAGCTTTATTGGTATTGGTATTGACCTGTCGTCACATGTACCGAGATACAGAGGAAAGCTTTGCCTTGTGTGCCCTCCAGAAAGATCACACCGTACATAAGTACATCGAGGTAGTAAGAAGAAAGCAGAATGCAGAATATAGTGTTGCGGTTACAGAGAAAGTGCAGTGCAGGTAGACAAATAAAGCACAAGGGCCATGACGAGGTAGATTGGGAGATCAAGAGTTCATCTTTTAGTGTATGAGAGGTCTGTTCAAGTGTCTGATAACAGTGGGATAGAAACTGTCCTTGATCCTGCTGGTACATGCTCTCGGGCTTTTGTATCTTCTGCCTGATGGGAGGGGGGAGAAGAGAGAATGTCTGGCGTGGGAATAGTCCTCTATTATGTTGGCTGCTTTTACAAGGCAGCAGGAAGTGTAGATGGAGGGGAGGCTGGTTCCTGTGATGGACTGGGCTGCATTCACAACTCTCTGTAATTTCTTGCAGTCTTGGACAGCGCAGTTGCCATACCACGCTGTGATGTATCCGGATAGGATACTTCTGTAAAAATTGGTGGGGTTCATTGGGGACATGCCAAATTTCCTTAGCCTTCTTCTTCCCATTATTGAGCGATCCAATGCCAGAGGGCATGCATTTAAGGTGAGAGGGGGTAGGTTCAGAACAGACGTGAGGGATACGTTTTTTGCTCAGAGAGCGGTGGATGCCTGGAATGCATTGCTTGATAGGGTGGTGGAGGCAAATTCATTGGGGGCTTTTAAGAGGGGCTCGGATGGGCACATGAATGAGAGGAAATTAGAGGGATATGGGCATTCTGTAGGTAGGAGGGATTAGCTATGTCGGCACAACATTGTGGGCCGAAGGGCCTGTTCTGTGCTGTACTGTTCTATGTTCTATGTTCTGAGGAAGTAGAGATGCTGGTGAGCTTTCTTGGTCATAGCGTCCACGTGGTTGGACCAGGACAAGTTGTTGGTGATATTTACACCTAGGAACTTGAAGCTCTCAACCACCTCCATCTCGGCACCATTGATACAGACAGGGGCGTGTGCTCCACCCCACTTCCTGAAGTTAGTGACCTGCTCTTTTGTTTTGCTGACATTGAGGGAGAGGTTGTTGCCATGACACCATGTCACTGGACTCTCTATCTCCTTCCTGTACTCTGCCTTGATGCCATTTGAGATCCGGCCCACTACAGTGGTGTCATTTGGAAATTTATAAATGGATAAATGGACATTTATAATTTATAAATTTATTAGGGCAGGCACGGTAGTGTAGCACTTAGCGTAACGCTATTACAGCGCCAACAAGCTGGGTTCAATTCCAGCCGCTGTCTGTAAGGAGTTTGTACGTTCTCCCCATGTCTGCGTGGGTTTCCTCCGGGTGCTCTGGTTTCCTCCCACATTCCAAAGACGTACGGGTTAGGAAGTTGTGGGCATGCTATGTTGGCGCCGGAAACGTGGCGACACTTGCGGGCTGCCCCCAGGACACTCTACGCAAAAAGATGCATTTCACTGTGTGTCTCGATGCACATGTGACTAATAAATAAATCTTAAAAAGGAGTTAGAGTGGATTTGGCCACACAGTCATGAGTGTATAGGGAGTATGGTAAGGGGCTAAGGACTCAGCCTTGTGGGGCACCAGTGCTGAGGGTTATCATGGACGGATTCGTGCAGGAACCTCTCTACCATTTTCTCCCTTCCCACGTCCTTTCAGAGACACAAGAGTCTGCAAATGCTGGAACCTGGAGCAAAGAAACAAACCACTGGAAGAGGGTCGAGCAGCATCTGCGGAGGCAGGGGGATGGTCGACGTTTCGGGTCAAGACCCTGCGTCAGGACCGAGAGTGTAGCCGGTGCAAGGAGGTGAAGGGGAGGGGTAGGTGACAGGTGAAACCTGGTGAGATGGGAAGATGGAACCAGATGGAGGAGGGGATAGGAAGGGTCGGCCAAGGGAGGAGACCCCCCCCCCCCCCGTGGATGTGTGTGAGGGTGGTGGGCAGGTGAAGCCAGTTGGGGGAAGGTAATGGATCCAGGTAACGGGAGGGGGTGGTGAGGGGGGAGGGCTGGAGAAAGTGATCAATGGGAGAGAGCAGCTGGGCGGACAGGTGAGACTGGGAAAGGAACACAAGGAATGGGGGTTTCCTGATTCTGGAGAACTCAATGTTCATACCATCGGGTTGTAGAACACCCAGGTGCAATACGGGGTGTTGTTCTTCTGGTTTGTGTTTGGCAGTGGAGAAGGCCGGGGACAGACAGCTCGGTGTGGGAGTGGGAAGGGGAGTTGAAATGATGTGCAAGCAGAAACTCAAGGTGCACAATGTGGACAGAGCACAAATTCTCCGCAAAAGAGTCGCCCAGTCTTACGCCTGGTCTCACTGATGTAGAGGAGGCCACATTGTGAGGAACCCATGCACCAGGCCAGGTTAGAGGAGGTGCCCGTGAATCTCTGCCTCACCTGGAAGGGTTTGTTTTCCTTTTCTAATGGCTGGCACTGAGTGCAATAATGTTACCTGGACAACCTGGTCTCCAACCAATCACAGACATCCCCACTCCACCACTTCTTTGCAATTGCGTTACCTGGACAACCTTGGTCTCCAACACCCCCTCTTCACCCCTCTCCCCATCTCTGAATCTTAAAACACGCTGGGTATCTCCCCACATTCCCATCAACCACCAAAGCATAAGACTGCAGAAGAGAGATTGAGTGGTGAGTAATCATGACCCCACCCACCCGGGTCATTCTCTCTTCTCTCCTCTTCCATCGGGTAGAAGATACAGGAGCCTGAGGGCACGTACCACCAGACTTAAGGACAGCTTCTACCCCACTGTGATAAGACTATTGATTGGTTCCCTTATATGATGAGATGGACTCTGACCTCATGATCTACCTTGTTGTGACCTTGCACCTTATTGCACTGCACTTTCTCTGTAGCTGTGACACTTTACTCTGTACTGTTATTGTTTTTAACCTGTACTGCCTCAATGCACTCTGTACTAACTCAATATAACTGCACTGTGTAATGAATTGACCTGCACGATCGGTAGGCAAGACAAGTTTTTCACTGTACCTCGGTACAAGTGACAATAATAAACCAATACCAATACCAGATTCTACCCCTCCCTTACACAACAGAGGCAACTTACATCGGCCAATTAACCCACTGGCCTGCACGTCTTTGGGATGTGGGAGGGAACTGGAGGAAACCCACGTGATCACAGGGAGAACATGCAAACGCCACACAGTCAGCACTAGGGGCCAGTACTGAACCCGGGTCAGTGGAACTGTGAGGCAGAGCCACCTTGCTGTCCTAAGCCAACTCTGTCAGCTGCAAGGTGCTTTCAGACGACTGGAGTGGGTTACTGGAGGAATGGAAGTCCTCTCTAAATAAAGCCACAGTGGGAGATGAATATTTTAAGTATATGTCAGCCAGGATCATATCTAGCAGGGAAGAGGACAAGTGAATCGGATGAGGACAGAGAATGATACAGATTCATCCCCTGCAGTAAAGATTGGCAAAACGAGGGTCAAGGGATTACTCTCCACGGACGCTGCCTGACCTGTTGAGTCTTTCCAGCATTTTCTGTTTCTGCTTCTGCTTCTTCTGGTTTCCTTTATTCTTAAGAGGTTGTAAACATGGAGAAATAATTTTCCTGGACATGGGAAATCCTCCAACCATTCATTGAGATGGTTTCCCTGCCATGTGAGAAGTGGAGAGGGAGGGACCTATCAAGGAACCTTCTTCGTTTGCGATGCACAGATATTTAGACAGATGAGTTGTCCATCAACCTCACCGAACTGTTGAGTCATAGAGTCATACAGCACAGAAACAGGCCCTTTGGCCCACCCTGTCCATACTAATCCCATTTACCAGCCCTTGGTCCATTGACAACAGTGGCCTGAGTTCATAAGAACCAAGTTCCAGGTACATCTGTGAAGCTCAGATGCTGGAGTGTTTCAAAGGAGCAGATCCCAGACTTCGCTGCTCCTGGGGTGTGGAGCTGGAGACTTTCAATCAGTTATAGAGAGTCTTGAATCTGCAACCTTCCATTTCAGAGGCAAGGAGATGGCCAACTGACCTGAAGCAGGTGTTGGGACCCTTTGTCCCTCTTCGCCCAGACACTTGTTGGTAGCTAATCCGTGTCCCAACTCTGGACCACCATCTTGCTGCCATCATCCATGACAACTGGCTTGGTATGGCAACTGCTCTGCCCGGGACCACAAGTAACTGCAGAGAGTCATGGACACAGCTCAGCATATCACGGAAACCAGCCTCCCCTCCATGGACTCTGTCTATACTTCTCGCTACCTCAGTAAAGCAGCAACATAATCAAAGACCCCACCCCTGATATTCTGTCTTCTCCCCTCTCCCATCGGGCAGAAGATACAAAAGCCTGAAAGCACGTACCACCAGGCTCAAGCTTCTATCCCACTGCTATAAGACTATTGAATGGTCCCTAGTACGATAAAATGGATTCTTGACCTCACAATCCACCTCATTATGACCTTGAACCTTATTGTCTACCTGCACTGCACTTTCTCTGTAGTTGTGACATTTTGCATTCTGTATTGTTTTACCCTGTACTACCTCAATGCACTGTGTAATGAATTGATCTGTATGAACGGTATGCAAGACAAGTTTTTCACTGTGCATGTGACAATAATAAACCAATTCCAATTCCAAATTCCTTCTGGCTCAGAGCCAAGATGCAGCTTACATCTTCAGAGCACCAAGCAGGGAACCAGTACCTTGGGACTTTTGCAGTTGAAACATGGGAGTGTGCAGGAGTTAAAAGTGACCGTTGTTTTGGATGCATGTAAAACACACGGGATCATACTTGGCATAATTAATGATAATGGGCAACCAAGTGCCTTTTGTTTAACTTATTTTTTCAGACTTTGAGTATCTCTGGCAGGGCTATCATTTATATTCTCTATCCCTAGTTGCCCTGTCACAGCCATTTCATTTTTCCTCTTGGGTTGAGTGGATCTGAAGTCACATACTGACCAGACTGGGTAAGGACGGCAGGTTTCTTCCCCGAAGGACACTAGTGAGCCAGGTGGGTTTTTACAACAATCTAAGTTGTTTGTGTGATCACTGTTACAAAACCTGATGGTCATTTTCCCAAACACTGGGTTATTAACTGAATTTAACTTCAACAGCTGTGCTGATCGGATATGAACACGTATCTCTGGATTGTCAGCCTCCCCTCCATGGACTCTGTCTTTACCTCTCGCTGCCTTGGCAAAGCAGCCGGCGTAATCAAAGACCCCACCCACCCGGGTCATTCTCTCTTCTCTCCTCTCCCATCAGGCAGAAGATACAGGAGCCTGAGGGCACGTACCACCAGGCTCAAGGACAGCTTCTACCCCACTGTGATAAGATGGTTCCCTTGTGATGAACTCTGACCTCACAATCTACCTTGCTGTGACCTTGCACCTTATTGTCTACCTGCACTGCACTTTCTCTGTAGCTGTGACACTTTACTCTGTACTGTTATTGCTTTTACCTGTACTACCTCAATGCACTCTGTACTACCTCAATGCACTCTGTACTACCTCAATGCACTCTGTACTAATTCAGTGTAACTGCACTGTGTAATGAATTGACCTGTATGATCGGTATGCAAGACAAGTTTTTCACTGTACTTCAGTACATGTGACAATAATAAACCAATACCAATACCATCAACTCCCCCCACTTTCCACCACTCACCCACATACTCGGGGTAATCTACAACGGCTAAAAAACCCACCAATCCACATGTTTTTGCAATGCAAGAGGAAACTGGAGCACCTCTCATACATTAGCTGAACTCTTGATCTCCCAGACTACATCGTCATGGCCCTTGCACTTTATTTGTCTACTTGCACTGCATTTTCTCTGTAACTGTAATGCATTCTGCATTCTGTTTTCCTTTTAACTGCCTCGATGTACTTACGTATGGATGGGACGCAAACAAAAGCTTTTCACTGTATCTCGGTGCATGTGACAGTAATGAATTAATTGAACTAAACCCACACAGTCACAGGGAGAACATGCAAACTCCACACAGACAGCACCCAAGGTCACGATTCAACCCAGGTCTCAGGCGTTGTGAGGCAGTGGCTCCACCAACTACGCTGCCGTGCCTCCTAGTTCATACACATTAGAACAGAAAGAGGTGATGCAGCCCACTGTATCCTTGCCAGCATCGGTCCACTTGGCTTTCCAACTACAGTACACCCCTGTGTTACAGATGGCTTAAGTTCCAAGAACACTGTCTGTATCGCGGCTTTCTGGAACATGAACCCTCAACAAAAATTAGTTGTTTTTATTGCATTTTATATTTATCTAGTTATTCTTTACTCACAAAAATTCCATAAGTGCGAATTTTCATTCTGTATCTCAAATCTTTTGACAGCGATTTGCAAATTCCGTAAGGCCGAATTTCCATTACCCAAACTGCCATTACGCAGGGGTACACAGGTAGTTTGGATTTCATTTCAGATCACTGATCTTCTGGTGAACTGCCATCTGTGGTTATGAAGTGAATGAAATCTGTGCAGCAGAGACTGTTATACACTCAATATAATGGACCTCCATAGAAATAAAGGGTGTCAATAAAATGTAAAAACCACTATGAAAGCTGAAGATTTATGACTCTGTTACATATAGCGCTCTATGGCTTGGTAGGTCTGGGAACCATTTCTGCAAGCTGTTTAATACTTTCTTATCCTTACATACAGGAGATCGTGTAATAATCTCAAGTGCCTACATTCTTGCACTTTTTTTTTGCTTCAAGGCACAATTTAACGAGCGCCTGTTTTTAGTAAAGCTGAAAGCACAATTTAACAAATGATTGCTTGTAACAAGGAACAGTCAAAGGCGTACAACATTAAATGAGAGCTCCCTCAATGTCTCATTAAGTAACCTGACCACTCGATGTGGATTTAAATTGTGTCCCAAGATTAATTCCCAATTGGTGTTGAGTTTGTTAATCCTGGGCAAGTAATGTAATTGGCTTAAACTAGGATAAGAAAAAGAAAAATGAGGCAGCTGTAAAGAATTATCAATACTCCAAATGCATTCAACAATCTGAAATATGCAAGATATGTTTAAAAATGAAAAACAGTATATTTTAAAGTCACCTAGAAGTGCTTTCAATAACTACATTCAAACACAAATGATCAGTAAAATTAATACTCTGTAGTTGCTACACTATATTCTGCTTTCTTTTACTACCTCAATGTATTTTATGTATGGCATGATCTCCCTGGATGGCATGCAATCAAAAGTTTTTCACTGTATCTTGGCACATGAGACAATAATAAGCTAACATCAATACCAACTGGTCTCATGTCTACCTTCGTCTTTATAGCCAAATAAAAATCAATGGGCTTGCAGATCCTCCTTGGGTCAAAGCTGGTATGGGATCCCAGTGGAGGTGCTCTACTACAGAAGCGAGCAGTGGGCAGGTTCCCCAGCAACCATAGGTTGTCTGTGCTCCAGTAGGCAAGTCACATCTGGCCCTTCAGCTTTACACCAGCACAGTCTTGTTCATTTGAATCAAGTCGCCAAGCTTCATTAAAAGTCTATTTAGCTAAGTTTTTTTAACTTTTGTTTACGCCATTGCTTTTAATTAAGAGAAGCTTTATGAGTTATAGTCATAGAGTCAGGGAAACAGGACCTTCAGCCCATTGCGTTCACGCCAACTACCAATCACCCATTTACACCAGTCCTATGCTAATCCCATTTTATTCTCCCCACATTCTCATCAACTCTGCCCAGATTCTACCACCAACCTTAGGGGCTATTTACAGCACCCAATTAACCTGCCAACTCACTGTCTTTGGGATGGGGGAGGAAACCAGAACACCTGTGCAGTCCCAAGGAGAACTGTGCAAACTCCAGACAAACAGCACCCGAGGTCAGGATCGAACCCAGGTCTCTGGAGCTGTGAGTCAGCAGCTCTATCAGCTCCACTGCTGTTACTGAATTAGAATATTATTCTTTAAAGTATCTTTTCCATGATTTACATGGACCAACTCTTTCAGAAGTCTCTAATTTTCAGAGACAAATATAATCAGTGAAACAGGCCTTTAAGAGCACGACCTACCTGAGGCCTTCTGCTGTTGGTGAAAGGCTGCAGGGTGCATCGTTTAGGTCACCAGTTAGGAGACCAGAGTAAGGAGTGAACGTGGGATATGAAGTTGTATTGGGACAGGTCCGATCAAACATCAATTTAACCCAATAACTTACAAAAGGGAGCTGGATATATGACGGAGGGAAATGGTAGGGTTGTGTAATAGGAGGAGAAAGAGTGGGCCAAACTGGATAGTTTTTTCAGATCCACAATCAGAACTGCCCTGGTAGGCCCATTGTTTCTGCTTGGTCTTGCCCCATCGATCCATCCCCCAAACAATTGTTCTTGATATGTAGGGAATGATCTGTCTGGATGGCACGCAAACAAAAGCTTTTCGCTGTATCTTGGTGCTTAAGTCCATAAGATATAGGAGCAGAATTAGGCCATTCAGCCCATCGAGTCTGGTCCACCATTCAATCATGGCTGGTTTTTTTACAAACCCATTCTCCCACGTTCTCCCCGTAAACTTTAACCCCCTTACCAATCAAGAACCCATCACATCTCTGTTTAAATACACCCAATGGCTTGGCCTCCACATGCCTCTGTGGCAGCGAATTCCACAGATTCACCACCCTCTGGCTGAAGAATTTCCTCCTCATCTCAGTTTTAAAGGGGACATCCTTCTATTCTGAGGTTGTGTCCTCAGATCCTAGACTCCCCCACTAATAGAAACATCCTCTCCACATCCACTCTATCCAGGCCTTTCAGTATCTGGTTGGTTTTAATGAGATCTCCCCTCATCCTTCTGAACGCCATCGAGTACAGGCCCAGAGACGTCAAATGCTCCTCATACATTAAGCCTTTCATTCTTGGGATCATTCTTGTGAACCTCCTCTGGGACCCTCCCAGGGCCAGCACATCCTACCTTAGATACGGGGTCCCAAAATTGTTCACAATATTCCAAATGCAGTCTGACCAACACCTTATAAAAGCCTCAGGCAGTACATCCTTGCATTTTTCTTGTAAAAATTGTGTCTAATTTATGTTTCATTTATGTTTCTCTTGTGAATGCTGCTCACACGATGCTATGTGCCTGTGATGCTGCTGCAAGTGAGTTTTTCATTGTACCTGTGCACACATGTACTTGTGCACGTGACAATAAACTTGACTTTGAGTTTAACTTTTATGATCTAGTCCTCTCAAAATGAATGCTAACATTGCATTTGCCTTCTTTACTACCAACTCAACCTGCAAGTTTTTCACTGAACCTCGGTACAAGTGACAATAATAAACCAATACCAATACCAATACCAAGTTAACCTTAAGGGAGTCCTGAACTAGGACTCCCACGTCTCTGTGACAATAATAAACCAATTACCAATACGTACAGGATGTACATGTGTCGGGTGTTCATAATCTAGGGAGGACCTGTATTCACCTCTTGAAAGCAAGCATAAATTGGCACAGACAAGATGAGCAATATATTCTTTGCTGTACCATTCTGCAAGTCACAAGCCAGCTAACTGCTTTTCTGTAGACCCTGGTTACATCACTGCAACGTCGACAAGGTGCTTCAGCGATGCACAACTTCTGATATGTGGTGACTCTTGGGGAATGCGTAGTCCCCACACTCTGCTCCGAACACGCCGTGGAGAACAATGAACAATGATGTTAAACAGCAAGCAAAAATATTTATACAAATGCATTAATCAGCTCCCTGCTATTGGACGTTAAGCCTTCAAACTAGGTGCAAAGCTCCAGAAAGCAGATGAGAAATGAGACTGTGCAGAAGATAAGACAACTGTAATTAATTAAACTCGTTGGTACCTGAATCAGCTCAGCTGAACTTATACATTAAACTATTTAAAAACCTGGTGAATATGCATGTCTCTTATCTCCTTAATCAATATCTCCTTTCTGAGGCAGTTCAGTATTTTGGCTGTTACTAATCTAACTCACTGACCAACCTAACTATTGACACAACTGTTCCACCCAATGAAATGGAAGAAGACAGGGGACGTGTCTGGGCTCACAATAAAGTCAGCTGAGCGGCAGACCAGGTCAGAACACACAACGTCCTCCCGTGCAAGCAGGGGAGAAATGGGGGAGAGTTATAGAGTCAAAGAGTCATACAGCATGGAAACAGGCCCTTCAGCCCAACTGGTCCATGCCGACCAAGATTCCCATCCGTGCTAGTCCCATTTGCCTGCATTTGGCCCACATCCCTCTAAACCTTTCCCATCCATGAACCTGTCCAAATACCTTTTAAATGTCGTTAATGTACCTGCCTCAACCACTTCAACTGGGAGCTCATTCTATATATGGACCACTCTCTGGATGCAAGAATTGCCCCTCAAGTTCCTATTAAATCTCTCCCCTCTCACCTTAAACCAATGCCCTCTAGTTCTTGATCCCCCAACCCTGGGAAAAAGACGGAGACACACGAGACTGCAGATGCTGGAATCTGAAGCAACAAACCATCTGCTGGAAGAACTCAGCAGATTGGGCAGCATCTGTGCGGGGAAAGGAATTGTCAACATTTCAGGTCAAAACCCTGCATCAGGACTTTGACCTAAAACGTCAACAATTCCTTTCCCCGCACAGATTCTCCTGGACCTGCTGAGTTCTTCCAGCAGATTGTTTGTTGCTGGGCAAAAGACTATGCATTCACCCTATCCATGCCCCTCATAATCCTACACACCCCTATAAGATTACCCCTCATTCTCCTAAGTTCCAATAAAAAAAGACCCAACCTGCTCAACCTCTGTCCATAACTCAGTCCCTCGAGTCCCAGCAACATCCTCGTAAATCTCCTCTGCACTCTTTCCAGCTTAATGGCATCTTTCCTATAACAGGGTGACCAAAGCTGAACACAATATTCCAAATACGGCCTCACCAACATCTTGTCAACTTCAACATTACGTCCCAACTTCTATACTCAGTGCAGATGAAGGCCAGCCTGCCAAAAGCCTTCTTCACCACCCTGTCTACCAGTGACACCACTTTCAGGGAATCATGTACCTGTACTCCTAGATCCCTCTGTTCTGCAACACTCTCCAGAGCCCTACCATTCACTGTGAAAGTCCTACCCTCATTTGTCTTCCCAAAATACAACACCTCACACTTACACAAATAAAACTCTAGTTCAACTCGATCTTGAGCATTTACAGCAACGGAACTATCAACCTTGGAAGCATCTGTCATTCCTAGTCCAACGTACAACAGAGTTAGATGGTGAGAGGCTGTTTCTCCCCCACACGGGAGACTAGAACTTCAGGGAACAGCAAGTGAAAAATGGGGGGGGGGGGGGGAGTACTGCAGATGTTAAAATTCTGAAACAAGATCAAAAATTGCTGGAAAGACTCAGCAGGTCAGGCAGCATCCATGGAGAAAGAAACAGTCCATGCTTCCAACCTGACCTGCTGAGTCACCAAAACAAATTGCAGATTTAGAGAGACACAAGAGACTGCAGATGCTGGAATCTGGATCTGAAAGAACTCAGTGGGACTGGGCTAGATGAAGGGTCTCGACCCTAAACATCAACTGTCCATTTCCCTCCTCAGATGCTGCCTGACCTGCTGAATTTCAGAGTTGGTTACCCATTTAAGATGGCTACCTTTTTTCCTGTGCCTCAAAGACAATGAAGTACTCTTGTCATGTATTGAACACAGTAACCAACTTACACAGAGCAAGATCCAATCAATAGCATCAGGGAAATGTCCAAATAACCTGCTTTATTAATTTGGTTTTGGACATGAATGTTCAGCCATTACATTGAAACCTACCGATTACTGGAAGGCGTGGATAGAGTGAAGGCGGAGAGGATGTTTCCATCAGTAGGAGAATCGAGGATCCGAGGACACAGCCTCAGAATAAAAGGGCCGTCCCTTTAGAACTGAGATGAGGAGGAATTTCTTCAGCCAGTGGGAGGTGGAGGCCACAGAGGGCTGTGGAGGCCAAGTCATTGGGTGTATTTTCAGGCAGAGATTGATAGTTGGTAAGGGGGTTAAGGATTACAGGAAGAAGGCAGGAGAATGGGGTTAAAATGGTTATTGAATGGCAGAGCAGACTCGATGGGCTGAATGGCCTAGTTCTGCTCCTATACCTTATGGTCTTATGGTTTAATTACTCACCTATTGAGCCTCATGGAGCCTTCTAAATGCATCCAATAGTGCCTCAGATTGATGTATCCTCATAAGGTCAGTGCCCCTGCACTGCATTGGAGAGAGAGAGAGAGGGCCTATTTTTTAATGGACGTGGTGTAGGGAAGAGCTCAAATCCCTCGAGTGGGATTTGAACCCACAACCTTCAACCTTCGAGGTGACTGAGACACGACTGACTTGATCTGTATGCAAGCCAGCGAGGCGGAGGGAGACAAGTTACCTCTCAATGGAGAAGTCCAGAATGACCTTAAGTCCCCAAGACATTGACGCAAAAAACAGTGGGGATGTGGAACTCTCTTCCTTGAAATTCTGATCAGGCTCAGACCCAACTAAAACCTTCAGAACAGTGCCTGATAGATTCTTGTAGGCCATGAGTATTCTCGGGAAGTTTTCAGGCTTAAAGGCAAAGTACTTGATTGTTGTAAAGACAGGTGGTTGTTTGGACAGGATGTAAAACAAAAGCAGCAAATAATCACAGGAAGGTTAATAAAAATTAGTAATAGAAAAAGCATGGGCTAGAAATGGAAAGGACGGCAATAAGATGTTAGGTAGGTTGTTAAAAAAAAGTGTTATAAAAATGTGAGTGTTGGTACTACAGGGACTGAGCCTGGGGAATTGATAAGGAGATTGCAACTAAATTAGTCAGGTATTTTGCAGGAAGTTTAGCTACAGAGAATACAAGTAACAACCCAAAAATAGCTGTAAATTGGGAATTAGAAGGGAGGGAGGAACTCGGGAAAATTACAGTCACCGGGGCTGTGGTTCTAAGCAAGTGGATGGAGTTAACTAGCTGACAAGTCTCCAGGTCTTAAATGAAGTGGCTAATGATGTAGCTGATGAATTGATTTAACTTTCCAAAATCCCCCCGATTTGTGGCAATGTGCATTTAGATTTGAAAATAGCAAATGCAATTCCCTCATGCAAAAAGGAAACAGGAAAACACAGGGCAGTCAGCCTACCCTGTGAGATGTTCCAGGTAAATTGCACTTCTGCGAATTAGTTTAAAATAGCTTTTAATTATTTTGTGACTTGCAGTGCTTTTGAATAGTTTAACTCTTTCTAATAAATTTTAATTATTTAAACAAATTATTAAACATGTTCAATAATACAAGTAATTTGTATTAGATTTTGAATGTTCTTCAACGCTTGTGAGCATCAGGGACATTAGTAAACAGTCTGGTATTGACGGTCGATGAGCCGATCCTAGGGCTGAACCAGCTGTCGAAGGTGACTGTAGAGGACTGGACTCGTCTTTCCCCAGCTCGCCCTCCTGGTTCACTCAACCCCCAGCTTCGCCTGCACTCAGCCACATCCCACCATCCCACTGCACCGCAGTGCGTATACACACACACACACACACACACACACACACACACACACACACACACACAGACTCACACACACACTTACACATACACAGTCACACACACTCACATGCACACTCACACATACACTTACATGCACACTCACACACACATACACAGACACACACACATACACATACACACACACACAAACACAGACACACACACACTTACACACACATAGACACACACACTCACACACATACACACAGACACACACACACACACACACAGACACACACACTTGCACACACACATACACAGACACACACACTCACACATACACGGACACACATGCTTACACACACATACGCACACACAAGCACATGCACACATAAACACACACATGCACACACACACACACTCAAACTCATGCACACATACACACATACACACACATGCACCACACACATACACACACTCACACACAGACACACACACAGACACGCATACTCACACACACACTTACACACACATGCGCACATGCACTTACACACACACAAACACACGTACACATATACACACACATAAACATACAAACATAAGTGCGTACACACAAACACAGACACACATACACACACATACACACTTACACACATGTGCATATACACACACACACACATACACACAGACACACACAGATGTACACACACATACAAACACACATATAAACAAACACACACATTAACACATGCATGCGTGCACACACGAACATGCACACACAAACACACAGATGCACACACACAAACACACACATGTGCACACACACATACGCATACACACACGCATGCACACACACACATATTCTTGCACAAGGAGACACAAGAGACAGCAGGTGCTGGAATCTGCAGCAACAAACAAACTGCTGGAGGAACTCAGCGGTCAGGCAGCTGCCAGCCCTTGTTCCACCCCTTCCCTCCACCTCTTTACACCGGCCACCTCCCCTCGATCTTTCAGTCCAGATGAAGGGTCTCGACCTGAAAGGTTGACTGTCCGTTTCCCTCCACAGCTGCTGCCTGACCCGCTGAGTTCCTCCAGCACCTTGTGTGTTATCCTCACACAGACGTGCACACAATTGTCCACACATACGTATACTCACATATAAACATGCACACAGAAACACATTCAAACACACGCACACACAAATGTGCACACACACTCACACATGCACACTTGCACACACATGCACAAACACACAGCAAACACACATTCATGAACATGCTCACACACAGCACACACAAACACACACACATTTGCAAACACACTCACAAGCACACACAAACACACATTCGCAGAAACACGCACATTCACAAACATACACACATAGAAAATACACACACAGCGAAGACATACACGTTCACAAACACACACACATTCACAAGCACATGCATGCATACACCCATACATAAACACATACACATTCGCAAACACACACACACATCTCGAAGACATGCACACACATTCACGAACACACAAACACACACAAGCACACACACATTCATAAACATACACAGACACAGACACACACACACACACACATACACATACAGCCACTGAGCTCCACTATAGGGTGAGTGGTAGGTGTTTGTCCTTTCCAACCAGAGAGTGCAGTGATACCTACTATGCTGATGTTGGCAGCTGTTCCTCACAGTGGTCAGCCTGACTTTAAACAGTTTGGTGAGTCTTTGTGAATGGGGAGACTGGTGTTTTAACTGATGTACAATAACAAGGTCAGCGGCTACACAAAAGCAGCAGGAAGAGAAAGATCCCACTAACCCTGCAAGCGGTGAGGAGTTCCCACTTCACACTGCAATCTGCGCAAGTTAATTTTTAATGTGCCTTGCAGTTGCCTGCATAAAATTAGAATTTATTTCAAGGCTTCTCTTTTATTAATTAATGGGGCCATTGCCAGCCACGTTTCTCTGACAGATGGTTAGAAGCATCACTGCAGACTGGATTTTACCTTGTACCACCACCTATGCTTTGGCTTTCAGAACTGGACGATCTCACTCATTCTCTTGGCTGCGTTTTTGATACATTAGCAATTAGCTTTGAAGTCCGCTACCGATCAGGAAGCATTGGAGAATCGACGCATCTCATCTTCTATTCTTTGCTTCACGGTCAATTCTCAGCTCACCTATTACACAAAACCCCCGGAGTAAGCGGTGTAGCTGGGTTTCTACACCATCTCCTGCAGTCACACACACCCTGAAACCTTCATGCTCATGACTGATTTGGGAACGATTGCAGCGGGAGTTCCCAGCATCAGAATCTGAAAAGCCTTTTTGTGAGTTCACTAAAAATCTATAGCCATGTAATCATAGCTCCCACAGGCTTGGATGGGAAGAATAAACAGAGATTGAATTAGCGGAGACAGGATGCTGTCAGTACCAGGCAGAACAATCTCTGGACCACCAGTGCTCTTCTGATTTTGAACAGGGGCAGGTCTCTTAGATAAAAGGCACTGTGAATCCAGCATGTCCCCACACCACACCACCATTCAGGGAATCAAGGGATATGGAGACAGTACATAAAATGGTGCTGATATAGATCACCTGTGACCTGGTCTTCAATCTGTGAGCGGTGACCAGTCTATGAGCAGTGGAGATGGTTGAGAGCTACAAGTTCCAAGATGTAAATATCACCAACAATTTGTCCTGGTTCAACCACGTGGACACTACGACCATCAGCACCTCTACTTCCTCAGGCTAAGCAAATTCAGCATGTCCCCAAACACTTACACCAATTTTTACAGATGCACCACAGAAAGCATCCTATCCGAATGCATCACGGCTTGGTATGGCAACTGTTCTGTCCCAGACTGCAAGAAGTTTCAGTCTAAGAAATTGAATTAGCGGAGACAGGATGCTGTCAGTACCAGGCAGAACAATGTCTGGACCACCAACGCTTTCCTGATTTTGAACAGGGGCAGGTCTCTTAGATAAAATACACTGTTGCTCCAGCATGTCCCCACACCACACCACCATTCAACGGTTTTGGAAAGGCAGCCCAGTCCATGACGAAAAGCAGCCTCCCCTCCACTGACCACGTCTACACTTCCAGCTGCCTCGGGAAAGCAGCCGACATAATCAAGGACCCCACCCACCCCAATCATTCTCTCTTCTACCCCCTCCCACTGAGCAGAAGATACAAAAGAGAGCACAAACTACTCAAAGACAGCTTCTATCCCGCTGTTACCAGACTCTTGAACGGACCTCCCATACACTGAAAGATGAACTCTTGATCTCCCAGTCTACCTCACCATGGCCCTTGAACTTTATTTGTCAACCTGCACTGCACTTTCTCTGTAACTGCAACACTATATTCTGCATTCTGTTTTCCTTTTTACTACCTCGATGTACCTATATATGGAATGATCTGTCTGGATGGCATGCAAACGAAGTGCCTTGGTATCTTGGTACATGTGACAATAATTAACCAATACCAACTTACCTTGCCACTCTAGAACAATGAGTGCCCCCTTGTTCTGGGCACTGCCCACACTCCACTGACACCACCCCAACCACTGGTACCTTAGAACATAGAACATTACAGCACAGTACAGGCCCTTCGGTCCACAATGTTGTGCTAACATTTTATCCTGCTCTAAGATCTATCTAACCTTTCCCTCCCACATAGCCTTCCATTTCGCTATCATTCATGTGTTTACCTAAGAGTCTCTTAAATGTCCCTAATGTATCTGCCCCCACCACCTCTGCCGGCAGTGCGTTCCATGCACCCACCACTCTCTGTGTAAAAAAACTTACGCCTGACATCCCCCTTATACCTTCCTCCAATCACCTTAAAATTATGCCCCCCTCGTGTTAGCCATTTTCACCCTGGGAAAAAGTCTCTGACTGTCCACTCAATCTATAAGATAAGATATCTTTATTAGTACATCGAAACACACAGTGAAATGCATCTTTTGCGTAAAGTGTTTTGGGGGCAGCCCGCAAGTGCTGCCATGCTTCCGGCGCCAACATCGCATGCCCACAACTTCCTAACCCGTACGCCTTTGGAATGTGGGAGGAAACCAGAGCACCCGGAGGAAACCCACGCAGACACGGGGAGAACGTACAAACTCCTTACAGGCAGCGGCCAGAAATGAACCCGGGTCGCTGGCGCTGTAATAGCGTTACGCTAACCGCTACACTACCGTGCTTGCCTCTTTATCATCTTGTACACCTCTATCAAGTCACATCTCATCCTCCTTCTCTCCAAAGAGGAAAGCCCTAGCTCACTCAACCTATCCTCATAAGACATCCTATCCTCATAAGATCTCACCTATCAGCTGCTGCGTGGTGTTAATGTTGGGGTTAAGAGTCCAGTCTCTTGGTTCTGGGCGAGAGCTGTCAGTACAATGTTGCAGGAGTGTTGCATGGTTGGAGGTGCAACAGTTTGGATGAGAAATTAAGCCGTGCCCTTTCTTTGGTTGATGTAAGTTGGAAGACCAGCAAGATGGGTCTCACTTGTGCCCTAGCCAATATCTGTCCCCCAATCGCCATCCCACTGCTAGCGCAGGGATCCGCTCCACAGATGCTACCTGAGCCCATCCAGCATCTAGCCTGTTGCTCCAGATTCCAGCATCGGCGGTCTCTTGTGTCTCCCTTTGCTGCGTGCTGTGTTCTAATTAGTTGCCACCTTTCTTACATCAGCGGTCACTGACTGAAGCTATTTTAATGGCTGGAGAGCACTCTGTGACACCATCGAAAGGAAGTGAGCGGATGTGTTCCGGCCGGGCTGCCTGCCTGCCCCTCTTCCGGGCTTACATCTGCGTGTGGGTGTCCTTGGAGAGGGAGCACGTGGTATCCGTGGGCGCCCTTTTTTTTATTCCTTTATTACAAAATACAATCTACAATACTACAAAACTACAACAAACACAGAGACAATAACAGTGACTAATACAGTCACTAACACAAACTAAATTAAATTAAAATATCCCCATCCCTACCAAGGACGGTGCTTATCCCCTGCGGTGCCCAATGGTCCCGGAACACCTCCATGGTACCCGTGGACACCACATATTCCCTCTCCACAGTTACCCGGGCACAGACATAAGCCCGGAACATCTCTAGTCAGTCCGCCCAGGGCAGCACCTTCCGCTACCCGCTTCCAGGACCCACAGATAGCTACCTTAGCTAGCCCCAGGAGCAAGTTCACCAAGATATCCTCAGCCCTCCTTGCCCCCCCCCCCTCCTTACTGGATGACCACAAATAAACAAGGTTGGGCTAAAGTGCAACCAGAAGGCGAGGAGCAGGCTCAAAAAGGGGCTGCAACCTCACACACTCCATGTACATATGGTACACGGTCTCCTCCAGCCCACAGAAGTGACAGTCGGCTGGGAGATCCGTGTACAAACTAAGAAACTTATTACAGGGCACACCCTGTGCAGCAGCCTCCACCCCAGGTCCCCGATGTACATGGGAAGTACACCCCCCACAAAGGGACTTCCACAGGGGACCCCCCGCGCTCCCAGGTGGAAAATCCCACCCGCATGGTGTGTCAGGACAGTGGACAAGGGCTAGGAAATGGAGGGTGTGGAGCAGCAGTCCATACAGGTACCTCCTACCTGCATTCCGCAGGCACCTTGGGTGAATTCCGCGATCGTTGGACCCTCAAGGGATCGCATGTGTCGTGGACGGTGTGAACGAGATTCTCATCTGAAGTAGTGCGTTTTGCAGTCACTAGTTATCTGCTGTAGTTATGTGGTTAGGATCTGTTTGCATAGCTTTTTCTCTTGTGTCAGTTGCTGTAGTTTTGACACTGGATGGCATTTTGTAGTGCTTTTAGAGAATAAACTTCTTTATGTTGATAAAATATAAGGACGTGAGTGGTGCTATACAAATGTGAGTTTTCCTAAACCTACTGCTTGCCTCACAGCTCCAGTGACCCAGGTTCAATCCTGACCTCCGGTGCTGTCCGCGTGGAGTTCGTACATTCTGCGTGTGACCACGGGGGTGTCTGTCGGATGCTCCGGTCTCCTCCGACATCCCAGCGACGTGTCGGTGGGATTATTGGCTGCTGTAAATTACCCCCAAGTGTAAAAGAAGAATCCAAGGGGCAGTGGGAGAGACTAAGTTGCAGGGCTATGGGGAGAAAGAGAAAGGCTGATGAGATCTGTTCCGTTGGAAGCCAGCATTAGATTGAAGGCTGAATGGTCTGTTTCTGCAACAATAATAAGTGAGTAAGTTGAGTGCACTTTAATCTGCTACAGTCACAGAGGGATAGGCCAAGTTTACACAGTCTCTCATAACTTAACCCTCTCAGTTCTGAGCTCTTTGAGTAGATGATGATGATGAAGAGGGGAGTATTTCTCTCTGGTAATGCATTCTGCACACGATGTGTGGAAGGGAAGCAATGTAATAAATCAAACCACAATTCTGTCTCTTCATTAGTGTTTGCTGTCGTTTCACACTGACTAACCCACCTCTATTCCTGCTAATATTTTCTGACTAGTACAGACATCATTTCCATGTGAGCAGATCAAAAATCATGATGAATTCGAGTGAGGAAGTTTTTTAGGGGAAATATTGAGCTTATTTTTTTTATAAAAGGCTTGCCGTTCTGCATTGCCAACAGCAAGTGCTCCTATCTGGAATTAACAAAGCCCACCATGGGACAAGGAGATGTGTTTGTGTACATAAAATGCACCATTTTATTCAGGTGTTCGGAGGACAAGTGATTGAGCTGCTTTATATTGTAAATTGTCGTGGAGTCATAGAGAAATACAACACAGAAAGAGGCCCTTCAGCCCAACGAGTCTGTGCTATCAATCACCCATTTCAAAACCAGAACCAGAATCAGGTTTATTATCACTGACTTATATGTCATAAAATGTGTTGTTTTGAGGCAGCAGTACGGTGCAAAGACATAAAAATTACTATAAATTACAAAATAAATAAATAGTGCAAAACAAAAGGAATAACAAGGTAGTGTTCATGGACCGTTCAGAAATCTGATGGTGAAGATGCTGTTTCTGAATCGTTGAGTGTGGGTCTTCAGGCTCCTGTACCTCCTCCCCGATGGTGGTAACGAGAAGAGGGCATGTCCCAGGTGGTGAGGGTCCTTAATGATGGATGATGCCTTCTTGAGGCTCCGTCTCTTGAGGATGTCCTCAATGGTGGGGAGGGTTGTGCCCGTGATGGAGCTGGCTGAGTCTACAACACTCTGCAGCCTCTTGCGATCCTGCGCATTGGAGGCTCCATACCGTACACTAATCCTACATAAGTCCCATTTTATTCTCCCCACATTCTCATCAGCTCTCCCCAGATTCTACCACTCACCTACTTGGTGAGGCCGTACCTGGAGTATTGTGTACAGTTTTGGTCAGTATGTTATAGGAAAGATGTCATTAAACTAGAAAGAGTGTAAAGAAGATTTACAAAAATGTTTCCAGGACTCACAGGCCTGAGTTATAGGGAGAGGTTGGACAGGCTAGGTCTTTATTCCTTGGAACATAGGAGACTGAAGGTATAGGTTTAAGGTGAAAGGGGAAATATTTAAAAGGGGCCTGAGGGGCAACATCATGCAGAGAGTGGTGTGTATATGGAACGAGCTGCCGGAGGAAGTGATTGAGGCAGGTACGAGAGCAATATTTAAAAGATATTTAGATAAGTACATGGAAGGAAAGGTTTAGAGGGATACGGGTCAAATGCAGGCAAGTGGGACTGGCTTGGGTGGGCACCTTGGTCAGCATGGATGAGTTGGGCCGAAGGGCCTGCTTCCGTGCTGTATTACTCAATGACTCTATGACTCTACAAACCAGGGGCAATTTGCAGTGGCCAATTAACCCACCAACCTGCACGTCCTAGAAACCACGCAGTCACAGGGAGAACATGCAAACTCCACACCAACAGCACCCGAGGTTAGGATCGAACCAGGGACACTGGACCTGTGAGGCGTTGGTTCCATTCACTGTGCCACTCTGGGATAGTGCTTATAATTTTCTTCCATCCTGTGGGGGAGCAGACAGGGCCTCTATCCAAAGCCTCACATAGATAACAGCACCAACAGCAGTACAAGCCTCCGTCAAGTCCCTGCTGACGTATCTGCCCGACTTCCAACAAACACATTTCCAACTGAGAGAGGGTCTTGTCACCACCAATGCCCAGGGAGAACAGGAAGTCACCACCAATGCCCAGGCAGAACAGGAAGTCACCACGAATGCCCAGGGAGAATAGGATGTCATCACCAATCCCCAGGGAGAACAGGAAGTCACCACCAATGCCCAGGGAGAATAGGATGTCATCACCAATCCCCAGGGAGAACAGGAAGTCACCACCATGGAAGGATCCAATGCCCCCTACTACTTTTCAATGGTTTTCTCAAACTATATCATGTTTAAACTTGGAAAAAATTAGGAGTGGCACTGTTGATCCTTCGCTTAAATTTGAAGATATTTGGAGTCCATTTATTCAATATTTTCACCTGATGTAGATCCCCTTTCAATAACTTTCCAACTTGGAGGAACGGACATGACGACATAATATTGCCCTGTTTCTACTGAGAAATTTTAGCCCAGTTTTTTTTTTTCTTTTTTGTTGTTGTTTGTTTTATTTTTTGAAAGTTTTTTTTTGTTTAGTTTAGTTTATATTGTTTACAATTTTTCTCACTGATTTGGTTTTTTTTAAAATTTATATAATAAATCCTTTTCTTTCTTTTATATTATATTCTTTACTAAGAGATCATGGGATCTACAGTTTTTTTTATATTTTATTGTTCTTTATGATTATCTATGCCATGATTGTTCTCCTGATCTCTGTGTATTACACGCACAAACATTGATGCTATATATCAATCTGTATTAATTTGAAAACTAACAAAAATATTGAAAAAGAAAGAAGTCACCACCAACACACAGGGAGACAAATCTTGCCTTTCTGGTTCAGTTTCAGCACACTTATATTTAAACTTCTGTTAGTTTTGGAATAGTTTCCTTTCAATCTGTTAATCTTCTGCAGAGAAGAATGCTCTTGGCTTCTGACAAATCCCTCATGTCCCGTCGCTGTAAAAGCCATTTCTTGTATAAATATTATTTCCAAATACTGTCAGTTTTGACAAATTTACCCCTTCTAAGGACAGAATGAAAAAGGTGAATTGGTAAATGTAATCTTTAAATAACTTTGACAATGGATTATGAAAGGAGCAGGTTTGGGAGCCTTGCATACATAAATAAATATCCCTAACATCTTTCCATTCTGATTCAACACAACATAACCTTGATATAACACACATTTTTTGGTTTGTTTGTCTAAGGCTGTGAAAAGGTACAATTCATCATCCAGAGCTATAACAATCTGTTTGAAGTCAACAACGTCTCAACTTCTCTCTGGAAATTTTCTGCTAGCTGACAGTGGAGAGAAGGGTAATACACTCATCTGTCAGATCGTGAACACACGATTGACCCACATTCCTGGATGGATGGCAGAGGGGTGGCTGCTTCGTGCACTGATTTTCACTTGCTCCGGAGTGGCTCCCTTTGAATGGTACCACAGGCGAGGCGTGGACTGAGTCCTGAGTCATCCCAACTATGCTGACTAAGCTCGTCAGCCGAGGTGCTGATAGATGGACTTGGTGTTCACAGAATGGAGGCACACATAGCACTGGGGAACAGCCTGGCTTGAGTTCTTGAGTTGGAAAGGATGTGTGTGTGTGCGTGTGCGTGTGCGTGTGTGTGTGTGTGTGTGTGTGTGTGTGTGTGTGTGTGTGTGTGTATCTATGTGTTTCTGTTTCTGTTTCTGTTTCTATGTGTATTGGCTTTATGCTGGAGTATATGTGTGTATGTGTTGTTAGGAGTATAGGTGTGTGTGTGTGTGTTTGTGTGTGAATACCATGTGTCTGGTGGTGGTTATGAATTTGTATATGTGTGGGGTTATGTAATTGGACTGTGTGTATGTATGTATGTGCACGTGCATGTTGAATGAAGATTATGTCCGTCTGTGTGTGTGTGTGTGTGTGTGTGTGTGTGTGTGTGTGTGTGTGTGTGTGTGCGCGCGCGCGTGCGTGTGTGCAAATTTGTGAAGTGGGGTTACACAGTGTGAGGGATGAGTGTGAGGGATGGTGGTGAGGTATGTGGGTGTGTGTGTATACGTGTGTGTGTGCATATGTTGTGTAAGCACATATGTGTGCATGCATACACTGTGTATATATGCGCACGTGTTGGGTGTTCATGTGTATGTGTGTGAGTGCCTGTGTGCGCGTGTATGTGTGTGTGTATATGTGTGTGTGTGTGTGGGTGTGTGTGTGTGTGTGTGTGTGTGTGTGTGTGTGTGTGTGTGTGTGTGTGTGTAGAAATGCATGTGTGTGGCCATCCATGTGTTGTGCGTGTATGGGGGTGTGGGGGGTGTAGTGTAGGTGTGGCAGTGTGAGGGTGAGGGAGACCTACGTCTGATCTTTCACAGGTGAGGAGTTCACCTGGATGAACACCTACAGCCTTCAGGAACCTCCATCTGAAACAGGGCCCAGATCGTCAGGCAGTGAATTGTAAAAGAAAGACCTTCCGTTTCTCCAGCGCCTATCAGGATGCTATAAACCTCTGCACCTGGGTGTGGCGAACATTGGAATGATTTGTACACAGCAAGATCCCCCAAACAGCAATAACGTCAGGGTGTTAGCTGAGGGAAAGACATCGCCAAGGGCTCCCTATTGCATTGCAACCTCCCTGCTTATAATTTAGTCTCATATTAAGACTTTAATCATGTCATCAATTCTGCTATCAATTGATAAAAAGCTATTTGCAATGTAATGTCTGCATGCTTATTTTTGACTCGATACAAAGAGGTTACATGTCCGGAGATGCAGTGGGAATTGTGAATTGGAGCATTATTTCAGCCAGAGTCAAAACCCTAAATCGATTTAGTCAAATTACTAATGATTCCTTTAGGCAACCTCTTTAGAATGGATCTGAGCTGAAATCAAATCATAATTAGTTTGCTTACAAACGTCAGCCTGTGTTGGATCGAAACAACGGGCGAAATATATCGTGGCCCTCCCTCACCACACGGATTATTGCAGCGTCAGCCTGCATCATTTAGTCTTTTATTAAGTCTGTAATCAGGTAATCAATTTCAGCTACCAAAGCATTAATGAACCATTGATGAATTTTTGATCAGCCCGCAGAAGCAGGACTCAGCTGTAAGTGAAACAATGTGAAAAGTTTCATTCTGCTGGCTGGTTAATGGAAAAAGTTTGTGTAAGTTTAGTGTGAAATCCAGAGCCTGCATTTTGCACTGTAGTGTTGGAATGGTGCAGCAAGATTAGTGGACCAGATTATAAATTCAAATCCTACTATGCTATTTGGGAAACTTAGCCAACTTCCACCTTGGCACGTAGAACCTAGAATATAGAACATAGAACAGTACAGCTCAGAAACAGGCCCTTCGGCCCACAGTGTCTGTGCCAACCATGATGCCGAGTTGAACTAAATCCCTTCTGCCTGCACATGATCTATATCCCTCTATTCCCTGCAGATTCATGTGTCTAACAGCTTCTTAAACATCATTATCCTATCTGCTTCATTATCCACCACTTCCCCTGACAGCCCTTTCCAGGCACCACCGCTCTCTGTGTAAAAACACCTGCCCCGCACATCTCCTATAAACTTTCCCCCTCTCACCTTAAATGCATTTCTCCAGTACTTGATGTTTCTTCCCTGGGAAAAAGATTCTGACTTCCTACCCTATCTATGCCTCTCATAATCTTATAAACTTCTATCAGGTCTCGCTTCAAGTTCTGACGCTCCAGAGCAAACAACCCAAGTTTGTGCAACCTCTCCTTGTAGCTCATACTCTCTAATCCAGGCAGCATCCTGGTGAACCTTTTCTGCGCCTTTTCCAAAGCCTCCACATTCTTCCTGTAATGGGGCGAGCAGAATTGCACACAGTTCTCCAAATACGACCTAACCAGAGTTTTATACAGCTGTAACATGACTTCCTGAGTGTTATACTCAATGCCCCAACCAATGAAGGCAAGCAGGCCACACACCTTCTTTACCACCCTACCTACTTGTGCGGCCACCTTCAGTGAGCTATAGACCTGGACCACAAAATCCCACTGTTCATCAATGCTGTTAAGGGTCCTGCCGTTAACTGTATACTTTCCCCTTACATTAGACTCCTAAAATGTAACACCTCACACTTGCTCGGATTAAACTCCATCTGCCATTTCTCTGCCCTTATCTGTAACTGGGTTAAGGAGGTAGTTGGAGGGTGAGTATTTTTCTCTGTGCGTGTTATGTTCTGTTAGTAGCTGGGCTATGGGGTGTGCTCAGCAGGTTAGAGAAAATAAAACTAAGCCAACCTTCTAGAAATGCTAGAGATAGAGAAAGTTAAAATTGGAGAATTCAGTATTGAGTCCGATAGTCTGCAATGTGGTACTCTGATTAATGGGGGTAGGGCTGTGGATGTTGTCTACGTGGACTTCAGTAAGGCATTTGACAGGGTGCCTCATGGTAGGCTGATCCAGAAGATACATGTGACTTGGTAGTTTGGATTCAGAACTGGCTTGTCCATAGAAGATATATTCTATTTATTAATTTATTTATTAGTCACACGTACATCGAAACACAGTGAAATGCATCGTTTTTGCGTTACTGAGAATTTGCTGAGGGCAGCCCGCAAGTGTCACCACGCTTCCGGCACCAACATAGCATGCCCACAGCTCCTAACCCGTACGTCTTTGGAATGTGGGAGGAAACCGGAGCACCCAGAGGAAACCTATGCAGACACGGGGAGAACGTACAAACTCCTTACAGACAGCAGCCAGAATTGAACCTGGGTTGCTGGCGCTGTAATAACATTACACTAACTGCTACACTACCACGGAGGAAGGGTGTTATTCCACCTGGAGATCCGTGACCAGCAGAGTTCCGCAGGGATTGATTTTGGGGCCTCTGTTGTTTGCGAGATATGAATGACTTGGACGAAAATGTAGATGGGTGGATTAGTAAGTTTGCAGAAGACACGCAGATTGGTGAAGTTGTGGACAGTGTGGAGGGCCGTCAAAGGTTACAGCAGAATATAGATCAGTTACAGATAGGGGCAGAGAAATGGCAGATGGAGTTTAATCCAAGCAAGTGTGAGGTGTTACATTTTAGGAGTCTAGTGTAAGGGGAAAGTATACAGTTATCATCTTGTACACCTCTATCAAGTCACCTCTCGTCCTCCTTCTCTCCAAAGACAAAAGCCCCAGCTCACTCAACCTATCCTCATAAGACATGCTCTCCAATCCAGGCATCCTGGTAAACCTCCTCTGCACCCTTTCTAAAGCTTCCACATCCTTCCTATAATGAGGCGACCAGAACTGAACACAATACTCCAAGTGTGGTCTAACCAGAGTTCTAGAGAGCTGCAACATCACCTCGTGGCTCTTGAACGCAATACCCCAACTAATGAAGGCCAACAGACCATACGCCTTTTTAACAACCCTATCGACCTGCGCAGCAACCTTGAGGGATCTATGGACATGGACCCCAAGATCCCTCTGTTCCTCCACACTTCTAAGAGTCCTGCCAGTAACCTTGTATTCTGCCTTCAAATTTGATCTCCCGAAGTGTATCACTTCACACTTATCCTGGTTGAACTCCATCTGCCACTTCTCAGCCCAGCTCTGCATCCTATCAATGTCCTGTTGTAACCTACAGCAACCTTCTGCTCTATCCACAACACCACCAACCTTCATGTCATCAGCAAATTTACTAACCCACTCTTCCACATTCTCATCCAAGTCATTTATAAAAATCACAAAGAGCAGGGGTCCCAGAATAGATCCCTGCAAAACACCACTGGTCACCGACCTCCAGGCGGAATACGCTCCATCTACCACCACCCTCTTCTATGGGGGAGCCAATTCTGAATTCACACAGCCAAGTTTCCCTGGATTCCATGTCTCCTGACTTTCTGAATGACTCTTCTGTGAGGAACCTTATCAAATGCCTTACTGAAATCCATGTACACCACATCCACTGACTTTCTGAAAGAATTTTGTAAGTTTTGATGAGATCTCCTCACATCCTTCTAAACTCTGAAGAGTGCAGTCCCAAAATCTGATTGGATAATATTTCTGACATCCATAATGACTGAGGTCCCAGTGGAGATTGCAAAGCCTGGAGCTGTGAAAAGTGTTACAGAAACATGCAGAACGTGTTAATTCAGGAGGAAGAGATCTAGCAATGAGTGATGGGGAGCCGCCTGCCTCGAAGGCAACATTCTAATTTCCCAGCATAACCATGCATGATTTACAAATAATTATGCAGAGTCATGTGACAGGAAGCTTGCAGATGCCAAGATCTCCAGGGTGACTGAGGGAAGCTCAGCTTCTCACACGTTTTGCAGTTACCTAGTCTGCTCCATTCCGAGGGTGGTGAATCTTTGGAATTCTCTGTCCTGGAGGATCGTAGAGGCTCAGTGGCCGAGTTCATTCGCAACAGAGACCGGTAGATCAACCAGATCCGCCCATCATCCCCTCCCCATCTGGTTCCTCCTGTCACCTACAAGCACCTACCCCACCCTTCGGTCGTACTGTTATTTACTGACAATCTTTCCTCTTCCTTCTCAGTCCTGATGTTGGGTCTCGACTCGAAACATCGATTTACACCTTTTTGCCCCCACAGATGCTGCTCCACCCATTGAGTTCCTCCTGCATTCTGTTCGCTTTATTCCAGAGTCCATCATCTGCGGTCTGTTTTGTCCTTGATAGACTTTTGTTAGGCTTGCTGTGCACAGACTGGCTGCAAACATCTTACAAATGTCTATAGATGTACGGTGGAGAGTATTCTGACTGGTTGCATCATCTGGTACAGAGGCTCCAATGCACAGGATCGCAAGAGGCTGCAGAGGGTTGTAGACTCAGCCAGCTCCATCATGGGCACAACCCTCCCCACCATCGAGGACATCTTCGAGAGGCGGTGCCTCGAGAAGGCGGCATCCATCATTAAGGGCCCTCACCATCCGGGACATGCCCTCTTCTCGTTACTACCATCGGAGAGGAGGTACAGGAGCCTGAAGATCCACACTCAATGATTTTGGAACAGCTTCTTCCCCTCTGCAATCAGATTTCTGAATGGTCCAGGAACGCTACCTCATTATTCCTTATTTTTTGTACTATTTATTTATTTTAGTAATTTATAGTAATTTTATGTCTTTGCACTGTACTGCTGCTGTAAAACAACAAATTACACATCATATAAGACATTGGTAATAAATATGACTCAGATATTCCCTACTTTACAACAGTGACTATACATCACTGAGCACTTCACTGGGTGGTACAGTGGTGAAGCCATTGGATGAAACCAGAAACTCTGCATGTAGGAATAGCCTTGAGGACATCTCTGAGAAGATTGATCACTGATCCCATGAGTAAAGCCATCAACTCACCTTCAGATGGACCATGTTAAGCATGCAAGGACAAGTGCAAGGATTAGTAATAATGACAGGGCTGGAACACTCAGCAGCGAAGCGGGTAGAGCCACTGCCTCACAGATCCAGTGACCCGGGTTCAATCCCAACCTCCGGTGCTGTCTATGTGGCATCTATGTGTGGGCTTCCTCCCACATCCCAGGGACGTGTTGTCAGGTCAATTGGCCACTGTAAATTGCCCCAAAGATGTGGGTGGGTGGTAGAATGTGGGGAAAACATGTTACAGGGAAACTGGTGGGGAATGGGATGTCTCTGAGAGCCAGGATAGACATGGCCAAATGGTCTCTTTCTGTGTCATAAGGAAATGTGGAAAACATTCTGGAATGCTCTGAGACTGTGAACTTGTCATAGGGATGCCAGTTCATTCTTTATTGGAAAGTTTGCATCCATTCCAGCTACCTGCTCCAACATACGGTTCACATTAAGCTGACATTATTTATACTTTGTTTAGGAGATATGGGCTCAAGCATTCTTCACACCCCTGAATCTTGTGAGGATATGAAGGGTGTCACAGAGAAGTTTGCTCTCTCTCTCTCTGTCTCTCTCTCTCTGTCTCTCTCTCTCTCTGTCTCTGTCTCTCTCTCTCTGTCTCTGTCTCTCTCTCTCTGTCTCTCTCTCTCTCTGTCTCTGTCTCTCTCTCTCTGTCTCTCTCTCTGTCTCTCTCTCTCTCTCTCTCTCTCTCTCTCTCTCTCTCTCTCTCTCTCTCTCTCTCTCTCTCCAGCCCTTCTTTATCAATGCCACCAGAGTGCACACACTCCGGGAAGCTGGCAGCTTTCAACAAATGCTCTTCAGCTGCATTGTCTGGCATTACCTCTGCACATCTTGACTCCATCTGAAGCAGCTGCTCGGAATCTGGCCACAGATACAGGACGGAATCATCACTCCGGCATCTCACATCCTGACAGAAGCTGCAAAGTGCAAATGGAACACAGTCTCCCCTTGGCCCGAGGGCTGTGTCCCTCCAAGGGAAGGTCATTTGTTTTTCATTGGGCTAGACGCGTGGTGGTGAAGTCACAGGACTTAAATCCCAAGGCTGGAGTCATTGACCCCGAGACTGGACCTCAGACCTCACCACCAGAGAACACCAATTTAACGAAGCAAACCTCAAGTTTTAAGAAAGGTTCACAAAACCTTCTGATTGTTCTACATCTTATCCAATAGAAAGGAAGTCCTTCCTCCTTTAATATGCAGGAGATATGGTCAAGGTACCAAAAACAAGAGGGCGTAGGTTTAAGGTGAGAGGAAGGAGTTTTAAAGGGGATCTGAGGGGTAATTTTTTTACACAGTGTATGGTTAATATCTGGGATGCGCTGCCAGAGGAGTTGGCGGAATCAGATGCAATTACTTTATATAAGAGGCATTTAGACAGACACCTGAATAGTCAAGGCATAGCAGGATAAGTGTAGCGGTTAGCGTCATGCTATTACAGCGCCAGTGACCCCGGTTCAATTCCGGCCGCTGTCTGTAAGGAGTTTGTACGTTCTCCCCATGTGTCTGTGTGGGTTTCCTCCGGGTGCTCCGGTTTCCTCCCACATTCCAAAGACGTACGGGTTAGGAAGTTGCGGGCACGCTATGTTGGCGCCGGAAGCGTGGCGACACTGGCGGGCTGCCCCCAGAACACTCTACGCAAAAGATGCATTTCACTGTGTGTTTCGATGTACGTGGGACTGATAAAGAAATCTTACCTTATCTTAAATGAGGACAAATGGAATTCGCGTTGTTGAGCAGAAAGGTCGGCATTGACAAGATAAGCCGAAGGATTGAATACTCCCTGACTCCCTGACTCCATCACTCCAGCCTTACATTGATGTGGTTGTTCAGGGGCAATTAGGGATAGGCAATAAATGCTGGCCTTGCCAGCAATATCTATGCCCTGGGAACACGTAACCTTAACAAGGCTTTCACACATCAAAAGATCCAGCAAGCAGCAATGTTAGTGAACAAGCAATGAAACCTGTTCTGTCATTTCCAGTCGAAAGAGTGTATGGACCATCAAACACCAACATCGCACAGGAGAAGATCCCACAGTCCATCACGGCAGTGACTGTCTCCCACACTGCCACAGTCACTGTACATCAGCAGCTTTTCCTTGTCAGCTTCTCGAGGGAGAATTGAGAAAAATGCAAATCTTCAGAATCAAGCAAAATGTGTCACTGCAGCACTAAAGAGTCATTCATCCGAAAGCAAAATACCGCAGAGAACGAGGGAGTGGGGGGAGATTTCCACAACTGTTACCACACTTTCAGTCCCTTTTGTCCCCTTTATCCCTCCCCCACTTTCTCTGCATCTCAAAACTTGTTTTCGTTCCAATCCTGACTGGTTGCATCAGGGTCTGGGACGGCAATTCGAATGCGCAAGAACATAAGAAACTGCGGAGAGTAGTGGACTCAGCCCAGTACATCACGGGCACATCCCTCCCCACCATCAGTAGTATCTACAGGAGGGGCTGCCTCAAGAAGGCAATATCCATCGTCAAAGATCCCCACCATCCGGGCCGTGCCATCTTCTCGCAGCTCCCATCGGGCAGGAGGTAAAGAAGCCTGAAGTCCCACACCACCAGGTTCAGGAACAGCGACTTCCCTTCAACCATTCGGTTCTTGAACCAACCTGCACGACCCTAATCACTACCTCAGTATAGCAGCACTATGGTCACTTTGCACTACAATGGACTTTGTTTTGTTTTGTTCTGTGTTCTTTCTTGTATAATTCGTTTAATTTATGTTTTTCTTAAGAACGTTGTGTCTCTAATGCTATGTGCCTGTGTTACTGCTGCAAGTTTTTCATTGCACCTGTGCACACATGTACTCGGGCATATGACAATAAACTCAACTTTGACCTTGATTAACTTTTCCCAGTTCAAAATACATAGAACAGATGGAACATAGAACAGTACAGCACAGTACGGGCCCTTCAGCCCACGATGTTGTGCTGACCTATATAAACCTTATCCCCATTCAATCTCCCCCCCTCTCTCCTTCACCTCCAATAACCCTCTATTTTTCTTTCATCCATGTGCTTATCTAAGAGTCTCTTAAATGACCCCATCGTATCGGCCCCTACACACCCCCCCCCACACCCCCCCCAGCAGTGCATTCCAGACACCCACCACTCTCTGTGTAAAGAACCTACCTCTGACATCTCCCCTGAACGTTCCTCCACGCACCTTAAACGGATGTCCTCTGGTATTGGCCATTACTGCCATGGCGGAAAGGTGCTGGCTGTCTGCTCTATCTATGCCCCTCATAATCTTGTACACCTCTATCAAGTCACCTCTCATCCTCCATCGCTCCAAAGAAAAAAGCCCCAGCTCGCTCAACCTTTCCTCATAAACTCGGATCAACCTCCCCTCACAAACTGATGGAAGAATGGGAGCTGGAGTAGATTATTCAGGCCTTTGAACTTGCTCCACCATTCTTCTACCTCAATACCGTCTTCCCTCCTCTCGGCATCCCGTGCCCCTTGACGCCTTTAGTGTCAGGAAATATATCCCTTCCTTCTTAAGCATTTCCACAACCCTATGTGGTAGAGAATTCCACAGGTCCACCACCCTCTGGGTGAAGACATTTCTCCTCATCTCCATTTGGGATGTGTTACCCAATATCCTGGGACTCGATCCCTGGCTCTGAACCCACCAGTTGAGGAAATATCCTCCCTGTATCCAGAAACCTGTCAGAATTTTCAATGGGGTCTCCTCTCATTAGGAGTTTGAGGAGATTTGGCATGTCACCAAAGTCTCTTGCAAATTTCTACAGATATACAGTGGAGAGCATCCTGACTGGTTGCATCACCTCCTGGTATGGAGACTCCAATGAACAGGATCGCAAGAGGCTGCAGAAGTTTGTAGACTCAGCCAACTCCATCACGGGCACAACCCTCCCCACCATCAAGGACATCTTCAAGAGACGGATCCTCAAGATGGCATCATCCATCATTAAGGACCCTCACCACCTGGGACATGCCCTCTTCTCATTACTACCATCGGGGGAGGAGGTACAGGAGCCTGAAGACCCACACTCAACGATTCAGGAACAGCTTCTTCCCCTCCGCCACCAGATTTCTGAATGGTCCATGAACTCATGAACACTACCTCGTTATTCCTCTTTTGCACAACTTATTTATTCAGTAATATATAGTAATTTTATGCCTTGTTGCTGCAAAACAAGAGGTTTCACATCATATAAGTCAGTGATTATAAATCTGATTCTGATTCTGATTCTTCTAAACTCTTGTTCGGATGAAAGGCCATCGACCTGAAACTTCGACTCTGTTTCTCTCACCACAGTTGCTGCCTGATCTGCTGAGCATTTCCTCCCTTCTCTCGAAGGAGGGTATCTAGCAGCTTGGTCACAGCAACAGGCAAGATGCTGGAGGAACTCAGTGGGTCAGGCAGCATCTGTGAGGGAAAGTGGACCGTCAACATTTCGGGTCGAGACCCTGCATCTGGACTGAGTCCAGAAGTCCAGATGAAGCCACCAAATGAAGGGTCTCAACCCAAAATCTCAACTGTCCATTTCCCTCCACAGATATAGGATTCGTCCATATACGGCCACCGTCTTTGTGAAGAGGTTGCCCCTTTCACCTTAAACCTGCACCCTCTACTTTTAATTCCCTTTCATTGTGAAAAAGATTACGATCATTCACCCTACCTCTGCCCCTCATGATTTTACACACCTCTCAGTCACCCCCTCAGTCTCTTACACTCCCAGGAATAAAGTCCTAGCCTGTCCAACCCCTCCCTGTAACTCAGGCCCTCGAGTCCTGCCAGCATCTTGTTATTCATGACCATGTCGCTGTTTGTGGGATCTTGCTGTGTTCAGGCAGGACACTGCACTTACAACAGTAACTACACTATGGAGGTCACTGTTGTAATCTGAAGTCAAGGTGGAGTTTAACGTCATCTGCACAAGTCCATGTGTACACAGGTGCAATGAAAAACTTACTTGCAGCAGCAACACAGGCACAGAGCATCAGATAAGCAGCATTCACAAGAAAAGCATAAATTAAACATAAACTATAAACATTTTTTACAAGAAAGAACACAATTAGAATAAAAAAAAACAAGGTGCATTGCAGTACAAAGTGATCATAGTGTTGCTATACTGAGTTAGTGATTAGGGTTGTGCTGGTTGGTTCAAGATCCGAATAGTTGAAGAGAAGTAGCTGTTCCTGAACCTGTTGGTGATGGACTTCAGGCTTCTGTACCTCCAGCCCGATGGTCGCTGTGATTTGGGAAGGGACCAAAGATAACACATTATTGTAAATTGTCCTTTTCTTCTCTCCGACCTCCCAGCCCCACTCCACCCAGTCAGCAGGGAGGGGGAACTGTTGCCTGGTCTCCAAGAACTTCTTCACCTTGATGAATTCTGACCAGATGGAACAAGGAGTGAATCAGGAGGACTGGGCACGCTGAGCCGTTCAGTGACTGATATGTGGGGAAATCACCTACTCTGCAGAACATATCAAGAGCGGGCTGATTTTCCATTTCAAGTCAGTGCTTCAGATTGCAACAGACTGTTAACTAATACACACCTCCCACTATGCCGGAACCCAGGGCTGAACTATACTGCACAAATTATGCAGAGAGACCGACTCTGAATTATATTAAAGGCACATCCACAGGATCATGGTTAAAGAAGCCTCCAGCAAGGCTTATGTCAAGCAGGTATCTCCCTAAACCTAGCTAACCTTAGAGCATGGAATGAACGACCTGCTGAGTGAGTGCAGTTGGCAGAGATTGGATAGGCTGTGTTTGTTGTCCTTAAAGTGGAGGACGCTGATGTGGATCTGATGGAGGAGTACAAACTTACAGGGGGCATAGATAGGATGATTTCTACACCGCATCTGTACAAATTGGTGAGGGTCATCGGGGACATGCCGAATTTCCTTAGCAGGCATGCAAATTTCCTTCTTTTAGTGCCAACCTCCACTGGTTGTGACCAGTTGTCTCCACAACACCTCTTTCTTCTCTACTCTTTGCATTCTTGTACTCTTTGTCTGGTTGAGAGCTTCAGGTTCCTAGGTGTAAGTATCACCAACGATTTGTCCTGGCCCAGCCACGTGGACGCTACGGCCAAGAAAGCTCACCAACACCTCTACTTCTTCAGGAGGCCAAGGAAAGCCGCTGAGGTGTTGGGAAAGCAAACTGCTTGGCTGCTAACCTTCCTGCTCAGTGTACCGAGCAGTCAGGGAGCTGCAGAGTGGGTGAGCTGAACACCAGAATGTAAAAGGACGGTTAATAATAAAGTGCCATCCTTGAAATGAATGAATTCCCAAATATTTCTAAGACATTTTTCACACTGGTTGTTTAATTGTTCTTCCAGCTCTGGCTTCCAGGCATTTTCTGGCAGCTTTTCCTTGTCATCCACTTGATCATACTTGATTCCAGGTATTTTCACTCTGTGAAGATTTTGCCTGAAGATGCGATACATCAATTAGGCCAAACGATTGTCAAATACGTTTTTATTAAATAGTGAGATTAATTGCAGAGAGGTTAAACAGCATGGGTGATGACTGTGCAATTATTCACGGAACTAGCAAGCAGTTTCACAGCTACCATCGGGCAGGAGGTACAGAAGCCTGAAGTCCCACACCAACAGGTTCAGGAACAGCTACTTCCATTCAACCATTCGGTTCTTGAACCAACCGGCACAACCCGAATCGCTACCTCAGTATAGCAACACTATGACCACTTTGCACTACTTTTTTTTGTTCAAATTGTGTTCTTCCTTGTAACAATTGTGTATAATTTATGTTTAATTTATGTTTTTCTTGTGACTGCTGCTTATCTGATGCTATGTGCCTGTGATGCTGCTGCAAGTAAGTTTTTCATTGCACCTGTACATACATGTACTTGTGCATATGACAATAAACTCGACTTTGACTTTGATGGTATTGGTATTGGTTTATTATTGTCTCTTGTACCGAGGTACAATGAAAAACTTGTCTTGCATACCATTCGTACAGATCAATTCATTACACAGTGCATTGAGGTAGTACAGGGTAAAAACAATAACAGAATGCAGAGTAAAGTTGTCACAGCTACAGGGAAGTGCATTGCAGGTAGACAATAAGGTGCAAGGTCAAGCAAGGTAGATTGTAAGGTCATAGTCCATCTCATCGTATAAGGGAACCATTCAATAGTCTTATCACAGTGGGACAGAAGCTGTCCTTGAGCCTGGTGGTACGTGCCCTCAGGGTCCTGTATCTTCTGCCTGATGGGAGAGGAGAGAAGAGAGAATGACCCGGGTGGGTGGGGTCTTTGATTATGCTGGCTGCTTCACCAAGGCAGCGAGAGGTATAGACAGAGTCCATGGAGGGGAGGCTGGTTTCCGTGATGCAAACTGAGGCAGTGCAAAAGGAAGTGCTAAAGTGACAATAACAGAAGAGATAGAGTTAAGAGTCCATCATAGGCTCGTCACCTCCTTCTATCCAGTCCATCTTCATGGTGCGTGGCTTCAGGGAGGCTGACAGTAAATAAGATATCTTTATTAGTCACGTGTACATCGAGACACACAGTGAAATGCATCTTTTGCGTAGAGTGTTCTGGGGGCAGCCCGCAAGTGTCGCCACATTTCTGGCGGCCAACATAGCACGCCCACAACTTCCTAACCCGTACGTCTTTGGAATGTGGGAGGAAACCGGAGCACCCGGAGGAAACCCACGCAGACACGGGGAGAACGTACAAACTCCTTACAGACAGCGGCCGGAATTGAACCCTGGTCGCTGGTGCTGTAAAGCATTATGCTAACCGCTACACTACCGTGCCTGCCCCACCGATCTTCCTTGGAGGTAAAACAATTTTTAACTTCAGAGAAGGGAGGAGAAATAGATGGAACAAGAGGGAAGCTCTGTGGTTGGATGGAGACCAAAAGAGAGAGAATGAAGCTGCAACACTCCCATTGACAATGTGACATTAATTCTGACAGTACAACATCAAGTTGGGCAGTGAAGTGTTCCCCCCGACATTGTAACAATCCCCCTGAAAGTGCAAACCTTCCTTTGTGGATTATCAGGACTAAACTGCATCTGCCATTACTCTGCCCATCTTACCAACTAATCAACATTGTTCCGACACAAAGACCGCCCTCCACAAGGTCAGCAACACCAGCAATTTTCATGTCATTTGCAAACTTACTCCTATATTCACATAGAGATCATTAATGTGTATAACAGTAATGTTCCCAGTACCTATCCTTGCAACACACCACAGGTCACAGTCTTCCAATCACAAAGACAACCCTCGACCACCACCCACTGTCTCCTATCATCATTAGTTTCAGAATCAGAATCAGGTTTATTATCACTGACCTATGACGTGAATTTTGTTGTTTTGAGGCAGCAGTACAGTGCAAGACATAAAATTACCCTAAGTTCCAAAATAAATAAATAGTGCAAAAAATAAGGAATAACGTGGTGGTGTTCATGGGTTCATGGACGGTTCAGAAATCTGACGGCGGAGGGGAAGAAGCTGTTCCTGAATCATTGAGTGTGGGTCTTCAGGCTCCTGTACTTCCTTCCCGATGGTAGTAACAAGAAGAGGGCATGTGTGGATGATGAGGATCCTTAGTGATGATGCTGCCTTCCTGAGGCACCGCCTCTTGACGACGTCCTTGATGGAGGGGAGGGAGGGATGTGCCCGTGATGGAGCTGGCTGATTCTACAACCCTCTGCAGCCTCTTGCGATCCTGCGCATTGGAACCTCCATACCAGGCGGTGATGCAACCAGTCAGAATGCTCTCCACTGTACATCTATAGAAATTTGCAAGCCTTTGATGACATATCAAATTTCCTCAAACTCCTAACAAAGTAGAGCCTCTGAAGTGCCTTCTTCGTGATTGCATCAATGTGTTGGGCCCAGGTTAGATCCTTTGAGATGCTGACGCCCAGGAGCTTGCAGCTGCTCACCCTTCCCACCACTGACCCCTCAATGAGCACTGGTAATTTCAGATTCAATTTTCCAACTTGCCATAGATCCTATAGGCTCTAACCTTTTGGACCAGTGGAATCTGTCTAAAGCCTTACTGGAGTCCATACAGACCACATTAACCACACTACCCTCTTCAACACAGTCACCTCCTCGAAGAACTCATTCAAGTGAGTCAGAGGGGACATACAGTTCTGATTATATACACACTATAGGAAGGTATTGGTATAGGTATTGGTTTCTTATTGTCACTTGTACCAAGGTATAGTGAAAAACTTGTCTTGCATACCAATCGTACAGGTCAATTCATGACACAGTGCAGTTACATTGGATTAGTACAGAGTATATTGATGTAGTACAGGTAAAAACAATAACAGTACAGAGTAAAGTGTCACAGCTACAGAGAAAGTGCAGTGCAATAAGATGCAAGGTCACAACAAGGTAGATCGTGAAGTCATAGTCCATCTCATCGTATAAGGAAACCGTTCAATAGTCTTATCACAGTGGGATAGAAGCTGTCCTTGAGCCTGGTGGTACATGCCCTCAGGCTCTTATAGCTTCTACCTGATTGAAGAGGAGAGAAGAGAGAATGACCCAGGTGAGTGGGGTCTTTGATTATGCTGGCTGCTTCACCAAGGCAGCGAGAGGTAAAAACAGAAACCAAGGAGGGAAGGCTGGTGTCCGTGATGTGTTGGGCTGTGTCCACAACCTTCTGCAGTTTCTTGCTGTCCTGGGCAGAACAGTTGCCGTACCAAGCCGTGATGCATCCAGATAGGATGCTTTTTATGATGCATCGATAAAAGTTGGTGAGAGTCAAAGGGGACAACCCGAAGAACAGTTCACTGGAGGGTGCAGAGGAGATTCACTGGGATGGAGCATTTCAGTTACGAGGAGAGACTGCTAGGCTGGATTTCTTTTCCTTGGAGCAGAGGAGGCTGAGGGGGGACCTGATAGAGGTGTACAAAACTATGAGAGGCACAGGTAAGGTACACAGTGAGAAATTCTTCCACTTAGCGGAGGAGGAGTAAGGTAAGGAAAAGGAGATTTCGAGGGTATGTGAGGAAGGAGTTTTTTCACCCAAAGAGTAGCTGGAATCTAGGACTCACTGCCTGAGGAAGTGCTGGAGGCAGAGAATCTCACAACAGTTAAGAATTATATTGATGAGATTCAGATTCAGATTACTTGATCATAATATACACCAGGGTGCAATCAACTTCCTTGCTGAAGCTCACAGAGTAAACATGGTAACAATAAATACTGCAATAAATACAACAAGAAGTGCCAAAACAATGCAACGTATAATACTGCAAACTGAGGCTGTGCAAAAGGAAGTGCTAAAGTGACAATAACAGAAGAGATAGAGTTAAGATTCTGGGAACGTGGCAGCACCACCAGGAAGGGTATGTGACAGAGGTGGTTGGTTCAAGAGTCTGACAGCAGTGGGGAAGGAGTTGTTCTTGAGTCTGGTCATTCGGGCTTTCAAGCTCCTGTATCTTCTCCCAGAAGGTAGAAGAGGGAAAAGGGACAGGCCAGGGTGGCAGGTACGGTAGTGAAGCGGTTAGCGTAACGCTATTATAGCGCCAGCGACCCAGGTTCAATTTTGGCCGCTGTCTGTAAGAAATTTGTACGTTCTCCCCGTGTCTGCGTGGGTTTCCTCCGGGTGTTCCGGTTTCCTCCCACATTCCAAAGACGTACGGGTTAGGAAGTTGTGGGCATGCTATGCTGGCGCCGGAAGCGTGGCGACACTTGCGGGCTGCCCCCAGAACACTCTACGCAAAAGATGCATCTCACTGTGTGTCTCGATGTACACGTGACTAATAAAGATATCTTATCTTATCCTTGACGATACTGTCAGCCTCCCTGAAGCCACGCGCCATGAAGATGGACTGGATGGAAGGAGGTGACGAGCCTGTGACGGACTGGGCAGTGTTCACCATTCTCTGCGGGTTCCGACGGTCCAAAGTAGAGCAGTTGCCACACCAGGCTGAAATGCAACCCATCAGGATACTTTCTATAGTGCATCTATAGAAGTTCGAGAGAATCCTTGTGGACATGCCGAACCTTCTCAGACACCTAAGTACAAACCCTGATGTGATTTCTTAATTACCGCACCAGTGCAGAGGGACCAGGTGAGGTTTCTGGCGATATGGATGCCAAGGAACTTGAAGCTGTCGATCATCTCTATTGATGAGGTCTGTTGATGAGGACTGGGCTATGTTCACCACCTTGGTTCTTTAGGTCAACAACTGGCTCTTTGGTCTTGCTAATGTTAAATGCTACGTTCTTGTTCCGACAGCATGAAACAAGGTGCACAATCTCTTTCCTGTACTCCGCCTCATTGCTGTTGTTGATCTGACCTATAACAGTGGTGTCATCGGCAAACTTGAAGGTGGAGCAATCATGGGTATAGAGGGAGCAGAGCAGGAGACTGAGCATGCAACTCTGGGGAGAACAGAACCAGTGCAGAACCAGTGTTGAATTGTCATGAGGGTGATTGTGAAAGGTTGTTTCTCAGACTGGAGGCCCCTGACTTGTGGTGTGCCTCGGGGGTTGGTGTTGGGCTCATTACTGTTCATCATCTATATCAATGATTTGGGTAAGAATGTACAAGCCATGGTTAGTAACTTTGTAGATGACACTAAAATAGGTGGTATAGTGGACAGTGAAGAAGGCTGTCAAAGACTATAGGGGGATCTTGATCAGCTGAGTGAGTGGGCCGGGGAATGGAAAATGGAGCTTAATTCGGATAAGTGTGAGGTGTTGCATTTTGGAAAGTCAAATCAACGTGGGACTTTCACAGTGAACGGTTGGGCCCTGGGGAGTGTTGAAGAGCAAAGGGACCTTGGAGTTCAGGTACATGGTTCCCTGAAAGTGGAGTCACAGGTAGACAGGGTGGTGAAGAAGGCTTTTGTCACGATGGCCTTCATAGGTCAGGGCATTGAGTATAGAAGTGGGGATGTTATGTTGCAGTTGTAAAAGACATTGGTGAGGCCGCTCTTGGAGTATTGTGTTCAGTTTTGGTCACTCTGCTATAGGAAGGATGCCATTAAGCTGGAAAGAGTGCAGAGGAGATTTACGAGGATGTTGCCAGGTCTCAAGGGACTAGGTTATAGGGAGAGGTTGGGCAGGCTAGGACTTTATTCCTTGAAGCACATGAGACTGAGGAGGTGATCTTATAGAGGTGTATAAAATCATGAGGGACATATATAGGGTAAATGCACAGTCTTTTTCCCAAGGTTGGGAAATCAAGAACTAGAGGGCACAGGTTTAAGGTGAGAGGCGAAAGATTGAGTAGGAACTGGAGGGGCAATTTTTTTTACACCAAGGGTGGTATGTATATGGGATGAGCTGTGAGAGGAAGTGGTTGAGGCAGGTACTATAACAAGTTTTAAAAGACAGTTGAACAGGTACATGGATAGGAAAGGTTTAGAAGGTTATGGGCCAAACGCAGGCCAATGGGTCCAGCTGGAATGGGGCACCTTGGTCGCCATGGACCAGTGGGCCGAAGGGCCTGTTTCCGTGCTGTATGACTCTATGGCTCTATAGCATTGAAGGCTGCAGGCCGAATGTTGGAAAAGAGGATTGGTATAGGTGGCTCACTGAAAGCCAGCACAGACATTTTCCAAGCTGTATAAATGTATGACTCTATGAAATTTAATACAAGTTCAGATTATCCTTTGTGTAAATAAATATCATGGCTACAGCAAACTATGATGAAATGCAGTGTATTATTAAACAGAGAAATAAGAGCCAATGTTCCGACACTATCATTTGATGCTAAATTGAGGACTGATAATTTACTGTGATTCAATCACTGTTCAGCCTCCCTGCCTAGATTTCTTCTCCTTGGGACTGAACCTGCAGGAACCTCTGTCAGGCGTTCAGTTTCTGTTTGATTTGCCTGTGTGTGTAGCTGTGCCTAGTGCTATCACTCAGCTCCCTAAAGCAATCTCAGCAACAATTAAGGATCAATTAAAAAGCGGATTTAAAATCCACGGGTTTAGTCATTAGGAAAGGAGCCAGAATCTGGCTCACAGCCCCCTGAGTCCACTCCACCATTCGTTTGAATTCTGGGCCTCAATTCCCACCACTAATCATAACCCACACACCCCACTCCCCATATCCCTCACTCCCCTGAGTGTTTGAGTATCTATCAAACCAGTAAGGAATACACTGAATGACTGAGCATTGACAGCTCTCTGGGGTAGAGACGTCTAAAGATTCACAGCCCTCCACACAAACATAAGGGGAACAAGAGAATCGAGGGCCCTGCTGAGGAAAGAAAGGAGGGCACTGGAACGCAGCCTAAATACCAACACGGTCTGGTTGTCCTCTGTCTCCTACCCTGCCAGGGTGAGGCTAAATGTAAACTGGAGGAACAACACCTCATCTTCCACCCAGGGAGTCTACAACCCGATGACATGAACATTGAATTCTCCAGTGTCAGGTAATCTGCTCTCCCTCTGTCCCTTTTCTCTCTCCTCCTGATCTACCCAGTTGCTCCTACACCCACCCCAGCCCCCACCAGCCTGTCTCTCTCCCCTCCTCCACCCACTCTATCTGTCCATCATCCACCACACTCCTCCCACTGGGTCCAATCTGCCCTCCCCACCTTCCTTATTTGGTTCCATGCTCCACCTTCCTCTCCTATCAGATCCCACTGTCTTCAGCTCTTTGTTGCCTCCACCTCTCACCTCCCGGCCTCCGTCATCGACTGTCCATTTAAAGTCAAAGCCGAGCTTACTGTCATATGGACAAGTACATGTTTTACGATTTCTTTATTAGTCACACGTACATCAAAACACACAGCGAAATCTTTGCGTAGAATATGGTGGGGGCAGCCTGCAAGGGTCGCCACACTTCCGGCACCAGCATAGCATGCCCACAACTTCCTAACCCTTTGGAATGTGGGAGGAAACTGAAGCACCCGGAGGAAATCCACTCAGACACGGGGACAACGTACAAATTCCTTACAGACAGCGGCTGGAATTCTATGCACATGTACGCACAGGTGCAATGAAAAACTTACTTGCAGCAGCATCACAGGCACATAGCATCAGGTAAGCAGCATTGACAAGAAAAGCATAAATGAAACATAAATTATACACAATTTTTACAAGAAAAACACAATTAGAACAAAAATAAGTTCATTGTTGTGCAAAGTGATCACAATGGTTGGTCATGGTGTTGGTATACTGAGGTAATGATTAGGGTTTTGCCTGTTGGTTCAAGAACCTTTAGGTTGAAGGGAAGCAGCTGTTCCCGAACCTGCTGTTGTGGGACTTCAGGCTTCTGTACCTCCTGCCCCATTGAGTTCATCCAGCGATTTGTTTGTTGCTCCAGATTCCAGCATCTGCAGTCTCTTGTGTCAATGGTTCGATAAAAGCCCATGGGGTGGATGTGTATAGCATGATTGGGAAAACCTGCTACAGCAGCATGGACTTTGGTGAGAACACACTCGGAGAACCGCGCACTGTCCTGGCCACCAAACGTAGGGAAGGACGGACTTGCCTTGGAGACAAACTCCACTGGATTGACGAAAAGCACGATGATGCTGGAGGAACTCAGCAGGCCAGGCAGCATCTGCGGAGAAAAGCAGGCGGTCAATGTTTCGGGTCAGGACCCTTCTTCAGGACTGAAGATAGGAAAAGGGGAAGTCCAATATATAGGAGGGAAAAGCAGAGCAGTGATAGGTGGACAAAAGAGGGGAGGCGGGTGGGCACAGGGTGGTGATGGGTAGATGCAGGTAAGAGATGGTGATAGGCAGGTGTGGGGGAGGAGGAGAGAGCAGATCCACCGGGGGATGGGTCAAAGGTAAGGAGAGAGAGGAGAAACAAGGGGGTAGAAAAAAGAGAGAGAGGCTAGGAAAGAGAAGAAGCATGGTTGGGGTGTGGGGAAGGGGTGGAGATTACTTAAAGTGTGAGAATTCAATGTTCATGCCGTTAGGCTGCAAGGTTCCAAGATGGAAAATGAGGTGCTGTTCCTCCAGTTTGCGCTTGGAATTCTCCTGGCAGCGGAGGAGGCCGAGGACTGATATATCAGTAACATTTTCCTCCCCCTCTGTGATCCCCTCTGCTCTCCGGCTCCTCGATACACTATCACTAATATGTCAGTCCTCAGCCTCCTCCACTGCCATAAGATGACACCTCTGGCAGTGTGGCACTCCCTCAGCACTGCACTGAGAGGGTCAAGCTGATATAATGGGGCATTTATGCTTACTTTGCTCTTAAGTTGCTCAAAGTGGGTTTTAATTACATGGTGGACATTCTGGAATAAGGTTTTAACCCACAGCCTGCTGAACCTCAACTGACATGATTTAATGTTAATTTATATGGAAATTAATGCAACTCCAGTTTCATTTTAAAGAGGCTGTGCTTAATCGGATTTGTCTGAAGTTTATTTATGCTTTAAGAGGCTTTTAGAAAGACACATGAATATGCAGGAAAATGGACTAAAGTGGACTTTGTTTCTATTTTGTTCTAATTGTGTTCTTTCTTGTAAAAATTGTAGTGGTTAGCGTAACGCTGTTACAGCACCAGCGACCAGGGTTCAATTCCGGCCGCTGTCTGTAAGGAGTTTGTACATTCTCCCCGTGTCTGCGTGGGTTTCCTTCGGGTGCTCCGGTTTCCTCCCACATTCCAAAGACGTAGGGTTTAGGAAGTTGTGGGCACACTGTGTTGGTGCCGGAAGCGTGGCGACACTTGCGGGTTGCCCCCAGAATACTCCATGCAAAAGGTGCATCTCACTGTGTGTTTCAATGTACATGTGACTAATAAAGAAATCTTATCTTATCTTAATTCATTGTTAATTTGTGTTTTTCTTGTGAATGCTGTTTATCTGATGGTATGTGCCTGTGATGCTGCTGCAAGTAAGTTTTTCATTGTACCTGTGCACTTGTGCATGTGACAATAAACTCGACTTTGACTTTGACTTTGAATGGAGGGATATGGACCACGTGCAGGCAGAAGAGAAGTAGTTTAATTCAACATCATGTTCGGCACAGACATCATGGAACGAAGGGCCTGTTCCTGTGCTGTACTGTTCTGTGTTCTATGCTATATGTTAGAGGGGTGTGACCTAAATGCAGGGAAATGAGACTAGCTGAAGCAACCAACTTGGTCGGCATGGACGATTTGGGTCAAAGTGCCTGTTTCCGTGCTGTGTAAACTTCATGATTCTTTCCTGTGGCCTTCCAGAAACCTCTCTTGGTTTGACCAATTGGATGGCAAGGTGGGACGGCCACTGCAAGTCACTTTAAAGGATAAAGAGTTTGGGGGAAGCTTTGAATGCAAGCCACTAAATAAGGTTCCAGGGCTCCATAGAGGCTGCCTCTCTATTGTTTCTCTGTCCCTGAACCAACATTTATGTTAAATATTCAATCACTAATCAATATTTCTGCATGCGGTCAGTGGCACCTAATCTTGTCATAGTATCAGTGACCTTTGAGCTCAGACTGAATGTCTGGCCCAGCTAGTTTTGTGGATTTGGATCAACTTGGCCAACCCCATGATTCGTGGCTCCCTGTTCTGGGGAGATGTTTGGCCACAAGGACTTGGGAGTAATAAAGTTTCAAGGGAGAGTTAATAGAGTTGTTCAAGGTTCTGACTGGTTTAGTGTAGAGGGAAGCTGTCCCCAATAGTTGATGGTTCAAGACCCAGGGGATACAGATATAAAATTTTGGGCAAAAGATAAAAAGGGGATGAGAAGAATTTTTTTTTTGTGAAAGACAAAGGTTTAGAAGGCTACGGACTTAACGCGGGGGAATGGAATGAGTAGACAGCACTCACATCTACCGTAATGAAGTGCTTCGAGAGATTGGTCATGGTTAGAATTAACTCATGTCTGATCAAGTTTGAGGAGATTTGGTATGCCAGCAAAGACTATTGCAAATTTGTACGATGGAGAGCATTCTGAATGGTTGCATCACAGACTGGTACGGAGGCTCCAATGCACAGGATCGCAAGAGACTGCGAAGGGTTGTAGGCTCAGCCAGCTCCATCACGGGCACAAACCTCCCCACCATCGAGGACATCTTTAAGAGGCGGTGCCTCAAGAAGGCGGCATCCATCATTAAGGACCCTCACCACCGAGGACATGCCCGCTTCTCGTTACTACCGTCGGGGAGGAGGCACAGGAGCCTGAAAACCCACACTCAACGATTCAGGAACAGCTTCTTCCCCTCCACCGTCAGATTTCTGAATGGTCCATGAGCCCATGAACATTACCTCACTATTCCTTTTTTGCACTATTTATTTATTTCTGTAATTTATAGTAATTTTATGTCTTTGCACTGTACTGCTGCCACAAAACAACAAACTTCACATCTTCTAAGTCAGTGATAGTAAATCTGATTCTAATTCTGACCTGAGAAACCCTAATTCTACCTCAGACTACATTTCCCTCACATTGCACTAGAGTCATTTATGTTTATATCTGTTTATTCTGTCATGTAAGTTCTGTATAAATACGTCAATTCAAGTTTATGTAATTTATGTTTGCCACGTTTGTAATGTATTGGTATTGGTATTGGTTTATTATTGTCACTTGTACCGAGGTACAGTGAAAAACTTGTCTTGCATACTGATCATACAGGTCAATTCATTACACAGTGCATTGAGGTAGTACAGTGTAAAAACAATATCAGAATACAGAGTAAAGTGTCACAGCTACAGAGAAGTGCAGTGCAGGTAGACAATAAGGTGCAAGGTCATAATAAAGTAGATTGTGAGGTCAAGAGTCCATCTCATCGGAAAAGGAAACCGTTCAATCGTCTTATCACTGTGGGATAGAAGCTGTCCTTGAGCCTGGTGGTACGTGCCCTCAGGCTTGTGCATCTTCTGCTTTATGGGAGAAGGTAGAAGAGAGAGTGACCCGGGTGGGTGGGGTCTTTGATTATGTTGGCTGCTTCACCAAGGCAGCGAGAGGTATAGACAGAGTCCATACTGTGCTGCTGCTGCAAAGAAGTTAATTTTCATAGCTTTTATACTCTGGGTATGTATGGTAAATGGGTAAATTGGTTTATTATTGTGTCATGTACCGAGGTAGAGTGAAAAACTTGTCTTGCATTCTGTTCATACAGATCAATTCATTACACAGTGCATTGAGGTAGTACAAGGGAAAACAATACAGAATGCAGAGTAAGGTGTTACAGTTACAGAGAAAGTGCAGTGCAGACAGACAATAAGGTACAAGATCATAATGAGGTAGATTGTGAGGTCAAGAGTCCACCTTATTTACTAGCGATCCGTTCAATAGTCTTACAACAGCGGAGTAGAAGTTGTCCTGGAGCCTGGTGGTACGTGCTTTCAGGCTTTTGTATCTTCTGCCCGATGGGAGGGGGGGAGAAGAGAGAATGTCCTGGGTGGGTGGGGTCTTTGATTATGCTGGCTGCTTTACCAAGGCAGCGAGAAGTGTAGACCGAGTCCATGGAGGGGAGACTGGTGTCTGTGATGTGCTGGGCTGTGTCCACAACTCTCTGCAGTTTCTTGTGGTCATGGGCAGAGCAGTTGCCACACCAAGCCGTGTTATATCACGATAAAAGGTGGTGAGGATCAGAGGTGATATGCCAAATTTCTTTAGCCTCCTGAGGAAGTAGAGGCACCAGTGAGCTTTCTTGGCCATGGCGTTAACGTGGTTGGACCAGGGCAGGCTACTCCATGACAATAAACTTGAACAATAAACAATGTTTATGCATGGGTGTGCTAGGTTGCAGGATCTGTTTCGGTACGGTCCAACTCTATGACCATTTCACTCTCACAGGGCCTGTAGAACAAAAATCAAGCAGGTCTTTCGAAAGGGAGTTGGACAGGAGCTTGTGAGGCTATCGGGAAAGAGCAATGGAAAGGGACTGATGGTATTACCGTTCTAGAAGCTGGAATGCCGTTCTAGAAGCCAAGCACTGCAACAACAGAGAGGGAAACGTTTTTATCTAAATATGGACAACATCCGGGTGGAATTTTTTTCAGAATTGTGTCACTGACAAGATGTTTGAAAACCGATGGAAGTTTGGACAATGCTTTCACAAACAAGACAGTACTGTGTTCCTCTGGGGCGACATTGAAACACATGCTGCCTGTAGAATGCTGAGATCATTATATCTGTCTCTTAATGCACCTTTAAATTATTCATAGGAAATGCTCTACTCAAAGCACCCAGAGACCAGAGAGTTTGTTTCATCATCCCAACAATACACTCTTTCATTATTCAACAGGGCTGGATCCCAGATTTCTAAATAGCAGAGTGGTTGTGACAAGCAGAGTGATCACTGCCAGCCCATTCCAGTGGACTTTGAACCTGGACAACACAGCATTTACTGTCCATCCCCGATTGCCCCCTGAGGTGGTGGTGGTGAGCTTCCTTCCCGGCCTACTGCAGTCCTTCTGGTGAAGGTGCTCCCGCGGTGCCATTGAGGAAGGAGTTCCAGGATTTAGACCCAGTGACAATAAAGGACTGACAATGTAGGACTTATACAGTGAACTGTAGGGCCCTGGAGAGTGTTGGGGAACAGAGGGACCTAGGAGTATAAGTATATTATTCACTAAAAGTAGCATCACAAGTAGACAGTGTGGTGAAGAATCCAGAATCAGATTTATTATCACTGACTTATATGACATGAAATTTGTTGTTTTGAGGCAGCAGTACAGTGCAAAGACATAAAATTACCCTAAATTCCAAAACAAATAAATAGTGCAAAACAAAAAGGAATAATGAGGTAGTGTTCATGGGTTCATGGACCATTCAGAAATCTGATGGCGGGGGGGAAGAAGCTGTTCCTGAATTTTGAGTATGGGTCTTCAAGCTCCTGTACCTCCTCCCCGACGGTGGTAATGAGAAGAGGGCATGTCCCAGATGGTGAGGGTCTTTAGTGATGGATGCCGCCTTCTTGAGGCGCCGCCTTCTTGAGGCATCGCCTCTTGAAGATGTCCTCGATGTTGGGGAGGGTTGTGCCCGTGATGGAGCTGGCTGAGTCTACAACTCCCTGCAACCTCTTGCGATCCTGTGCATTGGAGCCTCTGTACCAAGCAGTGATTTGGCATTTGGCACGCTGGCCTTTATCAGTTAGGGCATTGAGTATAGAAGTTGGGACGTAATGTTGCAGTCATACAAGTCATATTTCCTACAAGACTGATGCTTCTCAGAGTGGAACTTGGAGGTTCCAAGATTCCAGCACTGGAATTGCTATTGGTTTTATTATTGTCACATGCACCAAGATATAGTGAAAAGCTTTTGTTTTGTATTACTGCATGCTTTGCCCTCCTAGACGGTGGAGTCAGTGTGATTGGGATGTGCTATCCCAGTCGCAAGTTCCATCCTAAAGATGGAACACACTGCATGCTCAGTTCACTGATTTTATCTGCTCTCTTGCCAGTTGGTAAATTGGTTTATTATTTTCACATGTACCGAGGTACAGTGAAAAGCTCGTTTTGCATGCCATCCATACAGATCATTTCATTACAACAGTGCATTGAGGTAGTGCAAGGGAAAACAATAACAGAACGCAGAATAAAGTGTTACAGTTACAGAGAAGGTGCAGTACAGGTAGACAATAAGGTGCAAGGCCATAACGAGGTAGATTGGGAGGCCAAGATCTATCTCACAATGTACCTCATTATGACCTTGCACCTTATTGTCTACCTGCACTGCACCTTCTCTGTAGCTGTGACACTTTAATCTGCATTCTGTATTGTTTCACCTTGTACTACCTCCATGCACTGTGTAATGAATTGATCTGTACGACCAGTATGCAAGACAAGTTTTTCACTGTACCTTTGTACAAGTGACAATAATAAACCAATTCCAATTTCAATCTTATCATACTAGGGAACAGTTCAATAGTCTTATAACAGTGGAATGGAAGCTGTCCTTGAGCCTGGTTGTACGTGCTTTCAGGCTTTTGTATCTTCTGCCCAATAGGAGGGGGGAGAAGAGAGAATGTCCAGGGAGGGTGGGGTCTTTGATTATACTGGCTCTTTACTGAAGCAGCGAGAAGTGCAGACAGAGTCCATGGAGGGGAGACTGCCTTCCCTGATGTGCTGAGCTGTGTCCACAACCCTCTGCAGTTTCTTGTGGTCGCAGACAGAGCAGTTGCCAGACGTATAACTGATGTTCTGCCAGCTTGCAAAGATCAGAAGAAAACCATGGCCACAGTTCAGAATGGAGTAACACTTAGCTTGCTGCTTGTGGCAAATGGCTGGCGAAACCTGGAGAGCAACATTGAAAGCGATTGGGATGTCTTGGCAGCCAAAAGATAGGAGATGGAGGATCATTTGGGAAAACCGAGGGAGGAGATGAGGAGGATGTTTTCCCCATCACCAACTGGAACATGCTGCCTGATAGCAATGGTAACAGATTCAATGCAAACTTTCAAAAGGAATGAGATAAATACCAGAAGAAAAAGAATTTGCAAGACCATAGAGAGAGCAAGGGGAATGAATAATTGAACCTTCAGAGAGTTATCACAGGCTGGATGCAGTGGCCTACTCATTTTTTGGGATGTGGGCAAGGCCAGCATTTATTGCCCATCCTTAATTGCCCCTGAGAAGGTGATGGTGAAACACTATCTTGAACCGCTGCAGTCCTTCTGGTGAAGGTGCTCCCACAGTGCTTTTGGGAAGTTGAGGGCTTCAAGTTCCTGGGAGTGAACATCACCAATAGCCTGTCCTGGTCCAACCACGTAGACGCCACGGCCAAGAAATCTCACCAGCGCCTTTACTTCCTCAGGAGACTAAAGAAATTTGGCATGTCCCCTTTGACACTCGCCAACTTTTATCGATGCACCATAGAAAACATCCTATCTGGATGCATCACAGCTTGGTACGGCAACTGCTCTGCGCAGGACTGCAAGAAACTGCAGAGAGCTGTGGGCACAGCTCAGCACATCACAGAAACCAGCCTCCCCTCCATGGACTCTGTCTATACTTCTCGCTGCCTTGGTGAAGCAGCCAGCAGAATCAAAGACCCCACCCACCCGGGTCATTCTCTCTTCTCCCCTCTTCCATCAGGCAGAAGATACAGGAGCCTGAGGGCACGTACCACCAGGCTCAAGGACAGATTCTATCCCACGGTGATAAGACTATTGAACGGTTCCCTTTTCCAATTAGATGGACTTTTGACCTCACAATCTACCTTGTTATGACCTTGCACCTTATTGTCTACCTGCACTGCACTTCCCTGTAGCTGTGACACTTTACTCTGCATTCTGTTGTTGTTTTTACCCTGTACTACCTCAATGCACTGTGTAATGAATTGACCTGTACGATCGGTATGCAAGACAAGTTTTTCACTGTACCTCGGTACATGTGACAATCATAGACTAATGCCAATACCAATACTTAGACCCAGCAACTGTGAAGGACTAGGGATATAGTTCCAAGTGAGGATGGTGCATGACTTGCAGTGGAACCTGTGGGGTGGTGGTATTCCCAAGCACCCGTTGCTCTTGCTCTTCTTGGTGGTAAAGATGGCAGGGTTGGGAGGTGCTGTTGGAGTAGCCTGGGTGAGTAAGTGCAGCGCATTGTGTAGACGGTACGCACTGTAGCCACTGAGGGTCGAAGGAGTGAACATTTAGGGTGGTAGATGGAGTGCCGATCAAGCAGATAGCTTTGCCTTGAATGTAGTCGAGCTGCTTGAGAGTTGTTGGTGTTGAACTCATCCAGGCATTTACCGAGTGCCTATCACACTCCCGAGGTGCCTTGTACATGGTGGAAAGTCCTCGTGGTGTTAGGACGTAAGTCACTCGTAGCAGGATACCAAACTGCTGACCACCTGGCTAAGATATTCACATGACACAAGAGATTCTGCAGATGCTGGAATCTGGGGCAATACACAGAAAGTGCTGGAGGAACTCAACAGGTCAGGCAGCATCCATGGAGGGAAATGAACAGTCGACGTTTCGGGCCGAGACCCTTCATCAGGACTGGAAAGGAAGAGGGCAGAAGCCAGAATAAGAAGGGTCAGGGGGGATAGTGAAGATGTGGCAGGGGTTGGAGCTGGGGTCGGAGGAGGGTAGAGGATTGGATGAGTCGGAGGAGAGAGGAGAGTTAGAGGGGTCAGGGGAGGCGAGGTGGAAGAAAGTTGGGGGCTCAGAGGAGTTAAGGGGGGGGTGTCGAGGTGTGGGGAGAGGCTCGGGAGACCAGGGGAGGGTGAGGTGCGGTAGTGAAAGCAGAGGAGCAGTAGGACCCAGCGGCAGTGTGAGAGGTCTCGTCCTGGGGGCGGCCGGGACCCCCTCTGCCTCCAAGCTTCTGGCTTCTGCCCTCTTCTTCTCCAGTCCTGATGAAGGGTCTCAACCCAAAACGCCGACTGTTTATTTCCCTCCATAGATGCTGCCTGACCTGCTGAGTTCCTCCAGCACTTTTTGTTGAAGGTATTCATATGAATGGTCCAGTTAAGTTTCTGGTCACTGGTGGCCTCCCCCAGTATATTAACGGTTAGAGATTCATCCTGAACTCTCTCCTTCCATGTGTGAAAATGCCATGAGGTTGGGGCAAGTCAGTTAACCTGACACATTGTACTGGAATTAGGTAATGCAGAACAAATGATTCACTTAGATTCTATTCTTTTCCACAGCTGCAAATTTTCCGGTAACAGAAGGTGGTACTGTTTGGGAACGTATCTCAGTAATGAGGCTTGTGGAATTGTTTGGCTTGTCAGCCTGAGTTTAGTTCTCTTTCAGGAACTGGAGCCCAATTCTATTAGTGGATAATCACATTAGTTTGCAACTCAAGGCACAAGCAACAAATTGGCTGGTCTGTAGAATGAGACGGAATAGCTCATTCTGCAAACATTAGGCTAGATTTATTGAGTGCCTTTAACAAAATAAACTATCCCACAACCCAAGAGCCTTCTCAAACTATGTATGGCATTGAGCCTCCCAGGGAGATTTTACGACTGATGACGAAGTCTTGGCCGAAGAGAGAGGTTTGAAGGGGAGTCTGAGAGGAGAGAGAGAGGGAACGAAGTGGAGGGGTTTAAGGGAGGAATCCCAGAGCTTAGGGCCCAGCCAACTGAAGGCACCGTTGTCAGTGATGGAGTGATTCGATTTCGGAGTGAGGAGGATTCTGGAATCAGAAGAATGCAGAAACCTGAGGGTGTTAGGGCTGGAAGAAGTCACAGGGATGGGTAGAGGATGAGGTCAGGGTTACCAGCTCCCCTCACCCAGAAGAGGGTTGGATCAAAATGGACAATTCTTTCAAAGAGCCGGTATAGGCAAGATGAGACCTAAAGCTAACTCTTGATCTCCAAATCCACCTTGTCCGTGGCCCTTGCACCTTACTTGTCTACCTGCACAGACATACAGTACATAGTTACATTGAGGTAGTAAAAAGAAAACAGACTGCAGAATATAGTGTTGTAGTTACAGAGAAAGTGCTGTGCAGGTAGACAAATAAAGTGCAAGGGCCATGACTAGGTAGATTGGGAGACCAAGCGTTCAAGAGTTCATCTTTTAGCGTATGGGAGGTCTGTTCAATGGTGGTATAGAAGCTGTCCTTGAACCTGGTGGTACGTGCTCTCAAGCTTTTGTATCTTCTGCTCAATCGGAGGGGGGAGAAGAGAGAACGACTGGGGTGGGAGGGGTCCTTGATTATGTTGGCTGCTTTCCCGAGGCAGCGGGGGGTGCCGACAGAGTCAACGGAGGGGAGTTTGGTGTGCGTGATCCAATAAAATGAATGAAAACTTTCATCCATAGGACTTGGCAGGCTGTAACGCACACAAAATTGGTATTGGTATTGGTATTGTTATTGATATTGGTATTGGTATTGGTATTGGTATTGGTATTGGTATTGGTATTGGAGGACCTCAGCAGGTAAGGCAGCACCTATGGAGGGAAATGAACAGTCAATGTTTCAGGTCAAGACCCTTCATCAGGACTGGAGAGAAAGAGGGAAGAAGCCAGAATGACCAGGTAGGCTGTAAACCAGATGTAGCTTTCCAAGAAGTGGCAATAGTTTCCCAATGGGGTGGTTGCGTTGAGGGGATATTTTAACTGCACAACCTTCTCCTACGCCCCATCCCCACCACGGATATCCCTGCTGAGAAAAGAGAGGCCCACAACCTCAGCTTGGAAACACTCAGCAGGTCAGCCAGCATCTGTGAAGAGAGAAACAGGGTCAATGGCTCAGGCTGATCATCTCCATTTTCACATCACAGAAATTTAGGCCATCCAGCCCATCCCTTTCCCAGCAGGTGAATAAAAGCTATCCAGACAGCTCAGGGGAGCCCTGTAGGTTACAGTACACCATGAAGTAGTGCTTAAATGCAAAGGTTTCTGTCTCCACCACACCTTCAGGCAGTGAGTTCCAGACCCTTACCACCCTCAGGGTGAAGAAATCCTTTCCCCATCTCCCCTTGACTCCTTCCAATGCTTAGTGAGAACCCATTACAGCCCAGCACATCACGGAAACCAGCCTCCCCTCCATAGACTCTGTCTACACCTCTCGCTGCCTCGGGAAAGCAGCCAACGTAATCAAAGACCCCACCCATCCTGGACATTCTCTCTTCTCCGCCCTCCTATTGGGCAGAAGATACAAAAGCCTGAAAACACGTACCACCAGGCTATCGGACAGCTTCTATCCCACTGTTATAAGACTCTTAAACCGACCTCTTGTATGATAAGGATGAGCTCTTGACCTCACAATCTACCTCGTCATGACCCTTGCACCTTATTGTCTGTCTGCACTGCACTTTCTATGTAACTGTAACACTATGCTCTGCATTCTGTTGTTGTTTTTCCCTTGTACTGCCTTGATGCACTGATGTGATGAAATGATATGTATGGATGGCATGCAGAACAAAGTTTTTCACTGTACCTCGGTACATGTGACAATAATAAACCAATTATCAATTACCATTTACTTTGCCCTCTGGTACTGACCTTTCCACTAATTTAAACATTACAAACCAGGTCTTCTGGTGCCCAGTAAAAGGTGGCGCAGTGACACAACTGGTAGGGCTGCTGCCCCACAGCCCCAGCATCCTGGGTTCAATTCTGACCTCCGCTACTGTCTGTGTGAAGCTTTCGCACGTTCTCCCTGTGACCCTTCCGTTTCCCCCAGGTGCTCAAGTTTCCTCCCACGTCCCAAAGACGTGCATGTTGGTAGGTTAATTGGCCGCTGTAAATTGCCCCTGGTGTGTAGGTGAGGGGTAGAATCGTTGCAGGGTGGGGATGGTGGCGGGGGGGGCGGTGGAGTTGCAACATGGGGAGAATAGGATTAGTGTAAAACTGGTGCTTGATGTTCAGCTTGAATTTAGTGAGCTGAAGGACCTGTTTCCCTACCGTGTCCCTTTTTTCATGAACATGCAAAACTTTATTGACTAAAAGCACGACAAAATGACATCCAGTGTCAAAACTACAGCAACTAACACAAGAAAGGAAAACTATGCAGCCATAGCCTAACCACATAACTACAGCAGATAACACTAACTAACGACCGCAAAAAGCACTACTTCAGACAAGAATCTCGTTCACACCGTCCACGACACACACGGTCCCCCACAGGGCCCACCGATTGCAGAATTCACCCAGGGTCCCCGCGGACACCGCGCGCTCCCTCTCCAAGGAGACCCAGGCGCGGACGTAGCCCAGGAAGACGGGCAGGCAGGCCGACCGGCCGGAACACTCAGCCGCCCGCCGCCTGGACCTGAGGATGGCCAACTTGGCCAGGCCCAGGAGAAGACCCACCGGGAGATCCCCGGAACAACCCGCCCCACCCCCACCACCCCCCCCCCCACCCCACCGCATTGGGTGACCGTAGATCAGCAGCGCGGGGCTGAAGTGCAGCCAGAACTTGAGGAGCAGCCCCTTCAGATAGGCAAAGAGGGGCTGCAACCTCTTCACGTGGTCATGCTGTGCCCCCTTATGTCTCTGACCCAACCCTGCCTGGGAAAGCATATTTTCCAGGTGACGGTACAGCCAATGGGAGCTCTTGAACGGAAATGGCTCTCAACGCCAATGCCAGCAGCAACTAGAAGCAGAGCATGGAGAAGGAACTCAATCGGGATAAGTGGGAGTAGTGATCAGGAACCCACAAGGCACTAAGTTAAAACTCACTTGAGCACCCGTGATCACTATCACCATCATAGAATCTGATTGACCCATCCTAAATCCTCCCTGGCGTTAACTGTGAGTCAGTATCAGACTGTGAGTTGGATTGTCTGTGGGCTTGGGAGCCTTGCTGGAGACTTGAGCACAAGAGTCTAGGACAGCGGTGTCAGCGCAGTACTCAGGGAGTGCTGCAGTGTCTCAGATACCACGTCGGCAAGGATGGATGAGCAGGTACCTGATTTCTCAGCTGAGATCTGGAACTTGCTGCCAGAGGAGGCGGTGCAATTAGGTACGGGCACTATGTTCAAGAGAACATTTAGACAAGCACAAATAGGCCAGGCATAGAAGGATACAGTCCTAATGGGGGCAAATGGGATGGGCCAAAAAGGGCATCATGGATGTGGTGGTCCGAAGGGCCTGTTTCTGTGCTACACAACTCAACAGATCTATGACCCTATGACTCTTTGACCTGATGAATCTGACTCTATGACCCTATGACAAAATGACCCTATGACAAAATGACTCTATGACCCTATGACTCTGTGACTGTACGACCCCATGACCCAATGACTCTGACTCTATGAATCTGACTCTATGACCCTATGACCCTATGACTCGATTCTGACCCAATGACTCTGTGACCCTTTGACTCTGTGACCCTATGACTCTATGACGTTATGACCCTATAACCCTATGACCCCATGACTCTATGAATCTGACCCAATGACTCTGACCCTGTGAACCTATGACTCTATGACTCTGTGACCCTATGACTCTGTGACCCTTTGTGACCCTATGACTCTGTGTCTTTATGACCCTATGATCCCATAACTCTATGATTCTATGACTCTATGGCTCTATGACACCATGACTCTATGACCCCATTGCTCTATGACTCTGTGACTCTATGACCCTATGACCCTATAGCCCTGTGCCTCTCTGACCCTATGACTCTATGACTCTGTGACTCTGTGGACCTGAACATAGGCAGCCCTGAAACTGTGGGATGTCTCCACTGGTGGAGATGTGTTTGGTTACACCATGTAACTGGGTGCCAGCAGGGTGGGCTGTGGAATGTGTCACACCCTGCCTCCCCCAAACCCCCATTACCCCTCCAAACCCATTAAACTGCCCACTTCCCCAATCAGCTCTTCCATATAATCATGAAACTAAGGCCATCCCACCCTTCCACCACCGACACACCGTGGCTGCAGTGTGCACCATCAACACAAAGCACCGCTCTCACCCACCCAGGCTCCTCCCACAGCAGCTCCCGAACCCATGAGCTCGACCACCAGAAGGACAATGGCAACACCTACACCACCACCCACGGGGCACAAGTCAGGAGTCTGATGGGATACTCCCCATACCTTCCAAGACAAAACACTAGCTCAGCACTCCATCAACTGCCTTAAACATTCACCCCCTCCAGTGCTGGTGCACAGCGGCCGCAATGCACACCATCTCCAAGTCATGCCGCCGTTACTCACCCAGGCTATTCCGACAGCACCTCCCTAGCCCGCTACCTCTACCTCCAAAGATGTGGACAGCAGGCACATGTTCCCCACCCAAGTCACACGCCATCCTGACTGGAAGTAGATCGCTGGACTTTCATCGCTGCTGGGACTAAGCCCTGGAACTCCCCAGCAAAACTGTGAGAGCACTTTCATTAGAAGAGCTGCACTGATCCAAGGTGACAGCTCACCACTACCTACCCAGGGACAATAAATGCTGCCCTGCCAGTGAACCTCAGACCAAAGGAACAGAAGCTGGGATATTCCCGCTCCATCAGTTAGTAGCTAACCTCGTGATTCCCTGCCTGCTCCACCTTCCTGCCTGATTCCCACTTCTTCGGATGCCCTCAAGGAACAAAAACATTAGGGTTAAGATGAGGGTCTGTGCATTGAGGATACCAACAACTCCTTCGGGACTGAATTCCAAATATTCCTCACCTTCCAGATAGAGAGGTTCTTGCTTCTCTCCAGAATGAGGTGACTGACCCCATTTCCTAAATCTGTTCTCCAGGGCTCTGAAAGCTGTTGCCATTGGAAACAAAAAAAACATTAATAAAAGAAAGCTATGTTTTGTGTTACTGCCCCAGTGGGCACTTATTTTCATCAGGCGGTTAACCTTCAACGCTGAGAGAATCCAGTGTTGCTGGCTTGGTGTGTAGAGAGACAGTTTGAAAATTTGTGCTAAATTAAGCACAAGGTTCACAGCTCTTTGAACAGTGGCTGATGGGGTGATAATCCTGCCCTAATGCAGCCAGGACAGACAAAAACCTGCAGCCAGGACAGACAAAAGCCTAATCAGGAATGGCTGTGATAGCTAACACTGGCATAGACCTACAAGGCCAGATAGCCTGGTGTACATGGCAATAATCTGATCTGAATCTGAATCTGAATGATTTCAGTCCTGCTTTTTATTATTAAATTATTTTTTAAATTATTAAATTATATTTAATGTTTTTATTAATCATTTTCCGAACTAATTATTTTATTATTTGTCATTAATTAATTATTTTATTTTATTATTAAATTAGTATTAAGATATTAACATATTTATTTATTAGTCACATGTACATTGAAACACACAGTGAAATCCATCTTTTGTGTAGTGTTCTGGGGGCAGCCCACAAGTGTCGTCATGCTTCCAGCGCCAACATAGCATGCCCACAACTTCCTAACCCGTACGTCTTTGGAATGTGGGAGGAAACCAGAGCACCCAGAGGAAACCCACACAGAGACGGGGAGAACATACAAGCTCCTTACAGACAGTAGCAGGAATCGACCCGGGTCGCTGGCGCTGTAATAGCGTCATGCTAACCGCTGCACCACCATGCCGAGCAAGGATGTAACACAGAAGATGTCAGGAGTGTCAGAACCAGGGTTATGTAAATCATCTGGAGTATGTCAATGTCTTCCAAGTTTTAATCCAAACACTCTGTCTTGTGTTCACGGTGTTATGTTATTACCATAAACTGCGTGAGCCTCTTGTCGTCCAGATCATGCACTCTCACACATATCCTGTCTGAAACCATGAGTCTGGGATCACTGGTTAACACTCAACCAGCCTTTCTTACCTTTGGACCTTCCAATGTGTCCTCGACCCAGCACACTGGTGGAGAGTCCCTGTTGCCAGTCACGAACATAGAACATAGAACATTACAGCACAGTACAGGCCCTTTGGCCCACAATGTTGTGCCGACATTTTATCCTGCTCTAAGATCTAGCTAACCCTTCCCTCCCAATAGTCCTCCATTTCTCTATCATTCATGTGTCTATCTAAGAGTCTCTTAAATGTCCCTAATGTATCTGCCCCCACAACCTCTGCAGGCAGTGCGTTCCACACACAGAGAGTAAATACCTACCCCCTGATATCCCCCCCATACCTTCCTCCAATCACCTTAAAGTTATGCCCCCTCGTGTTAGCCATTGTCGCCCTGGGAAAAAGTCACTGACTGTCCACTCGATCTATGCCTCTTGTAATCTGATACACCTCTATCAATTCAACTTCAACTCCGCCTCCCACACTATCACAGATATGTCAGTCCTCGGCCACCTCCACTGCCAGGAGAATTCCAAGTGCATACTAGAGGAACAGCACCTCATTTTCCGTCTTGGAACCTTGCAGCTTAATGGCTTGAACATTGAATTCTCCCACTTTAAGTAATCCCCACCCCCTTCTCCACACCCCCCCAACCACGCTTCTTCTCTTCTTCCCTTTCCTAGCCTATCTCTCTTTTTTTCTATGTCCCATTCTTTTTTTCTCCTTACCTTTGATCCCTCCCCCGGTGGATCTGCTCTTCCCTCCTCCCCCACACCTGCCCATCACTATCTCTTACCTGCATCTACCTATCACCACCTTGTGCCCACCCCGCCTCCCCTCTGTTGTCCACCTATCACTGCTCTGCTTTTCCCTCCTATATATCGGGCTTCCCCTTTTCCTATCTTCAGTCTTGAAGAAGGGTCCTGACCCGAAACGTTGACTACCTGCTTTTCTCCACAGATGCTGCTCGGCCTGCTGAGTTCCTCCAGTATCATTGTGTTTTTCATCTAGATTCTGGCATCTGCAGTCCTTTGTCTACGGTGGAGAACATTCTGACTGGTTGCTCACTGCCTGGTATGGAGGGTCCAATGCACAAGACTGCAAGAGGCCGCAGAGGGTTGTAGACTCGGCCAGCTCCATCAGGGGCACAACACTCCCTTTAGTGATGGATGCCGTCTTCTTAAGACAGAGCCTCAAGAAGACGGCATCCATCACTAAGGACCCTCACCATCCGGAACGTGCCTCTTCTCGTTACTACCATCAAGGAAGAGGTACAGAAGCCTGAAGACCCACACTCAACGATTCAGGAACAGCTTCTTCCCCTCCACCGTCAGATTCCTGAACGGTCCATGAACCCATGAACACTACCTCGTTATTCCTTTTTTGGCACAATTTATTTGTTTTTGTAATTTATCGATTTTTCTGTCTTTGCACTGTTTTGCTGCTGAAAAACAATAAATTTCACATCATCTAAGTCAGTGACAATAAACCTGATTCTGATTCTGGCCTTCATCAGTCAGGGCATTGAGTTTGGAGTTGGGAAGTTACATTGCAGTTATATAAGATGTTGGTGAGGCTGCACTTGGAGTATTGTGTACAGTTTTGGTCACCCTGTTACAGGAAGGATGTTATTAAACTAGAAAGAGTGCAGAAAAGATTTACCGGGATGTTGCCTGGACTTGGGGGCCTGAGTTACAAGAAGAAGTTGTGTCGACGAGGACTTTATTCCCCAGAACGTAGGAGATTGAGGGGTGACCTGACAGAGGTGTACAAGATCATGAGGGGCATAGACAGGGTGAAAGCACATAGTCTTTTTCCCAGGGAGGGGGTGATAAAAACAAGAGGCCATAGGTTTAAGATCAGAGGCAGGAGATTTAAAAGGGACATCAGGGGCAGCTTCTTCACACAAAGGGTGGTGCGTATTTGGAATGAGCTGCCAGAAATAGCGGCTGAGGTGGGCACATTAGCAACGTTTAAAAGCCATCTAGATAAGTACATGGATAGGAGAGGTTTAGAGGGCTATGGGCCAAAGGCGGGCAGATGGGACTAGCTCGCTGGGCAACACAGTCGGCATGGACGAGTTGGGCTGAAGGGCCTGTTTCTGTGCTGGGTGACTCTGTGACCGACCTCTCTCATTCTACTGCCTGTAAACTTGAGATTTAAAACTCAGCTACCTCGTTCACACCAAGTCCCATTCATCCCCTATCTTTGTGCCCACAAGACTAGGGATCCCCTCATTAAACCCCTCCACATCTCTTTCCTGCCTTAAGGTGCTTAATGAAACAACATTTAATAGACACTTGGACAGGTGCGTGGATAGGAAAGGTTTATGGGCCAAATGCAGGCAAATGGGATTAGTTTAGATGGGCATCTTGATCAGCATGGATGAGTTGGGCAGAAGGGCCTGTTTCTGTGTTGTATTACTCTATGACGCCATCTGTTTGACCATACCTTTGGTTACCAGCCCTTATATAGCTCTGTGATAGCATTTATTGTTCTGATCATAACACCTTCCGCATCGATGCCTTTGCAAAGACTTCCTTTTCCCTTAACCTTGGCTTCCTAGCCTCCATAGTTGGCAGTGTTCTCAACTACATCATGCCTCTGTTCCATCCTCCACCCTCCCATACAGAACAAGGATATGGTTCCTCCCGTTGTCAGCTCCCACCACAGTCGTTCCATGGTAAACAGATATTCCCCTTCAACAAGCAGACACATCTTCCTCTCTCATCGCGTACAGCATTCCGACTCCACACCTCCCTCCTTCATTTTCCTTTCTCTATTGACCACTCCCCTGCCACTGCACCTTCCATGCAACCACAGGAGTTACATCCAGGGACCCAAGAATCTTTCCAAGTGAAGCAGCGATTCACCTGCACTTCTCCCAATCTACTGCACTGCAGCCGTGGCTCACTACATGGTCTCCTCTACACTGGAGAAACCAAGTGCAGATTGGGAGACTATTCTGTAGAGCATCCGAGCTTAGTCCGTAATGGTGATTGTGAGCTTCCAGTCATCTGTCACTTTAATTTCCCATCCTTCTCCCTCACTGAGCCATCTGTCTTTGGACTCCTACATGGTTCCAATGAAGCCTGACGTCAGCCTGCTGAACAGAAGCTCATCTTCAGACGAGACACAGTGCAGTCCTCGGGACCCCTGATGAAAGGTCATTGAGATGTAACCTAAATTAGATTTTTTCTCCAGTTTACCGCACAGGCTTGGCAGAGTGAGGCCCTGGCCTAACGGCAGTGAGATGCTGGTGACAGGAATGAATTAATTGGCCAGACTCCTCCTTTAGTAGTGTGGGTAGGGGGAGGCAATGTTGACACAGAGGGAGAGAACTCTTCACTTCTACCATTGGATCCAGTGGGACTCAGTGAAAGCAACAATGGTCAAATCACTGGACATAATGCAGAGGCTTGGACTTCGAGGTCTGTCTGAATCCCACCAAGGCACTTTCTCTGTAACTGTAGCTCATTATTCTGCACTCCGTTACTGCCTTCCCCTTGTACTACCTCAATGTACAGTTGTAATGAAATGATCTGTATGGATGGCATGCGAAATAAAGTTTTTCACTGCACCTCAGTACATGTGACAATAATGAAGCAATTTACTTTTACAAATGTGACTTCAGATCCCTAGCAAGTTAATATAGAGATAGATCACTGAAAGAGGCCCTTCGGTCCACTGAGTCTGTACTGACTATCAAACACCCATTTACACTCATCCTACATTAATCCCATATTTTTTCTCCCCACATTCCCATCCTCTCCCACCAGATTCTACCCCTCACCTACACACCAGGAATAATGGTCAATTAACCTGCCAACCTGCAGGTTGTTGGGATGTAGGAGGAAACAGGAGCACCCCAGGAGAAACCCACGCGGTCACGGGGAGAACATGCAAACTCTACACAGACAGCGCCGGATGTCAGGATCGAACTTGGGTCTCTGGCGTTGTGAGGCAGCGGCTCTACCCAGTGGAACAAGCCTTGTCCACCCACACAAGGTAAGGAAGGAACCTGCCCTTAGCACAGCCAAGTGCTCACAGTGAAGGAGGTCCTAATGCACTGTGTTGTTCTTTTTACATAAATTTCATCAGAATATTCACATGGTTCTCAAGTTAAAATATTGCTATCCCTGTCCAAGGCTCTGTGCCCACCAGTCCCGGAAGGCCTCCAAGGAGCCAGTGGACACCATGTGCTCCTTCTACAGGGACACCCAGACGCAGACATACAGTATCCTGGGAAAACCCCACTATAGTCTACAGCCTCCACCTGTGAATGCCCACCTTGACCAGGTCCAAGATCAGACCAACCAGGAGGTCTCTTGACTGACTCCCTCCCCTCTGCATGGGGACCAGGTGGGTGAGGCTGAAGTGCAACCAGAACTCAAGGAGCATCCCCTCCAACTAGTCAAACAGGGGCTGTGTTGTAGAGGACATGCGCTCTCCACTTCAGGGCAGGACCTGTCTGGATGCTTTGACGGATTTGCCATGTTTGCTCATCAGAGCTGCAGTTCTGTAGGTAGGACACTGTATACCCATTAGCATGGCTTCCTCTTTCCGTTTAGTTTAACAATGGATTTTGTCACATGTTGAATTATTGATAAGAAAGCTGGCATGCAATATTTACTCAGTTTAGCTTCCCCCAGAGTGCAAGCAGCAGCGTATAAAATTGACCCATTGCCCTTATTGTCTTCAACTCTGAACAGCACACATTAGATAATGCACCATCTCCCAAGACACTACGCCATCTGAAACCTGCATCCCGAAAAAGCAATAAAGACCAGTTCAATCACAGCTGTGTTCGGATCTGGGCTCTTCATATCTTAATCAGAATGATGATCTTTCTCTCTCCACAGATGCTGCCCGACCTGCTGAGTGTTTCCAGCATTCTCCATTGACTCCATCTGTACTTTCCACTGCCTCGGGAAAGCAGCCAACATAATCTAGGACGCCTCCCACCCCAGTCGTTCTCTCTTCTCTCCTCTCCTGTCGAGCAGAAGGTACAAAAGCCTGAGAGCACGTACCACCAGGCTCAAGGACAGCTTCTATCCCACTGAAAGTAGACTCTTGAACGGACCTCTCATATGCTAAAGATGAACTCTTGATGTCCCAATCGACCTCGTCATGGCCCTTGCACTTTATTTGTCTACCTGCACTGCACTTTCTCTGAAATTCTACACTATATTCTGCATTCTGTTTTCCCTTTTACTCCCTCAGCGTACTTATGTATGGAATGATCTGAATGGATGGTGTGCAAACAAAAGCTTTTCACTGTATCTCAGTACACGTGACAATAATAAACCAATACACCAATACTCTTGCTTCAATTATTCTTTTAAGATGGGTCGCCCATCAGTGCAATTGCTGTGTGATTAAGACACAGCTTAGGGAGCTACAGGGGCTTATTCTCAGACACAGCAGTAGGTAAACTGAGGCAGGACCTGAGACGGTCACCGTCTCAGAGGAGGAAGGAATTGAACTGGCTTGGAGGTGGACAGAGGATGCAAGGGAGGTTGAACTTAGGGTGAAACAAGGTGCCCAGACTGCAAGCTGGTGGATGTAAGTCTGCCTTCTTCTGTACAGGAGTGCTCAAGAGCAAAGGTTCACTGTAGAAAGTGAACCATTTCAGTCATGTGTATAGAGTTATACAGCATGGAAACAGGCCCTTCGGCCCAACTCGTCCATTCCAACCAAGATGCCTACCTGAGCTAGTCCCATTTGCCTGCATTTGGCCCATAAACTTTTCCTATCCATGAACCTGTCTTATAAACATTGTAATCGTACCCACCTCTACCACTTCATTTGGCAAGTCGTTCCATATACCCACCACCTCTGTGTGAAAAAGTTGCCCCTCACGTCCCCTTTAAATCTTTCCCCTCCACCTTAAACCTGTGCCCTCTAGTTTTAGACTCCCCTACCCTGGGAAAAAGACTCTGACCTTATCTACGCACCTCATGATTTTATAAATCTCTGGAAGGTCGCCCCTCAGCCTCCTACGGTCCAGGGGAAAAAACCCAGCCTGCCCTTCATCAGACCTCCAATCTCAGTGTATTATTCAGCCAATGCACTGATCCATCGCTATAAACAAAGGGTTTGATCCATTATCACTGATGCAGGACCTTGCAACCTCAAGTGGATGGGAGCTATCCAACATTACCTACTTATAATGACACAGAAGTAGGCCATTTGGCCTATCAGGTCCATGCCAGCCCCCTGCAGTACTATCCCGTCAGTTCCATTCCCTCTCCTCTCTCTCCTCTGATTTCTGCTCACTCTCTACACATGAACTCACTTCAGCCTTCTGAAAACAGGAGCCTTGCTTTTCCAACACGTGATTCCAGTAATTGTCATTCTGAAGGCTATTTATACACACAGCAAGTGAGGGCAACATGATGGTTTGTCTTGTAAAGACGATCAGGAAGGCTAAGAAGGGTCACGAGAAATCACTGGCAGACTGGATAAAGGTAAATTTGAAGGCATTCTTTAAGTATATTACGGGCAAAGGAATAACCAGGAGAAAGTAGAACCCATTAGGGACACCAGAGGCAATCTGTGCATGGAGTCAGAATGTATCAGTGAGATCCTAAATGAATACTTTTCATTGGTATTCACAAAGGAAACACACTGTTGTTGGAGGATTCAGTGAAGAGGTAGATGAAAGTCTATTGCAGGTCTCCATAAATAGAGGAGGTACTCAATTCCTTGGCTGACTTAAAGGTGAATAACTCCCCAGGACTGGACGGGATTTATCCCTGGCTGCTATGGGAGGCAAGGGAAGAGATTGGTGGGGCTCTGTCTGAGATTCTTAAATCTTCACTGGACGCAAGTGAGGTACCGGATGACTGGAAGGCAGCAAATGTGGTTCCCCTTTACAAGAAAGGCAGCTGTGAACTGTAGACTCGTGAGCCTAACATCAGTGGGAGGGGAGACGCTGAAAAAGTTCTGAAGCAGAGGATTAATGATCCATTGGATGGGCGAGGACTAATCAGAGACAGCCAATGTGGCTTTGTCAGGACAGGTCCTGTCTGACCAATTTGACTGAATTCTTTGAAGAGGTAACAAAGTGTTTTGATGAGAGCCCAAATTTCAAAAGCACATTAGGATTTCCAAAGAACATTTAATAACAGATTCGAAATGCTTTACTCAACACTGATATGACTGTCTGTCAGATGTATAATTGATGGGACTGGAGATGTCTTGTTAGACAGAGAATACATTAACAAGTAAAGTAACAGCAAAATCATTTTGTGTAATATTTCGTTTTATTATTAATTCATGAGATGTGGGCATCAGTGTCAAGGCCAGCATCTCTCTCCTGTCTCCTGAGAAGGCGTTGGTGAGCTCCCTACTTGAAGCACTGAAGTCTGAGTGGAAAAGGTGCATTCAGGGTGAAGCAGAGGAGACAGCTCCAGGATTTTGACACAGCAATAAAGGATGATTTGTGTCCGTGTTGGGGCACGGTACACATTAGACGGAAACCTCTTCTTAGGCAGTCCCACAGGATAAAGGGCGACTTGCTTCCATTCCAATTCTGAAATAGTCAGAGGCTGCGGTGGGATCTATAGACAGGTGGGGTAGGAGGTGCAGGGTGTTTGGGTGGATACTTTGGGATGTTGCCCACTCCTTCTGCTCTTTGTTAATGGCCTTTGAACGATCTCATGGCAGAGACCTGAGGTGCTCAGTACCTTCCTGAATTCCGTTTCTCCTTGACTAGTCACAGGCCATGAGGATCAACAAACAACCTGCCCGAGGAATTCAGCGGGTCCTGCACCAGGGAAGATTTCGACCCGAAACATCAACAGTTCCTCCAAAGTGTTCCCGAAACCCACTGACAGCACACCTTATAAGATAAGATAGCTTTATTAGTCACATGTACATTGAAACACACAGTGAAATGCATCTTTTGTGTAGAGTGTTCTGGGGGCAGCCCACAAGTGTCGCCACGCTTCCAGCGCCAACATAGCATGCCCACAACTTCCTAACCCATACGTCTTTGGAATGTGGGAGGAAACCAGAGCACCCGGAGGAAACCCATGCAGACACGGAGAGAATGTACAAACTCCTTACAGACAGCGGCCGGAATTGAACCTGGGTTGCTGGTGCTGTAAAGCGTTACGCTAACCACTACACTACCGTGCCTTCAGCTCCCAACCCCCAAACTCCAGAATTCTCTTCCCAACACCCTCTGCCTCTCCTTCCTCAAAAACCTGCTGAAAAATTCCTCTGTGAGTGAGCTTTTAGACCCCGTTGTAACACCTCACTGCACACCTTGGTGTTAAATTTTCTTATTGACCGGTCAGCGAAAAGCTCGGGTGAGCTTAATGTGCAAGAAACACCCTCTAAGAGCAAACTGCCTGAAGCAGCGCAGTAGCCCTGCATTTCTGGACACTTGCTCTTCCCAGGACTGAAAGCAAATCACCAAATGCTCAAAGTCACAATCTGATACTGAGCTGCTTTTTGACCATCTGCAGGAGGATTCCCCGTAGAAATGATTGGCTGGAAGGTAAAATAGACGGTGTAATGATACCCCATTGGTGCATGAATGTTTAAACTGCCAGCGCACTGTAACAGTTCCTGCACAGAAATGCCGACGTTGTCCATTCCAATGCCACCGGGAATGAAACAGTATTAACTAACAGATGGTTTGATTTGGAAGTGGAGCAACTTTGAACAAACTTTCCACACACCAGTGAGAATTCCATCTCTGAGCGCAAAGTAAAATCAAGGACAGATCTTGCTAACGGGTCGGTGATAATTGAAGGTTCTGCACCTCCCTTGAAGTCCCTGCTCAGTCCTTCACCTCCGCAGATAGATGTAGCAATTGGAATTGGTTTATTGTTGTCAAACGTAGTGAGACACAGTGAAAAGCTTTGTTTGTGTTCCATCCAGGCAGACCCTGCCATACATTGAGATAGTAAAAAGGAAAACAGAATGCTTAACAGGTGCAGTACAGGTAGACAAATAAAGTGCAAGGGCCACGATGAGGTAGATTGGGAGATCAAGAGTTCATCTATTTAGTGGATGGGAGGTCTGTTCAAGAGTCTGACAACAGCGGGATAGAAGCTGCCCTTGAACCTGGTGGTACCTGCTCTCAATCTTTTCTATCTTCTGCCCAACAGGAGGGGCGAGAAGATAGAATGACCAGGGTGGGAGGGGTCCTTGATTACGTTGACTGTTTTCCCGAGGCAGTGGGAAGTGTAGACAGAGTCAATGGAGGGGAGGCTGGATTCCGTGATGTGCTGAGCTGTGCCCACACCTCAACTCATTCTCAATTCAACCCCATCATCTCCCCCATATTCTACACTCACCTACACACTAGGGGCATTTTACAGCGGCCAACTAACAAACCAATCCACACGTGTTTGGCATATAGGAGGAAACTGGAGCACCCGGAGAAAACCCACATTGTCACGATGACAAAGCACATTGATGAAGGTAGAGCAGTGGATGTGGTGTACATGGATTTTAGTAAGGCATTTGATAAGGTTCCTCATGGAAGGCTCATTCAGAAAGTCAGGAGGCATGGGATCCAGGAAAACTTGGCTGTGTGGATCCAGAATTGGCTCGCTCATAGAAGACATAGGGTGGTGGTAGATGGAACGTATTCTGCCTGGAGGTCAGTGACCGGTGGTGTTCCGCAGGGATCTGTTCTGGAACCCCTGTTCTTTGTGATTTTTATACATGACTTGGATGAGGATGTGGAAGGGTGGGTTAGTAAGTTTACAGATGATACAAAGGTTGGTGGTGTTGTGGATCGTGCAGAAGGTTGCTGTAGATTACAACAAGACATCAATAGGATATAGAGCTGGGCTGAGAAGTGGCAGATGGAGTTCAACCCGGAAAAGTGTGACGTGATACACTTTGGAAGATCAAATTTGAAGGCAGAATACAAGGTTAATGGCAGGACTCTTCACAGTGTGGAGGAACAGAGGGATCGTGGGGTCCATGTCCGTAGATCCCTCAAGATTGCCGCGCAGGTCAATAGGGTTGTTAAGAAGGCATATAGAGTGTTGGCCTTCATTAGTCAGGGTATTGCATTCAAGAGCTGCGAGGTGATGTTGCAGCTCTATAGAACTCTGGTTAGACCACACTTGGAGTATTGTGTTCAGTTCTGGTCACCTCATTATAGGAAGGATGTGGAAGCTTTAGAGCGGGTGCAGAGGAGATTTACCAGGATGCTGCCTGGATTGGATAGGTTGAGTGAGCTCGGGCTTTTCCCTTTGGAGAGAAGGAGGATGAGAGGTGACCTGATAGAGGTGTACAAGATGATAAGAGGCATAGATCGAGTGGACAGTCAGAGACTTTTTCCCAGGGCAAAAATGGCTAACACGACGGGGCATAATTTTAAGGTGATTGGAGGAAGGTATAAGGGGGATGTCAGAGGTAAGTTTTTCACACAGAGAGTGGTGGGTGCGTGGTACGCACTGCCGGCCGAGGTTGTGGGGGCAGATACATTAGGGACATTTAAGAGACCCTTAGATAGCCACAGGAATGATAGAGAAATGGAGGGCTATGTGGGAGGGAAGAGTTTTAGATAGATCTTAGAGCAGGATAAAATGTCAGCACAACATTGTGGGCCAAAGGGCCTGTACTGTGCTGTAATGTTCTATGTTCTATGTCACAAGGAGAACGTGCAAATTCCACATAGACAGTACCTGAGGTCAGGATTGAACCAGGGTCTCTGGAGCTGTGAGGCAGCAGCTCTGCTCAATGTAACTGCACTGTGTAATGAATTGACCTGTACGATCGGTTTGCAAGACAAGTTTTTCACTGTACCTCAATACAAGTGACAATAATAAACCAATACAATACAATACAATCTGCACTACCTACTTCTATGGCTAACATGCTTTGAGATGTCCTCAAGTTGTTAAATGTGTTATAGAAATGTAATTTCTTGCCTTCCTTGCTGTGAACTACTGCCTGATACGGATCATTAAATCAGTTAAAACAGGCAGCAGCATTACTGAAGGAGCTTTAGTCAAATCAGTAAAACCACTGGGTGTGCCAGGACAGTTCAGGCAAGGAGTGTGCCCTGGATTTACTGCATTAGTGTCACTTTTTATGAGAACTTGCCACCCTGCTCAGAGAACAGGCGAGTGAAACAGAGAGGGTTTCAGAGCAGGGGAGGTAATCAGATCCCCAACAACAAACCAGTCGACTGTGAGAAGGTTTGTTTGCACATACCAAGGATGCCGTTTTAGTTTTAGTTTCATGTTTGGTTTTGAAACAGTTATTTAAAAACAAAATAGAAAATAAATCAGGCTTGGGCTCCACAGAGCTCTTCTGCCAGAGACCACAGTGTCTGCTGTCAGTAACGGATGCATCACCTGTTAATGTGTGGAGCCAGCAGAGAGACACTTCCAAACTAAACATGCAGCTGGCTTTTGGCTTTTTATGTGTGTGTGTGTGTGTGTGTGTGTGTGTGTGTGCGTCTGTGTCTGTGTGTCTGTGTGTCTGTGTCTGTCTGTGTCTCTGTGTGTGTATGTGTGTGTGTGTGTGTGTCTGTGTGTGTGTGTGTCTGTGTCTGTGTGTGTGTGTGTGTGTGTGTTTGTGTGTGTCTGTGTGTGTGTTTGTGTGTGTGTCTGTGCCTGTGTGTGTATATGTGCGTGTGTTTGTGTGCCTGCGTGTGAAAGTGTGTCTGTGTGTTTGTGTGTGTCTGTGTGTGTGTCTGTGTGTGTCTGTGTCTGTGTGTGTGTGTGTCTGTGTGTATGTCTGTGTGTGTCTGTGTGTGTGTGTGTGTGTGTGTGCATGTGTGTGTGTCTGTGTGTGTCTGTGTGTGTGTGTGTGTGTGTGTCTGTGTGTGTGTGTGTGTGTGTGTCTGTGTGTCTGTGTGTGCGTCTGTCTGTCTGTGTGCTTTCATTATTCATTAGCGACAACCCCAGCATTTATTGCCCGTCCCAGTTACCCTTCAGAAGGTGTGGTTGAGCCGCCTTCTTGAACCATTGCAGTCCCACTGGTGAATGGGCTCCCACAGTGATGTTGGGGAGGGAGTCCCAGGATTTAGACCCAGTGACGACGAAGGAATCTCAATAAATTCAGAAGAGTGTGCAACTTGGAGCGAACTCCCGAGATGATGTCCTGGGACAGCAAATGATGATCTCCGAAAATCAGGTCTACCGTAACCTGGGAAGCCTCTGTACTAAAGATTCCCAGCCCTTTGAGGAAGGAATACTTCATTATCAACTTCAATTGAAGACTATTCCCCCCAGTGTAGACCCCCACACTAGGGGAAACATGCTCTCAGAACCAACCCTGTCAACCCCTTCAGAATGTTGTATGTGTGTCCAAGTTCAAGTTCAAGTTTATTGTCATGGGCAGACATGTCCAGGGTATAAATGCCATGAAACACGGTAGTGTAGCGGTTAGCGTGACACTATTACAGCGCCAGCAACCCGGGTTCAGTTCCCGCTGCTGTCTGTAAGGAGTTTGTACGTTCTCCCCGTGTCTGCGTGGGTTTCCTCCCACATTCCAAGGACGTACGGGTTAGGAAGTTGTGGGCATGTTATGTTGGCGCCGGAAGCGTGGCGACACTTGCGGGCTGCCCCCAGAACACTCTACGCAAAAGTGGCATTTCACTGTGTGTTTCGATGTACATGTGACTAATAAAGAAATCTGATCTTAAAGTTAGCCTTTTGCAGCAGCAGCACAGTCAATAAGATCACCACCCATTCTTCTAAACTCCAGTGAATAGCCACCCAACCTGTTCCAATGTGTCCAACGCAGAGAACCTTCCTTGAATTACCTCCAATGCAATCATATTGTTGCTAATATAAAATAATTGTAAGCCGTGTACCAGTTCTGGTCTCACCGACTCCCTGTCCGGTTGTAACAAGACTCCCCTTCGTTTCTACTCCATCTCTCCTTGCAGTGACGTCCAACATTCCAATTGCTTCCTCGTGCCTTGAAATAATCATTGACAAACTTCGAAACATGGTTTTCTATTCCATCATCTATGTTGGTTTTAAATATGAGTGAATATTTAAACAAGACAAGATATCTTTATTAGTCACATGTATATCGAAACACAGTGAAATGCATCTTTTTGCGTAGAGTGCTCTGGGGGACAGCCTGCAAGTGTCGGCACGCATCTGGCGCCAACATAGCATGCCCACAACTTCCTAACCTGTACGTCTTTTGGAATGTTGTAGGAAACCGGAGCACCCGGAGGAACCCCATGCAGTCATGGGGAGAACGTACAAACTCCTTACAGACAGCGGCCGGAATTGAACCCGGGTCACTGGCGCTGTAATAGAGTTACACTAACCGCTATACTACCGTGCCTGCCAACAAAGTTATGGCAGCCTCGTTATGGCAACGTCATTTATCTCGTTATGGCAACGAAGTTCTTTGTGAGATCCAGCTGGAGTAACAGAGAGAGAGAGAGATACAGATGTGAGGCTTCAACTCACTGAGTCCAAACCAACCGTCAACCACTCACCGATCCTGCTCTAACTCTATTCCCTCTACCTTCTGATTCTACCAGTCACCTGCACACTAGGGGCAATTTACAGTGACCAATTAATCTACCAACCTGTGCACCTTCAGGATGTGGGACGAAACCTGAGCATCCAGGGGGAAACCCACACGGTCACAGGGAGAACGTGCAAACTCCACACAGCATCAGAGCTCAGGATCGAACCCGGGTCTCCGGCGCTGTGGGGCAGCGTTTCAACCTGCTGTGCCACTGCACCGCCCAACTTGAGTCCTTGCCCATTACCCTACCACCACATAATGATTTAATTCCTGCTTGCAAATTAGTGTCCGTGGATCTGAGACATTAATCAGTTCAGGAAGGAAAGCATACTTTGTGTGAAAGAGGAGTCTGGGAACCGCGTTGCTTGGAAAGTTTGCTACAATGGGATATTTCTTTTTCTCTCTAAGTTATCATTTTGCTCATGGCTTGACCTGTGCCACTCCTTGTTCTGCCTTCCTGATCAAGTTTCCGCTGTGATGAATTACACCTCTATTTTCAAGGAAGTTGAAGTAAAGTACACATTACGCCAGAAATCCAATCCTTTTATTTTCATCAGCAAAAGAGCAAGCCCGGTCAGACTGTGCACAGTTGAGGAGTGCCAGCTTTGTATCAAATGTCAATTAAGATGTTTTGAAACTTCCCTTTTGTTTTTAATCAATGCACTCATTAAATCGCCCGACCCCTTTGTATGATCTCTGGGCCTCCTGAACTGATGATGAGATGGCTCCAATATTGATATTAGAGTCCTAGAGTAATACAGCAGGGAAACAGGCCCTGCGACCCAACTCGTCCGTGCTGACCAAGGTGTCTCCTTGAGCTCGTCCTGTTTGCCTGCAGTTGGCCCATATCCCTCTAAACCTTTCCTATGCAGGAACCTGTCCATTTTAAACATTGTAATTGTATCTCTACCACTTCCTCTGGCAGCTCATTCCATATACCCACCACCCTCTGTGTGAAAAAGTTGACCCTTTTAAATCTTTCCCCTCTCACCTTAAACTTGTGCCCTCTAGATTTGGACTCCCCCACCCTGGGGAAAAGACGATCCATCTTATCTATGTCCCTTATGATTTTATAAACCTCGATTAGATCACTTTCAGTTTCCTTTGCTCCAGGGAAAACAGTGAGTATGCATGCACATCTGTTCCCGCATTTGTGCGTGCACATCTGCGTCCGCATGCGACCTTGCACATGCGATCTCAGGCCCAGTCGCCAGCACCCACATTCTAAGTCAGAAGGTTGCGGGTTCAAACCCGGCTCAGGAGATCTGAGCAGAGATATCTGACTGCCATTCCACAGTCCGCTCCCCCACACTGTAGGAAGTGTCCGATGAGTCTGTAAAGGGAGGCCCCTCTGCCCACCCAGCCGATGCAAAATATCCCATGACACAATCTGATTTACTGCAACTCTTGACAGAAGTTGTGAAAAGTGCCATATAAATTAAACTTAATGTTACTGGCTTCAAACATCAGTGGAAATACACAACACAACTCCTAGCTGTCTGCATTCTTTGACCCTTTAAAATGTAGCAGTTAATAGTAAACTGCATCATCTTATCAGCTATAGGAAGCTGAATATGCCCAGCAATGCACATTACAATCCTTTAATAACTTCGATCTACAGCAGCAAATGCCATGATCTTACCATAAAACGATTAACGATGGTAGGATCCTTGAGCTGATATGGGGCAGTGATCTCAGGAGATGGATTGTACAGTGAGATTAAATGTTGCAAAGCAATCAAAAATTCATTTTTCGATTTCAAATTAATCACAAACAATGCACACCTTGACCTATTTATGGAAATCTCAAACTCTGTAACATGTGATGTTATTTTAATGTAAGCACATGCTGCTTCCATTAAAATGCACAGGCAAGCACGGTAGTGTAGCGGTTAACGTAACGCTATTACCAGCGCCAGTGACCGGGTTCAAATCCCGCCGCTGTCTGTAAGGAGTTTGTACGTTCTCTCCGTTGTCTGCATGGGTTTCCTCCGGGTGCTCCGGTTTCCTCCCACATTCAAAGACGTACAGGTTAGGAAGTTGTGGGCATGCTATGTTGGCACCGGAAGCGTGGCAACACTTGCGGGCTGCCCCCCAGAACACTCTACGCAAAAGATGCATTTCACTTTCGACATACACGTGACTAATAAAGAAATCTTATCTTAAATATTGGAGTGTTTTTTCCCAACTCTTGCTCTTTCCATCCGACGGCTTATGAAAGTGGTTTGATGTTCCTCTTATCTCCAGTTCTAACCTGCTGAAGTGAAAAACAGATTTATCACTAAAGTTTTTAATATTTAAAAAAGGTGCAGAGAGGGATTGAGCAGGAGAGCTCTGACAAAGGAGTTGGAAAATATACCCTGTAAAAAGAAGTTTGAGAAGCAGAAACGATGATTCGTAACACTTAGCAACACTGGGTGCAGCAGTTTATTTGTATTTTGATTGACATTCATCTCCAGGTATGCATCTGAAGAGAAAGTGATTGAACCTGAACAATTTCAGATGCAGCTATATATAAAAGCATACCCTTCTTTGGCACTATTTACTCATTGGTTGCCAACAGCATAGTTTAAAAGAAAGGCACAAAGATGTTCCTGCATTTCTATAGCACCTTCCACAAGCTAAGGGCATATTTCACCATCAGTGATATGCTGCTTTGATCAGCTAGGTAAGTAGGCCGAAGATTGACAATGGCTTTCAATCCAGATAATGTGAGATTGCTATTGAGGAAACCAAGTTGTAAGTGGTAAACCTCGCAGTGGAATATCGACCAGATCACCTGTCTTCTGGAGGGGAAGGAATGGACATGGACCAGGACACTACAGAGAAACCCTCAGCTCTTCAAAACAGTGCCAGGCAATGGGACTTAATCCGAAAACCAACTGCTAGATGCCTAATGGCTAACACGAGGGGACATAATTTTAAGGTGATTGGAGGAAGGCATAAGGAGGATGTCAGGGGTAAGTTTTTTACACAGAGAGTGGTGGGTGCATGGAACACACTGCCTGCAGAGGTTGTGGGGGTAGATACATTAGGGATATTTAAGAGACTCTTATGAGGTTTATTAGAGACATTTAAGAGACTCCATGGATGATAGAGAAATGGAGGGCTATGTGGGAGGGAAGGGTTAGATAGATCTTGGAGCAGGATAAAATATCGGCACAACATTGTGGCTGTACTGTGCTGCAGTGTTCTATGTTCTATTAGGTATGTAGTGTGTGGCTCTTGCTGGATGGTGTTTCCAGCTTCCCACATTATGCACGGGAGCATCAGGACTTGTGTGATGGCATCCAATTTATTTGTCGGCGTTTGTCTTGTGAGTGCCTTGTACGGAAGAAGAGCAAACCAGGAGACGTTATTTCAGGCTCAACAACTTAAAGGGCACCAGTCCAACCACTTCCAGGGCCCAGTCACCCCTTTAAATGTTCTACCGAACCCACACAACCCCCTCAGTAGCAAAAACTGTCCCACCTCAAGCCAGCTGCTGACCCAGTCAAAAACTTCACCTTCCCCCACCCAACCACTGCAATTCACCTACCGCCACAACAGGTCTACAGTGGACGCAATCTCACTGGCTCTCCACTCGGCTTTGGAGCACCTAGACAACATAAGACAAGATATCTTTATTAGTCACATGTACATTGAAACACACAGTGAAATGCATCTTCTGCGTAGAGTGTTCTGGGGGCAGCCCGCAAGTATCGCCACACTTCCGGCGCCAACATAGCATGCCCACAACTTCCTAACCTGTACACCTTTGGAATGTGGGATGAAACCGGAGCACCCGGAGGAAACCCACGCAGACACAGGGAGAACGTACAAACTCCTTACAGACAGCGGCAGGGTTTGAACCCGGGTCGCTGGTGCTGTAAAGCGTTACGCTAACCGCTACACTACCGTGCCCGCCACGTACCTCAGGCTGCTGTTTATCGATTACAGCTCAGCGTTCAACACCGTCATCCCATCACCAAGCTTCTAAACCTGGGCCTCTGTACTTCCCTCTGCAAATGGATCCTCGACTTCCTTATCAGGAAACCACAGTCAGTACAGATCGATAGTAACATCTCCTCCTCACTGACAATCAACACCTGTGCACCTCAAAGATACGTGCTTAGCCCACTGCTCTACTCTCTCTACACTCATGACTGTGTGTCTAGGCACAGCTCAAGCACCATCTATAAATTCACCGATGACACCACTTTTGTTGGCAGAATCTCAGATGGCGACGAGGAGGCGTACAGGAGTGAGGTAGATCGGCTGGTTGAGTGGTGTTGCAACAACAACCTCGCACTCAATGTCAGCAAGACCAAGGAACTGATTGTGGACTTCAGGAAGGGGAAGTTGGGAGAACACGCACCAGTCCTTATTGAGGGGTCAGCGGTGGATAGGGTGAGCAGCTTCAAGTTCCTGGGCGTCAACATCTCAGATGATCTATCCTGGGCCCAACACATTGATGCAATCATGAAGAAGGCACGCCAGTGGATCTACTTCGTTAGGAGTTTGAGGAGATTCGGTATGTCACCAAATACTCTTGCAAATTTCTACAGATGTACAGTGGAGAGCATTCTGACTGGTTGCATCACTGCCTGGTATGGAGGCTCCAATGCACAGGATCGCAAGAGGCTGCATAGGGTTGTAGACTCAGCCAGCTCCACCACGGGCACAACCTTCCCCACCATCGAGGACATCTTCAAGAGGCGGTGTCTCAAGAAGGCGGCATCCACCACGTAGGACCCTCACCATCCGGGACATGCCCTCTTCTCGTTACTACCACCGGGGAGGAGGTACAGGAGCCTGAAGATCCACACTCAATGATTCAGAAACAGCTTTTTCCCCTCCGCCATCAGATTTCTGAACGGTCCATGAACCCATGAACACTACCTCGTTATTCCTTTATTTTGCACTATTTATTTATTTTGTAATTTAGATTAATTTTATGTCTTTGCACTGTGCTGCTGCCGCAAAACGACAAATTTCATGTCATCTAAGTCAGTGATAATAAATCTGATTCTGATTCTGAAGCTGTGACCATATTGGTTTCCTCCCTATCACTGCGCAGCCTCACTCATCCATCTCATGGCCAGCTTCAGCTCCTGGACCATCTCTGTCACTGCAGAGTGAGAAGATGAGATGATGAGAGAAACTATTAGTCACATGTACATCGAAACACACTGTGAAATACATCTTTTTTTGCATAGAGCGTTCTGGGGGCAGCCCGTAAGTGTGGCCACGCTTCCGGCGCCAACATAGCACACCCACAACTTCCTAACCCGTACGTCTTTGGAATGTGGGAGGAAACCGGAGCACTCGGAGGAAACCCACGCAGACACACGGGGAGAATGTACAAACTCCTTACAGACAGCGGCCGGATTTGAACCCGGGTCACTGGCGCTGTAAAGCGTTACGCTAACCGCTACACTACCATACCTGCCCAGAGATAAACTAAGATTTCTTTATTAGTCACATGAACATCGAAACATGCAGTGAAATGCATCTTTTGCGTAGAGTGTTCTGGGGGACAGCCCGCAAGTGTCGCCACGCTTCCGGCACCAACGTAGCATGCCCGCAACTTCCTAACCTGTACGTCTTTGGAATGTGGGAGGAAACCGGAGCACCCGGAGGAAACCCACGCAGACACGGGGAGAACGTACAAACTCCTTACAGACAACGGCGGGAATTGAACCCAGGTCGCTGGCGCTGTAATAGCGTTACGCTAACTGCTACACTACCGTGCCTGCCGGAGGAAGGAAGTCAGTGTACCCAATGTGTGCTGGGCAATCCAATCACACGTAACACCTTCCGTGTTGTGCACCACCCTGTGTTACTACTGGGACGTGAAACAAACAGTACCAGCTCTGAAGCACAGAACAAATCTTAAGCCAGTACTTTTCATGTCCTCTCTATAAAATTTATCAAACTGTGTTTCTTTCTCAACAGATGCTGCCTGGCTCAGTCAATACTTCAGGCATTTGCTATTTTTATTTCAGATTTCTAGTATTCAAGTGCTTTGCTTTTGGGTTATTAGAAAGCAGTTGGCACATCTGAAAGGTGGCACTGCTGTGAGTGCAGCACTGCCTCTGTATCATCCCGGGATCATCAGCACCGACTTTGATAGTGAAGTGGGCTTGAGCCTATGACTTTCTGTCTCAGAGATGAGAGTATGAGAGGGAGGAAGAGATAGAGAGAGAGAGAGAGAGTGAGAGGGAGAGAGAAAAAGAGATGAGCGAGGCTGAGAGGGAGGGAGAGATTGTCAAGAGGTAGAGAGAGAGAGAGAGAGGGAGAGTGCCAGAGGGTGATAGAGAGACAGAGAGAGAGAAAGCAAGAGGAACAGAGGAGGGGAGAAAGGGAGTGAGTGAGAGTGAGGAAGAGAGATAAAGGGCGAGAGAAAGAAAGGGAGAGAGGCAGAGAGAGAAGGAGAGAAGGAAAGAGTGCGAGAGAGGAAAGGGAAAGGGAAATGTGGAGGGGGATGGGCAGAGAGGGAGGGAAGGGGAGAGAGGGGGGAGGGGGTAGACGAGGGAGGGGAAAGGAGGAGCAGGACAGACAGAGGGAGGGGAGGGCTGATGAGCAAGAGGCAGAGAGAGAGAGAGAAAAGGGGAGAGAGGGGAGAGGGGGGAGAGAGAGGGGGGAGAGAGGGGGGAGAGAGCGGGAGGGGGGGAGAGAGGGAGGGAGAGAGAGGGAGGGGAGAGAGAGGGAGAGGGGGAGAGAGAGGGGAGAGAGCGGGGGGAGAGAGGGAGGGAGAGAGCGGGAGGGGGAGGGAGGGAGGGAGAGAGAGGGGAGAGGGGGAGAGAGAGAGGGAGAGGGAGGGGAGAGAGAGGGGAGAGAGCGGGAGGGGGGAGAGAGGGAGGGAGAGAGAGGGAGGGGAGAGAGGGGAGAGGGGGAGAGAGAGAGGGAGAGGGAGGGGGAGAGAGAGGGAGAGGGGGAGAGAGAGGGAGAGAGAGGGAGAGGGAGGGGGAGAGAGGGGGGAGAGAGCGGGAGGGGGGAGAGAGGGAGGGAGAGAGAGGGAGGGGAGAGAGGGAGAGGTGGAGAGAGAGAGGGAGAGGGAGGGAGAGAGAGGGAGGGGAGAGAGGGGAGAGGGGGGGAGAGAGAGGGAGAGGGAGGGGGAGAGAGGGGAGAGAGGGCGGGAGAGGGGAAGAGAGCGGGAAAGAGGGGAGAGAGGGAGAGAGGGGGAGAGAGAGAGACAGAGAGAGAGAGACAGCGACCGAGAGAGGCACGGCGAAATGCCAGGCTGCGGCGCTAACCACAATACAAGCCCCTGCCCAAACTCAAAAAAACACCGATAATAGTGGGGGAGGGACAGGGAGTGGTGTGACTTAACATCATCAAGTGCTTTAAGAGCAGAACTGTGGGGGTCAGTAGGTGTGGAATTGAAGTCTGTCATGTGCTGTGGGTTAATGGGCACTGAGTAATAGACTGAAACAGGTAACAGTCATTTCACAGAAGACCATTAAACACCATCACAGATCGGAGAGAAAACCACCATCATTTCTGCCTGAACAGCATCCAAACGCAGCTGCTACAGGTGGGAGCTTAATGTTCCACCTCACTGCACCAATCCAATTCTCTTCAAAGAGCAAGTATTTAAAAGCTGCCTTTCACAACAGGCTTCTTCTGCAGTTGTTCGAAACAAACAGTACCTTGCATTTAAAGAGCGCCGTCCACCTCATCCCAGATTTCTACCTAAACTTTGGAAAAAGACTGAAAGGAGGAGAGGGAGACAAATCCCATCCCTCAGGGGACCTCATGGTGGGAGGAGACAATTTAGGAAAAAGTGAGAGGTCAGATTTGCAGGAGCACCATGGTTGTGGGGCTTTGTTGGGCTGGAGAAGGTTATTGGGCCCAGGAGGGCGAGGGGTTTGAGATCAAGGACGTAAAATTTAAAATCAGGGTCCGATCAATCAAGGAACTGTTATCGGTCAGTGAGCTGGGGGATGATGCAAGAACGGGGACTGTTGGGAAGGGCGTGTGATCAAAGGGATCCGCTGACTTCTTTGCAGAGACAAATTGGGTCACAAATTGGGCAGATACATTAGGGACATTTAGGAGATACATGAATGATAGAGGAATGGGGAGGCTACGTGGGAGGGAAGGGTTAGATAGATCTTAGAGCAGGAGAAAATGTCAGCACAACATTGTGGGCCGAAGGGCCTGTACTGTGCTGTATTGTTCTATGTTCTATGTTCATTTGCAATAATACATTCACTTTCCATTAACACTTCCCAAAACAAGGGCAATAGTTGAATGTCGAGGCTACACCACTGGGTTTCTGTGTAACCTCTATACAAGCAAACACATTAACCTTCCCTTTCCCAGATCCCCCCGAGTTCTTTCCTCTTGACTTCTTTTCTCCAAACTCTGGAATTCCAAATCTCTGGAATTCCCTCCCGGACCTCCCTCTCTCACCTCCTTTACGACGCTCCTCAGAATCCTACCTCCATGAGCAAGCAACCTTGTAAGCCTTGATGTGAAACAACACTCCTGCCAGGGGTCATAAAAGGTGCTGCATTAGTGGAAGTCCTTGTTGTCAGGTGGTGGTGGGTGTTGGGAAGGGGGTGGGTTCAAGGATAGGATATCAGATGGAACACTCAGCAACAATGAACCGTTCCCTGTTACCCTGCCTGTTCCTCAAGCATTAAACTGGTGGCATTTAATTGGGGAATCATTACGGATAACACTAGGATATGTCGCAGGCACAACAAAGCACAAACGCGTTCAAAGAAAATCAGTCAAAACCTCCTCATTTGACGCCCCATTCTGAAATGGTTCATCAGTGACTAACCCTAATTAAGCATGTGCTATTATCACTACAGTGGATCAATTAATGCCCATTTCCTGTGCCTGGGCTGTGAAATGTCAGAATAGGCATGGAAACAGTCCCCTGATTTCAATATTAAACAAACATGGTTCTTAATTGCAAACAGTCTGCATGCCTGCTTTGTTTCCTCATGAGGACTCAGGACTATTATTTTCAGTTTTTACCAAGCAGCGATTAAAGGAATTCTGATCAGCATCTTCTCAAAGACAACAGATGGCTGGAAGCAGGGCTGAGGCTTCTCCCTGAGTGATTCTAGCCTTGAATTCCGTCAAAGGCTAAATTCATCTGGGGCTTTCACAATAGCTCATGCGATGCTCTGGTGATCACCTGTTCAACCTACTGGACACAAGACAGTGAATCGCTTCAAAAAACATACACAGCTCTTATGATGCAAAACCCTTCTCACAAGGGAGTGAACATGTTGACATATGGCACTTGTTTTGAGCAGGCATATTGCTCGAAGTAACATCATAGGACCTCCTGCCTCCAATGGCAACCCTTCTCCCTCACACTCATTCATTTAGTTGCCAGAACCTTTGACCCCATGACACCCTGCTGTCCAAGGCAATCGGAGAGCAGGTAGACTCTTTGCTGAGTGTCAATCAAGGAACCCACAAGGACCGATATTTTAATAGAGTCATACAGCGCAGAAACAAGCCCTTCGGCCCAACTGGTCCATGCTGATCAAGATTCCCATCCAGGCCAGCTCCATTTGCCCGCGTTTGGCCCATATCCCTCTAAACCTTTCCTATCCAAATACCTGCCCAACTGTCCTTTAAAAGTTGTTATTGTACCTGCCTCAACCACTTCCTCTGGCAGCTCGTTCCATATACTCACCACCCTCTGTGTAAAAAAGTTGCTCCTCAATCTCTCCCCTCTCACCTTAAACCCATGCCCTCTAGTTCTTGATTCTCCAACCCTGGGAAAAACACTGTGTGCATTCACCCTATCTATGCCCCTCATGATTTTATACACCTCTCAGTCTCCTACACTCCAAGGAAAAAAGTCCTAGCCTGTCCAACCTCTCCCTATAACTCAGTCCCTCAAGTCCTGGCAACATCCCCGTAAATCTTTTCTGCACTCTTTCCAGTTTAATAAGTATTGAAGTTTACTTGCTGTGGTAAAATCAGAAGCAGCCAAATTGTACAGAGCAAGATCCCATAAATAGCAATGCGATATTGGTCACATGAAACATGAAACATGAATCTCAAACTAGGAGTCATGGTTTCAGACTAAGGGAGGGGCGTTGCCCAATTACACTGGAAATGAGGAGGAATCTTTTCTTTCAGACAATCTCTGGAATTCCTTGCCCTACGTCATTGAATATATTCAAAGTGGGGTTAGATTTTCATGTTGTAATGGTGTCATGGGCTATGGAGAATGGGTAGGGAAATGAAGCTGAGACCCAGGTTGAATTAGCGTTATCTTACTGAATGACAGAACAAGCTCGAGCGGCTGAATGGCCTACTCTGCCTTTGACTTAGGTTCTATTTGAGTAATATTTCTTACCCAGAGGATGGTGAGTGTGTGGAACGAGCTGCCAGAGAAAGTGGTTGAGGCAGGTACAATAGTATCAGAATCAGAATCAGGTTTATGTTGTGAAATTTGTTGTTTTGCAGCAACAGTACAGTGCAAGACATAAAGACATAAAAATGACTGTAAGTTACCAAAATAAATAAAGAGTGCAAAAGAGGAATAATGAGGCAATGTTCATGGGTTCATGGACCGTTCAGAAATCTGATGGCGGAGGGGAAGAAGGAGTAGGCCTTTACTCTTTGGAGAGGAGGAGGATGAGAGGAGACATGATAGAGGTGTACAAAATATTGAGAGGAATAGATAGAGTAGACAGCCAGCGCCTCTTTCCCAGGGCACCAATGCTCAATACAAGAGGGCATGGCTTTAAAGTAATGGGTGGGAAGTTCAAGGGAGATATCAGAGGAAGGTTTTTTACCCAGAGAGTGGTTGGGGCATGGAATGCGCTGCCTGGGGCGGTGGTGGAGGCAGGTACATTGGTCAAATTCAAGAGATTACTAGATAAGCATATGGAGGAATTTAAAATAGAGGGATATGTGGGAGGAAGGGGTTAGATAGTCTTAGGTGAGGTTTAAAGGTCGGCACAACATTGTGGGCCAAAGGGCCTGTATTGTGCTGTACTGTTCTATGTCCTATGAGTGTTTAGGGTGGTGAACGAGGTGCCAATATAGCACCTGCTTCGTCCTGCATGCTGCCAAGCTTCTTGAGAATTGATGCAGCTGTACTCATCCAGGCAAGTAGATGGGAGCCTTAACACTGACAAACCAAATGAAGAAAATCTATGCAAAGCAGTTGGAAGTTTTGCTCAGCCCAGAGCCATTTTAGTTTCAATTTGCGTGTGCGGGGAGGGCAGAATAAATAAATATATTTTTCTTTCATGCTTCGAGGATGTAGCAGATTTTATCCCACTAATTGATTTTTTAATGATCACTCTGAACTTGCCACTGGAGAGCTGTGCATCGCTGCTTAGCGATGGATGAGGTGACAGAGCTCGGTATCTGAATGTAGAACAAAGCCCAAGGCCTACTTGAAGCAGTGGAACCAGAACGGGCGATATCATTAAGTTGGTAATGAAAAGACATCGCAAATTAAAGTCACTGTCGGCACAGTGCTGGGGAGATTGTTGATACCAGGAGTGAGAAGAATTAAAAACACAATCACCACAGGGACTTTAGCTCTCTCACTGAGGTCTCTTTGTTTTCAGATGAGGACAAGGCAGGAAACACAATGGCGCAGCAGTTAGTGCTGATGTCTCACCACTCCACCATCCAGGGTTCGAACCTGACCAGGTGAGCTCTCTGTAATCCGATCTGGTTTCTCTCTCCACATTCCCACTTCCCAAGGACGGCTAATTAGGCCTGATGCAGGGACTCGACCCGAAACGTCGACAATTCCTCTCCCCCTCCCACAGATGCTGCTCGGCCCGCTGAGTTCCTCCAGCAGATTGTTTGTTGCTCCAGATTCCAGCGTCTGCAGTCTCTTGTGTCTCGTTTAATTAATTATGGTGCAGGTAGGTGGCAGGAAAATCGGAGAGGGATTTCATGGACATTTGAGAGAGAAGAGGCGGCAGGGAAGTAAACCCAACGCTCTCCTAACCCATTTTATTCTCCCCACATTCCTATAAACTCCCCCCAGATTCTACCCCTCACCTACCCCCAGGGGCAAATTACAGCAGCCAATTAACCTATTTACCCACACACGATTGCTTCTTGGTCATAATTACCAACGACGACCTGCTTTTTTTAAATTAAATTCCAGATTATCTTCTGATTTTAAATTCCACAGATGTCATGGTGGGATTTGAACTCGGGTCTCAGGTTTGTTTGTCCAGACCTCTGGGTTACTATTCCGGACTGTGTTACCAGTCTAGGCCTCTGGGTTACTAGTCCAGATCTCTGGGTTACTAGCCCAGGGCTCTGGGTTACTAGTCCAGATCTTTGGGTTACTAGTCCAGATCTGTGGGTTAATAGTCCCGGGCTCTGGGTTACTAGTCCAGGCCTCTGGGTTACCAGTCCAGATCTCTGGGTTACCAGTCCAGTGTAAGGACAAAGAGACCAGTATTTTGGATAAGGTTACGTAAGGGGGAGGAGGACAGCTTGCTCCTGTTTAGAAGGTGCCCAGGACAACAAGATAGACCTTTGTCAAATGTTTACTGATAATTAATGAGTTAAATCAGCCGTTCATCACGTTAGTCAGAAATCTTGTCAATGAGATGGTTAATGGATCATCCAAAACTTGTTGGATGGAGTTTGGACGATGAAACAGCTTCTTCCCAAGGGGAGAGAACTATCTCTCTTTCACAGCTTCCTCCGTGACCAAGCATTGATAAGGAAGCTGGCAGATTATTTCTGTACCTTCAGGGTCAACAGAGCACGTCCCAGTAAGTGGTCTCAAGGACTCTCAACGTTCAAGGTTGCCATGGTTGTCGCCCTACGCAGGGTCAGAGCTGAGGCAGGGCTGACACCTAGAGTTAGAGTTTCCTCCCAAACTGATATCCACGGGCACTCTTCCACTTCCCCCATCCGAAGACCCCAGCTTCACCCCCACCCACGTCAACAGCTCACCCATCCCCACCCGTCCCACCTCACCTCACCCAACCTCACCCGTCCCATCTCACCCATCCCCCACCCATCCCCCACCCAGCCCACCTCACCCACACCAATCCATCCCACCTCACCCACCCCCACCCATCCCACCTCACCCACCCCCACCCATCCCCCACCCAGCCCACCTCACCCACACCAATCCATCCCACCTCACCCACCCCCACCCATCCCCCACCCAGCCCACCTCACCCACACCAATCCATCCCACCTCACCCACCCCCACCCATCCCCCACCCAGCCCACCTCACCCACACCAATCCATCCCACCTCACCCACCCCCACCCATCCCCCACCCAGCCCACCTCACCCACACCAATCCATCCCACCTCACCCACCCCCACCCCCACCCATCCCCCACCCAGCCCACCTCACCCACCGCCACCCCCACCCATCCCCCACCCAGCCCACCTCACCCACACCAATCCATCCCACCTCACCCACCCCCACCCAGCCCACCTCACCCACCCCCACCCATCCCCCACCCAGCCCACCTCACCCACACCAATCCATCCCACCTCACCCACCCCCACCCATCCCCCACCCAGCCCACCTCACCCACACCAATCCATCCCACCTCACCCACCCCCACCCATCCCCTCACCCAGCCCACCTCACCCACCCCCACCCATCCCCTCACCCAGCCCACCTCACCCACACCAATCCATCCCACCTCACCCACCCCCACCCATCCCCCACCCAGCCCACCTCACCCACACCAATCCATCCCACCTCACCCACCCCCACCCATCCCCTCACCCAGCCCACCTCACCCTCACCCATCCATCCCACCTCACCCACCCCCACCCATCCCCTCACCCAGCCCACCTCACCCACCCCATCCACACCAACACCTCACCCACACCAACACCACACCCACCCCCATCCATTCCCACCCCACCCATCCCAACACCTCACACATCCCCACCCATTCCACCAACTGAACCACCCCCACCCATCCCACCTCATCCAACCTCACCCAACCCCACCTCACCCAACCCCACCCATCACCTCACCCAACCTCACCCCTACCCATCCCAACACACCCAACCCTACCTATTCAATCTCACCCAACCCCAACACCACCCATCCCAACACCTCACCCACCCCCACTCATCCCAACATCCCAACCCCTCACCAAATCACCCACCCCAACAGCTCACTCCCACCCACCCATCCCAAACCCCACCACCACCACCCATCCCAACAGCCCATCCCACCACCAACACTACCCATCCTAACACCTAATCACTACCCTCGTCCATCACTACACCTCAATACCCATTACAACACCCCCCTCAAAACCAACCATAACAACAACGCCCTCACCACCACCCATAACAACATCTCCCACCAACCCCCATAACAACACCCCACCACCATCACCCATAACAACACCCCACCATCACCACCCAATCCAAACAGTCCACAACTCCCTGAACGTTAAGTTAGTAAATAAGTTCTCTAATCAGAACTCACACATTCATGGGAGACTATGGCACCAAGTCTCCTGATCTTGGTCTCCACAACCAGACTTTATTTTGGTTAAGCTCAGGGATTGTTGTTGTCGATTGTATGTGCTCAGCTACACATTGTTCACAGTTGTTCTCACACAGCCTCACCTCCACCACTTCACAGCAGGCAGTTCTGCTCAGAACTGATGCCTTTTACTTAAGTAACTTGGCACAATCCCACATAAAGGTAGAATTCCCAAACTTCTGCACAACCAATCACAAATCCCAATCTCAGCATTCTACCATTAGACTCTTCTTGGGTTTAGGATGGGAAACGTTCCCGCAAAGCCTGTGCCACACTTAGATTCCACAGGGTCACTGGTTCCAGCTGGAAGGAACAACTCCACACCGATATGTTGAGTACAAGATCATTTCAATTGTTTTATTTAATTGAGATTTGGAGAATTGTGTGCATTTCCGGACACTGGAAGGATGTGGAGGCTTTGGAGAGGGTGCAGAAGAGGTTCACCAGGATGCTGCCTGGACTGGAGCATATTAGCTATAAGGAGAGGTCGGACAAACTTGGATTGTTTTCTCTGGAGTTTTGGAGGCTGAGGGGAGACCTGATAGAAGTTTATAAAATTATGAGAGGCATAGATAGAGTAGACAGTCAGAATCTTTTTTCCCAGGGTAGAAATGTCAAATGTAAAGGACAGAGCTTTAAGGTGAGAGGGAGAAAGTTTAAAGGAGATTTATGAAGCAAGTTTTTTTACACAGAGGGTGGTGGGTGCCTGGAATGGGCTGCCAGGGGAGGTGGCAGATAGCAGATACGATAGCAATTAAGTCTTTAAGAGGCACTTAGACAGGCACGTGAACAGGCTTAAATTGGTCAGCACACAGTGGACTGAAGGGCCATGTTCCTTTGCTGTACAGTTATACAGTCATGGAGTCACAGAGAAATACAGCACAGATACAGGCCCTTTGGCCCAACCAGTCCATGCCGACCACGGTGCCCACCCTGCATTCGGCCCATATCCCTCCGAGCCCTGCCCCTCCATGTACCTATCCAAGTGCTTCTTCAATGATACTATTGTATCTGCCTCAACCACTTCCTCTGGCAGCTCGTTCCATACACTCACTGCCCTCTATGTGAAAAAGTTGCCCCTCAGGTCCCTTTTAAATTTTTCCCCTCTCACCCTAAACCTATGCCCCCTAGTTTTGGACTCCCCTACCCTGGGGAAAAGACTGTTACCATCCACCTTATCTGTACCTCTCATAATTTTAATCATCTCTATAAGGTTGCCCCTCATTATCCTACGTTCCAAGGAATAAAGACCTCGCCTGGCCAACTTCTCCCTATAACTCAGGCCCTCTAGTGCTGGCAACATCCTCGTAAATCTTCTCTGCACTCTTTCCAGTTTAAGCACGTCTTTCCTAATAACTGGGTGACCAAAACTGTACACAGTACTCCGAGTGTGGCCTCACCAATAACTTATATAACTGGAACATGACATCCCAACTCCTATACTCAGTGCCCTGACTGATGAAGGCCAGCAAGCTAACTGCCTTTATCGCCACCCTGTCTACCTGTGATGCTGCTTTCAACAAACTACGCACTTGTACTCCTAGGTCCCTCTGTTCATTTACACTCCCTGGTGCCCTACTATTTATAGCATAAATCCTACATCCCCAGAGAAGAGAGCTCAAGGAGTGACAGATACCCCCTCAACATCAGCTGAAAGGGCAGCGGAGGCCAATTCAACTGGAACTTTCAAATGGGAATTGAACAAAAGCACAAAAAGAGGAAAGGCTGAGGGGACCTGGAGAGAGGGGACTATCTAGACCCTTAGCTCAGGGCCTGCACATACACACGACATCTTGAAAGGCTTCTGTCTGGGCTGCAACACTCCAGTGCCCAAAGATTGGCCCTCTCAAGACCGGTGTTAAATCAAAGACTCATTTAAGGGATGAACAAGGAGATCCAGGGTGTGGAGTATTAGAAGTGGCTGCTTTCCAATTTCATACATTTCTTACCCAGATGAGCATGAAAAAAATGGAAATCATCTCGCACGATCCATTATTCATAAAGCAATGGCCATGAATTTAATTTTAAAGTGTAAATTTAATCCATTCTGTTTCTGCATCATCACACAGTCTTTTTTTAAGAGAGAGGGAAACTTTTGTTAACTCAAGAAGCACTTTTTGAATACAGGTCATCTCTCCCCTGCTTGTGTCCTGAGTCCAGACCTAAGCCTCCAGACACAAAACAGCAGACATGAAAACAGAACACTGGATATACTCAGCATGTCAGGCAGCATCTGTACAGAGAGATAAACAGTTAACGTTTTCCATGGGAAGGGGAACAGTTAATGTTCAAGTCTGGGACAGTTCTGATGAAGGTTACCAGACCTGAAACGTTGCCTGTTTCTCTCTTCACAGACGCTGCCTGACCTGCTCAGTGTTTCCAACATTTTCTGTTTCAGGTTTTGAGCACCTGTAGTTGCTCTGCTTTATTTCCACAATAACAGGCTAGGGGTCCCGATGGGCAGTGCATAAGTCCCCAGATTCGCCCCTCTTCCAATTATCCTCAGTTCCTTTCCAGAGAGGTTTGCTAGTCTTTTAATCTTGGGTGGAGGTATGTGTAGGAGTTTAAGTCCTTTTGGATGGGTATGCACCTGTATCCTTGCGTGATGAAGCCAATGTGTGTGAAAGATCATATTGTACCAACTTTCTTGGTTGTTTATTGTAAAGAAAATGGCCCATGACCCAGATCAGGTGGTAAGGAAGGCGTATGGCATGCTTGCCGTTATTAGTCAAGGCACCGAGTTCAAGAGTCGTTATGTTGCAGCTTTACAAAACTCTGGTTAGGCCACAGCTGGAATATTGCATTTATTTCTGGTCACCCCATTATAAGAAGGAGGTGGAGGCTTCAGAGAGGGTGCAGAAGAGGTTCACCAGGCTGCTGCCTGGGTTAGAGGGCATGTGTTACAAGGAGAGGTTGGACAAACTTGGATTGTTTTCTCTGGAGCGGTGGAGGCTGAGGGGAGACCTGATAGAAGTTTATAAGATTACTAAAGGCATAGATAGGGTAGACAGAATCTTTTTCCCAGGGTCAAAATGTCTAATACTAGAGGGCATGCTCTTAAGGTGAGAGGGGGTAAGTTCGAAGGAGATGTGCGGGGCAAGTATTTTACACAGAGAGTGATGGGTGCCTGGAATGTGCTGACAGGGGTGGTAGTGGGGGCAGATACGATAGAGGCTCTTCGATAGGCACATGAATGTGCAGGGAATGGAGAGATATGGACATGGTGTAGGCAGGAGGGATTAGTTTAGTTAGGCAATTAACAACTAGTTTAATTAGTTCAGCACAACATCATGGGCCAGAGGGCCTGTTCCTGTGCTGTACTGTTCTACGTTTGACTCTGCCTGACCCCTTAAGGATCCCCTTGACCCTTCTACGCATGCGTCAAACATGCACACAGAAAACCAGCCAAAATCCGACAGTGTGGAAGACAGTGTAGATAAAATACCCGATACCTCAGTCCTTCCTGATCTGTCGCAGTACCCTGAATGATGAGGAGGACGAGTAAGTCAGTATAGGAGTAGGAGAAGGCCATTCAGCCCTTCGAGTCTGCTCCTCCATCCATCAAGATCATGGCTGATCAAGGAAGAATGACTGCCTCATTTCGCCAGCACCTTTTGTGATCTAAGGACTTGTTTCACGCAGTGGGACTGCTTTGTAAGTGCACTAATTTTCAACAATGCACCAAATGTGGAAATCAATGGCAGGGGGAGATCGGCAACTAACGAGGTGTTTTGAGGATTGATCCAGACTCTCCCGCCACAGAAAGCTACCATTGTTACAGTTTTGATTCCGTTTGACTAAATCCAATTACATGCTTGAGGAATGCATACATCATAAAGCAACAATTATCAAAGCAGAGAAGGATAAAAAATGTCGTTTTCCGGAAGCCCTAAACCATCTCAACTGAAAGAGGTCATTGGACTGCCTGCAATTCTTAGTTTTCTTCTTTGTACCTGGGGAAGGACAATTTCCTCTTCAGGGGTGAAACAATGGTTCATTAGATTGATCCCAGGTTCAACTAAGATAAGATAAGATTTCTTTATCAGTCACATGTATATCGAAACACACAGTGAAATGCATCTTTTGTGTAGAGTGTTCTGGGGGCAGCCCGCAAGTGTCGCCATGCTTCTGGCGCCAACATAGCACGCCCACAACTTCCTAACCTGTACGTCTTTGGAATGTGGGAGGAAACTGGAGCATCCAGAGGAAAACCACGCAGACACGGGGAGAACGTACAAACTCCTTACAGACAGTGGCCGGAATTGAACCTGGGTCTCTGGCGCTGTAAAGCGTTACACTAACCGCTAGCTACTGGAGTCCAAGTTCAAGTTTATTGTCATGGGTGCACATACCCAGCGTATAAATGCCATAAAAGTTAGCCTTTTGCAGCAGCAGCACAGTACATTACTCCACTGCCTTGACTCGACAAGACTAACAGAACTTTGGATTTCTGTGTGCACATACTTTAAGGGAGAGATGCCAAGGTGACAGTCATTGATTTTAGTGCTCATTCCCAAGCTCCATCAGAAGGTAGCATAGGAAATAGAACTAGGAGTAGACTATCCCTTCCTGCACCCGTTCACCATTCAATAGGATCATGACTGAGCTTTTACCTCTGCACTTACAAGTACATGGTTCCCTGAAAGTGGTGTCACAGGTAGACAGGGTGGTGAACAAGGCTTTTGGCAGGCTGGCCTTCATCAGTCAGGGTATTAAGTATAGAAGTTGGGACGTAATGTTGCAGTTATGCAAGATGTTGGTGAGACTGCATTTGGAATATTGTGTTCAGTTTTGGTCGTCCTGCTATAGGAAAGATGTCATTAAGCTGGAAAGAGTGCAAAGGAGAATTAGGGGGATGTTGCCGGGACTTGAGGGACTGAGTTATGGAGATTTGGGACTTTTTTCACTGGAGTGTAGGAGAATGAGAGGTGTATAAAATCATGAGGGGCGTAGATAGGGTGAATGCACACAGTGTTTTTCCCAGGGTTGGGGAATCAAGAACTAGGGGGCACAGGTTTAAGGTGAGAAGGGAGACATTTAATAGGAACCTGAGGGGCAACTTTTTCATCCAGAGGGTGGTCAGTATATGGAACGAGCTGCCAGAGGAGGTGGTTGAGGCAGGTACATCAACAATATTTCAAAGGTACTAGGACAGGTACATGGATAAGAAACCTTCAGAGGGATATGGGCCAAATGGGACTAGCTTAGTTGGGAACGTTGGTTGGCACATAGACACATACATATGTACACACGTTGACTCACAAACGTGGATACGCATGCATACACACTTCCATGCACACACACAGACATACACACACGTGCGTACAATGTGCACACACACCTGCACGCAGACAAAAAATACACAAACACATATGCACACAGACACACAAACACACCCGCACAAACACCCACACACACCCTTCATGCCGAGTGCCTGATCAAAGAGGAGTGAGAGGCAGAGAGGTTTAGGGAGAGAATTCCAGAGCTTGGCAGCTTAATGGACGAAAACAGAAACACTAGTGACGTGGTAAATGAAGCAGGGAATGGGGAGTAGGGCAGAACCAGATGAGGGGAGGATTAGTTACAATAATAGAGTTGTCAACTATTTAACAATACAGCATTTATAATCCAGGAAAGGATTCTGCATTGTTGCTTAGTGTTCTATGTTTCAAAGGAACAATTCTCTGCCTGAATAAACTGCCTGATTTGGAGAGAAACAGTGAGTATCTACACAGCTGGGGAACAAATGGACGAGAGGTGACTTGATAGAGGTGTACAAGATGATAAGAGGCATAGATCGAGCGGACAGTCAGAGACTTTTTCCACAGGGTGACAATGGCTAACACGAGGGGGCATAATTTTAAGGTGATTGGATGAAGGTGTAAGGGGGATGTCAGGGGTAAGTTTTTTTTTACACAGAGAGTGGTGGGTGCATGGAACGCACTGCCGGCAGAGGTTCTGGGGGCAGATACATTAGGGACAGATAAGAGACTCTTAGATAGACACATGAATGATAGAGAAATGGGGGGCTATGTGGGAGGGAAGGTTTAGATAGATCTTAGACCGGGATAAAATGTTGGCACAACATTGTGGGCCGCAGTGCCTGTACTGTGCTGTAGTGTTCTATGTTCTATGTTCTACTAGGTAATGCACGTCAGCTGTATGAACAGTGGAAGCTTCTATCAAACTCTGTTTAACCTGTGGGCACTGACCTCCTGTTTAAGTTTTTATAAGCAATGTCACTGCAAAACATTTTTTTCAAAAATGTGTTGGAATAAACTTCATTAGCTTGGATTATCAAGGGCAAAGCTTCCTAGTTAAGACCTTCCTTTGATAATCATTTTCGTAAAGGGAGCCTGGTTGTGCGGACACAAGAGACGGCAGATGTTGGCGTCAGGAGCACCACACAATCTGCTGGAGGAACTCAGCGGGTCGAGCAGCATCTGTGGGAGGAAAGGAATTGTCTAGGTTTCGGGTCGAGACCCTGCATCAGGACTTTGATCGTGCAGGGTCTCGACCCGAAACGTCGACAATTCCTTTCCTCCCACAGATGCTGCTCGACCTGCTGAGTTCCTCCAGCAGATTGTTTGTCAAGCCTGATTGTGTACCAGGTAAATATGGGAGATCCCAATGTGTAGTGTAGTGAGGCAGGCACGGTAGTGTAGCAGTTAGTGTAACGCTATTACAGCACCAGTGACCCGGGTTCAATTCCCGCCGCTGTCTGTAAGGAGTTTGCACGTTCTCCCTGTGTCTGCGTGGGTTTCCTCCGGGTGCCCGGGTTTTCTCCCACATTCCAAAGACATACGGGTTAGGAAGTTGTGGGTGTGCTATGTTGGCACCGGAAGCGTGGCGACACTTGTGGGCTGCCCCCAGAACACTCTTCGGCCCAACCAGTCCGTGCTGACCATGGTGCCCCACCAGCTAGTCCCAATTTCCTGTGTTCGGCCCGTATCCCTCCAAGCCCCATCCCTCCATGTACCTATCCAAGTGCTTCTTAAATGAAACTGTTGTACCTGCCTCAACCACTTCCTCTGGCAGCTCGTTCCATATACTCACCACCCTCTGCATGAAAAAGTTGTCCCTCGGGTCCATTTAAATCATTCCCCTCCTACCCTAAACCTATGCCCCCCTAGTTTTGGACTCCCCTACCCTGGGGAATAGACTTACCATCCACCATATCTATGCCTCTCATAATTTTAAACACTTCTATAAGGTCGCCCCTCATTCTCCTACGTTCCAAGGAATAAAGACCTCCCCTGCCCAACCTCTCCCTATAACATTATATTTACTCATTATACTCATGTACTGTAAATCTTTGTAATTTCTTTACAGTTTTCTTAGTGGATGGCTAACTAAATTGGTTTATTATTGTCACATGTACCGAGGTACAGTGAAAAACTTTGTTTTGCATGCCATCCATACAGATCAATTCATTACATCAGTATATCAAGGTAGTACAAGGGAAAAGCATTAATAGAATGCAGAATATACATTGAATGGTTCCCTGGTATGATAAGATGGACTCTTGACCTCACAATCTACCTCGTTATGGCCTTGCACCTTATTGTCTGCCTGCACTGCACTTTCTCTGTAACTGTAACACTTTATTCTGCATTCTGTTATTGTTTACCCTTGTACTACCTCAATGCACTGTGTAATGAATTGATCTGTATGAACATTATGCAAGACAAGTTTTTCACTGTACCTGGGTACATGTGACAATAATAAACCAATTCCAATACAGAGAAAGTGCAGTGCATTCAGACAATAAGGTGCAAGGCCATGACAAAGTAGATTGTGAGGTCAAGAGTCCATCGTTGGAGAGATGAGAGATATCTTTATTAGTCACATGTACATCGAAACACACAGTGAAATGCATCTTTTGCGTAGAGTGTTCTGGGGGCAGCCCGCCAGTGTCGCCACGCTTCCAGCGCCAACATAGCATGCCCACAACTTCCTAACCCGTACGTCTTTGGAACATGGGAGGAAACTGGAGCACCCGGAGGAAACCCACACAGACGCAGGGAGAACGTACAAACTCCTCACAGACAGCGGTGGGAATTGAACCCGTGTCACTGGTGCTGTAATAGTGTTACACTAACCGCTACACTACCGTGCCTGCCATGCGTGAGAGAAGAGAAAGGAAAGGATCTGATAAGAAGAGGGTTGAGAGAGAGGGAGGGGACACTGTGGGAGAGGATAAGGAGGTGGGAAGTCTCAGGGCTGGAGGGGAATAAGTGGGGAAGATTATGTAGACAAAACTGCGTGAGGTTGCGTCCATCTATGGGTGTGTGTCCATGTGTGGGTCAACTATGATTAAACAGATTGTGCGCTGATCCCCCACAGCAGAACCTGATCTCCAGTTGTCTCGGACGCTCTTTACCACTGAACAAAGACCTCACGCTGTCCTTACAATGGCTGGTGTAATACCCACATCAAAGGAATTCACAGAACTGGAGGCAAAACCAGTCAGTCTCAGCTTCGAGCAACTGTCTGAAGATCAACAGAATCAGTGCAGCAAGCAACCTCGCGATTCTATTACCTTGACAAAACACTCGTCAGTTCGTGTTCTGCCAACTGTTTGAAGTTCCTGTTTGTTTAGCAGAGTAATGATTGCCATCTGTTGTGTTTCATGTAAAACCACTTGATGTTTACACATTACCATCGGAGCCATGGTTGACGCCAACATCTATTGGGCAACAGTCACCTTCCTTCCTGACAAAACCCATACAGAAGGCATACTTCTGAGTTATCCATGAATAATTAGATACCAGCATCAGAGTCAGTGCCAGTAAGCAACTTGGCACAGTGTTTCATTACAAGCCAGCAGGTTCGGAGCAGATTGTTCCCCTGTGACTAATTAGGTTCAAATTTAAGGCTGGACTCACAACTACCTGATGTCCAGTGGGTATACCATGTCACCAATAAACCGTCTGTTCCCATCATTGCTTAGAGCACGTCCTCAATTTAAAATAACAAGTCAGATTATTCCTTTCCCACATGTAAAGGGTCACAATTTTTACTGTTCCCACGCATGGTTTTACCTTAGAATAAAATCTTGAGGTGCGTAGATTAGATGGATGGTCCCAGGGTAGGGGAGTCTAAAACCAGAGGGCACAGGTTCAAGGTGAGGGGGGGAAAAATTTAAAGTGGACCTGAGGGGCAAGTTTTTTTTCCCCCCACACAGAGGGTGGTGGGTATGTGGAACGAGCTGCCAGAGGAATTGGTAGAGGCAGCTCCCTGGATAGGGAAGGTTTAGAGGGATACAGGCCAAATGCAGGCAAATGGGACTAGCTCAGGTATACAACTTGGTCGGCATGGATGAGTTGGGCTGAAGGGCCCGTTTCTGTGCTGTATGACTCTAATTTATGAGGGCAGTCTCTGACAAAGAGCAAGGTTGACTGAAGTTCTCACATGCCAAGACACTCAGCATTTTGGCTGCACTTCAGCCCCACGCTCCTGATCTTTGGTCACCCGGTGCGGAGGGGGAAGGGTTGGTCGGGGGATCTCCTGGTCGGTCTGCTCCTGGGCCTGGCCAAAGTGGCCATTCACGGGTCTGGGCAGTGGGCAGGCGAGGGTTCTGCCCGAGCTGATTGCCTGCCCCTCTTCTGAGGTTACATCCATGCTCGTGCGTCTCTAGGGAAGGAGGACGCGGTATCCACGGGTACGAGTTTATGACTCTCCATTCCATACTATCTGTTTAAGGTTTCTCTCTTTCATGGAATTCTGAGTTCAATCCCACTCCAGAGATTTGAACACCAAATAAGTTTAACCTCACAGTGCAGTCCTGAGGGAAGACTGTCCCAAGCTCCATGCTACAGGAACAACTTCCCTCCGTTCACCCTCTGTAAACCAGTCATGACTTTGGGGCTTCTTTGCCCCAAGGAGAATGTCCCCAGCTCCTACAGGCTCACCCTGGAACTCAAATCCCTCATCCCTGGAAGCATTCTGGTAAATCTTTCCTGCGTCCTGTCTAGAACGTTCATGCACAGCAAGCTCCCACGAATAGCAATTTGATAACAACTATAATCTTTATTCAGTGATTTTGACCTTGGTGTCTTGTCCACATGTCACTGAAGACTCCAGCAAACTCCTACAGATGTGCAGCGGAAAGCATTCTGACCGCTTGCATCACAACCTGGTCTGGGAGCTCCAATGCGCAGGAAGACAAGAGGCTACAGAGAGTGGTGGACTCAGCCAGTTCCATCATGGTACAGCCCTCCTGACCATCGAGGACATCTACAACAGGTGATGTCTCAGGAATGCGACATCCATCATCAGGGACCCTCACTATCCTGGTCATACCTTCTTACATAGAAGCTAGAACACTACAGCACAGGAACAGGCCCTTTGGCCCACGATGTTGTGTCGAACTAATTAGGTTAATGACACCCAATCCCTTCTGCCCGCACATGGTCTATGTCCCTCCACCCTCTGCATATTCATGTGCCTGTCTATGAGCCTCTTAAGCACCCTTATCGTATCTGCCTCCACCACCACCCCTGGCAGCACATTCCAGGCACCCACCACTCTGTGTAAAAACCTTACTCCCTCTCACCTTAAATGCATGCCCTCTAGTATTAGGCATTGCAACACCAGGAAAAGATACCAGCTGTCTACTCTATCTATGCCTCTCATAAATAAAATGCCAACAAAACTAAAATGCTGGAAATACTCAGCAGGGCAGCAACTGTAGAGAGAGAAACCGAGCGAACGTTTCAGGTTGATGACCATCCATCTTCAACTTGAAACATTAACTCTGTTTATCTTCCCATAGATGCTGCCTGACATGCGGTGTATTTACAGCACTTTGAGTTTATTTCAGAAGTCCTCACTCATCCTCAAGGGCCATGGAATTGGAATTGAAATTGGAATTGGTTTATTATTGTCACATGTACCAGGTACAGTGAAAAACTTGTCTTGCATACCGTTCATAGAGATCAATTCATTACAGTGCATTGAGGTAGTACGGGGAAAACAATACAGAATGCAGAATTAGGTGTCACAGTTACAGAGGAAGTGCAGTTCAGGCAGACAATAAGGTGCAAGGTCATAACAAGATAGATTGTAAGGTCAAGAGTCCATCTAAGGAAGTAGATAAGTTCATAAGAAATCGGAGGAGTCGGCCATCTGGCCCGTTGAGCCTGCTCTGCCATTCAATAAGATCATGGCTGATCTGGCTAACTCCATCTACAAGTTTGCAGATGATACCACTGTAGTAGGCCGTATCTCAAATAACAATGAGATGGAGAACAGGAAGGAGATAGAGCACTTAGTGGCATGGTGTCATGACAACAACTTTTCCCTCAGTATCAGCAGAACAAAAGAGCTGGTCATTGACTTCAGGAAAGGGGGCGGTGCACATGCACCTGTCTACATCAATGGTGCTGAGGTCAAGAGGGTTGAGAGTTCTCAGGAGCGAACATCACCAATAGCCTGTCCTGGTCCAACCACATAGACACCACGGCTAAGAAAGCTCACCAGCACCTCCAATTCCTCAGGAGCCTAAAGAAATTTGGCATGTCCCCTTTGACACTCACCAACTTTTATCGATGCACCATAGAAAGCATCCTATCTGGATGCAACATGGCTTGGTACGGTAACTGCTCTGCCCAGGACCGCAAGAAACCACAGAGAGTTGTGGACACAGCCCAGCACATCACGGACACCAGCCTCCCTTCCATGGACTCTGTCTATACCTCTCGCTGCCTTGGTGAAGCAGCCAGCATAATCAAAGACCCCACCCACCCGGGTCATTCTCTCTTCTCTCCTCTCCCATCAGGCAGAAGATACAGGAGCCAGAGGGGACATACCACCAGGCTCAAGGACAGCTTTTGTCTCATGACAACTGCCGTTCCATTCTCACATGCATCAAATGTTTCTTGGTTTATTGCCTGTGCCACTGACATGTTATTATTCAGTGGCCTATAGACAACTCCCACCAGTCCTTTACTATTCCTAATCTCTGCCCAGATGGACTCAACATTCTGCTCCTTAGACCTTATATCGTCTCTCACTATCACCCTGATCTCACTCTTAACTAAGAGCGCTACCCCACCTCCCTTACCTTCCTGCCTATCCTTCCGTATCACCTGATACCCTAGGATATTTAATTCCCACTCATCTCCACCCTGCAACCACATCTCCGTAATGGCCACTAAATCACACCCCTTTCTACTGATTTGTGCCACATTCACTGACCTTGTTTCAAATACTACGGGCATTCAGATAAAGTGCCCTTACACTCATTGTCCTTTCAGAATCCAGTAACCTTTGTGTCCTTTGCATTTGACTTTTCTGTTCTCCACTCTTACTTTTCTCTTTTCTAACTTTTGCTCTGGTCTCTGCTTTGCTTCCCTCTGTCTTTCTGCTCGGATTCCCACCACCCTGCCATATTAGTTTGAACCCTCCCCAACAGCACTAGCAAACAATCCTCCTAGGACATTGCTCCCAGTCCTGCCCGGGTGTAGACCGTCCAGTCTGTACTGGTCCCACCTCCCCCAGACCTGGTCCCAATGCCCCAGGAATCTGAAACCCTCCCTCCTGCACCACTGCTCAAGCCGCATATTCATCCTTACTGTGCTGCTATTCCTATTCCTACTCTGACTAGCATGTGGCACAGGTATAATCCTGAGATTACTACCTTTGAGGTACTCCTTTTTAATTTCCTAGTTCCCTAATTTCAGTTTGTAGGACTTCATCCCATTTTTCCCTATATTGTTGGTACCTACATGCACCACTACAACTGGCTGTTCACCCTCCACTTCCAGATTGCCCTACAGCCGCTCTGAGACATTCCTGACCCTCGCACCCAGGAGGCAACACACCAACCAGGAGCCCTGTTTGCGGCCACAGAAGCTCCTGTCTAGTTCCCTCACCGTGGAATCCCCTACCACTGTAGCTCCGCTACTCTTTTTCCTGCCCTCCTGTGCAGCAGATCCACTCACGGTGCCGTGATCCTGGCTACTGCTGCCTTCCCCTGATGAACCATCTCCCCCAACCGTATCCAAAGCGGTATATCTGTTTTGGAGGGAGATGACCACAGGGGACTCCTGAACTACCTTCCTGCTACTGCTCTACCTGTTGGTCACCCATTGCCTGTCTTTCCCTAAGCCTTTAAACTGCGGTGTGACCAACTCACTAAACGTGCTATCCACAACATTCTCGGCATCGCGGATGCTCCAAAGTGAATCCATGCACAGATCCAGTGCCGTCATGTAGTCTGTCAGAGGACACACTTCCTGCACACGTGGTCATCAGGGACACTGGCAGCCTCCCTGAGTCCCCACATTGCGCAGGAGGAGCATGACACAGGTCTGAGCCTACCTGCCGTGACTAAAAAGCTTTGAGAGAAGTTAAAGAGACAAAAGAAGAATAAAAACTTACCCTCACCTTCCCTTAGTGCTACTCCCCCTCCTCACTGAAGCCTGGCATTCACCAAAGCTCACACTTAAATAACCAGGAGCATTTTGACTAGACAGCAGCCCCTCTCAAAATGGTAGTTCCTCTTGACCCTAACTTCTTTTTATTAGATGCTGATAATTAGTTAATTAGCCAATCACCTATTAACTAACAATTAGCTGACTTACCTCTTAAATTCCTGCAAGTGAAACTCACAAGCAAGCAACGAGACTCAGCTCTTTTTCAATTCTCCCGCTCTCGCTCCAAGTCCCGAGCTCCTGCAAGTTCAAGAACCATTCAATAGTCTTATAACAGTGGGATAGAAGCTGTCCTTGAGCCTGGTGGTACGTGCTTTCGGGCTTTTGTGTCTTCTGCCCGATGGGAGAGGGGAGAATCATTTACTGCCACACTTAGAGTACTGGGTCCAGTTCTGGTTGCCTCATTATAGGAAGGATGTGGAAGCATTGGAAAGGGTGCAGAAGAGATTTACCAGGATGCTGCCTGGTTTGGAGAGAATGCATTATGAGGAGAGACTAAAGGAGCTAAGGCTTTACTCTTTGGAGAGGAGGATGAGAGGAGACATGATAGAAGTGTACAAAATATTAAGAGGAATAGATAAAGTGAACAGCCAGCACCTCTTTCCCAGGGCACCAATGCTCAATACAAGAGGGCATGACTTTAAAGTAATGGGTGGGAAGTTCAAGGGAGATATCAGAGGAAGGTTTTTTACCCAGAGAGTGGTTGGGGCATGGAATGTGCTGCCAGGGGCGGTGGTGGAGGCAGGTACATAGGTCAAATTCAAGAGATTACTAGATAAGCATATGGAGGAATTTAAAATAGAGGGATATGTGGGAGGAAGGGGTTAGATAGTCTTAGGTGAGGTTTAAAGGTTAGCACAACTTTGTGGGCTGAAGGGCCTGTATTGTGCTGTACTGTTCTATGTTCTATGTTCTTTGAGAGAGTGAGTGAGGCCTCAGTTTAAGATATCATGAGGATGAAGCAACCTTGGACAGTACAGCACTCCCACAAACATACACTGGAAGGGTCAGCCTGAATTTTGTGCTCAAGTCTCTAGGATGGGATCAGCACTCACCAGAATGTTACCCATTGATTACAGCCTACGCTTAGAAGGGTTCTACATTATAATTTGCTGAGGGAACTGTCGGTACATTTTTACGAAGGTATCATATGCTCCTGATAGACAACACCCAGACAGCTACAGAGAACCAGATACTCTGCAAGCTGACTGGTTTTTATCACTGCAATCTAACATGTGCATCACAGTCCCTAATGGCACCAAGCAGCCAGCCCACTGTGTGAGGTTACCACTAATTAATCAAACTGCAAAATGAGTGAGATGGAAGTGATTCTGAACTTGCAGGCAGAAACAGTGCAGAGCCTAGGACCAACTCACCTTCAGGTGCTTAATGACGTTCTGCTTGCTTCTAACATAACAGATTAGGAATCAGAGGAATTAATATCTGGCAACCCAGTGAGAAAAATTGGAGGGGAAAAATTGAGAAAGGGTTATGTGGGGGGAGAGTTCACTTTCTCTGAACACGTGGTATGTCTGAAAAATTGGATGGGATCAGGAGAGATTGGGATGAGATTCAATGGGTCAGTTGAAATTATCTCTGGGCCAAATGATGCTGATTAACAGAGGGATCTTGGGGTGCAGGTTCATAGCTCTCTGAAAGTGGAAACACAAGTAGATAGAGTGGTAAAGAAGGCATATGGCATGCTTGCCTTCATTGGTCGGGGTCTTGAGAATAAAAGTCAAAAAGATATGTTGCAGCTGTATATAACTTTGGTTAGGTCACATTTGGAGTACTGTGCGTAGTCCTGGTTGCCCCATTATGGGAAGGATGTGGAGGCTTTGAAGAGGGTGCAGAAGAGGTTCACCAGTATGGTGCCTGGATTAGAGAGTGTTAGCTATAAGTAGAGGTTGGACATACTTGGATTGTTTTCTCTGGAGTGTCAGAGGCTGAGGGGAGACCTGACAGAAGTTTATAAAATTATGAGAGGCATAGATAAAATAGATAATCTGATCCTAACCCCAAACCCAACCCCACTTCCAGCTCTGGCCACAGATCCACCCCCATTTCCTGACCATTCCCTGATCCCAGGTACTCCTGACCTTGATTTTTAAGTATGCAGATTTGCAGATGGGAAGTCAATGGATAACCAGGACTTGGTGTAAACCCCTCAGAGAAGAAAAGCCTCCTCACCTCATTTCAGACTCTTGTGTCCCCTTCACACCTCACTATCCCACCCAAGTTTGCACCATTGACAAGCCTGGATACATTACAGAGACAGGAGACATAAAGGACTGCAGATGCTGGAATCTGGAGCAAAAAACAAACTGCTGAAGGAATACGGCGGGTCAGGCAAAATCTGTGGAGGGAAATGGACAGTCAACTTTTCAGGTCGAGACCCTTAATCTTTGCTGGACCCGCTGTCTGACCTGCTGACTTCCTCCAGCATCTTGTGTTCTGGATATATAACGTATTGCCTTTTCTACTGTCCTGATCTTTATAATAGCTGGGAGTCCAATACTGATCCCTGGGACACCATGCGAAATACATGGTTATTCCTATGTTTCCTTTTCCGTCCTTTAACTTCCATCCGTGCCGATATACAGGGCTTCGATGTTTCATTTGCTTTTCGGTTCAGTCTCAGGGGGCAAGTTTCCAGTTAGTAACTTTCCTTGACATGATCAAGTTGGTTGTCACAGACTCAGTGGGCCAAGGGCCTGTTTCCACACTGTATGACACTAATTCTAAACCCCTGGTACTCCAATTCCAATTCTAATGCTCTAAAAAGTATTTTCAGCTTTGAGGACAAAACCTGTAGGCAAATAAAGCCACTTCCAGTTTCCATAGTGAACTGCAGCCAAGTTGGTAACAGTGACAAATATTACCTGCACAAACTCATCCATTGCTACACACCTGTACACTGGTCGGGGATTCTTTCTCCTGAATTACACAGTCACATCACTGATCTGCATACATGTAAATTGGTAAATTGTTTTTATTGTCACATGTACAGAGGTACAGTGAAAAACCTGTCTTGGCTACTGTTCATACAGTGGATTGAGGTAGTACAAGGTTAAACAATAACAGAATACAGAATAAACGGTTACAGTTACAGAGAAAGTGCAGAGCAGGCAGACAATAAGGTGCAAGGCCATAATGAGGTAGATTATGAGGTCAAGAGTCCATCTCATTGTACTAGGGGACCATTCAATAGTTTTATAACAGCGGGATAGAAGCTGTCCTTGAGCTTGGTGGTACGTGTTTTCAGGCTTTTATACTTTCTGCCTGATGGGAGGGGGGAGAAGCTAGAATGATCGGGGTGGGTGAGGTCTTTGATTATGTTGGCTGCTTTACTGAGGCAGCGGGAAGTGTAGACAGAGTCCATGGAGGGGAGGCTGGGTTCCGTGATGTGCTGAGCTGTGTCCACGACTCTCTACGCTTTCTTGCGGTCCCGGGCAGAGCAGTTGCTATACCAAGCTGTGATGCATCTGGCATGTCCACAAGAAGCTGGGGTTAGCCAGTGGCTCATGCACAATATCCACACTTTCAAAGCTGCATTGATGAAATAAAACACACAGAGCTCTTCAGGATGCATTCTTATTGTTATTCTTAGAAAAAAATTGAAAAATTCAAGCTCTGCTAATATTTTACCAGAAACCAAATAAGCCCTCATTCCACATGACAAACTCTTGTGTTGCAGCTTAATATCCTGATATACTACAGCTACTGGTTCACCCTCGTCTACCTCCTCAAAAATACTAATGGTTTATTAATTCCTTTTCACAAATCATGCTAATTCTGCCGAATCACATTACGAGTATCTTCATGCTATTTTACCAAGTCTTTAAAAATAGAATACAACATTTTCCCAAAAACTGAGACCAGTCTGTAGTTCCTCCGTTTTCTCTCTGCTGAATAGTACTGTTGCATTTGCCATCTTCCACTTCATCTAGGATCAGTGATACATTCAGGGAATGTTGGAAGATCATTAATATTGTGCCCATTATCTCTGCAGTCACTTTAAGAGATGTCTAAAAGTGCTGGAGCTTTAAGTGGTTTACACCAATTAATTTCTCCAGCAGTTTATCCTCAGTGACATTAATTACTTAAAGCTTTGTTTAGCTCCTGTTTCCTACTCTACTTAAGATATGAATATTGCTGTAAAGATGGAGCACAGATAATTGTTTCATATCTCAATTATTTCTTCATTCGGCACTATAATTTGTCTAACGCAAAGGGTCCTGTGTTAACTATCAATCCTCTCTTCCTCATCAAAATCACTTCTTTATATTTATTTGTTTCTATCCTATTTTCTCCCTCATTATCAATACTTCTGTTGCCTCTTTCTGATACTCTGGCCTGATATTCCTCTCGGAAACATTAGATCCAATGTCTTTTAGTATAATTCTATTCTTAACTTCCTTGGTTGGTCACAAATGGACCATTTTTCCTGTGCCATTTTTATTCCTTAAAGGAATGTCTGTTAGTAGTTGCTGTTGTTCATTACTGCCAAGCCTCTTAACCTAATTTCCTCAATCTGCCTTCGACAACACTTAACTAGAGGCTCGTCTTTACCACAGTTCAGGAACAGAGTTTCTGGCTTAAGTGTGTCACTCACAACCTCATAGTATTCAAGTATATTGTGATCACTTTTCCTTCAAGAATCCTTTATTATGAATTACTACTAATTAACCCTCTCTCATTACACATGGTCTAAAATTGCTTGTTCCCTGGCTAGTTATATGATGCATTGCTCCAAGAATCCATACCAAGCACATTCCATGAACTCGTCTTAAGAAACTACAGCAGAACCCCACATTATGGCAGTCTGGGTCATGGAAATTTGCCCTTACGGAATTCACAAATCACTACCAAAAATATGAAATACGGAATAAAAATTTGCATTTACAGAATTTATGTGAATAAATAAATAAATAACACAACGTGTATATAGAGAACTGAACTAGTTTACCAAAGACAACATTGCAGGCTGCTGGTTCACAGCGGGAAGCCACTTAAAGGATTTGCTTTAGAAACTGACATGGCAATCTCTTCTATTGATACCTGTACATGGATACTTTATCAAACAATGTAGCATCCATTTTTAGTGAACTGAAACAACAGTCCTTTCTCTTCCACCTACAATACAATCAGAATCCCCTTGCTTATGGACCACACATCTATGGGGGTATTATTGTTGAGAGAAAAGCTTCCCGTAGGAAAGCATCTCCACTTATGATATGGATTTCAATGGGAAAAAATTGTGATACGGGCATTTTTTTAGGAACGCAACCCTTCCGTAACCGGGGGCTATGCTGTATTTTTGCCAATTTGATTTGCCCTGTCTCAACGGAGATTAAAATCTCTCATGACTATCATATTACCTTTGCAACAACCTTCTCTTATTTCTTGATTAATTCCAGCTCCTTTGCTGTTGTGAGATGTGCAAGCATGAAGATTAGTGCCACAAACACTTGAATAAGAAAGAATTTGGTAAATTGGTAAATTGGTTTATTATTGTTACATGTACAGAGATACAGTGAAAAACTTTGTTTTGCATGCCATTCATACAGATCATTTCATCACATCAGCACATTGAGGTAGTACAAGGTAAAACAATAACAGTGTGCTACAGTTACAGAGAAAGTGAAGTGCAGGCAGACAATAAACTGCAAGGCCTAACGAGGTAGATCGTGAGGTCAAGAGTCCATCTTATCGTACGAGGGAACCGTTCAATTGTCTCATAACAGTGGGATAGAAGCTGTCCTTGAGCCTGGTGGTATGTGCTTTCAGCCTTTTGTATCTTCTGCACGATAGGAGAGGGGAGAAGAGAGAATGTACAGGGTGGGTGGGGTCTTTGATTATGTTGGCTGCTTTACCGAGGCAGTGAGAAGTGTAGACAGAGCCCATGGAGGGGAGACTGGTTTCTAACCCTCATTTCTGAAATTGAAGTCATCTACGATTTCAAAGAAAATTGGGTTGCTAAATTCAGTATGGAATAATGTGTGCTATAATGCATGGTACCCCTGTGAATACGTACCACATACAATGACTGCATAATCTCCATGCACTGTCAAACAGCATTGTGATTTTGTGTAGAATCATTATATATTCCCTCTGGACTGTAGTTCTGGGTACAACGTACAATGGCTGTCTGTTTTCCAACCATGTGGATAACTATGTTTCCATATACAATGCTCTATAATTTCCATGTTAATTTCTGTTTAATTATTTGTGTTAATAATCTCTGTAAGATGAAGGTACCGTTTGCAATGTCCTCTTTGACAGTGTGGCTATTTCACAATCCTGGTCAGGAGCCTGGAGAATTCAATAATATTAAAACCCCAACCAGGGATAACTTTGTTATTTTGTATTCTGGCTGCTAACTCCATCCAATTATGCATTTTTGCCAGAAATCCCACCTGTCAGCCTCAATTCAAGTGATTACTCTGGGTGAGTAGGTTTCAATGAAGAAAAAGATCGACTTCCAACTTCCAAATAGTGCTGCAAATCGGACCATGTTTTTATAATAGAAAGTCTCTGCACATCAATACTGGCCTGGTTAACAAATCAGAGGCGTTGTGAATTTGTATTTCACCGTATCTTTTTATTGGGTGTTTGTACATTGAATGAAAGTAAGCTCTCTGCTCTTTGGTATCCAGCTTGGTAGCTAATAGATCGACTGAGTCAGTAAGTTAATCTGAACTCCAAGAGGGAGGAGGACATTTGGCTCCTTGGGCCTCCTCTACGTTCAATAAGATCAGGGCTGATTGGCTGCCTCAACGCCACTGACCTCTGCCCTGGTTGACAGGGATGAAAAGATTAGTCCAGGAGCCCAAAAATCCTGGGATTCCCCTCAGGAATCTATTCAGATCTCTCTGCCTTTGACAACCTTCCTGATGTAAGTTGTTGACAATCAAACTGTAGCAATAATTAGTCTAGGTTTCTCCTACCCTCAAAGTCAAAGTCAAGTTTATTGTCAAACGCACAAGTCCAAGAGAGCCTTTGGCACTTTGGCCTTCATAAATCAGGGCATTGAATACAGGAGTTGGGATGTTATGTTGAAGTTGTACAAGACATTGGTGAGGCCGAATTTAGAGTATTGTGTGCAGTTCTCGTCACCTACCTAAGCTTGAAAGAGTGCAGGGAAAATTTACACAGATGCTGCCGGGACTTGAGGACTTGAGTTATAGAGAAAGGCTGAATAGGTTAGGAGTTTATTCCCTGGAGTGCAGGAGAATGAGGGGAGATCTTATAGAGGTTTACAAAACTATAAGGGGTACAGATAGTGTGAATGCATGCAGGCTTTTTCCCCTCAGGATGGATGAGCCTAGAACTAGAGGTCATCGGTTTAGGGTGAAAGGTGAAATATTTAAGGGGAATCTGAGGGGAAACTTCTTCACTCAGAGGGTGGTGCGAGTGTGGAACGAGCTGCCAGTGGGAGTGGTAGATGCGGGTTCAATTGTAACATTTAAGAGAGGTTTAGATAGGTGCATGGATGGGAGGAATTTGGAGGGATATGGTCCAGGTGCAGGAAGATGGGACAAGGCAGAAGATCAGGTCGGCATGGACTAGATAGGCCGAAGGGCCTGTTTCTGTGCTGTAGTACTCTATGACTTTATGTATGCACAGGTGCAATGAAAAACTTACTTGCAGCAGCATCACAGGCACATAGCATCAGATAAGCAGCATTCACAAGAAAAACATAAATTAAACATAAATTATACCCAATTTTTACAAGAAAGAACACAATTAGAACAAAAAAGTATTGTAGTGTAAAGTGATCAAAGTGGTCATAGTGTTGCTATACTGAGGTAGTGATTAGGGTTGTGTTGGTTGGTTCAAGAACTGAATGGTTGAAGGGAAGTAGCTGTCCCTGAACCTGGTGGTGTGGGACTTCTGTACCTCCTGCCCGATGGGAGCTGCAAGAAGATGGCACGGCCCAGATGGTGGGGATCTTTGATGACGGATGTTGCCTTCTTAAGGCAGCGCCTTGTGTAGATACTACTGATGGTGGGGAGGGATGTGCCCGTGATGTACTGGGCGGAGGCCACTACTCTCCGCAGCGTCTCACATTTCTGCCCATTCGAATTGCCGTACCAAACCGTGATGCAGCCAGTCAGGATACTTTCAACAGTACAACTGTGGAAGTTTGTTAGAGTGTTTGATAACTTTCTGAAGCTCCCTAAACTTCTAAGAAAGTAAAGATGCTGGTGCGCATTCCTCGTGATTGCATTTATGCTTTTTACGGGATCATTCCTCAACCAGATAGGCTGGGTTTGTTTCCCATGGATATTGAGCAATGACCTGGGAGGCACACCAAATTATGAGGGGCATAGATATGATAGATAATAGGAACTTTTTTCCCCTAGCAGAGGTATCTAGGGGCAGGCACGGTAGTGAAGTGGTTAGCATAACACTATCACAGCGCCAGCAACCCAGGTTCAATTCCGACTGCTGTCTGTAAGGAGATTGTACGTTCTCCCCGTGTCTGCATGGGTTTCCTCCGGGTGCTCCGGTTTCCTCCCACGTTCCAAAGATGTATGGGTTAGGAAGTTGTGGGCATGCTATGTTGGCGCCGGAAGCGTGGTGACACTTGCGGGCTGCCCCCAGAACACTCGACGCAAAAGATGCATTTCACTGTGTGTTTCGATGTACATGTAACTATTAAAGACATCTTATCTTATAAAACTAGAAGGTATAGAATTTGGGTAAGGGGTGAGATGTTTAGGGAGGATTTGAGGAAGATTTCTTTTCATCCAGAGGGTGGTTGGAATCTGGAACGCACTGCCTGAGGGGATTTTGAAGGGAAGTACTCTCACATCACTGAAGAAGTATCTCAAGCACTTGAATCACCAAGGCATAGACAGCTACGGCCCAAGTGCTGGTAAGTGGGATTAGTATAAATGGGTTCTTGGTAGGCCTGAAGATGATGGATCTGTTCTTGTGTTATATGGACTGAACTCCTGCTCCCAGTTGTTAGAATCTCAATTGCTTCAGCCCTCTGGTCTTTTTCATTCTCCTTTTCCAACAGTTGTTTCCAACTTTCAAACCCACAAGTGCGATCTCTCTATTCATAATCTGTTTCCATAGCAACCCAATTCATAACCTACCACATACAATTACAAAATGTTCAACTAAATCGTGATGAAATTCGGTACACAACATGTACAAAAAAAAATTAATTGCAACTAAAACAATTCTACATAAGAAAGATTGAGCCAAAAACAATCCTGACATAAACAATGTCAGACCAAATCATTAACTTGCCTTTTCTGTTTCTGATGGATTCATTGTCTGACTTCAATCTTTCTGCTTTTATTAAATGCTCAGTAAACTGATTTATTTAGTGGAATGTTATGTGATGCAGATCAGAATTCATATAGTAACTAGACTCAAACGTATGTAATTCCCTGTCCAGTCAAAGCAGTCAAATTAATTGGCACCCCATCCACCACTTTAATCCTTCATTTCCTCTGCAGCCAGCATTCAGTGCCTCCATCATGTACCACCTACGAATGCACTGCAGTTACTCACCCAGGCTACTCCAATAGCACCTCCCAGTCCTGTGACTACTACCACCAAGAAGGTCGAGCAGGGACTTAGGAACAACCTCTCAGCTCCACTCTGTCAGTTCCGTTAAGAACTTTATTTGCCACCATCTTTAATTCTTCTAAAGTAGGGAATATACCCCTGATCAAACAGGCATGGAGTTGTACAGGACAGAAACAGGCCCTTCTGCCCACCACATCCATGCCGACCTCTTTGCCCATCTGCACTAATCCAGGGGTTTGCTGGCATTAGAACCATATCCTTCTATGTCTTGCCTATTTAAGTGTTTGCCTGAATGTCTCTTAAACACCACGATTGTATGTGATTCCATCTCCTCCTCTCACAGCATATTCCAGATATCAACCATTTTCTGCATAAAAAAACTTACTCCTCAAATTCCTTTCAATCTCCATCTCCTCAACTTAAACCTCTGCCTTCTTGTTTTGATAGCCCTGCCATAGGAAAAAGATTTTGACTATCTACCTAATCTGTGCTGCTCACGTACACCTCCACAGGTCACCCCTCAGCCTCCTTCACTCCAGGGGGAACAAGCCCATCCTGTCCAATCTCTCCCCAGAACTAATGTCCTCCAATCCAGGCAACACCCTGCTGAATCGCCTCTGCTCTCTCTCCAGTGCAATCACGTCTGCACGATCGCTCTTCACAGGGACCCACCCTTTACCCCATCAAGCTCACAAGGCAGAATCTAGAGAGAGAGAGAGAGAGAGAGGGACAGAGTTCACATTTCAGGTCAATGGCTTTTCATCAAAGACTCTGACAAAAGACCATCGACCGGAAATGTTAATCCTGTCTCTCTCCACAGATACCGTCTGATCCGTTGAGCATTTTCCAGGAAACAGTCCAGCAAATCTTTGTGGGATTCCTTCTAAACCAAGTATATATATTCTTACTTGTATAGTCAGACTGAAAGTGTACTCAGCACCCCAGATGTGGCATCACTGGGAGCATGTATAAGACATCTTTAACCATCAAGCTCCTTAAAACCTTTGCAAACTGAAAACAAACATCTACTTCCTCATTTGCCTCAACTTTTTCCTGTTATCCTTATAAGATTTACTGTTGTTCGACATGACAAGGTAAGGCCTGTTGCAATTAGAAAGAAATGGCTCTCTGTCGCTGAGATTTAAAGATTTATCTCATTGTTCCTGCAGTTGTCTACAGGAATCCACCGAGAGCTCATTTCCTAAAGTGCATCGGAGACACAGATTGATAGTGATGGATTAATTGAGTTTTTGTGTGCGTGCACTCATTATACTGACAAGTAGCAATGATGGAGAAGGGAATTTCTTTCCTTGCACAATTGGATCTGCAAAGGTCAATTTACAACGAAGCCTTGCTAAACCCTTTAATGTGCAGAGTTGGCAGCCCTGTGCCTGTTGAGACATTCAGGCAGATGGCAATACAGGAAGAAGTTGCAAACCCCAAACTGTTTAAAAAAAATGTTAACTCCAAGTACAAAAGAGTCATCAGGAATCCTGTCTAAATGTTGGTACCTGACCCAAACTTCTGTCCAATTTTTAATTTACGTTCTCTCTCTTGCTCATAATAAACAACCAGGCTTAAGGACAAAGTCAAAGTCAATGGCCAAAATCAAAGTCGAGTTTATTGTCATGTGCCTAGGTACATGGCACGGTATTGTAGCAGTTAGTGTAACGCTATTACAGCACCGGCGACCCGGGTTCAATTCCGGAGTCTGGAAGGAGTTTGTACGTTCTCCCCGTGCCTACGTGGGTTTCCTCCGAGTGCTCCGGTTTCCTCCCACATTCCAAAAGGCGTAAGGGTTAGGAAGTTGTGGGCGTGCTATGTTGGCGCCGGAAGCGTGGCGACACTTGCGGGCTGCCCCCAGAACACTCTACGCAAAAGATGCATTTCTCTGTGTGTTTCAATGTACATGTGACTAATAAAGAAAATCTTATGTATGCACAGGTGCAATGAAAAACTTACTTGCAGCAGCATCACAGGCACATAGCATCAGATAAGCAGCATTGACATGAAAAATATAAATTAAACATAAATTATACACAATTTTTACAAGAAAGAACACAATTAGAACAACAAAAAACAAAGTCCATTGTAGTGCAAAGTGGTCATAGTGTTGTTGTACTGTAGTGATTAAGTGTGTGCTGGTTGGTTCAAGAACCGGATGGTTGAAGGGAAGTAGATGTTCCTGAACCTGGTGGTGTGGGACTTCAGGCTTCTGTACCTCCTGCCCAATGGTAGCTGTGAGAAGATGGCACGGCCCAGATGGTGGGGATCTTTGATGATAGATGTTGCCTTCTTGAGGCAGCCCCTCCTGTAGATACCACCGATGGTGGGGAGGGACGTACCCATGATGTATTGGGCAGAGTCCACTACTCTCTGCAGCTTCTTACGTTTGTGTGCATTCAAATTGCTGTACCAGACCGTGATGCAACCTGTCAGGATACTTTCAACGCTTACGCAAAGGTGGAAAGAAAGATATTGAGGACAGTTGATTTGCTGAAGGTTAGGATTAGGCAGAGTTGAATATCACCCGCTCACTGTGGCTGATATTCACAGCTCCAGATAAGATATCAGAGGTCTGATAGTGTCTAGAACTGTAACAACCTGCATGCCAAGAGATGGAGGTTTGAAATGATATCGGTGATTTGGTAGGGAGCCAATATAAACACAATGGGTTGAATGGCCTCCTTCTGGGGCGTAACCGTTCTGTGATTCTATGATTTGGACATCTGCTGTCTGTCCACTCCATAACTGCCCACCAAACGTGGTGGCCCTTTGATAACCAGGACATAGGACAGGGCAGAGACACGCGAGTGAGCCCATACCGCTGTTGAAACTCACCATTTGCCAACTTAGGATCAGGCAGCATCTGTGGAGAGAGAAATCTGTTTCTCAGACCACACTAAGAAGAGGAGAGAGAAATACACAATGCTGGAAATATGAGAGACAACACTGGAACGGTGGATCGTCTGAAGCAGTTTATTCCAGTGTTGAGTCTGGAAGGCTGCAATATCCCAGTCAGAAGGTGAGGTGTTATACCTCCAGTTTATGTTGGAACAGGCCACAGAGTGTAAACTGTAAAACACAGGTATGAAATGAGGTGACTTGATGAAGTTACAAAGCTCCATGTTCTTATGGAGCCCACCTGAGACCTTCACATCCAGGAGCATCTGTTGATTCATCTGAGGGAACATGTCTCATCAGGGCTTATGGTTGCACTGCGATTTACCCACCAGCAGTTTCCAACCCGACAACTTGAGTGTAATTTAGCAGAGGGACTTGTTTGATTTGCATTGTTAATACTGAAGGAGGATTGGTGGGTCTTGCTGCAGGTCACCAACAGCTCCTGGCCTCCAGTAGCTCAGTGGTTAACTTGTTGGAGCAGAAGTCAGACACCATGGACCATTGATCCAGAGACAAGAGTTCAAATCCCACCCCTGACAGCCAAAGAATCCAAATAAATCAGTATCACTAAGCACAGATTTCCAGGACTGATGTAAAAACCACTCTGGTTTACTATTGTCCTGTTTTGGTCGATTCTAAAATATCTCCCAGTTTAAGTTCAAGTTTATTGTTGTCCTAGGTACACACAGGGGTTTTTGTTCAAATTGTGTTCTCTCTTGTATAATTTATGTCTAATCTTTTGAGTGTTGTGTATCTGATGCTCTGTGCCTGTGATGCTGCTGTTTGTGAATTTGACAATAAACTCTACTTTGAAATGCCATGAAAAATTAGCTTTTTGCAGCAAAGGCACAGTACGTTACAAGACGAGGACAAACACAAGTTAACAGAAACGGAAATTAACATAAATTATACAAAATTTACATGTATGCAAAGCAAACAACAGCACTAGTGCAAGATTGAGACTCAGAGAGAGAGAAAGGGAGAAACAAAGAAACATAGTCTGAGGCAGTGTTCAAGAACCTGACGGCAGTGGGGAAGAAGCTGCCGTTGAACCTTGAGGTGTGGGTCTTCAGGCCTCTTTCTTCAGACTTTTTCCCAGCTCAGCATAATTAAGGATGGACAATATATGCTGAGAGCTTAAATTTGAGTAAATATGTCTGGAATTCAAAAAAGAAAATTAGACTCAACTACACGATTACTGTAAAACCCATTTGGTTCACTAATGTCCTTGAGGGCAGGCAATTGCCATCCTTGCTGGCTGGGCCCATATGTGACTCCAGACCCAGCGATATAGTTGACTCTTAACTGGCTCTTCAGTAAATAGAGGATAATAATGTCAGCACTGCTGGTGATCTTCACATCCTGTGAAGGCAGGAGGACAGTGCCCAATCCCAGGCTCCACAAAAGATCCCGGAGAAGGGATGAATCGGACTGATCCCAGGACTGAGGGTTTCAGTCATGCTGCAATGCTGTCAGAGAGGGGTCTGACAAACATTTGTATTCCACCCCCCTCCACGGTAAGTTCTGCTGAACTGTAGTCAGTCCTGTGCAGATCACTGCAACAACAACTGCCATTTTTATAGCCTTTTTTTAAATAGGAAAGCGCCTCACAGCTTAAACAATGGGGAATTGTCCAAACTAACAACAACAATCACTCAATGGGTTCAAGAACTTTAAAAGTACAATTAAACCAATTACATTTTGACTCTTCCAGGTTCTGCCTGAACTACCTTGACATGTCTGTAGAGTTTCCAAAGTCCCTGTTGTCTTGCCTTAAAAGTCAAAGTCCTACTGAACATGTAACTAATTAAAGATAATGAACACAGACTGCTCCCTTCTAAAACAAAGCCCCACTAAGAAACCCTTGGTAACTGGCTGCTTGTTCTTATTAAAACATTTCATGTCAGTTGAAGATTAATTTTGGCTGGAGACCTTTCACAATCTTCAGAGTTGCCTGCGACCTTGCATTTACTGTAATTAGTTTGCAATTCAAACTGGACTTAGCATTTACCCAGATATCTGCAGCAAGCAATGTTCAGGCTTTTAAGTCAATCGTTAGTAATTAAATTGTTCTTCTTCGGAGCTGTGCTTATCAGGATGGTTGCTATTTTGATTGCCATTAGGGTCGTTAGTGAGACCATTGAAAAATAGCCACATCCTCGATGAGCAATTTGATATAACTAAACAGGGAAACTGTGGGGCACTGTTTAAAGATTTGAACTCTTGGCTGTAGACTAATGGTCTGGAAGTCTGTCTGCTGCCCCAGCAAGTCAACCATTATGTTACTGAAGGTCACGGAGTCACACAGCGCAGAAACAGGTCCTGAAGCCCAGAGAATCCTTAGTGACCATCAAGCACCCATTTACACCAATCCCATTTTACTGTAGAGTCACAGAGTCATACAGCGCAGAAAAAGGCTCTTCAGCGCACTATGTCCATGCTGAGCATTTCTCCCCATCGGAGGATGAGAGGTGACTTGATGGAGGTGTACAAGATGATGAGGCAGAGATCGAGCGGACATTCAGAGACTTTTTCCCAGGGTGAAAATGGCTAACATGAGGGGGCATAATTTTAAGGTGATTGGATGGAGGTATGGGGGGTAGATGCATTACGGACATTTAAGAGACTCTTAGATAGCCACATGAATGATAGAAAAATGGAGGGCTGTGTGGGAGGGAAGGGTTAGATAGATATTAGAGCAGAATAAAATGTCAGCACAACGTCGTGGGCCGAAGGGCCTGTACTGTGCTGTAGTGTTCTATGTTCTATGTATATCTGCCCACATTAGGACTACGTTCTTCTGTGCCTTACCTAGTTAAATGCCTGTCTAAATGCCACTTACACACAGAACATAAATTATACATATTATACAAGACAGTGAAGAGCCATAAGACACAGGAGCAGTATTAGGCCATTCGGCCCATCGAGTCTGCTCCTTCATTCGAACATGGCTGATTTATTTTTCCCTCTCAACCCCATTCTCCTGCCTTCACCCCGTAACCTTTGGCGCCCTTACTAATCAAGAACCTATCAACCTCCGCTTTAAATATATCCAATGACTTGGCCTCCACAGCCATCTGTGGCAACGAATTCCACAGATTCATCACCCTCTGGCTAAAGAAATTCCTCCTCAACTCTGTTCTAAAATGACGTCCTTCTATTCTGAGGCTGTGCCCTCTGGTCCTAGACTCTCCACATCCACTCTATCCAGGCCTTTCAATATTCAGTAGGTTTCAATGAGATCCCCCCTCATCCTTCTAACCTCCAGCGAGTACAGGCCCAGAACCATCAAACATTCCTCATGCATTAACCCTTTCACCCCTGGGATCATTCTCATAAACCTCCTCTGGATCCTCTCCAATGCCAACATATCCTTCCTCAGAAAACACTGTGAGAGGAAAGACTGCAAAACAAGACATTAGTGCAAAAAGACACAACTGCAGCAAGATGTACAGCAAGCAGTATCAGCCTTTATTGCAGGATGCTTAGAAATAGTGAAGTATTGTTACAATTGTACAGGGAACCACTGAGTCCACAGATGGAGTACTGTTCACAGTTCTGCTCCACTTGTTTAAGAAAGGGTATACTCTCAATGGATGTAATCCAAAAGAGATTCACTGGGCTAATTTCAGGGACAAGAGTGTTGTCTAAAGAAGGCTAAAGAAGTTGGATCTGTACTCTTTGGACCTCAGAAGAGTGAAGGTAATATCAAAATATATCAGGTCCTGAGGACTCGTGATGTTGAGATGTTTCCAGTTGTGGCAGAAGTCAAACCTTGGGGTTTGTACGATAGATTTTTGAAAGATCCGGGAATTGAGGGCTCTGGGAAACAGTGGTGGGGCAGGCTTTGAGGGGCCGAGTGGCCTACTCCTGCTCTTGTTTTCTAACGTCCTTGTGTGTCTTTGGGATGTGGGAAGAAACCGGAGCACCCAGAGGAAACCCACACAGTCACAGGGAGAACGTGCAAACTCCACACAGACAGTACCCGAGGTCAGGATCGAACCCGGGTCTCCGGAGTGTGAGGCAGCGGCTCTACAAGTACCACTGTGCCACCCAGATTATAACCCAGAGTAGCACTGATTATAGAAATTTATGGCACAGCAGGAGGCCATAAGTATGGTAAGGTATGGTATTGTATTGGTTTATTGTCATGTGTACCGAGATACAGTGAAAAGCTTTCGTGTGCGTGCCATCCAGGCAGATAGTGCCATGCGTAAGTACATCGAGGTACTAAAAAGACAAAAGATTACAAAATATGGTGTTACAGTTACAGAGAACGTGCAGTGCAGGTAGACAAATAAAGTGCTAGGGCCACACCAAAGTAGGTTGGGAGATCAAGAATTCATCTTTAGCGTGTATGAAAGTCCTTTCAAGAGTCTGATAACAGTAGGATAGAAGCTGTCCTTGAGCCTGGTGGCATGTGTTCTCAAGCTTTTGTATCTTCTGCCCGATGGGAGGGGGGAGAAGAGAGAATGACCGGGGTGGGAGGGGTCCTTGATTATGTTGGCTGCTTTCCCGAGGCAGCGGGAAGTGTAGACAATGGAGGGGAAGCTGGTTTGCGTGATGGACTGGGCTGTGTTCACAACTCTCTGCATTTTCTTGTGGTACTGGGCAGAGCAGTTGCCATACCAAGCTGTGATGCATCCAGATATAGGACACTTTCTATGGTGCATCTGTAAAAATTGGTGAAGGGCATCGGGGACGTGTCGAATTTCCTTAGCCTTCTGAGGAAGTGGAGGTGCAGGTGAGCTTTGTTGGCCACAGCGTTCATGTGGTTGGACCAGGACAGACTGTTGATGATATTTACACATAGCGACTTGAAGTTCTCAACCATTTTCACCTCAGCAACATTGATGCAGATGTGGGTGTGTGCTCTGCCCTGCTTCCTGAAGTCAATGACCAGCTCTTTAGCTTTGCTGACATTGAGGGAAAGGTTGTTGTCATGACACCATGTCACTAGGCTCTCCATCTCCTTCCTGTTCTCTGTCTCATCGTCGTATGAGATCCTGCCCACTACAGTGCTGTTGTCTGCAAACTTGTAAATGGTGTTAGAGCCGAATTTGGCCACGCAGTCGTGAGTGCATACCGAGTAAAGTAGGGGGCTGAGGACGCATCCTTGTGGGGTGCTGGTGCAGAGGATAATCGAGGATAAGTTACAACCCAGAACCAGGCCACTCTGCCGATTATAGAAATCAGCAGGCCACATCACATACCTGCTGATGAAAAATAAACGTTAGTTTTATCCCAGTTCCCGGCTCTCTGACAGTGAATCTGCTGGTTCCAGCTCTCCGAGCGCTCGGCAGTGTGGTTGTGACTCCACGCAAGATCCTCAGAGCAAACAGTGAAAGAAGTCCAGGCTTGGCGCTAACAGTGAGACCCAACAGTTGTGTGTGAGGCATTGGATGGAGCCTCGAATGCTGTGCTTGACATTTCATTAATTCATGCCTGCTTTATCTCATCAAAATCACAATCCAGTAACATCCTTAACTAGCAGCAAGGCTGACATTTTAGGGAAAGGTCAGTGACAATATGTGTATTGCTGCAATCTAAATAAGTCTAATTAAAGTCAAGAGAATTATGGAGCAGAGCTGGAGAGGGCGCATTTACATCAGTATCTTTCTCTGCCTCCCAATAACCCGTGAATCTTTTGTCTCCTCTTCTGCGCGTCAGATAAGTGAGTGGCCTTTACATTCAGCAGCGCCTCTGCCTGTGAGTCAGGAGTTCGAGGGTTCGAGTCCCGCTCCAGGAACTTGTGTTGGATGATGACCCCAGGGAGTACTGCACTGTTGGAGGCACTGACCCAGGGTAAAGGACTAAACAAAGATCCCTCTGTCATACTCGAAGAGTTATCTCCAGCCCTCCTATCATGATCTCTCTTTCAACCTTCCAATTATCTGATCACTATCACGTTTCTGTTTGTGGGAGCTTGCTGTGCACAAATTGCCCACTGAGGGTCCTGAATTAGAATCGTGACCCTCCCCGCTTCAACATTTTGCAAAAGTGCTTTGGCAGTCTGTGAAAAGTACTATAAAAATGCAACTTTCCCTTCACAGCGACCTTGTTCGTTATCTCACTGAATCTGACTGAGTGTCAGTCCAGGCAGTCCGCTGTGGGTATGGTAGTGGGACACAGGACCCTTTCTATCATTCGACATGGTCTCTAGACTGTCCCGAGCAGCTCCATCAGCCTGGGACGTGTGTGAGTCAGGACCACCACCTGTAGTGGTGGGGTTTGTATCACTGCTGAATAAAGTTTGGTGAGCTGGAGGTGAGTGTTAAACATGATCCCAGCCTGAACCCCAAACCCAAACCCCAAACCAAATCCAAACCCCATCTCAAACACAAACCCCATTCAAGCCCTGAACCCCAAAACCAAACCCCATCCCAAACCCCAAACCCCATCCCAAACCCCACCCCAAACCTTCAACCCCAAAGCCAAACCCCAAACCCATCCTAAACCCTCAACCCCAAACCCCATCTCAAACCTTCAACCCAAACCCAAACTCTATCCCAAACCTTCAACCCCAAACCCAAACACATCCCAAACCCAAACACCATCCCATACCCAAACCCCACATCAAACCTTCAACTCCAAACTCAAACCCATCTCAAACCCAACTCTGCCCCATCATACCCAACCCCTATCCCAGACCCAACCCTAAACCCCACCCTGTAGCCAACCCCCACCCCAAATCTTACACTGCCCCAAACCCAACCTCACCCCAACCTACCTCCCAAACCCAATCTACCCGAAACCCAACTCAGCCCTAAATCCAACCCCAAACCCTACCACCATCCCAAATCTTGAGTCCCAAACCTAACCCCCACCCCAAATCCAGCACCACCCCAAACCCTGAACCACATGCCTCATGTCAAACCCTGAATGCCAAACCAGACCCCACTACACCCCCAAACCCAAAACCAACCCCACCCCAAATCCTGAACCCCCAAACCAACTGCTACTCCAAACCCTAAACCCCAAGCTAAACCCTGACCCCAAACCCTAACCCTCCATTGACCAACCCAAGACAGATCCCAAACCCAAACCCCTGCACAGTCCAAGGGCGGCTTCTTCAATCCCCCTTAAGACCAGAAACGTTTTCAGAGCTACACACACAGACAGAGGCTGTTTGGCCCATCTCACCTGTGCCAGCCACTTGAGAGGAAGAGAGCGAGGTTGTTTGGTGTTCCACATTGAAGTCCCGTCGTGCAGGGAGAGGCACCCCTGGCATCCCAGTGGTCCTTCCGTGATGGACTCCAGCAGAGGCCCCAACCTTCCCAGCCTTTAAGCTGGGAAAAGTCAAGAAAAGTGGGAGCCGCTGGAAGTGGGATTTATTGTCCATCCCTGAACTGAAGGCCAGTTTAAAAGTCAACCCTGTTGCTGGGTTTGGAGTCACATATAGACCAGACTTCCCCTGAAGCACAGCAGTGAACTAAGTGGTTTAATAACAGTTGACAGAAATGATAGTTTTTTTAACTTTAGATTTATCTAATAACTTATATTTAACCCACAACCATGGTGGGATTTAAACTCACGTCTCTGGATCAATGGTCCAGAGCTTTGGCTCCCAATCCAGTAACTTCACCACTGTACGATCGTACCCACGTCATACCAGGTCTCGGGCACTGGAGGATGTTCAGTGAAGTCCTGGGAGGAGGGAGGTGGAGCTCTATTGTAAAGCGATTACACAACAGTGCAGTCAACCTCTGAGGACAGCAGGAGTGTGGGCCTGGAGTCACATACAATCAAGTTGAGTTTATCGTCACGTGCACAAGTACGGTGAGGTACAGGTACGATGAAAAACTTGCTCGCAGCAGCATCACAGGCTTCAGACAACACACAGGACATAAATTATGCTCAAATTATACTTAAATTATACAAGACAGTGAAGAAAAAGTCTGTACAAAACAAGACATTAGTATAAAAACATATATGTCAAGACCTAAAGAATATTGGTGGCAACTCGATGTCGTACTGCTGAAGACAATATTGTTTAATTCCAGATTTTCCTGAATGCTGAATTTGAATTCTCAGAGAGTCAAAGAGAGATACAGCACAGAAACAGGCTATTCAGCCCATCAAGTCCCTGCCAACATCAACCACCCATTTACACTAATTCTATGTCAATCCTATTTTTTTTCTGGATTAACCATCTGAGCCCCTGGACTGAACCTCACCACCTTCTTTCACACTGTAAGGGGTTAAATTAGTGAAAATATTTTGATATTCACTGTTGAATTCAACCTGGAGGGGGTTTCTTGAGAGGGATCATGCAACAGCATTTCCTCCAGGACACGAACCATTTTGAGCAGAGGTTACAACTTTCTCTGTCTGCAGCTCTGAAAATCAGCAATGTTCTTAATTCAATAAACACTGTGCCTCCAACAGGATGCTTGGTTCTCACAGAAGGACTGCCCAACCTCAAGGTCAGAATAAGCTGCTTCTTCAGCCACGTCCCTCTGTCCGGGTATAAGGGGCAGCCCGGAGACTGGAGTGTGCACCACCGGCACAATGCTGAGCTCTTAGGGTGGGAGCAGCTGGACGGACTGAGCTGGACTGAGGCTGGAGTGAGCTGGTGTCTGCTGGTGTAAACTGGACTGAGCTGGAGTGAGCTGGTGTAAGCTGGACTGAGCTGGTGTGAGCTGGTGTAAGCTGGACTGAGCTGGAATGAGCTGGTGTCTGCTGGTGTGAGCTGGACTGAGCTGGAGTGATCTGGTATGAGCTGGTGTCTGCTGGTGTAAGCTGGACTGAGATGGAGTGAGCTGGTGTCTGCTGGTGTAAGCTGGACTGAGCTGGTGTCTGCTGGTGTAAACTGGACTGAGCTGGTGTGAGCTGGTGTCTGCTGGTGTAAGCTGGACTGAGCTGGATATTCATCCCAGTCTGACAAGAGTCTGCCAAAAGCACAGCTGGGAATTAATAGTCCATTCTCTCTCTGATCATGTGTGCATACACACACAGACAGACATGTACACACACACATACACACACATGTACACTCACATATAGACACACAAGCACACACACATGTACACACATACGCATACATATGCACACACACACATGTACACACACATATGCACACACATGTACACACATATAGACACAGAAACTCGCACACACGCACGTACACACATATGCGCACACACATATCTACACACACATTTACACACACGTATACACACATACACATACACATGCACATACACTCACTGGCACATACGTACCCCATACACCTGCCAGCATTAATGTGCATACGAACACATACATGCACGCACACACACACACACACACACACACACACGTACACATGCACACAGAATTTAAATATACTCCATGTGGTCCTGCAGAGTGGGACATCCATTCTCGTTCACCTGTCAGCTGTCACCGTCCAAACATCGCTCGCTGGGCAGTAATCTGAAATTCAATGGAGCTGCAAAGTGATGGGCGTTGTGGAATGGGACCCTTACAGGAGAGGGCAGGGAGCAATGAAGGAGCACTTAGAATTCAGGTCCTTACCCTGTGCCTACTGATTCCTGGTTAAGCCATGCTGATGTGGTCGGGGTCAGGGAACACTATCGGTCTGTCCCACTAACAACCTCTCCAACAAGTCCCACCGTCGGAGACGGGCAGTCACACAAGCACAGCTCAGTGCTCCAGTTAACAATCCATCACTGCAGAAACATTTTTAAGGAGAATGTTCGAATTGTTGTTAGCATTTCTAATAAAGCAGCATAGGGTGTTACAGAACGGGTGGCTCCTGTGCACAGTGTACATGCACCCTCCTCTCCCTCCCTCGGCAAGTCTTCTCCCACCCCTCTCCACATCCTCCCATCACCAGCTCCTGCTCGCTCCCTCTTGTGTCTTTATCCAGCATCTCCTTAAACGTACCTTGAGGCCACAGCCTTGTATCCTAGGGACACAAGTTCCAACAGAAAATGCAGGAAACACTCAGCAGGTCAGGCCACATCTGTGGGAAGAGCAACAGAGTCAACGTTTCAGGTCGAAGGCCCTTGGTCAGAACTGGGAAGGAGGCAAAAGAAGCTGCAGGGAGTCACAGAGTCATACAGCACGAAAACAGGCCCTTCGGCCCAACTGGTCCATGCCGACCAGGATTCCCATCAAAGCCAGTCCTATTTGCCCACGTTTGGCCCATATCCCTCTAAACCTTTCCTATCCATGTACCTGTCTAAGTGCCTTTTAGATGTTGTTATTGTACCTGCTTCAACTACTCTCTCTGGCAGCTCGTTCCATATACTGACCACCCTCTGGGTGAAAAAGTTGCCCCTCAGGTTCCTATTAAATCTCTCCCCTCTCACCTTAAACCTGTGCCCCTCTAGTTCTTGATTCCCCAACCCTGGGGAAAAGACTGTGCACATTCACCTTATCTCTGCCCCTCATGTATTTATACACCTCTATAAGATCACCTGTCATTCTCCTACGCTCCAAAGAATAAAGTCCTATCTTGCCTTCGGTTCTTGGCAACATCCTTGTAAATCTTTTCTGTACTCTTTCCAGCTTTATACACCTCTATAAGGACATAATGTTCCTGAGATGTATTGTAAAGGAATGCGGAGAAATGCTTAGCACAGTAAATGAAGAAAATTATGTCCAGACTGGATCTATTGTGCATATTATGAGTAAACTATATACTTAAAAAATTATCTTGATCAGGACACTCCTCAGTCTTCCAGTGAAAAGAGCCCCACCCTCTTTGGTCTCATCTGACTGGGCAGAACGTGAGACTTTATGACTTAGGAGCAGGAGTAGGCCACTCAGCCCCTCAAGCCTGCTCTGCTGTTCAATATGATCATCATTGATCTTCCACTTGGAACCCATATATTATATATATTTATATATTTCCCCACCCCACCCTCATAACCCACTAATTCCTTAAATCTCAGAATCTGACAGCCTCTGTTCTGATTGCAATCCATGACTAAGCCTCTAGTGCTCTCTTGCGGGGAAGATCTCTTGGTGCCAACACAGGAGAGGCACCCATATTTGGATCATCAGCACACCGTCAGACAGAGAAGGCAAACTTCCTGGGGAGCTCAACAATACCTGCTTGCCCAAGGCACGACCTCAACAGGTTGCACAACTGAATCAAGAACCCTCCGTTGCCTCCACCTATCACCTCCCAGGCTCTGTCACTATCCCCACTCTCCCTCCTCCATCAGCCTGTCACGCAACCCCCCCTCACCTGGATCCACCTATCACCTGCCGGCCCTTGGTCCACCCCTCCCCCTCTTTACACTGGCCATCTCCCCTCGATCTTTCAGTTCAGCTGAAGGATCTCGACCCAAAACGTCAACTGTCCATTTCCCTCCACAGATGCTGCCCGACCCACTGAGTTCCTTCAGTGTGTGTTGCTCTAGATTTTCAGCATCTGCAGTCTCTCTTGTGTCTGCACTTGGCCTTTTATTGGCTGCGAGATCCTTGCAATCGGAGACATGAGTTCAAACCCCATCACATCAGTGTTTGGAATATCAAGAAAGGTGACTATGAAGGAATGATACCTACTTGCCTGGATGAGTCCAGCTCCGACAACTCTCAAGAAGCTCTATTCAGAACAAACTGCAATCACTTACCTGGGTTAATCCGACACCACCTCCCAAACCCACAAACATTACCAGCAGGAAGCTGTACTCTATCCTGACCCGGAAGTATACCACAGATTGTCAACCGTCACTGGGTCAAAATCCTGGAACACACTCCCCAGCCGCACCATGGGAGCACCTTCACCAGAAGGACTTCAGTCGGTCAAGATGGTAATTGGTTTATTACTGTCACATGTACTGAGATACAGTGAAAAACTTTGTTTTGCCTGCCGTCCAGACAGATCAATCCAAACATAAGGGGACATAATTTTGAGGTGATTGGAGGAAGGTATAAGGGGGATGTCAGGGGTAAGTTTTTTACACAGAGAGTGGTGGGTGCATGGAACGCACTGCCTGCAGAGGTTGTGGGGGCAGATACATTAGGGACATTTAAGAGACTCTTAGATAGACACATGAATGATAGAGAAATGGAGGGCTATGTGGGAGGGAAGGGTTAGGTAGGTCTTAGAGCAGGATAAAATGTCGGCACAACATTGTGGGCCAAAGGGCCTGTACTGTGCTGTAGTGTTCTATGTTCTGTAAGTACATCGAGGTAGTACAGAAGGAAAACCAATGACAGAATGCAGAGATGGCCACTCTCCACCAAAGTCAGAGTCAAAGTCGAATTTACTCTCAGATGCACAAGTCCATGTGTGCACAGGTGCAATGAAAAACTTACTTGCAGCTGCATCACAGGCACATAGCATCAGATAAGCAGCATTCACAGGAAAAACATAAACTAAACATAAATTATACACAATTTTGACAAGAAAGAACACAATTAGAACAAAATAAATGGTCTATTTTAGTGCAAAGTGATCAAAGTAAGATAAGATATCTTTATTAGTCACATGTACATCGAAATACACAGTGAAATGCATCTTTTGCATAGAGTGTTCTGGGGGCAGCCCGCAAGTGTCGCCACGCTTCCGGTGCCAACATAGCATGCCCACAACTTCCTAATCCGTACATCTTCGAAATGTGGGAGGAAACCAGAGCACCAGGAGGAAACCCACGCAGACACAGGGAGAACGTACAAACTCCTTACAGACAGCGGCCAGAATTGAACCCGGGTCGCTGGCTCTGTAATAGCGTTACGTTAACTGCTACATTACCGTGCCCGCCCATAGTGTTGCTAAACTCTAGTGATTAGGGTTGTGCAGGTTGGTTCAAGAACTGAATGGTTGAAGGGAAGTAGCTGTTCCTGAACCTGGTGGTTTGGGACTTCAGGCTTCTGTACCTCCTGCCCGATGGTAGCTGTGAGAAGATGGCATGGCCCGGATGGTGGGGATCCTTGTTGATAGATGTTGCCTTCTTGAGGCAGCACCTCCTGTAGATGCTACCAATGGTGGGGAGGGATGTGCCTGTGATGTATTGCACTGAGTCCACTGCTCTATGCAACCGCCTTCTCAAGGGTAATTTGTGACAGGCAATAAATACTGGCTTGCCAGTAATGCTCTCGTCCCAAAATAATTTTTTTAATTGTAAGAAAGAATGTAAGGTTGGAAACATTGACTATAAACAAGCCTCAATGCACCCCTCGACCTCCACAGATGCTGCTTGACTCGTTGAGTTCCTCTAGCACTCATGGATAAAATTGTATTCCAAACCCCAGCTAGTTATAAATTTCAGTCTCAAAGTAATTCTACTTGCTCCTAAAAAATCACAAAAATGGATGAATTGTATAAAATCATGAGGGGCATAGACAGGGTGAATGCACTCAGTCTTTTTCCCAGGGTTGGGGAATCAAGAACTAGAGGGCACAGATTTAATGTGAGAGGGGAAAGATTTAATAGGAACCTGAGGGGCAATTTTTTTTCCAGAAGGGTGGTGTGTATGTGGAACGAGCTGCCAGAGGAAGTGGTAGAGGTTGATACAATAACAACTTTTAAAAGACATTTTGACAGGTACGAGCTTAGGAAAGGTTTAGAGGGATATGGGCCAAATGCAAGCAAATGGGACCAGCTTGGATGGAGCATCTTGGCTGGCACGGACCAGTTGGGCCGAAGGGCCTGTTTCTGTGCTGTATGAAGCTTTGACTGGAATTTAAAAGAAAAATTCAGAGGAAGTGTCTGAAATCCACATGATCTGCAAGGTGTATCTCTCACGGTGTAGATGCAGAGCACAGACCAACAAGTTACAGGAGCCGTTACAGCTGCAGATTAAAATTCAACCATTAAATATGTAGTAGCACATCTAATTAATGAAAAAGCTGCTGCTAATGATGTGTCCATCAGCACTTATTGAACTGATACCCTTAATCAACCTCCATCAAAAAAAACACATCTGATTTCTAACTCACTGCACCAAATGGTAGTAAAATATTCTGGAGGAAGATTGTCTTTTTTTTAACTACAGAGGCAAGGAGATAGTCCCAAAGTACATCTCTTTGTTAATGGGAGATGTCTGTTTGTACCCAGTCTTTCTCCCCTGCTACACAGTGATAGCCCCAGCGTTGGAAATAGACGCTATGGCCAAGAAGCGCACTGACGCCTCTACTCCCTCAGAAGGTTAAGGAAATTCAGCATGTCCCTGATGAGCCTCACCAATTTTTACCGACGCACCATAGACAGCATCCTATCCGGATGCATCACGGCTTGGTATGGCAACCGCTCTGCCCGGGACTGCAAGAAATTGCGGAGAGTTGTGGACACGGTCCAGTCCATTACACAGACCAGCCTCCCCCTCCATTGACTCTTCCTGCTACCTTGGGAAAGCAACTAACATAATCAAGGGCCCCTCCCACCCCGGTCATTCTCTCTTCTCTCCTCTCCCGTTGGGCAGAAGATACAAAAGCTTGAGTGCATGATCCACCAGGCTCGAGGACAGCCTCTATCTCGGTGTTGAACGGACCTCCCATACACTCATAGATGAACTCTTGATCTCCCAATCTACCTCGTCGTGGCCCTTGCACTTTACTTGTCTGCCTGCACTGCCCTTTCTTTGTAACTGCAACACTATATTCTGCATTCTGTTTTCCATTTTACTACCTCGATGTACTTATGTTTGGAATGATCTGCTTGGATGGCATACCAAGCAAAAGCTTTTCACTGTATCTTGGCACATGGAACAATAACATATCAATCCAATCCAATCTTGGCCATGTTAAATTTAAAGCAACACACACAAAATGCTGGAGGAACTCAGCAGGTCAGGCAGCATCCATGGATGGAAATGAACAGTCGATGTTTTGGGCCGAGACCCTTCACCAGGACTGGAGAGGAAGAGGGCAGAAGCCGGAATAAAATGGTGGGGGAGGGGGAGGGAGAGGGGGAGGGGGAATGGGCACGAGCTGGCAGGTGACAGGTGAGTCCATGTGAGGGGGGGAAGGTAGGTAGGTGAGGTGGGGGGGGAGTGGCAATGATGTGAGAAGCTGGGAGGTGGTGGATGGAAGAGGCAAAAGGCTGAAGAAGAAGGAATCTGATAGGAGAGGACAGTGGATCATGGAATAAAGGGAAGGAGGTGGGAACCAGAGGGAGGAAGGTGTGGGTGATGGACAGGTCGTGAGGGTGGGGGAGGGGAAAGAGAAGGGGAATGGATACCGAAAGTTCGAGAAATCGATGTTGATGCCGTCAGGTTGGAGACTCCCAAGACGGAATATGAGGTGTTCCTCTAATCTGTGTCCAGCCTCAAAAATTGCCAGCATCTGCAGGTCTTTCTTGTGTCTCCATGTTAAGTTTAATCCCACCTCACCAGCTGTGTGGCTCTTCTTGTTGTTGTAAACGGATGTTCCTGGCTCCAGACACCCACCTTTGGGAGTAAGTCTTCTCACTTCAGTTGAGTCATTGGTCAGTGCAGGATATCGCTCCTTCTGTCACAGAGCCTGAGAGATTGGAGGCCACTTGGATCTGCTCCACCCCTCAATAATATCCGCACTTTGTCTACCTTCCCACCTCAATCCTCTACCCTCCACTTCCCATGGCACCTGATATCCACTGGTCCTCCGAGGTCCCACCTCTCTGATGGGGCGGTAAACCAAGCCAACCCTCTCAGCACCGAAAACATCTCAGGATATCATCAGAGTGCTATAGAGTCATTGAGTTATACAGCACAGAAACAGGCCATTCAGACCATCTGGTGCAGGCCGACCAAGGTTCTCATCCAAGCTGGTCCCATTTGCCCGCGTTTGGCCTATGTCCCTCTAAACCTTTCCTTTCTTTCTTTTTCAATCTTTTTATTAATTTCAAATTAGTAAAAAATAATATATCTAACATTAGTAATTCTAATGAAGATCAGGATAGCAATCATAACAGTTAATATATATAATCACAAGGAGTAAAAAAAATAATCTAGGTCTCCCGCTCTCTTATTAAGTGAACAAATACAAAAGGAAGGATTGTAAAGAAATTTATTTATATGAAAAAAGAACCACCAAATCAAAAAATATATTGATAATAAACCAAGGACACCCAAAAACTTCAAGAAAAAAAAACTGGACTGATATTTCTTCAATTAAAAAAAACATTATTATGTCATCAACTCTGCTCTTCTGCATTCAAGGGTTATTGAAAGGGGTCTGAAAAAGGTCAACTTATATCATACGGAAATATTGAATAAATGGACTCCAAACTTCCTCAAATTTAAGCGAAGGATCAACAGTACCACTTCTAATTTTTCCTAAGTTTAAACATGCTTATAGTTTGAGAAAACCACTGAAAAGTGATGGGAGGCATTGGATCCTTCCATTTGAACAAAATGGATCGCTTGGCCATTAATGTGACAAAGGCGATCGTATGACGAGCAGAAGCAGGTAAATGGCGAGATTCCATCATTGGTAACCCAAAAATTGCAGTGATAGGATGAGGTTGTAAATCAATGTTCAATACAGATGAAATAATGTTAAAAATGTCTTTCCAATATTTTTCCAAAAGGGGACAGGACCAAAACATATGTGTCAGGGAAGCCACCTCCGAATTACATCTGTCACGTACAGGATTTATATGATGATAAAAACGGGCTAACTTGTCCTTGGGCATATGGGTCCTGTGAGCCACCTTAAACTGTAAAACCTCTCCTATCCGTGTACCCGTCCAAGTGTCTTTTAAACACTGTTATTGTACCTGCCTCAACCACTTCCTCTGGCAGCTCATTCCCAATACGGACCACCATCTAGGTTAAAAAGTTGCCCCTCGGGTTCCTATTAAATATTTCCCTTCCCACCTTAAACCTCTACCTAGAGGGTTTTGATTCTAGGTTGCAATCCAGGTTTTGATTCCCCAACCCTGGGAAAAATACTCTGTGTGTTCACCCTATCTCTGCCCCTCATGATTTTTCTACACCTTTATAAGATCACACCTCGGTCTACCATGCCCAAGGAATAAAATCCTAGTCTGCCCAACCTCTCCCTGTAACTCAGGCCCTTGAGTCCTGGCAACATTCTCATAAACATACCCTTAACAGTGTTGAAGAGCAGAGAGACTTTGGGCTGCAAGTCCATGACTCACTGAAAGTGGCTACACAAGTAGATCGGGTGGTTAAGAAGCTTTATGGAATGCTTGCTTTCATTAATCGAGGTATTGAGTACAGGAGTCAAGAAGTTATGATGGATCTCTATGGAACTCTGGTTAGGCCGCATTTAGGACATTGCATGCAATTCTGTTCACCTCACTATGTGAAGGATGTCAAGGCTTTAGAGAGGATGCAGTGGAGGTTTACTAGGATGCTGCCAGGATTAGAGGGCATGTGCTATCAGGAGAGGCTGGACAAACTTGGGCTCTTTTCTCTGGAACAACGAAGGCTGAGGGGTGATCTGTTGGAAGTGTATAAAATTATGAGGGGCATAGATAGGGTGGACAAGCAATATCTTTTTCCCATTATTGGGCAATCCAATACCAGAGGGCACACATTTAAGGTGAGAGAGGGGTAGGTTCAGAAGAGACGTGTGGGGTACGTTTTTTACTCAGAGAGTGGTGGATGCCTGGAATGCGTTGCCTGATAGGGTGGTGGAGGCAAATTCATTGGAGGCTTTTAAGAGGGGCTTGGATGGGCACATGAATGAGAGGAAAATGGAGGGATATGAGCATTCTGTAGGTAGGAGGGATTAGCTATGTCGGCACAACATTGGTATTGGTATTTGGTATTGGTTTATTATTGTTACTTGTACTGAGGTACAGTGAAAAACTTGTCTTGCAAACCGATCATACAGTCAATTCATTACACAGTGCATTTACATTGAGTTAGTACAAAGTGCATTGATGTAGTACAGGTAAAAACAATAACAGTGCAGAGTAAAGTGTCACAGCTACAGAGAAAGTGCAGTGCAATAAGGTGCGAGGTCACAACAAAGTAGATCGTGAGGTCAGAGTCCATCTCATTGTATAAAGGAACAATTCAATAGTCTTATCACAGTGGGGTAGAAGCTGTCCTTAAGTCTGGTGGTACGTGCCCTCAGGCACCTGTATCTTTTACCCAATGGAAGAGGAGAGAAGAGAGAATGTCCCGGGTGAGTGGGGTCTTTGATTATGCTGGCTGCTTCACCAAGACAACGAGAGGTGAAGACAGAATCCAAGGAGGGGAGGCTGGTGTCCATGATGCGCTGGGCTGCGTCCACATCCCCCTGCAGTTTCTTGCGGTCCTGGGAAGAGCAGTTGCTGTATCAAGCCGTGATACATCTAGATAGGATGCTTTCTATGGTGCATCGATAAAAGTTGGTGAGAGTCAAAGGGGACAAACCAAATTTCTTTAGCCTCCTGAGGAAGTAGAGGCACTGAGGAAGTTGTGGGCCGAAGGGCCTGTTCTGTGCTGTACTGTTCTATGTTCTATGTTCTAAATCTTTTCTGCACTCTTTCCAGCTGAGTGGTATCCATCCTATAGCAGAAAGAGTGGGTGGTTCTTTTCCCGCTGCCTTTAAACTGACTAGCTTCACTGGAAAACGTAGAAACTCCTACCTGAAGGAGGAAGAAGATGCCCCCTCAAGTTGAAGTAGGAAGAGACACAGGACATGCATTCGGGGTCCGCTCAGCTGGCAGAGCTGCTGCCTCACCGCTCCATCAATGTGGCTTCAGTCCTGACCTCGGGCGCTGTCTGTGTGGAGTTTGTACGTTTCCCCTATGACCCCACGGGTTCCCCCCGGGTGCTCTGGTTTCCTCCCAAGTCCCGAATGTGTGCGGATTGGTAGGTTCATTGGCCGCTATAACTTGCCCCTGGTGTGTGGGTGAGGGGTAGAATCCGGGGGGAGTTGATGGAATGTGAGGAGAATAAAATGGGATTAGTGTGTCTGGAGGCTCCAATGCGCAGGATCACAGGAGGCTGCAGAGGGTTGTAGACTCAGCCAGCACCATCACGGGCACAACCCTCCCCGCCATCAAGGACATCTTCAAGAGGCAGTACCTCAAGAAGGTGGCATCCATCACTAAGGACCCTCACCACCCGGGACATGCCCTCTTATCGTTACTACCATCGGGCAGGAGGTACAGGAGCCTGAAGACCCATACTCGACATTTTAGGAACAGCTTCTTCCCTTCCGCCATCAGATTTCTGAACAATCCATGAACCCATGAACTCTACCTCGTTATTCCTCTTTTGCTCTCTTTATTTTTTTCGTAGCTTATAGTAATTTGCCTTGCTCTGTACTGCTGCCGCAAAACAACAAATTTCATGACGTATGTCAGTGATAATAAACCTGATTCTGATTCTGGATGCTTGAAGGACGGCACGGACTCAATGGGCAGAAAGGCCTGTTTCCGTGCTGTATAACTCCATCACCTCTCTTTAAATAAACACCTTTCATCGCTTCACAGAGTGCTTCGGTCAGTGAAGCACCTCATTGAACTCTTGACCTCACAATCTACCTCGTTATGACCTTGCACCTTATTGTCTGCCTGCACAGCACTTTTTCTGTAACTGTGACACTTTATTCTGCATTCTGTTATTGTTTTCCCTTGTACTACCTCGATGCACTGACGTGATGAAATGATCTTTCTGGGTGGCATGCAAAACAAAGTTGTTCACTGTACCTTGGTACATGTGACAATAATAAACCAATTTAACTTCAGTATAGGGACACTAAAGTTGTTCGATAAACTCCTTTTGGATTACATCAAGGTAAAGGTATCTCAATTTTGAGCATTGTGTTCCTAGAGTTCATAATAAGCGTTTTTTCTTCACATCACGGTTCCGTTCCACATTACTTGGTAATCTTCACTTTAATCATCCATCCCAACTCTCACGTTCTGCTTCAGTCACAACAAATAGTGGTCGCTATTCCTGATGCTCAGATCCTGACCACCCAGTCCGTTCACCCAATGGCGAACCCTAAGTCTCTCAGCAGCAGACGGATCATCCATCCTCGAGCTGGCCTCCCCTGCTGCGTCCCTGCCCCTCAACAGTTGGCGTCTACACTGTTTTTCCACTCTACTAAGTGACAAGCCAATCCAGGCATCTCAACATCAGAAAGGAAATTGCTCAGTAACACAGTCAAAACATTCTTCTTGCAAGGAATTGCTTTCAGGGGCAGCAGAAGTTCATATGCATCCTTTCTAGGGACCATCTATATGTCCAAATCCATTTGCAGTTGTGAAGGCTGGGAAGTCCAGACAGGACATAATGTTCCCAAGGGGCACAGGCGTGAAGCACTTACAAACTGGAGCCCACTGTATCACTGGATTGAATTCACCTACCGATCATTCCTCCCCATCTACTGACCCCTCCTCACTGAATGCTCCTCCAATTCATCTTCCTCATGCACTGATCTTTGATCTTCACTGATTCATCCTCAAAGTTATTCTCCCTATTTATTCCTCTTCGCTGTTTGATCTTCACTGATCGCCATCACTCCCTGATCTTCGCTGATCAATCACTCACTGAACTAATTGATAATCCTCAATTATTGATCTTCTCAACTTATTGACCCTCGACAGGGAAAACGTTTCCTCTTGTGGGTGAATCCACAACGAGGGAGTCACTGCCCCAGAATAATGTGTCATCCATTGAGACAGAGATGAGGTGAACCTTTGTCTCCCCAAGGGTCGTGAGTCTTTGGAGCTCCCCTCCTCAAAGGGAGGTGGAAGCAGAGTGTGGCAATAGTTTTAAGGTAGAGGTGGCTGGAAGCTAGATAAGCAAGGGGTGATCGGTTACCAGGGGTAGACCGGAATGAGGTTCCAATCAGTTCATCTTATTGAATGGTGGAACAGGTTGCAGGGGCCAAGTGGTCTCATCCGACTCCTAACTGCAGCTGTGAATGGTCACAGTCTTTTCTCCAGGGTAGGGGAGTCTAAAACCAGGGGGCAATAACAACTTTTAGAAGACAGTTGGACAGGTACATGGATAGGAAAGGTTTAGAAGGTTATGGGCCAAACACTGGCGAATGGGACTAGCTTGTTTGGGGCATCTTGGTCGGCATGGACCAGTTGGACAGAATAACTATGACTCACTCCTGAATGGCCCAGTTCCAACTCAGAGGCCTGTTTAAGGTGAGAGGGGAAATACTTAAACGTGATCCAAGGGGCAACTTTTTCCACACAGAGGGTGGTGGGTGCATGGAACGAGCTGCCAGAGGAAGTGGTAGAGGTGGGTACAATTACTTTTAAAAGACATGGATAGGAAAGGTTTAGCGGGATATGGGCCAAATGCAGGCAAATGGGACTAGCTCTTGGTCAGCATGGACGATTTGGGCCAAAGGGCCTGCTTCTGTGATGTTTTACTCTATGACTCTAATTCATATGTACTGTATGTACATTGGTTATTAATTAAATTAATTACATTTTTAATTAAATTACTTACATTTTATTTACAGCGTGGTAACAGGCCCTTTCGGCCCAACGAGTCTGCACCACCCATTTTAAACCCCAAATTAACCTACCCGTACGTCTTTAGAATGTGGGAGGAAACCAGAGCGCCCAGAGGAAACCCACGCAGATACGGGGAGAACGTACAAACTCCTTACAGACAGCGATGGGAATCAAACCCCGATTGCTGGCGCTGTAATAGCGTCGCACTAACCGCTAGGCTACCGTGCCGCCCACATTCATTGGCTGAAATTGACTGCTCCTTCTCACTTACACTAAGTCCTGTCCAACTTGAACCAGTCTGATTAAATCAGCCATTGTTTAACTACAGAGAAATCTATTAACACCACTTAACAAGAATTCTAACACCTGCTAAATATTAGACAGCAAGTTATGAAGCAATCCTGCCTTAGAACAGAAGCTCCCATGGAGACTCACTTTGAAGTACATCCTTGGTATAGGAGGTCTGACATGTGCTGACAGGCTTGAGCTACTGAGCAGAGCTCTGGAGGATTTTTTCGTTGTTGAAGTTTATGGAGTTTGAAGGATTGAGATGAAGTCTGGCTCTGGAATGAGGAGTTTCTGAAGCATTTTGTGTGACCCATGTCACAACTAGGCTTATAGCTTTAGACAAGATTTGTTGGATTAAAAATAAAACTAGGCGTATACAAGACACGAGAAAAAAAGCCCCACTGCGGTAGTTAGATAAGATCAGACAGACAAATGATCCTTTTTTGGGAGATGGGTGAAATGGTAAAGATGTACGTTTACTGTGCTGTTGAACTAGAACCCGTTGCTTATTATAGATGGACAGAAAAGGTCAGCATGGATGTGGTGAGCTGAAGGGCCTGTGTTTGGGCTGTAGGGCCCTGAGGAGGGTGAAAGAATCTAATAAGTGCAGCAGGGTTGAAAGGGTTAAATTGTGAGGCAGATTCTGCAGGGACTAGTCTTGTAATCCTTTGAGAACAGCGGATTAATTGGAGTGTTTAAGATCATTTAAATGCTTGAATTGGATGATAGAGAAACGATTTTTGTTCTGATGTGGGGATTGGAGGGTGGCGTGTGTTTGTGACCTCTGAGTTGGAACTGGGCCATTCAGGAGTGAGTCATAGTTATTCTGTCCAATTGGTTCATGCCCACCAAGGTGCCCCAAACAAGCTGGTCCCATTCGCCAGCATTTGTCCCACAGCCTTCTAAACCTTTTCTATCCAAGTACCCGTCCAACTGTCTTTTAAAACTTGTTATTATACCTGCCTCAACTTCTTCCTCTGGCAGCTCGTTCCACATATACCACCCTTTGCGTAATTAAAAATAAGTTGCCCCTCAAGTTCCTATTAAATCTCCCCCCTCTCACCTTAAACCTATGCCCTCTAGTTCTTGATTCCCTAACCCTGGGAGAAAGACTGAGTGCATTCACTCTATCTATGCCCCTCATGATTTTATACACCTCCTATAAGATCATCTCTCAGTCTCTTACATTCCACGGAATAAAATCCTAGCCTGTCCAACCTCTCCCTGTAACTCAGTCTCTCAAGTCCTGGCAACATCTTTGTAAATCTTCTGAGGTTAGGAAAATCTTCCCACAAGCATGAGGGGGCCTGTAACTCCCTCCCCCCAAGTAGTGTCAGCTGGGGTGGGGGAGACATCATTTGAAAATTTCCGGTGGAGATGGGCACATTTCCCCCGGTAATACGGAGAGGGAAAGCGGGACCAAAGGGTGTAGCTGGATCACGTGGTCCAACAGGTTGTCAGAACAGTCTTGAGAAGCTGAAACCTGCAGAGACACACCAGTGCAGAGCGTGCAGTGTCTACAAACAAGAAGCCTCTCTGAAGAGGCACAAGAAATCCTGCTGATGCTGGAAATCTGGAGCAATACACACAAAGTGCTGGAGGAAGTCAGCAGGTCAGACAGCATCTGCAGAGGGAAATAAACTGTCAACGTTTCAGGTCGAGACGCTTCACCAGGACTGGAAAGGAAAAGGGCAGAAGCCAGAATAAAAAGGGAGGGGCATGTGCTGGCAGGTGATAGGTTGGTCCAGGTGAGACGGGGAAGGTAGGTAGGTGGGTGGGGGAGGAGGGGGGAGATGTAAGAAGCTGAGAAGTAATAGGTAGAAGAGGCAAAGGGCTGAAGAAGGAGGAATCTGATAGGAGAGGACAGTAGACCATGGAATAAAGGGGAGAAGGCGGACAGGTCAGGAGGGTGGGGGAGGGGAAAGAGAAGGGGTGAGGGGGCCACAGGAATGAGGGGAAACAAAGGGGGGGGGTGAGGGGAAACAAAGCGGGGAGGGGAAACAGAGGGGAGTAGTTACCAGAGGTTAGAGAACTCAATGTTGATGCCGTCAGGCTGGTGACTACCAAGACGGAATATGAGGCGTTGCTCCTCCAACCTGCGTCTGGCTTGCAGGCAAAGGTTTGGGGCAAGTCAATGACTCACATTGTCTGCAGAGCTGAAAAGGGGAAGGTAGGTGAGGTACCAGTCAGTGTGAAAGGGACCTTGTCCAGAAGCCTGGAGAACTGCAGTCGGAAATACTTGACCCCAGACTGTACAAGAGAGTCACCAACACACATGAAGGTGGACCTTGAGGGAAGTCCTTTGATGCATGGCCCACGATGGACTGGAACACAAGCTGATGATCTAGTTATTAGTGAGTGGCCAATGCTGTCTGCAGGCTGCCCCAGAAATTTGGTTCTGGTTCCATCTGCCATGCACCTCTCCCCCAATGGTTCCCATTAGCACCTCCTTTACTTACCAGAGTCCAGCACTGGGAGCCCTTTGTGTTCCTGCTTCTCTCCCTCCAGCAGCCGTCTCCCACCTCACCCTCCCCTTCCCCACCTCGCTCCACCTGCCTACCTTTATTTTCCCTCCCTTTGTCTCTGCCTTCATCTACCATCCACCTGCCACTGTCTCCCAGCCCCACACCCCCTCCCCTCCCCTCCCCTATCTGGGTGTCACCTTTCACCCCTCCTCAATCCACCAATCACCTCAGGCTCCCGTCTCACCCCCTCCCCTCTCAGTCCTGATGCAGGGTTTCAAACCCGACAGGTCGACAATTCCTTTCTCTCCCCGCAGATGCCGCCCGACCCGCTGAGTTCCTCCAGCAGATTTTTCTGTTGCTCCAGATTCCGGCGTCTGCGGTCTCTTATGCCCCTTGAAGCTCCCTGGGAAACTGCTGGAAGGCCGGAGGGACTTGCTGCCCCATTGCAGAAGGAACTTAAAAGCCAGTCACATCAGTGGGTCTGGAATCACATATAGGACAGTTGAAGTAAGGGTGGCAACTTTCCCTCTCTGAAAGCCATCAGTGAACCAGATGGGTTTTTAGCTGCAGATGGGAAAATTCAGTCACCAGTTCTGATTTATCCCAGATATACTTAATTAACTGAATTGAAATTCCCTGTCGTTCGAGAGGAATCCTCTGAGCAATGAATGATTTAGAATTAACTCGCCTCTTCTCGCAGATACTGTCGGGCAGGAGGTACAGAAGTCCCACACCACCAGGTTCAGGAACAGCTACTTCCCTTCGACCATCAGGTTCTTGAACTGACCTGCACATCCTCAGCAAAGGGACACCACAGACCACCTCCTGCACCACCATGGACTTTGTTTTCATTTGCACTCAGGTTTCTTTTCCACTGTATGGTATAATTTATATTCTGTGTGTTGTCTGTACCTACGTGCCTGTGATGCTGCTGCAAGCAAGGTTTTCATTGTACCTGTACCTCACCGTACTTGTGCACATGACGATAAACTCAACTTGATTGTATGTGACTCCAGACCCACACTCCTGCTGTTCGCAGAGGTGACTGCACTGTTGTGTAATCCCTTTACAATAGAGCTCCACCTCCCTCCTCCCAGGACTTCACCCAACAGCCTCCAGTGCCCGAGTCCTGGTGTAACGTGGGTATGACAGTATAGTGGTGAAGTTACTGGATTGGGAGCCAAAGCTCTGGACCATTGATCCAGAGACGTGAGTTCAAATCCCACCATGGTTGTGGGTTAAATATAAGATATTAAATAAATCTGAAGTTAAAAAAAGCTATCATCTCAGTCAACTGTTGGAATCTAGATGAAAAACACAGTGATGCTGGAGGAACTCAGCAGGCCAGGCAGTGTCCGCGGAGAAAAGCAGGCGGTCAACATTTCGGGTCAGGACCCTTCTTCAGGATTCTTGGAGAGCGAGGCCTGGAGCTGTGGAAGAGAAAGAGAGGGGGCCAGAAAGTGTCGGCATGTGGCAGAGAGGGTAAAGCGGAGGGCACGGGGGGATAACTGGAGAGGACAACAATGGATAGAGTGAGCGTAGCGGAGATCCAGGCTGGAGCCGAACTGGGAGGCCTGGAAATGGAACTGAAATCCATGTGGAACAAGATGGCGGCGTAGACACAGCGAGGAAGGTCACATGGCTGTGGGACCAAGTCTGAGTGAGCACATGGATGAGAAGCCAGAGAGCAGAGGAGGTCACAGAGGGGGAGCAATGAGAGAGGGACTCACAAAGCTCCCATTGAAGAGAGGAAGAAAACTTCTTCAAAGTGGGCATCCTTGAAGAGACCTCACAGTGGAGCATTAACACTGGAGAAATTAAGTACTGCAGATGCTGAAAACTAGATGAAAAACACGATGATGCTGGAGGAACTCAGCAGGCCAGGCAGCATCCGTGGAGAAAAGCAGGCGGTCAATGTTTCGGGGCAGGAACCTTCTTCAGCACTTGAAGAAGGTCCTGAAGAAGGGTCCTGACCCGAAACATTGACCGCCTGCTTTTCTCCACGGATGCTGCCTGGCCTGCTGAGTTCCTCCAGCATCATCGTGTAAACTTGATTTGAGGTCACTTAAGTCAGTACAAAGAATGTGTTCATCAAAGCAGCCTGGCTCAAGAGGAGAGTGAGGCAGTGGGCATTTGAAATCTCCTTGTACTGCTGGTGATGGATCACTGACAGCAATGAGAAGTGACTCAGACCACTCCAGCCCTGCAACTGACCCCTGAAGACCTTTCTTGATTTAAAACAAAATGCTGGAAATCTGCTTGGTGGCGTGATGCCAAGACAACAACCCTTCCCTCAATATCAGCAAAACAGAAGAGCTGGTCATTGATTTCAGGAAGGGGGGTGGAGCACACGCCCTTGTCTGTATCAATGGTGCTGAGGTGGAGATGGTTGAGGGCTTCAAGTTCCTAGGTGTAAACACAGAAACATAGAAAAACTACAGCACAATTCGGGCCCTTCGGCCCACAAAGCTGTGCCGAACATGCCCCTACCCTAGAAATTACCAGGCTTAACCATAGCTCTCTATTTTTCTCAGCTCTATGTACCTATCCAACAGTCTCTTGAAAGACCCTATCGTATCCGCCTCCACCACTGTTGCCGGCAGCCCATTCCACGCACTCACTACTCTGAGTAAAAAACTTACCCCTGACATCTCCTCTGTATCTACTCCCCAGCACCTTAAACCTGTGTCCTCTTGTGGCCACCATTTCAGCCCTGGGGAAAAGCCTCTGACTATCTACCCGATCAATACCTCTCATCATCTTATACACCTCTATCAGGTCCCCCCTCATCCTCCGTCTCTCCAAGGAGAAAAGGCCGAGTTCCCTCAACCTGCTTTCATAAGGCATGCTCCGTATTCCAGGCAGCATCCTTGTAAATCTCCTCTGCACCCTCTCTATGGCTTCCAAATCCTTCCTGTAGTGAGGTGACCAGAACTGAGCACAATACTCCAAGTGGGATCTGACCAGGGACCTATATAGCTGCAACAATACCTCTCGGCTCCTAAATTCAATTCCCCGATTGATGAAGGACATTACACCATATGCCTTCTTAACCATAGAGTCAACCTGCGCAGCCACTTTGAGCACCCTATGGACTTGGACCCCAAGATCCCTCCGATCCTCCACACTGCCAAGAGTTCTACCATTAATACTATATTCCGCCATCATATTTGACCTACCAAAATGAACCACTTCACACTTATCTGGGTTGAACTGCATCTGCCACTTCTCAGCCCAACTTTGCATCCTATCTATGTCCCTCTGTACCTCTGACAGCCCTCCAAACTATCCACTACACCCCCAACCTTGGTGTCATCCGCAAACTCACTAACCCACCCCTCCACTTCCTCATCCAGGTCATTTATAAAAATCACAAAGAGTAAGGGTTCCAGTACAGATCCCTGAGGTACACCACTGGTCACCGACCTCCACTCAGAATACGACCCCCCAACAACCACTCTTTGCCTTCTGTGGGCCAGCCAGTTCTGGATCCACACTGCAATGCCCCCTTGGATCCCATGCCTCCTCACTTTCTCCATAAGCCTTACATGGGGTACCTTATCTGCTCTCCCTTCATCGATGTGTTTAGTCACATCACCAACAATTTGCCCTGGTCCAGTCTCATGGATGCCACGGCCAAGAAAGCTCACCAGTGCCTCTACTTCCTCAGAACGCTAAGCAAATGTAGAATGTCCCCAGTGACTCTCACCAACTTTTACAGACGCACCATCGAAAACATCTTATCCAGATGCATCATAGCTTGGTACAGCACCTTCTCTGCCCAAGACCGCAACAGAGTTGTGAATGCAGCCTGTCCATCACGGAAACCAGCATGTCCTCCAGTTACTCCGTCTACACTTCCCGCTGCCTCGGGAATGCAGCCAACGTAATCAAGGACCCCTCCCACCCCGGTTATTCTCTCTTCTCCCCTCTCCCACCCACTGGGCAGACGGTACAAAAGTCTGAGAACACGCACCACCAGCTTTTATCCTGCTGTTATTAGACTCTTGAACAGACCTCTCAACTGCTAAAGATGAACTCTTGATCTCCCAATCCTGTCAGGGCCCTTGCACTTTATTTGTCTACCTGCACTGCACTTTCTCTGTAACTGTAACACTCTATTCTGCATTGTTTTCTTTTGTACTCCCTCCACGTACTTGTGTATGGGACGATCTGTCTGGATGGCACACAAAGCTTTTCACTGTATCTCAGTACACAGGACAACAATAAATCAATTACATTCAGCAGAGCTGTGGACAGAGAACCAGTGAAGGGTTCAGGTCTGGGATCCTCATTAGACATGGGAAAGAATTTTTCAGTGGCAGAGAAGGTAGGGGAAGGGGATGGTTAGAAGAGGGAATATATCTGATAGAACGAGTTATTGCTTTATATTCCCTGTAACCCTCTTACTCCGCACATTAAACCTATGCTCTCTGGTCACAGGCACCTCTAATATGGAGAGGTCCACATTATCTCTGCTCTATCAAGTCTGCCCTCTTAGCCTTCTGAACCAGCAGGACATCCCAAACTTCCCACCAATTTTCCAGTTTCAGGTAACCCCGTTCCTTTCTGTCTCCACCTGATTCACTCAGGTTCTCTCACTCCCCCTTTTCCAACACCCTGCCCCCCCTCCCACGCAGTTCTCCCATTGTGTAGTTTCATTGTGCTCCCTCGCCTATTTCCATCATAGGCTCATTATCCTCCCCCCCCCCCCCCTCACCTGGTTCCACCTATCACTGACCAGCTCCTGCCTCACCCCTCTCTCTTGCCTCTTTAAACTGACTACCTCCCCTCTACACTCACAGTCCTGATGCAGGGTCTTGAGCTGGTGTGTCTAACAGTGCAGTGGTATGTCTTGTACCCATAGAAGACAGAGGTCAGTGACCAGCGGTGTTCCACAGGGATCTGTTCTGGGACCCCTGCTCTTTGTGATTTTTATAAATGACTTGGATGAGGATGTGGAAGGGTGGGTTAGTAAGTTTGCAGATGACACGAAAGTTGGTGGTAGTGTGTATAGTGTAGAAGGTTGCTGTAGGTTACAACAGGACATTGATAGGATGAAGAGCTGGGCTGAGAAGTGGCAGATGGAGTTCAACCCAGAAAAGTGTGAAGTGATACACTTTGGAAGATCGAATTTGAAGGCAGAATACAAGGTTAATGGCAGGAATCTTAACAGATAAGATCTCTATTAGTCACATGTACATCGAAACACACAGTGAAATGCATTTTTTGCGTAGTGTTCTAGGGGGCAGCCTGCAAGTGTCGCCACACTCCAGAGGGATCTTGGGGTCCATGTCCATCGATCCCTCAAGGTTGCCACGCAGGTTGATAGGGTTGTTATGAAGGCATTTGACGTGGTGGCCTTCATTGGTTGGGATCTTAAGTTCAAGAGCTGTGAGGTAACGTTGCAACTCTATAGAACTCTGGTTAGACCACACTTGGAATATTGTGTTCAGTTCTGGTCGCCTCATTATAGGAAGGATGTGGAAGCTTTATAGAGGGTGCAGAGGAGATTTACCAGGATGTTGCCTGGATTGGAGAACATTTCTTATGAGGATAGGTTGAGTGAGCTGGGGCTTTTCTCTTTGGAGAGGAGGAGGATGAGAAGTGACTTGATAGAGGTGTACAAGATGATAAGAGGCATAGATTGAGTGGACAGTCAGGACTTTTTCCCAGGAAGAAACTGGCTAACACGAGGGGGCATAATTTTAAGGTGATTAGAGGAAAATACAAGGGGGGGATGTCAGAGGTAAGTTTTTTTTTTACACAGAGCATGATGGGTACGTGGAACACACTGCCGGCAGAGGTTGTGAGAGCAGATAAATTAGGGGCATTTAAGAGACTCTTAGATAGCCACATGAATGATAGAGAAATGGAGGGCTATGTGGGAGGGTAGGGTTAGATAGATCTTAGAGCAGGATGAAATGTCGGCACAACATCGTGGGCAGAAGGGCATGTACTGTGCTGTAGTGTTCTATGTGAGTGGTGAGGTGTGAATGTACCGTGTTATATTTCTGCAAAGTTTATGAGGGAGGTAGGCATTTGGAAACAGATGATTTGTACGGTGGTGGACCGGCCAGGAACACTCTCCACTGCTGCAACCAGGGGCGGAATCCAACAACAGAGTGCCAGGTTAGTGACTGTGAACAACAGGGGCCAATCCCACTCTGCCAGCTAATGAGATTGCAGCCGATTCGGAGCCTCATTTTCCATCTGATCCACAATCCTCCTATTCCCCAAGTTCCATCAAGCTCATCAGAGATACGTAACAACTGAGCGTCCAGAGCTCTCCAGGGTGGAGAACTCCGACCCTCATTCCTTGGCACGAAACTGTTCCTCTGCCCGGCCCCACACGGCTAACACCTGGCCTCGAGGCTGTGCCCTGAGTTCCAGACACGGCGGGGAGAGCGAGGAAGACTTTCGGCTCCTGCCCTGACAGCCCTTTCAAATCTTCCATCTCAATGAGGTCACCCCCACCCCCCCAATTCCTCGAAAGTCCTGTGAGTACGGGCGAACTTCAATCCGTCCCTCAATTATCCCAGGAATCCATCCATCCAAGCTACACCGTGCTGGCTGCCAAGGCAAGGATGTCCTTCCTGAGATGTGGAGGCCAAAACTACAAGTAAGGATGCAGCAGAGTCCTGCGTAATCTCAAGACGACCTCCTTACTCTTGTGCTCCAAGCTCCTTGCAATCAGAGCACTAAATCCCATTTGCCCCCTAATTGCTTGCTTTGATAGGTAAGTTTGGATCAAAATGAACAATATTAGTTGTGTTATAGCTGTCCACCATTTACAAGGCTCAAGTCACGGAGTGTGAGGGAACACTCTTCACTTGCCTAGATGAGTGCAGCTTCAACAACAGTCAAGAAGCTCGACACCATCCAGGACATAGCAGCCCGCTTGACAGGGACCCCCATCCACACCATTAACTCACTCCACTACCGACGCACAGTAACAGCAGTTTGTACCGTCTACAGGATGCACTGCAGAAACTCACCAAGACTCCTTCCAAACCCACCACCTCTCCCAGCTAGAAGGACAAGGGCAGCAATAGCCCGGCGAACACCACCCCCTGGAAGTTGCCCTCCAAGCCACACACCATCTTGACTGAGAAACGTATCGCTGTTCCTTCACCGTCACTGGGTCAAAATCCTGGAACTCCCTCCCCAACAGCACCGTGGATATACTCCACCTCAAGGACTGCAGCGGTTCAACAAGGCAGCTTACCACCAACTTCTCAGGGGCAACTAGAGATGGGCAATTAAATGCTGGCTCAGCCTGTGAAGCCCACATCCCTTGAATGAATATATTTTTTTAAAAAATCACACGACGTGGCATGTTTGCAAATTGAACCATGAACATTAAGTGATCATTAGTGCAAGTATCTTTCATTACAAAAGGGTTTATTTTTACCAAAAGGTTCTGTACAGAAATGCAGTTTCCTTTACCATCATGGAAGAATTTCAAAGCACTGGTTGAAAAAGCATCCAATATTTTTAAAAAAGTAAAAATAAAAATTCATAAATTACAAAACAAGGGTCAGACTAGGCTACAAATATTACACAAGATGTACCGGACTGAAAACTGACTTGTATCAGTAAAAGCACATTCCTTATGAAAAATCTCCAATACCTTGCAAAAGCCCACAAACTCTTTGTTGGAGGCATCTTCAACAGTACGAGGGGAGCCCGATAAATCCTCAGATATTCTGGCATCCGTGCATTTAATCCTGTTGGGTCTCCCACACAGGACCCAGAATAAATGACATGTTCAGTTTCAATGACAGCTCCCTTTTCAGAATGCTACACAAAGAAAATTAAAATTGAAGCAGCTATCTCCTACATTCAGCCAACCTGTCTGTCTTCAAGTTGGTCAGTGCTGGCACCTCATCAGTAGAGGAATGGATTGGAACTGATTCCGCCCCGGTCTGGTCCGGAACAACAGAAGCAACTTGTGACTGAAACCGTGATGCTTCCTGAATTTTTACAAAGTGCCTTATCACACAGCCCCATTCCTCGCTTGGAAAGGCATCTGTTTGTACAAATACTCCGTGGTAAGTGAAACTTAAAGATGACTGACGGATCCTGTGGGTACTCGGCAAGTAGTACTGAGTTCAACTCTAGTCAGGTGGCTTCCTTGTGATTTTCTCCCCAGTCCTCCTGCTCTTTCACAAACTCCACTCCGAAGTTTGGAAGCAAGGAGTTACGAACTATTACGTATACTTCACTGCTGTGGCTTTAAACCTTTGGTTGCTTTTCTGTCTTCTCACCCGCGCCCCCCCCCCCACCCCCCCCTCCCCCACCCCTTCTGTACTTTTTCTAGACGTATTTCTCTCCTCTCTCGCACTGGAGTAACACTCCGCTCTCTGTGTCCTCTGTGGGAGTGACAGACTCAAGGGAGCACTAGCTGCTGGTTTGGCCACACCCCCCTTCCCCACCTGTTGTAACCAAGGGTCCCGTTTAAAAGCCGGAAGCCTTGCGTGATTGAACAGAGCCTCAAGATGGAAGACGGTAATCCGCAGCACTTGCTGTGCCTGTAACCGAGCAACGTCACGGGGAGCAGAGTCCTCTCTGGGCACCTGGGGGCTGCTCGGGCCTCAGAGCCAGGGGTGCCAAGCGGGGTCCATGCGGCAGAGGTTGTCCAGGCTGTTGGCGGCGGCCACCAGCGGTGTTTGACCTTGCTCTCGCCGCCCTCAAACTGAGCCAGGCTGTGCAGTCGGGTCACGATGGCGGTCACTGCCTTCTGCACCAGCGAGACCAGCTGCTGGCCGTCCATGTTCTCGGGCTGGCCAGCCGCCGAGAGCGGAGAGGACGTGCTCCTACCTGCGTCTTCTGTGCCAGGCGATTATCTCGTCCCGCAGCACGGCTTTCAGGATGCCATCGACCTGCAGATGGAGAAAGAGGGGTCAGGACAGGTTTGTCGAGGGAGCAGCACCGGAGGGGGGAGGAGGGGGGGGAGGAGGCGAGGGAGGGGAGAGGCAGTGAACGAGGGGGAGAGTGAGAGGGAGAATGAGGGGGGAGAGGGAGGGAGGGGCAAGCGAGGGGGAGAACAAGGGAGGGAGGGGGAGAAGGAGCGAGGGGGAGGAAGAGGGCGAGGGAGGAGGAGGGCGAGGAAGGGGAAAGCGAGAGAGGGAAGGGGAAGGCGAGGGAGAGAGAGAGGGAAGGCGAGGGAGGGAGAGAGGGAAGGCGAGGGAGGGAAGGGATGACGAGGAGAGAGGGAGAGGCCATGAGGGAGACAGGAGACGGGGAAGGCGAGGAGAAGGAAGCGGTAGAAAGGCAGCAAGGTTGCCTCTGGCCCAGTGGACGAACATCACACACTGCAGTGACTGCAGGAAGCCTCACGTTTAGAATCGTTTATGACAGTTTGTTAACCTGATCATCAAAGCAGAATTTTTCAGTGCAGAGAAAATTAATGTGATAGGTTTGCTCATCAGAAATGTTAGGCATCTGACAGTCCTGGAGATCTTACCGTCTCACTTCATTCTGATTAAAATTCAATAAAGCTCATCACTTTCCAATGAAAGATTGCACAAGGAATGTTAAGTCACGGAGCCCAGGATAATGATAGCCCAAGAAGTTGAATACTGAAGCCACTTAGTCCAGACAGATAGCGCAAGGACGTTCCTTGCATTGTTCGTAAGAACCTCGCCTATGAACAGCAGAATGTGCCTGCCTCGCCTCAATTGGTAGCCATCTCTCTGGTTGTGAACACAGACTGGAACACTCAACCTTGTGGACTGGCTCCAGTCCAGTACTGCACAACCAGATGTAATACTGAGGCTCTGCTACTCCCTCAGATGGATGTACATCTTCCCACAGCACTTAATCCCACCAGCAGCAAGAAGGTCAGCCCAGAGCCTTGGTCAATGTCAGTCTCTCAACCGTCAATCAAATAAGGTCCTGTCTAGTGGGAGGTTACTGTGTATAAATTTTTGATTGGTTGACACAGACATCGTGGGCCGAAGGGCCTGTTCCTGTGCCGTACTGTCCTGTGTAAATTGGCTGCCATTTCTCAATACCTACTGCCACGTCCACACTTCAACTACGGAACCCCTTGTATAAGACGTTGGTAAGGCCACATTTGTGTACAGTTTTGGTCACCCTGTTATAGGAAGGACGTCATTAAGCTGGAAAGAGTGCAAAGAATATTCGTGAGAATGTTGCAGGACTCGAGAGACTGAGTTATGGGGAGAGGTTGGGCAGCTAGGACTTTATTCCTTGGAGCATAGGAGGGTGAGGGATGAACTTACAGAGGTGTATAAACTCACAAGGGGCATAGACAAGGTGAATGTACACAGTCTTTTTCCCAGGGAAAGCAAACAAAACTACTAGAGGACATGGGTTTAAAGTGAGAGGGGAGAGATTTAAAAAGGACCTGAGGGGTAACTTCTTCACACAGAGGGTGGTGGGTATATGGAATGAGTTGTCAAAGAAAGTAGTCGAGGCAAGTAAATTTGCCCGCGTTTGGCCCATATCCCTCTAAACCTTTCCCATTATTCCACTTATCAAAATGTCTTTTAATAGCTGTTATTGGTAAGATATTTATTTATTAGTCACACATACATCAAAACACACAGTGAAATGTGTCTCTGCATTACTGAGAATGTGCTGTCTATAAAGAGTTTGTACGTTCTCCCCATGTCTGCGTGGGTTCCTCCACATTCCAAAGATGTACGGGTTAGGAAGTTGTGGGCATGCTACGTTGGCGCCCAGAAGCGTGGCGACACTTGCGGGCTGCCCCCAACATATCTCAGTAACGCAAAAAGACGCATTTCACTGTGTGTTTCAATGTACATGTGACTAATAAATAAATATCTTATCAACAGCAACTTTTAAAAGACATTTCAACAAGCAGGTGGATAGGAAAGGTTTAGAGGGATATGGGCCAAACAGGACCAGCTGAGGGTGGCAACCTTACTCAGCACGGACCAGTTGGGCCGACGTCTGTCCCTTCCCCGACACGTTCACTAACAGTGGACATCCTCCAGTTTTCGACCAAACAGGCAGCCTCATGCACAATCCCATCCCAACTGACAGACTGGTTGCACAGAGAGCCAGAGAACACTGCCCCGTGAGCCTTACTTTGAAGTTCGGTTGTGCGAAGCATCGAGCGACGGCTATCATCGAGGCAGTCAGTGGCCCAGACACGCCGATGGTGGTGAGGAACTCGGAGATATTGGGAGTGAGCCGGAATGGCACAGGGCGGTTCGCGTCCAGATCGCCGGTGGAGTCGTTGATGTCAAACCTGAAATAGGCGACGTTGAGCTTTCCGGTGTCCTAGAGCACAAGGTCAAATAACAGCGGCCCACTCAGTAAAAACCACAGCAAAGGAAGGCAAAAGCAATGTAGACCCAGCAGCAAATATTGTATTTAATAAAGAAAACAGCATCGCTCTGAAAATGCATCACGGCTTGGTATGGCAACTGCTCTGCCCAAGTCCAAGAAACTGCAGGAGTTGTGACACAGCTCAGCACATCACGGACCACCAGCCTCCCCTCCATAGACTCTGTCTATACCTCTGGCTGCCTTGGCGATGCAGTCAGCATAATCAAAGACCCACCCCGGACATTCTCTCTTCCCCCCCCTCCCATCGGGCAGAAGATACAAAAACCTGAAAGCATATACCACCAGGCTCAAGGACAGCTTCTATTCCGCTGTTATAAGACTGTTGAACTGTTCTCTAGTACAACAAGATGGACTCTTGACCTCACAATCTTCTCCTTATGACCTTACACCTTATTGTCTACCTGCACTGCACTTTTTCTGTAGCTGTGACACTTTGCATTCTGTATTGTTTTACAACCTCAATGCACTGTGTAATGAATTGATCTGTACGATCGGTATGCAAGACAAGTTTTTCACTGCACCTTGGTACAAGTGACAATAATAAACCAATTCCAAGACATCTGCAGTGCCACTTTTTCAACCAAGGGTCAATTGCTTCGATAATATAATCTCAGGTGGACAGAAAGGTCAGAAAGAGCTGTTCCTCAGTCACAGTGTGCTCACATGAAAATCCAAAAACCTACTTATGCTGGAAGTCCAAAATACAAACAGAAAATGCTAGAAGAACTCAGCCAGCCAAGCAGCACATTAACGTTTCAGATCAAAAATCCTTCATCACGACTTCTCTACTCTTGAATCTCCTGGACCATCCGGGGCTGAAACCCAGAATTAAACCATTGAACAATATTAAATAAACATCCCTTCTTCCCAGGCAGCCAAGTTTCCTGGATAAGACTATAGGAAAATAGAAAGAGTAGGCCACTCGGCCCCTCAAGCCTGACCCACTATTCAATATGATCATGGCTGATCTATGCTGGCCTCATCTCCTCTTCTGTGCCTGTTCCCCACAGCCCTCAATCTCCCTCTCGCCCCACCTTTAATATATCTATTGATCTGGCCCCCACCACGCTCATGAGGAGAGAATTCCAGAGATTCTCACTCCTGAGAGAAGAAATTTCTTTGACGCTCAGTTTTAAGTGACTGGCCCCTTATATTGTAGCCATGTCCCTTGCTCGTGACTCTCCCACCAGTGGAGACATCTCAACATCCACCCTGTCAAGCCCTAGGATGTTATATATTTGAATAAGGTCATCTCCCCATTCTTTCAAACTCGAAGGAATACAAACCCGAACTGTTTCGCCTCTTTCAGAACATAGAACAGTACAGCACAATACAGACCCTTCGGCCCACAATGTTGTGCCGACCTTTAAACCTCACCTAAGACTATCTAACCCCTTCCTCCACATATCCCTCTATTTTAAATTCCTCCATATGCTTATCTAGTAATCTCTTGAATTTGACAAATGCACCTGCCTCCACTGCCCCAGGCAGCGCATTCCATGCCCCAACCACTCTCTGGGTAAAAAATTTCCTCTGATATCTCCCTTGATCTTCCCACCCATTACTTTAAAGCCATGCCCTCTTGTATTGAACATTGGTGCCCTGGGAAAGAGGCGCTGACTGTCCACTCTATCTATTCCTCATTATTTTGTACACCTCTATCATGTCTCATTTCATCCTCCTTCTCTCCAAAGAGTAAAGCCCTAGCTCCCTTAGTCTCTCCTCATAATGCATACTCTCTAAACCAGGCAGCATCCTGGTAAATCTCCTCTGCACCCTTTCCAACGCTTCCACATCCTTCCTATAATGAGGCGACCAGAACTGGACACAGTACTTTAAGTGCGGTCTAACCAGAGTTTTAGAGCTGCATCATTACCTCGTGGCTCTTAAACTCGATCCCTCAACTTATGAAAGTTAACACCCCATAAGCTTTCTTAACTACCCTATCCACCTGTGAGGCAACTTTCAGGGATCTGTGGATATGGACTCCCAGATCCCTCTGCTCCTCCACACTACCAAGAATCCTGCCATTAACTTTCTACTCAACCCTCTCGATATGACAACCCTCTCATCCCAGCAATTAACCTGGTGAATGAGTTTTGGATCTTGACTCCTTAGATTTCTACAACTCAACTTGCCAATAAATATTTTACAGGGTAAGATAGATAGAATATTCCCTCCAACAGTGAGGTTGAGCAAAGGTTTGAAGACGAGCTTTACTTTATCATTCAGCTGTTCACGAGGGGCTGGTATGTTCTCTACAAAGGGTAGTGGAAATCTGGGACACCCCCTCCCCCCGGCTCTGTCAGTGACCCCATGTCCTCCCCGCTCCAACCCAAGATAAAAAGGGCTGTCGTTACTGAGGGATAACTGGAGCCTTCAGTAGAGACTGGTGGATTTAGGTTGCATCAAAAGTAGGAAAGGATGCAGAATTAAGGCAGATAAAACAGGGCAAGTTACTGATTACTTTGAATTACTCATAAAGTAGGCAGAGGGGCCATCTTCTGGCCCTACAATCAGAAACACTAATTCTTATTACTTTGTATAACATTAATGGACACATTGGCACCTGTACAAAGTTCCATCTTAGATCTCAGTGAAGCATATAACGGGGCATGACAGGGTAGACGTTGAGATGTTTTCATTAGTGGGAAAGCGTCGAACGAGGGGACTCAGTTACCAGATAAGGAGGCGATGTCGTTTAAGAAATAGGAGCAGGAGGAGGCCATCTGGCTCGTTGAGCCTGCTCCGCCATTCAATAAGATAATGGCTGATCTGGCCGTGGACTCAGCTCCACCTACCTGCCTTTTCCCCATAACCCTTCATTCCCCTACTGTGCGAAAATCTATCTAACTGTGTCTTAAGTAGATTTAATGAGGAAGCCCCTACTGCTTCCCTGGGCAGAGAATTCCACAGATTCACTACTCTCTGGGAAAAGCAGTTCCTCCTCATCTCCATCCTAAATCTACTACCCCGAATCTTGAGGCTACGTCCCCTAGTTCTAGTCTCACCTAGCAGCGGAAACAACCTTCCTGCCTCTATCTTATCTATCCCTTTCATAATTTTATATGTTTCTATACAATCCCCTCTCATTCCTCTGAGGTGTGTAGGAATTTCTTCTCACAGAGGGTGGTGTATCTCTGGAATTCTCTGCTCTGGAGGGTTTGTGGAGATTGCATCACTGGGGGCAGGTAGATAAATTTTTGAAAGATCAGGGAATTGAGGGTTATGGGGAACTGGCACAGAAGAGTCTGGGGTAGATTAGAGTACAGTACTGAATGGTGGGGCAGGTTTGAGGTACCAATTGGCCTACTCCTGCTATCTTCGTACGTTCTTGTGTTCCTCTTTCAAACAAGGTCCTTAACCAAAGGAGCTGTTCAGCAATTCTGAGCATCTTAGACCTTCTGGCCAATCGATTGAATGCAAATCTTTAATCTGTGGGATTCAGTGGATTAAAAGCAATGAAACCAGATCACAACTGTGACTTGAAATAGTGACTGCAAAGACATTGCTTCACATTGATCACTGGAGATTTCCATCAGTTTACTCACTTGTTATAAAATGAAAATTATTGACGTTTCTGTGACAAGGCTATCAGTGAAGAGGTAACCACTTAGTGCACACTTTCCCCAATGATCAGATAAGCAGTCTCTTTCTCTGACGAGTCTGTCAGAGACTTTTTAGTGTGGATTGCTGAACAGGCTGCAGCTCAGCGTGAGATAACCAGGGGTGGTGACTGTCCCATCGCCCTGTGATGAACGACACCTGTCCTGAGCAAGTTCGTGCATCTCCCCCACCCCAGTCCCAGACTTCTGTGACAAAGCACTGGGGGCAGCGAGTACCTGTGCGATCTGTAGCATCTCCGGATTGAGGCGATTCAGGTGGAGGACGAACTCGGCGAAGCCGATCAAGGCCAGCTGAATGGTGAACATCTTGCGGAAGGTCCAGTAGTCGGTGGCGTTCGGGAAGGTGTGCAATGCCCATTCCTTCAACATGCTCCGTGGCACCATGTTGCCTTGGACTTCCTTCAGAATATCACGCAGGACCTGGAGACAGAGTGCGGACACGTCACTGAGTGTCACAGAGCAATACAGCGCGGATACAGGCCCTTTCGCCCAACCAGTCCATGCCGACCATGGTGCCCTCCCAGCTCGTCCCAATTTCCTGCGTTCAGCCCATATCCCTCCAAGCCCCACCCCTCCATGTAGATAAGATATCTTTATTAGTCACATGTACATCAAAACACACAGTGAAATACATCTTTTGTGCAGAGTGTTCTGGGGGCAGCCCGCAAGTGTCGCCACGCTTGGCACCAACATAGCATGCCCACAACTTCCTAACCCGTACATCTTTGGAACGTGGGAGGAAACCGGAACACCCGGAGGAAACCCACGCAGACACGGGGAGAATGTACAAACTCCTTACAGACAGCAGCCGGATTTGAACCCGGGTCGCTGGTGCTGTAATAGCGTTACGCTAACCACTACACTATACCGTACCTATCCAAGTGCTTTTTAAATGATATTGTACCTGCCTCACCCACTTCCTCTGGCAGCTTGTTCCATGCACTCACCACCCTCTGCGTGAAAAAGTTGCCCCTCAGGTCCCTTTTAAATCTTTCCCCTCTCACCCTAAACCCATGCAACCTAGTTTTGGACTCCTCTACCCTGGGGAAAACACTGTTACCGTCCACCTTATCTATGCCTCTCATAATTTTAAACATTTCTATAAGGTCGACCCTCAGTCTCCTACGCTCCAAGGAATAAAGACCTCGCCTGCCCAACCTCTCCCTATAAATCAGGCCCTCTAGTCCTGGCGACACGGATGTCGTGGCCCTTCACGCGCATAGAACATTGCTTCAAATAAAGTGCAATGTGTGACACATGGTGCAGCTGGTCAAGCAGCTGCCTCACAGCTCTAGAGACCCGGGTTCAATCCTGGCCCCCAGTACTGTCTGTGTGGAGTCTCCCTGTGACGATGGCGGTTTCCTCTGGGAACTCCAAATTCCTTCCACATCCAAAAGACCGTTGTAATTTGCCCCTAATGTGTAAGTGAGGGGTAGAATTTGCGGGGAGTTGATGGGAATGTGGGGACAATAAAAAAAGGTTAGTGTAGGGTTAGATTGAATGGGTGGTTGATGGTTGGCTTGGACTCAATGGGTTGGCCGGTTTCTGTGCTACATCACTGTATGAGCCTGCAATAAGTACTTGATGCGTAGGGCGAGGACGGTGAAGGAAAACAGAACCAGGGAAGGAAGATCAGAAGAGGAGCAGACGTCAGAGAGGATGGAGGGGGAGGAGGAATGGGGACAGAGGAAGATAAACCAAGTGATTAACAGGATCCATATTCCCATATCAATTGTCACATGAGTTAAGAGACCAAGACTTGAATATTTATCCCATTACCATTGTTATTACTGGCCAAGTATGCTTGTCAACCCTCCTTACAAGAATCTTCGCCAAGCTTTGGAGCAGTTCACTAAGTGAACGTGTGAGCTTCTGCGGTTCTGTGAACACCCGGCCTTGGGCGGAATGGTTAGTCCGTTGGCAAGTGTATGTTCAAGGGACACGAGACACTCAAACTTTCCCTTGTGCTACTCGTGTAGCGATGGAAGGTTACTCAGGAAAAATGTGAAAGCTGGGAAGATTGAGAGCAATGTGCTGGGGACCTGAATTTATCCATCATGTTTGACTGAAACACTTTAGTCAACAACAAACGCAACTTCACATTAACCTGGATTTTATGTTGGAAAGAAAAGTACGTCTTCAGACACCGTTGAGATTTTGTTCTGATTTCGTGATGAAATGGTTTCAAATATCGTGCCCAACCGCAAAATGAGGCCAGACAGATCATTGATATTCAGTGGCTGGGATCTTAGAAATTACAATCCTGACTGAATCACTGAATAGTTCAACCTTGCAGCTTCATTTCCTGCCAGTTGTTACATCGAGACTGCCAAGGTATCTCGGTGCAGCATCAGATGGAACTGTTAAACAGCCCAGTGACATTGCTCTTTCTTTGAAGAGTGGGAAATGATATTGTAAAAATAGATGATTTGTATTTTGTGCAGTGCCTTTGGTGACCTTAGTTTCTCCTAAAGCCTAGCCAATGGAATTCTCTCTTGAAAAAGTGCAGTCACTTTTGTCATGCTGAAACTGTCACAGACAGGGATAGAAAAATCAGCAAAAAGCGAACACAGGGCTGGAATGCAAGTGGGCAAAAGTTATGCTGGACTAGTTAAACAACACCTGGAGCACTGTGTTGAGTTTCAGACAGCACATTTTAGCAAGAATATTTTTGCCGAATAAACAAGCTACTGGAGGAACTTGGTGGGTCAAGCAGCATCTGTGGAGGCAAACGTCGATCATTTCTTTGCCTCCACAGATGCTGCCTGACCTGCTGAGTTCCCTCCAGCAGCTTGTTTTCTTCTCCAGATTCCAGCATGTAAGATCTCTTTATTAGTCACATGTACATCGAAACACACAGTGAAATGCGTCTTTTGCATAGTGTTCTGGGGGCAGCCCGCAAGTCTCACCACGCTTCCGACGCCAGCATAGCATGCCCACAACTTCCTAACCCGTACGTCTTTGGAATGTGGGAGGAAACCGGAGCACCCGGAGGAAACCCACGCAGACACGGGGAGAACGTACAAACTCCTTACAGACAGCGGCCGGAATTGAACCCGGGTCACTGGCACTGTAACAGCGTTACGCTAACCGCTACATGTAGTAGAACTTTGGAGTTTTCTTCTTCCAATAGCAACTGATGCTGGGTGAACTGTCTGAGTGGTAGATTTTGGATAAAAGGTTGAGAATGATGGAGACAAGAAGTTCAAGATAGGCCACAGATCAACCATGAATGATGGGACGTCCTTGAGTAGCTTCCTCACATCCTTGTGTTCTGCAGACAGACTGTGAGGGGAACCAATCGGATAGTTGGTAGATTGGTTTATTATTGTCACATGTCACCTAGGTAGAGTGAAAAACATGTCTTGTATACGTTTCATGCAGACCAATTCATTACACAGTACATTGAGGTAGTACAAGGTAAAACAATAACAAAATGCAGAATAAAGTGTCACAGTTTCAGCGAAAGTGCAGTGCAGGTAGACAATAAGGTGCAAGGCCACGATGAGGTAGAGTGTGAGGTCAGGAGTCCATCTTATTGTACTGGGGGCCGTTCAATAGTTTTATAACAGCGGGATAGAAGCTGTCCTTGAGCCTGGTGGTATGTGCTTTCAGGCTTTTGGGACAACCAATCATGCTGTACAGAACTTGAAATGGTACCAAGCAAAATTGTCCAATTTTGCTAAGTACGAGGACACAATGTTTTGGAAGCCTTAAAGAAATGGGGCAATAGCCATGGAGATGAAACTTAAAACAGTTATGAAATGCACTCTCTTCTCATCCACAGAGGAATTGCTGTACCCATTTTAGGGAGGACTTATAGACCAATGACAAGAAAGAACACAGCCCACCAATTCTGAGATTAAAAGCTTGTGACCAGAGTAAACTGCTGGATTTGCAAATTTAGATTATATTGAATGTTAATCCTTTTTGAAGCACTACCTTATTTGGCCTGTATGAGATCTCCAAAGCCAGACACACAGTTTGACCTTTCAAGCGATCCATTCATTTCAACAGGGACAGTATGCTTGCGTTTTCCCTGAACGTAAACTGAGGTTTGCTCTTTGGAGTTGTGATTAATTTTCTGGTCTTGCTGCTCGTCAAGTCCCTGCCACCTCCCCACCAATGAAACGCCAACTTCCGCTGCTCCCAATAGCACACACTGGAAATGCTTCAACACAGCTCACGTTTAACGACTGCATTAAATGCCATGGGCAAGGAGCTACAAATCCATACAGACCTTAAGTAGAGAAAAACACACAAGTGTCTGCCAAGAAAGACTTAAAAGGTACTAAAATTTTTTCCTTTAAAGAGTACGGAACTGAGTCCTGTTCTAAAACAGGAAAGTACGCATATGTGTTTGGGCAAAGGCTCAGTGTATCAGGTTTACAGTAGATAAATGAGCTATTTGGCCTAAGTGCTTGATGCCAGGGTTCATGATCCACAATGGCCTTCTCCCATCCCCCATCACCTCATTATATCAGCAGCTTGCACTAGTCCTTTATCTTGCGTGCTTGCACTTAATATGTTGACGTAGACAGAAGAGTCTATCTCCCCAGGGTGGAAATGTCAAATACTGGAGGGCATAGCTTTATGGCTGACACGAGGGGGCATAATTTTAAAGGTGATTGAAGGAAGGTATAAGGGGGATGGTGGGTGCGTGGAACGCACTGCCGGCAGAGGTTGTGGGGGCAGATACACTAGGGACATTTAAGAGACTCTTAGATAGCCATAGGAATGATAGAGAAATGGAGGGCTATGTGGGAGGGAAGGGTTAGATAGACCTCAGAGAAGGATAAGATGTCGGCACAACATCGTGGGCCGAAGGGCCTGTACTGTGCTGTAATGTTCTATAATCTATGTGAGAGGGCAGATAGTTTAAAGGAGATTTACGAGGCAAGTTTTTTTTACACAGGGAGTGGTAGGTGCCTGGAATGCCTTGTCAGGGGAAGTGGTGGAAGCAGAAATGATAGCAAAGTTTAAGAGACATTTAGACACATGAACAGGCAGGGAATGGAGGGATATGGACTACGTACGGGCAGATGGGATTAGTTGGATCGGCATCATGGTCATCACAGACACGGTGGGCTGAAGGGCCTGTTCCTGTACTGTTCCATGTTCAGACACCAAAATCAGGTTTATTATCACTGACATATGTCGCAAAATTGTTGTTTTGTGGCAGCAGTACAGTGCAAGACATAAAAATTACTACAAGTTACAAAAATAAATAAATAGTGCAAAAGAGGAATAATGAGGTAGTGTTCATGGACCGTTCAGAAATCTGATGGCAGAGGAGAAGAAGCTGTTCCTGAAACGTTGAGAGTGGGTCTTCGGGCTCCTGTACCTCCTCCCCGATGGTGGTAACGTGAAGAGGGCATGTCCTGGGTGGTGAGGGTCCTTAGTGATGGGATGGGTGCGAATCCTGTCCTATAATGTACACGGGTACAATGGTTAATGGATGGTGGTGAGGTCATGATCTAGGAGGGGTCTTTGACCCAAATTGTTAACTCTGCTTCTCTCTCCACAGATGCTGCCCGACCTGTTGAGTGTTCCCAGCAGTTTGTTTTTACTTCAGATACCCAGCACCTGCAGCTTTTTGATTTTCAGATCCAAAGCAGAGGCTGGCATTAAACAGTAGTGCAAATGTTGATAGGACGGAGAGGAGAAGGAAGGTGAGAGGAAGCTCAGACGGAGCACAAACATCATTTGTGCTGTGAACCTCCAAGACCTCAAGCTCCCACTGCAATTGGCCAACTCCTGGAAGACCAGGGGCATTGGGCAGAACACCTTCCAGGTCTGGAGGGGTTATTCTCACAGTGGGCAGTAACTTTCACCGAGGTGACTGGGGATGAAGGAAACTGGTCCACCCATTCCAAGTTGATTAGAAGTGAACCCAGACTGAAGCTGGTGTCCACGTGTCCATAGGTTGCAGCAAACGCCACAAGGGTTGGTGTCGGCTTATTTTGTTCTCAAATCCCAGTTTTCCCCCCAGATCTTGCCTGAAAATCCCAACTGCTTTTGGGGTTTTTTTTGCATTTTATTCATTGTTCAGGAAGTCTGCATTGCTGGCAAGACGTTTAGTCCCGAAACGATGGCGGTCAGCTACCTTCTTGAGCCAATGGTTGAAGGTTGCTGGGGAGGAGTTCTAGGAATGATGAGGGAATACGGATGCATTGCCCAGTCAGGATGGCTGCGACTTGGGAGGGGAACCCGCACGAGGTGGCGTTCCCATGCATCCGCTGCCCTCATCATTCTGGTAGAGGTCATGAGTTTGGGAGGTGCAGTTACTCACCTGGGCTAACACAGTTACTCACGCAGTTAGCCCAGGTGAGTAACTGCGGTGTAATTTCAACATTATGCAAGTTTAATCCAACATAACGAGAGGCCAAAGGTCAAACTATTCTTTTTTTTGTTGTTAAAAGGGCTTTGGAAGCTGATTTCACATTAATTTACAAAAAGGATAAATAATTGCAAGGGAAAGATTTTCTGGGCTACATATGTATGGGATTAATTGGAGAACGGTTTCAAAGAGCTGGCATGAGCATGACGGGCCAAATGCCCTCCTCCTGTGCTGTATCATTCTATGTTTTCTCTTCTGGAATTATATGAATCATAAACGTAAATTGATGGCAGGATTGAAATACAACTGGGAGAGTTCAGACGATACTGGATGAAGGCACTGGATGGGATTCTCAAAATGAAAAACATGAGGATGCTGGAGGAACTCAGCAAGCCAGGCAGCATCCGTGGAGAGAAGCAGGCAGTCAATGTTTCGGGTCAGGACCCAGGATCCTGAAAAAGGGTCCTGACCCAAAACGTTGACCGCCTGCTTCTCTCCACGGATGCTGCCTGGCCTGCTGAGTTCCTCCAGCATCACTGTGTTTTTCATTCAGGTTCCAGCATCTGCAGTCCTTTGTTTCTCTGGGATTCTCAAAGTGCCATTTTCACATGACATGCTTATTTACCTAGTTGCCTTACTGCTCATTTTAATTGGCCCCCCTTGTGACAGGCTGAGTGCATAAGAGCCACAAAATGGATGCATTGCCAAACACTAAATACTAGTGTGGAAAAATGAACACATTCACCTGCCACGCCGCAAGTTCAGAAAGAAATTGGACACGTACTTGGAGCAAAGACCTGCAAGGCCATGACCAGACTTCCAAAAGTGAGGAAGGGAATGGGAAGCAACAAGAAACCTTCATTTCCAAAGCAACTTTCCTTGAGGACTTTCTCCAGGTGCCTCAAGTCATGTTGTAGAATCTTTTGTGTGGAAGATTCCCGAACTTTTCTTGCCGTTTCAGTGGACTGTGCACAGCTTCAGGGTTCTTTGTGTCCCAATAAACAGCTTTGCAAGTTTTGGCTCAATGGGTAGCACTCTCACCTGTGAGAGCATGGGTCCAAGCCCCCTCCAGAGACTTCAGTGCAGTCTAACATATCCACTGAAGGAATGTGGGACTGTTTGGGATATCACCTTCCAAGATGAGACATTATAATAGAGACCCCCCCCACCAACTTCTCAGTTGGATGGATGGAATGCCATGGACTATCTCGCTGCTGTTCTGCTAAAACTTACTCCGCATCCCATATTACCTACCAGGCAATCTGGTCATTATCACTTTGCTGAGGAAACTTGCTGTTGAACATAGAACTGTTGAACAAGGAACAGGCCCTTCGGCCCACAATGTCCACACCGAACATGATGCCAAATTAAACTAAATCCCTTCTGCCTGCACATGATCCATAGCCTGCATATTCACGTGTTTATCTAACAGTCTCTTAAATGTCACTATCATATCTGCTTTCACCACCACCCCTGGCAGCACATTCCAGGCACTCACCACTCTGTGTAAAATAACTTGCCCCACACATCTCCTTTAAACTCTCCCCCTCTGACCTTAAATGCATGTTCTTTAGTACTTGACATTTCTACCCTGGTGAAAAGATTCTGACTGTCTACCCTGTCTATGCCTCTCATAATTTTATAAACTTCTATCAGGTCTCCCCTCAGCCTCCGACGCTCCAGAGAAAATAACCCAAGTTGTCCAACCTCTCTTCATAGCCGCTAATCCAAGCAGCACCCTGATAAACCTCTTCGGCATCTTTTCCAAAGCCTCCACATCCTTCCTGTAATGGGGCGACCAAAATGGCACACAATACTCTAGGTGTAGCCTAACCCAAGTTTTATAGAGCTGCAACATGTTAGCTGAACTGGTGGCTGCCAAAATCCAGGCATGGTGAGAAGTTGCTGGAACCACAAAAAAATTTTTAACAATGCAACGGGCACTGCACTTCAAAAGCATTTCATTGGCTTTAAGCTACATTGGCACAATCCGAGTTCACATAAGTGGCTACAGACATGAAAGATCTTTCTTCTTTGATTTTCTTTAAGCAGACCAAAGAACAAGATATCTTTGACAACACCAGCAGCAGATTTTCACAAGCACAAGAGACAAGGGAGTATGACTCGATATCATCTGCCCAATTAGTTGTGGGCATGTTCCTCAAGGAGCAGGGCGGCTCAAACTAACAGCTTGAGCCGTATTTCAAGCTGGGATTCAGGGGGCTTAGAGTAAAGATCCTCTGTGCAACATGCAGGTGCCTGGGGGTGCTGAACAAAATGAGAGTCGCTAGCAGCTCAAACTATGAGGTGGTAATGAAGTAGGAAGGAGGACACAGGGAGATCTTCATGGACAGCAGAGCAGGGAACAATGAGTGATGGCAAAGAGCGTACTGATGAGGGGAAGGCTGTAAAATATCAACTGCCAGTTACTGCTGAAGGAGCCGTGACTTTGAAACCAGGGCCACTTCTGAAATACTATGATTTATTGCAGGACATCAAGATCAGTGTAATTTATGTGCTGCAGGTTCCAGTCTCCGTCTACCAGGAGTAGAGTGTAATATTTCAATCAACCCATAATCTTATCACACAATTGCCAGACACTCACTCCGTGTTTACTCCGCTCTGAAGGTCAGTGGCCAGGGCACTCCTTAATCAAGTGCATTCGATCGGAATCTCATATAACACCTGTCCGTCGTATTACCTCCTCCCCGAGTCTCCTCTTTCTTCCAGTGTGGTCCCAGCAACTTCTCACCACGCCTGGATAACATATCTATGGCTTATTATCTTTCTCATTATAGTCATCTTTGTTCCTGCTCTCTGCCCTGTCGACACGCCAAGGTCCCACTCATTAATCATTCTGCTTGAATCATCCCTTTTCAATGTGATGCGTCGTAATGTAACTCAAAACCGTCCATTAGTCTTATTTCCATATTCAAGGTCCATTCTGCCTTTACTTCAAGTTGATCAGCACAAACTTTTACATACTTAACTTCATAACAGGTCAGTCACATAGCAGCAGAATAACAGAATCCTAATACAAAATAGTTCTTTCGTAATTCTTATCTATGTCTTTGCTTCATCACCTTAAGCTGCTGAAGCCATCCAAGCTTTAGGTGTAACTGTATCTCCCAACTCAATATTCATATTATTCACTTTAATTTGCACAGAATGATCCTAGGGCTTAGAGGTTGACTGTCCAAGGCTGAGTTGTGTAAACGCGGCTTCATTTCCTTCAAATGTATTAGACTGAGGGATGATCAATTCGAGATGTTCAAGGAGGATTTGACAAGGCAGAGACTACTTTCCTTATTTCGGGTGTATCCAAACCAGAGGAACAATCTTAAAATTAGCACTTGGCTGTTTTGGAGGGAAAATGGGAATCCCTACTTCCACGGGTTATGAAGTGGAAAAGGCTTTGGACTCCAGCTCATAGTTAGACTACAGATTTATGTTAGGAAAATGATCCAAGACTTTTGACTACACTACGCCCCCATATCGACAACCAATGCGGTCAGTGGCCAAGGCCCTGAGCCCTGAAGTCCCCTCCCTAAACCTCTTCCTTATCCTTTCAGAAGTTCCTCTTGGGTTAAACTACAATGAACCTGCCCTCACACTTCATATGGTTTAGTGCAATGAACACAATCGTTTAGTGTTAAATTCTGTTTGATAACACCCATGAAATGTTGGGATGTTTTACCAGTTTAAGGGGGGCTATATAGATGTTCTTTTTGTACAGTAACTGAAGACCTTAGAAACAAGGTATATAAATGGATTTGGAGGACAGATTCACCATGATCTGTAGAACATAGAACAGTACAGTACAGCACAGGAACAGGCCCTTCAGCCCATGATGCCTGTACCGACCATGATGCCAAATTAAACTAATCTCATTTGCTTGCACATAATCCATATCCCTCCAGATTCATGGGCCTGTCTAAATGCGTCTTAAACACCACTATCGTGTCTGCCTCCACCACCACCCCTGGGCAGCACATTCCAGGTACCCACCACTCTCTGTGTAAAAAAAAACTTGCCCCACACATCTCCCTTAAACTTTCCCCCTCTCACCTTAAAGCAATGCTCTCTAACATCTGACATTTCTACTCTGGCAAGGAGACTCTGACTGTCTACCCTGTCTATACCTCTTATAAACTTCTATCAAGTCTCCCTTCAGCCTCCAATGCTCCAGAGAAAACAACCCATGTTTATGCAACCTCTCCCTTGTAGTTGATACTCTTTAATCCAGGCAACATCCTGGTGAACATCTTCTGTGCCCTCCTCAAACCCTCCACATCCTTCCTGGAATGGGGTGACCAGAACTGAGCACAGTACTCCAAATGCAGCCTAACCAAAGTTTTATACAGTTGCAACAGGCACAGTGGTGCAGCGGTTAACGTAAAGCTATTACAGTGCCAGCGACCCGGGTTCGATTCCAGCGCTGTCTGTAAGGAGTTTGTATGTTCTCCCCGTGACTGCGTGGGTTTCCTCCGGGTGCTCCGGTTTCCTTCCACATTCCAAAGACGTATGGGTTAGGAAGTTGTGGGCGTGCTATGTTGGCGCCGGAAGCGTGGGGACACTTGGGGCTGCCCCCAGAACACACTACGCAAAAGATGCACTTCACTGTGCATTTCAAAGTACATGTGACTAATAAAGAAATCTCTCTCTTAAAAAGCCACTTGAAAGTCACTATTATATCTGCCTCCACCACCACCCCCAGCAGCACATTCCAGGCACCCACCACTCTCTGTATAAAAAACTTGCCACGCACATCCCCCTTGAACTCTCCTTCTCTCACCTTAAAGCTATGCCTTCATGTATTTGACATTTCTACCCTGGGAAAACTGCCTGCCATATCAATACTTCTCATAATTTTATAAAATTCTATCAGGAGTGTAAAAGCACTCTCTCTTCCAGCGTGGCGACACTTGCGGGCTGCCCCCAGAACACTCTATGCAACGATGTATTTCACTGTGTGTTTCGATGTACATGTGACTAATAAAGAAATCTTATCTTATACAGCTGCAACATGACTTCCTGACTTATAGAACACCACAGCACAGCAGCAGGCAGAATGGAAGAACATGCTTGCGGGGCTGATTAATGCTTCCTTCTCCTAGAAAGCCACCACACCTCTCTAATGAATCTGGTACCTGATGACTGGCTTGTGTTCCTCTGGCCTGCACCGTAGCCAGTCTGTCGTAGTAGCGGGATATTGGGTTATCATGTTCAATGCCCTTCTTTGCGCAGCGCTGCTTATATATTTCCACAAGAGAAAGCGAAGAAGGATTGTCTTCAACCAGCCGCATTTGAGGAGAGACGGCGACAACACGTGGTACTGTGTGAGAAAAGACAGGAATCAAAGATTGGACACCACACAATGCAACTACAAACAGCACTGGCCACAAAACACCCACTAACAAAGAATCTCACTTAATGAGAAAGTGCTCATTAATAGATAACAGCAGCCACCAGCACTAAAACATTATCTCATTGTTGCTAGCAGGGGTTTGCTGTTCCAAGTGATGCAGAGCAACCGCAGTTCAAAAGGAACTCCACTGACTGTGAAGGAAGCCAGTTTGTGAAAACATAAGGTTTCTTGAAATATTTTCTTATACTAAAAATTAGGTGGAAGGATGCTGATTGTACCGCACACCCTCAAACCTGCAACTACTACCTTCTGGAAGGACAGAGACAGCAAGTGCATGGGGACATCACCGATTTCTAACCTCAGGAGTGGGACCAGGAAATGGAATTGGAATATTATTGTCCCATGTTCTGAGGTACAGTCAAAAACTTGTCTTGCCTACCGTTCATACAGATCAATTCATTACACAGTGCATCGAGGTAGTACAAGAGAAAACAATAACAGAACGCAGAATAAAGTGTAACAGCTGCAGAGAAAGTGCAGTGCAGGCAGACAATAAGGTTCAAGGTCATAATGAGGTAAGTTGTGAGGTCAAGAGTCCATTTTATCGTACTAGGGATCCGTTCAATAGTCTTATAACAGCGGGATAGAAGCTGTCCCTGAGCCTGGTGGTACATGCTTTCAGGCTTTTGTATCTTCTGCCTGATGGGAGAGGGGAGAAGAGTGAATGTCTGGGGTGGGTGGGGTCTTTGATTACATTGACTGCTTTACTGAGGCAGTGAGAAGTATAGACAGAGTCTATAGACTAGGTAGCAATTAGACCATGCAGTTTCATAGGAACACAGCATTATTGTGTATTAAATGAGAGGTTTGGAGGGGGAGGAGGCAGAGGGAAGGGAGAGGTGCAGAGAGAGATGGGAGGAAAAGACGACAGATTTATATGGTCCCTTTCATAAAGTCTTAAAGTGGTTAATGGCCCAATTACTTCTTGTCGTGAAGGAAACAGAGCAGCCAATTTAAACATGGGTAGCTCTAACAATAGACAAAGATGTGATTGTTGGTGATTTGACCAGAACAAGGATAACCCTCCCAGCTCTTCTGTGAAGGCGGCACAGTAGCGTAGCAGTTAGCGTGATGCTATTACAGCGCCAGCGATCGGGTTTCAATTCCCGTCGCTGTCTGTAAGGAGTTTGTACGTTCTCCCCGTGTCTGCGTGGGTTTCCTCTGGGTGCTCTGGTTTCCTCCCACATTCCAAAGACATACGGGGAGGTTAGCATGGGTTTAAATGGGCCGGACGGACTCATTGGGCCGGAAGGGTCTGTTACTGTGCTGTAAATAAAGGTTAAAAAAGAAAGTTTAGTTTAAAAGAAACAGTGGCATGAGGTCTTACACAGCCACCTGAGAGGGCAGAGATCTTTCTATCCAACAGATGCAACCTTCAACGGTGCTGCACTCCCACAGCAATGGAGCATCATCTTAAACCTTGTGTGTACTTCTTCTGCAGTGGCTCTTGGATACACAACCTGCTGGCTCAGAGGGAAGGCAGTTACAGGTATAATATACAGCAGCCAACACTAATTGTGTTAACGACTGAGTAGAGATTTGATTGGATCCTTAGGCCCCACTTGGAGTATTGTGTGGTATTGGTCACCCCATTACAGGAAGGATGTGGAAGCTTTGGAGAGGGTGCAGAAGAGGTTCACCAGTAATGTGCAGGGAATGGAGGGATATGGATCGCATGCAGGCAGAAGGGATTAGTCTAATTTGGTATCATGCTTGGCACAGACATGGTGGGCCGAAGGGCCTGTTCCTGTGCTGTACTGTTCTGTGTTGCTACTGGCTCAGGTTCATCGAGGGCAGCAGTGACACGGGCACACCGCAGGACACAGTACCTGTGAAGAACAGGTGCCTCTTTGTGGTCTCTTTTCTCTTCTCCAGGCAGGGGTTCAATAGTCTCAGCAGCTGCAGAACACGTTCCTCCCGTCGAGACTCCGTCAGGCAGGCATCATTCATCACCAGGTAGGGGTATATCTTGCCGTTGTGACCCCGAATGTACAGTCTACGAGCTGCTGTGTTGTGCTTCTGTACAATCTCCACTCTGGGCATGAACCTGATGCATAAAGGACATTATTCAGACCAAAAAATAACATGCTACTCCAAGCATCACTGATGCAAGAATGATGTGGAATAGGCCATTTGCCCCATTGTACCTGTGCTAGTCCTTTGCAAGTGATCTTCCATTCCCCTGGCTGTGAAACCACAGATTATTGTAAAAAAAAAATTATCTGGTTCACTAAAACCCCCGGTGAAGACAAGAGACTGCAGATGCTGGAATCTGGAGCAACAAACAATCTGCTGGACTCACGAGTCCTGATACAGGGTCTTGACCCAAAACATCGACAATTCCTTCCTTCCCTGCAGATGCTGCTCGACCTGCCGAGGTTCTCCAGCAGATTGTTTGTTGCTCTTTATTGAGGAAAATCTGCCATCCTTATCTGGTGTTGACTATATACAGGTAGTTCTATTATAATGTTATAGTTACGTTCCCAAGAAACTTCATGTTACTGAAAGTCGTGTTTGGACTTGGACTCTGTCTTTACCTCTCACTGCCTTGGTGAAGCAGCCGGCATAATCAAAGACCCCACCCACCTGGATCATTCTCTCCTCTCGCCTCTTCCATCTGGTAGAAGATACAGGAGCCTGAGGGCACGTACCACCAGGCTTAAGGACAGCTTCTATCTCACTGTGATAAGACTATTGAACAGTTCCCTTATATGATGAGATGAACTCTGACCTCACAATCTACCTTGTAACCGTGCACATTATTGTCCACCTGCACTGCACTTTCTCTGTAGCTGTGACACTTTACTCTGTACTGTTATTGTTTTTACCTGTACTACCTCAATGCACTCTGTACTAACTCAATGTAACTGCACTGTGTAATGAATTGACCTGTACGATTGGTATGCAAGACAAGTTTTTCACTATACCTCGGCAAAGGTGACAATAATAAACCAATACCAATAATAGCAGAACAGGCTGCAGTTGTCTTCAAGGCACAAATTTAAACAGGTTTTCCTGATCTTGCTATAACCAATGCGGTCCGTGTAATGCAAAGAGTGTTCCCTAATCCACCAATCTGTGTTATGGAGTTGCACGTGAGAACAGAGCTACCTGTCCTGCAGCATCCTCGTGTTCTTCATCTGGATTCCAACATCTGCAGTCCTTTGTTTCTCTAGAGCTACTTGTAGACTTGGAGCTGCATCTTCAGTTTGGGGGCAATTACGGACGGACAATAGATGCTGGCACTGCAAGTAACATCCACATCCTTGAACGAATAAAAATAATATTCCTTCCACAAGTTCTCTCCCCTCCATCCATCTAACTGCACTCTTTCAGCTCAGCTTTCCATTTCCTGCTCTTGCTCTTTCTAATTTCAATCCCATTCCCCTGAACTACTTCCTGCAGTATCCACTCCCATCCTAACCACTACCAGAGTAAAAATGTCTGTCCTCATTTTCCACGTAGCTCGTGACCACTAGTTTTAGATTCAGAAGTATTCCCTGCATATCCAACCTGTCTAATGGGCTTCTAATGTTCTTCCCTGGAAAGAAAGAAAGGTAGACTTTCTGTACCCTCCCATCAGGCAGAAGATACAAAAGCCTGAAAGCACGTACCACTAGGTTCAAGGACAGCTTCTATCCCACTGTTATAAGACTATTGAACGGTTCCCTAGTACGATAATATGGACTCTTGACCTCACAATCTACCACGTTATGGCCTTGCACCTTATTGTCTCCTGGCACTGCACGTTGTCTGTTACTGTAACACTTTATTCTGCATTCTGTTATCGTTTGCAGCTATACAGGACCCTGGTCAGACCCCACTTGGAGTACTGTGCTCAGTTCTGGTCGCCTCACTACAGGAAGGATGTGGAAGCCATACAGAGGGTGCAGAGGAGATTTACAAGGATGTTGCCTGGATTGGGGAGCATGCCTTATGAAAACAGGTTGAGTGAACTCGGCCTTTTCTCCTTGGAGCGACAGAGGATGAGAGGTGACCTGATAGAGGTGTATAAGATGATGAGGGGCATTGATCGTGTGGATAGTCAGAGGCTTTTCCCCAGGGATGAAGTGGTTGCCACAAGAGGACACAGGTTTAAGGTGCTGGGAAGTAGGTACAGAGGAGATGTCAGGGGTAAGTTTTTTACTCAGAGAGTGGTGAGTGCGTGGAATGGGCTGCTGGCAACGGATACGATAGGGTCTTTTAAGAGACTTTTGGATAGGTACATGGAGCTTAGAAAAATAGAGGGCTACAGGTAAGCCTAGTAATTTCTAAGGTAGGGACATGCTCGGCACAACTTTGTGGGCCGAAGGGCCTGTATGTGCTGTAGGTTTTCTATGTTTCTATGGTTTCCCTTGTACTATCTCAATGCACTGTTGTAATGAAATGATCCGTATGGATGGCATGCCAAATGAAGTTTTTCACTGTACCTTGGTACACGTGACAATAATAAACCAATTTACCTGCATTCTATAGTACCATTCCCATTCTTTTCGGGACAGTTCAAAACCCTTCGCAGCTAGAGGAATACTTTTGAAGTGTAGACATTTGTGTGGGACAGTGCGGGTGACACAGTGGCATAGTTTGTAAAGCTGCTGCCTCACAGCTCCAGCGACCTGGGTTCAACCCTGACCTGGGGTTCTGTCTGTGTGAAGTTTGCATGTTCTCCCCTATGACCATGCGAGTTTCCCTTGGGTGCTTCGGTTTCCTCCCACATCCCAAAGATGTGTGATTGGTAGGTTAATTGGCCACTGTAAACTGGGCCTGGTGTGTAGAACAGTGCTAGAATCTAGAGGGATTTGAAAGGATTGTAATAAAATGGATGCCATGGTTAGCACAGACTGGGTGGGCTGAAGGGCCTATTTCCATGCTGTACCATCTATGAAAGTACAACAACTGAACCTCAGGAACTTACAGCCCTGGAGGCAGCCATTCAGCCCATCGTGTCCTTGACAACCAAATATGGAATGACTTGTTATTCCCTCATCTCATTCCTGGTCCATATTACTGTAGATTATAACTCAAATATGTATCTTTTTAAATGGGGCTAAGGTTTGAGCTTCCACCAGCTTCACAGGCAGTGAGCTCAACCTACATCACCGCAATGCGCTTCCAAAGGGTAATGCAAGAAACACAGCAGTTCAGAGAAGCTTCACGGAGTGATTCCCAAGATGTCTTATGAGACGCAGATTATTCTCATTGGACCTCAGAAGAACGACAGATGATTTTGTTTCAATACCTAGGATTCTGAGCGGGCTTGACAGGATGGATGCTTAGAAGATGCTTCTCTCCGTGGGGGAATCCAGCACTCATGGGCTAACTCAGAAAAATGGTCTTTCCATTTCAGATAGAGATGGGAGAATTTCTTCTCTTAGAGGGCTGCAAATCCCCAGAATTCTCCAACCCCAGAAGTATGCAGGCTGAGCCATCGAAAACACTCATAGACAGGACTGACAAAGTTTGCTCCCCAGGGGTTAGGTGTGAAATTGGAGCTAAGGCTGAAATCAGATCATTCATTAGAACCATAGAACACTACAGCACAGAAAATAGGCCATTCAGCCCTTCTCGTCTGTGCCAAAACTTTATTCCGGTAGTCCCTGCACCCAGTCCATAACTCTCCAGACCTCTCCCGACCATGTATCTATCCAACTTATTCTTAAAACTGAAGAGTGAGCCCGCATTTACCACATCAGATGGCAGCTCGTTCCACACTCCCACCACTCTCTGAGTGAAGAAGTTCCCCCTAAACCTTTCCCTTTTCACCCTAAAGCCATGTCCTCTCATTGAATGGAGGAGCAGGATTAAAAGAACCAAGAGTCAGAGAGCACGGAAACAGGTATTTTAACCCACTGAGTCACACTTGATGATCAGGCAGCTGTCTACGCTAATCCTGTTGTACTCTTCCCTCATTCCCGTCAACTCCCCTGGCATTCTTTCACTTGTCTACACACTGGCAGCAACCCACACGTTTGAAATGCAGGAGCAAACCAACGTGATCACAGGAAGAACGTGCAAACTCCACACAGACAGCACCCAAGATCAGGATTGAACCCGGGCCTCTGGAGCTGAGAGGCAGCGGGTCTATCAGCTGCCCCACTTGGCTGGCTCCTGCTCCTATTTCATATGTTCTTGCATGATATAAACCAGATAAATTATTTTAATAATGTGAATAAACATCAGCTAGACATAGGAAGAACATAGAACATTACAGCATAGGAAACCTGTCCTTTGGCTCACCATGTCTGTGCTGACCATGATTCTGCCTGCACATGATCTATATCCATCCATTCTGCCTCTTAAACACAACTATCGTATCTGCTTCTCTCACCTCCTCTGGTACCCTTTGTGTAAAATGAAAACTTGTCTCATAAATCGCCTTTAGATCACTTCAAAGCTATGCCCTCTAGTATTTGACATTTCTACCCTGGGGAAAAAAGATTCTGACCGTCTACCCTATCTATGCCTCTCATAATTTTATAAACCTCTATCGTGTCGCCTCTCAGCCTCTGTTGCTCCAGAGAAAACAATTCAAGTTTGTCCAACCTCTCCTTATAGCTGTTACTCTCTAATCCAGGCAGCATCCTGATGAACCTCTTCTGCACCCTCTCCAAAGCCTCCACATCCTTCCTGTAATGGGGCGGACCAGAAGTGAACCCAATACGGCCTAACCAAAGTTTCAGTGTAACTTCCCGACTTTTATACTCAACTCCCCGACCGATGAATGCCGTATGCTTCCTTTACCACCCTATCTACTTGTGTTGCCACTTTCAGGGAGCTATGGACTTGCACCCCAAGGTCCCTCTGTACATCAAAGCTCCTAAGGGTCCTGCCATTTACTGTATTCTTTCCCCTTTCATTTGACCTCCCAAAGTGCAGCACCTTGCACTTGTCCAGATTAAACTCCAGCTGCTATTTCTCTGTCTACAGTATTCCCTTGCTCTTTTTCAAAGGCGTTAACAGAGAGGGTACACTGGACCTCCGTTTAAAACCTCAGTCTGAAGATGTCATCTGACAGTGCGGCACTCCTTTGATACAGCACTGGGAGGCTCCACTGAGATTTTTGCGCTTGGGGTGTCCAGAGTGGGACTTGAACTCACAACCTTCTGAGCTCACTACCCACTGAGCCATTACGTGAACAGCATAAGAAAATAGGTCAAAAAATGTACGGAAAGAAAGCTTTGTCACTACGCACCAAATCTTACAAGCACTCTGATGATCCACTAACCGTGCAATTTTAATATAATAATGTGTTGGCTTGGGCATAAGGAACTCTCCCGGGATCTCCACGTCAGCTGTCTGCGCAGAGAAGTTACTAAGAAACCGACACTTCTCTTCAATCAGAAAGAATTTAGGTAGTTGCTTGGTCTTTGCCTCCAGGATCTTTATCCATTTCTTCAGCTTGGAGATGAGATTGTGAAGCTTCATTGAACCCGGCACACTGAAATCAAAATCTGGTACAATGAAAAGGACATACATTAGCCAGCAGCTAGATTTAGCTTTCTTAAAAAAAAAGTAGATTTTTTTTCCATTATCAGCTAACTTCATAGCAATTTGTAGATTCAATTTACGAGTGTGTTGAAATGTGTGGAAACAAATTTTGTTTCCTTTACACATTTTCAAACGCATTTTTTAAAGGGCTAAAGCAGTATCATATAATAGTGTGGAAACAGGCCCTTTGGCCCAACTCGTCCATGCTGACCACGGTGCTAGTCCCATTTGCCTGCGTCTGGCCCATAGCCCTCCTATCCAAAGATGTCAGATTTCTGTACAGGACATTATTGAACTAGATGGGTCTTTACAACAATCATTTTCATGGTATTCATTAGACTTTTTAATTGCAGAATTAACTCTCTGCTGTGGTGGGATCTGAATCCAGGTCCCCACGACTTTGCTCTGGGTATCCAGCTTATTAGTCCAGTGATATTACCACTGCGCCACTCCCTCCCCACTGTGGTAAAGTCTCTGTGTATGGGTTAATTCCAGCATTTCAGGCAGCATTGAAGCATAGGAAACTCATACGGGCAAATAACAATCTGCTGGAGGAACAGGTTGAGTATAATCTGTGGGAACGAAGGGAATCATCGACGTTTCAGGTCGAGACCCTGCATCAGGGCTTTGACCCGAAACATCGACAATTCCTTCCCCCCACCCCCTGCCATGGATGTTGCTCGACCCGCTGAGTTCCTCCAGCAGATTGTGGCTCCAGATTCCAACATCTGCAGTCTCTGGTGTCTCCAGAACTCTTATGGGGCTTGACGGAGTGGAACTGAGTGAAATGCTTCCCTTAGCTGGGGAGTCTAGAACCAGAATAAGTTGTCAACTGTCAACTGTCCAGGACTGGGACGAGAAGGAAGTTCTTCACCCAGTGGGTGGTGAACCCTCTACCCAACCCTCACCGCCTGGTGTGGAGGCTCCAATGCACAGGATCGCGAGAGGCTGCAGAGGGTTGTAGACTCAGCCAGCTCCATCATGGGCAGAACCCTCTCCACCATCGAGGACATCTTCAAGAGGTGGTGCCTCAAGGTGGCTGCACCCATCATTAAGGACTCTCACCATCCGACTATATATACTCAATATATTCACGACAGAAATGGATAGGTGTTTGGATATTAAAGGAAGCAAGACGTTAGTGCAGAACAAGAGTAAGTTATGTACAATTTTTTTTACATTTATCCTCGTCTAGTAATATACTGTGCTGCTAATTTTCATGGTATTTATACTGTGTGTGTGTGTGCCTATGACAACAATAAACTTGAAATTGACTCTGAGATCAGTCATGACCTGGGTTGGCATGAATGAGTTGGGCCGAAGGGCCTGATTCTGCATTGTATACGTCCTATGACCTTATTGAATGAGCTAAAAAGCCTACTCCTGCTTTTATTTCTTGTGCTATGCTCACAAGCAGCTCTCAGCATTATTCAGGAAGCCAGTTCTCTGGCGCAGAGTGAACACCAAGATAAACCTCTGAGCCACCCAGCCTTGCATCTCCAAAGAGGGTTTAATGCAGCCAGCCACTCAGGATTTTATTCCAGAGGACTTTCTAATTAACCTTCTAATACCTCAAATCCTCAACACCAACGCAACTCTTGTATGTGTACAAATCCGTTTTGCCTGCCGCATTGTACATCCCCGTTCCCTTGAATCACAGGGCTTACTGCAAGTAATTAACTCAAAGGAATGCTCTTAGTTCCTTAATCTTAGATTAGAAGACAAATGCTGGGCCCCTGTATTATCACTTCAAATATTAATAAATGTATTTGCTAACAGCTCACAGGATTCACCACAAAAAGAACTCAGCAGCTTTGGTCAATGTCAATAACGGGGTTTTCATGAAAACTGCTCAAATCGCATTTAATAAAACAATCAGATTCTTACAAATTTCTACAGATGTACGGTGGAGAGTATTCTGACTGGTTGCATCACCGCCTGATATGGAGGCTCCAATGCAAAGGATCATGAGAGGCTGCAGAGGGTTGTAGACTCAGCCAGCTCCATCAAGGGCACATCCCTCCCTGCCATCGAGGACATCTTCAAGAGGCGGTGCCTCAAGGTGGCTGCATCCATCATTAAGGACCCTCACCATCCGGGACATGCCCTCTTCTCGTTACTACCATCGGGGAGGAGGTACAGAAGCCTGAAGACCCACACTCAATGATTCAGGAACAGCTTCTTCCCCTCCACCATCAGATTCTGAATGGTCCACGAACCCATGAACACTACCTCGTTATTCCTTTGTTTTTGCACTATTTATTTATTTTTGTAATTTATAGATCTTTATGACTTGTTGGTACTACTGCCGCAAAACAACAAATTTCACATCATATGTCAGTGATAATAAATCTGATTCTGATCGCACACCATGACCCTGATCATCAGCTGAAAGACTAACAGGAGCGGCCGAGCTGTACTGAAGCAATGGCTCACTAAGTATGGACAGAACTCATCAGATACTGCACACTGTGACCTGGATAAACATCCTCAGATACATTGCAGAGACCTTCATGCAAATAACACCTTTAGAATAAAAGAATATTGTAAAATAATTACAGTACAAGAGGTCATTTGACCCTTCGCGGCTGTGATAGCCCATTGCGGAGGAATCCAGTCAATTCCATTCCCCTTCTCTTACAGGAGCCTGAGGGCACGTACCACCAGGCTTAAGAACAGCTTCTATCCCAGTGTGATAAGACTATTGAACAGTTTCCTTATACGATGAGATGGACTCTGACCTCACGATCTACCTTCTTGTGACCTTGCACCTTATTGCACTGCACTTTCTCTGTAGCTGTGACACTTTACTCTGTACTGTTATTGTTTTTACCTGTACTACATCAATGCACTCTGTACTAACTCAATGTAACTGCACTGTGTAATGAATTGACCTGTACAATCGGTATGCAAGACAGGTTTTTCACTGTACCTCGGTACAAGTGACAATAATAAACCAATACCAATACAAATTGTATTCTATCATATCCCTATCCAATTCTCTCTTGAAAGCCGCAGGTGACTGTTCCACCACTTGTACAGAATCTACAGATCACAACCACACTCTATGCAAAGGTCTACCCCATCACCACCTATCGCTTTAAATCTGTGTTGCCTCATCCTTCAACCACTGCTAATGGGAACAGCTATTTACCCCGATAAACTCACCACGATCTAGTCTGCTCTTAGCAAATCCCTCTAACAGAATGAAACGTCCCAAAGGTGCTTCACAGCAGCATTATCAAAAGATCAGTAGCAAAGGTGGCCGAGGGCCTGCTGAGAGAGGCAGGTTTTGGGGAGGGAGAGTTTTAGGGAGGAGATACCCAAGTGTAGCCAAAGGTGCAGTGATAAATATCTGGATAAACCAAGCAGCTAGAACTGAAGCAGTGCAAGGATCTGGGCTGGAACAGGTTCTAAAGGAAGACAAATAACACACAAAGGCCAAGAAGCCAGTGGTAGGAGAGCTTCAAACTCAGGGGCAAAGTCTCAGGATATGGACACTGAGATAAGGAGGAATTTTTTTTCTCCAAGTGTTGTGAATCATCAGAATTCTCTACCTCAGAAAGCTATGGACGATGATTGAGTCATTAAGAGTATGCAACATACAGACGGATAGATTTTTGGACTAGAATTTTATGGTGATCGGGGAGGAAATTGGAGTTAACAAGATGGATCATGTCCTTGCTAAAGGGGGTGCACAAGCCAACTCCTATTCCCACTAACAAAAGAGAACTGCTGGAGGAACTCAGTGGGTCAAGCAGCATCTGCAAAGGCTAAAAGATGGTCAAGGTTTTGGGTCAAGTGGATGAATCAGCTCGACCCGCTGAGTTTCTCCAGCAGTTTGTTTGTTGCTCCAGATTCCTGTGTCTGCAGTCTCTTGCATCTCCTGCTATTGTTTGCGTTAGGCGGCTCAGTGAGGAACTAGCTGATACAACACATGCCAGCACTCAATGTACACTGGTGTATTGATGTGATATTATCAAAAGTGGGCTTGGAAATCTAAACAGAGAAAGAAACAGTCCTGATGCAGGGTTTCGACCCAAAATGTCGACAATTCCTTCTACCCCACCCACAGATGCTGCTCGACCCACTGAGTTCCTCCAGCAGATTGCTTATTGGAAAACTAAACTGTGTGCATCAACACATGCACAATGGAGAGACTGTAAACAGACTGCATGCCAAAATTCCCACTGCAATATGCTGCAGGATGCTGTACAAATACAATCACATGGAGTACAGCCCTCAGTAGGGCTGAATGGCCTGTTTTGTATTGTGCATTCCGCACTAGCAAGTTATTAAAAGTAACGTTTTACTGAAGAGATACATTATTTGTGCTTAGAGCAAAGCTAGAATCCTTCATTGCAAAAATCAGGCAAAATAATTAAATCAGGGCACTGCTGAATTTTATGATGCGCACTTGATATGACAACAAAGCCAAGATGTGGCAAACTCAACCAATCTCCGCACCCCTCGTTATACCAACAGTACATTGTTTGACAGCCAGTCTCAGTTAATAATAACTCATACCTAAGGTTACACCCCCAGTTTTATTTGTGCTGAAATCAATTCATCACAACTGACTTCAATGAGAAGTCCACAGCACTGCACAGCTGTTGCATGCAGAGTGTGCATTTCTCCATGTCCCTGACCTCAAACCAAGTCAATGCATTTCTGCTGCGACTGGTGTGTGGCCCTGACTGCTGGGCGCACGCCCGCGGCCATGCTTCGCAATAACCGAGCTTTGGACTTCTCAAGGCAGACCTCAAGTGACTGCTAAATAGAACACCATCAAGAGCAGTGAAATGATTCTGACTGTGTCAAGGCACATTACTTGATCATGGATTATTACCCAGGTAATTAACATTATCTACATGCTAGGCAAACCTCTTTCTATTCCTCAAATTGTACTGTAAGCCTTTAGTTGCTTTGTTCCGTCTCCTTTTCTCGGAGCACTGGGGTTGAGACACTGGCGTTTCATTTGTTCAATGTAAAAGGTACATAGCAAAAGGTTTTTGAAGTTGCAAATGGGATTCTCCACTCTGCTGGGAATGAGAGAGGAAGGATCCCTATGCCTGACTGCTTAAAACTAGGATTGTTTTATACAAACTAGGGTTGTTTTCTCTGGAGTGGCAGAGGCTGAAGGGAGACCTGACAGAAGTTTATAAAATTATGAGAGGCACATATAGAGTAGACAGCCGGTATCCTTATCCCCCCAGGGTCAACATGTCTAATACTAGAGATAAGCATTTAAGGTGAGAGGGGCTAAGGGGGCTATCCCAGAAAGTCCCGCCACCAATCTTTTATTTGAAAATTAAATCGATAGGGCTATTTCGTGTCATTCCATGTTTACTAATCAATGGAACTGATTTTCTAAAACCTCCAAACAAAGGTACTAAAGGAAACTACAGATGTGGTCCTTGCATTTATTAGCACTCAACACAGCAATTAAACATCACTAAACTAGATCATTGACCTAAAGACATGCTTAAACAAAGTCCTGCAGAGCAGCAGGATTATACGTTTCAAGGTCTTTGGCTTCCTTTTTTTGTAAGTGGCGTTGGACATTTCTTTTGATTTAATACTGTGTATCGTGGTTTTTTTAAATTTATTTACAGCGTGGTAACAGGCCCTTTTGGCCCAATGAGTCCGCGCCACCCATTGTAAAACCCAAATTAACCTACCCGTACATGGTAACCTTTCAGCTAGGAATTGAATCAGAGGTTATCCTGTCTCTTCCCAAGCTGTTGAATACCTGATTCGTGCATGGGACATGTGCCTCACCAGTATCGCCCGTCCCTCAATGTCCCTGACAGTTATAGAGTTACACAGCACAGAAACAGGCCCCTCGGCCCAACTCATCCATGCCGACCAAGATGTCTATCTGAGCTTGTCTTATTTGCCTGCATTTGGCCCATAACCCTTTCCACCCACGTACTTGTCTAACTGACTTTTAAACGTTGTACCCACCTCGACAGCTTCCCCTGGCAGCTTAATCCATATACCCACCACCCTCTGTGTGAAAACGTTCCCCCTTGGGTCTCTTTTAAACCTCTCCCTTCTCGCTGTAAGCCTATGCCCTCTAGTTTTAGGGAGACACAAGAAAAACTGCAGATGCTGAAAATCTGGAGCAACACACAAAATGCTAACCGCTACACTACCATGCCTGCTCAAGACTGACCATCCACCTTATCTATGCCCCTCACGGTTTTAGGAACTTCTGTAAGGTCAATGACCAGCCTCCTATACTCCAAAGAAAGAAATCCCAGCCTCTCCTTATTAGTAGTAGCTTGTTAGGCCATTTCAGAGGGGAGTTAAGAGAGAGCAAGGTATCTCTGTGTTTGGACATAAAGGAGACAGATTCTGCAAGATGCTGGAGGGCAGGCATGGTAGTATAGGGGTTAGCATAATGCTATTACAGTGCCAGCTACCCCGGTTCAATTCTCGCCGCTATCTGTAAGGAGTTTGTACGTTCTCTCCATGTCCGCGTGGGTTTCCTCGGGGTGCTCCAGTTTCCTCCCACATTCCAAAGACGTAGGGGTTGGGAAGTTGTGGGCGTGCTATGTTGGCGCCGGAAGCGTGGCGATACTTGCGGGCTGCCCCCAGAATACTCTACGCAAAAAAAGGTGCATTTCACTGTGTGTTTCGATGTACATGTGACTAATAAAGAAATCTTATCTTAGTCTCTTTTACAAGGGCATAAGTGAATCAGACAAGCTTTGAATGAATTTAAATTGCACCGTTGTCTTGGTGGGAGTTGAAGACCCTGGATCATCACATGTAGTTATCCAGCATTTACAGTATCTGCTTCTGGCATTAACACTATTCTGAGAGAAAGGAAGCAGAAATCGAGGTAAAACTGAACGTCTGTACCAGAGATAAGGCCTCTGCACAGTCTGAACCATAAAGAAATCAAAAGGCACTACAAGGAGGGAGCATCAAGACAGTCGAGGGCAACGAGTTCACAGTGGAGAGACAGCAGGCACCATTTAATCTTCTGAAATATCTGCTGCCTTTTAAGTCTTAAACCTGAAAATTCTTTATGAAGTAATCCACACCTTTTAATAAGAAATGAGGCGGCCATTTTGAATCGCTGAAATGCTTGGAAACTTAAAATCTTTGCCATATCAAGTTTTTTTTTAATGCTATTCTGGTCACACATGTAAGCTGAGATTTATATGCCTTCATCCATCTCTGGAGATGTTTGAAAATGGTTCCATTATCTCCTGCTCTGTAACCAGTGTCTGATGATGGGATGTGGAGGGTCTACTTATGAATAAATGTGAAGGTGTAAGATATATAAATGATGATAGCCTCTCAAACCTCTCCGCAGTGGTCTGAGCTGCAAGAAGTGTCAAGCTATTGGGGAGGAAGAAAAAGTGCATGTTGTAAAGCAGATTCTTGTGTAGAATTATCACATCTACATACCTTGATGTTGTTATTTTACCTTTAAATACACTAAGAAATGTTTATGATGGAAGTGGTGAGACAGCGCTACTTAAAGCTTGAAGATAGTTGCTTTAACTTGGTTTTCATGAATACAAGATTTTTCTTGATAGTTTTTTCTCCTTACATTTTTTCTTAATAGTTTAACCAGTGGTTAGTGTACCAGCCGTTACTGTAGGACCTAACCTGTAGTTAAATATACCATGGGTAATGCTGATCAAGTTAGCTTTTACTTTTAATCAGGACCAATTAAAAAGTATTGGATAAACTTTGTTCCACTATGTGGCATTTGTGTGACTTAATGCATTAGAGATCCCCAGACCACAGCTGATCATTAAATGTCCTGCTCAAGCAAGATCGTCACCAGTTGCAAAAGAAATTCTTTTTGCATTAATTCTTCTACCAGAATCCATGGAAGTGGATTCCCCAGGCTCCCTGACTTATGCCTAGCTTTAGTGAATCTAACACCAACAAAAGCCATAATTTACAGGCTCCCAGCAGTCATAAGCAATAGTCACCAATTCTCTGATTATCAGTTGTCACTTCCAAATCAGGAGTTCTCAGTCAACGGCAGGAGGAGGATTTGGTATTGGTTTATTATTGTCATTTGTACCGAGGTACAGTGAAAAACTTGCTTTGCATACCGACCCTGCAGGTCAATTCATTACACTGCGCAGTTACATTGAGTTACTATAGATTGCTTTGCTTTTTCACACATGCATAATCATTTCTGTCCACTTTGGAGAAGACCCTCATTTCAACACCCACAGGCTGGTGGTGGCTTAAAATGCTGACTTTGATTTTATCTGAAAATGTCCCCAAATTAAAAATGTGATAGAAGCAATCAAAATCCTTCTGGCAAAGCAGCAGCAGTGGAGTAATGGATACCACTCATTTTCCAAGTAGTGTCTTCAAGAGTCTTTTAAAGACAATCCAATGAAATTTGCATTGCATTTATCCAACACCTTTCACAGTTACTGAGTGTCCCCTAGAACTTTACTGACAATGATATCCTTTTAAAGTGCATCCACTATGGTAACATAGGAAATTCAGTGGTCGGCATGTACACAGCAAGATCCCACAAATGATAATTTGTTTTTAGTGATGTTGACTGAAGCATAAATGTTGGCCTGAATAATGGGGAGAACCGAGCTCTCACTGGGACTATTACATCCCATGCAGAGAACACCTCACCCGAAGGACAACAAACCTGACAATGCTGCATCTTCTCACTGCAGAATGTGCCTGGATTTTGGGCTCAGAACCCTGGAGGGGATCTGAACCAATGGCATTCTGATTGGAGGCAATGACACTACTGCACCAAGGGTGACAACAGTTAATTCCCAGACTCAAGGACAGCTTCTGTCCTGCTGTTATCAGTCTCTCAGATAGACTGATCACGTGCTAAAGATTAACATCTGATCTCTCAATCTACCTCGTCGTGGCCCTTGCACTTTATTTGTCCACCTGCACTACATCTTCTCTGCAACTGTAACACTATATTTTGCATTCTGCTCCTGTTTTCTTTTTACTATTTTGATGTACTTATGTATGGAATGATCTGTCTGGATGGCACGCAAACAAAAGCTTTTCACTGCATCTCGGTACATGTGACAATAATAAATCAATACCAACACCAGAGGAGGGCTTCAAACATGGATGTACCCTAAAGAAAACCAATATACTGCGGATTCTGGAAATCTTAAATAAAAATAGAAAATAATGGAATTAGTCAGTGGATCCATAGAAAGAGAAACAAAGGACTGCAGATGCTGGAATCGAGATGAGAAGAATTCCAAGTGCAAGCTGGAGGAACAGCACCTCATTTTTGGAACCTTACAGCCTAATGGTATGAACACTGAATTCTCCCACTTTAAGTAACCCCACCCCCACTATGCTTCTTCTCTTCTTCCCTTTCCTTGCCTCTCTTATTTCTACCCCCATTTTTTTCCCTCTCCCTCCTTACCTTTGACCCAACCCCCGGTGGATCTGCTCTCCCCTCCTCCTCCACACCTGCCTATCACTGTCTCTTACCTGCATCTACCTATCACCACCTTGTGCCCACCCGCCTCCCCTCTCTTGTCCACCTATCACTGCTCTGCTTTTCCCTCCTATATATTGGGCTTCCCCTTTTCCTATCTTCAGTCCTAAGGGTCCTGACCTGAAACATTGACCGCCTGCTTTTCTCCACGGATGCTGCCTGGCCTGCTGAGTTCCTCCAGCATCATCTTGTTTTCCATCGGTCCGTAGAAAGCGTCAACGTTTCAGGACGAAGACACGCAAACATCAATTCGTTTTCTCTTTTCACAGATGCTGCCTGCCATGGCAGCCGTAACTCTAAATACTGGCAAAGATTGTTGCCTGAAGGTTCTTCCAGATGCTGTGTTGTACCCACACCAACTTGGATACCACAGAAGCAAAGTAGGATAGGCATGGGGTTGGAACAGGCTGAAAGCAGAGCATAGAATTCCAGTGCCGTCTGAAGCTCTTGCAAAGGACACAGTGGCAAAGGCAGCGGCCGTTATTAAATCTTCCACATAATCTGGTCAAATCATGTAGATGCCACGGACAAGAAAGCTCACCAGCACCTCTACTTCCTCAGGAGGCTAAAGAAATTCGGTTTGTCCCCTTTGACACTCACCAACTTTTATTGATGCACCATAGAAAGCATCCTATCTGCTCTGCCCAGTACCGCAAGAAACGGCAGAGAGTTGTGGACACAGCCCAGCGCGTCAGGGAAACCAGCCTCCCCTCCTTGGACTCTGTCTTTACCTCTCGCTGCCTTGGTGAAGCAGCCAGCATAATCAAAGACCCCACCCACCTGGGTCATTCTCTCTTCTCTCCTCTTCCATCACGTAGAAGATACAGGAGCCTGAGGGCACGTACCACCAGACTTAAGGATAGCTTCTACACCATTGTGATAAAACTATGGAACGGTTCCCTTATACAATGAGATGGACTGTGACCTCACGATCTACCTTGTTGTGACCTTGCATCTTATTGCACTGCACTTTCTCTGTAGCTGTGACACTTTACTCTGTACTGTTATTGTTTTTACCTGTACTACCTCAATGCACTCTGTACTAACCCAATGTAACTGCACTGCGTAATGAATTGACCTGTACGATTGGTATGCAAGACAAGTTTTTCACTGTATCTCGGTACAAGTGACAATAATAAACCAATTCCAATACCAATCTGCCCAGGCCCATTCCTTTGCTTGAAGCTTCACAATAGAAGTAGTAACCTACATCAGCCCTTTGGTCTGCTCTGCCATAAGATCACAGCTCATGCACTGCCTTACTTTAATACTCAAGGCCCAAGTCCTCCAGTACCCAAGAACCTGCCAAGAATAGACCAAGCACCCACAGTCCTCTGAGGTACAGAATAATAAAGATTTACTACCCCAAATAAAGAAATGATCTCTCATCCCAGTCCCTTTATCGTGACTCTGCACACCTTTTATCCCCACTCACAGCATCCACCCTGTTAATCCCTCCCAGAATCCCGTGACTTCTGTCAGAAGCAGACTCCCACAGTGAATTGGTTACCGTCATCAAAGCACCAAAATTGTTTTTTTTTGTTAGAGAATTGGAAAAGCAAGTGTCGTTCAGACATCAAAGAAGGCATGCTCTGCTAATGAGCAGGCAGCTCGAGATATGGAAATGTCGTGAATGACAGTAGAAGTGAAATAAAAGCTCAGCGAGTGCTTCCAAACCTGCCAAATCTTGCTTCAGGTCCTTCCATCTCCCAGTTCAGCAGCTCCTACACTGTCTTCTAAACCTCGGGAACAATCGCCTTCCTTATTAATCAATTTGATTCAAAGCACGGACAGGCACAAGGTCGGACAATAAAATCCGTGAAACTGAGCTAGATGCAGAAAAGTACGGCCAGACAACCCCCAAGGATTACAGAAGAAAGCAAACACATTTTTTTTTAAATGTTAGCAAAATGTCTCCAGAACAAGATGGAGAAGGAAAAAAAACATAATTATTTATAGTTGAAGCCCCTGCGATTCTGGAACAATCACCCAGCATGCAAAACCATTTTGCCATTATCTCTCCGCAGGATGGCCAACATTCATTACTTTCAATCACATGGTTCAAAACTCCCATTATTTGCTGTCATGCCACGGTTGTGCCTCAGAGAGTACATCGTGCCAAATGTGCACTAGCTATATAGGTCAAATGCAGGATTCTAAGCCACTGTCGGGAGAGTACAATCAGATCCTCCATTTGCTCTGCCCCTTGGGTATAAAGGACCCCACTTCTCGCTGTTCAGCTTCAGGCTGTGTGTATGCTGGCAAATTGACTGGGGAAGTTAAGTTTCAAGCAAAACCCCGAGCTACACTCATGCTCTAATTGCTTTCCCTCATTTTCTAGCTGTCATTTTTCATTTCTGTGCTCGTTCCTGCCACTTAAGAGAAACAGCACCTGGTAACGCTCAAAATATTTTAGTTGGTACGGTGGGATGCTCCACCTGCTGGTTCCTTTGGCAACACAGTTAATACAGAACTAAAAACTGCATCACATAGTTAGTATTTTCCACAATATCCCAAAGTATTACACAGCCAGTGGCAATTTCACAGACACAAGAGGCTGCAGCTGCTGGAAATCTGGAGGAACACACATGATGCTCGACGCGCTCAGCGGGTCAGGCAGCATCCGTGGAGGGAAATGGACAGTCGATGTTTTGGGTCGGGGCCCTACATCAGGACTGTGAAGGTCAAGGGCATCAGGTGCTGTGAAAGTGCTTTTTTTTTGATATCACGTAGGAGTTTCTAATTGACTAAGGGAGCCTGGTAGTGAACGCGAATAAAACAATTTACACATGTGGTTTGAGAAGGAGGAGCTGCCTTTTCTGGACCAGAGAAACCAACACAAATTACCAACGTCACACCAATCAAAGCTGCCATCTCAGAGAAACAAGCTAGAGGTCAGCATGTGACTGACCAACAATCTCCAGACTGGTTTTGAGAGGGGTGGGGAGGGGTTTTACAATTCATTTCACTCCACTCTCTGAGCCTGATTTCTTGCCACCCCTTGGAGTTAAGGAAATTAATGGCAGCATCAGTTTCAGGGACATATGCTGCCTCCTACTTCAAAGCCCAATGACATAATTTTGATCCTTAAAAATCCTTGAAACTCCCATGCTTTACACTGAAAGAAGTCCACAATCTTCCTTCAAATAAGGTTAAATTTCTCAATTGATGGCTTTACAACTAACTAGTGGACTGGTTTTGATTCCTTAAGTATTGGGAGTAACATTTTGCAGCGTACTTTTTCCTTTTGCTGATTCATTCTTTTCTTGCCTCTTCAGGGAGGCAATATAATCAAAGAGGGAGGGGTATTAGTGGGTAAGTCTCCAGTCTCAGTGCATCAGGGCTCTGGGGAGCATTATTTAACTGCGAGACCCTGGGGAACAAGTACATAGTTCCCTAAAGCGGTGGTGTAGGTAGACAGAGTAGTGAAGGCGTATGGTGTGCTTGCATTCGTTGGCTGAGGCATCGGTAGGAATTGGGAAGTCATGTTACAGTTATACAAATCCTTGGTTAGACTGCACCTGTGTGCGGCTCTGGTTGCCACACTTCAGGGAGGATGTGATTAAGCTAGAGAGGGTGCCAAAACGATTCACAAGGATATTGTCAGGACTGGAGGGCTTGACAATGAGTGATTGGATAGGCTGGGACTGTTTTCCCTGGAGCGAAGGAGGCTGAGGGGTGACCTTAGAGGTTTATCAAACAATGAAGGGCATGGATAGGAGAGATAGTCATGGTCTTTTTCCCAGGGTAGGGGAGTCTAGTTTTAGAAGGCAAAGATTTAAGGTGAGAGGGGAAAGATACAAATGGGACTTGAGGGGGAAATTTTCACATGAAGGGCAGTGGGTAGATGGAATGAGGTGCCAGAGGAGATGGTTGAGGAGGAACAATAGCAACAGGTACAATAAAATACATTGGATAGTTACACAGATGTGAAAGATTTAGAGGGATATTGGTATTGGTTTATTATTGTCACTTGTACCGAGGTACAGTGAAAAACTTGTCTTACAAACTGATCGTACAGGTCAATTCATTACACAGTGCAGTTACATTGAGTGAGTACAGAGTGCATTGAGATGGTACAGGTAAAAACGATAACAGTACAGAGTAAAGTGTCACAACTACAGAGAAAGTGCAGTGCAATAAGGTGCAAGGTCACAACAAGGTAGATCGTGAGGTCATAGTCCCTCTCACTGTATAAGGGAACCGTTCAATAGTCTTATCACAGTAGGGTAGAAGCTGTCCTTAAGTCTGGTGGTACGTGCCCTCAGGCTCCTGTATCTTCTACCTGATGGAAGAGGAGAGGAGAGAGAATGTCCCGGGTAGGGTCTTTGATTATGCTGGCTGCTACACCAAGACAATGAGAGGTAAAGACAGAGTCCAAGGAGGGGAGGCTGGTGTCCGTAATACGCTGGGCTTTGTCCACAACTCTCTGCAGCTTCTTGCTGTACCAAGGATATGGGCCAAATACAGGCAAACGGGATTAATATAGATAGGCATCTTTGTCAGCATGGACGAGTTGGGCCGAAGGGCCTGTTTCCATGCTGTATGACTCAATGAATTGAGAATGTGGCACAAGTGAGATGGATCATCTGGTCATCTTTTAGCCATTGCTTTGTGTGTTCAGTCACAAAACAGAAGGCATTCTAACCAAGGAAAAGTAACTGTGAAGTAGCCATGAGGGGGCCTTTGCTTTCTGAAATTTAACAGGCTGGGAATACTTTGTGCTAACTGTGTCCCCTGTTTTATTCCTTTATCTTTGATGAGATGATAAATTATGCATGCAACTGCTCCCACTTCACATTTTTTATTCAACAGGTAGAAATTCAGGCACGGACTAGTTTTATGGTTGTTTAATCATATTGAAAACTGAGGGAAAATAGTGTTTTCTACTGACAGGAAGGAACTTGCTAGTTATATTCTGAGGAGCATGAACCATTATTTTTAATATATGCCATTATAAAGAATTAAGCCTCAAAATCATAATGTGTCAGTTTAACAAAAACACAAAGCTTCTGCTTTGGAACACACCAACTCACATCACTGTTCTTTATTAAACACTCACTGAACTCCTCAGTTTAAGGAATCGGTGAACCCTTTGCACATCTGCTTAGCTGTAAGCTTTCCCCTCTCTTTCAGTGCCTTTCATCATACTTTCTTTGTCAGCACTGTTAAGTTAAAATGATGAGGCTGTTTCATTTTAAAATTACGCAGCAGGGGAATTGCATTTGGAGCCTGCAATTAACGCTGCATCAAAGCAGCACAGACATTAGCTATCATGCCGTGTAATAGAGCATAGAACAATACGGCACAGGAACAGGCCCTTTAGCCCATGATGTTATACTGAACTAATTTAAGCGCCTATCCAAACTAATCCCTTCTGACTATGCAATGTCCATATCCCTCCATTCTCTGCAAATTCAGAGCCTTTTAATCATCTCTACTGTATTTGCTTCCACTATCAGCCCTAGCAGTGCATTCCAGGCACCCACCACTCTTTGTGTAAAATAAAACTTGCCCCACACATCTCCTTTGAACTTACACCCTCTTGCCTTAAATTCATGGCCTCTGGTTTTAGACATTTCGACCCTGGCAAAAAAGATACCAACTGTCTATCTATGCCTCTCGTAATCTTATAAACTTCTATCAGGTTTCCCCTCAGCCTCCACCGCTCCAGAGAAAACAATCCAAGTTTGCCTAACCTCTCCTTGTAGCTCATGCCCTCTAATCCAGGCAGCATCCTGGTGAACCTCTTCCACACCTTCTTCAAGGCCTCCACATCCTTCCTATAAAGGGGGCTACCAGAATTGAATGCAATACTCCAGCTGAAATATGAGAGAGTTGTACGAGAGAGAAAGGAATAGAAGGATGTGTTGAGGGGATGGGATCAAGAATGGAGTCGGAGAGGTTTGTGGGCAGCATAAACACTGCAGGGACCCAACAGCAAGTTCTTGTGCTACAGATTCTGTGATAAATTACTGAACATTTCCACATTCCATAAATAAAAATAAAGCTTAAATGTTGTTTAAAATGAGCAACTGATCTGCATTCCAAAACCTCCCACTGGGATGTCAAGATATTGCTGGAAGTGTTCCTGCCACCTGGAAACCGTTCGGATGCAAGTACAATCCATGGATAAGCCAGGAGCTGAAACCCGTATAGAAAGCCGGTGCAAATCCAGCATAAAAACATGGTGTGTTTGCACAACCACAGATGTGAGCTGAGGGAGTTCCTGATACTAGAACTGACGTGTACCTCAAATAAAACAGAAAATGCTCAGCTGGTCAGGCAGCATCTATGGAAAGAGAAATGGAGTCAATGTTTCAGGTCAATGTCCTTTCTATCAGAATTTTTCCAAATGAAAGGTCATCGACCTGAAACATAGATTCGTTCTCGCTCCTCACCGCAGCAGATCTGCTGAGTACTTCCATCGTTTTCGGATCCAGATTTCCAACACCTGCAGATATTTTGCAGCTGCGTGCCGGGACTGAGGAGTTAGCCAGTGCTCTTGGTCATCATCCAGTGATCCCTGCTGGAGAGTCTGAATGTTTGAACGTCAGAAAGCTATCAGATCAGTTCCAGCCTCAGCTCTGAAGGCTACCCACAGCTAGACAGCACAACAAAGCACATCATCTAGACTCATGCACAAGGAATGTTCTGGGCAGAGAAAAGACTCCTGTGGAACTGTAGTCAACACATACTGGAGGCTGAAAACAAGTACATGTCTGAAGAAACATCAGAGCCTAAAATACAACACAGCTTCACTGTGATATGGCCTAGGTGCCAACTCAGCATCTTAAAGCAACAACACTGTAGAAAACAAGGCTGAATTGATGAAACTAGTCTTCCCACTCTTTCAAAACAGGGAATCAGGAGAATGACTTCAGATCACGATTTTGATTGTAAGTCTTGAGATGATATGGGAAAATAGTTTCAACTAACAGTTTGGATCACTGGACAGAATTGGTCTCTCAATTACCATCCGGTTTTTGCAGAACTCAGAAATTAACCATATGCAATTCTAATTAGCTGTTTTGCCACTTCAACAAATTAAAGCCATCACTGAAAGTGAGAGAATAGATTAGAAGAAATCTCTTGGCATAAATGGAAGAGTTGGTGACTGGAGGTGAGATGGGAGAACATAGACTAGTAAAAATAGGTAGGTGCATGGCAAAGGAAGTTAGCAGATAGGACTGTGATTTTGTTTGGAATAGATTTGGGGGAGGGAAGGCAAAGATCTTTTACTTCCACAAGTAAAATGGATCTTGGTTTAATGTTTCATGTAAAAGATGCCATCTCCTACAGTGCAGCACTCCTTCAGTACCTAAAAATCTGGATTAAGGCTTGATCCAAGATCTCACTAACATCCTCCCCTAATGTCTAAATGCTTTTTGGTGCATAGGTACTGAGACAGCTTCAGCAAGGACTGGCAAACTGCTTTTCTGTGGCTTTTTGAGAGGGTTGGTAGGCTAACTGTCCCTAGTGTGGAGGTGAGTGGTAGAATCTGGTGTGGGGAGAATAAAATAATTAGAGGTTGGACAAACTTGGGTTGTTTTCTCTGGAGCGGTGGAGGCTGAGGGCAGACCTGATAGAAGTTCATAAAATCATGAGAGGCATGGATAGACAGCCGGTATCTTTCTCCCAGGGTCAAAATGTCTAATACTAAAGGACATGCACTTAAGGTGAGAGGGGGCAAATTCAGAGGAGATGTGTGGGTATGGTGTTTTTTTACACACAGAGAGCAGTGGGTGCTTGGAATGTGCTGCCGGGGTGGTGGTGGAGGCAGATACAAAAGAGATGTTTAACAGGCTCTTAGATAGGCACATGGACATGCAGAGAATGGAGGGATGTTGTCATTGTGAAGGCAGAAGAGATTAGTTTAGTTAGGTACTTAATTACTACCTTAATTATTTCGGCACAACATTGTGGGCCGAAGGGCCTGTTCCTGTGCTGTACTGTTCTATGTTCTAAAATGGAATTAATGCAGTAAATGGGTGGTTAATGGTTGGCATGGACTTGGTGGGCTGAAGGCCTGTTTCCATGCTGTGTGTGTACTAAAATGAGCTCAGGTAATGCAAACTAAAGGGACCACTGGAATAGAGAGTCCCAGGGAAGTCCATGTATTAGTGTTTTTGAAGGTGGCAGGACAAGTTGAAAAGGCTGTTATCTTTATTAATAGAAGCATGAAGTACAAAAGCATAGATCATAGCATGGAAAATAGTTTCCAGAATTCAGAAAAGACTTAAAGGCCTTGGAGAGATGACAGTAGAGATTGACTGGAACTAGTGATGAGAAGTGGGGTGGGATCGAAGAGCAGGATTCGCTGTCATTACACCAGAGATAGCTACAAGGAAATTTAATGGAGTACTAAACATCAGGAATAGTTTAGATGCAATAGGTAAGAAAAGGTTTCCAGTGGCAGTAGGACAGGTAAACAGAGGGGGACAGATTAAGGAGACACAAGAGTCTGCAGATGCTGGAATCTAGAGCAACACACAAAACGCTAGAGGAACTCAGCGGGTCAGGCAGCATCTGTGGAGGGAAATGGATAGTTGACGTTTTGGGTCAAGGGGAGATAGCCAGTAATTAAAAGGAGGAGGAAAGGGATGGAGAGAAAGTTGGCAGGTGATAGTGGATCCAGGTGAGGTGGGGGGGTGGGGGGGTGATAGGCAGGTGGGAGAGGGAGAGGGAGAGTGGGAGTGGCGTCAGAAGCTGGGATGTGATAGATGGAAGTGACAAGGGGTTGACGATGATAGAATCTGACAGCAGAGGAAGTGGAGCACGGAATAAAAGGAGGGATGGATTTGTGATTGGAAAAAGAACCATGGCACTAAAACCAAACCCTTACTTTATTGTTGATGCAAGCTGCTGTGACAGTTAATGCATCCATAAGACCATAAGGCAAAGGAGCAGAAGTCGGCCATTCTATCACGAGCTGATCCATTCTCCCATTTAGCCCCACTCCCCCGCCTTCTCACCATAACCTTTGATGCCCTGGCTGCTCAGATACCTATTGATCTCTGCCTTAAATACCCCCAATGACTTTGCCTCCACAGCCGTCCGTGGCAACAAATTCCACAGATGCACCACTCTCTGGCTAAAGAAATTTCTACGCATCCCTGTTCTGAATGGGCGCCCTTCAATCCTGAAGTCGTGCCCTCTTGTACTAGACTCCCCCTACCATGGGAAACAACTTCACCACATCTACTCTGTCCAGGCCTTTTAACATTTGAAATGTTTCTATGAGGTCCCCCCTCATTCTTCTGAACTCCAAGGAGTACAGCCCAAGAGCCGTCAAACGTTCCTCATACGATAACCCTCTCTTTCACTGCCACTGCCCTTTCAAGCAGTATAGAAGAGACAGAGTAATGAAGATGAAAAATGTAACAGGGCTATGGAAAATAAAATGGAAGACTGAAGAATTAATTGCCAGCTTTTCAAAGAGCCAACAGGGTATGATGGGCCAAATCGCTCCAATCAGTATAAGGTTCCAGGAGCCTGGAATTCTTTGCTACAAGGAGTGGTCAAGATTGGCCATACACTGTAACTTCTACAAAATAAAAAAATGATGAGCATTTGGAAAGCAGAAAAGCAGTGGGATCAGAGCCAGCACAGAGGAAACAGGCCAAAAGGCATCCTCTGTCGCTGTTATCTGCTTTTGTGCCTAATCTGACTGGGCACACGACGCTGACAACAGGCTTCAAGTGGGGAACAACATTCCAGCCTTGGCACACATCGCCAGGCTGATGAACATTAAACTTTGGCCACCTCCTGCATCACACAGCTAGCAGCAGGTCACTACAACTTTGCTTTATTGATCTGATTTAAGTTGCAGCGCACAACACTAACAAGGCTGCAAAAGCTGAGCTGCAAAAACATTTCCTGGCCAAAAGATTTCAACTATTAGGGAGTATTTTCTTATCAAGGAGAGGTGCCTTCTTAGGAAGCTTATGGCTACGTTTAATAGCTGAAGTGTTGAGAAAGACATTAGTTTTTAATTGTTATTAGGTTACCTGCTGCAACCTGTGTGCCAATGTATTTTCGGAGGTAGTATTGAGACCTTCTCCACAGAGAGCACAAACTCCATTGAGTCCCACAGGTATAAGGGGACAGGCCTCCACTCCTCAATTGATGGCTATCTGGAGGAGGCGGACTCAGATCCTGTCCTCTTATGCACATGTTCAACAGGGAACTGCAAGGCACTCCAGAAGCTGGTCACCGACTTCAGGAAGCAGGGCAGAGTACACAATGGTGCTGAGGTGGAGAGAGTTGAAAGCTTCAAGCTCCTATATGTAAAGATCACCAACATTTTGTCCTGGTCCAGCCTCATGGACGCTACGGCCAAGAAAGCTCACCAGCGCCTCTACTTCCTCAGAAGGCTAAGAAAATTCGGCATGTCCCCGATGACCCTCACCAATTTTTACAGCTGCACCATAGAAAGCATCTCATCCAGATGCATCACGGCTTGGCACGGCAACTGCTCTGCCCAAGACCGCAAGAAACTGCAGAGAGCTGTGAACTCAGCCCAGTCCATCACAGAAACCAGCCTCCCCTCCATGGACCCGGTCTACACTTCCCACTGCCTCGGGAAAGCAGCCGGCATAATCAAAGACCCCCTCCCACCCCGGGCATTCTCTCTTCTCCCCACTTGGGCAGAAGATACAAAAGTTTGAAAACACGTACCACCAGGCTCAAGGACAGCTTCTATCCCACTGTTATCAGACACTAGAACAGACCCCTCAGATGCTAAAAGGTCATCTCTTGATCTCCCAATCTACTTCGTCCTGATGCTTGCACTTCATTTGGCTACCTGCACAGCACCTTCTCTGTAAATGCAACACTACATTCTGTTTTCCCTTTTTTACTTCCTCGATGTACTTATGTATGGAATGATCTGTCTGAATGACACGCAAAAGATTTTCACAGTGTCTCAGTACATTTGACAATAATAAACCATTTGCAATTCCACCAGGGCCCATTTTCTTTCCCCCTCACACAAGCACAGTGAGGGCAGTTGGAACTCCACTGACACTGTCCTGACTGAGACCGATGGGCTCAACATAAGCTGGAGCTTCAAGAACCGCATACTTACTCAATGGATAAATGGCCTGGTAACTTCCCCGAGGGACGTCACGGGGCTCAATACAAGATCAGCCACTTTAGGCAACATTACGTAACTGATTTATTATTGTCACATGTACTGAAATACAGTGAAAATCTGTTGTTTTGCATGCCATCCATACAGATCATTCCATATGTCAGTACCTTGAGGCAGTATAAAAGGAAAATAACAGAATGCAGAATATGACGTTACAGTTACAGAGAAAGTGCAGTGCAGGCAAACAAATAAAGTGCAAGGGCCATGACGAGATCGATTGAGAGATCATGAGGTACATTATGCAAAGGGAAGGGTAAAATGGGATTAAAGTGGAAAACAAAGATCTGGAGAGCGTTGGGATCAGGATAGTAAGATCGGTGATAACATCTCCTCACTGACAATCAACACAGGCGCACCTCAAGGATGCGTGCTTAGCCCACTGCTCTACTCTCTCTACACTCATGACTGTGTGGCTAGGCACAGCTCAAACGCCAATTATAACTTCGCAGAAGACACCACTATTGTTGGTAAAATCTCAGATGGCGACAAGGAGGCATACAGGAGTGAGGTGGATCAGCTGGTTGAGTGGTGTCGCAACAACAACCTTGTACTCAACGTCAGCAAAACCAAGGAATTGTTTGTGGACTTCAGGAAGGGGAAGTTGGGAGAACACACACCAGTCCTCATTGAGGGGTCAGCGGTGGAAAGGGTGAGCAGCTTCAAGTTCCTGAGTGTCAGCATCTCCGAGGATCTGTCCTGGGCCCACCACATTGATGCAATCACAAAGGCGGCACACCAGTGGTCCTACTCTCCCTCCACCCCCGATATAGTAAACCAAGGGTGCACAAGTGGGCAGAGTTAGAGGAGTGCAGAGGCCTTGGAAGGTTGCAGTGCTCGGGGAGGTTACAGGGAGGGGAGTTCAGGTCCACGCAGTTACTGGGCTGTTATGAATCCATATCTGTTGAGCCTCATACTTCTTAGGAAGACAATCACCTGCTCTCTCAGGAGGCCATCACTCTGCCAAACACAATGCATAGACTGGATAACGTAGCAAACAAATGCGTCTTCCTCACCTGTCGTGAACTGTCCCTTCAGCTTCTGGAAGACGGGGTCTTGCGCTGTGGCCTGAGCCCTCCTTGCCAGGGACTCAGAAGCTGCACTCGAGAACATGGTGGACACGTTGGAGACATTTTCGAGGCCGACTCCAAAAGTGCTCACGAGCTTCTTGACGAAGTTTAAGGTGTGGGGAGTGATCTTTGCATCAGACACAGCTCCGCTTTTCTCAAAAGCCACAGAATAACACTTTGCCAGTCCTTGCTGTAGCTGTCTCAGAACCTGTACACCAGAAAGCATTTAGACATTAGGGCAGGAATGTTAGCGAGATCGTTCCTCAATACTCTTGAACTCGTGTGAAGAGGATCGAGGATTCAAGTCTTAATCCAGATTCTGAGGTACCGGAGGAGATGGCAACTTTTACATGAAACACTGAACCAAGATCCATTTTTCTCTCTTTTAAGTGGAAGTAGAAGATCTTTGGCAGTTTATTGAAGGGTGGGGAGTTCACTCTCTGATGTCCTTGGCCAATATTTATCCACAAAACATGGCTGAGAAAAAAATATTTGATTTTTGGACATCTTTGTGTGGGACTTGGCTTGGCATAAGAACACAAGGATTTGGCCCCTCTTGCCTGCTCTGCCATTCAATAAGCTCAGGGCTGTCGATTTACCTCAGTACCACCTTGCTAAGCTAACTGTATATCCCTCAGTTCACTCAATATCTCCAAATCAATTGCTCTGTCCTGAACATTCTCAGTGACTGAGCCTCAACAGCCTTCTTGGGTAGAGAATTCCAAAAACTCACTAGCGTCTGGATGAAGAAACCTCTTCTCCCCTATCTTTACTGGCCATTCCCGTATTTTGAGAGTGCAACTCCTGGTTCTAGACAGACCAGCCTGAGGAAATATCAACCCCACATCTACCCTATTAAGCTCCATAGGATTTGTACATTTTACATCTCATTCTTCTAAAGGATCAATCTGCTTAATTTCTCCTCAAACGACAAACCTGCCATCCCAAGATTCAATTTGGTGATCCTTTGATGCACCCCATCGCTAACATATCCTTCCTTAGTTAGGGAGAACAGACCTATACATAATGTTCCATAATTGGAGCAAGATGTCTCTACTCCTGTCCAAATCTTTCTGCAATAAAGGCCAACATGCTGTGCATCTTCCTAATTACTTATTGAACCTGCATGGTAACTTTCAATGGTGAATGAATAAGGTGTTGGTGTTCAGGAGTTAGGTCCTTCTGAAAACAAACACCTTTTTATGTCGCACCATTTAAAAAACTATTCTGTTTTTTAAATTTTTTTCTACTGAAAATTCACTGCTGTGTTTCCTACTTTACAACTGTGACTATTCTTTCGAAGGGTTTCAATGTAGATGAAAGACTTTGGGACAATGTGAGATTGTCCAAGGCTGTGTACAAATAATCAAATAAGTCTTTAAACAACTGTTCAAACCAAAAGCACACTGACCTGCAATCAGAATGGAATGCACCCAGCAAGGTTTACCATTTACTTCCCAGGAACTCTACAGACCAGCCAAGCTACTGAGAGAAGATTTAACTATTATCGTTCGCAGTTTCCACCAGCTCTATCGTGATCGCACCACGAGTTACACCTTCTCCTCTCCTCCCCTCCCCTTTCTGCATTTTGCAGGGAATGCTCACTGGTCTGTTCTTCTGTCCCCACCAACCACTCCCCATCCCAGGGCACTTTCCCATGCAACCAGAGGAGATACAACTGTCCATTCACCTCTTCCTTTCCCACCATCCAGGGACCTAAACAATCCTTCCAGGTGAAGCAGTGATTCACTTGCACTTTATCCAATCTATTATCGACTGTGTTCGGTGTTCCCAATGTTCCCTCTACACTGGAGAAACCAAACATAGATTGGGTGATCAGTCTGCAGAGCACCTGCCTTCAGTCTGCACAGGTCATCTTGTGCAGACCCACACCTCAAGGTTCAACAATAGCTTCATCCCCACTGCCATCACGTTCTTGAACCCACCTGAAAAACCCTCATTCGATCTCAGACCATATTTCCCTTAACCTGCACTAATGTTGTTCTGTTTATTTTGTCAGTGTAAGTTCTGTATAGTTGATGTTGATTTAAGTTTAAGTAAGCTATCTTTGTCATGTTTATAATGTACTGTGCTGCCGCTACAAAAAAGCTAGTGTTCATGGCATCTGTACCCTGTATACCCATGACAATAAACTTGAACTCTTGAGCTTCTTGTTGCATGTCACTTTAATTCTCAATCACTCTCATTCCTGTCTCTCTGCAGCCACCTCCACTGCCAGAGTGAGGCCCAATGGAAACGAGAACAACATCTTATCTTCCATCTGGGCACTCTGCAACTTTCTGGAATGAATACTGAATTTTTCAACTTTGGAAAAACTGCACTCTAACTGTTCCCCATTATCACGTCTCTTTCTCAATCCTTTCTATAAAATGCCTCACTGACGGTCAGCACTCATGCCCCTTACCACCTGATCTGTCTTAACCCATCTCCTTACAGTCTATTGTCTTACATCTTACTCCCCTTCTCGCTCTGCTTTGAAAACTGACACCCCTTCACTCTTCCCCCAGTTCTGAGGAAGGGTTCCCGACCCGAAACATTAACTGGTTCCTATTTCCAGCGATACTGCTTGACTGGCTGAATTCTTCCAGCTTTGTTATTTTTATTTAAAGTTCCAGCATCTTCAGTTCTATTTATTTTCCATTAACTATTATGTAGTCCAGCTGGAGATCACACTTGGAGTATTGTGTTCAGTTCTGGCCACCTCATTATAGGAAGGATGTGGAAGCTTTAGAGAGGGTGCAGAGGAGATTTACCAGGATGCTGCCTGGATTGGAGAGCATGTCTTATGAGGATAGAGTGAGTGAGCTAGGGCTTTTCTCTTCAGAGAGAAGGAGGATGAGAGGTGACTTGATAGAGGTGAACAAGATAAGAGGCATAGATTGAGTGGACAGTCAGAGACTTTTTCCCAGGGTGACAATGGCTAATACAAGGGGGCATAATTTTAAGGTGATTGGAGAAAGATATAAGGGGGATATCAGGGGTGAGTTTTTTTTTTTACACAGAGCATGGTGGGTGTGTGGAACACGCTGCTGACAGAGGTTGTGGGGGCAGATACATTAGGGATATTTAAGAGACTCTTAGATAGACACATGAATGATAGAGAAATGGAGGGCTATGTGGGAGGGAGGGGTTAGATAGATAGTAGAGCAGGATAAATTGTCGGTACAACATTGTGGACTGAAAGGCCTGTACTGTGCTGTAATGTTCTCTGTTCTATGAATTGCAAAATATTAGATATTCAGCTGAAATGTATGTTTTTCCAAACACAAAGTTGACTAACACAAGGCATTTCATTTCGTAAGAATACTCAATACTTCTGCACACAAAAAAAATCTGCAGTGAAATTAAACAGATGAAGTGGTAAAGCTTTTAAAGTTAGAGACTCATTATGTAAACAGTGAGGAGTTCAATCCTCCCAAGAACTTGAACTACATTTTATCTAACAACAAACAATCTGCTGGAGGAACTCAGCGGGTCGGGCAGCATCTTTATTGGGGGGGTGGGGGGGAAGGAATTTTCTGATGCAGGGTTTCTACTTGAAATGTTGGCAATTCCGTCCCCCCCCCCCATAGACACTGCTCAACCCACTGAGTTCCTCCAGCAGATTGTTTGTTGCTCCAGATTCCAGCATCTGCAGTCTCTTGTGTCTACATTTCATCTAGTTTCACCCAAGGGTGTGGCACTTCCTAACAGACTGATGCAATGTTTCCTTGGACTTTAAACATGCCTTCTTGGTGCTTGTTTTTGAATAGTTTAGGGGAGATGTCGGAGGTAGGTTAATTTTTTTTTACAGAGAGAGTGGTGGGTGCCTGGAACACACTTCCGGGGGTGCTGGTAGAGGTTGATACAAAAGGGACATTTAGAAGACCCTTAGATAGGCACATGGATGTAAGAAAAATGGAGGGTGATGGGCTCTGTAGGAGGGAAAGGTTAGATTGATCATGGAGTAGGTTTATATAGGTCGGCACAACATTGTGGGCTGAAGGGCCCGTACTGAGCCCATACTGTACTTTTCAATGTAGTTCAGCTCCACAGACTGGAGAACAATATGTGGGCTGATACCTCAATGCTCTGTTGAAGGAGTGTGGCACTGTTGCTTGGATGAGGTTGTAAATATGGGCCACATCTGCTTCCTCAGGTGAAGTAAAAAAATAGCCCTGCCACTGTTACGAGGTGTTCCCCACTGTGCCCTGGGACAACTCTTCACTCTCAAACAACTTCATTACAAGATGGTTTACCAGGCCATCACACAAAGCGCTGGAGGAACTCAGCGGGTCAGGCAGCATCTATGAAGTTCCTCCAGCGCTTTGTGTGTTGCTCCAGATTTGCAACCTCTGCAGTCTCGTGTCTCCGGTTTACCAGGCCATTACCTCACTGGCATTGGTGGCTCTATTTCCTAAATTACAACTATGACTGCATTCCTAGACGCCCTTCACTGGCTGTGAGGCATTTTGCATCGTCTCAAGACCACAAAAGCCACCTCAGAAAGGAAAATGTTTCTCTCTCTGCGGCAGCAAAGGAGGCAGGTGGGGGCTTGCTCTGCAATGACTGGACTCTAGATATAAAGAAAGCAACTTGGTCCATTCACAGCTATTTCTTAGAACGTGGACATGTGGGGAACAATGGCGGGAGAGGATGAGGATGGGTGAGGGATCGGGAGGCAGATGTCTGTGGGTGCACAGAAAGGCATTCCCAACTGGGATCAATAGCAACGTCATCCAGTGCCAATTCCGTCAGTGTTGCGATGTTGCAGGGAACGCCTGCTAGTTCCCATCTTCTCCATCATTACGGTCGGCGGCATTTTGTGCGTGGTTTGCCCCCTCAACAAACTCCAGCAGTCAGATCAGGCAGGATGGACAGTTGGAGTGTGGACAAAGCGCTCCACTGTGCAACAGTCACTTTTAGTTACATGGGCCCGAGGCAGGGACTGAGCAGAGGAAAAGCTTCACCTTACGGACACAAGCATTCTGCATGCACATCTGCACCCCGCGGCCCTCCAGCAGGAAGTATGCAGCTCATCCCTGACGGGAAAAAGCAGTGAGTGGTGAAACAATTGGTCCTGAGGCAAAGTGGCAAGCATCTATTCTTATTTTTGGAAGTCCAAGGGCCAGCTTATGCTGATCAAGCCAGCTATGAGTAACAACCTGTCCCAATCCAGGATTAAAACCTTTCCTTTGAGTGCATTTCTCATTCTGCTCTTTACACTGGATATCTCTGCCTGCTTCAGTCAGCACAGCTGGTAGAGCTGCTGCCCCATAGCTCCAGCGATCTGGGTTCAATCCTGATCTCCGGCACTGTCTGCGTGGGGTTGGTACGGTTCTCCCTGTGATCATGTGGGTTTCCACCGGGTGTTCCGGTTTCATCCCACATCCCAATTCTAAGTTGCACCTAATTACCCTCTATACATGGCCCCCAGCGTGTCGGTGAGTGCTGGAATCTTGTGGGGGGGGGGGGGGGGGGAAGGCGGGGTCATTGATGGGACATCCTGGACTTCTGTCTATTTGCATTCTTCTCCTTTTCAGCTACTTTACCAATCAGAATCAGGTTTATTATCACTGACATGTCATGAAATTTGTTGTTTTGTGGCAGCAGTACAGTGCGAGACATAAAATTATTATAAGTTACAAAAGTTAATAAGTAGTACAAAAGAGGTGGTCTTTGTGGACCATTCAGAAATCTGATGGCAGAGGGGAAGAAGCTGTTCCTAAAATGTCGAGCGTGGGTCTTCAGGCTCCTGTACTTCCTGCCCGATGGTAGTAACGAGAAGAGGGCATGTCCCGGGTGGTGAGGGTCCTTAGTGATGGATGCCGCCTTCTTGAGGCGCTGCCTTAAGAATCAACTCCCCTCAATATCACCGACCTTTCTATTTAATCTCCCCTGTTCTCAGCCTTTCTGTACTTTAACTTTTAAATGGCCTATTTCTGGGATGTTCTGGGATAGAGCACAGCAGCTGCCCAGCCTGGTCAGGGCAGGGCAGAGCATGGAGACACACCAAAGGAAAGAGTTAATTAATTCATCACTGGTCAAAAACCTTGACTCGTCAAAACAATTTTCCAAAGCTGGTGGGGACGTCGCCATGTGGAAAACAATTCACACTATAAATGCAGAGCAGGCTTAGACATATCGCACTGAGGGGTAGTGGGGTCAGGAGTTTCACACACAGGAGGAAGTTCTTTTGAGAGTAGAGGGGTGGAAGCAAAGAAGATGATGGGGGGGGGATTGATGGAACAGTGGAGGGGCAAGCAAGGGGGAAGGGGGACATGAACTAGCGAGGGGACAAGGGAGAAGCCAGCGAGGGGACAAAGGGGGGAGGGGAAGCAGTGGGAGGGAAGGGGAGGGGGAAGCGGCGAGGGGGAGGGGGAGGGGGAAACAGCGAGGGGACAAGGGAGGAGGGGGGAGCAGGGAGGACACGAGGGGAGAGGGGGAAGCAGGGAGGGGACGAGGGAGGAGGGGAAGCAGCAAGAGAGAGGTAAAGGAAGAGCCAGGCCGAGAATGTAAAAGCACCGACCTCTTCATGCCAGTTCTCCCGGAACCACACCATCTGATCGACGATGCCCTCCAGCGAGGAGAGCAGGGTTGGGTGAAGCTCCCGCTGCATGTGCATTATCCGGCTGCAGCGCCACATGGGCGCGGTGGCCCGGATCGGCCCCGGGTCAGACGCAGAGTGGGACTGAGTGCCGACAGAGCCCGGTTGCTGCTGTCCTGAGTCTGCAACACAGAGAAACAGAGCCCTCAGCAATCCTGTCCACCAAACGCTGGGATCTCCCTGCCCCACACCGTGCCGCTGGTTATCCCAGGTAAAATACAACGCAAGCTGTGAATACGTAACTCGAGGGATATAAATATATAATGACACGCTCATCCATTTATCATTGCAAACACAATTAGAACACAGAACAGTACAGCACAGGAACAAACCCTTCAGCCCACCATGTCTGTGCTGAACACGATGCCAAATTAAGCTAAATCTCTCCTGCCTGCGCATGGTCATGGTCCATATCCCTCCATTCCCTGCGCATTCATGTGTCTGTCTAACAGCCACTTAAGCACCACGTGCCTGCTTCCACCACCTCCCCCGGCAGCCCGTTCCAGGCACCCACTGCCCTCTGTGTAAAAACTTGCCCCTCACATCTCACTCAGACTTTCTCCCTCTCACCTTAAACACATGTCCTTGTATTTAATTAAATATCAAAATCACGATTAGAACATAGAACATTACAGCACAGTACAGGCCCTTCAGCCCACAATGTTGTGCTGACATTTTATCCTGCTCTAAAATCTATCTAACCCTTCCCTCCCACATAGCCCTCCATTTTGCTATCATTCATGTGTCTATCTGAACGTCCTGAACGTATCTGCCCCCACAACCTCTGCCGGCAGTGCGCTCCACGCACCCACTACTCTGTGTAAAAAAAAACTTACCCCTGACATCCCCCTATACCTTCCTCCAATCACCTTAAAATTATGCCCCCTCGTGTTAACCATTTTCACCCTGGGAAAAAGTCTCTGACTGTCCACTCGATCTATGCCTCTTGTACACCTCTATCAAGTCACCTCTCATCCTCCTTCTCTCCAAAGAGAAAAGCCCGAGCTCATTCAAACTAACCCTCATGAGATTAGATGTTACCCACCAAACCCTTCCAAGAACCTGGAACAGGAACAGGCTTTTTGCCCCACATGCCGACCATTTTGCCCATCTACACTAATCCCATTTGTCTGCATTAGGATCCAATTCTATGCCTTGCCTATTCAAGTGCCCATCTAGATGGCTGTTAAACACAGTGATTGTAGCTGACTCCACCACCCTCTCTGACAGCATGGTCCAGATATCACCCACTCTCTGTGTAAAAAACCTAACCCTCAGATCCCCTTTGAATCTCCTTCCTTTCCCTGTAAACCATCACTGATCAATATCAGAGAATACCGATCAATAGATTTGATGTTCCTACCATCTGATTGCTTACAGAAAGGCATCATCCTCCCTTCCTTGCAAAGCAGATCCTTCTCAGTTACTGACCTGGACTGCTCAATTAGCATGAGGGCACTTTACCGGTGAGTTCATTCCCCTCAACCACAATGCCCACTGATAATAAAGGGCACCACAGATTATACCAAGGAATTATTAAAAGACTTCTTTACATTCACAATCCAGTTGCTACAAAGCTGTTGTCACTTAATAAGTTAATCTTTATAAGATAAAAGGAAACTGGAGATCTTATATCTGTGGCATGTGGAGGATTAAAGTATTGAGAGGTACCTCGGGCAAAACTGTCAATTGCTCAGTGCGCATGTATAAACCAAACACAAAATATAACTTATTAACTACTTGAGTACTTGCTGCAAAAACCCAGATTAAAATAAAACCATAAAAACTTGGCCCTGCTTCCTTCAGTGTACTAAAGCATCCTTCTCTGTTTGATGTGTCGATCTTTTTTTTAAATTAACTGCTGCCTCTCACTGCATGATCGAAATCACAAGCTAGAATATTTTACTACAGTATAAACATAAATTTATACAAAAACATTCAACAATAACATTCCTGTCATTTTCAGCAATGGGAATGATAATCCAATATTTCACAAAATTTGATGATTCACAATATTTTTCACATTTTTACAAATGCCACTGATGGGTAATGCTGTGGCAATGTCTGAAACCTCAAAAATATCTCAGTGGGTAAAGACTGCATTTGAATCACATTGGCAGCTGCTTGCATTTTCTTTAGATTACTTCTGAATATAGAAAGCATCTGTAACTATGCTGGAAACTGATCAAATAATCATTAACCAGGCATCACAATCTGTTTCGAACATTTCCTGAGATGAATGCCATTAATTATCAAGTTGTTGTTTCAATACAAAACCAAAGCTTTAAGACAAAACCCAGAATGAACATCATCACTGCAGGGAATATGTATGATGTGATTAGACAGACCTGAAAATGCTGTTAAAACAGATTTTTCACACCTAAATCCAGAAAATTGAATTACTGTGTTGAGTTTTCCAAAGGAGGTACAGTGAATTGTAGGACCTCAAGGGCAAAGAAGATTGTCAGAAATCTGTGGCTGGAAGTAGATACAGTAGAACTGCTGTTGCTGTGACCTTCACTCACGTATCTCCTCTGTTCAAGAACAACACTGGCTGAAGGGGATGAAGGACCCCCTCCTCCAACTACTGCAACAGAATTCATTTCTAAACAGCGGGAAGGAGACAAAGACAGCCCACGCTGGGAAGACCTTACCACTTTTGTAGCGTTCCCGCTGTTCAATCTTCAGGGTCAAATACAGCGTCCTGATTGGGAAATAGACAGCCTGGGGAAACACTCTTCCAACCTGAAGGAAAGATCCATGACGCAGCCATTAAATTATGATGTTTACAATCTCCGTTGGAAATATCTCGCAGAATTTCAGAAACAAATTAGCACTCAATTGCAGTATTTTGCACACTGTAATCCAGGCAGGATTACTGGAGAAAACGAGTCCAAGGTCCATCTGGTTCACTTACTATCATTTTGGTAATTCATAGGATACAACAATAATGGCGTTGTTGTTCGTTAAGAGTCATACAGCACGGAAACAGGCCCTTCAGCCCACTGCATTGGTGCTGACCGTCTAGCACCCGTTGACTCTAATCCCATTTCACTCTCCCCACGTTCCCTCAAGTTCTCCCCAGATCCTACACTCAGCTAGACACTAGGGCCAATTAATCTCCTCACATCTTTTGGAGGTGGGAGGAAACCCACCCGGTCACAGGTAGAACGTGCAAACTCCACACAGGTCTGGAGCTTCACCACTGTGCTGTTCTTATCCATCAACTTCTATCAATTAATCTACAACAGGCACATGCACGGCGGTCAGGAAAGCCTCACTGGAGAGGAGCTTTGGAACCAAAGTCACATTTTCTCTCAAGTACAGTTGCCGGTGTTACATGGTGTAAGATGAAGAATTTGGGAGATCCTCTCATTCTTCAGCAGAATCATGAATCTTTGACAGTCAAACCATCAAGGCAGTCTGGGCCGTTATTCCGAGTGATGACACCTCCGATAGCAAGGCAGTTTTCCCTGAATCCTGCCCTGGGAACATCTGCCGACATCACATACTAAGTCTGGGAGGGGAACCCGAATCCACAGATTCCAGACTCAGCTATCTCCTCTATTCGGCATTTTACAGGGACACTCTGGAGTTCACAACCAATCAGGCAGGTTCTGAATCAGTAAATATGCAACCTTGTATAAGCTGAGAGAAAACAAACCGTCCTTACAATAAAAAAACATAAGTATTTACGCAGTGCTGTTTTATCATTTTGCCTTGTATCCTACTTTTCAAGTAGTCACAGAGACATACAGCAGGGAAATGGGCCCTTCGTCCCAACTGGTCCATGCCGATCAAGATTCCCACCTAAGCTAGTCCTAGCTGCCAGTGTTTGGTCTATACCCCTCTGAACCTTTCCTATCCATGAACCTGTCCAAGTACCTTTTAATGATGAGCAGATGGAGAAAACACATTCAGCTGAGAACAAAACTACAACAGTACTCCAGCTACAAAAGTGGTGACGCCACCCTCTATACATTTAAAACTTTAACACACAGAGTTGTATAGCATAGAAACGGGCACATCACATCTACGCTGAGTTTTTTACCTGTCTACACTAATCTCAGTTGATTCCCCTGGTACACCTGGAAACTAAGACTGGAAGGAGTTATTAACAAGACTGTTTCAGTAACGTTTGCAGAGAAACCTCTGTACTAATAACTGACTGGGTGTGGAATGTAAGAGAGAACATTATGGATACTTGAGGAGCAATTGAACTAGGGCTGGCTGGGTGGACAAACAATCATATGGAATCACATTTCTATCTATACACCATTTGCAAATTATTGTACTGTTCCTGAAATTATGGTACTGTTCCTGGCTGTTCACTCTATCTACGCACCTCATAACCTTATACACCTCTATAAATTCGCCTCCCATCCTGTGTCGCTCCAAAGAGAAAAGCACTAGCTCGCTCAACCTTTCCTCATAAGACATGTTCTCCAATCTAGGCGGAATCCTGGTAAATCTTCACTGCAGCCTCTAAAGCTTCCACATCCTTCCTATAATGAGGCAACCAGAACTGAACACAGTGCTTCAAGTGTGGTCCAACTAGTGTTTTATAGAGCTGCAACATTACCTCCCAGCTCTTGAACTCAATACCCCGACTACTGAAGGCCAGCATACCATGAGCCTCCTTAACCACCAGCAACCTTGAGGGATCTATGGACGTGGACCACAAGATCCCTCTGTTCCTCCACACTGCTAATTATCCTGCCATTAAACTTGTATTCTGCCTTCAAATTCGATCTCCCACTTCACGGTTTAAAGGTTGGCACAACATGGTGGCCGAAAGGCCTGTATTGTGCTGTATTGTTCTATGGTTCTATGGAAATTTGATGTTCCATCACCAATTTCAGTGGACTACGTTTCATTACTCTGTAGCTTTCAAGTTAAGTTTATGCCTTTGTAATAACATTACAAAATAGCTAAAACTGTGTAATGTTGTGTCAGCACTAATTGGTGAAATCCAGCCATCAAATTTCTGCACAATTTACTACGAGCATAATATCTGCACCAGCACAGCAATCATGCAGATAATTGAGGAAAAACAGAAAGTCATAATGACATCAACCAGTCCTTAAATTAGGCCACAATTCCCAATGGACCCAACACTACCCTCTGGTTTGGCCTATTACAGTGGAATCTTGCGCACTGTTAACATAGCAACAAGGGTGTGAAATAGCCACTGAATGTACCAAAATATAACGCTAGCAATAAATGAGAATTCGCAATTACCAATGAAATGCTGGATTGTGCCGATAGTTTTTGTGAATTGCATCTTTCATCCTGCTTCCAAGAATGAACAGAAACAATGATTGTACACATCTGCCAGAGGAAGCAACTATACAGCTTCTCGGTCCTGCTCTGTCATTCAACGAAATCATAGTTCATCTGTATAACTACATAAACTGATAAAAATCTAGTGATCTCAGTTCTGAAATGCACATTTGCTGGCTGGGGGTGGGGAAAGAGTTCTGGATTTTCATCACCCTGTGCGTGAAGTGCTGTTTCTTTGGGCAGCTCAGTGGCACAGCAGGTAAAACTGCTGCCACACACAGCTCCAGCGAACCCAGCTTCAATCCCGACCACGGGTGCTGTCTGTGTGAAGTTTGTGCGCTCTCCCTGTGACCACGTGGGTTTCCTTGTCTTATGAGGATAGGTTGAGCGAGCTAGGCCTTTTTTCTTTGGAGAGAAAGGGGATGAGAGGTGACTTGATAAAGGTGTACAAGATGATAAGAGGCATAGATCAAGCGGACGGTCAGAGACTTTTTCCCAGGGTGACAATGGCTAACACGAGGGGGCATAATTTTAAGGTGATTGGAGGAAGGTATAAGGGGGATGTCAGGGGTAAGTTTTCTCCCCCCAGAGAGTGGTGGGTGCATGGAAGATGTTGTGGGGGCAGATACATTAGGGACATTTAAGAGACTCTTAGATGGACACATGAATGATAGAAAAATAGGGGGTTATGTGGGAGGGAATGGTCAGATAGGTCTTAGAGCAGGATTAAATGTCGGCACAACATTGTGGGCCAAAGGGCCTGTACTGTGCTGTAGTGTTCTACGTTCTGTGTATGTTCCTCCAGGTGCTCCAGTTTCCTCCCACATCCCAGAGACTCACGGGTTGGTAGGTTAACTGGCAACTCCAAGTTGCACCTAGTGCAGAGGTGAGAGTCACAGACAGTCATCCAGCACAGAAACAGGCCCTTCAGCCCAACTGGTCCATGCCAACCAAGATGCCCATTTAAGCTAGTCCCATTTGCCTGCATCTGGCCCGTATCCCTCTAAACCCTTCCTATCCATGCACCTGAACAAGTACCTTTTAAATGTTGTTAATGTAGCTTCCTCTGGCAGCTCATCCCACATACATACCACCCTTTGGGTGAAAAAGTTGCCCCTCAGGTTCCTGTTTAAATTCCTCCCCTCTCACCCTTTGCCCTCTGGTTCTCCATTCCTCAACCCTAGGAACAAGACCACCCTATCTATGCCCCTCACGATTTTATTCTGTGGTAGAATCCTGGGGAGGCGGGGGGGGGGGGGGGGGGGGGGGAGTTGAAGAGAATATGGGGAGAATAAAATGGGTTGGGGAGAATTGGTGTAGAAACACGTGCTCGATGATCAGCATGGACTCGATGGGCCCAAGGGCCTGTTTCCGGGTGCCAGACTGGTCTGGCATCAGGGTAATGCCGCCTTGTTTCTGGACTGTCCCACAAGAACAAGTACTGCAGTAATGAATCCTTTAACCGCCTTAGAAGTAATTAGATAACTCACTAATCTTAACTCACAACATAAACAAAACTCACAACATAAACCTAATCGAAGCAACTCAGTAGGCTAGTGAGTGAAGAAAAATGGTAAACAGGGTAGCTGCCATATATTCATTCAAGGGATGTGGACTTTGCAGGCTGAGCCAGCATTTAGCTGTGAAGGACCAATCATTGGGGACATTTAAGGAGGAGATTGATAGGTATCTAATTAGTCAAGGTATCAAGGGATATGGTGATAAGGCTGGAAATTGGGGCTAAGTAGGAATAGTATTAGTTTAGCTCATGGAGCAGACTCGATGGGCTGAATGGCCTACTTCTGAGAAGGTGGTGGTGAGCTGCCTTCTTGAACCGCTGCAGTTCCTGAGGTGTGGGTACACCCACAATCTCATCAGTTATTCACAGCCTTATGTATTACCCACGTTCAAACACCCCTAGCCCCTTTTCCCCTCAAATTCACTAAAGGAATCAAAAGGTATTTAAGGGTAAGTTGGGAAAGGAATAAATTTGACTCTTTTTCTGCAATGTATTTCCAATCACTAGCATCATGGAGTGCAAATAAACTTTAATTGTAATGAAGCTATTCCAAGAAAATTTAAAGCTTTTCCTGGGGTAAGTTTTCTGATTGTGTTATGATCCAAAATGATAATGGAAATGTCAGAGATTTTTTCTTTAATGTATTCATTGGGCCCAGCTAGCAAGGCTGGCATTTACTGCTATGGGTAAGCCTAGTAATTTCTAGGTAGGGACATGTTCGGCACAGCTTTGTGGGCCGAAGGGCCTGAATTGTGCTGTAGTTTTTCTATGTTCTGTTCTAATTGTACCCACCTCTACCACTCCCTCTGGCAGCTTGTTCCATATACCCACAACCCTCTGTGTGAGAAACTTGCCTCTTCAGTCCCCTTTTAAATCTTTCCCCTTTCACCTGTGCCCTCTAGTTTTAGACTCCCCTACCCTGGGAAAAAGACTGACCATCCATATTATCTACACCTTTCATTTTATAAACCTCTATAACGTTCCTTCACTCCAAGGAAAGCAGTCCCAGCACATCCAGCCTTTCATTGGAACTCAAGGCCTTGAATCCTGGCAACATGGCTATGAATCTTTCTGCACCCTCTCTGGCTTAATCACATCCTATTGTTTGGTGACCAGAGGTGGGAGAGGATATCGGTTTGGGAATGTTATTGGATTAGTAAACTATGATGGAGGCAATCGATTTTGAAATACTTGGCTCTGGATAAATTAAACAGCAAATTTACTAACATTTGGAAGGCCTGCTGAGAGTGACAATCAGGTTCTGGTACGTAATGGTGTGCACAGACACATTTGACACATCAGAGTTAATGTATTTGATCTGTGAGGAAGGTTTGATGATTCCTTGATCATTGGAACATTTTTCTCATATATGCACTATAACCTATAACAAATATGCCTGCCACCCTGGCCTTTCCATTTTCTCTCTTCTACCTTCTGGGAGAAGATACAGGAGCTTGAAAGCCCAGACGTCCAGACTCAGGAACAACTTCTTCCCCACTGCTGTCAGACTTCTGCACCAATTCCCTCTTTCACATTCCCTTCCTGATGATGCTGCACACCAGCGGCTCTACTTCGTTAGGAGTTTGAGGAGTTTCGGTAATGTCAACAAAGACTTGCAAATTTCCATAGTTCGATGGAGAGCATCCTGACTGGCTGCATCAACGCCTGGTGTGAAGGCTCCAATGCACAGGATCGCAAGAGGCTGCAGAGGGTTGTAGACTCAGCCAGCTCCATCACGGGCACAACCCTCCCCGCCATCGAGGACATCTTCAAGAGGCGGTGCCTCAAGAAGGCAGCATCCATCACTAAGGACCCTCACCACCTGGGACATGCCCTCTTCTCATTACTACCATCGGGGAGGAGGTACAGCAGCCTGAAGACCCACACTCAACGATTCAGGAACAGCTTCTTCCCCTCCACCATCAGATTTCTGAATGGTCCATGAACACTACCTCGTTATTCCCTTTCTTTGCACTATTTATTTATTTTTGTAATTTATAGATTTTTACGTCTTTCCACTGTACTGCTGCCGCACAACAACAAACTTCATGTCATATGTCAGTGATAATAAACCTGATTCTGATCCGTTCTCAAACCCTTAATTCTACCCCTTCCATTATTGTCACTTTAGCTTCTTACACCACCTCAGTTTGCTCCACTATACTCTGCATCATTCTGTTGTTTTGCACTTGCCGCTGTACTATATGTTGTATTTATTATTACCATGTGCGTTGTTTACTCTGTGAGCTTCACGCCAGCAAGGAGTTTCATCGCACCCTGGTGCATATAATACTTATCCAAAACTGAAGCTGAACGTACCTGACTGATGAGGTTGAGGAGAAGTTTGCCCTCTGAGCCAACTAGGCAAGTCAGGAGTTGAGGGATCCAAGCCAGCCACTGGATGGGAGGCACGCCGATGCAGTACTTGTCCACAGCATCCGCCAGTGTGTTCTTTTCATCATCAAAACTCAACAGCCAAAGGACCTGGGAAATGAGGGCATAACCAGAGCTTAGAAGAAAATTAGGTGCTTCTTGGTGAAACAAATCACATTCTGGAATGGATTAAGAGGGTAGATGCTGTTTCGCCTGGTTGGAGAGTACATAACTCAGGATGTAGTCTCATGATAAGGCACTTTGACAAAAATTTCTTGAGGTTAGAGAACCTTTGGAATTCTCTCCCCCACAAAGATGTGGATACTCAATTGATGAATTTATTAAAGGCCAAAATTAATAGATTTTTAGATACAGGGGATACAAAATATGGGGACAGTGGATATGGGACATAGAACAGTGCAACACAGGAACAGGCCCTTCGGCCCACCACGTCTGTGCCGACCATGATGTCAATTTAAACTGTAGATCTGCCTACACGTGTTCTATATCCCTTCATTCCCCTGCCCGTAGGAAAGTGTGCTGAGGGAAAAGATCCATTAGGATCTTATTGACGGTGAAGCAGGCTCAGGAAACATCTCCTCCTCTTTCCTACACTCCATGGTCTCTTTAGATTCATACAGCTCAGAAACAGTCCAAGCCAACCACCAGATACTCATCTATATTACTCCCATTTACCAGCACTTGGTTGCAGCTTCTATGCCTTGGTGATTCAAGTGCTCATCTAGATACTTAACTTCGTTGGTCAGACCGCATCTGGAATATTGTGAACAACTTTGGGCTGTGTATCTAAAGAAAGATGTGCTGGCCCTGGAGAGGGTCCAGAGGAGGTTCACAAGAATGATCCCAGGAATGAAAGGCTTGACATATGAGGAGCGTTTGATGTCTCTGGGCCTGTACTCAATGGAATTCAGAAGGATGAGGCGAGATCTCATTGAAACCTACCAAATAATGAAAGGCCTGGATAGAGTGGACGTGGAGAGGATGTTTCCATCAGTGGGAGAATCTAGGATCTGAGGGCACGGCCTCAGAATAAAGGGCCGTCCCTTTAAGACTGAGATGAGGAGGAATTTCTTCAGCCAGAGGGCGGGGAGCCTGTGGAATTCGTTGCCACAGAGGGCAGTGGAGGCCAAGTCATTGGGTGTATTTAAGGCAGAGGTTGATAGGTTCTTGATTGGTAAGGGTTACAGGGAGAAGGCGGGAGAATGAGGTTGAAATAAAATCAGCCCTTACTTGATGGGCCGAATGGTCGAATTCGGCTCTAAATCTTATGGTCTTAAATGTAGTGAGAGTACCTGCCTCCACTACCCAATGAGGCAGTGCTTTTCAGATCCCAACCACTCCTGAGATGAAAAAATTCTTCCTCAGATGCCTTCGAAGCCTCCTATCCTTTCCCTTAAACCTGTTCCTTCTGGTTTTAGTAACTTTTCCAATCCAAAACCGATGTTGACACAGGGTAGAGTAAGCAACGTTAGCTCACAGTGATCAAGTCCTGCACTGTGCCACCCAGTGTACAAGGGAGGCAGTCCCTCAGATTTCCTCAGTAAACAGGCTTGTGACCCTTGGGAAGGCCAAATGAGCACAGCTGGTGGGACAGGCTGCAACGATAGATGGTTCCTGCTCATCAATCAGTGTTCAAAACAAATCGTGCTCAGGATGGGGATATCTCCATGGAGATAGACATTTGTTGCCCATCCCTAGTTACCCCAGTGGAGATAGGGGTGTGCCCTCTACTGATCATGATGAGAAGTTAGATAACCAGAAAGATTAATAATCTTCACAATCTAAAATGCAAAGAGAAATTGTCAGAAATACTCAGCAGGTCAAGCAGCATCTGTGGAGATTTGGTTCTTGAACCAACCATCACTACAGTTTAGCAACACTATGACCACTTTGCACTAAAATGGACTTTTTTTGTTCTAATTGTGTTCTTCTTGTGTGTAATTTAGGTTTAACTTATGTTCTTCTTGTGAATGCTGCTTTTCTGATGCTGTGTGCCTGCGATGTTGCTGCAAGTAAATTTTTCATTGCACCTGTGCATACATGTACTTGTGGGTATGACAATAAACTCGACTTTGACTCGTTCACGCTGACCAAGGTGCCTTCCTGAGCAAGTTCTTGAGTGGTGCCTCAAGAAGGCGGCATCCATCATTAAGGACCCTCACCACCCAGGACCCTCACCATCTGGGACACTCCCTCTTCTCGTTACTACCATCGGGGAAGAGGTACAGGAGCCTGAAGACCCACTCTCAACGATTCAGGAACAGTTTCTTCCCCTCCGCCATCAGATTTCTGAATGGTCCATGAACACTACCTCATGTTCCTTTTTTTAATGCACTATTTATTTATTTTGCAATTTAAAGTAATTTTATGTCTTTGCGCTGTACTGCTGCCGCAAAACAACACATTTCCCGTCATATAACACAGTGATAATAAAGCTGATTCTGATTTGCCTGCATTTGGTTCATATCCCTCTAAACCTTTATTATCCACGTCTAAATGTCTTTTAAACATTGTAATTGTATCCACCTCTACCGCTTCCTCTGGCAACTCGTTCCGTTTACCCACTACCACTTTGCGTTGCTGAATTGTCTAGAAACAATAACCCTTTATCTCTCTTCACATTTTTATAAATATATTGGTGAAGTGCCAGGTTTAAGTCCCAGACTGTTATAAAAATAGAATTAAACCATAAAGGAATGTTACAAAACAAAAAAAGTAAAAATTAACTTTCCAATTAGCATTCAGCATGCAACTAAATTTATTGCCATAAGAAATCAAGCCCAGTAACATACTGTGGGAGAATTTCAATTGGTGACTTCAATACTTGCACCAAAGTTAAATCAGCTTGGCAGAGATTCCTAGCATAGAAAAGCAGGCAACAACAAATTTGCCTGGTAAAATCCCTTCAGTTGACATTCAACTGTAATCCCACAAAAAGCACCAACGTCTCTTTAACAGAGTACCGCGAGGATGGGAACTTAGAGCAGTACATCAGAGCAGATTGTGAATTCAGTCCACTGAGATGGCGACAGGTTTTCTGAAGATAGTCCCAGCCACACTTTTACTTCATTTTAACCAACGCCCTTTCCCCAGACATTCTGTCTTCTCCCCACCCCCATCGGGCAGAAGATGCAAAAGCCTGAAAGCACGTACCACCAGGCTCGAGGACAGCTTTTATCCCTTTGTTATAAGACTACTGAATGGTCCCCTAGTGCGCTAAGATGGAGTCGACCTCACAATCTACCTCGTCGTGGCCCTTGCACCTTATTGTCTGCCTGCACTGCACTTTCTATGTAACTGTAACACTTTATTCTGCATTGTTATCGTTTTCCTTTGTACTACCTCAATGCACTGTTGTAATGAAATAATCTGTATGAATGGCATGCAAAACAAGTTTTTCCACTGTACCTCAGTGCATGTGACAAGAATAAACCAATTTATTTACCAATTTAGCAAAGCAAAATGGAATCTGCACATGCCATATTTTTGTGTCATTACTTCTTGCTGGGGGAGAGGGGTTCTCATGGTGCCTTTGTTTTTTGTGCCAATCTGCACCCTCAGTAAACTGTCTCATCAACCAATGTTTATATAAGCCAGACCTGACTTTGAACATAATCTCAACCTTCTCTGCTTCAGGTAGAACCTCATTCACTCCAGTCTGTTCATGTAATTGTAATTCCTCATTCCTGGAATCAAGGCAGTACCACTCTTCCAAACCCTTCCATCCTTCCCAAAGTCTGATGCTCAGATTCAGACACAGGGCTGCAGCTCAGTCAAGTAACGTGATCAGAAGATCTAACTCACTGGGTTATGGTTATTGGATTTAATGCCCGTTTTCCAGGATTTCAATGGATTTTGTCCTCACCTTCGCCAGATACTTCCTCGATTTGCTCTCATTCTGGTGCCGGCAAGCATGCAGGTAGCAGGTGATGGCCGATACGCCGAGGTGAAGCTGCCTTTCTTTGACAAAGATGTTCTCCAGATAGTCACCCCACATCGCCCAGGCTTTCACCAGCACATCGTGCATCTGAACGGCTGCAGAAAACGCTTTGTTTGCTTCCTCAGACCTGGGTGAACAAGGCAAAAACAAAAATAAACACAAGCAAAACCCAAGCATAGAATTCTAAGCCCAGGGCACTGCTGCAAAGATGAACTGAGGTTCTCCATAAACATTCACTCACTCAAACATCTGGTAATAAGCTCTACATGCACTGGAACCTTGCTGTTGAGAAAGCTCAAAGGTCCAGATAAGCTACTTTATAATCGACACACCATGGAAAAGCATCACAGCTTGGTACAGCAACTGCTCTGCCCGTGACTGCATGAAACTACAGAGAGTTGTGGACACAGCTCAGCACATCACAGAAACCAGCCTCACCTCCATGGACACCGTCTATACCTCTCGCTGTCTCGGTAAAGCAGCCAGCATAATCAAAGACCCCACTCAACCAGGACATTCTCTCTTCTCCCCTCTCCCATCGGGCAGAAGGTACGAAAGCCTAGAAGCACGTACCAGCAGCCTCAAGGACAGCTCCTATCCCACTGTTATAAAACTATTGAACTGTTCCCTAGTACAATAAAATACTCTCTACCTCACAATCTACCTCATTCTGACCTTGCACCTTATTGTCTACCTGCACTGCACACTCTCTGTAACTGTGACACTTTATTCTGCATTCTGTTATTGCTTTACCTTGTACTACCTCAACGCACTGTGTCATGAATTAGTATGCAAGACAAGTTTTTCCACTGTACCTCAGTACATGTGACAATAATAAACCAATTTATCAATTTTTAAAGTACTTGGAGTATTGTATGCAGTTTTCAACCCCACACTATACGAGGGATGTGACTGCGCTTTAGAGAGTGCAGAGAAGGTTCATCGGGATGTTGCCTGGATTGGAGGACTTTAGTTACAAGAAGGACTGGACAGGCTGGGCTCGTTTTCCCTGGAGCGAAGGAGGCTGAGGGGTGACGTGGCAAAAAATCATGAGGGACCTAGATAGGCAGATACTTTCCTGTGGTAGAGGCATCAACAACAAGAGGGTATAGATTTAAGGTGAGGAGAGGAAGAAGATTTGAAGGGGATCTGAGGGGTAAGTTTTTTTTTTACACAGAGAGTAGTTGATATCTGGATCTCACTGCCAGAAAAGGTGGTGGAATCAGATACAGTTACCACATTTAACAGGGATTTAGACAGACACTTGAATAGACAAGGTGTAATGGGATATCGTTCTAATCAGGCAAATGAGATTAGTGTAGATGGACAACAGATTCAGCATGGACGTGGTGGGCAGAAGGGCCCATTTCTGTATCACTCTATCAGGAGTGTACAATAGGTGATGCATGTCTTATGTCTTAGCAGGTCTTATGAGGATAGGTTGAGTGAGCTCGGGCTTTTCTCTTTGGAGAGAAGGAGGATGAGAGGGGACTTGATAGAGGTGAACAAGATGATAAGAGGGATAGATTGTGTGGACAGTCAGAGACTTTTTCCCCAGGGTGACAATGGCTAACACGAGGGGACATAATTTTAAGGTGATTGGAGGAAGATATAAGGGGGAGGTCAGGGGTAAGTTTTTTTTTTACACAGAGAGTGGTGGGTGCATGGAACGCACTACCGGCAGAGGTTGTGGGGGCAGATACATTAGAAACATTTAAGAGACTCTTAGAAAGACACATGAATGATAGAAAAATAGGGGGCTATGTGGCAGGGAAGGGTTAGATAGATCTTAGAGCAGGATAAAACATCGGCACAACATTGTGGGCCAAAGGGCCTGTACTGTGCTGTAGTGTTCTATGTGATTCCAAGCTCACAAGAGCTCAAGAACCAATCGGCATTTCATTAGTTTCTTTGCACTCTCAGGTACATGAATTCATCCGATCCCTGGGTCCTGGAGCCTTATTGATAGCATTACCCAGTATGCCGAAAAATGAATCACATAAGTGAACCATAAAACGTAGTGCACAGAAGGTACGTGTACAGCACAAACATTATCATGAATCTATCGGCCTGCTTGTGGTGTAAATATCTCATAATTCTCCATGAAGGAAAAAAAATGATAGATGAACAGAATGGAATCCTGGGATTATTAAGGGAGTGAGGAAATGCCAGGTATGTTGTTAGTTTGCAGATCTACCACAATAGAACATAGAAAACCTACAGCACAATATAGGCCCTTCGGCCCACAAGGTGTGCTGAACATGGCCCTACCTTAGAAATTACCAGGCTTACCCACAGCCCTCTATTTTTCTAAGCTCCATGTACCTATCCAAAAGTCTCTTAAAAGAACCTATTTGCATCCGCCTCCATCACTGTTGCCGGCAGCCCATTCCATGCACTCACCACTCTCTGAGTAAAAAACTTACCCCTGACATCTCCTCTATACCTACTCCCCAGCACCTTAAACCTGTGTCCTCTTGTGGCAACCACTTCAGCCCTGGGAAAAAGCCTCTGACTATCCACACGATCAATGCCTCTCATCATCTTATAGTCATGAAACAGTCGAACGAGTTCAAGGGTCTGAGTGACCGTTTCTTGTTCCTACGCAGTTATTTTTCTAGCATTATGATATGTGGCTTTGTATTACGATACAATTCCTGCTAGTGTAGGCAATTGGTTTATTATTGTCACATGTATCGAGGTACAGTGAAAAGCTTTGTTTGCATGCCATCCAGACAGATCATTGCATCCACGAGAACATCGAGGTAGTACAAAACGAAACAAAACGGAATGCAGAATATAGTGTTGCATTTGCAAAGTGCAGTGCAGGTAGACAAATAAAGTGCAAGGGCCACAATGAGGTAGATTCTGAGATCAAAACTTCATCTTTATCGTATAAGAGGTCTGTTCAAGAGCCATAACAGCGGGATAGAAGCTGTCCTTGAGCATGGTGGTACATGTTCTCAAGCTTCTGTATCTTCCGCCCAGTGGAAGATATTTGGTATTGGTATTGGTTTATTATTGTCACTTGTACCGAGGTAGTGAAAAACTTGTCTTGCATACCAATTGTACAGGTCAATTCATTACACAGTGCAGTTACATTGAGTTAGTACAGAGTCCATTGATGTAGTACAGGTAAAAACAATAACAGTACAGAATAAAGTGTCACAGCTACAGAGAAAGTGCAGTGCAATAAGGTGCAAGGTCACAACAAGGTAGATCCTGAGGTCAGAGTCCATCTCATTGCATAAGGGAAGCGTTCAATAGTCTTATCACAGTGGGGTAGAAGCTATCCTTAAGTCTGGTGGTACATGCCCTCAGGCTCCTGTATCCTCTACCTGATGGAAGACGAGAGAAGAGAGAATGTCCTGGGTGGGGTAGGTCTTTGATTATGCTGGCTGCTTCACCAAGACAACGAGAGGTAAAGACAGAGTCCAAGGGAGGAGAAGAGAGTATGACTGGGGTGGGAGGGGCCCTTGATTACGTTGGCTGCTTTCCCGAGGAAGTGGGAGGCATAGACAGAGTCAATGGAGGGAAGGCTAGTTTAACTAGTATCATGTTAGACTGCCTCAAAGGGAATTATCAAATATTGCAAAGCTTAAGTATTAGCTTCTCCATGTGCCAACTGGCTGTTGATAGGTTAATGCTTTTTTTTTCGCGGGAAGTAAAAGATTACCATCCTTGGATTATTGATGAGAAGCTGTCAGGCTGCAAAACGCCTAGCAAAGTTTCTTCGAAATGGACTGTGGTGTGCTCTGTAACATTTAATAAGTTTGCTTTGTCAAAACGTTGCGTACTTAGAAATGAGTTAAATGCAAACTGAAATAGTTGTCAAACACAATTTTAGTTCTGAACCTCCAAATAATGACACAAAACTCTTCATGGGTATCAAACCTGTATCGGGCACCAACACTAAATAATCCCTTTCATTGATGTAGGGAGGGAAAGGTTTACATACCTGCAAGCCGTAGGCAGGTAAAGTTGCAAAGATAAATCAGTAGCAGAATAAAAAGGTAAACATGCACCACATTAACATATAAAACTGAATTTTCAATGGATCACAGCACTTAACCACAGCACTCCCCCTCAGGAAGTTTTGCAAGCCAATACTATTTAGGCACAAAGGAGTCAGGACATAGGTACTTGCACAAGAGAATTCATTGTATTAGCAGAAAGAGAATGCAGCATACGTAAGAGTCACTGAATTTAAAACTAGTTATTACATCTGTTTTAGTAATATTTCTTCTATGCAGAGAAGTGTTTAAGTGCAGCAAGGGGGAAAGAAATAGTTTTAATTAATACTTAGTGGTTTTGCCTTTGACAACAGACGAGGTGCATATTGCACCGAGTTCCAGCCCTTGCTGTGAGGGTGAATGAGTATTTAGTGATACAGCGTTATGGAGGCTAGCACTGCTGAAAATAGCCATGAAAGTGGACCTTAACGTTACAGGACTGAGATTTCAAATCAACTTCAAATTAAGGACACGTGGTACCCAGAAAATTGGAGGATGAATCCTGCTTCCTGGTGACCATACATCACAGCTTGAAGTATGCTTGAGTGTATCAGGCAAGGAGGGGGGAGAAGAGGCAAACGAGACCAGAAACATCTAAATGGCCAAGCAAGGGAGAAGCAGTGCAGGATGAAGCTGAAGGCTGTGATCTGCTGAACATGGGTATTTTTTGGAGACGGTGCAGAGGAGGTTTACTAGGATGCCGCCTGGATTAGAGGGCATGTGCTATCAGGAGAGGCTGGACAAACTTGTGCTCTTTCCTCTGGAGCGGTGGAGGCTGAGGGGTGATCTGTTGGAAGTGTATAAAATTATGAGGGGCTTAGACAGGGTGGGCAAGCAATATCTTTTTCCCATTATTGAGAGATCCAATACCAGAGGGCATGCATTTAAGGTGAGAAGTGGTAGGTTCAGAAGAGATGTGAGGGTTAAGCTTTTTTTAACTGAGAGAGTGGTGGATGCCTGGAATGCCTGATAGGGTGGTGGAGGCAAATTCATTGGGAGCTTTTAAGAGGGGCTTGGATGGGCACATGAATGAGAGGAAAATGGAGGGATGTGGGCATTCTGTAGGTAGGAGGGATTAGCTATGTCGGCACAACATTGTGGGCCGAAGGGCCTGTTCTGTACTGTACTGTTCTATGTTAAACAATAACATGTCAGTGATGCTCCGCAGGTGAGGGGAGAGTGAGAGGGAACATCTCAGCATCATCCTAAATCAGAATTGGGATGAAAGATCATTGACTTCGAACTATAACCCTCTCCTCTCCCCACATAACTACAAAGGGTGCAGGAAAAATTCACGAGGATGTTACTGGGACTGGAGGGATTGAGTTATAAGGAGAGATTGGATAGGCTGGGATTCTTTTTTCCCCTGAAGTGATCTTATAGAGGTATAAAAAATCATAAGGGGTGTAGATAAGGTGCATGGTCACAGTCTTTTTCCCCCCAAGGTAGGGGAGTCTAAAACTAGAGGGCATGGGTTTAAGGTGAGAGGGGAAAGATTTAAAAGGGACCCTCTTTTCCACACAGAGGGTGGTGGGGATAAGGAACGAGCTGCCAGAGGAAGCGGTAGAGGTGGTACAACTACAATGTTTAAAAGACATGTAGACAGGAACACGAATAGAAAAGGTTTAGAGGGCTATGGGCCAAATGCAGGGAAATGGGACTAGCTCAGATAGGTATCTTGGTTGCCATGCCGAGTTGGGCCAAAGGGCCTGTTTCCATGCTGTATGCCTCGATGACATTTACTAGGTGATCCAGTGAATGCATCTGACAATCTCTGTTTTAAGCCACAATCTAATTGGATGGTGGAACCTGTGTGGCCATCTCCCTGTTCAATTTCTTACATTCTTGCTTCAGATTTCCAGCACTGGCAGTATTGTGTCTTGGCTTCAGACTGCCTGCTGATTGCCGAAATTAGAAACAAATGTACTTAATACGGCTTACTCAAAGAATTATGTAGCATGAAGACGGGGAAGGAAGAATAGGTGGTGAGCAGGAGAGGAAAGCAACCTCTCATACATACAAAGAACCAAGTATCAATAACGAACAGAGGCCACATTGTGATTTCTCCTTGACAACTTACAATTATCCACACGTAAAGGGCAGACAAAGACAAGGATGTGCATTCCAGGCTTGGCACATCAAACAGTTGACAGCTCAACTCCCAGGCAAGGCTAGGAATTTGAGCTGGCCATCAAAGCTCGCTCGCTTCAGTTGGGCAAGTTTTGTCAGCTCCCAGCTGGAGTGCAGAAGATGAAGCAGAGTTATAGATGCAAGGCTTCACACTGGGGAGCAGGAGGGAGTGGAGAAAGAAAGACTGGCATTGAATCACGCTGCTGAGGCAGCACTCCCTTGCTCCATAAACTGAAGGTGGAACATCAGCATGGGGGGTTGGAAACCCACGCTCCTCTCCCCTCACTGGACTATGGGAGGATGTGAAGCACTTTCTTGGCCCCCTGGCTAGAATACAAGCAGACCCTTTCCCTTAAGCCACTGGCCCACCAACAATTCTTGCCCCCACTCAAAAAGATCATTCCAATAGTGAATGAGTCAATAATCGTTAAGGTAATCCAGAAAGTGGGACACATTTCAGAGCGAGGGAGGGGATTGGAGGGGCAGATGAACGAGCAGAAGGATGCATCTGGAGGAAGGGTGCAGCAAAGGGGGGTGTGGGGAAGGAGCTTGTAGAGAGAGCAGCAAAAAGCATGACTCAAAAGAAGTTAAACTAAGTCCCAAATATTTTATAAACACGCACAGACATACACACTGCAAACAATGGAATTCTTTCCCTTAACACTATAGATTATATAGATCAAGTTGTGGCACATTTTTACATACTTATTAATCTGAGCAAGGAACATCCCTTTCAGTGCATAGAATTCCGCCGTCATCTCCTTGGTGAAATACTTCAGGTTTGTCGATTCAATGACTTCCAAACCCTGCACGGAATGAAGTTGAAGTCTGAATGATTGACACACCGACCTACTCATCAAGTTCTGAACAAACGTTCTGACTGACCAACTCTGGTAGCCAACTGTTAACTAGGTACTTAAGGCAGTGGTCACCTGGCCATTTTGTAACTCACTATACAATCAATTATACTTAACCAGTTATTGATTTTGCCATATTGTGATACAAGTGTTTATAACAGCTTCCAATTCCCTTAAGTTATACTCCAGAACACAAATGGAGATCATTTCTTTCAAACTGTATCGACTAATGCACACTATATTTTAATTCAAGACCAAAAGACCCAACTGAAAACCTTTCTTAACTTCCTATCTACAACTGTCTTGGATGAACAGCTCTCTGCTGGGCCACGAGCCTCACGATAGACAATTACCGAGGAGTCCAAAGTGGACCCAAGACTCACAGAGACAGGCTGCCTGTCAGAATTCTCACATGTTACCAAAGACTCATGCAAATTTCTGCAGATAGACGGTGGAGAGCATTCTGACTGGCTGCATCACCGCCTGGTATGGAGGCTCCAATGCACTGGATCACAAGAGGCTGCAGAGGGTTGTAGACTCGGCCAGCTCCATCACGGGCACAACTCTCCCCACCATCGAGGACGTCTTCAAGAGGCGGTGCCTCAAGAAGGTGGCGCCTCAAGAAGGCGGCATCCATCACTAAGGACCCTCACCACCCGGGACATGCCCTCTTCTCGTTAGTACCATCGAAGAGGAGGTACAGGAGCCTGAAGACCCACACTCAACGATTCAGAAACAGCTTCCTCCCCTCCGCCATCAGACTTCTGAACGGTCCATGAACCCATGAACACTACCTCATTATTCCTTTACTCTTGCACTATTTGTTTATTTTTGTAACTCATAGTCATTTTTATGTCTTTGCACTGTACTGCTGCCGCAAAACAACAAACTTCATGTCATAATAAAGCCGATTCCGAGTGCCCACCTGCATGCATTCATTCTTGCCCATCACTCCCGCCTGCTGGAGATAACATTTGACTTGCTGCCGGATCTTCTGGAAGCAGTCCACGATGGGCACGGTGGGGATGGTATGGATGCGGCTGAGGATATCCAGGGCCACGTTCACCAGGCCCTGTTTACGGGCGATCTTGCCGTACTGGATGATGGCGGAAGCGGAGGCGTGGACCCCCAGCATAGCATTATTGGAATTGGGGTCATGCTGAGAGCTATTCTCATAGGCTGCCACAATTGCTTAGGAGAAAGAGAATTAAAATAGAGTATTATTTTCAAATTTGAAGTAGAATCACAGGGACAAATGTTGACAGGTATCCTTATCACTAAGTGAATTCACGTATCAATGATATAGAGTCATAGAGTCACAGAGAGTCACACAGCATGGAAACAGGCCTTTCGGCCCAACTGGTCCATGCCGACCAAGATGCCCATCCAAGCTAGTCCCATTTTTCGGCATTTTAATAAAAATCTTGGATACGTTTTGAAGTCTATTTTGAAAACATGTTTCAATAGGGATCGAGAGCAGTTGATGTGCATTTACATGTCAAAGATGAGTATTTGATTGTATTTTCCCTCATTGGATTGGTAAAGGATGAACTTTCTGCCGCTCAATAATATTAGTAAAATAATTTCAGTCAATATGATACTTAGTTCCAAAGATCTGAAAACATCTGGTAAGTGGAAGCTATGAACTAGAGGCCTTACAGCTACTCAAACCAGTTCTACCTCTCAATTACATTGCAGCTGATCTGCGTCTTCTCACCTTGGTTTCATTCTTAATACCTTTCTTATTATAATTTATCCAAATTTGTAACATAAACAGGAACTGTCAGAAATACTCAGGTCAGGGAGCATCTGTGGAGCGAGCCTCTTTCCTATCTTTCCCTTGTATTCTAGAACATAGAAAACCTACAGCACAATTCAGGCCCTTTGGCCCACAAAGCTGTGCCGAACATGTCCCTACCCTAGATATTACTAGGCTTACCCATAGCCCTCTATTTCACTCAGCTCCATGTACCTATCTAACAGTCTCTTGAAAGACCCTATCGTATCCGCCTCCACCACCGTTTCCGGCAGCCCATTCCACGCACTCACCGCTCTCTGGGTAAAAAACTTACCCCTGACATCTCCTCTATATCTACTCCCCAGCACCTTAAACCTATGTCTTCTTGTGGCCACCAATTCAGCCCTGGGGAAAAGCCTCTGACTATCTACCCGATCAATACCTCTCATCATCTTATAAAACCTCTATCAGGTCCCCCCTCGTCCTCCGTCTCTCCAAGGAGAAAAGGCCAAGTTCCCTCAACCTGCTTTTATAAGGCATGCTCCGTATTCCAGGCAGCATCCTTGTAAATCTCCTCTGCACCTTCTCTATGGCTTCCACATCTTTCCTGTAGTGAGGCGACCAGAACTGAGCACAATACTCCAAGTGGGGTCTGATCAGGGACCTATATAGCTGCAACAATACCTCTCGGCTCCTAAATTCAATTCCCCGATTGATGAAGGACAATACACCATATGCCTTCTTAACCACAGAGTCAACCTCAGCAGCCGCTTTGAGGATCCTATGGACTCAGACCCCAAAATCCCTCTGATCCTCCACACTGCCAAGAGTCCTACCATTAATACTATATTCCGCCAACATATTTGACCTACCAAAATGAACCACTTCACACTTATCTGGATTGAACTGCATCTGCCACTTCTCAGCCCAACTTTGCATCCTATCTATGTCCCTCTGTAACCTCTGACAGCCCTCCAAACTATCCACAACACCCCCAACCTTAGTGTCATCCGCAAACTTACTAACCCACCCCTCCACTTCCTCATCCAGGTCGTTTATAAAAATCACAAAGAGTAAGGGTTCCAGTACAGATCCCTGAGGTACACCACTGGTCACCACTCAGAATACGACCCTTCAACAACCACTCTTTGCCTTCTGTGGGCCAGCCAATTCTGGATCCACACTGCAATTTCACCTTGGATCCCATGTCTCCTCACCTTCTCCATAAGCCTCGCATGGGGTACCTTATCAAATGCCTTGTTGAAATCCATATACACTACATCTACTGCTCTCCCTTCATCGATGTGCTTAGTCACATCCTCAAAAAATTCAATCAGGCTCGTAAGGCAGGACCTGCCCTTGACAAAGCTATGCTGACTATTCCTAATCATATTATACCTCTCCAAATGTTCATAAATCCTGCCTCTCAGGATCTTCTCCATCAGCTTACCAACCACTGAGGTAAGACTCACTGGTCTGTAACTCCCTGGGCTATCCCTACTCCCCTTCTTGAATAAGGCAACAACATCCGCAACCCTCCAATCTTCCGAAACCTCTCCCGTCTCCATCGACGACGCAAAGATCATCGTCACAGGCTCCGCAATCTCCTCCCTCACCTCCCACAGCAACCTGGGGTACACCTCATCCGGTCCCGGCAACTTATCTAACTTGATGCTTTCCAAAAGTTTCAGCACCACCTCTTTTCTAATATCTGCATGCTCGAGCTTTTCAGGCCGCTGCAAGTCCCTACTACAATCCCCCAGATCTTTTTCCGTGGTGAATAGTGACGTAAAGTATTAAGTACCTACACTATTTCTTCCAGATCCATACACACTTTCCCGCTGCTGCACTTGATAGGCCCTATCCTTTCGCATCTCATCCTCTTACTCTTCACATATTTGTAGAATGCCTTGGGGTTTTCCTTAATCCTGCCCGCCAAGGCCTTCTCATGTCCCCTTCTGGCTCTCCTAATCTCTTTCCTAAGTTCCTTCCTTTTAGCCTTGTACTCCTCCAGATCTCTAACATTACCTAGCTCTCTGTACCTTTTGTATGCTTTTCTTTTCCTTTTGACTAGATTTATTATAGCCTTCGTACACCACGGTTCCTGTATCCTATCATGACTCCCCTGTCTCATCGGAACATGTCTATGCAGAGCTCCACACAAATACCCCCTGAATATTTGCCACATGTCTTCCATACTTTTCCCAGAGAACATCTGTTCCCAATTTAATCTTCCAATTTCCTGCCTGAGCGCCTCATAATTCTCTCCTCCCTTCTCCCATTTTCCCTGCATGTTAAAACTTGCTCTCTTTTATTTTTCTCTAGATCTGATGAAAGGTTATTGACCTGAAACGTGAACTCTGTTTCTCCCTCCATGGATGCTGTCTGGCCTGCTGAGTGTTTCTAGCACTTTATTTTTTTAATAAAAATCGAACAATTTCAGCTTTGAAATTTTTAACATGTTCTGAAGTATTGAATTTTTAAAGAAACTGAATTGGTCTTTTTAAACTTATTCATTATCAATGGCATGAGTTGCTTATCCTATCAAAACTGAACAGGAATATCATGAGTCATTCGTGGTCCTGGAAATCTGATTCTCACCAATTTCAAAAGGATTATGAAGAAAATCTTCACACAGAGTAAAAATATCAGCCTTCAGAAAAGGATCTTTATTGTGATTTTAACACTTCTTCCCAAATGTCATTTATTCATCAGAATGGTTTATTATTGTCACTGATGAAAAACTTGTCTTGCCTACCGTTCATACAGATCAATTCATTACACAGTGCATTGAGGTAGTACAAGGTAAAACAATAACAGAATGCAGAGTAAAGTGTAACAGCTGCAGAATAAAGTGTAACAGCTACAGAGAAAGTGCAGTGCAGGTAGACAATAAGGTGCAAGGTCATAATGAAGTAGATTGTGAGGTCAAGAGTCCACCTTATCATACTAGGGAACTGTTCAATAGTCTTAACAGCGGGATAGAAACTGTCCTTGAGCCTGGTGATACGTGCTTTCAGGCTTTTGTATCTTCTGCCTGACAGGATGAATGTGTTTGTGACAAGGTGTGCATTTACAGCTCATTCCCAACTGGTTTTGGAAGCAAGTGACTTGCTCAGAGGGCATTTAAAAGTCAACTACATTAGTGGATCTGGAGTTACGTGTTCAGTACGTGAGTGAACTAGATTGGTTCTTACAATAGTCCAGTAGCTACGTGGTCACCATTACTCATACCAGGTAGTTATTTCAGATTAATTTAACGTGAATTTATGTTCCCAGATGCTGTGGTGGGATTTGAACACATCACCAGATAAGCAGCCCTAGCATCTGGATACTGGCACGTTAACTTAATCACAGTGCTACTGTACCCTGAATTCAGAAATTTGCAAATTTAAACACCTGGTTTAAAGGTTCCATTGGCAGACACACCACAGACAGAGCATCTTGATCTCATAATATACAAGCAAAGAGAAGTGGTTTCCCACATGGAATCATTTTTAAGGTGTAGCTAGGTCTTACTTTGAAGCAAGAGTGACTACTGACTGTTTACACAAACATTTCAATGTTGCGTGAGCTCAAACCCAAAGTCGCTTTGATTTTTACAAACTCGTTCATTCCCTACCTGGTTTCAGTTTTGTATCTGCTGTAGTCCGTCCCACTGCAATGAATGGAAATGCGAAAAGTAGCAAATTTCCTGGAGTGTGTTATGGTCAAACTCTATTCAGTTACAGCTTCTAATCTTACTGCTTGTCTAAATAAAATAATCCCTTTTCGTGGAAAGGAACCAATAACTTCCCTAGAAGCTCAACTTGCAAAGAAAACGTTGCAGTGAACATAAGAGCAGGAAGAGGCCATTTGGCCCCTCAGGAATGTTCTACGATTCCACTTGATCGACTGCCATTTTGCATCTCATCCCAATCCACCTGCCTCGGTTCCGTAACCTTTGCCCAACATTAACCTATCAATCCCATTTTTTGAAAATGTCAATTGACATATAACCTCTGGTAGAGCGTGTCACCTTGTGTGAAGGAGGAAGTCTTTGTTTAAAGTTACAATGCAATTTTCCCTCATTCTCACGCCTTCTCCCAAAGCCCTCAGCTTCTGAGCTGCCCTTCACATATCGAAACGGATGCCCTGCTCTCGAACACTGCCCCTGCTGTTACCTTCTGCTCTGTCCAATCACTTGGCTAGATTTACCATCGCATTTTCAACTTCCTCATTTCTAACCCGGCTGCCCAGCCCTCTCCAATTTGGGATTGGGAGCCGAGGTTAGTCAAGTTGGTAATTTGGTTTATTATTGTCATATGCACCGAGGTACAGTGAAAAACTTGTCTTGCATACCGTTCATGCAGATCAATTCATTACAACAGTGCATTAAGGTAGTACAAGATAAAACAATAACAGAATAAAGTGTCACAGCTACAGAGAAAGTGCAGTGCAGGCAGACAATAAGGTGCAAGGCCATAACGAGGTAGTTTGTGAGTTCAACAGCCCATCTTATCATACTAGGGGACCGTTCAATAGTCTTATAACAGTGGGTAGAAAAAGAACTAAAATCCCGCAATGCTAAATCAATACACAAAATAGTGCTGCTTGCCAGAATAATTATGCCCCCAGCAAAAAAGAAGCTGCAGCAGCATTCAGTTCACACATTATCGCAATAGTGACCACCCTTCAGAAGCGCTCCACTGGCATAGAGTACTCTGGGAGATCAGGAGGTCACAAAGAGCATTATATAAATGCAAGTCTCAGAGAAAGTCAGGCGGAGCTGAATGCTGTAGGTCACTTGGGTCAGCTCACTCTATTTTTAAACTTTTTACAGAACAAAGATGACTCCATCTCATTCCGAAAGATTAAACAGAATTTGAAAACTAAATTGATGCTGTAAAGGGAGCTTTACAAACGGAATGTGCTACAGAAACATAGATGCTGTTCACATTAAGTGTAATAGTTAATAAATATCAAATTAGCTGCAAAAAAAATACCAGTTCATCACTGCTTCATTCCTCTATTTATTTAAAAATAAATCAGAACTTATTCCCGACATTAAATCTGGTGTTACTCTTTATGATACATATTATAAATTATACATATTACAGCTCCATCATGGACACAACCTTCCCCACCACTGAGGACATCTTCAAGAGGCGGTGCCTCAAGAAGGCAGCATCCATCACTAAGGACCCTCACCACCCAGGACATGCCCCCTTCTCATTACTACCATCGGGGAGGAGGTACAGGAGCCTGAAGACCCACTCTCAACGTTTCAGGAACAGCTTCTTCCCCTCCGCCATCAGATTTCTGAACGGTCCATGAACACTACCTCGTTATTCCTCTTTTTTTTTGCACTACTTTTGTAATTCATAGTAATATTTTACATCTTTGCACTGTACTGCTGCCGCAAAACAACAAATTTCACATTATATGTCAGTTATCATAAATCTGATTCTGATATTAGCTTTCGTTAGAGGTCACTTTCTCGTAAAAATCCATCCAATTAATTAAGCAAAATGTCATAAGGTGCTAAATAACAACTTGCATTAAGAAGCTGCAATCCCAAGTTTTTTTTTAATTATTTACAAATTGCGGCGATGTATTTAGATTTATGTATTACTGTAACTGAAGAATTGTCTCCTTCACACATGGGCAGGCTGGTAAGGAACAGAATCGATGAACACAATGAATATGTTGAGCTGATTCGTGACAAACGTGCAAGCTGCTAAGAAATGATTTCGACTTGAATTCAGAGAGTGAACGGCGTAGGAACAGGCCATTTGACGCAGCTGGTGCATTCAGGTATTTATAATCCCCATGAGCTTCCTACCATCTTACCTCAACAGTCACATCTTTGTTTAATACCAGTGACGTTTTGGACTGGGCGATCGTTCGGGTCGACTCCCAGGCAGGGGTCAAGTAACCTGCCGTCACAGACAACGTCAATGGTTTAGGGGCGGACAGACACTAGGGAGAGTGAAGCTCCGTCAGAAGGTGAGTGAGCTAATTTTTAATTAGCCGACGGCCTCGCCAACCTGCATGGGGTAAGGCAGCCACAGAGAGGGACAAGAGCCAACCTTTCGGCTCCTGAACTTTGTCTCACTATTCAATTAGATCGTGACTCATCTGCATTTTAATTACTTGGTTCCAAAACCTGTTATTTACTCAAATGAAAACAACTATAAATCGCTCAGTTTTGACATTTTCAGTCGCCTTCCCAGCCAGGCCCACGCTTTGATGGGTCAGAGGAATTCTTCGTACTTCTACCCCACCTTTCCGGGAGGAGACACCTCCTGCCACGCTCCCCACCCCCGAGCATCCTGGCTCCATCCAACCCATATTTATTTATTTTCTCTTGACGTTGAGGCCATTTGGCCCATTGAATCCATGCAGGCTCTCAATGCAATGCTATTGATCCCACTCCTGTTTATTCCCGTGACCTAATCTCTCTAACCCGCCCACCATCACCAACCTAATTCTCTTTTAAAGTAACACCCCTTTACTCTGAAGTTCCCCAGAGCAATCTCTCTCTGTCCCACCTCCAAACTCATTAATTATCTAAAGCACCTTGTTTGCATCACTCTTTAATCTTCCATATGAGGTGAATACCAAGTAGCTCATGCCACCACCCTCATCTGGCCTTTTCAAAAAAAAATTTTCAATCACCATTCAACGTTACAGAGAAACCGAACATAAAAACCAATCTGTAGTACTGAAATTCTTCATTGCAATCCAAGTCCTTCCTTCAGACACACACATACACATGAACCCACACAGGTACACTACCGTAGAGCAAACCCAGAAATAACTGAGGCCCCCAAAAGCAAAATGCTGCAGATGCCGAAGAGCTGAAATAAAAACTGGACCTACTGCTCAAGCCAGAGAGCAGCTATAGAGACAGAAACAGTTAATGTTTCTAATTGACCTGAAACGTTAACTCGGCTTCCTGACCTGCTGATTATTGCCAGCATTGTCTGTTTCTATTATGCATGAGGCCCCACTGCATTAATGCCACTGTGTGAAATACCAGGCTGTTGCATCAGACTGTCTTTAGCAACAGGACAAAGCCATGTTCCTTCCTCTATTCCATGCGGGCAGATAGGGCCAACTCCATACACCTGCTTGATCCCCAGTTCCCTCAACACCTTTAGCAAAAGTCGTCAACCTCATGATTCACAGTTAACCTTTGACCAAGTATCAAATCCCATTTGTGAAGAAGTTCCAAATTTCAATCTCTGCTGCAAGTATGAGGGCTAAAAGATCAGGATATTAATTTTTACAGTGCCCTGCTCCACATTCTCAGCCTCCCAACCAGCAGACATGGTTTTGCTCTCTCTGAATCCTCTGCGTTTCCCCTTAGTATCTTGGAAACTTCAATCAAATTACCCCAGAAGGTCGGGAAAATACCTTGATAATGATGCTGCCTCCACATGAAGATGCTGCTCCAGTGAGAAAGGTCGTCAGACACAATGGGCAGGCGATTCCGCCAAGTTTTCACCACAGTCTTCATGTCGTGCAAACTTGTGTTCCTCCCCAAATTAGCAGGCTGTAAACCGGCATTTATTTGTGCTGCTTCCTGCAGTTCCATAATCTGCTGAGCTGCCTGCAAGGCGAGAAAAATTCCATGAACACTGGATGGTAATGAAACAGCGCATCAATCGAAGGCAAGGCAACTATAAGCCTTGGTAGACTCCATGCCTAATGATAAAGGCGTACATGACAAAAGTCGACAGGTAACCTTATCAATAAATGAGCTCACATATCAATGATATAGTCAGAGAGGGACATAGCTTCAAACACGACAGAAACAGGCCCTTTGGCCCAACTGGACCATGCTGACCAAGATGTCCATCCAAGCTACTCCTCGCTGCCTCAGTAAAGAAGCCAGCACCATCAAAGAGCCCACCCACCCCAGACATTCTCTCTTCTCCCCTCTCCCATCGGGCAGAAGATACAAAAGCCTGAAAGCACGTACCACCAGGCTCAAGGACAGCTTCTATCCCACTGTTATAAGGCTATTGAACAGTTCCCAAGTACAATAAAATGGACTCTTGACCGCACAATATACCTCGTTATGGCCTTGCACCTTATTGTCTGCCTGCACTGCACTCTCTCTGTAACTATAACACTTTATTCTGCATTCTGTTATTGTTTTACTTTGTACTACCTCAATGCACTGTCGAATGAATTGATCTGTATGAACAGTATGTAAGACAGGTTTTACACTGTACCTCGGTATATGGGGTAATAACAAACCAATTTACCTGCATTTGGCCTTTACCTCTCTAAACCTTTCTTAATCACATACTTAGAACCATAGAACACTACAGCACAGAAAACAGGCCATTCGACCCTTCTAGTCTGTGCCGAAACGTTATTCCGCTAGTCCCAGTTACCTGCACCCAGTCCATAACCCTCCAGACCTCTCCCGTCCATGTATCTATACAAGTTATTCTTAAAGCTTAAGAGTGAGCCCGCATTTACTACATCAGATGGCAGCCCTTTCCACACTCCCACCACTCTCTGAGTGAAGAAGTTCCCCCTAACGTTCCCCCTAAACCTTTCCCCTTTCACCCTAAAGCCATGTCCTCTCGTACTTATCTCTCCTAATCCAGGTGGAAAGAGCCTACTCACATTAACTCTGTCTATGCCCCTCATAATTTTGTAAACCTCTATCAAATCTCCCCTCATTCTTCTACGCTCCAAGGAATAAAGTCCTAACCTGTTCAATCTTAACCTGTAACTCAACTCCTGAAGACCTGGCAACATTCTAGTAAATCTCCTCTGCACTCTTTCAATCTTACTCTTTCAATCTTACTTCTCCAAGTGTCTTTTAAATGTTGTTAATGTACCTGTCTCAACCACATTCCATATACTGACCATACTCTATGAGTAAAAATGTTGCCCCTCAAGTTCCTATTAAATCTCTCCCCTCTCACTTTAAACCTGTGCCCTCTAGTTCTTGATTCCCCAACCCTGAGAAAACAGACTGTGTGCATTCACTCTATATATGCCTCTCATGATTCTATACACCTCTAATAAGGTCACCCCTAATTCTCCTGCGCTCCAATGAATGAACTCTTAGCCTGCTCAGCCTTTCCCTATAACTCAGTCCTATGATATACACAAAGCACGACATTGTTTGGCACTCACACAGGTTCAATTTAATGAACTCTATGGAAGATACAACGCACTTGCCTAGAGATTGGCCAGTGACTGTAAATGCACACCTCATCAGCTCATGGTGGGCTATTTTGTGCGAGGGGTGCCTAAGTCACATTCAAAGGCCTTTCCAGATGAGAGACCGAGTCCAGGGGATCACGGGAAGAGAGGCAAAGGGGAGGGGGCTCAGAGATCGATCAGTGGAGAGGTCAGGGCAAGGGCTGGCAGCCAAGGATCTGCATGGGTGGTGGATGCAGTAGTTGAGAGGTTGCTGGGGTGGGCCTGGTAGTTGGTTGGGGTGGGATCAGTAACTGGGGAACCGTTCAGCAGCCCATTCAAATTCATGCAAGACCCAGAAGGAAAAAAGATGGACTGCGATGGGTGCCCAATTTTCAATTATTCTTCATTATAAAGGAATCACAAAAAGAGGTCAAATACCATCCAATTTTCAGGCACTTGAAGCTCTAAGGATTTCTAACCAAGGCCAACAGAACCAAGACAACTCTTGTGGGCTCCAGAAGCTGTCCTAGTATGTGAAGTTCAATGCCTGCAGCTGCATGTAAGGGGCTGGAGGGGACGTGAGATAATGAAGGGTATGAACCCATGTTTCTTTGGATTCATAACAGCAGATGTTTTATACCAGCCCCTACTTGAGGACAATAGAGATCAAGAAAATATTGCAACTAAATGGCAGTCAGAAGAGTACTGGATGTGGGTCCACATGCAACAATCACTACATTGTCACGTACAGGGATAGAAAATAATTAAGGTCAGAGGAACACTGCACTTTAAACCTTAGTGGACTGGAGTACAAGGGGATGAATCATATATCTCAGGAAGGCTTGAAGGAAGTACAACATGGTACCAGGCTTCTGAGACAAGATTAATAAGCCAGGGTTGCACTTCTTCCAAATTCAGTACATGTATATTTTCAAGATATTAGGGGGATTTGAAAGGGAAAGGATAAGAAAAACATTCCTTCCGATTGGGGATTCCGCCATTCAGGGTCAGAGTCCAAAAATGAGAGTCAGTCCCTTCAAAGACTGATTAGGAAAAACGTTTCTCCATGAAGAGGATGGAGGAAGTTTGAAACTTTTCCCCGGAAGCATCAATTGACGAGAGGTCAACTGTTAGTTTTAAATCTGAGATTAATAATTTTGGGGAACATGGTCACAGATCAGCCCCGATTTTACCAAACAGGAGCTAAATGAGCCGTTCCTTTGTTCTGATTCCTTATGTGTCCACAATTCTGTAGCAATGCATCACAAATCAACCGCTCAATACAGAGAAAAAGAATTCTTCTTCTTTTAAATACAAGATACGGACATTTTCAATGGCAGGGCAGTGACAAATCAACCAGGAGATGAAGGAGACAGAATAAAGAAAAATGGAATGAAAGTCATCAGATAAACACAACAGAATGTTCCAATCCCGCTTTAATATGATGTTAATATTTGGTTTATCTGAGAAGGTTAAGCCGCATTTTAAAATGGAACAATTCTCTCTCTCTCTCTCTCTCACACACGTGCATTCACAGCTGACAGCAGGGAGCTCTCACCTGAAGTAATGGTGTGTGCACATGTGAGACGATGTGTGGGAGTCTCCGCCATTCCCGGATTGCGAGGCTGCTGGCCATCTCCACCAGGCGCTCGATGAAGTTCAGCTGCTGTTCTTCAGGGTGGCAGATCGCCAGATAGCCTCGGTACATGTTGACTTTCCAGGCCATCTCCTTGGGGCAACTCAGCTCCACCTAAATGGCATTTAAACAGAACTTTCAGAGTCCACCAGGGCAAATTCTCCCCCTTACACATAGTGTTGAAGGGAAGGAGTTGGGCGGGGGGGGGCATGTGGAAGAAGGGAGGTGGTAGTGGTGAAATTATAAAGAGCACACGACACAATTCTTAGCACACGATCTAGTGTAAACTGCAATCTTATTTGGGGAAGAGGAAAGTTCCAAGAGCAACACAGTGGCACAGTGGGTAGAGCCGCTGCCTCACAGCACCAGAGACCCAGGTTCAATCCCCACCTCCGGTGCTGTCTGTGTGGAGTTTGCACGTTCTCCCCGTGACCGTGTGGGTTTCCCCCAGGAGCTCCAGCTTCCTCCCACGTCCCAAAAACATGGTTGGTAGTTAATTGGCTGCTGTGAATTGCCCCTAGTGTGCAGGAGAGTGGGAGAATCTTGGGGGAGTTGATGGGATTGTGGGATCAGAGTAGAATTAAAGTAAATGGGTGGCTGATGTTCAGCACAGACTCGGTGGGCTGAATGGCCTGTTCCCATGCCACATGTCTCTATGACTCTATGAAAATTTACAATATAGAGCAGCTCGATCACTTGTCCTCTGAATACCTGAATAAAAGGGTCTGCCCATGCTGCATGACTCGATGACAAAATCCCCCTTTAAACCACAGCCCCATGTTGTCAAGGAGAAGCATTACCCTTCAGGAACATCCCCAACTCTCAGAAGCACAGATGCTACAGATCACCTCTAACTTACCCAAGTTCTGTCGCATAAAACGACAGTATCCACCTAGCCAAACGTACAATGGTCTCTCAAAAGCAAGGGGGGGTTTTGATCGGGTAGGAAAGCTGGGTAACAAAGGGGAGGAATTCAAGATCATTACCAAAGGAAACCAGGGCACGGGGGAGGAGTTCAAAAAAATGTCATTTCTGTGCACAGTTCATGAACTAACCAAAAGGCTGGTTGATGCAGATTCATTAACACAGAACAATACAGCACTGGACAGGCCATTCGGCCCACAATGTTGTACCAATCTTGATGCCAATTTATACCAAATGACCTCCTCCTGTGTATCATCCATGTCCCTCCATCACATTCATGTGTCTATCTAAAAGCCTCTTAAACTCCACCAAACTGCCTGCTTCCACTGCTACCCCTGGTAACCCATTCCAGGCACCTCCCACTCTGCATAAAAAGCCTGCCCCTCACATCACCTTTAAACTGCAACCCCCACCCCCCAAACCTTAAAAGCATGTCCTCTGGTATTTGACATCAACAAATCTCAGTATGAAATAGAACATGTGATAAAAAGGAAAACCTTCAAGGACTAACTTGACTGAAACATGCAACATCCTGAGGGTCTTTATATGGTCGATGTGGAGAGGGTGTTTCCCTTGTGGGAGAAACAGGAACAAGGGAACACAGTTTAAAAATAAGGGGTCACCCTCATAAGAGTTGAGGCAGAATTATTTCTCTTTTTTTTGTAGACTATTATTTGAAGGCTCAGCCAGCTCCATCACAGGCACAGCCTCCCCACCATTGAAGACAGCTTCGAGAAACAGTACCTCAAGAAGGTGGCACCCATCACTAAGGACCCTCACCATCTGGGACATGCCCTCTTCTCATTACTACCATCAGGGCGTCATACAAGTTAGTGATAATAAATCTGATTATCTCAGAGAGTGTCATGTGTCTTTTGAACTCTGCTTCCACTGCCTTTCAGGAACAGAGTCTTTCAATAATTTTAAGGGGAGGCAGAGAGATTCTTGATGATAATGAAGGGGCGAGAGAGGTTACCATGGGTAGACGGGAATGCAGAGTTGAGATTACAGTCACATCAGCCATGATCTAATTAAATAGCAGAACATACTCGAGGGACCAAGTGACTCATTCTTGCTCCTAACTTGATGATCAACTACACTTTCAAACAACTAGGTTAGTCAAAAAGGGTCAAAAGCCCTCCTCACGTTCTATGAGATTTTGTTTGTGATGGCCTTGCAGGATCTTCCTTGGTCTTCAAATATAATCGTCCCTCATTTATCTGGAGGTCAACAGTAGAGTAATATGGGTTAGGGAGAAAATGCAGGACTTTTTTTCAGCAATGTCAGTGGGGTGATTCTCCTTCACTAACTGACAAGCAACAAAACGTCTCCTAAATATACTACTTATTTCATCTTCTAATAAAATGGTGATAAGCTCGGGTCAAAACAATTAACTGAACTAAAAGGTCCATGGGAAACGCTGATGTACATCGAATGTCCTTCATCACTGGCTCCTTCGCTAGGTGACTGGCTGAATTTACTAATTCTCCCCAAACACAAAAAGAACAGGCACTACTGGGGTTAAGGCATTGTCACATGAGAAATTTTAAATTACACCACAGGAAGGGAGCAGAGATCTGTGACGGACTAAATTTAGAACCCACAGAAGAAAGCTCAGGCTGTCTCAGGAGCATTCCGCTTCAAGGTTCCACACACAAGACACAGAGAGTAAATCATGACAAATGAGCACACGTGTAGAGACAGATGAGATACCCTGAATGCAAAATAATTTCACTGAATCGTATCGGTGTTGTGCTTTTCGCAAGTGATCTCCTCACTAACTGGGCTGTGATAGTTCCTAATGGGCTGAGCTGTCTCACTACAACAGGGATAGATGCTGCAGTGCAGTTGGTTATAGTGCATTCCAAGCATTGAGCTCCAATCTGGTCACCAGATCTCATGAAGAAACCGAATGGCCAGAATTATGGAGACACAAGAGGCTGAGGATGCTGGAACCTGGAGCAAAATACAAACTGCTGGAGGAACTCAGCGGGTCGGGCAGCATTTGTAGAGGGAAATGCAGTTCGGGTGAAGGGTCTCGACCTGAAACGTTGACTGTCCATTTCCCTCTACAGATGCTGCCCGACCCGCTGAGTTCCTCCAGCAGTTTGTTTTATGGCCAAGAATAATAATGGGGCTGAAAGGGTTAACACTGAAGACAGATTGCATAGATACGACTTATACTTCTTGAAGTAAAGAAGGTTAAAGGATGATGAAGGTGGTGAAGGTGATTACATGATTTAATAGTTTGGGTAGAGAGAGAAACTATTTTGTGTGGCAGAAGTCCAGAACAATAGGACGTAACGTACTTCCTTATTGCTACTTAAAGGCCATGGCCACTCGGCCCGTTAAATCCATGTCAGCAACCCCATAGGTTCTAATCTTCCACTTACTTCCCGGGAGCTCTGCAATTTATTCTCTCACATGCCCATCAACCCCCCCGTGATTCCTTTGCCAGGTACTTACATTAAGAGTAATTTATAGCAGCCAATTAGCCTACCAACCCGCACACCTTTGGGACATGGGAGGAAACCGGAGCACCCGAAAGAAACCACAGTCACAGGGAGAACGTGCAAACTCCACAAGGAAAGTGCTCTGTGAGACGGTAAAACTATCTGCAGCTCCACCACGCCACCCAGCTGAACAGTGGCATGGCTGGGAGAGCCACTGCGTCAGAGCGCCAGAGACCCGCGTTTGATCCTGATCTCGGGCGCTGTCTGTGTGGAGTCTGCACATTCTCCGTGACCGCGCGAGCTTCCACTGGGTTCCCCCCCACATCCCAAAGACGTGCGGGTTGGTAGGTGAACTGGCCACTGTAAATCGCCTCCAGTGCGTAAGGGAGGGGTAGAACCTTGGAGGGAGCTGATGAGAATGTGGGGAGAATAAAACAAAATAAGAGTAACGTAGGATTTGTGTACACGGACAGTTGATAGTTGGTGCGGACTAGATGGGCTGAAGGGCCTGTTTCCATGCTGTATCTCTCTATGACATTACACTCCACACAGAAGCCAGTGACGAGCAGGTTGAAGTCACTGAGTATTGCCCATGCACCTGTATTGTGGAGGGTTGTGGCTGTCACATGACAACACTGACCCCATCTGGTCGGAAGACAAACCACTGTCAATCAAGGTTTGGCTCCACCCCTGCCCCTCAGGGCACACCTGACGATTGGTCGCTTTAAACACTTTTGTACCTGGCACACTTGACCATTGGTCCTTTTTGAATTACCTGGGCTGGACCACCCCCAGCCCTCCAGCACTATAAAGAGTGCCACATGTGCTTGGTTCTCCCTTTTTGTTGTCTCCGAGGGATGCCAAGGTAAGCTGCGCACTGCTTAAGAGAAATTAGTCAGAATATCCCTCTAGCACAGAGCTGTGCTTGCACTGAGATCGAGGGGGGGGCAGGCATCATATTGTTTCTTCCTTGATTTGTTTGTACCCAGTTTGTTTTGTGTGTGTGTGTGTGTGTGTGTGTGTGTGTGTGTGTGTGTGTGTGTGTGTGTGTGTGTGTGTGTGTGTGTGTGTGTATCTCACCCTTGTGGTGATCCCCCCACATTTGCGATCACCCATGTGCAGTGTTTGTTCCCGTCTATCCTGTCCCGCCTTTGTCTTTTATAAATAAATCATTCTAACTCCAAAGACTGTGTCCAGAGTCCTTGCCCTTCGAGACCTTTCGAACTTGTGCTTACAACAGCACCCAGTCCTGTCAGATTCTCTCCTGATGTACTTTGAAAGGCAGAGAGGCAGTGACAGGGTACTGACTCTTCTAACTACAGTGGTTCTGGCTTCAAATGATTGATTTTGTGTACTTGGAGCTTTGGAGCACAGCTATTTTTGTTAAACATAGGGAAATGTCATTGGAAAGGTCAGCACTTATTGCCCTTGAATGCAAGTGGGCATTTAAGGGTCAACCAGCAGTGGTGTACAGACCACATTTGGTAAGGCTGGCAAATTCTTTTTCCGAAAGGTGAATTTTTATAATTTCAGTCCTTTTTTTTAAATTCCAGATTTGTTTAATTACGTACTTAGCTCCTTAGCTGCTGTGGTGGGATTTGAACTCATATGGCCAGATCAACAGTCTAAGTTTCTGGATGCTAGTCCAGTAACTTAACCACAATGCTACCAGACCCTGCCACACAGGCATGGCTTTGCAATGCAAACAAATAATGGCAGCATGAGCTGTCCCTAAAACCAAATGATGAATGCAGGGTGCACACAGCTGGGGACAATGAGGCTTGCACCAGAAAGGTAACACAGGACTCCTTAGTTTGATCAGAATTGCTTTTTAGCAACATACCAACTTATCATACGTCAGTTCTCATCAGTAGAAGTAGGGCTAATGAAATATTAAACAGAAACAAGCTAATCCAATCCCAGACAAACTGAATAAACAGCAATACAGCTACAAGGTCTTTGTGCAAATCAGTTCCTTAACCTTGCTCTGAACTACCTTAATTTAGTCATGAAAACAAAGAAAACAATACTTATTTACATCGGCCGACAGTCATTTAATAACACTGTGTTTATCACCTCAGTAACAAAGGTGAAAAACATGCTCTTTGTAAAACATGACTGATGCACAGGAAATACTCAGCAAGTCAGGCAGCGTGTGTGGATGGAGAAACAGAGGTTACAAAGGTCAATAACCTGAAGCTGTGACCTGCTGAATATTTCCAACACTGTTTTATTTACCATCGGATTCACTAATTCAAAGATGGGCTGCAAGATTCTCTAAGGAGGCCACAAAAGATTATAGTCGTAATTGACCAGAAGCTTAACTGGACCAGCCACGTAAATAATGTGGCTACAAGGACATTCAGAGACTGGATATCCTGCAGAGAGTTACTCACCCCCCGACTCCCAAAGCCTATTCACATCTACAAGGCACCAGTCGGGAGTGATTGAACACTCGTCACCTGCCTGAATGAGCACAGCTCCAATGACACTCAAGAAGCTCGATTCCCTACAGGACAGGACAGGACAGCCCACTTGATCAGCACCACATCCACCCCCTTGAGCATTCATTCCCTCCACAATGTGTGCCACCGACAACATGCAACGCAACAAGGATTCTTCAAAAGCACCTCCCTAACCACAGAGAAGGACAAGGGCAGCAGGTACATGGGAACACCACCACTTGCAGATTCCCCTCCAATCTGTCTGGATTGGACTGTCTTTGTCACTGCAGGGTTCAAATACGCACCAATAGCACAGTAGCCACAGTTTCCCTGTGCTGTCTGGAGCAACTCAAGTGGCAATAGATGGACTCTGGACCTCACAATCTACCTCGTTACAACCTTACACCCTATTGTCTACCTGCACTGCACTTTCTCTGTAGTGTGACAGCTTACTCTGCATTCTGTATTGTTTTACCTTGTACTACCTCAATGAACTGCGATTGATCTGTATAAATGGTATGCAAGACAAGTTTATCACTGTACCATGGTACAAGTGACAATAATAAACCAATACCAATTAGGGATGAGCAATAAATGCCAACCTAGAGTTTCCTCCCATAAATGAATAACATGGAATGATGTAGAGTTGCAACTAATCAAAATCGTCAGAGGGAGAGAAGTTTTCTTGCGGAAACTGTATTTATTTTTTCCAACAGCGGCAACTTGTCACAAACAACAAATTAGTAACGAGCAGATGTTCATACAATTATTCAAGGGCCTTCACATAAATACAATCAATTTTCAGATGAGAAAACAGAGCATCAGGGAACACAATCCTCTCTCACACCATACATCTCTATGTTCAGGGGAGTAGAAAAACAAACACATTGGAAACACAAAGTTGACTATTCAATGGCTCAGAAGGTGCCAGTGATCCTCACTGCCAAGAGGATGGAAGGAAGCCATCAAGGCCGACTCCCCAATCCCAACTAAGCCAAGACCGTCAGTAGGACAAGAACCTTTTTTCACGTGATTCACAACACAGGATCAGTCACCTTTACTCTGTTTCTTAAACTCATCTGGATGTGAACCATGTGGAAAACCCAATGCCACACAGCTGGGTTTCTGAAACAGCAGAGAAATCCACTGCTGTATTGGGCATCTGTTAGCCTGACTTGCTGCATGCTCACCCACAATGGATATAAAATACGTTTATACTATATACAATGAATAACATCATTGGTAATACCTACAGGTGCTGCTGCCTCAAGAAGGCAACGTCCATCACCAAAGATCCCCACCATCCGGGCCATGCCATCTTCTCACAGCTACCATCGGGCAAGAGGTATGATTAAACCAGGGAAGATTCCCCAATGTTGAATATTCACATTAAAAATCAACTATAGGATGAGGGAGCAGGGAAACCAGCTCTGACTACTGGGCAAGTCCTTACCAAAGAGCACAGTGCATCACTTAATCCCAACACAAGATATCATTTTATACCAACGTCAAGCTGGAATCACAAACCTGCAGCTGAGCTGCCCGTCGCTGCTACAGTGCAGAATCATCACTCAATACTGCATTGAGGACTAAGAGGTGACCGCCGACCCTCAAAAAGAAACTGCTTGCACCCATGGCTGGAAAGGAGGGTGAGAAAGGACAACAAAAGAAACCTCAGCCATCAGGCAGCTCTCCCACATTTCGGTGGCACATTTGGACTGGATTACTCAGATCCTCAGCATCTATAGTGAACCATTAAAGAGATCAACCTCGAGCTAGGGCATCACCAACAGGTTGACAAAAGCAACTTAAATATAGGTCAGCTACAGTACTTGAGTACGTATCAGAAAGAATGTTAAAATATAAACGATTTGTGGAATGGGAACAGGGCACTGATATTGAGAGTTGCTTACCTGCACCAGTGCTTCTTTCATAGCCGTCCAGTTAGAAACTCTCCAAGCGCATTCTAGTACTAGGTATGGATTAACATGACCTTTAGACTGGCCATACTCAGTCAGTGCCTCCCACTGGTTGAGTTCCTTTGAGCAACTGTTCATGATGGAAAAGGATAGTGTCAGCTTCACCAGTGTTGACTGCTTAATAACTGCACACAGACTTAACAAATGCCAATAATCCCAGATTCTCCAATTCACTGAAGTTAAAAGATGAACCCTTGATCTCTCAATCTGCCTCGTCATGGCCCTTGCACTTTATTTGTCTACCTGCACTGCACTTTCTCTGTAACTGTGACACCATATTTTGCATTCTGTTTCCCTCTTTACTAGATGAATGTACTTATGTAAGGAATGATGTGTCTGGACGGCACGTAAACAAAACCTTTTCACTGTATATCAAGACAATACTAAACCAATTCCAAGTTCTACATGCCTGGTACCATCCGAGTAAACCTTCTTGGCAACCTCTCAAAATTCCCATCATCCACAATGGACAACAACAACTCAGGTGATATCTCATTTAGTGATTACCAAAAGGTCTCAGATGACGCTGTGACGGGGGGGGGGGGGGTTGCCTTGGCATCAGGCAGAGCCACGGGAGGAGAGCATGCTTCGGGTAAGAACGGGATCTTTAATTACCCAGCACTACTGCTCAGAGATCTCGGACGGAGCCAGGGAGCGGCCGAGACACCTACCGATTCCAGTGGTCTTCCCACAGCTGGTACTCTGGAAATATGGCAGGCGACGCACTGTTTCGTTCATTCTCCTTCCTTGCTTTGTCCATGGCCTTCTCGTAGGTTTCCTGGGCCTTTCAAGGTGCAGAACAAACATCCTCAGTTACACAAGAGTCTTGGTTGGAAAGCAACATTAAAAATGTAACCGCTCCACATGATTAATAGGCTGCTCGAATGCACAGTTCACACGCAGGGAACTTTACAGCCAGGAGGTCATAAAGTCTGTGTGGGCATCTGTGTTTCATTCAAGCCATCTGCCACATCCTCCACCTAGAACAATCCTTCACCTCCTTTCTCTGCAATGCTTATCTAATTTCCGCTGAAATTGCAAATGTGGCGATGCTCGTTGTGTGGCTATCAGTCCTGCTCCAGTTTAGTCATCGAGTCACAGTGTCATACAGCACAGAAACAGGCCCTCTGGCCCAACGAGTTTATGCCAACCAAGATGCCCATCTAAGCTAGTCCCATTTGCCCACATTTGGCCCATATCCCTCTAAACCTTTCTGATCCATGTTCCTGTCCAATTGCCTTTTAAATAGTGTTAACGTACCTGCCTCAACCACTTCCTCTGGCAGCTCGTTCCATATACAGGCCTTTTCCTCTGGGTGAAAAAGTTGCCCCTCAGGTTCCTAGCATCTCTTCCCTCTCACCTTAAACCTATGCCCTCTCGTTCTTGATTGCCCACCCCTGGGAAAAAGACTGAGTGCATTCACCCTATCTCTGCCCCTCCTGATTTTATCCACCTCTGTAAGGTCACCCCCTCAGTCTCCCACGCTAGGAATAACGTCCTAGCCAGCTCAACCTCTCCGTGTAACTCAGTACCTCGAGTCCCGGCAACATCCTCGCAAATCTTTACTGCACTCTTTCCAGCTTAGTGGCATCTTTCCTACAGCTTGCAGACAATAACAAAACTGAAAGACACCCCCGAGCCAACTCTGGTTGAGAGGAGAACTGCAAGCTTGCCCTGCTCAGAGGTCCTCTTCCAGCAGGCTGCTGCTTCCCGTTCTTTGGTGGCTATGTCCCAATTATTTTAAATACACTCCCTCCTAAAGGAAGGAGCCTGCCGAAAACCAGCCAACAGAGATCAGAGGAGAGTTTGCTAAAAGCAGGTTGCTTGTAGTCTTCATGGACAGCCAGAGTATGGCACCAATTTGCTATGTATGAGGGGGTGGTGGGGAAATCCTGTCCATCCCTGCATTTTAAGTCACCTTCCACTTCAGCTAACCCATCATGGCATCATCTGGGGAAACTTGCACCTTGCCTGCCAAACACTTCCCAAAATGTATACAAAAATGTGGTGGGAAATGGCTGATGGAATCCAATCCTTCTCACTCAGCGGTGATAAAGCATGCCTGCCTTCTGACTGATTGTCTACTTTGCTTTGGCTGTGACCACAAACTTTCCATGACAACATTGCAATCCTAATCTGAACAGTTGATATAAAAAAAGTTATTAATATGCATTAAGTAGAGTTTAGGAAGCATTCACTGTGAAATGAAGGCAAACACATAAATTGAAGTGCTTGATGCAGACTGAATCCCAAGACTCTTGGAAGAGTGTAACAGATGTACCTGCTCAAAGAAACCATGCTGCTCATAGGCTATTGCTGTTGCGGTCTCGGGGAACTTGCATCGCTTTTGCCAGAGGCCAGCCCACATGTCCTCCTCCTGCAGTAACGAGTACAGTTCTGCCAGCGAATCCAAAATTTCCTGCAATAGAAATTAAAGTCAATGACTGCAGGTCTATGCAAGTATAATCATAGACCCTTCCCATGCCGACATTCTCTCTTCTCCCCTCTTCCCATCAGGTAGGAGATACAAAAGCCTGAAGGCACATACCACCAGGTTCAGGGACAACTTCTAGCCTGCTGTTATAAGACTATTGAACAGACCTCTTGCATAGAAACACAGAAAACCTACAGCACAATTCAGACCCTTCAGCCCACAAGGCTGTGCCAAACATGTCCCTACCTTAGAAATTACTAGGCTTACCCACAGCCCTCTACTTTTCTAAGCTCCAAGTACCTATCCAAAAGTCTCTTAAAAGGCCCTATCGTATCCACCTCCACCACCGTTGCCGGCAGCCCATTCCACGCACTCACCACTCTCTGAGTAAAAAACTTACCCCTGACATCTCCTCTGTACCTGCTCCCCAGCACCTTAAACCTGTGTCCTCTTGTGGCAACCATTTCAGCCCTGGGAAAAAGCCTCTGACTATCCACACGATCAATGCCTCTCATCATCTTATACACCTCTATCAGGTCCCACCTCATCCTCCGTCGCTCCAAGGAGAATGAGAATTTTATGATTAGATGGACTCTTGATCTCGCAATCTACCTTGTCATGGCCTTGGACCTTATTGTCTGCCTGCACTGCACTTTCTCTGGAACTGTAACACTTTATTCTGAATTCCATTACTGTGTTCCCTTGTAATTACCCCAGTGCACTGTGTAATGAAATGATCTGCATGGACAGCATGCAAAACAAAGTTTTCCACTGTACCTCGGTACATGTGACAATAATAAACCAAATTACCAAATTTACAAATTTATAAAGAGAAATATACTTGTAAATTACTATACCAAAGTGCTGAGGAGGTCACATAACTGGTAAAATAAGGTTTGGGAATAGGCGGCTATTCAACCCAGTATGGTTGAGATAATCTGTACCACCTGGAACATCCACCACTGTCCTGCAAATCTTTCCACTTTGTAATTCACCCACTTTCAAAGAGAAATAGGAGATGAATCTCTGGAATTCTCTGTCCCAGGGGGTTGTGGAGGCTGGATCATTGGAGGTATTTAAAGAGAAGTTAGATACGTTTCTGAAAGACCAGGGAATTGAGGGCTATGGAGAACTGGCACAGAAGAGATGGAGCCTGGGGCCGATCAGCCATGATCGTCTTGATTGATAGGGGAGAATTGAAGGGCTGAGTGGCCTACTCCTGTTCCTATGTTTTTATCGTTGCCTCTTGGGAAATGTATTCCAGATCCTCTGCATAAAACAAAGTCTTATTGCCCCTGTGGACCTCTTACCGATTACATAAGATGTGCCCCTGACCTTCCGGTCCAAGTGAACAACTTTTCTCTCTTCTGCCCTAAGACCCTCAACACCGTTGTGGAGTCAGAATATTGAGAATAATTGACAGAAGACTGAAGTAGTGAGAGAAACTTAACCAGAAAACTACCCAGGCAGAAGAATCCTTCAATTTGTAATTCATTTGTGGCAAAGATTGTGTTTTCTTTTTTGCCAAGTTAGTCGTCTAATGAAGGTTTACCTGGGAGGGGAGATCTTGGGTGTGGGGTGTTACTAGGAAAGCGGGGTTGTTTACCTTGGAATAGAGAAGGTTGAGGAAAGATTTAATAGCTATTAAATCTTTCCTTAGCCTTCTCTACTCAACAGAAAACAACCAAACTTTCCTAGCAACACCCTGCACCTGATATTTCCCATTCCTGGTAAACCTTCATTAGACGACTAACTTAGCAAAAAAAAAGCACAATCGTTGCCACAAATGAATAACAAATTCAAGGACTTTTCTGCCTGAAAAGTTTTCTGTTTCAGCGTTTCTCACTACTCCAAATCTCTGTCAATTAACTTCAACATTCTGACTCCGCAATGAACATCAGCAGCTTCAAAGGCTACACTAGGAGGTGGGGGGGGGGGGGGGGGGGGTCAATGAAAGCAACAAACAATCTGCTGGAGGAACTCAGCGGGTCGAGCAGCATCTGTCGGGGGGTGGGGGGGGGGGGAGGAATTGTCGACGTTTTGGCTCGAAACCCTGTATCGGGGTCATTGAAAGGATGAGGAGTTCCACAATGTTGGAATGGCACTTTTCCTCATCTGTGCCATCCTCTTCCCTGGTGGCTGCTGGGGATGTTGGTGGTGGTGGCAGTCGTTGGGATGTGAGATCTACTGAAGGTGAGAGGAAAAAAAAAACAGCAAATGGAACAGGGAGCAAGCTCTCTGGAAAGGCAATAACAAGGGAAGGAGAGAGCAACACAAGAATTAAACCAGCAAACAGAGAGCGGAAGGGAAGAGAGGGAGAGCTTCTTCTACTACTTATGTCATGATGGTACCCATGGTAGGAGGTAAGAGGGAGAAATGGAGTTAAATTCACCAGTGCGTTAACATTCGGAAGCCACTGGTAAACACAAAATCTTCATGATATTATACAAGAGGAGAAACAAACGACAGCTTTTCTCCAGATTCTGTCAAGCAAAGAAAGAAGTGTGCACTTGGGACTGACACTAACAGAAGGATCCAAAGTGAAACAAGTCAGCTGGCAGAAATTAGCGAGACACCGCTGTGTGTTCAGACATAAATATCCTTCCAGAGGTGCACAAACGGATCCTCATTTCTAGTTGGAGCTTAAACAACCTAAGAGATTTCATTTCTGTTTTAAAGTCACTAATGATGGTGTGTTTTTTCCCTCTCACCTCCTACCACTGTGCATTCTATCACAGACTGGTGCAGTGCTGTTTTAGTATAGGATGACTTCATCCCATTGATTGGGGAAATTAAGTCAGGGTCATATGGCACAGAAGCAGGCCCTTTGGCCATTGTGTCCATGCTAGTCATTAAAGCCTTGCAATTCCCCACCATCTTTTATGTTCCTCCCAAATTAATTACAGCTACTTTTTGAACTGCAGTCACCATTGCAATATAAGTGTACCAGCCAATTTGTACACAGCAAGCTCCCATGAACACCAATGCAATACTGACCAGATCAAGATAAGACAAGATTTATTAGTCACATGTACATCAAAACACACAGTGAAATGCATCTTTTGCATAGAGTGTTCTGGGGGCAGCCCGCAAGTGTCGCCATGCTTCCGGCACCAACATAACACACCCACAACTTCCTAACCTGTACGTCTTTGGAATGTGGGAGGAAACCGGAGCACCCAGAGGAAACCCACGCAGACACGGGGAGAAAGTGCAAACTCCTTACAGACAGCGGCTGGAATTAAACCCGGGTCACTAGTGCTGTAAAGTGTTACGCTAACCGCTACACTACCGTGCCTATTTAAGCAGATGGAAATTTTAAAAAAACGCAGATGCTGTAAATCTGAAATCAAAACAGAAAATGCTAGAAACACTTTGCAAGTGAGGCACCAGAGGATCCATTTCCATGCTATATAACTCTATGAATCTCTTTTATGTGGTATCTTACTCAAGGCCTTCTGAAAGACCAAATACATCACATCCACCAGTTTTCCCTCATCTATTCTCCACTAAAACAACTTCAAAAGACCATCAATCTTGATTTCCTTTTCATAAATCCATGCTGACTCTGTCTAATCTGATCATTTTCTACACGCCCTGTTACTGCTTTCTTAATAATAGTTTTTATTATGGAAGGTGATTAGTGAATCTGCACAGCCAACTCTTTCAAAACTTTGGACACACTTTCTCAGGTCTAGGAAGTATCGGCTTTCTGTATCATTAATTTCTCCAATACTTTTTTAAAATTATGTTAAATTCTTACAGCTCCACATTCACCTTGGACCTGTTGTTCTCCACCATTTCAGGAGGCTTTCTGTGCCTTCCATGAAGACGGACAAAAAATATTTAATTTCTCTGCCAGCAGTCAACATAATCGAAAACCCCTCATTCTCTCTTCTTCCTCTTCCATCGGGCAGAAGATACAAAAGCTTGCAATTGCAGAGGGCTCTGAACACAGCCCAGGCTGTCACGCAACCCAACCTTCCCTCCACTGACTCCGTCTACTCCTCCCACTTCCTCAGGAAAGCAGCCAAAATAATCAAGGACCCCTCCCACCCCGGGTCATTGTCTCTTCTCCCCCCTCTCATCGGGTAGAAAATACAAAAGCTTGAGAACACGTACCACCAGGCTCAAGGACAGCTTCTATCCCACTGTTATAAGATTCTTGAATGGACCTCTTGTATGATAAAGATAAACTCTTGATCTCTCAACCTACCTCATCATGGCCCTTGCACCTTATTTGTCTACCTGCACTGCACTTTCTCTGTAACTGTAACACTATATTCTGCATTCTGTTGTTGCTTTTTCTTTTGTACCACCTCAACGTATGGAATGATCTGGCTGGATGGGACGCAAACAAAAGCTTTTCACTGTATCTCGGTACATGTGACAATAATAACCAATTAATACTTACAACCTCCTTATCTAATATAACTCCTCCTGTCTTAGACTGGAAGGAAACCAGATTAATTTTTGCTAATCTTTTCCTATTTAAATATCGTTAAAACTTTTCATAATCTGCTAGATTACTCTTATATTCTACTCTCCTGCTCCTTATCAATTTCTTGGCATTCTTTTGCTCTTCTCAAATTCGGTCCATTAAACCCACCTTGTTAATTAAGTTACCTGCCCTAATATCTCTCACGCAGTGCTGTACAACACTGCTTTCTGGCAGCTCTCCTGTGAAGTGCATTGCTGCGTTTACTCTATTAAATGAGTTCTACAAATGCAGGTTATGCCGCCTAGAAGAAAAACTTACCTGTGGAGGTGGAGTGATGCTCTCCTGCTCGTAGAACTCTGACGTTTGACGTGGTTTAATCTGAAGACTCAAGCCCTTTTCAAAAGCCTGGTGTTCTAGCATCAGCGTGGAGCGAAACCAGAGATTGTGGGTCTTGCCCAGGTACTTGAGCACGCAGGGTCTGATGGAAATGTGGGGGACACACTGGGACATTGCTTCAACAAAACAGTTCAGGGCACTTGGTTGGCAGTCCCTCTGTACCTGGTGACTTCCGCTGCACAGGAAAGGGCTTATTTCTCCCGCCAGTGCCTAAGATAGGATAAGGAAATGTTTGTAGGTTTAAAATCAAAAGAACTGCAGATGCTAAAAATCTAATAGAAAAAACTGAAAATGCTGGAAATACCCACCAGGTAGGGCTGCATCTGTGGGAAGAGAAACAGCTATCATTTCAGGTTGAGGAGTATGACCTGCTGAGCATTTCCAGCATTTCGGTTTTTAAGACATGTAATCCAGAAATAAAAAATTGGATATGAAATTGTATCACATACACTAGGAACAAGACGACACCATTGAGCTCCCAGCCTGTTCTGTCAATCAATAAGACCCTGGTTGACCTGTTACTCGGCACCATGGACACACCATTTCACATTCTGAGCTGTGCTCAGAACTTGGGTGATAATGCCAAGACTGCTTCCCATCCCTGACATCCTGTGGTAGGGCAAAGTCTGCAACCGTGATTGCAAATGGCAGGACCCTTAGGAACACTGATGTTCAAAGGGATCTTTGGATTCAAGTCCATAGCTCCCTGAACTCTGCACTGTTATTGTTTTTACCTGTACTACTTTAATGCACTCTGTACTAACCCAATGTAACTGCACTGTGTAATGAATTGACTTGTACGATCGGTATGCAAGACAAGTTTTTCACTGTACCTCGGTACAAATAACAATAATAAACCAATACCAAGTGGCAATGCAAGCAGATAGGGTGGTAAAGAAGGCATACAGTACACTTGCCTTCATTGGTCAGGGTGTTGAGTGTAAAACTTGGGAGGTCATGTTGCAGCTGTATAAAAGTGGTCAGGTCACATTTGGAGTACTGTGTGCAGTTCTGGTCGTCCCATTACAGGAAGGATGTGGAGGCTTTGGAGAGGGTGTAGAAGAGGTTCACCAGGATTGTTGCCTGGATTAGAGGTTAAAGAGAGATTGGACAAATGTGTACTGTTTTCTCTGGAGTGTCGGAGGCTGAGTGGTGACCAAATTGGCATCATGGTCGGTACAGACATTATGGGCCGAATGGTCTGTTCCTGTGCTGCCCTGTTCAATGTTCTACAACCAGGTGGCTCGTTGGATTAGCGAGAGCTATCCACGTAATGGTTGAAGGGGCAGTTATTAGCAGGGGTAGGAAGAAAGGGTGGGGGCTCCAGAGCATCATTGACGATCTATAAGCATCATTGACGAACAAACTATAAATTCTCCATATGAAGCGGAGCGGGAGGAGGTTTGCTGGCAGCAGGACCACCAACAGAGATTAACTAGGTTGACTAGCCTATTTTGTGCTGGTGGGTTGGAGTCGCATCTTAGATCAAACTCAACCTGGATGCCACCTGCTCTGTTTATTGAACCAGTTAGCACTTTGGCATGTTTCACTGTTTCTCTTCCATCGATCTGCCTGCATCCAACCATGAAAAGCAATGCTTTCAGAAGAACAAGTGCAAAACCCATTTTAAACTGATTGTGATTCATAATGAAACTGCCTTTTCACTGAAAAGAAAATCAAATGCAAAATGTTTTTCAAAGAATTATTTGCACAAAATCTGTTAACTTGTAAGGTGTTTTAACTTTTCCCCAGAGCAGCCAGCGGGTCACCAACATCAGTTGCAAAGCCCCACAACACTGATCTTGAGAGCCATCTCTCCGCGGAACTGATTATCGCAGTCAAAGCTTTTCTTCCTCCCGTGCTCTGATGTCAAATTTGGGAGAAACTTTATATCAAAGAACGAATACTAAGTCCTTTCACAACTGACACTTGCTGTGGAAGCAAATTGCCCTTGAAGATGTGGCTGTTATTGCGTTCTAGGACCGAGGGAGATTGGGAGGAGCACTTGATGTATAATGATCCTCGACACCAAGTTGTTCCGACCTTGGAAGTGTGGAAAGCCGAAAAGTGTTTATTAAGATAAGATAAGATATCTTTATTAGTCACATGTACATCGAAACACACAGTGAAATGCATCTTTTGCGTAAAGTGTTCTGGGGGCAGCCCGCAAATGCCACGCTTCCAGTGCCAACATAGCACACCCACAACTTCCTAACCCGTACATCTTTTGGAATGTAGGAGGAAACCAGAGCACCCGGAGGAAACCCACTCAGTCACAGCGAGAACATACAAACTCCTTACAGACAGTGGCCAGAACTGAACCCAGGTCGCCGGCGCTGTAAAGCGTTATTGCTAACCGCTACACTACCGTGCCTGCCCTTTTTATTCAGTACAATGGTTACGTGCAATTACCAGAAAAAGGATGTTTGAGATGGAAACTACAGAGGGGTCTTCTCGTGGCCTAGGGGAACAGAGCAGTGTCAATGATATGGTAATGGACAAACAGATTAGGGTTTCTAGGTTCACATCCCAGTGTGAATAATTAAGTAAATTAGAGGAAAGTTTATTCCCTTTCTTTGTTCTTCTCCCTTGGTTGTAAAATCGCCCTTGGACTTCCTATCAGACATCTACAAGAGGCGACGTCTCAGGAAGGTGACATCCATCATCAGGGACCCCCATCATCAGAGCTCATTGCTGCCATCAGGCACGAGGTACAGGAGCCTGAAGACCCACAAGGTTCAACAATAGCTTCTTCCCCACTGCCATCAGGTTCCTGAACCGACCTGAAAAACTTTAGCACAACCTCGGGCTATTTTCTTTCTCTCTCAATCCTGCACTAGTGTCACTACGTTTATTTTGCACATGTGCAAGTTATGTATAATTTATGTTTATTTAAGTTTATATTAACTTATGTTTGTCCTTAACGCTATTACAGTGCTAGTGACCCGGGTTCAATTCCCGCCGCTGTAAGGAGTTTGTACGTTCTCCCCGTGACTACATGGGTTTCCTCTGGGTACTCCGGTTCCCTCCCACATTCCAAAGACGTACGGGTTAGGAAGTTGTGGGCATGCTATGTTGGCGCCGGAAGCGTGGCGACACCTGGGGGCTACCCCCAGAACACTCTCCGTAAAAGACGCATTTCACTGTGTGTTTCGATGTACATGTGACTAATAAAGAAACCTTATCTCAATGTACTGTGCTGCTGCTGCAAAAAGCTAACTTGCATGGCATTTACACCATGTATGTATGCCTATGACAACAATAAACTAGAATTTGAACTACTGAGACCACGCTAGAGCGTGGTGACTCGTTGCAAGCTGCTCTCTACAAATCTACCCATTACCCTTACTATAATCTTTCTACACTTTTAAATTTCCCTGTAGCTGTGACACTTTACTCTGTACTGTTATTGTTTTTACCTGTACTACCTCAATGCACTCTGTACTAACCCAATGTAACTGCACTGTGTAATGAATTGATCTGTACGGGTGGTATGCAAGACAAGTTTATCACTGTACCTCGGTACAAGTGACAATAGTAAACCAATGCCAATAAAAGCAGTGTAGCCCCTGCTCCACAACTCAATCTCATTGATACAAACAAGGTACAAAGTTCTTACAGTGCTCGATAGGGTAGGCAAGGTAAGAAATAAAGCAGGATGTGGGCAATTCGGCCACTTTTTGCCTGCTCTGCTGTTCAATAAGATCATGGCTGTTATCTTAGTCCCTTGTTCCAGCACAAATCACAGATCTTTTGATTCCTTTAACATCAAAGTTCTATCAATCTAATTTAAATACAGTCAGCAACTCTTGGGTAGATAATTCCAAAGATAAGATGCCTACTTAGTGTAGAAATTTCTTTCTCACCCGTTGTCCAGTGTACCTAACCCCTTGTACTACGGCTTGAGGGAAAACACTAACCCTGCATCAGCTCCAACAAGTTCCTTATGAAGTTTATTTTAATGAGATCGCCTTTTAGTCTTATAAATTCATTACAATACAGGGCCAGTCTATATAATCCCTCCCGATAGATCACGCCCCATTCCCAATCTTCAGGAATCAATCCGGTGAACCTCCATGGTGCTCCCTCCATTGTATTTCCTCCTTTAAGTGGGGAGGACGGATTCGTTCACAATGTTCCAGGTGAACTCCCACCCAGGTTCATTCCTGACTGCCCCCACCCCCGCCCCACCTGGTGCTGCCTTATGTGGAGTTTGCTCGTTCTCCCTGTGACCATCCAAGTTTCCGCCCACTTCTCAAACAGATGCGAGGTTAATTGGCCCCTGTAATATTGCTGTAGGTGAGTGGTAGCATGTGGGCGATGGGGGTAAATTAGTTTATTATTGTCACACGTACCGAGGTACAGTGAAAAACTTTGTTTTAGAACGTAGAACAGTATAGCACAGAACAGGCCCTTCGGCCCACAATGTTGTGCTGACATAGCTAATCCCTTCTACCTACAGAATACCCATATCCCTCCATTTTCCTCTCATTCATGTGCCCATCCAAGCCCCTCTTAAAAGCCCCCAATGAATTTGCCTCCACTACCATGTCAGGCAACGCATTCCAGGCATCCACCACTCTCTGAGTAAAAAACCTACCCTTCACATCTCTCCTGAACCTACCCCTTCTCACCTTAAATGCATGCCCTCTGGTATTGGATCGCTCTGGTTTTGTATGCCATCCACATAGATCATTTCATTACATCAGTGCAAGGGAAAACAATAACAGAATGCAGAATAAAGTGTTACAGTTACAGAGAAAGTGCAGTGCAGGCAGACAATAAGATGCAAGGCCATGATGAGGTAGATTGTGAGGTCAAGAGTCCATCTTTGGGAAACGTGAGGAGAATTAAACGGCATTTGTGAAGGATTCATGTAAATGGGTGCTTGGTGGTTGGCATGGACTCGGTGGGCAGAAGGGCCTTTATTCAATGCGGTATGGTCATCACACCCCTACCCATTTTGAAAGATGAAGTAGATTCACACCCTGTAAACCCAAAGATAGCCTTTAAACCTTACTTGAGTTCAAATGCGCAAAACAATGGGTCTCCCTTAATGAAAGTCAATCATATTCATGCAAAGACGGTTAAAATAATTGTGGAAAAGATCAAGGACTGAGCGTGCATGTCTGAAGACTCACGTGCTGTTGCCTGTCAGATAGGATCTTCCAGAGCCTTGGGAACAGCTGGATCCAGGTCTTCTCTGCCAGAGCGGTGCTGATGTGACACAACTGAACATACGCAATCAGCAGTGCCCCGGTCTGAAGGGAAGGATGATCAGAATTAAGAAAACATGATATTTCCCTCCCCCTTCTTAAAAAAGCTCCATCTTTCAACAATAATGAGAGATGCAAATAAATAATAGAAGATAGTACAGGCATGCACCTCTGCTTCCTCAGGAGGCTAAAGAAATTCGGTTTGTCCCTCTGACTCTCACCAACTTTATCGATGCACCATAGAAAGCATCCTATCTGGATGTATCACGGCTTGGTACGGCAACTGCTCTGCCCAGGACTGCAAGAAACGACAGAGAGTTGTGGACACAGCCCAGCGCATCACGGACACCAGCCTCCCCTCCTTGGACTCTGTCTTACCTCTTGTTGTCTTGTGTGAAGCAGCCAGCATAATCAAAGGCCCCACCCACCCAGGTCATTCTCTCTTCTCTCATCAGGCAGAAGATACAGGAGCCTGAGGCACGTACACCAGGCTTAAGGACAGCTTCTACCCCACTGTGATAAGACTATTGAACAGTTCCCTTATACTATGACCTCATGATCTACCTCGTTGTGACCTTGCCACCTTATTGCACTGCACTTTGCTTTTGTAGCTGTGACACTTTACTCTGTACTGTTGTTGTTTTTACCTGTACTACATCAATGCACTCTGTACTAACTCAATGTAACTGCACTGTGTAATGAATTGACCTGTACGAACAGTATGCAAGACAAGTTTTTCCACTGTACCTCGGTACAAGTGACAATAATAAACCAATACCAATAAACCAATTCTAATAAACCAAACCCAATTATGTTATGCCACTGATGTCAAGACATTCTCATTCAACTCCTTAAAGAAAGATATTTAAAATTATTTTCGGTCTGCTTCACAAATGATGACAAGCCAGGGGTATATTGCATTGTCTCCCTAACTGCCTTGCAGCATTTCTACCTGCACTTTAACACATCAGAATCAGCAGACAGCTTTGATGATGGATGATACAAGCACCGACTATTCTCAAAGTCATCATATTGTCAGGTGAAAAATATGATTTTCCTGGTTTTAAAATTAATATCTGGATGGGCACCGGAGAGAGAGTAATTTGCAGAGCTATAGGGGAAAGAGGAGAGTGTGGAGTGGGATTGCTCAACAACGAGCTAGCATGGATGTGTGGGCATAATGGACCTTCTTTGCTGTGAACAACTTATGATTCTATGGATTTTTATTATCAAAGCAACAGAACGTGTAGGGCACATAAAACATTTTCCAGTATCAACTTCTTCAGCAGTTCCTCGGGATCAAGTACGACTCCTTGTGCTAAGTGGAACTTGCCTGAGCACAAGTTAGAGAGAGTGCAGAAGAGATTCACAGGGATGTTACCGGGGACTGGAGGGTGGAGTTATAAGGAGAGGCTGGATAGGCTGGGACTGTTTTCCCTGGAGCGAAAGAGGAGTGAACTTATAGAGGTTTATCAGATCATGAGTGGCATAGATAGAGCAAATGGTCACACAGTCTTTTTCCCCAGGGTATGGGAGTCTAAAATTAGAGGGCATAGGTTCAAGGTGAAAGATTTAAAGGGGACCCGAGGGGCAAGTTTTCACGCAGAGGTGGTGAGTGTGTGGAACGAGCTGCCAGAGGAAGTGGAGGAAGCAGGTACAATAATAATGTTTGAAACATTTGGACAGGTACATGGATAGGAAAGGTTTAGAGGGATGGGGGCCAAACACAGGCAAAAGGGTAGGCACCTTGGTCGGCATGGACAAGTTAGGCCAAAGGGCCTCTTTCCGTGCTGTGCAACTCTATGACACAAATTCGGTTAACGTGGGGTTGCTGTTGCACACCAGCTATCATAAGGACCTGACGGAGCAAGGTCTCAGTCCAGAGGCAAGGAGGACGGACACACACACACACAAACACACACACACACACACTCTCTCTCTGACCACAAACTAAAACACAGACATGACTTTGCCCTCAACCCTTTTCCTTAGCCTCTCGCCCTCATACCCTCCCTGCTCCACCTTGATCCCCTCTCTCCTTCAGTCCCCCGAGTCTCCCCTCCCTGAACACCCCCACCACTCCTCGCTCCCCAGACCCCCTCTGTTCTCCAGCTGCTGCCCGCTTGCTCTCTCTGAGTGAAGTCACCGTCGACCGCTGCTACTTGCCCTCTTCATGGCCACTCCCTGGTCGCTGATCGCCTTCCCTGCCTTATCCTTACCCAAAGCCTGTGGCCTGGCCTAGAAAAACTAACCCCCCCACAAAAATCTTTAGCCACCCACCTGGTGCCACCAACTGCCAGCCATTTAGGGTCTCCCTGGGCTCTGCAAGTGTATTACTGGGTCCTGGCAGACAACTAGCAAAGTCAGATTCACTCTGTGGGAGTGGGACTAATCATTCAGCCTCCATCGTCTCTCTGCACGTACGAGGACCCTAGACTTGGCTGCATTCCTCCTGCTTCTCTTTAATTTGGAGAAACACTGTACGCAGCCAGTATCAAGAAGGAGCACGCCGTACACTACATCATGTTATGTTGCCCCTGTATGACCATTTTTGACTAAGGTGTGGCAACCATCGAAACAATTCAGAAGTAGGATCAAGGATCAAGTCCATCGTTAGTATCTACAGGAGGCACTACCTCAAGAAGGCAACATCTATCGTCAAAGATCCCCACCATCCGGGCCATGCCATCTTCTCACAGCTACCATCGAGCAGGAGGTACAGAACCCTGATGTCCCACCCCACCAGGTTCAAGAATAGCCACTTCCCTTCAACCATTCAGTTCTTGAACCAACCTGCACAACCCTAATCCCTACAGTTTAGCAACACTTTGCACTAAATTGGACTTTTTTTTTGTTCTAATTGAGTACTTTCTTGTAAAAACTGTGTATAATTTATGCTTAATTCATGTTTTTCTTGTGAATGCTACTTATCTGATGCTATGTGCCTGTGATGCTGCTGCAAGTAAGTTTTTCATTGCACCTGTGCACACATGCACTTGTGCATGTGACAATAAGCTCGACTTTGACTTTGAATGACATTCATCAATGAAGCATTTCCAACAACTTAGTTGCTGCCTTTAACTCGTCCACAGTAGATGCTCTTTAAAAATGTTTTGTAATTAAACTGCAAAACAAATTAAAAAGAAAAGCAAGCACCAAGTGCAGCAAAACTCTAAACTCCACAATCAACACATCAACCTTGGGCCAGGTAAAATGACACAATAAGGACCATGTAACTAAGAGAGACTGCTTCAACAGAAGCCATTAACGCATCATTCATTGCCATTAATAGCATTTATTTGCATAAGCAGGCCATCTGTGCCAATTTAATTAAGTGCACCTCTCAAATATCACTACACATGCACACATCACATTTTACCTTTTCACTATGCACACAACTGTGGGTCGGTAAATGGACCCTGTTGTCAGGATCTTCAAATCTGTGCCAGCTCTTGACAAAAAGCTATCAAATTAGTCCGTCTCCTCCACTATTTCTTCGCAAACCCTTCATTTTCAAGTGTTCATCCAATTTCCTTTCAGGAGTTAGTATTTCATCTGATTCTGCTACCCTTTCAGTTATTCAGGCCTCAACACAAATCCATGTCAAAGCATAAAAGGAAACTGGTTGGGAACTTTATAAAACTTTGCCTTCAGATTCAGGTCAGTGAAAAACAAAATCACTCACCCGATGTAGGCTTTAAGCCACCCCGATCCCATGAATGAAAGGGTTAACACATGAGGAGCGTTTGATGTCTCTGGGCCTGTACTCGATGGAGTTCAGAAGGATGAGGGGGGGATCTCATTGAAACCTACCGGATACTGAAAGGCCTGAATAGAGTGGATGTGGAGAGGATGTTTCCATCAGTGGGAGAGTCTAGGATCCGAGGGCACAGCCTCAGAATAAAGGGATGTCCCTTTGAAACAGAGATGAGGAGGAATTTCTTCAGCCAGAGGTGGTGAATCTGTGGAATTCGTTGCCACAGAGGGCTGTGGAGGCCAAGTCATTGGGGTGTATTTAAGGCAGAGATTGATGGGTTCTTGATTGGTAAGGGGGTTAAGGGTTACGGGAAGAAGACGGGAGAATGGGATTGAAAAAAAAATCAGCTATGATTGAATGGTGGAGCAGACTTAATGGGCTGAATGGCCTAATTCTGCTCTTATATGTTATGGTTATGGTCTTGCTTCACTTGAATTTCTTATTTAAACACTGTATTGAAAAAGAAATCAAATTACACTGCAAAATCCAACTGCATACCATCTGTACTCTGCCCAAAGTAAATATCAGGGATATAGTGGTGTTGTGGTTAAGGTACTGGGTCAGTCACTGGACTAGCAGTTGGAGTTCTGAACCACTGACCCAGGGATAGTAGTCTGAATCCCACCACAGTTGCCAGGGAATTTAAATTCAAGTACTTAATTCTGGAGTCTGGAGTCTAACAAAAAAAACTTGGTCTCAGGAATAGAGTCATAGAGTCATACAGCACAGAAACGGGCCCTTCGGCCCAACTTGTCCATACTGACTAAGATTCTGATCGAAGCTCATCCCATTTGACCACGTTTGGCTCATATCCCTCTAAACCTTTCCTACCCACGTGCCTGTCCAAGTGCCTTTTAAATGTTGTTAATGTACCTGCCTCAACCACTTCCTCTGGCAGCTCATTCCATATACTGACCACCCTCTGGGTGAAAAAGTTGCCTCTCAAGCCCCTCTCACTTTAAACCTGTGCCCCTCTAGTTCTTGATTCCCCAACCCTGGGAAAAAGACTGCGCGCATTCACCTTATCTCTGCCCCTCATGATTTTATACGCCTCTATAAGATCACCCCCATTCTCCTATGCTCCAAAGAAAAAAGTCCCAACATGCTCACCCTCTCTCCATAGTATATGGAGATAATAACAACAACAAAATGGTTGAATTGCTTGAAAACCCATCTGGTTCTAAAGTTCTCCAGTGGAGGAAATCTGCCTTCCTTATCCAGTCTGGCCCGTTTGGGACTCCAGACCCACCATTAGGTTGACTCTTAACTGTCTCCTCAGCTCAGCAGAAATTAGGGACAGCCAATAAATGTTGGCATTGCCAGTGACGACCACATGTCACTCACAAGTTGCTGGATGAATCACAGGTGGTGATGAGTTCGCGTACAGAAGTGAGACAGGACACCATCTTCTCACAGCTACCGTCGGGCAGGAGGTACAGAAGCCTGAAGTCCCCACACCACCAGGTTCAAGAACAGCTACTTCCCTTCAACCATTCGGTTCTTGAACAACCTTAATCTCTACAGTTTAGCAACACTATGACCACTTTGATCACTTTGCACAAAAATGGACTTGGTTAATTTATTCTGTGTTTTTCCTTGTAAAAATGATGTTTAATTTAAGCTTTCCTTGTGAATGCTGCTCATATGATGCTCTGTGCCCGTGATGCTGCTGCAAGTAAGTTTTTCATTGCACTTGTGTGTACATATACTTGTGCATATTTATTTATTGGTAACTTATAGTAATTTTTATGTCTTGCACTGTACTGCTGCCGCAAAACAACAAATTTCACAACATATGTCAGTGATAATAAACCTGATTCTCACATGAAAATAAACTCAGCTTTCAAATGAAAGAAGAAAGCGGAGAGCTTTCACGAGTTAAGGTTTCCACAGTGCTCACCTTTACTTCTCTGAGAGAGTCCAGGAACTTATCGTGCCTGTTTGTCAGCATGTGCAACTGGTTCCCCGCATCTTTTTCGGATTGCTCCTTGGTTTTTGGCGTACTGCTCTGATCTCCAGGTGCCAACTCGATATCAATTTCCACATCCTAAGTGAGAATTATTGAAGAACATATCAAAAAGCATTCATTCCCACTGGAGATAAAATGCTAACCCTTATTGTTATGGTGATATTTTACCAGGATCAGTATAACTGATGGCACTGCTGTGTAATAAAACCATTTCATACAGGATGCAATCTTCACTAGGATCTCAGATCTACAAAATAAACATTTATCAACAGCCATTTAAAATTGGAGGCAGAAATTCATTCAAGTTCTTGCCTCATGTGTATCACTAATTTCCTTCATTCTGCCACTCACATCTTCAGCTATCTAGAACCCAAGCACTGGAATTCCCTCCTTAAATCTCCCTCCTTGTCTTGTTGAAACAAATGCATCCCACTAATAACTAATTACAGCCCAAAGAGTATCTAGCAGTCCAGGCTATAGGATTTCCAGATCTGTTAAAAAGACCTGTCACTGGGAATCAGAATTCTGTCTACACTTCCCGCTGCCTCAGGAAAACAGCCAGGGCCCCTCCCAACCCGCTCGTTCTCTCTTCTCCCCCCTTCCACCGGGCAAAAAGATACAAAAGCTTTGAGAACATGTACCACCTGGTTCAAGGACACCTTCTATCCCGCTGTTATAAGACTCTTGAACGGACCTTTTGTACGTTAAAGATCTCTCAATCTACCTTGTTATGGCCCTTGCACCTTACTTGCCTGCCTGCACTGCACTTTCTCTGTAACTATATTCTGCATTCCGTTTTTTTTTCCCTTTTGTACCATCCCGATGTGTCTGGATGGCACGCAAACAAAAGCTTTTCACTGTATCTTGGTACATGTGACAATAGGAAACCAATTGCCAGAATAGGAAAAAGAAAGCAAGTCTCCAACATCAAACAATGAAAAGATAAGAAAACAGAGCATTTATTCACAAAGCCCACTCCAGTTAGTGTAAAAGAGAAAGTGAAATTGTTCAACCATTTAATTAATAGGTCCTGTTTAAAATAGATATATATTACCATGCAACAATATCTGCTCCAACTGAATATGGGGCCACATTTCAGTTTCTCACTGATTTTTTTTGTGTGAGAATGTAGTAGGGCACAGCAGACTGTTGAAACGGTATTTAATAAAGTGTTTCCCTTAAAATAAAGTCATGTTGTATTTCATTAATCTGCCTAATTTATAAGGGGAAGTAGGTACTCTGTTCCATAGACAGCACTCACATTTCACTGCAATTTCGTCACTGCTGTAACCTTTCTCACACTGACCAACCAAGGCTCAATTCTATAATCTTAAAATGATGTTGGCTTTCTAACAGAAATGTGGCCCAGGGCTGGCTTGTCACATGGGTTTGAGGTTGCTAAATACACAGAGGAAAACCTTATTACAAGAACTGTGGTGTGCCTGAAGGCAAATCAGATTTTTCTCACATAATTAACAAGAACTTTGGCCAAGGAATCCAGCCTCAATCTACTTTGTGCAATACACTGCGTTTGTAGTATTAGTCCTGGCTTGGTTCAGTTTGCCTCTGCTTGACCTCATTTGAGCAACTGGCCAGATTGTGTCAACCATTTTCTGTTAAATTATTCATTTGAAAGGTCAGCAACTTACTGCCCGGGGTGTTGTTGGTGAGCAGTTTCCTGAACTGCTACAGTCCAAGTGGAAAAGGTGCTCCCACAATGTTCACGAGTAGGGAGGTCTGGGACTTCGAATCAGCAACAAATTTCAAAGTCAGAATGGCGTGCGATACTTAGGATTGTGGAATGAGAAAATGTGTGTCACAGAAATGAGCCAACCGGCCAATTGTATCTGCACCAGTGGAAATAGAGCTACCCAGCCTAATTCCAACCTCCTCAGAAGGTACAGAAGCCTGAGGTCCCACACCACCAGGTTCAGGAACAGCTGCAGGCACGGTAGTGTAACGGCCAGCGTAACGCTATTACAGCGCCAGCGACCCAGGTTCAATTCCGGCCGCTGTCTGTAAGGAGTTTGTACGTTCTCCCCGTGTCTACGTGGGTTTCCTCCGGGTGCTCCGGTTTCCTCCCACATTCCAAGGACGTACAGGTTAGGAAGTTGTGGGCGTGCTATGTTGGCGCTGGAAGCGTGGCGACACTTGCAGGCTGCCCCCAGAACACCCTACGCAAAAGATGTATTTCACTGTGTGTTTCGACGTACATGTGACTAATAAAGAAATCTATTCTTACTTTCCTTGAACCGACCTGCACAACCCTAACCCTCCCTCAGCAACGGAACACTACAGACCACCTCTTGCACTGCCATGGACTTGTCTCTGGTTGTCTTTTTTGCACTAATGTCTTGTTTTGCACACGTTTTCTTCACTGTCTTGTATAATTCATGTCTAGTTTATGTTCTGTGTGTTGTCTGAATGTACATGCCTGTGATGCTCGAAGTGAGTTTTTCATTGTACCTGTACCTCACCGTACTTGTGCACATGAGAATAAACTCGACTTGATTTGACCTGAGTGCTCTGGATCCATGCTCCTGCAGGACACAGCTCTTACATGTTATTTAAATGTCGGGGGGGGGAGGGGTTTCTGCCTCAGGCAGCAAGTTCCAGACCCCTACCGCTCTCTGGGCAATAAAGGCTTTCCTCGTCTCTCCTCTAATCCCTCTACCAAACACTTTAAATCTGCCCCTTGATTTTTGAGCCTTCTGCTATGAAAAATGGGCTTCTTGGAGCAGAGGTTGAAGATGGTGACATTCCCAAGCGCCTGCTGGCCACATCCTCCAAGGCAGGAGAGATCACAGCGGAGTGGTCTACTCCACTGCAAAGTCTCTTCAAAGTAGAGATCACAGGTTTGGGAAGAGCTGTCAAAGAAGCCTTGGCAAGTAGGGGACACAAGAGACCACAGATGCCGGAATCTGGAGCAAAAAAAAACAAACTGCTGGAGGAACCCAACAGATGGGTGGAGCAGCACCTGTGGGGAGGAAGGAATTGTCGACGTTTCAGGTCGAAACTCTGCATTAGGTTAAGTTACTGCTAACTGTGAGACACCAGCACAGTGGCGGTGTTTCTAGTCCAGTAATCCAGAGGTCTCAAATGTTATTCTGCAAAAGCAGCTGAGAGGGTTCAAATCAGATGGACGGTAACAGTCTTTTCCCCAGCGTAGGGGAGTCCGAAACTAGGGGGCATAGGTTTAAGGTGAGAGGGGAAAGATTTAAAGGGACCTGAGGGGCAACTTTTTCACACAGAGGGTGGTGAGTATATGGAACGAGCTGCCAGAGGAAGTGGTTGAGGCAGGTACAATAGTATCATTTAAGAAGCATTTGGATAGGTACATGGAGGGGCAGGACTTGGGGGCGGTGGGAGATATGGGCCAAACGCAGGAAATTGGGACTAGCTGGATGAACACTGTGGTCGGCATGGACTGGTTGGGCCGAAGGGTCTACATCTTTCTGTATTGCTCTATGACTCTATAGAATAAAAAGCTAGTATGAGTACTGGTGGCCACAATAACATTTAGGGAATGATATCTGACATTCTCATGTGTTCTGGTCTGTCTGCGAGTTCAGCTACAAAGCAAACTGGTTGATTCTTAACTCCCTTTGGAAAGATCTAGGCCTCACCTCCCCATCTGGTTCTGGTTCCATCTGCCATGCACCTCTCCCCTAATGGTTCCCATTAGCACCTTCCTTGCCTATCAGATTCCAACACTAGTAGTTCTTTGTGTTCCTGCTTACCTCACTTGGGCAGCCGTCTCCACCTTCACCCTCCCCTCCCCTCCCCCTGTTCTGGCTCCACTTTTTTTGTTTGCCTCAATCTATTACCCAAGGAACAAATAAGATGCTGGAGGAACTCAGCGGGTTAGGCAGCATCTGTGGAGGGAAATGGAGTCGACGCTTCGGGTCGAGACCCTGTCTAAATGAAGGGTCTCAACCAAAATGTCAACTGTCCATTTCCCTCCACAGATGCTGCTCAATCCACCGAGTTCCTCCAGCATAAGATTTCTTTATTAGTCACATGTATATCGAAACACACAGTGAAATGCATCTTTTACGTAGAGTGTTCTGGGGGCAGCCCACAAGTGTCGCCACGCTTCCGGCGCCAACATAGCGTGCCCACAACTTCCTAACCTGTACGTCTTTGGAACGTGGGAGGAAACCCACGCAGACACGGGGAGAACGTACAAACTCCTTACAGACAGCTGCCGGGATTGAACCCTGGTCACTGGCGCTGTAATAGCGTAACGCTAACCACTACACTACCGTGCCTACCCATGGCATCTTGTTTGTTGCTCCAGATTCCAGCATCTGCAGTCTCTTGTGTCTCCATCTGTCACCCCCTGCCTCTGTCTCCCAACTCCACCCCTCCCCCTCCCTTACTTGACCCGATCTGCCCATCATTCAACCCCTTCCCTCCCCCCCCCCCCACCTCAGTCCACCAATAACCTCTCGCTCCTGTCTCATCATCACCCTCCCCTCTTTATATTAGCTATCTTCCCTCTCCACTCTCAGTCCTGATGCAGGGTTTCAACTCAAAACCTCGAAAATCCCTCCCTCCTCCCCCACAGCTGCTCAACTCCGAGTTCCTCCAGCAGATTGCGTGTTGCTCCAGATTCCAGCATCTGCAGTCTCTTGTGTCTCCTCCAGCAGATTGCTTGTAGCACATTGCTCAATTGTACTAAGGTGCTGTTATAAATTGAAACAATAATACTAACTGACCACCTGGCATCGAGCCAGAATGGACACACATCCTGCGAACATCGGCAGGAATTTCCAGTTGGAACAGATGTGTTAAATTCCACATTGTTTCACCAGAATCTGAGAGCTGCGCAGGTCGATACGAGAGGGGGAAATAAAAACTTCAAGAACAAATTACCTCCTCTTTGCTCTCACTGTTCTCCCTCTCCCTGGGCTCCTGTTTCACGTGGGTTACCATGGCAAAGGCTGCACGGTCATGGCTGTCTGCCAGGTTAATGACATTGGTGATGGATGGCAGCATGGCACCTTGACAATTGGTGCCAATGGTGGTGTTTTTCTCACACACCGCAAGCAGCAGCTGGAGGAGAAGCAGGAACACAATAATCAAAACCTGGGTAAGACAGAGCAACACATCATAATTCGCAGTTCTGTCACAGATAACACACACATTTTTAAAACTGTGAACTTAATGGCGATGTCAATCGATGGGGAGGGGCACACGTAGAGAAGTTAATGAACCAACGGTGCGAGGGAGCTGAAGTAACACACTCAACTGAAATGACTAGATTCCAGGGTTAGACAACGTGCAGTGCTGGTATTAATTCGGGAAGATTCGCTAATTCCTCAGTCCTAATTAGGCAGAGATTAATAGGAATAAACAATTTCATTTTTCATCCTGCTATTGCGGCCAAGCTTTTTGGCAGACTTTGACCATTCGGAAACCAAAGCAGTAAATATTAGCAAGTCAGAAGCCAAGAAGACAGGGAGTTAGTGCTTAGGTCAATGATGGGCATCAACCCACACTGCCATGGACTTGTCTCTGATTGTCTCTCTTGTCTTTGCACAAAGATCTTGTCTTTGCAGTGTCTTTTTTCTTCTCTCTCTTCACTGTCTTGTATAATTAATATAGTATTTATATTCTGTGTGTTGTCTGTACCAACGTGCCTGTGATGCTGCTGCAAGTTTTTCATTGTACCTGCACCTCACCGTACTTGTGCATGTTACGATAAACTCAACTTGACTTGAAAATGTTAACTCCATTTCTCTCTCTGCCAATGTTGTTTAACATAGAACATACAACAGAGAACAGTACAGCACAGGAACAGGCCCTTTGGTCCACAATGTCTGTGCTGAACACGATGCTGAATTAAACTAGATCTCTTCTGACTGTATGTGATCCATATCCTCCGATTCTCTGCATGTTCATGTGTCTAACAGCTTCTAAACGCCACTAACACAGCTGCTTCCACCACCACCCCTGGCAGCCCACTCCAGGCGCCCACCCCCTAAGTTGGGTAAAGGCATTCTCAGTGGAGAAATGACCCTGTGAAGCAGATTGCAACTCTCCTCTGAAAGGTGTGCACCAGGCAACGTAAGTTTGTTGGCATCACACAAGATGATGTTCTGAGCAGTATCCAAGTGACATGGCTCTTGGTATCACAGAACATCAGTATATTGGAACAGGGAATCCAACTACTCGTGAGAGGGTGGAATACACAATCATAACAATCTAAACTACAGATGGAGGTTATACTGCCCTATAACGTTCATGCTGGTTGAAAGCAGACTTTAGATTAATCCCACATCCCCAGCTCTGGACACAAAAGCCTGAAAGCACGTACCACCAAGCTCAAGGACAATTCCTATCCCGCCGTTATAAGACTATTGAACGGTTCCCCAATACGGTAAAATGGACTCTTGACCTCACAATCTACCTCGTTATGACCTTGCACCTTATTGTCTACCTGCACTGCACTTTCTCTGCAGCTGTAACACTTTGTATTGTTTTACCCTGTACTACCTCAATGCACTGTGTGATGAATTGATCTGTACGATCGGTATGCAAAACAAGTTTTTCACTGTACCTCAGTACAAGTGACAACAATTCCAATTCCATTAGCCTACAGGCTAAGATTTGTACGGGTACTTATTTAAATGTGTTCATAGTGTTGGCTCCCACCATTCTTTCAAGCAGCAAGTTCCAAATCACTCATTGGGTGGAGTAATTTTTAAACTTTCCTCCATTTTACCAATTAATAAGTCCATGCCCCAAAGTTGAAGCCGGGTCTCTGGCACTGTGAGGTGGCAGCTCTAGTTTACCTGTAGATAACCTGAGAAAACAACGTCCACCCTAAATTTTAAATTTTTAGCATGATAGAACTAGCAGCAAGTGACCTTTAAATGTCATCGATTCATATTTAAGTGCTGGTAAAAATCTTGACCCAGTCAAGGAAGGTAGGAAGAATCTGGGGTCATTCCTCAGGAAGATGAAAGAGAGCAGACTAGACGGAAAGCCTTAATATAAAAGAAGGCTGTGACAGGATGAATGCACTGTGGTGGGATAAGCAAAACTGGAAGCAGTAAATGTAAGAAAGTGATAAATAAAACTAGCTGAGAAATTCCAGGAATTTGCCTTTACATAGAGATTGGTGAGATATGGAACTCTAAGGGATATTTAAAGCAAGTAGCAGTTATCCATTTAAGGAGAAACTTGATATGCATAAGGAAAATAGATTATGGGAAATGAACACTTAAAATGCTAGAAATTCTGTTGCTCCCTCCACCGTTGTTGCCCAGCATTGGCAATTTTATTTTAGGTTTCCAGCAACAATGGTATTTTGTGCTCACAAGATTGCTAAAAGGTTCAGATGGAGTGTGAGGGAGTTCCCGTGGAGACCAGATAGTTTCAGAAAGACCCCCAGCTGTGCCAAACATTATGTGCAATTCAACGTTAAATAATTCAAAATCTGACCACACTGATGTTATCGATATGACATAGCATGGGTTTGACCACATTCAAGAGACGTCAGTGATAAATAGAAAGCCAAAGGGCAAAAGCACATTCTATACTGAGACTGCTGTGCCTGCAAAGCCTCTGAAAAATTATAAGCTCTGCACAGGGAGCGTACTTTTCAAACAATCCTTCAGGCTCTGTGAAACTAGGGAGATCTGCAGCAGTTATACACGTCTCTCACACCATGCGAAATTCAGTTCTCCAACTTCATGGGGCTTTGAGTTGCCAGACAAGAACAGTAAAAGCAAATCTTAGAAAACGAAGCCCCTTCAAAAACTACAGAACACTTTAACCTGAAGCAGTTGTTTCTTCAATGTGGTTATTTCATCTTCACCTCAAAACAAAAGTTGCACAGCTCAGTGATTTGTTTTATTTTGCTGTGCATTTGGTCAGTAAATGTACAACTGATCCCCAGGTTCTAATCTCAGTTAATATTTATAAAGTGCTGCATTTTTCTTTCCAATCTGAAATAAAAATGCTTCTAAATACAAGGTTAATGGCAGGACTCTTAGCAGTGTGGAGGAACAGAGGGATCTTGGAGTCCACATCCATAGGTCCCTCCAGGTTGCCATGCAGGTCAATAGGGTTGTTAAGAAGGCGTATGGAGTGTTGGCCTTCATTAGTCGGGGTATTGAGTTCAAGAGCTGTGAGGTGATGTTGCAGCTCTATAGAACTCTGGTCAGACCACACTTGGAATATTGTGTTCGGTTCTGGTTGCCTCATTATAGGAAGGATGTGGAAGCTTTAGAGAGGGTGCAGAGGAGACTTACCAGGATGTTGCCTGGATTGGAGAGCATGTCTTATGAGGATAGGTTGAGCGAGCTTGCGCTTTTCTCTTTGGAGAGGAGGAGGATGAGAGGGGTCTTGATAGAGGTGTACAAGATGATAAGAGGCATAGATCAATGTAAGAGTCAGAGACTTTTTCCCAGTGCGACAATGGCTAACACAAGGGGACAGAATTTTAAGGTGATTGGAGGAAGGTATAAAGGGGATGTCAGGGGTAAGTTTTTTTTTACACACAGAGTGGTGGGTGCGTGAAACGCACCGCCGGCAGAGGTTGTGGGGGCAGATACATTAAAGACATTTAAGAGACTCTTAGGTAGACACATGAATGATAGAGAAATGGATGGCTATGTGGGAGGGAAGGGTTAGATAGATCTTAGAGCAGGATAAAATGTCGGCACAACATTGTGGACCGAAGGGCCTGTACTATACTGTAGTGTTCCATGTTCTATGTAGTTCAAAATGCTCAAAATCCCTGCAATATTTCGTGATTTGAGGCATTCTGGAAATCTGCAGTGAGAAGCAAACGGTAACGACAATTCTTTCCTCACCTCAATACACTGCTTGATCCAGAAGTGGCTTCCCATGGCCTCCCAGTTTTGGGAACAGGTAATGTACAGCAGCCGATCGTAGACCCGCCGCCTCATGGAGTTATCGAAAACTTCGAAGAACTTGGCCCGAATGTGGGGCTGGCAACACCGCAATCCGGCTAAGAATGCCGGCTCTAACTTCGCCGTGAGCTCGCTGCCGGAGAGGTTCTCATCCCTGCAGTTGACCACAAGCACAGAGGAGTCAATATGTACAGAGCGACAGAGAAAGGCCAAATTGGAATATGTATATGTACATGTGTCTCATATAGGTAGCATCTTAGTTCGAAAAACAGAGCACTAGTGGATACCATTCAGCCCAACAAAGCTGTGCTGGCTCTAATGGAGGCAGAAGACACTGCAGATGCTGGAATCTGGAGCAACACACAAGACGCTGGAGGAAGTGTGGAGCAGCACCCGTGGAGGGAAATGGAGAGTTGACGCTTCAGGTCGAGAACCTTCATCTGGACTGGTTCTCAAGCCAAAACCTCGACTGTCCACAGATGCTGCCTGACCCGCAGAGTTCATCCAGCATCTTGTGTGCTGCTCGAAGGCAGTTCTGTCCAAATCATCCCACTCACACACCTGCTCCTTCCCCTCGTCCTGCAGATACCACCCACACTCCCAAATCAAACATTTCATTCCTTTGGGAAAACAGAAAAGGCCCTTTTGTTAGAAACTTAAGAAACACAAAAATAAGAAGGCCATTCATCCCTTCAAGACTGTACAGTTGTGCAACTAGATTGTGTCGGTCTGTTGTACAAGACATTGGTGAGGCTGCATCTGGAACAGTGTGTTCAGTTTTAGTCACCCCGCTATAGGAAAGATGCCATTACGCTGGAAAAAGTGCAGAAGAGACTTACGAGGACTCGAGGGACTGAGTTACAGAGAGGTTGAGCAGGTTGGGACTTTTTTCATTAGAGCACAGGAGAACGTGAGGTGATCTTATGGAGGTGTATAAAATCTTGAGGGGCATAGCTAGGATCAATGCGCTCACTCTTTTTCCCAGGGTTGGGGAATGAAGAACTAGAGGGCACAGGTTTAAGGTAAGAGAGGAGAGATTGAGTAGGAACCTGAGGGGCAACTTTTTCCAACTTGGTTAGTATATGGAATGAGCTGCCAGAGAAGGGAGTTGAGACAGGTACATTAACAACATTTGAAAGGCACTTGGGACAGTTACACGGATCGTAAAGGTTTGGAAGGATATGGGCCAAACACAGGCAGATGGAACTAGCTTAGATGGGAATCTTGGTTGGCATGGACCAGTTGGGCTGACAGGCTTGTTTCCATGCTGTATGACTCTAACCCTTTGCCCAACATTCTTTGATACTCTTACTTGCTAAAATCCTGTCAACTAAAATCTTGGAAGTTTCAAATGACTCTGGTGTCCACAGATATTCCTTCTGGTGGGTGAGGTGGATACATGTTGGGAATAGAGAATTGTACAGGATTCCCAAATGAGAAATATTTTCTCTGTACAGACCCTATTAATTCCCTGTTTCAGATTCAAGAGCCTACACTTATCAAACCCACAACTTAACAAATGCAGTGAATTAAAAGCCAAAATTGTGGAATTAGTTCTCATAATTTAACCCATTAGGTCCTGGATGTCTGCTGAAGCTGAGCTGTAATCCCCTCCAAGGAAAATGTACCCTTCACGAGTTGAGATACCCTTTGCCGTCAGCCATTTGAGAAGATTAGAGAAAATAGTGCAAAGCAATTATCTGGTTGTTTCAATTTGCTAAGAAATATGGGGAGCTTTGACTGCACTCCTGCTAAACCAGTTCTTCTTCGACCTGCAAAGCAAGCAGAAGGGACCGATAATCAGCTGGCATTATGCAGTTCCAGGCCAAAGGTCTATACCCAGGAGGGCCGACCTGCAGAAATAACAGCCCAGGAGTGAAGGAGGAGCGGAAGGAATCTGGAGCAAAAATAAATACAGATATCGAGAAAATAGAAAGTCACCAAAGGAAGAATTAAGATAGAAATCAATAAAGGTGGGACAGCGAAAGGGGTGGGGGAGGGGGAACAGAAGGAGGGGCAAGGTGAGGGGGAGGTCAGAAGGAGGGGTGGGTGAGAGAGGGGCAGGAGGAGGATGAAAAGAGGGGAGTTGGTGAGGGGTCAGAAGGGGCATGGTGGGGGGGCAGGAGAGGGGTGGAAGTGAGGGGGCGGGAAAGGGGAAGGGGTGAGGAGGGCGGGAGGTGATGGGAACAAAAGGGGAGGTGAAACCTGGGGGGGGGGGGGGGGGCGGGGGGGAGGGTGCAGGAGGGAGAGAGAAGAAAGGGCCAGGGGTGAGGAGAGGGGGAGGAGGGGCAGGAAGGGCGTGGGTGAGAGAGGCGTGGGAGCAGGGGGGAAGGGACAAACAAGGGGTGGCAGGAGCAGAGGGGCAGTGTGAAGGAGACAGGCGCACAAGGGGGTACTGAAGAGAATAAAGAAACCAAATGGATACCACGTTCAGTCAGAAACTGAAACTGGCTCTCTTCCATCATAGTATCATGTGCCAACATGATCCCTACCAGAGCACACGGGATTTAAGAATTTTTAAAGCTGAACTTTTAACGATGTTTGAAGACATGAAACGTATCATCTCAGAATATTTTAGTTAGCAGGTCCTCCTCCTCCCCCACATCTGGAATCCATGCTGATCAGCACATGAAACAGCAGGCACCACAGTGCACCAGCAAACCTACTGGGGAGGTTGCACACCTTGAACAGTGAATTAGCATTTATAAAATGAGATTTCCTTTCATTAGTTTTAAGATGGATTTCAAAAATAAATTTACATTTCCTTCACTGCCAATCTAGTTAAAAAGAAAATGTGAAAAAGGTGATCCTGTATGCTGGCACTTGGGTAACCTTGAGTTTTATTAAATAAATTACTTGCTTCTAAAAGATAAACTATTGTGCTCAACAAAAATGAGTATAGAAAACCACACAAGCCATTTTGCTTTTTCAATTGAAATATAAACAGCGTGGACCTCCCAAGAGTGTAGTGCAAAGACAGAAGTGTGCAAACTAATGAAATGTAATTTTTGATTAATTACTACAATTACCTATAGACATAGTTAACGAGGTCCAAGAACTGAGCATTTAATTCAAGGTCATCTGGAAACCGTTTTTCAATGTAGGTCATCATTTTAACCAGTAAAATGGACTTCTCCCTCAGCGTAGGTGTCTGCATAGAAAAGAAAAATTATTCATCTTGCCAGTGTTTCTACACATCTCCCCCCACCCCCCCAACAACCCCTTCTTCTCACCCTCCCCAGACCACCAACGCTGCCCCCAATCCTCAAGCACTTGCCCTCCAAGGGCACTCCCAAAGACATCAGGTTCATCCTTTGAGCAAAGAGGTTGAAACATACAAGTCAGGGCAGGGGAGACGCCGTACTGTTTACCCTGCCTGGGGTTACCTCATTGCACTGTGCAATGAATTGATCTGTACAAATGGTATACAAGACAAGCTTTTCACTGTACCTCAGTATATGCGACACTAATAAACCAATTCCAATGTCTAAAACCAGAGATCTCAAAGTAAGTGATCAGCCACTGGGGTCGGAGACAAAGAAAAAAAACTTGTTCGCCCAGAGTGTGGTGAACTTTGGAATTTTCAACCCCAAAGGGCTGTGAAGGTTCTGTTACCGAGTGTATTCAAGACAGAGAGTGCTGGATTTTTATGTTAGCAGATGCAAGAGATCTGGGCTGGTGTAGGAAAGTGACAATGAGGTAAAAACATGAGCTATGATCATATTGAATGAAGGAGCAGGTAGAAGTGGCCGCTTCTCCGTGGATTGTCACCTTGTCGTGGTGGAGAAGCTTGTGTGGTCCTGAGATCCCAAGAGCGATGCCGTCTCAAGCTATGCTCCTGGTAGGGTCACCCATGGCGGTAAGGTCAATGGTGAGGTCCCTGACAAAGAACAATCCAACCAAGACCTCACCGGTGGAACAGGCGGACAAAGTTACTTCGAACTCAACAGCTGTGAAGGCGGATGAAGGCTGCAACAGACCCATCAGCTCCAATCGTCGTGGTTTCCATGCCATTGGAACCAGTTGGTTGATTTGTGAAGTGTCATGTGCTTTTTGTAGTGCAACATCAAGTACACATTAAACAAATACACGCACAGGCGTCTTCGCTCTGTGGGCTATCAACAACCAAAGCCCCATCTGCCATCTGGAACTACCTGCCCTGAATGTGGAAGAACTTTCAGAGCCAAGATTGGACTCACAAGCCACTTGAGAGCCCATAAATAGACCAATGGAACGAAGACCATCATCCTCGACCTCGAGGGATAGCCACGACGATGACGAGAAGTGGCCGGTCTTTTTTCCCCAGGATTGGGGAATCGAGAATTAGACTGCATAGGTTTAAGGTGAGAGGGGAGAGATTTAATAGGAACCTGAGGCAACTTTTTTTTTACAAAGAGGGCGGTCAGTAAATGGAATGAGCTGCCAGAGGAAGGTACAATAACAGCTTTTAAAAGACAGGTACATGGATAGGAAAGGTTTAGAGGGATATGGATCAAATGCTGGCAAATGGGACTAGCATCTTGGTCAGCATGGACCAGTTGGGCCAAAGGGCCTGTTTCTGTGACCTGCTCCTGCTTCTTATATTCATTTATGTTCCACTTCAAACAACAGATTCCAAATGCACAAGTTTAGGAAATAGGAACAAGAATAAAAACATCACTGCAAACAAAAAAGAAACTGGTGACAGGCAGGAGGGCAGAGTATCGTTAGCTCAGTGTCAAATCTTTGGGTCACCCTTGAATCAAGGGTGTGATTCTAGCACTGGTTATCAGTGAAGCCTGCCCTCGGCTGATCTTTTTTTTCAAATATCACATTCAGCATCAGGTGAAGGTCTGAAACACCAGTGTCTCACTGGAAGGGGTGGGTGGGGAATATCAGTATGCAAAATGTTATTTGCAAAAGGAAATTAATAAGCATTAAGCTCTTCCTTGGTAAATAAAGTGAAGCATTAAAATGAAGAGGTTTTCAATGCTACCAGCACTCAGGTAGGTCAAAATGCAGAACATTGCAAGCACTTGTGTCACAGAGGCGCAAGCTTGCATCAAATGGCTTTGTATCAGATGCAGCATAACTGCAGTGCCTGAAGACCAAGAAAAAAACTGCAGATGCTGGAAATTTAAGATGATAAACAGACAAATGCTGGAAACACTTGGAAGAAGAGGCAGCATGTGTGGACAGAGAAACAGTTAACATTTCAGGTCTGCAACCTTTTTGTCAAAGTTAGTTTTGTCAGTTAGTCTTACGTAGCAGAGAAGGTGGGAGAGGGATGGGTAGAAAAGGACAATATCTCTGATAGGGCGAGACCAAAGGTACCTGTCAGAGGGACTCTCTCTGCTCTACCCATCTCCATTCCCGTCCTCCACATTACCTTTTAGCTAAAACTTGTTTTTTTCTTCAGTTCTGATGAAGGGTCGCTGAAATAAAACATTATTTATTTCTCCCTCCACAGATGCTGCCTGACCTGTCGAGTGTTTCCAGCATTTTCTGCTTTTATTTCAGTATAACTGCAGTCCAGTACAAAAAGGTAAATTTAAACTCTTTCAGTATCAGTGGATTACATGAGAGCTGCGTAACGATACTACACTGGCTGCTGACATCAGCTCTTTGCATTGATTAAAATCTAACTAGCATTAAAATCTGTTTGTAAGTCCAAGAGAATCTGCAAGTTTAAAATCAGAGGGCCAGTGTACCACAAAGGCATGGACATTTACAGCACAGAAGCTGCTAGTCCACCCATTGTGTCCAGACTGGTTCAAGACACCCAACTATTGTTGGTAAACAGACTTTCCAGCTCTCAGCCTATCATCCTGTAGGTTCCAGCACACCAAGTGCTCAGTCAGATATTGTTTTTTTTCAAAAAATAATGCAAAGACAGTTTCTGCCCAGTCAGACACTGAGATCAAGAACCTTAGCACTCTCGGGCAGCTCAGTGGCACTGGTAGGACAACTGCTGCCTTCAGCCAGAGACCTGATCCCTGGCACTGTCTATGTGGAGTTTGCACAATTCTCCCTGTGAATGGATGGGTTTCCCCCAGGTGCTCCGGTTTCCTCCCATATCCCAGTCATGCAGGATAGTAGATTAATTGGCTGCTGTAAATTGCCCCTAGTGTGTAGATGAGTGGTAGAATCTGGGGGGCAGTTGATGGGAAGAATAGAAGAATTGGGATTAATGTAAGATCAGTGTAAATGCAGAGAAATTGCATTGAGTTGTGGACACAGCTCAGCACATCACAGAAACCAGCCTCCCCTCCATGGACTCTGTCTACACTTCTCACTGCCTCGGTAAAGCAGCCAGCATAATCAAAGACCCCACCCACCTCGGACATTCTCTCTTCTCCCCCCTCCCATCAGGCAGAAGATACAAAAGCCTGAAAGCACGTACCACCAGGCTCAAGGACAGCTTCTATCCCGCTGTTATAAGTCTATTGAACGATCCCCTAGTACGATATGATGAACTTTTGACCTCACAATCTACCTTGTTATGGCCTTGCACCTTACTGTCTGCCTGCACTACACCTTTTCTGTAACTGGAACACTTTATTCTGCATTCTGTTATTGTTTTCCCTTGTACTAACTCAACGCACCATTGTAATCAAATGATCTGTATGGATGGCATGCAAAACAAGTTTTTCCACTGTACCTCGGTACCTGTGACAATAAAAAATCAATTTACCAATTAAATGAGTGGTTGATGGTCAGTGTGGACTTGATAGGCCCAAGAACTGCTTCTGTGTTGAATCCCTCCATGACTCTAAAAATATTTTTCTTCAATGCCCCTGTAATCCGTCCAAAATAAAATGACCTAACTCCATGCCCTCTGTTACTGACCCATCAGCCTGCAGAAATAGCCTACATCTTACTCCATGCCAAGACGGCCAACTTCCAGTCTCTCAACTCCACCTGGCCCTGCCCCTATCGTTCCCACTGTTAAATCCTGCCCTTCTGCCTTTAGACATCAACTTCTCCAGTTCCCTCTTTGGCAGCCTTCCACCCTCCATCGACATCATTAAGTTCAAAACAGCTGCTCAGATGTCACTTTGCAACAAATTCTCATTGACTTGCACTGCATCCCCAAAGCAATGACCTTAGATACAAAAGCTTGAAAACACATACCACTAAACTCAAGGTCAGCTTCTATCCCACTGTTATAAGACAAATGAATGGACCTCTTGTATAAAATAGATGAACTCCTGACCTCACAATGTCATGATGATGATGATATCTTTATTAGTCACATGTACATCGAAACACACAGTGAAATGCATCTTTTGCGTAGAGTGTTCTGGGGGCAGCCCACAAGTGTCACCGCACTTCTGGCACAAACATAGCATGCCCACAACTTCCCAACCCATACGTCTTTGGAATGTGGGAGGAAACCCACGCAGACACGGGGAGAACGTACAAACTCCTTACAGACAGTGGCCGGAATTGAACCCGGGTCGCTGGCGCTGTAAAGCGTTACGCTAACCGCTACACACTGTGCCTGCACTGGTACTGTCTACCTGCACTGCACCCTCTCTGTAACTCTAACACTTTATTCTGCACTCTGTTATTGCTTTTCCCTTTGTACTACTCTGATGATGTAGTTTTGAAATGCACTATATAGATGGCATGCAATACTAAGTTTTTCCACTGCATCTCGGTACATGTGACAATAATACACCGATTTAAATTTAACCCCCTCCCCCCCGACCTCGATGTTAACTTAAGTTTATGTTAACTTATGTTTGTCCTTATCTTCTAATGCACTGTGCTGCTGCTACTGTAAAAAGCTAATTTTCATGGCATTTATACCCTGTGTATGTGTGCCTATGACAACAATAAACTTGAAGGCGAACTCTGCAACGTCCTACACCCCAGCATCCTCTCCCACTTCTTCTGCCAGTGGCTTTTTTTTTGCATTCCCCCCCTCCCTCCCTCCTGCTTCACACTCCAATTGCAAACACAGGTCTGGAGGATGCAATTCTGTAATTCTCAAACTGTCTCCAACGACAAAATTAAAAACACTCCCGAAAATTATTTCAGCTCCTTCACTAATTCTGGCTCAACATGTATTTACTTCTTTTCTCCTACCCAATCCACGAAGTGTCCCGAGATGTTTTACTGCACTGAAGAAGTTATATAACTGCTGGTTGCTACTTCTAGATGGATGTTGGATGCAAGAGTCAGCAGTGTGATGCAGATTGAATTGGATCCCTGGTCTGAAACAAATTTAAACCAAAAATTAATTTGGTTATGTTTAATGAAAAGTTAAATCCTCATGAACTCGCAATTGCATTGCCAAGAGACAATGTCTTGATCGCGAATGATGACTTAATGTCAGAAATTTTACTTCTGTCCATTTAATTATTCATACTGGATCAGAATCTATTTTAAAATATTAAAGCACAAAATATGTTGTAACTTGCAATTTGCAAATGTTAATGAGCCTACATTCATTTCTCATGCACTAAGCAATGAAATTGATGATAATTTATGCTTCGGTCAGGAATGCTGATTAAGGGGGAAGTAACTTGGTCTACTGTTAGTCAGCACTTGGAGCGTAATGGGTTGTAAATTCATTGCATGGTGAGGTGCTGGGGAACTTGAGCAACCAGTCATGATTCCCAGCCTGTTCTGCATTGGAGACAGTGGAACTGGGGCCAACTTCAGACTTTTGTTCACGCTGTATCCAGGCTAGAGTTGGGTACCAGTGGGAAATAAGGTCAGGAATGGTTTCCACAATGAGGGTGAATAAGTGATAGGTACAGAGACATTCGCTTGCCATTAATCATTGGTCGATGAGTTAGAGAGTTGGCAAGTGCTCTTAAGGTCTCTGAAAGAATAAACATATAGAAACATAGAAAACCTACAGCACAATTCAGGCCCTTTGGCCCACAAAGCTGTGCCGAACATGTCCCTACCTTAGAAATTACTAGGTTTATCCATAGCCTTCCATTTTTCTCAGCTCCATGTACCTATCCAAAAGTCTCTTAAAAGACCCTATCATATCCGCCTCCACCACCGTTTCCAGCAGCCCATTCCACACACTCACCACTCTCTGAGTAAAAAACTTACCCCTGACATCTCCTCTGTACCTACTCCCCAGCACCTTAAACCGGTGTCCTCTTATGGCAACCATTTCAGCCCTGGGAAAAAGCCTCTGACTATCCACACAATCAATGCCTCTCATCATCTTATACACCTCTATCAGGTCCCGCCTCATCCTCCGATATCTTTATTAGTCACATGTACACTGTAACACACAGTGAAATGCATCTTTGCATAGAGCGTTCTAGGGGCAGCCCGCAAGTGTCGCCACGCTTCCGGCGCCAACGTAGCATGCCCTCAACTTCCTAACCCGTACGTCTTTGGAATGCAGGAGGAAACCGGAGCACCCAGAGGAAACCCATGCAGACATGGGGAGAACATACAAAACTCCTTACAGACAGCGGCCAGAATTGAACCCGGGTTGCTGGCGCTGTAATAGCGTTACGCTAACCACTACACTACCATGCCTGCCAATAAACATAGAATAAGCACAAGAATCGGCCCTCTAACCCACAATGTTGTACCAAACTAATTAAACTAGTAATTAAATGCCTAACTAAACAAATCCCGCCTACACGATGTCCACATCCCTCCCTTCCCTGCACAGTCATGTGCCTAAAACTGGGAAAACATCTTGTGCTTTACATAGGAAGCAACCATCGAAGTTCTTCGTGTACATTTGGACACAATGGGCCAGATTGCCTGACCAGTATTTATCTGCGATAAGGCAAGCATTGAAGATTCATTCTCTAACCTTGCAAACTTCCAGTCAAACTAGTCACCTGTCACATGGCTGGGAACTTGGAGTCAGCACACTTCCGTGTTGGTGGACAGCCTCATTAACTGGCAACCCAGGCGCTGTAAAGACTTTTCAGCGTACCCAAACTGCAGAAGGCCAGAGACCTCCAGCAGAGTGAGACGTCAGAAAGGAACTGGAGCTTCTGTCACAGCCTGGTATCTGGGGAATGTAGGCAGGTAGTTGTGGAGTAGAGTCAAATTTACAATGGGGAGATGTACCACTGAACCTTTTAAAGCTGCCTTTATTAGTAAAGGGAATTGGGCAGAGACCAGATAAAGGAAATCTGCAACTTGGTCTTTAATTCCCGGTGTCTAATCTTCAACTTGTGCCAAAAGAACACGACAGTGATTTCAGTCATTACAAATTTTAAAAAAAAGCTAATTATAACTTCCACAAAGAGCAAAGCTGGTTTTTGAGGTGCTTTCTATTAGAGTCATGGATAGATACGGCATAGGAACAGGGTCATTGGGATCATCAAGCCACCCTAACTTATTTTATTCTCCCCACATTCCCATCAACTCCACTCACCAACACACTAGGGGCAATTTACAGTGGCCATTTAACCTACCAACCTGCAGGTCTTTGGGGTGTGGGAAGAAACCAGAGCACCCAGTAGAAACCCATGTCATCATAGGGAGAATGTCCAAACTCCACACAGACAATCAGAGGTCAGGACTGAACCCGGGTCATGTGGACTGTGAGGCAGCAGCTTTACCAGCTACGCCACTGCATCACGCATTGCAGAATGCCTGAATTTCAACACCCAACAGCAGATCAGTCGACCAACAGGCACTGCAAGAGAACTTCTGTTCTTCCAAAGGACATTCAAATAAGCTCGTAAATGATACCAGTACATTGCTAGGTTGGGGAGAAATGCCATGCGTGGTTAACGGTACAGTAACAAAAATAACAATGATGTTGGGAAACAGCTCCTGGTACATTAATAATGATTGGAACAGTCAGTCAGTGTGGTTACAATGCATTAGTAGATGCTAGGACTGTGTACGTTACAACCTTTCAATGCGGTCTCAGAGTAATTTTCTGTTCTCCCATTCCCACCAATATGCTGACATTGTGGAATGAGTGTCAGTTTCAATAATCAGAAACATAAGACTCAGTTAAGTAATTTGCTTCAAGAAATATCACAAAATGTGGTCAAGATGTTGTGAACTATAAAACATGACATCATCTTCCACCAATTAAGTGTTATATTGGAAGTGCACGAGCCACTTATAGAAAATAACAGCTTAAACCTTAGGGTTCCACATTCTGATGCAGCCTTGGTTAATCTGCTACACATAATCCTGTAATATTCAATAAATATAAAGATTAATTTATATATTCTTATTGTTCACATAATCAGCAGAAGGATATTTGGTGGCATATATATTAAAATTTCCGATTAATATTATCAATTACTTTTAAAGATGTTTTTGGTGAGCTCTCATTAATTCATGGCATCACACAGCACGGAAACAAGACCACTCAGCCTAACGAGTCTGTGCTGACCCATGTAGGATTAATGCAAATAGGTGCTTGATGGTTTGGCTCAGACACGGTGGGCTGAAGGGCCCGTTTCCATGACTCTATGACCTCCACATTATTCAGATAGGTCGAGAAGGAAATGGGTCAAATGCGAGCAAATGGAACTAGCCTGGGTGGGCACCTTGGTCGGCATGGATGAGTTGGGCCGAAGGGCCTGGTTCCGTGCTGTATTACTCTATGCACATTTGGATTCAATATAACTTATGACAGAACCTAAAGAATTCTATAAATGACTGTAGTCAAATCACTCTACCTTAGATTTCAATTGTATGCACCCCCACCTGTATTGTTCTCACCTGGTTTACAGCCATAGGAGAATTGTTCTTCACCCACTCCTCCACTATCTTCACCACGGCCCTCAGAATTTTGGCATCAGGTGATTTCTCAATGAGAGAGGTCAGGATGACTTGAATGAAGTTCTTCCTCATTTCCATGCTCATTACAGCAAGTCGAGTTTTCACAAGCTCCAGACTTAGCATGATCAGCTCAATAGTGACTGTGTGAGAGAGAGGTGCATTTCCACATGTTAATACAACACAGGAAAAGTAGCACATCAGATTCCAAGAGCCCCACTTTAACCTACAGCCACACTAAGTTTGACATTTTAGAACCTCGCCAACTACAGATATTCATAATTCTATGTATAATGCTTCTCGCAACAGAGGGACATGTACATCTTTCACCACATGAATTTGAACAAGATACCTGCTTGGAGCACCATCTAGTGACATTATGATGATCAAATTCAGCGAGCATCATTGCTTTATTTTGTCTACAGAATGGAGGCATTGCCGGCAATGTCAGCATTTATTGCCCCATACCCAATCCCTCTGAAAAGGGTGAAGTTGAGCTGTCTTCTTAAACCATAATGGTCCAGCTGGATTATGTGCACCAAAATTAAGTTGCAGCAAGGCTATTTATTAAATGTTGAATGAAAGCAGCATAAAGAGTATATTAAAGAACCAGTATAATGCGGTAGTCAGGTATGAAAGCCAATTCCAGCTGCAATAAAACTAATAAGTTCCAAAACCCTCAGCCAAGAATCACCTCACATCTCAAGTTCCAGTTTACTGCAGAGCCAAGTGCCCTCCTGCGGACTTTACTGAGTTGAATGGAGTCTTTAAATGCCACAACTGAAGGATAATCAGACCAAAATCGAGCATGTGAAATATATACGGAACAATGACCAGGAACCTGGGACAATCAAGTTGATTTTAGTATTGATTTTATAAAGCTATGCAGCACAGAAATGGGCCCTACAGCCCAACTGGTCCATGCCGACCAAGATGCCCCATCCATGCTAGACCCATTTGCCAGTGTTTGGCCCATAACCTTCTGAACCTTTCCAATCCATTTACTAGTCCAAGTGTCTTTTAAAAGTTGTTATTGTACCTGCCTCAACCTCTTCCTCTGGCAGCTCATTCCGTAAACATACTATCCCTTGTGTAAAAAAAATTGCCCCTCAAGTTCCTATTATATCTCACCCCTCTCACCTTAAACCTATGCCCTCCAGTTCTCGATTCCCCAACCCCAGGGAAAAGACTGAGCACATTCACTCCATCTCTGCCCCTCATTTAAAAAGCGAGAGGGAGCAGAAAAGGTGGAGGACATTTCAGAAGATGGGGCCAGATGGCAGGAGACAGGCTGGCCACTGAGAGGCGAGAGGATACGCAAATGTGCATTTAGTGAAGTGAGAGTCGGGAGGGCTGGAAGAGGTTACGGATTCAGGCCTCGACTTCCCACCTCCCCCCCCCCCCCCCCCCACCGTCTTTTAATTGTTCCTTTTATTCTATTTTCTAGGCAGAATGCAATTTGTGTGCTGAAGGCTCAGCATTGGAGTTTTGACATTAAACGTCATTACAAGGTAACTTTTCAGCTGCTTCAAGGTTGGGGCTGCTACGATAATTGCAATGCATGGTAATGAAACACAAAAGCAAATTAGCACTCTGCAGATTAAATTGTTGGTTAGACATTTTCACACTTTTGGCCCAGAAACACAAATTAGTGACTAAATGCAATTGCGTTCATTTTGCAGCCACAAGGGCACCATGTCAATGCAACCATTCTTCAGAAATGCCAAGTCAATTACTGAGATTGCTGCCAATCCCTCATCAAGGCATCTTTGGTGCACACCTTTAATAGGGAGCTGCTTCCTTTGATCCACTCAGAAAAATGAGTTTTTCAAAACCAATAAACTTCATTGCGATACAAGGTTTGTACCAACGAAAGAATACTCATGACTGTGGGTAGCATGATGCTGGCTGTGGATCAGAGGGGTGGAGGGTGTTGCACAGAGCAGAGTCCTGCAACAAGACTACACAGATCTCCCAGCCGTTTGCCGCTTCTGCAGCTGGAAGAGACCGTCTACCACACGTACGTGGAGTGTGCAAGGCTGCAGCTCCTACTTGCATATCGGAAGGGGTTGTTCCTTGCTTTCTGGTTAAATTTTAGCCCCACCTTCTTAGTATTTGGTCACTCAGTGCTGGGGGGGGGGGGGGGGGGGGGGGCACGGAGGAAGATGTTGTGGTAGCCTTGCTCCTGGGCGTGGTCAAGCAGGCTATCCGCAGGTCATGGAGGGAAGCGGCTGAGGGCTCCACCCAAGCTGACTGCCTGGCAATCTTCCGGAGGCATGTTTGTGCCCAGGTACACCTGGAAAAAGAACACGCAGTGCCCAGGAGCACCATGGAGGTGTTCTGGGACAGTTGGGTACCAAAGAGATTAAATTGTATCCTGGATCAGGATGGAGATATTTTAATTTAGCTGCTGTTTAGTTATTGTTGTAGTTGGTCGTGACTTGTTCCCATGTTGTAGTATGTATAACCTTGCTATTGTGGAAAAAGAAAGCTGTGGGTCAGTGGGTAGCAGTCACACATCTGAGGCAGCAGTTTGTGATTCAAGTGTTCCTCCAGCAGATAAAAGCTCTCCCTGATTCCCAGTATCTAGGGCGCTGCACTGTCCGAGCAATTGTCTTTCAAGTGAAGACACAAGAGAGTGCAGACACTGGAATCTGGAGCAACACACAAGATGCTGGAGGAACTCAGCAGGTCAGGCAGCATCTGTGAAGGGAAATGGACAGTTAATATTTTGGGCCAGGAGTCCAGATGAAGGATCTCGACCCGAAACACTGACTGTCCATTTCCTCCAGTGGTGTATTTTTTGCCTTTCAAGTGAGATTTCAATACGATGGCTCATTGATGGACCAAGTAGAGCTGTTGTCCAACAGCTCCAGTGACCTGGCTCAATCTTGACCTCCGGTGCTGTCCGTGTGGAGTTTGCACGTTCTACCTGTGACTGTGTGGATTTCCCCCGGGTGCTCTGGTTTCCTCCCTCATCCCAAAGACATGCAGGTTGATGGGTGAATTGGCTGCTGCAGATCGCCCCTGGTCCGCAGGTGAGCAGTGGAATCTGGGGTGGGGGTCAGCATTGGATCGATGCAAATGGGTGTTTGGTGGTCAGCACAGACTCAGTGAGCTGAAGGGCCCTTTTCTGTAAGGTAGGTCTCATGTTACGAGTCAGGTTGCTATTTGGTGAATGTCCTTTTAAGGCACCTGGACAGTAGAGTAGCAGTGTGTGTGTGGTGTTATCAAGACAGCAAGACTATAACAACGTGCTGGCTGTTTTGCATGTATGGATTTTTGGGGCAGACAAGTGGAGTCCACTTTGTCGTTAACCTGTAGTGGGAAACAGGTATTTCTGTGGGCGGCCACGTATCAAATGCCTTCAGGGTGGCAGGTACTTCAGAACAAAGCCATGGAGATCATCGGAGATTGAGGTGTCGTACGGGTTCCATCGTGGAACATGTGGATTTCATAAATTCTCTCTACATTCTCTCTTCAGTCAACAGTGGTTTTGCAAAAGCCTTTGCACACGTTTCACCTTATGACTTGCTGAACCGGACTTTGAGAACTATTCCTAAACTTGGAGTTTGGGAATTTGCCACACACACTTCGAGTTTATTAGTTTTGGGGATTATGTTTGATATCTAACGTTTTTACTTTTATTATTATTACAAGTAGTTATTAATAAAATAGTTCCTAACACTGATACATGGCTGGTTGTGTTTCTATTGTTGCTGGTACGTAACACTCAAAGAGGTAAAACCGAGACCCATCAGGTTAGAGGAAAAAGATTCCATAATGCAAAGTCAAAGAGCTGGGGAATCATTCCTGGTTGATATTTTTCCCTCAACAAAACATCACTGACAGATAGACAAGTCTGTCACAATGCTCTGTGTGGCAGCATACTACACCACACTGCCTGCTATGCTTTGCACATGACAACAGTGACTACATGTCAACATTTTAAGAGCCATACAAATTCAAATCTTTCTTTCAAACATTAAACATTGCTGAGAACATTACTTTTTATTAGTACTGTAAAATGCTAATGAAGAACAACCCGTGACATTAAAGGCCCCCATTGCTATGATTGAAGCAGAGAAATGACAGAAACAGCTGCTGGTCAGGTCAGGAAGTTGGGAAGTAGAACAAAGGTGGCAAAACTCTTCCACAAAGCAAAAAAAAACTGCAGTTGCTGGAAGTCTGAAATAAAAATAGCAAATACTGGAAGTCTGCTGGTTCCGAGTACACTCCATATGTTTAATGTGTGTCTGGGGCCAGTTTTCGATCATTTTACTTAGCTGTGCCAAGCTGACCAGCGATACGCTGGAGACAGCTGGAACAGCCACACAAAGTTAGAAACTGATGGAACTACAAAGCAGGTGAAGGAGCATCTGTGGAGAAATGCACAAGGTTAACGTTTCAGGCTAGTGACCGTTTACCTGGAAATGATTAAAGATGAAGATCAAGTTCAAGTTACTTTATTGTCATTCACCCATATGCTATAAAAACACATCGAGGAACGAAATGTCGTTTCCACCAGACTCACACAACAAAGGACACACATAAAACAGAAGACGTACAATAGCCACAGACAAAAAAATTGTGCAAGTATAAATAGTGCAAAAAACGGTATATACCGGATACAAATTTAGTGCAGAGTTAGTGCAAAACCGAGTTGGACGAAGAAAATACAGAACTCAGTGTGTTGTACTAATTGTATAAACATGTTCAGCAGCAGCCGAAGTCCTTATACGCCGTTGTGCAAACCAGGGCTTTTGACACGGCATTTGTCTGAAACTGTCTCCAGGGTATTCAGGAGCCTGACAGCCTGGGGGAGAAAACTGTTGTACAGTCTAGCGGTACCACTTGCCAGACGGCAGTGGGACAAATAGGTCGTGGGAGGGATGAGAGGGGTCATCTATGATTGTGCAGACCTTGCGTGTGCATCGTGTGTTGTAGATATCCAGGATGGAGGGAAGAGGCACTCCAATGATCTTTCCCACTGTACTCGCAATTCTCTGCAGAGACTTACGGTCAGAGATGTTACAGTTACCGAACCAGGCAGAGATGCAGTTGGTCGGAAGGAAGGGGTCCTTGATGTTTGCGCCAGCTCTGATGAAAGGTCATCGACCTGAAATACTGGCTGTTTCCCCCTCCGCAGATGCTACCTGAGTATACAGTATTGTCTGCTGTTATTTCAGATTTTCAGTATTTCCAGGGTCGAGGATGTCTCAGAGTGGCTGCAGAATATTCTCAAGGGGGAGGGTGAGCAGCCAGAGGTCATGGTGCACGTTGGCACCAATGACATAGGTAGCTTTCCTGCTGTGGAAACGTTCTTTGGAGCAGAGTGAGGGAAGTGCAATGAGCGAGTTGCTCAAAGCTCATGAGCACCATCTGCTGGTGTGGGGAAAGGTCCACGCTCCCAACACTAACCAGCTGCTGGCCTTAGAGTTACATACAGCCTGATAACCTGACAATCTACATTCTTATTTCCAGCAGGCAGCCTTTCACCTCTCTGCCTGGGCTTGATCCGATCCCAGCCAGCAGTAAAAGGAGTGTGATAGGGAATGCGTCAAGGGTCAAATCTCAGGACTGTGGTGTCAAGAAAATAATCTAAAGAACTCCAGGAAGAAAAACTATTCAGGTTAAATAACTCAAAAAAAAATTATTGAGCATTTAGCTTGTGGGCATTAGACTGAGGAAATGCCTGGCCCCACATACTTTACCAGACAGGCACGGTAGTGTAGCGGTTAGCGTAACGCTTTACAGCGCCAGCGACTCGGGTTCAAATCCAGCCACTGTCTGTAAGGAGTTTGTACGTTCTCCCCGTGTCTGCGTGGGTTTCCTCCGGGTCCTCCAGTTTCCTCCCACATTCCGAAAAAAGACGTACAGGTTAGGAAGTTGTGGGCACGCTATGTTGGCGCCGGAAACGTGGCGACACTTGCAGGCTGCCCCCAGAACTCTACGCAAAAAGATATATTTCACTGTGTGTTTCGATGTACATGTGACTAATAAAGAAATCTTATCTCTTGCTTTTCATACAGGAGTAACAATAATTGTTGCCATCTCCCACACAGCGCTCTTTCCCAACACACTCCAGGCACACTGACCGGCTCAGTCTTCTTTGCAAGTTCTTCCAACAAAACGTTCTTTTAACAAAACGTTCTTCTGTGTCAATTAAGAATTTACATCATTCCTTTTGCAATTCATTAAAAAAAATCTAAGTAACTGTTTTAAAGAGTTACATGGCAGGTTACTGAATAGCAATCATTTCTTTAGCCTTGCGTCAAAAATAATCCCTGTTTAATGTGTGGTGTGCTGAATCCTTGGGCACTGCAGCAGCAGCCAGGTCAGGGGCACTGTTGCCGGCTCTGCAGCTCAGCAGGGAAGGGTAAAGTCAGGCAGAGCAATAATGATAGGAGACTTGATAGTTAACGAGGCAGACAGGAGATTCTGTGGCCGCGAAACAGACACCAGGACGGTGTGTTGCCTCCCAGGTGCCAGGGTCGAGTATGTCTCAGAGCGGCTGCAGGATATTCTCAAGGCGGAGGGTGAGCAGCCAGAGGTCATGGTGCATGTTGGCACCAATGACATAGGTAGAAAGGGGGAAGAGGTCCTGTGCAGTGAGTATAGGTAGTTAGGAAAGAGGCTGAAGAGCAGGACCTCCAAGGTAGTTATCTGTGGATTATTCCCAGTGCCACGTGCTAGTCAGGGCAGGAACAGGATGGTGGAACAGATGAATGGTGGAACAGATGAATGGTGGAACAGTGGCTGCAGAACTGGTGCAGGGGACAGGGTTTCAGGTTCTTGGATCATTGGAACCTCTTCTGAGGCAGGGGTGACCTGTACAAGAGGGACGGGTTCACCTCAACTCAGGGGTGTGGGAACCAGAGCAGCGGGTCAGAAAGTGGAGGGATTGAGAAGAAGGTAGATGTCAGGGCCAGTAAACACAGGTAATAGACTCGATGGGACAATCAGTTTGAGGTGTGTGTGTTTGAATGCTGGGAGTATTACGGGTAAGGGTGATGAACTTAGAGCATGGATCAGTACATGGAACTGTGATGTTCTGGCCATAACAGAGACTGGGTTGAGAGAGGGACTGGAATAGGTGCTTCATGTTCCAGGGTTTCCATGTTTTAGAAAAGATAGGGAGGGAGTTAAAGGGGGGGGTGGGGGGGGGGGGTGGGGGAGTTGCACTACTGATCAGGGGACAATATCACAGCTGCACTCAGAAGGGACATAATGGAGGGCTCGTCCACTGAGTCTATATAGGTAGAACTCAATAATGAAAGATGCAATCACTCTGATGGAATTATACTACAGACTCCCCCAATAGCCACATGGACATTGAGGAACAGATATGCAGGCAGATTAGGGATAGCTGTAAAACTAATGGGGTTATTGTCGTGGGGGCCTTCAACTTCCCTAATATAAACTGGGACCTCCTTAGTATAAGAGTTTTAGACGGGGCAGAATTTGTTAGGTGCATCCAGGAGGGTTTCTTAAATCAATATGTCGATAGTCCAAAGAGAGGAGGGGCCGTGCTGGACCTGGTGTTGGGTAACAAACCTGGCCAGGTGACCGACCTTTCAGTGGGAGAACAGTCAGGGAACAGTGACCACAACTCCTTAAGTTTTAAGATAGCTACAGATAAGGACAAGTATGGACTTTGCAGGAGGATATTAAATTGGAGCAGGGCAACTTACGAGAGCATTAAGCAGCAACTAGGGAGAATTAATTGGGAATGGCTGTTTTTGGGCAAGTCCATATCTGACAATGTGGAGGGTGTTTAAAGACCAACTGCACAGAGTACAGGACAGGGATGTTCCGGCAAGAAGGAAGGACAAGGATTGCAAGGTAAGAGAATCTCAGATGTCGAGAATTTAGTCAAGAAGAAAAAGGAAAAGTATGTAAAGCTCAGGAAGCTCGGATCAAACAGAGCACTTGAGGATTATAAAGAAGCCAGAAAGGAACAAGAAGGGAATTAGGAAAGCCAGAAGGGGCCATGAAAAGTACTTGACAAGTAAGATTAAAGGAAATCCCAAGGCATTCTATACATACATCAAGAGCAAGAGGATAACCAGGGAGAGGATAAAGGAGAGAACATGTGCTTGGAAGCAGAGGATGTAGGTGAGGTCCTTAATGAGTACTTTGCATCAGTATTTACCAAGGAGAAGGATGTGGAGAATAGGGAGATCAGTGTGGAGCATGCTAATATGCTAGGGCGTTTCGAGATAAAGGAGGAGGTTAGTGTTGGGTCTCTTAAAAAGCATTAACGTGGATGTCCCCAGGACCTAATGGGATATACCCCAGGTTATTGAGAGAAGCAAGAGATGAGACTGCTGGGGCCTTGGCCAATATCTTCATGTCCTCTCTAGCCACAGCCGAGGTCCCGGAGGACTGGCGAGTAGCTAATGTTGTTCCATTATTCAAGAAGGGAAACAGCGATCATCCTGGTAACTATAGACTGGTGAGTCTCACGTCAGTGGTAGGGAAGTTACTGGAAAGGATTCTTAGGGATAGGATTTATGAGTATTTGGAAAACCACAGCCGAATTAGGGACAGTCAGCATGGCTTTTTGCAGGGCAAGTCGTGCCTTTCAATCAAGTTTTTTGACGAGGTGACAAGGGTGATTGATGAAGGTGGAGCTGTGGATGTTGTCTACATGGCGTTTGGCGTAAGGCGTTTGACAAGGTCCCTCATGGGAGGCTCACCCAGAAGATTAAGATGCATGGGATCCACGGTGATCCCATGGGAAAACTTGGGTTGTTTTCTCTGGAGCGGCAGCAGGGAAATCTGATAGAAGTTTATGAGAGGCATAGATAGATACTCTTCCAGTATCTTTTCCTCAGGGTTGAAATGTCTAATACCAGGGGGCATGCATTTGAGGTGAAAGGGGGTAAGTTCAAAGGAGATGTGCGGGGCATTTTTTTTTTACACAGAGAGTGATGGGTGCCTGGAATGCTCTGCCCGGGGTGGTGGTGGAGGCAGATACAATGGGGGTGTTCAAGAAGCTCTTAGATAGGCACGTGGATGTGAGGGAAATGGTCGGATGTGGACATTGTGCAGGCAGAAGGGATTAGTTTAGTTGGGCATTTTATTACTAACGTAATTGGTTCGGCACAACATTGTGGGCCGAAGGGCCTGTTCCAGTGCTGTACTGTTCGATGTTCTATGTTGACCTATCCTAGAATTCAACTATATTCATAATTCACAGCAATTTGCCTCTGTGAAAAAGACTTAACTCTAACTGCATGTTAATTAACACAGAGGAAATTCCACAACCACTAGAAAATAAACTCGTGGGCTATGCAGAGGTTGCTGAATCTCAATGACATCAGCAATTAAAGCTTAAGATAGCAGGAATATCGAATCCTTAGGGCTAGGTATCTCTCGATTGCAGGGAGGGGGATGAAATCTATATAAATAGAGTTTTCAAAACAGCATTCAATTCAATTATTACAACATGAAATTTAGATTTAAAAGCATGTTGGATTTTTACTATCTGTAACATGATAGACTGTATTTGCAATAACTGCAATTTAATTAACACTTAGGGTTGATGTATTACTTGAGTTTGCTTCAGGCACATTAATCCTCTTGCAAACTTGTTTAAAAATCTTAAATTAAATACCTTGTTTTAGAACTGTTAGGGGAGCTTCAATGGTGTTCATTTGCCATTCATCTTTACAAACATTAACTGCCCACAGCCAACCAATCCTCCAATATGTTGATATAAATTGTTCTTCACCCTTTAACCACCACACCCTGGTCAAAATTACCACCACACCCTGGTCAAAATTTCCACCACACCCATAAAGCACTGCTTCATATATTTATCACTGCCTCGGAAAAGCAGCCGACATGATCAAAAGACCCCACCCACCCCAGACATTCTCTCTTCTCCCCTCTCCCATTTTCAAGAACTACACCTCGAGTCTAGCCGTTACTTACACAGTAGGGGCAACCATCGAAAGCATCCTATCCAGACGCATCACAGCTTGGTGTGGCAACTGCTCTGCCTGTGGCCACAAGATACTGCAGAGAGTTGTGGACACAGCTCAGCACATCATGGAAACCAGCCTCCCTTCCATGGACTCTTGCCTACAGTTCTCGCTGCCTTGGTAAAGCAGCCAACATAATCAAAGGCCCCATCCATTCTCTCTTCTCCCCCCTCCCATTGGGCAGAAGGTAGAAAAGCCTGAAAGCACGTACCACCAGGCTCAAGGACAGCTTCTATCCCGCTGTTATAACCCTATTGAATGGTTCCCTGGTATGATAAGATGGTCCCTTGACTTCACAATCTACCTCGTTGTGCCCTTGCACCTTATTATCTGCCTGCACTGCACTTTCTCTGTAACTGTAACATTTTATTCTGTATTCTGTTATTGTTTTCCCTTGTACTACCTCAATGCACTGCTGTACTGAGATGATCTGTACGGATGGCATGCAAAACAAAGTTTTTCACTGTACCTCAGTACATGTGCCAATAATAAACCGATTTACCAATTTAAATAAATTCTGGAATAAAAGCTGGTATCAGTAATGGTGAGAATAAAACAACTGGATTTTCATAAAACCCAGCTGGTCACTAGTTCTGCTGGGAAAGAAACCTGCCAAATTTACATTAACTTGGATGACTCTTAAGTACTTTCTCAAATGTCTCAGCACGTAACTTAGTTCGTGAGCAACTGTGTACAGGGCATGAATGCCGGCCTTGCCAGTGGAACATGCCCCGCGAACAAAAACAACCTCGTCCTTCTACATCATTGTTCTGTGGACTGAGTGGGTGCTGTTCTGTCTGAGGTAAGGCACCTCTCGTCTCATGGCACCATTGAAAAAAGGCAGGAAGTTCTGGTCGCTTGGCCAGCCTCCTCCAATCCTCTAGTGCTGACACACCAGGGTACTTTTAATCTCTCAATTCCATAAATCAGCCACTGCTCCACCTGCTGTTTTGACCAAACTTCCCCTCAAATCTCTTCAGCTCTTTGACTCGTCTATTCGCTGTGTTGACTCATCCCCTTTCGCCACCACCCACCCAGTTCCCTGCCCCCTCTAACGACATAGAAAAATGCCATTCGGCCCATCGAAGCCATGCCAGTTCTCAGAACAATCCCATTCCCCCACCTATTTCCCCGTAACCGATTCTCTCTCACACGCCCATCAACTTCACCCTGATTCTCACACCCACCCACACGTGGGACACTTACAGCAGCCAACCGGCACGTCTTTGGGATGTGGGAGGAAACCGGAGCACCCGGGGGGGAACCCACATGGTCATGGGGAGAACGTTCAAACTCTCCTTCCCTCCGCCATCCATTTGCTGAACTATTGACTAATCTTGTTGTGGAATGAGCTCAAGAGGTGGAAATTATTCCAAGAACTTCAGCTGGCAGAACAACATGTTCCCTTCACTACACAGTTATCACCTTGACAGCAGAAACATACACTTGCGGACTTGTATAATGAAAGCGTGTAAAGTGCTGGCTGATATCTATTTTACCGCTGACGCCTGAACATTTTCAAAAGTTTTCTTTGAGGCAGTACATTGATCCAACATAAAGCCCATGATTCATAAACATCAATGGAAAGAAATCTTGAAGCATACATTATACAGGACATTTTGAAGTATGAAGTGCTTATTATCTTACACCTTTCCACTTTCCCTCTCATCTTCATACCACTGTACAAAATATATATATTGGACTGCAAATCAAAGCAACCTGCTGATAAAAGCAACAGACCGCTCGGGAGCTGAACGACACTTTAGCCCATTTTCCGGGGAAATGTATTCCATTTTATTCACACAAAGCGGTTTAAGGATTCGCTGGATTAAAAATAAAATGAAAAGCATCAGCGTTACCTGTACTAGTTTCGGACGCCCCTGGAGTGGTCTGTGGGTTTAGATGATCTCTCACCATCTTCTGCAGGGAACGCATGAAGACAGAGATGAGGCGGTCGATGTAGCTGGGGTTGTTGCTACAAGCAGACTTCAGGATCATCAGTGTACCTGAAGGTTCAAGGAGCCAAGACAAGGAGCCAAATTAGGGCAAGCCTTAATAAAACACTGCAACAGTCCAAGCACCATGTTTTCAGGTTATGGTAAACTTCCACTAATGGGATTCTGGTGGTGCCGAGCTGGCAGATTTTCCAGATTATCGGATGTTATTCCTATTAATACCCGAACACACCTCATTTGTCTACCTGTACTGCACTTTCTCTGAAAATGTAGCACTATATTCTACATCCTGTTTCTCTTATTACTACCTCGATGTACTAACATGTGGCGTGATCCATCCGGATGGCACAAACAAAAGCTTTTCACTGTGTCTCAGTACATGTGACAATAATAAACCGATACTAATATTTTACCTTTTTTTTTAAAAAACAGAGATATATTAAGCTTTTCAGTTGAACCAGGTGAGTTTAAAGGGAGTGGGAAACGCACAAAAACTCCAGCCACGAACCCACTCATGCTCCTGACCCCTGATGTTCCAGAGCTCAACCCTGGCCCCGGACATACACCTGGCCCGCGACGCGGACCACAGCTCCCAGCCCATGGTGCGGACCACGGCTCCCGGACCACACCTGACCCAAGGCTCCGGATCTTGGCTCCGGCCACATGGTTCACTTGCGCAATTCACGTTCCGGACTACTGGGTGAGCCAGATGCCAGACCGTCAGGATTTCCAAACAACCAAGTGCCGGTTTATTGGAGGTTAACGGTATTAAGGCTTTACAGAGGGTGCAGAGGTTTGCCAGAATGTTTAGGGACTTCAGTCAGGTGGCGACAGAATGCCTTGCTCTTCTTCCCATAACGCCAGAAACTGCTTGTATTGATACCACTCCCTCGCCAACCTCAACCCCCACCCCCTGCAACCAGAGCTGAGGGATACTTAAGGCACAGGAGGCCATTCGGCACATTTAGTCTATGCTGGCCTCTAGAAGAGCAGCACACTCGGTTCTATTCCCCTCCTTTCCTCACAACCCCGTAAAATATTTTCTCTCCCAACCATCTATCCAACTCCCTTTTGAAGCGAGTGATTGATTCTGCTTCAACTAAAAGGCAAGGAATTCCAGATCACAACAATGCTCTGCATTAAGGCATGTCCCACCACTATTTCCCCTTGTATCGTTTGCCCAAAACTTTAAGTCTGCTCCCCTGGTCCTTGAATCAGCAGCGGGTGTGAACAGCTTCCCTCTTTCACACCCAACCACCCCAGCAATGACTTGGCACACCTTTATCAAATCTCTTCTCAACCTTCTTTTCTCTGAGGAGAACAATCCCAGCTTCTCCATCCCGATATCTGAATTCCCTCAGCTGGCTTTCATACACTGGGAATCCAACAGTCTGGCCTTGAGACTCGCTGTTATACCTGCTGGTGCCTTTCAACCATCAGAGACCAGGGCTACGGTCAAGCTGTGGTCATGGACAAGCAAGGCAACACCTTGACCTCAGATGCAGTGGCAAGTTGTGAAACTATAATCAATAGAGTTGGATGACTGAGCTGCCAATATGGACACAAACATCTGCAAGGTTCACCACTGTTCTCTATGGAAAGAAACCTGTCACTTCCTCCCACAACATGGTCATTAATTACAGACACGGACACAATGGGCCAAATGGCCTCCTACTGGGTTGAATTTCCATTTACCCCTACAATCCTCTGGGGTGCACGATAAAAACTCTTTACACATGCTGGGAATAAATAAAATTAAAAGCACCAGCGATGAAAACTTCCTCATTCCATCTCACCCGAGTGCTCGATAACCAAATGAAGATGGTGCTGTTCACAAATAACAGGCAGACTTTGTAACTGCAAAGCATAAATGGCAGCTTGTTGGTCAGCATGGACTCAGCGGGCTGGACTTGTTTCCCTGCTGTACGACTCTATGACATTTCACTTTACAGGCACAGATGTTCCTGCCTCTCAATAGAGATATATTAAATGTACTGTGAAAGGATCAACCTACAGGCTGTGCTTGGATCAACCGGGTGCTAACTTCTATAGGTTAGTGGTCACTGCACATCTCAAGACCTCCATGAGCTCCAGCTCCAAACCTTTCAAAAGTTCAGACACTACAGCCTCTGAAAAGTGGCGCACTTGGAGGGCTCAAATTCTGTAAGATGACAGCTGACAAATTGCCAATTCCAAAACTAAAATTACATCTGCCGCTACTGATCACAATAATTGTCGGTGAAGGACATTTGCCATTTAGAGGAGAATGCAATGTGATCCACTCTGCAATTTCACACCTGCTTTACTGACAGAACTAATTCAGTGTCAGTGTGAGGGATCTGCCAGACCATCAGTGCTACAACAATATTTCTGAGATAGCCAGATGTTCATTGACACACAAGCCCTACAAGGAGCTACTGTTATATTTATACAGCTTAAGTTGTTCGAACCAATCAGATGCCCAATACAGAGTACGTTTAAGCAGATTTAAGTGTACAATTGAAGCCCAATTGATTTACAGCATGACAAGTTCCTTCCGAAGAAAAATACCAGAGAAAAATCTTAGGATGAGGGTTGAAAGTATTTTACTAACCAAGCGATGTCAGTAAATTGAACAAAAAAAGAGCAACAATCGGGAGAAAGTTAACAAAAGAGGGAGAAAATCTAAAACAAATCAGTTAACTGTTAATGGTTGAAGTGGAGACACAAGAGACTGCAGATGCTGGAATCGGGAGCAAAAAATGAGCTGCTGGAGGAACTCAGCGGGTCAGGCAGCATCTGTGGAGGGAGATGGACAGTCGACATTTGGGTCGAGACCCTTCATCTGGACTGAAAGAGCAAAGGAGAGATAGACAGTGTAAAGAGGTGAGGGGGAGGGCTGGGAAGAGATGGCAAGCGATGGCTGGATCCTAATGGGGGGGGGGGGGGGTTGATTGGCAGATGGAGTCAGATGGAGGAGGGAAGGGCAGAGATTGTGACAGGGGTTGGGAGGTGATAGGGCAGAAGATAATGCAATCTGATAAAGGAATCTGAAGCTACACAAAGTAACACTGGTCTGAGAGAATAACAATGGACACTACAGATTCCCCCACTTACTACTGCAGTTCTGCACTGCTATCCTTAAATCTTTATCTTGTTTAGTTGCTCTCGGATTGTGGCATCATTGGCATTCATTGCTCATCCCTAATTGCCTCCAGAGATGAGAGATTGGTAGGACATTACGAGTAGTAGTTAAGAGTAAACTAATCTCAGCAGTGTAGGAACACCATTCCATTTTGTTGGGTGTTGAAAAGGGGTTAGACCCGCTTGAGGGTCATAGTAACTCCACGTTACATAATAGATAACTGAAATATCTTTAACGGTGACTTTCAAATCCAATACAGCGTTCAGTCCATTATGAGACTGTACACCGTCAGAAAGAATTCATTAATGGCCTTAAGCTCAAGACTGCAAGACTATGGAATTTCCTTACAAATGGCATTAAATTAAATCAGAGTAAAGTACAAATCTGCAAAGCAAAAAAAATGATGGAAATGCATAAGATGCCTGTCAATGTTTAAATAGATGAATGTTTAAATAGTGCTTTGGGTAAAAAAAAGTCCCTCATCAGAATCAGTTTGTGCTTTCAGCATTTTACAGGACAACCACCGCAAGTTTTGCAGGTCTGAATGTGAACTCCATTAGACATGGCAGAGGTGTCTAAAACCACAGGGTTTAGGTTTAAGGTGAGGAGTAAGAGGTTTAGAATCAGAATCAGATTTATTATCACTGACTTATATGACGTGAAATTTGTTGTTTTGCGGATGAGAGGTGAATATTGTATCGTACTATAGGGAACCTTTCAATAGTTTTATAACAGTGGGACAGAAGCTGTCCTTGAGCCTGGTGGTACGTACTTTCAGGCTTTTGTATCTTCTGCCCAATGGGGGGGGGGGGGGGGGGGGGGGGGGGGGGGGGGGGGGGGCTCTTTGATGACATTGGCTGCTTTACCGAGGCAGCAATGTAGACAAGAGTCCATGGAGGGGAGGCTGGTTTCCATGATGTGCTGAGCTGTGTCCACAAGTCTCTGCAGTTTCTTGCGGTCATGGGCAGAGCAGTTGCCATGATGCATCCGGATAGGATGCTTTCTATGGTGCATCGATAAAAAAAATTGGTGAGGGTCAAAGGGGACATGCCAAGTTTCTTTAGCCTCCTGAGGAAGTAGAGGCGCTAGTGAGCTTTCCTGGCTGTGGTGTCTACATGATTGGACCAGGACAGGCTATTGGTGATGTTCATTCCTAGGTCCCTCTGTTCCTCAATATGCCCCAAGAGCCTGCAATTCACAGTGCAAGACCCAGCCTCATTAGTACCCCCAAAATGCATCACCTCACATTTGTCTGGATTAAACTCCATCTGCCATTTCTCAGCCCATTTCACCAACACATCGATATCTGTCTGCAGCCCATCACACTATCAACAATTCTGCTAATCTTCGTGTCATCTGCAAACTTACTGATCTTGCCTCCGACATCCAAGTATATCACAAGCAACAATGGTCCCAGCACCAATCCCTGTGGGACACCACTAGCCACAGATATCCAATCACAAAAAAAAACAACCTTCTATCATCACCCTGTGTCTCCTATTGCCTTAAAAGTGAAAGATCCTGAAAAGGATGTGAAAGATACTATATAAATGCAAGCCTTTTATGCCATGAAACAGAAACAATATTGAACGGTTCCCTTATACGATGAGATGGACTCTTGACCTCACAATCTACCTTGTTGTGACCTTGCATCTCATTGTCTACCTGCACTGCACTTGCTCTGTAACTGTAACACCTTGTATTGTTTTACCTTGTACTACCTCAATGTAACTGCACTGTGTAATGAATTGACCTGTACAATCGGTATGCAGGACAAGTTTTTCACCGTACCCCAGTACAAGTGACAATAATAAACCAATACCAATAATCCCAGCATAAATATTGCATTATAATATATTAGTATGCTTGAAGGAATTAAACCGTGCATTTTCTTGGGCACACTATCGGCTGTGAGCAGCTGAGAGATGTCCCGTGGTCATTGAGGGTTAAAAGTCAGCAAACTGGGCCTTTGCAATAGACCACTCCCTTCCCATCCACAGATGGCCTGAGTTAAGCGTCAACAACCAGTGCCCTGATTTCCCCAACAACTTCACACAGTCATCAGACAATAAGCTTACCAGATGCTGTTATAGTTGTGGGCGTGCTATGTTGGCACCGGAAGCATGGTGACACTTGCGGGCGGCCCCCAGAACACTCGACGCAGAAGATGCATTTCACTGTGTGTTTCGATGTACATGGACTAATATAAAGATATTGAATGGACCTCGTGTATAATAAAATGGACTCTTGACCTCACAATCTACCGCATTACAGCCTTGCACCTTACTGTCTACCTGCACTGCACTTTCCCTATAACTGTAACACTTTACTCTGCATTCTGTTATTGTTTTCCCTTGTACTACCTCAATGCACTGATGTAATGAAATGAAATGATCTGTATGAAAGGTATGCAAAACTCAGAGGGTCAGGCAGCATCTGTGAAGGGAAATGGACACTGAGAATGTTCATCTGGTCTGCATGTAGCTGCCCTGACCCAAAACATTGACTGTCCATTTCCCTCCACAGATGCTGCCTGACCCACTGGGCTCCTCCAACAGTTTGCATTTTGCTCCTGAAAGCAAATGATTTTCACTGTACCTCGGTACACGTGACAACAATAAACCAATTTACCACATTTACGCAGGACATATGCTTAAAGTTTAACCCAGAGGAAAGGGCCGTGCCCGACTTACCGAACAACTGATTTGGATTGGCATTTGTTGCTTTCTCGTAATTTGTCAGGCCCTCGTAAATCACTTTCCCCACCGCGGCATAGAGACACTCCAGCTCCTCGTACTTCGAAGCCACGCTTGACGTGCCTGTTTGAAAGCGAGGAATGTGACGCCAGCAGGGTATAGTTTAAAGAATGTTAAAAACTGCGCCAGTTCCCCTAACCCCCAGCGTGTGACCTACTCGGTTCTGTTGGGAAGACGCTCATTAAGCGGGAGAGCAGAGTGTGGACGGCCCGCAACACCTTGTTATTGCCACAGGTCATGCACGCTGCTATCCCTCGCTGCAATGGCTTGAAGCTGCTGAGGATGGCCGAAGACTGGAGCACAGTGAGAAGGAAGCTCAACACCTCCAACCCCGTGCAGATGTTCGCCATGTTTGCTTGACTGGGCTGCTCCTAAAATGGTACAGGTAAGGCGAGGTGGGGGTGAAAAATATTAACAGCAAATGTAAAAGACAACTACTTTAGTACGCAACAAGTTGATCAATGCAATTTTTATTTGCTAGCTGGTTGAAAGTTAAGATAAATCTTGAAAGCAAATGAACACATAGAAGGCTGCAGATGCTGGGATCTGGAGCAAGAAACGAACTGCTGGAGGAACTCAGAGGGTCAGGCAGCATCTGTGGAGGGAAACGGACATTGAGACCCTTCATCTGGACTGCACATTGCCATTCGACAGATGACGGGTCGCAACCTGAAAAGTCGACTGCCCATTTCCCTCCACGGATGCTGCCTGACCCGCTAGGTTCCTCCAGCAGTTTACTGAAAGCAACTGATTGTTTTGGCCTGTCCTTGATGCTGGGAGTCACAGGTCTGATGTGGAACAGGATTGGTCATAGAGAGAGGGGGGGGAGAGAGAGAGAAGGGGGGGAGAGAGAGAGAGAAGGGGGGGAGAGAGAGAGAGAAGGGGGGAGAGAGAGAGAGAAGGGGGGAGAGAGAGAGAGAAGGGGGGAGAGAGAGAGAGAAGGGGGGAGAGAGAGAAGGGGGGGAGAGAGAGAGAGAAGGGTGAGAGAGGGAGAGAAGGGGGGACCGAGAGACAGAAGGGGGAGAGAGAGAGAAGAGGGGGAGAGAGAGAGAGGGGGGGAGAGAGAGAGAGAAGGGGGGGAGAGAGAGAGAGGGGGGGAGAGAGAGAGGGGGGAGAGAGAGAGAGGGGGGGAGAGAGAGAGGGGGGGAGAGAGAGGGGGGGAGAGAGAGGGGGGGAGAGAGGGGGGGAGAGAGAGGGGGGGAGAGAGAGGGGGGGAGAGAGGGGGGGAGAGAGAGGGGGGGAGAGAGGGGGAGAGAGAGGGGGGAGAGAGAGGGGGGAGAGAGAGGGGGGAGAGAGAGGGGGGAGAGAGAGGGGGAGAGAGAGCGAGGGGGGGAGAGAGCGAGGGGGGGAGAGAGAGCGAGAGGGGGGGAGAGAGAGGGGGGAAGAGAGAGAGAGCGCGCTTGGAAAGAGGCCCTTCAGCCCATCGAGTCCACACTGACCATCAACCACCCATTTACACTAATCCTGTTTTATTCTCCCCACATTCTCATCATCTCCCTCAGATTCTACCCCTCACCCACACACTAGAGGCAATTCACAGCAGCCTATTAGCATACCAAATTTGGGATATGTGGAGGAAACCAGAGCACCCGGGGGAACCCCACTCAGAGGGTAAACGAGTGAATTCCACACAGGTAGCACCAGAGATGGCGATTGAACCCAGGTCTCTGGTGCGATGAGGCAGTGGCTTTACCAGCTGCGCCACCCCCTTCTGAAGCAGGCTGCAAGATAGCTTGGTAAAAACAACAGTGCTGGCATTCTTCAGACCTCCCAATTAAATCATCAGGTTCTTCTGGATAGTAACTCCCTATAGCTTCCTAAATGGATTTCTCTTAAATTATTTTTAAAAATACATGCAATTATACCTCATCAAACGTCAATTATATGGCACCAAATGTCCTGCAAGATTAAAGCCTTCCTCATCTAAGCTCTGCGCGAGTACACATTCTGCATAAAAACGTATTAAGTGTAAGTAATTTTTGTAGTGTGTAGCACGCCTCTTGATTACTGCAATCATTGAAGCAGGACGACTCTGAATTTCAAATTGAACCAATACCACTTAGGAAATTCACCGTATATAGCTTTTATTTCATGGTTGAGCCGAGTCAAGAGGGTGACTTTGAGATTATAAAAATTAGAGCAAATCTGAAGGTATCATGTTTTTTCCTCAGGTTTCTTCAGTGAAAGATAAATATCGTGCTCTGAACAGCTCTTGGTTTGTGCCGCAGAATATCAAGGGGCATCAGCAGCACAGTTAGCAGAGCAGCTGCCTCACAACTCCAGCGGCCCAGGTTCGAGCCTGACCTCCAGTGCTGTCTGTGTGAGTTTGCAAGTTCTCCCCGTGACTGCGATTCCCCCCACCCCTGGATTCCTCCCACATCCCAAAGACGTCGAGGTTGGTAGATTAATTGGCCACTGTAAATCGTCCCTGGTGCGTCAGTGAGTGGTAGAATCTGGAGGGAGTTGATGGGAACGAGGAAAATTAAAATGAGATTATGTGTAGGATTAGGGTAGACGAGTGCTTGATGGTCAGCACAGACTCGATGGATTGAAGGGCCTGTTTCCTTGCTGTACGTCACCGTGACTATATTCTGGGATGCTGTAATTTCGCAGCCAGCGCCACTTAAGTAAGGTCATTCAGTATTATGAAGCTAAAGTAGTAAAATTCCCACCTAGTTTAGAGTAAGCAATAACACACTGGCATCTCAATGCGCTGAGGCACAAAGTGACAAGATTGCATCTTTCCCCACAAAGCGAGTTCCTAATCTCAGCCCAGCTGGCTGTGAGTTACTGAACCAAAGCTTGTACCTCCCCAAAGGAGTAACAGGAAGATGTAAATCAGCCATGGAGTTAACCTTGTTTGCTGGCACTATGAACCACTCCATCAGAAGCCTTCTGGCTGTAAAGGCTACCGATTCACCCAGCAAAAGAATAACACACAGCGTGCCAGGAGGGATGCAAATTACATGGAGGGTGACATGGTAGTGTAGCGGTTAGCGTGACGCTATTACAGCGCCAGCTATCGGGGTTCAATTCCCATCACTGTCTGTAAGGAGCTTGTACATTCTCCCGCGTCTGAGTGGGTTTTCGCCGGGTGCTCTGGTTTCCTCCCACATTCTAAAGACGTACAGGTAGGATAATTTGGAGGTTAAAATGGGCGGCGCGGACTCGTTGGGCCGGAAGGGCCTGTTACCACGTTGTAAATAAAATTTAACAAAAAAATTTAAAATTTACATCTTAATGAAGAGTAAAATAAGTAAATAAAAAGCAACAAGTGCGAAGACTCTCATCAACCTCTTGTCATTTTTGATGTTTTAGTGATGTTAGTGATAATATAGTTTATACACAGTGGGTGGTAGATATGTGGAACCAGCTGTCAGAGAAAGAGATTGAGGCAGGTACAGTAGATACATTTAAGAAGTATGTGGACAGGTGTATGGATGACAAGAGTTTAGAGTGATATGGGCCAAGTGCTGGGAAATGGGATTAGCCCAAATGGGATTATTTTGGTCGGCATGGACATGTATGGGCTGAAGGGCCTTTTTCTGTGCTGTACACACTCAATGACTCTAAATCCAATTGTTTTTTTTAAAAGTGTGCTGAACAACATTTTGTTTATTCTTTAAAATAAATTACTGGTTTTAAGCTAAGCATTTGCGGCCATCAACATGAGACCCCACAAACAACTGAGCAAGTCCTTGTGAACACACAACCTCCCACAAACTCGTGAGTAAAATCTCTTTGGACCACATGAGTAAAAGTGTGTGTCTGTGTCTCTGTATCCTAGAAACAATTCAACTGAAACGGCACTTCACCTCACGCTATGTCAATCAATGGCGGGAGCTAACAAATCAGATACAGAATCCCTGCAGATCAAGATAAAAAATGATAAAGAGCACACTGTTACCTTGATGCACATCCCTCTAAAGAGCACACAGTGCAGTAAGTCAGAAATATATTTTAACCATCAGAAATGAAGCTGATAAATTACTTAATCTTTTTGGCTACAGTTTGCGACACTGCTTGTTATAGGCTGGTGTAATCCTGCAAACTGGACTTGGTTCTAGGAAGGAGGTGAAAAATTGATGGTCCCAAAAAATACCAAAAATGCAACACATTAAATCAGTGTGGGTGAAGAGTTAAATCCCCTCACGTTGCCCACTGCACCAGCTACAACTCTACTGTTTGTCCCTCTGTTTCACTGCTCTAAGTATCTTAAACCTGAGCAGACTTTTTCCATGTCATCTACTCTGTATCAATTTTCCACTCGCTTCCAATCCATCAGCAGCCTGCGATCTTGATGTTCTTTGAAGTAATAACCCAGGTTAATTTATCTGCAGTGTTTAATATTGAGCAAAGATAATCTCTTTCGCTTTGCATTTTGTTGTGCAGTAATTTAAGCTACCATGCATCAGAACTTCATCTGAATCTATATCGTTCTTCCCAATAGGTCTGCCCTCAAGAGTGAAAATGGAAAATTTATTTGCAGTGTTTACATATCAGTTACCTATCAAGAGGCAAGCTCGAGTGAGTCCAGGCTGCAAAGTACAGTATGCTGCTCTCTAAGAAGTAGCTCTCTGCAATATTAACTGTTTGCAAAATCATACCACTGTCATTAACAACTTGTCAAACCACTGGAGTTTCAGCTCTGCTTTTGGCCACATATCAGATCGAAGAGCCATCTTCAGGAGGCTAACACATCGCCTGGACAACATTTCTCCCGGTGAACCCGCTGTGTTGGAGGAGTCGTTCACCTGGGATTCAATTGCCACACGTCAGACAGAACAGAAGGCAACATGGTCTCATGCTTAACCAAGAACAATTTAAATCTCTGTTTTACTACCACTTCGCAGGAGACTAGTGTTGTACAGAAAAACAAAACGCATACATTTATATACAAAACTGTACAAATACTGCATACAAAATGCAAAATGAAACAATTACAATATTTTCATGGCTCGTGTGCACATAAAGCATCTGAAGCAAAGGAGTAAACTACAGAAAGCACTTAAACATCAAACCAGACATTTATCCTTTTTAAAAAAAATGCAAGAACAGAAACAAAATGCAATCTTAGCTGTTGGTTTCTCGCCTGATTAACTGGACATGTTAAATCTTGATTGTCAGCACTCGCACTTCAATGTCAGAAATCTAGAGTGACACTTCATTGCAAAACTGGAGAGTACGCCATTTTCCAGGTGATACATTAAGCAGAGGCTTTGCATGCCTGCTCCAAGGGACACAGGAAGTTTTATAGTCTTATTCAAACAGCAAGAGAATCTCCCTAGTGTCAATTTCTCCTCCCTCAAGCAACACAATGAAAATAAATGTCCTGGTCACATCTCTGCGTACAAAATGACTGCTGTGTAATTTAGTCTCCATCATGTATTTACGAATCAGATTTATTATCACTGACATATGACGTTCACCGGAAAGGTACCGGAGGATTGGAGGGTGGCAAATGTGCCCTTATTCAAAAAAGGTAGTAGGGATAGTCCAGGGAATTATAGACCAGTGAGCCTTACGTCTGTGGTGGGCAAGTTGTTGGAAAGGATTCTTAGAGATTGGATCTATGGGCATTTAGAGAATCAGGGTCTGATCAGGGACAGCCAGCATTGCTTTGAGGGGCAGATAATGTCTCACAAGCCTGATGGTGTTCTTTGAGGAGGTAACCAGACAGGTTGATGAGGGTAGTGCAGTAGATGTGGTCTATACGGATTTTAGTAAGGCATTTGACAAGGTTCCACATGGTAGGCTTCTTCAGAAGGTCAGAGGGCATGGGATCCAGGGAAGCTTGGCCATGTGGATTCAGAATTGGCTTGCCTGTAGAAAGCAGAGGGTTGAGGTAGAGGGAGTGCATTCAGTTTGGAGGGCTGTGACTAGCAGTGTCCCACAAGGATCAGTTCTGAGACCTCTGCTTTTCACAATTTTTATTAATGACTTGGATGAGTGGGTAGAAGGGTGGGTTGGCAAGTTTGCAGACAACACAAAGGTTGGTGGTGTTGTGGATAGTGTAGAGGCTTGTTGAAGATTGCAGAGGGATATGGATAGGATGCAGAGCTGGGCTGAGAAGTGGCAGATGGAGTTCAATCCGGAGAAGTGTGAGGTGGTACACTTTGGAAGGACAAACTCTAAGGCAGAGTACAAAGTTAATGGCAGGATTCTGGGTAGTGTGGAGGAGCAGAGGGATCTGGGGGTTCATATCCACAGATCCCTGAAAGTTGCCTCACAGGTGGATAGGGTAGTTAAGAAAGCTTATGGGATGTTAGCTTTCATAAGTCGTGGGATCGAGTTTAAGAGCCGTGAGGTAATGATGCAGCTCTACAAAACTCTGGTTAGACCACACTTAAGAGTACTGTGTCCAGTTCTGGTCGCCTCATTATAGGAAGGATGTGGAAGCGTTGGAAAGGGTGCAGAGGAGATTTACCAGGATGCTGCCTGGTTTAGAGAGTATGCATTATGAGGAGAGACTAAGGGAGCTAGGGCTTTACTCTTTGGAGAGAAGGAGGAGAGGAGACACGACAGAGGTGTACAAAATATTAAGAGGAATAGATAGAGTGGACAGCCAGCGCTTCTTTCCCAGGGCACCAATGCTCAATACAAGAGGGCATGGCTTTAAAGTAATGGGTGGGAAGTTGAAGGGAGATATCAGAGGAAGGTTTTTTACCCAGAGAGTGGTTGGGGCATGGAATGAGCTGCCGGGGGTGGTGGTGGAGGCAGGTACATTGGTCAAATTCAAGAGATTGCTAGATAAGCATATGGAGAAATTTGAAATAGAGGGATATGTGGGAGGAAGGGGTTAGATAGTCTTAGGCGAGGTTTAAAGGTTGGCACAACATTGTGGACCAAAGGACCTGTATTGTGCTGTACTGTCCTATAATCAATTAGGCACTAGAATAAGTGCCTTGTAAACACAAACTGGTTTCATTCCGTTTCCTATACCCTTACCCACCTATTTCAGTTTAAAGTCTCTTCCCAGAAACATTAAACTACCTCTGAAAACGTCATGGCCTGGTGGGGTATTTGCTGCTTTAATTTGCAATAGCCTGTTTATAATTGTAAAATGCATTGTAGAGTGGAGTAAGGGAGGGCTGCTCAAGGTGAAGAAAACAATTACTTAGCAAGATGATCATCTAATTTTGGCATTAATATCCCACACTTGAAGGGATGTCTAGCTTTGGAAGTCAACTGGAAGTCACGAGAAGCGACAACCAGTGTTCATAACAACTTTCTTTCTCCTTCGAAAGATGAGGAATTAATAAGGAAAGCTTTATACCTATCACTTCTCTTGCAAACTCTGCATACAAATTGAATTACTCTGAAGTGTTGTGACTACTGTTACCTCACTCACAGCATGATCCACAAGTGACACTTGGATGACTGAGGAGATGATCTGGTATTTTCACTCTACTTTCTGATTGAAGAGACTACTTTATAAACAATATCCCATCAACCGTAATTCACAGCAACAGCCAGAGAACAGAGGCTTAACAAAGGATTTAAAAGACGGTTCATCTGACAGTGCACACACTCAGTGCCGCAATGAAGTGCCGCTGCTGGTTTACTAGTGTAGGGTAAAGTAAATCATTCTTGGCTATCAAGCCCTTTTGGGCTCCAAAGCTTTCTATAACCAAAGTGCTTTAGATGTGCAGATACCATTGTAAAGTCAGGAAAAGCATCGGTCAATTTGCTCAAAAGGTCTCATAATTATGATAAAGACTAGATCATCTGTTTTGGTGATATTGGTTAAGGGATAAATATTGGGCAAGTCTCTGTTCATCTCTGAAGCAATGGCCACAGCATACTTTGCTTCCACCCAATAGAGCGCACAGATCAGAGGCATAAGAGACTGCAGATGTTGGAATCTGGAGCAAAAAACAAACCACTGAAGGAACTCAGTGGGTCAGGCAGCGTCTGTGGAGGGAAATGGAAAGTCAACGTTTTGGGTCCAGACCTTTCATGTGGACTGAAAGAGTAGAGGGGAGGTGGCCAGTATAAAGAGGTGGGGGGGGGGGGGGGGGGGGAGGATGGGGCAAGTACTGACAATGGATCCAGGTGAGGGGCGGCTGGTTAGCAGATGGAGTCAGGTGGGCGAGGGGAGGGTGGGGATAGCGACAGAGCTGAGAGGTGGAGGCAACACAGGGCTGCAGATGGTGGAATCTGATAGGAGAGGAAGGTGGAGCATGGAACCAGATCAGGGAGGTGGGCAGGGCAGGTGGGAACAGTGGGGGGGGGGGGGACCCAGTGGGAGGAATGTGTGGGTGATGGGCAGATGAGGTAGGTAGGGGATTAGAGTGAAACTGGGTGATGGGGGCTTGGGGTGGGGACATTGTTGGAGGATCTGGGTGGATTAGGAGAGAAAAGGGACAGAGGGGGAGCAGATTACCTACACTGGTGAATTCAACATTCACACCGTCGGGTTGTAGACTCCCCAGGCAGAATACTAGTTTGCGTCTGGCCTCACCCTGGCAGTGGAGGAGGCCGAGGACAGACAGGTCGGTGTGGGAACGGAGAGGGGAATTAAAATGGCTGGCAACTGCAAGCTCCAGAGCGCCACGGCGGACGTAGTGCAGCTGCTCGGCAAAGTGGACAGGTCCTCGGTTTAACATCCCATCAGAGAAACAGAACTGGCAGCAGTGAAACACTTGCTCTACGCTGCAGTGCCAGCCAACATCACCTGAAGTGGAAACTGAACCTAAACTCCTGTACTCCGAGACAATGGTGTTACCAAGCGAACCAAACAAATTGTGGGCCAATATTTTTTTTAAATCGAATAAATGTCAGAGGGTAAAGAAAGACAAAGGATTGGCGTTAGCAAAAAAATAAAGCCCCTTGATGTATTAACATTCATTAATGCTGTAGTTCAGATCAGACAGTTCAAGTCAAGTCTCAAAGTTCACAGGCTGGAGTTACAAAGTGTGGCCTTTACCTGGCAAGCTATTCTGATGAGGAAATTCACTACAGTATCAGTGTGCTGTTTGTCAATGGGTTTTGAAAGTAGATGATCAGCCCCAGTTAGTGATTGGCTACGGCCAAACACCTGTCAATTAAAAAAAATAATAAATTGAGGTTATTTTTGCAACCAGATACAATATTAACTGCTTTGAAACCAACTCCAGCAGGCATAAGTTTCACCTAAACTCAGTGTGACAACCTGCAAAAATAAGATGTAAGCTTGCCTCATGTACAACACCTGGTTCCCCAAGTGTTACAACATGAGCCTTGTGTTATAGTGATACAGGAGTCTCAGGTGATGATAATGTTCACAGGCTGGAGTTACAAAGTGTGGCCTTTACCTGGATCAATGAGTCTACGCCAGGTCCCTTGAGTGCAAACCCATTAGCCCCATTCCCCATCTACCTTGTTGCAACCTTGCACCTTATTGTCTACCTGCACTGCACTTCCTCTGTAGCTGTGACACTTTACTCTGTACTGTTATTGTTTTTACCTGTACTACCTCAATGCACTCTGTGCTAACTCAATGTAACTGCAGTGTAATGAATTGACCTGTACGATCGGTATGCAAGACAAATTTTTCACTGTACAAGTGTACTTTCACTGTACTCGGTACAAGTGACAATAATAAACCAATACCAATACCCTCTCCTTATTTCACTGTACCCCTGCAACTTATTACCTCTCACATATGCCCAGCAGCTCCCCTTTGATTCTTTTATCTATTACAATAGATTAAAGGGTAACTTACAAGCATCGATTACCTTACTACATATCTTTGCAAGAGGGAGACAAGAGATTCTGCAGATGCAGCAGGTCAGGACTGATGAAGGGTCTTGACCCGAAACGTCGACTGCTTATTTCCCTCCATAGATGCTGCCTGACCTGCTGAGTTCCTCCAGCATTTTGTGTGTGACACGTCTTTGCAATGCAGCAGCAGCCAGTCCATGTGATCAGAAAAGACCCAAATTCCACACATCTTCACCCAAGGTCAGGATCTAACCCGTGATCCTGGAGCTGTGAGGCTGTAACATTAACTACCGCACAACTGTGTCTCCGAGTCAATTGCTGTAAACACTGTGTGTTAAAGCAAACTAGAAAATGAAGCAGATGTTTGTCTTTGGCTGCTGGTACTAACAGGTGTTGTGTATTAGTTACCCTTTGTATTCACACACCCAGCAGACAACTGGGGGGGGGGGGGGGGGGGAGTAAATGTCTCAGGGTCTCCAAGGCTTCAGGGCCTCTCTCTAAACCAGCACGTGATCTAATGTATTGTGAGAGAAGAGGTGCAAGGGAATCATACCATCAGCTCAAGGGTTCCTATTCATATACTGTATACAGGTCATCCCCAGGTTAAGAATGCCCAACTTACAGACACCCCTACATACGAACGAGCTCCCATAATACTATTAAAATTCAAAAGTCCGTTTGTTCCTATGAACAGCAGAATTCTGTACTTTTAACAATTGTTCTTTCTTATCAGTCTTATGTCCTTTTGATGCCATTAATTTCAATACCGTGGAGGTATAGCTACCATATCAAATGACTTTTTTTGTAAAGACCTCTGTAAATACGGAACCCATTCGTTACCCTGGGCAGCCTGTAAAGCACACTGCAGTTTTTAATCCTTCCATCAATGGGTATTCTTTCTGTTGCACAGTAGTGTAGCGGTTAGCATAACGCTTTACAGCGCCAGTGACCTGGGTTCAATTCTGGCTGCTGTCTGTAAGGAGTTTGTACGTTCTCCTCGTGTGTCCCAACAGCATTGTTATAAGACTATTGAACGGTCTCCTTGTATGATAAGATGGATTCTTGACCTCACAATCTATCCCGTTATGGCCTTGCACCTTATTGTCTGCCTGCACTGCACTTTCTCTGTAACTGTAACACTTTATTCTGCATTCTGTTGTTGTTTTACCTTGTACTACCTCAATGCACTGATGTGATGAAATGATCTGTATGGATGGCATGCAAAACTAAGTTTTTCACTGCACCTCGGTACATATGACAATAATAAACCAATTTACAAGTCATTGAGACACACATGCAGTGAAAGACTTCTGCTCGTGAAAATCAGGGAAAATTCTGGATCTCAATTTTGCCTTTTAAAGCACATTTTCTTCCTCAGGAATGAATGAACAATTAGAATTAAGGACAAAGCACGGTATTTCTTGCAGCTTCAATCAGAAAGTGGCTTCCCACTGCATCACGTTATTTTTAGTCAATTACTTTAACACTGCAGTCAAATTAACACATCCAAAAATACCAAATCTAGGCATACAGGCAAAGTAGTGCAAGTTACAGACAATTCACTTCAACATAAAATGGAGGCAGCACTGACAGACACCACTGTGTCAGTAAACAAAATGGCGAACCTTAATAACCAGGCTGTATCCTCACTCAAAACAGTTTATGAAAACATGACTGACTGAAAGCAAAATGTAGTTCGCAAGTACACACTATTCTGTAGGTAAAATAAGATGAAATTTAGGTGATTTTAATTTAGCACTCAATAACCAATGATGCAAGTAACTACCTCAAACTGTTGTGCTGTCCAAACTGAAGAATATTCCAATCACTAGAAATATATTGTGCAATTATAATTTTCCAGACAGAACATGGAGATGAAATTAATTTTAAAATTATTTGGAGGTCAGCGTAAATGCTACTTTGCTAGATCCAACCTAACTTCCGAAACTTCACCTAGACAACTTCCCAATAATCCAAGTGTCAACGACACAGCTCAATGTAACGATACTTTAAAGGGATGCATAATCCTGTGAAGGAAAACTGGAGAAATTAATCAATAATTCAAGTATTAAAACCAAATCACTACAATGCCTCGCGTCCAGATTGTACTCACAGTTCCAGCATTTGTTCGGAGACGTTTCACATCCTGAGCGGAATCCACAGACAGACCACGTTTGACGCTACCATTGGTTGCACTGGTTCCCTCTCCGCCACCATTCAGATCTGGATCGGAATCAGGCTACATATTGGGGGTGGGGTTGCAAGAATATTCAATGTCTGGATGATTTTAATATCCAAAAATCAAGTCTCACAATAAAGCAAACTACATTTATATAGTGCCTTTCTTGACTTCAATGACCTTTTAAAGCACAGCTGATGAAGTAATACTTGAATTTAGTCACTTTAGTAACATTGGAGACTCAGGAACTAACTAGGGCACAGCAAGTTTCCATAAACAAGTAGATACAACCTCCAGCAATGCAGAGGAGGAGTGTTGGCCTGGACTTTTTGCTCAATTTTACTCACAGTGAGTGTGACTTCAACTCACACCATTCAAGTCTGAGGTGAGACTGCCAAGGGTGACCACAAAGAAATGTTCTGAATTATAAATAACATCCAATCCCAGGATTGCTAATCAAACCAACTAATTAAACAAAGTTCGTGTCCTATAAAATCAACATTTAGATTTTGCAGATATCAGACCCCATCGGATAAAAACATTCAATGAGTTACAGGGAGAGGCTGAGCAGGCTAGGACTTTATTCCTCGGAATGTGGGAGACTGAGGGATGACCTTATGGAGGTGTATAAAGTCATGAGGAGCATAGGCAGGGTGAATGTGCAGTCCATTTTCCCAGGGAAGGGGAACTAAACATGAGAGAGCATAGGGTTAAGGTGAAAGGAGAAAGATTTAAAAGGGACCTGAGACGACAACTTCTCACAGAGGGTGGTGCGTATATGGAATGACATGCCAGAGAAGGTGGTTGAGGCAGGCACAACAACATTTTAAAGACATTTGGATAAGTACATAGATGAGAGGGGTTTAGAGGGATATGGACCAAACGTGGGGAAATGGGACTAGCTTGGTGAACACCGTGGTCGGCATGGATGAGTAGGGCCGAAGGGCCTGTTTCCATGCTGTATTATTCTGTGACTCGATGATACAATGCCAGAGTTATTTTGCAAATTCAAACTAAAATATAAGCAACTCTAGAAACTTTGAAAACACTGCTACACTGCTGGCATTAGGCTTACATTAAACACTACAGCACAGTACAGGCCCTTCGGCCCACGATGTTGTGCCAACATTTTATCCTGCTCTAAGATCTATCTAACCCTTCCCTCCCACATGAATGATAGAAAAATGGAGGGCCATGTGGGAGGGAAGGGTCAGATAGATCTTAGAGCAGGATAAAATGTCGGCACAACATCATGGGCCGAAGGGCCTGTACTGTGCTGTAATGTTCTACATTCTACATAAGACTAAACCGGTAGCTCTTACAAACAAAAAATTCAATATCTGGGGTTTTTTAAAACAAAACACTGTATCAAGATGTTAAAATCTATTCTTTTTTAAATCGTGAATCTAATATTGTTAATCAACAGTCATCTTGCTTTTAAAGGTGAGGCCATTTATGCAGCAAACTTGCTTTCTCACCTGCTGGTCCTTGATCCGCTGCAGCTCCCACTTAATGACGACTTCAGCCAGATCAACTGCCAGCTTTCGCTGTTCGATGGTGACGCTGGGTGTAAAACCTAGTCGCTGCATGGCGCTGACCATGTGTTGCACAAGATGGTGGCGCACCGGGAAATAAACCTAAAGAAAAATATTATTCCCAACACCATCACCTTTATAAACCGTGCAGCTGGCATTAAACATTACACAACAGGATACTAGAGGATGCACTTAAGGTGAGAGGAAGAAAATTTAAAAGGAGATGTGTGAATTGTTTTTTTTACACAGAGTGGTGGGTGCCTGGAATGGGCTGCCAGGGGTGGTGGTGAAGGCAGATATGACATTTAAGAGGCTGTTAGACACATGAATAAACAGAGAATGGAGGAATATGGATCATGTTCAGGCAGAAGAGATTTAGTTTAATTTGGCAACATGTTCGGCACAGACATGGTGGGCCGAAGGGCCTGTTCCTGTGCTGTACTCTGCTACGTTCCATGTAGGAAAAAGGGTTCCAACGTATAACTCTTGTAAGTTACTGAGCACGGGGGACATTTTTACAAACTCCTTAACAAAAGACGGGGAAGATTTATAGCTGTTAGCTCTCCACATCATATATGTCATGTTGTCAGCCCATCAATTCAGAGAGTGATGTGTGCATGAAATGTGCTGCCGGGGTGGTGGTGGAGACAGATACGATAGAGGCGTTTAAGAGGCTCTTAGATAGGCACGTGAATGTGCAGAGAATAGAGGGATATGGACATTGCATAGGGAGAAGGGATTTGTTTAGTTAGGCATTTAATTACTAGTTTAAAAACACTATGATGCTGAAAGAACTCAGCAGGCCAGGCAGCATCCGTGGAGAAAAGCAGGCGGTCAACGTTTTGGGTCAGGACCCTTCTTCAGGACTGAAGATAGGAAAAGGGGCAGCCCAATAAATAGAAGGGAAAAGCAGAGCAGTGATAGGTGGACAAAAGAGCTCGCCTCACCTATTCCAACCTGAACACTGTGCTCTCCACTCCCTCCGCACCAACCCCACTCTGCTCCATAATTACTAGGTTAATTAGTTTGGCATGACGCTGTGGGCTGAAGGGCCTGTTCCTGTCCTGTACTGTTCTATGTTCACAATTCTGCAACATTGATATCTCCTTCATGTTTTGAGCTCTCCATTTGATTGATCCCGAACATCCTCCAGGCCAACAACACCCGCCAAAAACTGCTTCCCCTTCCAGCCTGGAGTCTGGAACCAAGGTAAAACGAGGAACAATCCAACTGGTTGGAATTACAGGGCAAGACGGAAGATCAAGATCAATCTTCTTCACCTCCTACTACCCTGACATCATCTGATGTAACAACAATGGTGTTGCTGACAAATCCCTGCAGTAAATCACAATCAGTTTATAACAAATAAAAACAGTTGGATCTTTGGAAAAGCCATAATTCACTGCCCAACCCTGAATGTCCTTCTTGTAGGTGGTGAGACACCTCCTTGAACCATCGCTGGTGAAGTTGTTCCCACTGTACTGTTGGATTGGGAACTCCAGGATTCAGACCCATTGATGATGAAGGATCAATATAAAAACAGGTTTGGGACTTGGAAAGGAACCCGCAGACCAAGGTATCCCTGTGCCTGAAGCCCTCATCTTTGTTGATGGCTGTAGGTGGCTTCTGACAGAGAAGACTAGATAAGTAACTGAGGTGAGGAAACACCCTGAAGCAGGGAGGGAACTTTATTCTTGACATGTGTCAAACAATTCATGCACATTTGTTTTGGACATGTTAGAAACACACTACGCTTGCAAAAGGAACTCACCCTGAAATGTTGAACTATCAGATGTAAGATATGGACCAACTGAGGAACCGTGTACCCCTCTTCCACAATGATCTTTCTTGTCCAATGAGTAAGCATTTGATGTCCATCTTCCATTCGAGCTGGAACAGCAGGAGTCAGAATGGCCATTGCCTGCCGGACCACCAATCGAGCCTCCATGGCATGAGCTTTCAGCAGACTGAGGAAAACCTGTGCAGGATTGTGTCCAAATCTTAGTTTAGGAATGCTTGAGCCGATGATGCATTTTAAGTTCAGAACAAGTTAGCCCTTCCCTCCATGGACACTGTCTATACCTCTCGCTGCCTTGGTGAAGCAGCCAGCATAATCAAAGACCCCACCCACCCAGGTCATTCTCTCTTCTCTCCTCTCCCATCAGGGAGAAGATACAGGAGCCCGAGGGCACGTACCACTAGGGACAAGGACAGTTTCTATCCCACGGTAATAAGACTATTGAACGGTTCCCTTATACAATGAAATGGACTCTTGACCTCATAATCTACCTTCTTATGAGCTTGCACCTTATTGTCTACCTGCAATGCACTTCCCTGCAGCTGTGACACTTTACTCTGTATTCTTTTATTGTTTTTACCCTGTACTACCTCAATGCACTCTGTATTAACTCAATGTATCTGCACTGTGTAATGAATTGATCTGTACGAATGCTATGCAAGACAAGTTTTTCACTGTACTTCAGTACAAGTGACAATAATAAACCAACCAACCAAGACCAACCAATAGTTGACCCATCACCCCTCCTCAACCAACACTGGCTCCTGCTATAAGAGCAACTGAGCAGAGATTTAGAGTAAGGGGTAAGAGATACACAGTGGACCTGAGGGGGACCTTTTTTCCACACAGAGAATGGCGAATACCTGGAATGCACTTCTTGTGGTCTGGAAAATGGGATTAATATGAATGGGTGCCCACAGGTTGGCATGGAAGTGAGGGGCCAAATGGCCAACTTCCATGCTGTATGACTATCTCAGACAGTGCAAATTTTGAAATCCTCGTTCTTCTTTTCAATTCCCTCCACGGCCTCGTTCCTCTCCACCTCCACAGCCTCCGACAGAATCAATGCACTCCTCTAATCCTCGTCCCCTCACAATGCCACATTCCACCACTGGCAGCTGTGGCTTCATCTGTCTTGGCCCCAAGCTCTGGAACTCACCCCTAAATCTCTTTTCCCCACTTATAGATTTATAGAGTTATACACAAGATCCCAAGAAAAAAATCACTCTTTCTCTCTCTGGCCAAATTTTGGCATCTCTCCTGACAACCCACAGTATGGTTTGGTACAAAATCTAATTAAATGCCTTAGTCTGTTTTACCATATTAGAAGAGCTATTTACATCCAAGTTATCATTTCAGTGATATCTGCACCAGCACCAAAACAAAACTACACAAATTCCTTTCAACTAATCAAGCTGTTTGGCTCAAAACTCCAAAGCATCAGCCAAAATGCCTGTTAACTCAGCAGCATGAAAACAGAGAACAAGGAGCAGTCAGTTGTTTTTTTTGATATTTTCACTTGAATTTTAGATAAACTTTATAAGCACATCCAAGCCATTATGAGAAACAAGCAAGGAGGCTGAAGAAAAATACAAAACCTTTTATGCCCTTGCCATGCCTTAAAGTGTTTCACAGCCAATTACGTAGTTTGAAGCTTAATGACTATAGCTTTATAGGCAAGCATGACTGGCAATTTTTCCTCACAGTGAGTTTCTACAAATGGTAATGAGGTAAGAGGCAAATCGCTCTGCTTTTAGAAGTATTGACTGAGGGTAGAGGAGAGCAGGAGATTTTCCCTACCCTTTTCAGAATATTGTCATGGGATCTCATACAACCACAAGGGTACACAAGACCTCGGTTCTATCAAAAAGGACCTGTCCCACTCACCAGCACTGAAGCACTTCCTCGACAGTCTATTGGCACATCATTTGTGAGATTTGACACCCATGGGTTTATGTGTCAAGTGAGTGCTGTTGCAATTTAGCTTAATGTAGCTCGAGTGCAAAACTGTTCTTTATCTTCCCATCTCCCTACTCAACTCCAGTTAACAGAATTCAGAAGACATTAACACGTGTAAAAATCATTGTGAATTGACTTAGGGGGGAAAAAAAGCACAACTTAAAACAGACTTCTTTTATAATTCGGTTCCTGACCTCAGCCAAACCTAGGGATTAAGAGTCATAAGACATTAAATTGGCTTCCAGTCATCATCTAAAAGTGCAAACACAAATTATCTAGTTTGTTCCAGATTTCGTATTCCTTCTAAGCAACATCATTGTCAGTTTGACGGCTCTTGGGCTGTACTCCTTGGAGTTCAGAAGAATGAGGGGGGGACCTCATAGAAACATTTCGAATGTTAAAAGGCCTGGACAGAGTAGATGTGGCAAAGCTGTTTCCCATGGCAGGGGGGTCTAGTACAAGAGGGCACGACCTCAGGATTGAAGGGTGCCCATTCAGAACAGAGATGCAGAGAAATTTCTATAGCCAGGGAGTGGTGAATCTGTGGAATTTGTTGCCACGGGCGGCTGTGGAGCCAAAGTCATTGAGTGTATTTAAGGCAGAGATTGATAGGTATCTGAGCAGCCAGGGCATCAAAGGTTATGGTGAGAAGGCGGGGGGGGGGGGGAGTGGGGCTAAATGGGAGAATGGATCAGCTCATGATAGAAGGGCGGAGCAGACTCGATGGGACAAATGGCCGACTTCTGCTCCTTTGTCTTATGGTGATGAAAGTATCAACAATATTCTACAGTTAAAAAAGGTGTTGGGTCAATATCTACTCAGCCCCCAAAAAAGCAAAGGTTTTGAGCATCCCTACACAGATTTATTTTGAAATTTATTCCTGGTATGGGCACGGCTGATAGTTGATCTTTGAACCAAGTGGACAGAGTGCCAATTCAACTTCAGGTAGTTAAGAGCCAACTACATTGGTGGGTCTGGAGTCACGCACAAGACAAACTGAGTGGACATCCCTCTGGGAAACTAGTGAACAAGATGGAATTCTAAGCATGGGGGCACAAGAGAATGCAGATGCTGGAATCTGGAGCAACAAATAATCTGCTGGAGGAATTCAGCGGGTTGAGCAGCATCTTTGGGAAGGAGAGGAATTGTCAACATTTCATATCAGGTCCTGATGCAGGGTTTCAACCCAAAACGTTGACAATTCCTTTCCTCCCACAGATGCTGCTTGACCCGCTGAGTTCCTCCAGCAGGGTATATGTTGGGCTTTAGCTACAGTCTGGTAGCTTCACTTTTACCATCAACAATACTAGCTTTTTTATGCAAGATTTATTTAGCTGATTGAGTTTTAAATCCCCAGTTATTGTAGTAATCAAACACAAGTCTCCAAATGAAAAGAAAATCAAAGTTTCTCAATACCAGAGTGGATCCTGCAAACCTTACTCGCCTCCAGGACTGACACAGTTGTTTATTTGGTGCCCCAATCTACAAAATGCTGAATGAAAAGCCTCAGAAGGCAACTGGCTGCCGGCATCAAGAGCTGTGATCCATTTCCCCTGCCAGCAGGGCTGCAGGCTGGGTGGATCACCACTCACAGAAGTATTCTTTGTCTTGTTATTTATTCAACCAAAGGGCATGGTTGTTGCAGGCAATTTATTTTCCATCCTTAATTGGCCCTGAACTGAGGAGGAAGCTTAGAGTTCACCATCGGAGGCTGATGGAAGACTTGATAGTGATTTATAAAATTATAAGAGAAGATCTTTATTAGTCACATGTACATCGAAACACACAGTGAAATGCATCTTTTTGCGTAGAATGTTCTGAGGGCAGCCCGCAAGTGTCGCCACGCTTCCAGCACCAACGTAGCATGCCCACAACTTCCTAACCCGTACGTCTTTGGAATGTGGTAGGAAACCAGAGCACCCGGAGGAAACCCACGCAGACACGGGGAGAACGTACAAACTCTTTACAGGCAGCGGCAGGAATTGAACCCGGGTCGCTGACACTTTAATAGCCTTACACTAACCGCTACACTACTGTGCCTGCCCTACTATGAGAGGCAATAGTTAGGGTAGATAGAATCTTTTTGCCAGGGTAAAAATGTCAAATATTAGAGAGCATAGCTTGAAGGTGAGAAGGGAAGAGTTTAAAGGAGATGTGCGGGGTAGATTTTATTTTTTTTTATACACAGAGAATAATGGGTGTCTAGAATGCACTGCCAGGGTAGTGGTGGAAACAGACATGATAGTGATGTTTGAGAGGCATTTAGACAAGCACGTGAACAGGCAGGGAATGGAGGGATATGGATCATGTGCAGGCACATAGGTTTCATTTAATTTGGCATCATGGTCGGCACAGACCTGTTCCTGGGCTGTAGGTTGGAGGGCCTGGAGTCACATCTAGGCCACATTAGGTAAGGACAACAGATTTCCTCCCCTGAAGGGAGATGGTGAACCAGGTGGGTTTTAACAACAACACGGCAGTTTCATGCTTTTTCTTCCCGAGATGAGTTTTAATCTCAGATTTTACCACTTGTATTTATACTCCCCAGCTGCCACGGAGCCATTCAAACTCACCTCTGGATCATTGCTGCAGACTGTTGGCTGATAGTCTGGTCAGAGAACCAGCAAGCTACCACAACCTATTCCCTCCTTGCATTGACTGGCATACACTGACCTTAGGAGGGGTTGGCAAGGAAGCAATGGGGAGCACTAGTGACCGTGACCCAGCAAAACTCCAGTCACCACAGCTTTTACGAGTGAAATCTCAGGATGCAGAGGACAGTGTATCAAAGGCACTCTGAGAATCTGTGGTTTGGGGCCAGCTATTATAAAAATCCACCTGGGAAATTATTTGGATATCTGAATGAGGCTGTTAACATGGATTCCACAGCTGGTAATTATAACAACACCTTCTCAATGATGGTTTAATACCAAGGCTTAGCTGGATGCACGGAGGCTTATTGGATTACACATTAACAACACAAGGCCTACCTGCAAGACGATCTTTTTATGAATGGCGAACTTGGCTATGATGTGCGCTAGCAGTAGGTGGCCGCTGTATTTGCAGGCTGGATCCACGCAGGTTTTGGACAGCAGGCAGGGCCAGGCGAACGTCATCAGCCGCCGCAACTTACTGTTGCGATTCTTGTTGTTGTCGTGTATGTGGTGAGGGGCGTGCTCAACCAGAAGGGTAGCAAACTGCAGGAGGTAAATCCGCAACGCATCCAACATTTCCGCGTGCTTCTCTGGGTCCAGAACCTGGGGGAGAAAGGTTGATAGGTTCAGTGATTGATGGTCAATTCATAGTTAACAAACACAAATTTAAAGGCACAGGCAATAAAAATCATAAAGAGGATGAAAGTTTATTCTCACTTTATGAGCTGCTAGTGGCTGAAATGTGCTGCCTCAAGCACAATAAACACAGGAGTTGGTCATCTAATAAGATCATGGACAACATTTTACCTTATGATCATTTTCCTGCATTAACTCCATCTCCCTTAATTCCCTTCTAAAACATCTAAAAATCTACCCTAAATATATTCAGTGATCAAGCCTCCACAGCCTTATTTTGAGATGACATCCACAGCCTTATTTTGAGATGACATTCCCTGGTTCTAGACACCACAACCAGGGCAATTATCATCCCCACATCTACTCCATCAAGCCCCAAACAACTGAGGAAGAACGGTAGGACCAGGTCTGCTCAGTACATCACAGGCACATCCCTCCCACCCATCAAAATTATCTATTCAAGGCACTGCCTCAAAAAAGCAGCATCTATCATCAAGACCTCCACCATCCAGGCCATGCCATCTTCTCGCAGCTACCATCGGGCAGGAGGTACAGAAGCCTGAAGTCCCACATCACCAGGTTCAGGAACAGCTACCTCCCTTCAACCATTCGGTTCTTGAACCAACCTGCACAATACCTCAGTATCGCAACACTATGACCACTTTGTACTACAATTAACTGTTTATTTTTTGTTCTAATTGTGTTCTTTCTTGTATAGTTATTGTATGATTTATGTTTTTTGTTTAATATATGTTTTTCTTGTGAATGCTGCATTTCTGATGCTATGTGCCTGTGATGCTGCTGCAAGTAAGCTTTTCATTGCACCTGTGCACACATGTACTTGTGCATATCACAATAAACTCGACTTGACTCGATTCAACAGGAAACTGGATAAGTACTTGGAAAGGAAAACATTTCAGATCTGTGGGGGAAGAAAAAGGGGTTGAGGCTAAACAGAACTCTTTTGAAGTAACAGCTTGAGTGTGATGGGTTGGATGGCCTCTTTCTGACTTGTTACATTCAATAACAATTCAAAGCAAAATGCTGCCTGTGAAATTTCTGGAGCCTATGGCAACCTTCTCAGTCTACCTCACATGCTTCAGCTATTTCATTCATTAAATATTTCCACACAAGTTGCATGAGAGCCGTGGGCATCTTCAATCCTTCAAAAGATGGAAAGCTCATGGCTGGGAACACCTTAAGTTGTAGAGATGTTTGAATTATTAATATTTAGCATGAATAAACCTTTTCTTGTAAGAGTTGAAATGAGTTGCCACAGGTGAGATGACAAGTTCTTCCTTGAAGTACAATCACACTTTAATACTGACTAATAATTTATAGCTGTGGTAAACAAAATGAAATCATGAATTGAGTCATAGAGTCATACAGCAGGGAAGCAGTCCCTTCAGCCCAACTGGTCCGTGCTAACCCAGATCCCCCTTCTAAGCTAGACCCATTTGCCTGCGTTTGGCCCACATCCCTCTAAACCCTTCCCATCCATGTACCTGACCAAGTATCTTTTAAACGCTGTTAATGTACCTGCTTCAACCACTTCCTCTGGCAGCTCATTCCATAAATGGACCACCCTCTGGCTCAAAAGGTTGCCCCTCTGGTTCCTATTAATTGGTAAATTAGTTTATTATTGTCACATGCACTGAGGTACAGTGAAAATCTTTGTTTTGCATGCCATCGATAAAGGTCATTTCATTAAATCAGTGCATTGAGGTAGTACAAGGGAAAACAATACAGAATGCAGAATAAAGTGTTACAATTACAGAAAAAGTGCAGTGCAGGTAGAAAATAACGTGCAAGGTGAAGGTGAGATCAAGAGTCCATTCTTATACAAGAGGACCATTCAATAATCTTATAATCTCAAGGATGCTGTCCTTGAGCCTGGTGGTACGTGCGTTCAGGCTTTTGTGTTATCTGTCCGATGGGAGGGGGAGAAGAGAGAATGTCTCCCCCTCTCTCACTGAAACCTATGCCCTCTAGTTCTTGATTCCCCAACCCTGGGACAAACACAGCGTGCATTCACCCAATCTATGAATTGGTAACTGAAGATTGGTCAGCATGGATTTACTAACAAGGAACTCGCCCTACTCCACCTTACCTTGGTGATGAAAACACTGGTGATGCTTTCAGGGTTGTCCCCCTCAGGGTTTGGGGGCCCCAACAGTTGTTCCCCTTCCCCTTTATCGAAGCTGGACTGGAAAGCAGGGATCAAGATGTGCTGCAAAGCCTGGAGAGATACAACAGCAAAAACAGTCAGCCAACTGTCATAGATGCTGATTAACTTATAAATGTCATCATCTACCTTAGCAATAGCATGGGAAATAAACTAAACACACAAATGCACTAAACTTAGAACTTTGCCAAGACAATTTCCCATTCTTCAGTGTCTTGTATAATTTATGTACAATGTATAATTTTATGTTCTGTGTGTCTGTACCTACATGCCTGTGATGCTGCTGTAAGTTTAACTGTACCTGTACCCACTGTACTTGAGCACATGACAATGACAGCAACCTTGAACTCAAATTTATGATTCCAGAAAAAGTGACAGACATTTCAGTAACAAAAGCTACTCAATATTGGCCAATGGGTCTGAAATACATAAAAGAATACAAACAAATAAAATGGAGCAGGAATAGGCTACCCTTTCAGTTCTTGCCCGCCCTGCCATTCAATAGTACAAAGTTAATGGCAGGATTCTGGGCAGTGTAGAGGACCAGAGGAATCCGGGGGTCCATATCCACAGATCCCTGAAAGTTGCCTCACAGGTGGATAGGGTAGTTAAGAAAGCTTATGGGATGTTAGCTTTCATAAGTCGAGGGATTGAGTTCAAGAGCCACGAGGTAATGATGCAGCTCTATAAAACTCTGGTTACTGTGTCCAGTTCTGGTCACCCCATTATAGGAAGGATGTGGGAGCGTTGGAAAGGGTGCAGAGGAGATTTACCAGGATGCTGCCTGGTTTAGAGAGTATGCATTATGAGGAGAGACTAAGGGAGCTGGGGCTTTACTCTTTGGAGAGAAAGAGGATGAGAGGAGACATGATAGAGGTGTACAAAATATTAAGAGGAATAGATACAGTGGACAGCCAGCGCCTCTTTCCCATGGCACCAATGCTCAATACAAGAGGGCATGACTTTAAAGTAATGGGTGGGAAGTTCAAGGGAGATAGCAGAGGAAGGTTTTTTACCCAGAGAGTGGTTGGGGCATGGAATGCGCTGCCTGGGGCAGTGGTGGAGGCAGGTACATTGGTCAAATTCAAGAGATTGTTAGATAAGCATATGGAGGGATATGTGGGAGGAAGGGGTTAGATAGTCTTAGGCGAGGTTTAAAGGTGGGCACAACATTGTGGGCCAAAGGGCTGTACTGTTCAATGTTTTATGTTCTAATATGATCATGGCTGATCTGTCCCAGACCTCAACTCCTCTTCTGTACCAGTTCCACAAAGGCCTCAATTCCCTGATCTTTCAGAAAGCTTATCTACCTTCTCTTAAAACACCTCCAGTGATCTGGGCCCAGCAAAAATTACATGCCAGTCAAAGTGAATGTATTCCAAATTTATCAGCATCTTAATTGTACTTAAGTTATGATGAATCTGATGAGCAACAATATCCTCAGGAAATTTTTTCTTGTCTCATTTTGCAGCAAGCTAATTAACCTTGACCTAAAAGTTCAGTGAAATCTGGAAAGGCTGCTAACATCCAGAGGACACAGATTTAAAAGCCACTGGCAAAAAAAATCATAGAATCTTACAGCACAGAAACAGGCTCTTTCAGCCTACCATGCTGACCATAATGTCTATCTATGCTAAAAAACGAGATAGACACAACAAGATGTTAAAATCTGGACTGCAGTATAGGAGCAGATTCAAAAGGGAAATTGATTCAATGTTAGCAGGAAATCGGAGGATCCTAGGGACAAGAGTAGAGGTAGGATTAATTGAAGAGCATTTTCGAAATGCTGACATGGGAAAAATGGGCTCTTCCCACACTGTAAGGCTTAATATTTCAAATACTCTGGGGCTTCCAGGGGCAGTAGTGGAGGCAAATATGTTAGAGGTGTTTAAGAGGCTCTTAGATAGGCACATGAATGTGCAGAGAACGGAGGGATACAGACGTGGTGTAGGCAGAAGGGATTAGTTTAGTTAGGCGTTTATTTCGTTCGGCACAGCATCGTGAACCAAAAGGCCTGTTCCTGTGCTGAAGTGTTCTACGTTTCATGGTTCTGACATTTCCTACAAATGTACCGCTCTAATGCCAAGAGATAAATTCAAGTGAAAAACACGATGATGCTGGAGGAACTCAGCAGGCCAGGCAGCGTCCGTGGAGAGAAGCAGGCGATCAACGTTTCGGGTCAGGACCCTTCTTCAGGACTGAAGATAGGAAAAGGGGAAGCCCAATATATAGGAGGGAAAAGCAGAGCAGTGATAGGTGGACAAAAGAGGGGAGGCGGGGTGGGCACAGGGTGGTGATGGGTAGATGCAGGTAAGAGATGGTGATAGGCAGGTGCGGGGGAGGAGGGGAGAGCAGATCCACCGGGGGATGGGTCAAAGGTAAAAGGGAAAAAAAGGGCTAGGAAAGGGAAGAAGAGAAGAAGCGTGGTTGGGGGGGGGGTGTGGGGATGGAGGATGGGGATTACATAAAGTGGGAAAATTCAATGTTCAATTCAAGTGTTTTGGGTCACATACAGAGCAAACACAGTTTCAACATTTCATCATCATCCATCATCAAGGATCCCCACCATCCGGGCCGTGCCATCTTCTCACAGCTACCATCGGGCAGGAGGTACAGAAGCCTGAAGTCCCCACACCATCAGATTCAGGAACAGCTACTTCCCTTCAACCATTCAGTTCTTGAACCAACCAACACAACCCTAATCACTAGTTTCGCAACTCTATGACCATCAGATTTCTGAATAGTCCACGAACACTACCTCATTATTCCTCTTTTGCACTTATTTTTTGTAACTTATAGTAATTTTTATGTCTTGCACTGTACTGCTGCCGCAAAAACAACACATTTCACAACATATGTCAGTGATAATAAACCTGATTCCAATTGATCACTTTGCACTAAAATGGACTTGTTTTTTGTTCTAATTGTGTTCTTTCTCGTAAAAACTGTGTTTATGTTTTTCTTGTGAATGCTGCTTATCTGGTGCTCTGTGCCTGTGATGCTGCTGCAAGCAAGTTTTTCATTGCACCTGTGCATATCACAATAAACTCAACTTTGACTTTAACAGCACTGTAGATATAATTACCTTTGCTTTAAGCTCATCTCCAAAGTTTGGATCATAAAACTCCACAAATCGGAAGAAGAGGGCACGCTTTTGCGACACACTGTAATTCTTTGGGATCTCCTCCTCCATGTATTCCTTGAGGAAGGTCATATTGCTCAGGAAACGTCCTGTGAAGGCTCGCAGCAGCTGAAATAGCAGCTCAATCTCCGCATAATTCCGCCTGGGGGATGTTAATATTCATCAACAAACCGGTCAATTAAATTTATCTACACAAGGCCTGATCAGACTTTAACTTAATGATATAGCTGCAACCTCAAACCCAACGCCACAGATAATGGTTCAGTCGTCAAGCATTCATTCTCAGAGTTATATGGACAGAAACAGGGCCTTCTGCCCACCTCGTCCATGCCAACTTATCTATACTAGCCCATTTACATACACGTCCCGAACATTGTTGAACTGATTTTTGTTGCAAAGGATTGTAATGGCTGCAGGGTCAGTGACCAGAGAACACAGCTTCAAGATAACAAGCTGGAAAACCAGAAGGGAGATGGAAATTTTTTAAGCACACAGCAAGTCACGACCAGAAGCAGATTCAATGATACTTCATGGAATTGGGTAATGCTGGACTTGGGGAAAAGAGCAAAGTGATGAAACTAATAAAGCTCTTTCGGAGGCCTGGCATCAGCATGATGGGCCAATAATTGTGAGGATTGTGTGTAATTTATGTTTTTCTTGTGCATGCTGCTTATCTGATGCTATGTGCCTGTGATAGAACATAGAACAATACAGACCCTTTGACCCACAGTGTTGTGCCCACCTATATAAACACCTACTCCTTGATCAATCTAACCCTTACCTCTTACCAGCCCATAACCCTCCATTTTTCTTATATCCATGTGCCTATCTAAGAGTCTTTTAAATGTCCCTATTGTATCAGCCTCTACCAGCACCCCCGGCAGTGCTTTCCAGGCGCCCACCACTCTGCGTAAAAAATCTACCTCTGACATCTCCCCTGAACTTTCCTCCTCTGACCTTAAACTGATGTCTTCTGGCATTGGCCTTTTCCTATCTACTCATTACCTTTACTATATGTATCTGCAATGTGTAATGAATTGATCTGTACGAACAGTATGCAAGACAAGTTTTTCACTGTACCTCAGTACAAGTGACAATAATAAACCAATACCCGCCCTGGGGAAATGGTGCTGGCTGTCCACTCTATCTATGCCCCTCATAATCTTATACACCTCTATCAAGTCACCTCTAATCCTGCATCACTCCAAAGTGAAAAGTCTTAGCTCGATCAACCTTTCCTCATAAGACATACTCTCTAATCCAGGCAGCATCCTGATAAATCTCCTCTGCACCCTCTCTAAAGCTCCCACATCCTTCCTATAATGAGGTGACCAGAACTGAACACAATACTCCAAGTGTGGTCCAACCAGTGTTTTATAGAGCTGCAACATCACTTCGCAGCTCTTGAACTCAATCCCCTTGACTAATGAATGCCAGCACACCATACACTTTCTTAACCACCCTATCAACTTGCGCAGCAACTTTGAGGGATCTACGGACTTGGACCTCAAGATCCCTCTGTTCCACCACACTGCTAAGAATCCTGCCATTAATCTTGTACTCCGCCTTCAAGTTCATTCTTCCAAAGTAAATCACTTCACACTTTTCTGGATTGAACTTGAACTTCATCTGCCACTTCTCCACCCAACTCTGCATCCTGTCTATATCCTGCTGCAAGTAAGCTTTTCATTGCACTTGTGCATGCATGTACTTGTGCACGTGACAGAAAACTTGACTTTGATAATCTGGTCAAGTATATTATTTTGTTCGATCATACAACACCCAGAAATTCCAAAAGATGATGGAGATGTGAAGAGAATGCAATATCCTCACAGCTTACAATAACCAAGCAAGCTATAAATCAAAGAAATTCAGATCTTGGTGGAATGCAATGCTTGTAACTTCACTACTGCAAGCTTCAAACATTAGACAGAGCTTTATAGAAAAGTTTCACAAAGATTTTATTCCCAAAATGGCCGTAAGTGAAAAATCTATGAAACTATAGAAGGACACATCTTTCACCTCAACCCCAGGAGCAAACAAATGATTGTCTTTTCTAAAAAAACATGTTTCGTACTTGCAGTAATTCAGCAGGCAGAAGGCGAGGAGTTTTGGTTCCTTCCAGTGAGTGGCAACCATGCTTTCTTTGCGATGTCGCTCCTGGAACGCATCACTCACCCATACCCGTCGCAGGTGACTGACCAGTTGAGGTTGACCAGACAGCCAGTTGCCATCATTTTTCACAATGATGCTGATTATCTGTTAGACAAAAAATGATGGTCAAAAGGGTGGTAGAACCAACCCATAGTAAGACTCTGTAAGACAGATGACGGATAACAGGGGAGATGTCAAATATCTTTAATCTTCAAGTACCTTCTGCCCACACTTGCCATGCTGGACAACAGAAAGAAACATTTGGCTTGTGGATTAGATAGAGGTCAGCCAGCTGGGCAAATGGAGCCCAGGATTCTTAGTCTCAAGGTATTGGTTTCAAACTCTCCAGAAATTCAAGGGGTTGACTGACCTGTCCTACTTCCCATCTCCTACCAACTGGACTCCAGCCAAAGTGCCTCAGAGAGGAACGTCGATCACAACTTTTGAATGGATCATCATTCTTGAGCATACAGCCCACCTAAAATCTCTGGCCCTAGCTTCCTGAGGTGTTCACACACAATTCTACTTTCTGAACCATGTAATTTTCTTAATGATGAGTGAGAGGGCCTTCGCATAGGGCTCCATAACAGCACCCTCCATGTTACCTGTGTATCAATGAGCAGCACTCTCACTCCCACTCCCAGATTGAAAGGATGTGGGTTCAAATCCCACCCCGGCACAAAAATCTAAGCCCGGGGCAGATGAAATGTTAAACTGAGGGTGCATCGATACGCTCAACTGGGCATGAAAGATCCCAAAACACTATTCAAAGTAAATCAACATCATTTTCCAGTATGCTTGAGAAAAATCATCCAGTCATCATTACATAGCAGTTTGTGGGACGTGTTGTGCACAAATTATCTGCCGCATTTCCTACATCAGAAAACAAGCTATATAATTCATAGGGTCACTTAGCATGGAAACAGGCCCTTCAGCACAACGAGTCCATGCTGACCAAGTTGTCTAACTGAGCTAGTCGCATTTGCCTGCATTCCGAAGATCCACCTCCCCAAATGAACCCCATCAATCCTCCTCGTAGGTTTAGGGTGAGAGGGGAGAGATTTAATAGGAACCTGAGGGGCAACTATTTCACACAGATGGTGGTCTGTATATGGAATGAGCTGCCAGAGGAAATGGTCGAGGCTGGTACATACCTGTTCAAGTGTCTTTTAAATGTTGTTAATGTACCTGACTCAACCATTTCCTCTGGCGGCTCGTTTAAAAGACACTTGAACAGGTACATGGATAGGAAAGGCTTAGAGGGATATGGGCCAAATGCAGGCAAATGGGAATCTTGGTCAATGGAACCAGTTGGACTGAAGGGGCTGTTTCCATGCTGTATGACTCGGTGACTTTCAGAGTCAAGGGGCAAGTGTGCTACCCAATGACCGAGGCAGCTTGAGTGAGTGGGCTGCCAGTAAGGGACTCCAAATAACCAGGCTGGATTTGTTGGGGGTGAGGGCAGAATCTGCTGAGTCAAGATAGGGAGGTATATTGTCAATGTTCCAGGACTGGTGAGAGGTTGAAGATGCTCAAATAGCAGAGAAACAAAATGGTGCATGACACACTACAAATCACCATGTGAAAATACGTGCCTGAGGAGCTTCTGCAATCTGTCAAACTGTGCAAAGCATCCAGGGTGGTGTCACTTCCTAATGTCAGAACAGGTTAACCTGTTTTATTGTCCTAATGGTTAGGATTGATTGCCAGCTGCCATGAAAAAGGCCAAAGCTTTGCTCCTGTCATCAAAGCCCAGTCAACCACAGCCACGTCCCACTTCCAATCAATCCGACTGCATCAACCTGCCGAACCCCCAGGGTTCAGCTGGGAGATGAAGACGAGAGCCCCTACCGGTGACCTCAGGATCCGTGGATCAACAGAATTTCTTCAGGAAAGTTTAAGTGATAAGAGAGAGGAGCCACCTGACCTCTGGAGGCTGCTTCACTATTCCTCATCATCATGGCTGATCTACACCAGTGCCATTTTCCTGCACTATCCCCCTGTACCGTGATTCCCCTAACATCCAGAAGACGATTGATCTCTGCTTTGGACAAATTCAATGCCACAGCCCTCCAGGGTAGACAATTCCAAAAAGTTCAACATGTTCTAAGCGAAGAAGCTTCTCCTCACCTCATCCCTAAGCAGCCAAGTCCCTACTCTGTGAACCCTGGTTCTAGACTCCCTAGGCAGGGGCAACACACTCCATGTAACCAGCTTGTCACACCCTCTACTTCCTCAGGAGGCTAAAGAAATTCGGTTTGTCCCCTTTGACTCTCACCAACTTTTATCGATGCACCACAGAAAGCATCCTATCTGGATGCATCACAGCTTGGTACGGCAACTGCTCTGCCCAGGACTGCAAGAAACTGCAGAGAGTCGTGGACACAGCCCAGCGCATCACGGACACCAGCCTCCCCTCCTTGGACTCTGTCGTTACCTCTCGTTGTCTTGGTGAAGCAGCCAGCATAATCAAAGACCCCACCCACCCAGAACATTCTCTCTTCTCTCCTCTTCCATCGGATAGAAGATAGAAGAGCCTGAGGGCACGTACCACCAGACTTGAAGGACAGCTTCTACTCCACTGTGATAAGACTATTGAACGGTTTCCTTATACAATGAGATGGACTATGACCTCACGATCTACCTTATTGTGACCTTGCACCTTATTGCACTGCACTTTCTCTGTAGCTGTGACACTTTACTCTGTACTGTTATTGTTTTTACCTGTACTACCTCAATGCACTCTGTACTAACTCAATGTAACTGCACTGTGTAATGAATTGACCTGTACGATCGGTTTGCAAGACAAGCTTTTCACTGTACCTCGGTACAAGTGACAATAATAAACCAATACCAATACCCTTTAAGAAATGTTGCAACAGGTTCTCAGGTGGAAATTGGAAGCAAGAAAGTCAATGGAGCATTACGAGAAGCAGCAGCTCCTGAACTGACCTCAAGTCCAAGAAGAAACCTGGATTTATCTTTCCCCACTCCCAACCTGTCCAACCAATCCTACATTCAATGACAGTTAAGGCATTTGGAAAGAAAACTTGCCTAATTTATTCAAAACAATCCTTCCTATAATTATTATTACAGTTGCTGCTTTATCATCCCATTGGCCATTTTATACAAATCATTTTTATTGTTTTAAGACGTGCTATCCCACAACCCCTATTGGAACACCCTCCAAATCTCACAAACTACAAGACAGCCCCATCTCTCCATGGCACATCCTGCTGTTGACTGTTAACTGCAGCTTGAGAACTGACCCGGGCGATGAAGTTCCAGGCTTAAACCTTGCAAGGAAAACCCAAACAACCCTCAGTCATTTGAGGTTAGGCTGTGGTCACCGACTCCACAAGCGAGCGAAAATTCTGATCGTAGTCACCAAGTCAGACCATCACCCACGTACCTCACCTCTGCGTTGGTGACATCACAGCTATTTACAGCAGGCATGGTAGTGTAGCAGTTAGCGTAACGCTTTACAGTGCCAGCGACCCGGGTTCAATTCCGGCCGCTGTCTGTACGGAGTTTGTACGTTCTCCCCGTGTCTGCGTGGGTTTTCTCTGGGTGCTCCAGTTTCCTCCCACATTCCAAAGATGTACAGGTTAGGAAGTTGTGGGCATGATACATTGGCACCAGAAGCGTGGCGACACTTGCGGGCTGCCCCCAGAACGCTCTATGCAAAAAGATGTATTTCACCGTGTGTTTCGATGTACGTGTGACTAATAAAGATATCTTGTCTTACGTGGTCTCACTTGAAGCCGTTGAACAGATCATCAAACCAGGCCATGCCATCTTCTCACAGCTACCACTGGGCAGGAGGTACATAAGCCTGAAGTCCCACACCACCAGGTTCAGGAACAGCTACTTCCCTTCAACCATTTGATTCTTGAACCAACCAGTACAACCCTAATCACTACAGTTAAGCAACACTATGACCACTTTGATCACTTTGCGCTAAAATGGACTTTGTTTTGTTCTAATTATGTTCTTTCTTGTAAAAATTGTGTATAATTTGTGTTTAATTTATGTTTTTCTTGTGAATGCTGCTTAAATAATGCTATGTGCCTGTGATGCTGCTGCAAGTAAGTTTTTCATTGCACCTGTGCACACATGGACTTGTGCATATGACAATAAACTCGACTTTGAATAAATAGAAGAGCAACAGAATTCAATGTAGCATAAGCATATCAAGGCTATTTCAGGACCACAGCAGCACATCTTTACAGCAGCTCATGTTTCTCTAGCACATCTAGAAAGATTTGTTCACCTTAATGGCTTGGAACTGGAGGTCTAAGCGAATGGTGCTGGTACTGGGAGAACCAGGCCTGACAGCAGCTTGTGCTCCAGGAAACAGCAGGTTGACGAAGCGACCTGGTGTGGCTGCAAGTACATCACGGAGAGGCTTTGCATCCTTGTGCTTCAGGAAACTCTGGAGAAAAGTAAACATAACAAGGAATTATTAGTCTTAAAATGCTGTACTTGTAACCGGTATCCAGTAACCAGTGGCATGCTGCAGAGATTGGTGCTGGGGCCCTCCTAGCTGTTCACACACAATATCAATGATTCGGATGAGGGGACCAGGTGGAATACGTCGGTTTACTGATGAGACAAAACTGCAGGCAGTGTGGGCTGTGAGGAGGATGCAGAGGGGTTTCAGCACGAGATGCAGCAGGTAAATGAATGGGCAAAGGCACAGCAGATGGAACATTAAGTGAGAAAACTTTATAGAAAGAACATTAGAAAGAGTATTTTTATTTTGAAATGGTAAGAGAATGAAAGTTGTTAGTGTTGAGGGACATGCATGTCTGGCAAGTTAACACTAAAAGTTAACATGCAAGTACAGAAGCGATTAGGAAGGCAAATAACATGCATGCCATTATTGCAAGAGGAGCTGAGTTCAAGAGATGTCTCACTCCAATTACAAGGGTGCTGGTGAGACTACCTCTGCAAAATTGTGTAAACCTTTGGAATTATTACCCGAGGAACTTGGAGACTCAGTCGTCGAGTATATTCAAGACAGAGATTGATAGATTTATAGATATTTAGAGAATAAAGGGATATAGGATTGGTGCAAGAAAGGGATGTTGAGGTGAAAGATCAGCCATCATTTGGTTGAATGAAGGAGCAGGTGCGTAGGAACAAATGAGCCTCTCGTGATTTGACGGTTTATGTAGCACTGTTGAATTTAGTCCCCATTTCATTAAGATGCAAAAGCATGCGCTTCAAACACAGAATGATTATAATATCCGTCAGCACTATCTTCCTCAGCTTAAAACACATCTATAGTTAATGTGAGAACAATTATCTCCCAAATGGAGAAAAGAATCAAACCGGACAAGCTGGTACAAACCTACCCAATCACATTAAATCTCAAATGTTCCCTAATCTCAGAAAGTTACCCTACAATTTTGGAAGTAATTTCTAAAGCATAGAAGGCCATTCAGCCGTTCTTACCTCTCCAAAAGAGTGCTCATTAGTCCCCTTTCTCCCCTCTTGCTCCATTTCCCTATAACTTTTTTAACTTTACGTAACTAATCAATTCCTGTGGAAAGGTACTACTGACTCACTGCTCACCGCTATTTTGGGTGTGCTTTCTGTGTAAATTTATCATCTTCCCTCTAGCTCATTGGCAGATTAGCTCAAAACCACATCCACTAACTGCACACCCTCTTGCCAAAACCGCCCAAGTCGTGAATACCTCCATTAAACCTCTGCTCTGAAAAGGAAAATCCCAAGTTATCATTCTGATGTATCTCCACTGGATCAACTCACAGAAATGTAGGTAAAAACACCACCAAATAATGCAGCTCTTCAAAATGGATTCATCTGTCAAGTATTTACTGTGCTCAAAATAATTTATTAGCATTCATTTGGGAGAAGGTTTCCCTACATTATGGGAACTAGCTACAGTCTACTCCAGACATGAAGGATCAGGAGCATAATCCAATGTTAGCTTTGTTTTCCTTCAGTGACTTTACACACACCGGTTTATACATATATTTAGATGCGGGTAAGGTCAATCAGTGATCTTTTTACAAGATCCTTAGGAAATTCGTCGCTGCAGTTAGTTTTTCAGGCAGTAGGGGTGCCATGTTTCTGTTGCCATGAGACAATGCCAAGGCAGTGGTGATTGGTCATGACACTACAGCCTCTGAGTTAATCCCAAGCCAGTCTGAAGCAATGACGTCCAGCAAAATCAACAGAGCTGCACCGTAATCAGAGAGCACACAGCTGCTTTACCAGAGAGCGACTTGAAGATGCAGGACTCCAGAGGGTTAATGAGCATTACCATGAACATTCTGCTCCACTGAGGATCATTCAAAGTGGCTTCCATCATAAAAAGCTCAACAGTTTGTGCCGGGTAACGGGTCAGAAACTTGATCAGGGGTTCACGGAATGGACTCCCAGCCTGCATGAGAGGGACATAATACAGGAATTCAGTTCAATTCTAACTAGACACAAAAAAAGCTATTTGTTCAGCTAATGCAGTACGTAAGCAGTATGCAGAACGTAAATACTTGATAACAATGTCAGTGTTAGGTTCTGGATCCAGGGCTCATGAGGATCTGAATTCTATGGTTTGCTAATGGACCTTCACTTCAATGAATCTAGTCAACAGTTATCGTTTTGGAGCAACACACATAGGAGCTGGAGGAACTCAGCAGGTCAGGAGAGAAATGAACCGCAAATGTTTCGGGTCGAGATCCCTCCAGCTCCTTTGTGTGTTGGTCCAAATTTCCAGCATCTTCAGTCTCGTCTCCCCAGCTCAGTTATTTTAATGATTTCCTATTGTTAATTTTCTCCCCTTCTTCTTTCTACTCATGGAGCCATACACAACCTCATGCCCACCCTTCCCCCACACACACTCACACAAATGGCCACACCTGAACCAACCTCTCTTTCTGGCTCCTCCCCAATCCCCAAGCTAGGATCACAAAATAGCCTTCTCCCATATAAACTGATCTTCATGCTTCCAAATCATTGGTTGGTTTGGCCACAGGTATCTGATAGGTTTTCTGATTGGACTATTGTTAGCTAAGGAGTACCTCTTATCTCAGGTATAAAAGGTGTTGTTTTTTATTAAACACTCTCTACCCACCTCGCCCCCAGCTCATTTTTTGTTCCTTTGTCTCGGCTCATCTCCTAGTAATAAAGCTTGTGCCATGTGCTCTGTGACTGTTTCTTTGTTTTAAACTTTTCCTATAAAACTTTGTGAAACACCAAGCCGCTTTCAACTCATTCTTGGACTCCTGAAAGAACCTGCGGATTGGAAAACAACTGGATCCGACACAGACTATAACAAAAGTTGCTTATATTGTGTTTAAAATTTTTTAAAAAGTAGTTTTATTTCTAGGAATTATACAATTAAACATATGTGGACATGGCTGATGGGTGACCACTGTGAAATGCGAACTGCAGCTTTCTGCAGGAATGCCATCGGTTAAGTCCCTGCTTTAGTGGCCATGGGTCAGAGAGGAAGGGCACAGAAACAGTCCCTGCAGCCAAAGACAACACTGGCCATCAACCACACATTTACAACACCCCATATTAGAGTCATAGAACTACACGGCACAAAAACAGGCCCTTCAGCCCAGCTCATCCATGCAGATGTGATGACTATCTGAGTTAGTCCCATTTGCCTTCATTTCACCCATATCCCAATAAACCTTTCCTATCCACATACCTGTCCAAATGTCTTTTAGATATTGTAACTGTACCTGCCTCTACAACTTCCTCTGCCAGCTCGTTCCATATACTCACCACCTTCTGTGTGGAAAGTTGCCCCTCAATTAATCTCACTTTTGTCCTCCTCACACTCCCTTTCCCATTGACTACCCGCCCCCCAGATTCTACCACTCACCTACACACCAGGCAGAATTTATACTGGCCAATTAAACTACCAACCTGCACGTCTTTGGGATGTGGGAGGAAACCAGAGCACCCGGAGAAATGCACCCAGTCACAGGGAGAACGGGACAGCATCCTCAGGTCAGGATTGAACCCGGGTCTCTGGCACTGCGAGGCAGTAGCTCTACTAACTGTGCCACTGCACTGCCCGTGCTCCCCCCCTTTGTGGGTAGATGGGGGAGGATGGTGTTGAAGAGCTGGAGAATTATACTGGATAGAGTTATTACCTCGATAAGCATGGCCCTTTCAGTCTTCATCACCACCTCTAGTAGGGGCTTCACCAGGGTCTGAGGTGCAGCCGGAATCAAGTGAAACAGATTAATGATGGCCGAGCAGATCTTCATTTCCTGAGCAAGCAAATTAGAGAGGTTACAAAGAGGGCCACTGAACCAGGTTACCGTAGAGATGTAATGCATCAATCCATTAACTATGCACACAGCTCTGCCCGCTCCTGAGGCTGTTAGACAACGTTGATGAAAAATTAAATAAAACGTCAGCTGAAGCAGCTCCATAGAAGTCTCTCCTCAGACGAACTGATATCTAGTTGCTGAGCATTCCAAACAAAAAAAAAATCAGCTAAATAATCCAAAAAATCACTTGTCTTACAAAGTGCTGCTTTTACGTGAAATGGCAAGAGATGGGTGGCAGGAATAAAACGTGGCCAATTAACCACTTGTTATTTACTTCTACGATTTATATTAAACTGCCCAGTAAAGAAATCCCATCAGTAATTCACTGCTATGAATATTTGCATCAGGCAAACTGCCCAATATCACATGTACAAAGAAACAGCTGTTTCAAAATCACTACCCTCCTGTATTTTCAATTAACATAATACCATACACTCATTATTTTAGCAAATTGATAAACATTTAGATACCAAGATATGGGCGTATAAGAAAATGTCATTGACATCAAGGTCAAATTGTGGTCTTATTTAATGACCTCCTCCTGCCCATATCCTAGATTCCTGTGACAAGCAATGACAAGGATGGGTGTGGGGCTGGGGATGGGGTGAAGGCTAGCAGAGGGGAAGACAGAGGAAATTAAAATATTACAAAAGGAACTTTAAAAGAGCTTGAAAATCAAAAAAAACTGTAGAGGCTGAAAATCTGAAGTAAAAGCAGAAGATGCTGGAAATACTCAGCAGGTCAGGCAGCATCTGTGGAGAGAGAAATAGTTAACGTTTCAAGACTAGGACCCTTCATCAGAACCATCAAGGCCTGGAGCATTAACTGTTTCTCATTCTACAGATGCTGCCTGACCAGCTGAGTATTTTCAGCAATTTTTGCTTTTATATAAAAGATCTTCCTTAACTCACGAGAGTGGAAGAGGTTCAGTGGTTGAGTTTAATTCAGTGAATTGGATAGGTCCTCGGAGTTAGTTCTTAGCCTGGACTCCACCAAAGGCCGAGGTCCAGCCAATTTAATTCCTCGGCTACCAAGCAGATCACTAAGTAGCTTTCGGTTACTGCTTGTTCTCCCAGAAGTGGGAGACAAAGCTGAAAGCATTCAGAGAAATAATGCAGGGTATTGCATGGTTAACAATCCCAGCCTCAGCAAAACAAACAAATTAAGATCCCTATACACAACTTCTCCACATGCACATGACTTTTGAATATTTCAGACGAACCTCACAAGGGCACAGAAAAGACGACCACTAAAAATTTCCACAGCACTTCAAGTTCAAGCAGGATGCACACTCTGAACAAATGCACTACAACCACAGCTGAATACAAGACAGAAAACACCACGATACTGCTGGAGAACTTCCTGCTGCACTCACGGCCTTAACCAGAATTCTCACCTCTACCCCCTCCATGGCAGGCTAAACCAAAACAAAAATGAGGACACAAAGGAAATCGAACAGGACAGGCATTAGGTGCTGCTCGTGATAACAAGACTGAGTGAATGTATGAAAGGAATGAGGGAACAAAACCCCAGAAATTCACCAGACCATCGTTTCACCATAGGTGCATACACTCTCAATAATCAACTATGCATTTGAGAATGGTACAGGTCTGGAAATGATGCCTTGGTTTTGCTGAAGTGATACATTTTGACGGAAAGAATAAGGGGACACAGTACAGAATAAATGGTACAGCACTGAAGAAAATGCTGGGTGTACATATCCATAAATCCTTGTAAGCGGCAGGACATGCAAAAAGAGTCATTAGCAAAAGGGATTAGTTTAATTTGCGTCATGGTTGGCACAGACATGGTGGACTGAAGGGCCTGTTCCTGCACTATATTGTTCTATGATTTATATTTGAAGTCATACAGGATTCTGCGATTCATAAATAGGGGCAAAAGTGTGCAAAAGCAGATTAGCAATGTTGAAGCTGTATAAAGCACTGGTTGGCCCACAACTGGAGTATTGCTCCCAATTCTGGTCACCCAGCTTTAGTAAGGATCTGAAGGTCCTAGGAGAATTATTAAAATTTATGTTAATTTAAGTTTACAGTAACTTGTGTTTGTCCTCGTCTTGTAATGTACTGCTGCTGCATAAAGCCAATTTTCATGGCATCTGGCAATTGGTTTATTATTGTCACATGCACCGAGGTACAGTGAAAAACTTTGTTTTGCAACGTCATCCATACAGATCATTTCATCGTGGTAGTACAAGGGAGAAGCAATAACAGAATGCAGAATATAGTGCAACAGTTACAGAGGAAGTGCAGTGCAGGTAGACAATAAGGTGCAAGGCCATGACGAGGTAGATTGTGAGGTCAGGAGTCCATCTTATCGTACAAGAGGTCCATACAATAGCCTTTTGTGCATGTGTGCCCGTGATAAAAAGTAAACTTGAACCTGAACTTGAAGCAGGGGAGATTTACTTGAATGGTTCCAGGAGTGAAGGATTTCAGCTGCAAGTTGGAAGGGGAAAGATGGGGTTGTTCTCCTTGGAGCAAAGGAGATTTAGCAGAGGTCCAAGAAAACGACAAGATAATTGGAGGATAGCTGTTCGGAGGGGAAGGTTCGAAGCCAGGGGAGTAAAACACACAGGGGGCAGGTTGGAGAAAAACTTTTTACTTTTACACGGGGTGTTGTTATCATCTGAAACTCATTGCCTACAAGAGTGGTGGAATTAGGGCTTGCCAGGGGAGTTGGTCAGCATTTGATGGAAAATAATTTGCAGGGATATGCTGAAAGAATGGGGGGGGAAAGTGCGATTCTCCAGGTTACACTGCTGAGAGCTGGTAGAACTCTGTGGGCCGAATTCTACGATGTTATGTCCGAAACATTTTGATTTGACAGATGCAGGTCCTTCCTCCAGTGTGACAGCACAGCAAGGTTGCGAGGGAAAGAACAAGGGAATTTGGATTAAAGAGCCAACTCAAACATGGCTGTTGTTAACGCCACTTATGTTTTAAAAATCCTTTACTGCTGAATTACAGAACTGAATTTGGGATTACCACAAAGTCATTGTGAAAGAAGAACACCAAGCAATGCTTAATAAGACACAAATAAACACGGTTGGCAAAACAAACAGTCTAACGCCACAAACCAAGGATTCCGGGAAAGCTATAAAGTTCCGTAGAGAGTCAGTAGAACTTAAGCGTTTTTTTTATGGTAATTGCACAAACCAATACATATTTTTTCCACTTCAGAACTTGGGTTGCGTTTGATATCACAAGGGCAGTAAGGAAACATCAACAGCCCATCAAAAGTTACAGGAAAAAGCAAGCAAGCCTGAAGAATCTGTGCCATCACAAGACGTGCTTGCACAGAGAGCTCAACAGCTTCCCCATACGGATTTCTTTGGCTTACTGGGAGGGCAGGAGATGGTAGGGAGCGGGAAAGTTTAATGTAATGCACAGTCACCTTGAATCGGAAGTCTACATGAGAAAAGCTGACAAGAGGGGCATTGGTATTTCTCACATTTACTTGTGTGTTCACTGGCAATGGGCTTCTGTGCTAAGGCCAGCACTCCCTGCCCATATCTGGCTGCTGGGGCATTTCAGAGGGCAAGAGGAGAGACCGCTGTGGCTCTGGAGCCTCGTACAGACCAGGCAAGAATGCCGGATTCCATTCCTTGAAGGACAATGGAACCAGATGGGTTTTTACGACAATCCGGTCCTTCAGGGTTACCATGACTGAGACTAGCTTCTTATCCCAGAAGTACTTAATTACTTGAATTTTAAATTCCCCAAAAGGGGATTTGAACTCTTGCCTCCAACTCAACAGTCTGGATCTCTGGATGCCATTTCAGCAACCGAGCGACTTTGTTACAATACAGTACTAAGAACCAACCTGGTAGGTTGGAACTGAAAGCATGTGCACCATTTTCACCCCCTCAGGGTGTCCAAAGGCTGTTTGCTTTCAAGTCTCTTTGTTGAAACAAAATCACTGCTGGTTGATGGGCAAGGGAAGCAGTCAAGTTTGCAAAATCCCACAAGCAGAAACGATTGGTTCGTTTTGGACTTTGGCTGGGAGAGTACTATAGTCTTCCATAAAACATCGCTATTGGAAATTTTACATCCACTTACTTTCTATGGCCAAACATTCAGCTTCAAAAATTAATTTGCTCCACTTCTGCTCAGGGAGGGACGTGGTAGAGGAGGAAGATCTGAGGAAGGGTGAGAATGCAAGAAGGGAACACCTAAATTGCCTTTGGCATCCTCAGCATTCTCTCCTGCTTTTTCAGTTTTAAGATATTACAGCTGCTGAGAGACCAACATTCCTTAAGTTTGAAACTCTCAAACGATTCTTCAGAAACAGATAATTTGCAAATTTCTCATGTTAATTGCTCCAAAAAGTCAAAGGACTTAAAATTCGTCGGAAACTTAGAATTTAATTAAGCCATCCTTGAAATAATAAAGTACAAAGTTTTGTCAATTATAATCAGGTTATAGCTTTCTCAAAGTTACCTGTCATTAGGAAAGAACAATCAACCCCACAGGCTTCATTATAATACACCCATTGAAGTAAATCCCCAATCACAATAGATTGTTTTCAGTATTATTTCTTTAAAGGCATCAGAAAGGTTTGTGACAAAGTGTTGCAGTAGTTTTATTCAGGACTTACGTTCCCATCGCTCCTTTGTCCTCCTTTATGTGTGAGGACCACCACCTCCATCCATTTACGCAGGTGTTGCTGTGTTTGGAAAGAAAAATTTCCATCCATTAGAATAGCTTTCACACTGAATTCATTAGCTCATTTAATCTACAAGTGAGCGAATATAGAATCTGAACTGGCATTACAATGGCATTTGCAATTTCCAGATGCCTCACCTCTGCACTGCGGAAATTAATGAACAAGTTTAAAAACCCAAAACTTTCCAGATTCACTTTATAATCCAGTGATTGAAAAATCAGACAGCACTATTCTCATGCTACTCAGGCATGGGTGCAACAAACTGTCCAAAGAATGAAAGTTCAAATCCCAACAAGAGAATTTCTGAATTTGAACACAGTGAATGAAAGAATTAAATAAATACAACTGGTGTCAGTAAAATAACTATAAAGTGGTGAGATTGTTTCAGGAAGGAGGGCGGTGCACACACTCCTGTTTACATCAACGGCACGGAAGTCGAAAGGGTTGAGAGGTTCAAGTTCCTAGGAGTGGACATCACCAATAACCTGTCCAGGTCCAACCACGTAGATGCCACAGCCAAGAAAGCTCACCAGCACCTCTACTTCCTCAGGAGACTAAAGAAATTTGGCATGTCCCTTTGACCCTCATCAATTTTTATTGATGCACAATAGAAAGCATCCCATCTGGATGCATCACAGCTTGGTACGGCAACTGCTCTGCCCATGACCGCAAGAAACTGCAGAGTTAGCACATCACGGAAACCAGCCTCCTCTCCATGGACTCTGTCTACACTTCTCGCTGCCTCAGTAAAGCAGCCAATGTGATCAAACTCCTCCCACCCTAGACATTCTCTCTTCTTCCTTCTCCCATCGGGCAGAAGATACAAAAGCCTGAAAGCACATACCACCAGGTTCAGGGACAGCTTCTATCCCACTGTTATAAGACTACTGAACAGTCCTCTAGTACAATAAGATGGACTCTTGACCTCACAATCTACCTCATTATGGTCTTGCACCTTATTGTCTACCTGCACTGCACTTTCTCTGTAACTGTAACACTTTCTTCTGCATTCTGTTATTCTTTTCCCTTGTACTACCTCAATGTACTGATGTGATGAAATGATCTGTACAGATGGTATGCAAAACAAAGTTTTTCCACTGTACCTTGGTACATGTAACAATAATAAGCCAATTTATTAAGAGAAGAACCCTGAAATCCTTAGACAGAACCCACTAGTCCTACACCAAGACAATGGACTTTGAAGTGCCTTTGGAAATAGAACTACACAATGCTCAATGGCATCAAGCTGCTACAATCTACAATCTAACAATTTCTTACACAATTAATAAAGCCACCAGCAGTGAACAACACCTAAATATTTCAACATAGAATGCAAAGCACATTCCACAGAATTCCATGTGGTCCAAACAGCTTACATAATAAAGTTCTCCACCTTCCTTTCCTTTCAGATTCCATCATCTGCAGCCCTTTGCTGCCTCTACCTACCACCTCCCAACCCCTGTTGCTATCTCCACTCTCCCCTCCTTCACCTGCCTATCACCCCTCCTTGCCTGGAACAACCTAGCGCTTGCCAACTCCTGCTCCACCTCTTCCCCTCACCTCTTTATACTGGCAATCTCCCCTCTATCCATCTGGACCCAAGACGTCGACTGTCCATTTCCCTCCACAGATGCTGCCTGACCCGTTGAGTTCCTCCAGCGGTTTGTTTTTTGCTCCAGATTCCTGCATCTGCAGTCTCCTGTGTCTACATAATACATACATCTTTGGCTCACCTGTCCCCTGACCAGCAAGGTGCTGGTTACAAAGAGCCTGGGAGCAGAAAAGATATCCTGTCTGAATTGCTGAGGAGTTAAATGGCCCCTTTTTTAAATTTTAACTTTGCATTACCAAACTTTGAGACATTGTGTACAAACGTCCTTCACAATGGAACAATTTGCTGCATTGATTTTAATGACAGAGCCTTTCACTAAAAGCTCAGGGTCATCTCATTAATGAGCACAATAATTATAAATCACGACAATACATTCACAAAAGAAATTAAGATTATCAGAACGATACAATGCATCTCACTGGGTTCAGAAAGTTTAATTAAATTGGCACAATATACAAAATTGCATTTCTTCAATAATTTCAAAGTAGTTCATCCTGAAATCATTGAAACACTACAACAGAAAGCACCTCTGCCATACGAGACCTAAAATTCAATATGCAGGCAGCAGTTAATAACCCATCCACAGTGCCCCATCATCATCACCCATGCAGGAGCTTGCTAACAATGGAGTGTCTTTTGAGCATGTTAAAAGTAGTGCTCCCACCTCTTTCTCTGCTCATACCTATTGGTCCCCATGATTTGTGGAGTGTCCATATGCCAAATCCCCCAGGTATCCAACCTTCATGGAAAGAACAATAATTTTATCAGGCCAGGGAAATCATTGGAAAAAAATTCTGAGACACAGGGTTAATCCACACTTGTAGAGCAGGAATTATCAGGGATAATCGGCATAGCTTTGCTAAGGGAAGGTCCTGTCTGACTAACTTGACTGAAACTTTTTTGATGAGGTGACAAAGAGTATCGATGAGGGTAGTGTAGTTGATGTCGTCTACATGGACTTCAGTAAGGCCTCTGACAATGTTGACATTAAGACATTGGTGCCAACGATAAGAACTCGAGATCCAGGGCTATTTGGCAAACTGAAATTGCAGTGGTGAGAGGAGGCAGAAGATAATGGTTAAGGGCTGTGCCTGCCACTGGAAGCATGTGACCAGTGGTGCATCACAGGGAATGGTGCTGGGGCTCTTCCCAGTTTGTTATACACATTCAACAACCCAGATCTGGATGTAGGAGATACGATGAGCAAGTGTGCAGATGACACAGAGTTTGGTAGTGGTTTTTGATAGTGATGAGCATAGTCTTCAGCTACAGAATGATATTGATCGATTGGTAAAATAGTCATAGAGAAATGGCAGACGGCATTTAATCCTGAAAACTGTGAGGGAATGCGTTTTGGGAGGATTAGTAAGATTAGGACAAACACAGTGAATGGTAAGACACTACAGAGTACTGAGGAACAGAGAGACCTTGGTGTACATGTCCAAGCATCCCTGAAGGCAACAGCACAGGTAGATAAGGTGGTGAAGATATGGGATACTTGCCTTCATTAGCTGAGCACAGAATGCAAGAGCAGGGAGCTTAAGGTACAACTTAATAAAACGTTGGTTAGGCCAGAGTTGGGAGTACTGCAGACATTTCTGGTCACCACACTATAGGAAGGATGCAACTGCACTGCCAGCGATGCCTGGGATGCAACATTTCAGTTTATGAGGAGAGTGGTTCCGTGGGTTTGTTTGCTTTGGAGCAGAGGAGACGGAGGGATGACCTGATAAAGGTATAGAAAATAATAAGGGACATATATAGGCTAGATAGTGAAAAACTTATCCCCAGAGCAGAGGTGTCTATGACTAGAGGGCATATGTTCAAGGGGTAAGAGATTTGGAGGACATATGCAGAAGAATTTTTTCACCCAGAGGGCAATCAAAATCTGGATCACATTACCTGCGGGGTTGGTGGAGGCAGAAACTCTCAAAACATTTAAAATATGTTGATATGAGCACTGGAAACACCATGGTAGAGAAGGCTACAGACCGAATGCAAGAAAGTGTGGTTAGTATATATAGTTACTTGATGGCTAGCATGAACAATGGGCCTTGCCTCATTATTTTTTATGGAACTATACATCAGCCCCACAAATCCTATATGTGGACTGTCTGGTACAGCAATTTGAATACGCAGGAACGCAAGAAGCTGCAGAGGGTAGTGGACTCTACCCATATATCACGGGCCCCACCATTGAAAGTATCTACAGGAGGTGCTGCCTCAGGAAGGCAACATCCATCAAAGATCCCCACCATCCGGGCCATGCCATCTTCCCACAGCTACCATCGGGCAGGAGGTACAGAAGCCTGAAGTCCCACACCACCAGGTTCAGGAACAGCTACTTCCCTTCAACCATTTGGTTCTTGAACCAACCTGCACAACCCTAATCACTACCTCGGTATAGCAACACTAAGATCACTTTGCACTACAACACATTCTTTTTTTGTTCTAATTGTGTTCTTTCTTGTACAATTTTGTATAATTTAAGTTCCATTTATGATTTTCTTGTGAATGTTGTGTCTCTAATGCTCTGTGCCTGTGATGCTGCTGCAAGTTTTTCATTGCACCTGTGCACACATGTAATTGTGCATATGACAATAAACTCGACTTTAAACCCTTTAAAAATAATACTTAAATAGTTTTCAACAAAAAATATAGATTTTCCTTGGTGATCAAAGGCAAACAGAGTTGGGAGTGAAAGCAAACTAATGAGGATGCTATAAGTCTGAAACACAAACAGAAATTGCTCAAAATGCCCAGCAGGTAAGGTAGCATCTGTGGTGGCAAATGGTTATTTCGGACTGAGCACCTATCATTAAAAATTATTGCTGAGCATTTCCAGCATGGTTTTTTTGTTCTTGTTCTCAACTGAAAAGGTCCAGTCAGTACAACTACAAGTGTCCAAACCAGGAACAGGAAAATTATTAAGTTATCTGTGGGTTCTACAGTGCGGCTAAATTCAACTATCGTACTCAAATGGTTAAACACTTTTCTTCATCCAAAATCGAAGCAAAATGTTTCAGCCAGACAAAAAGAAGTCAACTACCAAAACACAACTGGAGCTGTCTTTGTTTATACTTCCAAATATGATTTGGACTGCACCTGAAAAATCATCATGCAGGCTTTCTACTTCATTAGATAGAAAGGACGCTTACCCTACAATTATACATTATCCTCAGTCACTGCTTCATGCAATTTTCCAATTTAAAATTTCCTGACCAATTAAGGCAGAATATTCACCAACATTATCCATACCATTTTGAAATAAGCTTTCAACATCCTCAGTAAACTATAATTACAGAAATGATCATTCATTGCTTCATTCTTAACTCCAAGGTAACTCTGCCTACTTCTACCCGAATTAAGTTATACAAGGGCACTATGTGATTTACCATAGCAGGCAAATGTATAAATAACCCACTCATACTGAAAGTGGCCCCGTATCAAATGGAAACACATCCGCAATGGGTCAGACCAACTGATTTGGAGCCAGCAGCCTGCGTGAGGGTCAGTTCGTACCCGGGCTACACACCTGCACATACCAACCCAGAAGTCAGGAACAAGCCGCAAGTTGGATGTCAGCACAGCTGACCTCCTGCTCCACCTCTGGGCTCAGCACAAAGTCCAAGGACAAAGCACAAACACCCTGAGCCAAGGACTCCTTCAGCCATGTGGAGTGCGACCTCATTCATTTGAACTGGGTTGCCAAGATTAAGTAAAATTTAACAAATCAGTTACCTGCATTAAATGCTTTTAATTCCTAGCACATAAACTAGTAAATACATTGCTTTAGTCATTGACTTGAACAGTTTTTAGACATCTAATCAAAACCATTTTAAGGGAAATGTTCAAAGGCCATTGATAGTGGAGAGGTGTCAAAGGACCACCAAGGCAACCTGGAGGTAGGGCCTTAAGTTCTGCCAGCTGAGGCCTACTCAATGCTCACACCCAATTTGTCTCATTGGGCTTTAACCACCCCAACTTGTTTTCCTCTAACTTATCCTTTCAATGAACTACCCCCCCCCCACCCCCCACCCCACACTAAGAGCAGTGTACAGCAACCAAGGCTCCCGCCAGCAATTTTTTTTTTTGGGAGGAAAGCAGACACCCAGGGGAAACCTGTGCAGTTGCAGGGAGAATGCGCAAACTCCAGCTAGACAGCACCAGAGGTCAGGATCAAACCTGCATCAGTAACTGCTGCACCCTTGTGCCACCCTCATCAAAACTCACAATATTCTCTTTCTCATGTAGAAATCACTGCTCCATCATTTACTTTCATACAAAGCTTGCTTCAGCCTGGATGTGTTTCTGGTTTGTATGCCATCGCCAGTGGTGTGATGTGGTGCACAGAGCTCAGTGCCCTTTAGAATCAGTAAACATTTACTGGCAACCTCAAACCCTCATCTCTGCTTAATTCAGAAAGACCAGAAGGCCACAGATTCATCCACTCAGTTATGCTGAGTTGCACATTTTTAGCCAGGGAACTAGCTAAAGGGTTCAATATCTCATAGTCCTAATGTAACCAGACTTACAATCTGCCCAGTTGCTCACCCAGAGAGAAATCCTGTCAGGAAATCAGGAAAACTCACTGCAACTACAATCAGTGCGTGACAGATCATTCAGTGCCTTAAACAATGAGTGAAAGGGCATCAAACTCGTGATGTTCTCAACAACTCCTGCAACTGGCACACGTCTCCACACTCGACTCAGAAACCCTGGGCTACACAAATAAAGGAAACCACACAGGTACAACTATAGATAAGAACACTCAGTCCCGGAGAGAGGCTTAGCATTTGTTCAAGCATTACATAGGTTGAAAGCAAAGACCACAGCAACAGAGCCTCACATCCACCAGCAAAAGCAATACAAGAGCCTTCACAGATCTCTACCAGCTGTCAACTGAAAGAAATATTATTGGATTTTTAAGCTCAGTCTGAATGAGTAAAAGTGACAGAGAGAGATACACTTTAAAAATGGGAAATTGATTTGCTCTTAATCTAATGTGAACTTGGCCCTCCACCAAGTGGAGGAATCAGAAATTCATTCTGCAGCTTGGTATTCATTACAGATTCGAGTCTGCCCAGACACATTTGCCAGATCAATGGTGTCAGTTGCTGTTCAAGTGCAAACCCACAAGTCTTATGCATCACAGCCTGGTGTATGGAGGCTCCAATGTGCAGGATCGCAAGAGGCTGCAGAGGATTGTAGATTCAGCCAGCTCCATCACGGACACAACCCTCCCCACCACTGAGGACATCCTTAAGAGGTGGTACCTCAAGAAGGCGGCATCCATCACTAAGGACCTTCACCACCCGGGACATGCCCTCTTCTCGTTACTACCATCGGGGAGGAGGTACAGGAGCCTGAAGACCCACACTCAAAATGATTCAGAAATAGCTTCTTCCCCTCCGCCATCAGATTTCTGAACGGTCCATGAACATTACCTCGTTATTCCTTTTTTTTTGCACTGTTTATTTATTTTTGTAATTTACAGTAATATTATGTCTTTGCACTGTACTGCTGATGCAAAACAACAAATTTCACGACATACAAGTCAGTGATAATAAATCTGATATTGATCCAGTGTCAATTGTCAATACAATAATGTGGATCTTGTCTATGCTAGGGAGACCAAACTCATGCTTGCATAAAGCTATGCAAGAGAGTTATACAGCACAGAAACAGGCCCTTCAGCCCAACTGGTCCATGCCAACCAAGATGCCCATCTAAGAGCATCCTATTTGCCAGCATTTGGCCTATAATCCCTCTAAACCTTTCCTATCCAAGCACCTATCCAAATGTCTTTTAAACATTGTGATTGCACTCCCTTTGGTAACTGCATTCTAAAGGTGTGGGAGAGAGATAATGTTATTTTTAAAACAGAAATAAACCTAAGTGGTGAAAATTCAGTGGAGACCAAAACAACATTTAAAAGTCCATCTACACAGATCATCAAAACACAGCAGTCAATTATATTTCAAAATGAAATGGATGAATAGCTACTGCTTATAACTAGAGGGATAAATAAAGAGAGAATCAAGTCCTTGCGGGACTATAACTGGTTTAATGTGCATAGTTCTGTGCACTACACTTCAAAGGCTTCCTATCAATGCAGGGAGTGTAGAATGTTACCAGGGCTCCAAGGGTTAGATTGCGAGGAAAGATTTCATAAATTAGATGTCTATGCCCTGGAATAAAGGTCAGGGGTTTGTTTTTTTTTCCAGATTTGGAAGAATTAGTGGGGCATTAACTGCAAAATATCTTCTGCTGGTGGGGAAATTACACTAAAGCCTCTCAAGAGAAAAGTTATCACATGCTGGGTAGTAAAAGTGTGGCATTCTCTCCCACAAAGTAGTGGGTGTTAACTCTATTAATGACTTTAAATATGATGCTCTTGCTGACGAAGGTATGAAAGGATTTTGAGCAACAGCACATGGATGGAATTAACCAAAAGGCCTGGATGGAGTGGACATGGAGAGGATGTTTCCATCAGTGGGAGAGTCCAGGATCCGAGGGCACAGCCTCAGAATAAAGGGATGCCCCTTTAAAATTGAGATGAGGAGGAACTTCTTCAACTAGAGGGTGGTGAATCTGTGCAATTTGTTGCTACAGGGGCCTGTGGAGGCCAAGTCATTGGGTGTATTTAAAGCAGAGATCGATAAGAGAGTTAAGGATTACAGGGAGAATGGGATTGGGGAAAAAAAAATCAGCCATGATTGAATAGTGGAGCAGACTCAATGGGCCGAATGGCCTAATTCTGTTCCCATATAAATTCATAGAGCTATACGGAAACAGGCCCTTCAGCCCAACTCGTCCATATTGACCAAGTTGCCTAACTAAGCCAGTCCCATTTGCCAACATTAGACACATATCCCTCTAAACCTTTCCTATCCATGTACCCGGCCAAACGTCTATAAAAGTTATAATTGTACTCACCTCTACCACTTCCCCTGGCAGCTTTTCCATATACCCACCACCCTCTGTGGAAAACTTGCTCCTTAGGTCCCCTTTCACCTTAAACCTCTGCCCTCTAGTTTTAGACTCCCCTACCCTGGGGAGGAAAAGCCTGTGGCTATTCACTCCCCCTATCATACGTCTCCCCTTCCTTGGCTAGGGAGACCAGACCTGTACACAATAGTCCAAGGTGGTCTCACCGGAACCCTGTATAATTGGAGTGAGGGTTCTCTACTCCTGGACTCCCCCATCACAAGTCTAGTTGGGAGAGCAGACACTGTCTTCCTTATGGTATCTTATGGTAACAACGCACAGATCAGCCACGTAATCAATGAATGACAGAAAAGACAGCTTAAAGCTGAGCTGCCTGTGACATCTCCACAATGTGGCCCCTACAAACCTTTGGAGCAATTCAAGTGAAAAAGAATAGCAACACTTGTTCTGTTTACCAAAGCAAATTAGGCTTGGGGAAAAAAAAATCAACTTAAATGTTGACTGGTCAAATGTCTGGGACACAGTTCTGAATCTGCAGACCAGAACAGCAGCATTTTGAATGATTTATGGTACCACTTGGCTTGTTAAACTTGCATCCAATTCAAGGATGTCATGTTGTTGTGGACAGAATTAACATCAACGGGAAAGCACAGAAAAGAAAACCAGCAAAAAAAGAAAGACAAAAGCTTAACTTCCCTTCACGAGAGCGTAAGAAATAGGAGCAGGAGTAGGTCATCTGGCCCGTCGAGCCTGCTCCGCCATTCAATAAGATCATGGCTGATCTGGCTGTGGACTCAGCTCCACCTGCCTGCCTTTTCCCCATAACCCTTAATTCCCCTACTATGCAAAAATCTAACTGTGTCTTAAATATACTTAATGAGGTAGCCTCTCATTAAATATATTTAAGACACAGTTAGATAGATCCTGGATTCATTATGCACCACATTCAACTTTGGCTGATGTAAATTTTAGCGAATTATCAATACTGTTGACTGATGACCGATCGTCAACTTACCATCATCTGGTCACAGAATTTGTCGTTGAAGGAGTTGGGAAAAAGTCTTGTGACAGACGTCAAGCGATTCACGACATTCAGAGTCAGGCTGCGATAATCACCCAACATCATCAGGAGTGGCCGCATGTGTGTGTGGATTTGATCCACCTCAATTGTAGCTCCCTCCAAAAACTAATGAGGAAAACAAGCAAAAATAATCTTTGGTCAATTATAGCAAGGAAATTTAGCACAATGGCTCTTGAAAACCTGCACAGTTCAGTGAAAATATTTAGTGCTGCAATATAATCCAAACAATATAACTGTACTAACTCAATGCACTCTGTACTAACTCAATGTAACTGCACTGTGTAATGAATTGATCTGTATGATCGGTAAGCAAGACAAGCTTTTCACTGTACCTCAGTACAAGTGACAATAATAAACCTATACCAATATCCTTGTTTAATTATATGTGGCAGTGAATACATAAGCAACAATCTTCTCATAAACCTGCTATTGCTGGCTGGAGGTTGGATTATGAAACAGAGCAAATGACCAGACCAACCATTGCATCACCTTTCTGACATGGCTTCTTTGTGGATGAGCATTGGGCTCATATTGAGCAACAGTTCAAAAGAAAAGCTAGGGGAGCTGCTAAAGGTCTTCAGTTAGACATTTCAAAACCACAGCGTAGCCAGGGATTCATAGGGCGACAAACAATATTTGCTTTTGTTCAGATTGGATACAGGATTGTTGAATGCTATGTCACACACAGCCCAAATGCAAGTATAACCCCTTATTGAATTACCTTGTCACATTCAAAAGAAAAAATACACGACATAATTTAAAACATAGTTGGAAACCGTCGGAAATACTACGCGGCTCATTACATCTGAAAGCTCTTGACTTGAAATGTTAACTAGTTGGGACACGGCCCGACCTGATGAGCATCTCTGAAGGTATCGGTTTTCATTCTGTGCCAGATAAGACCTTGCATGACAACAACCCACAGAGGAAAGAATGCAAGGGAGAAGGGGAAGGACGAGGTCATTTATATTTTACTTAAACTGAGATTGTTTTAATGCTGTTATTGTGTAAAGTGTATTCAATTTAAATGTTTTAAAGCTTAAAAATCTTTCAGTTGTTTAATTGATTTTTGATATTTAGAATGCCAGAAACGTATTTTGCCAGAAATTTGAATGCTTCTATATGAGGTATGGCTTAGCCAGCTGTCAAAGTTTCTTTTCAGCAACTTTGTTGATCTGGGTGTGCCAATATGTGACGATGTGGAAACACTGCACCATGTAGGAGCCTCGAGACATTGGATTAGGTTGGTGCTTACCAAAATTTTACAACTGGGTGATCTGCAAAAGGCAGCTCTGTAATTGCTCCATCCATCAGTCGTGAGCACGAGTGGCTCGTCACTGGCGGCAAGTCCTGTTGTTCGTGTTCCAATGAGCCATGCCAATATCAATTACAGAGCACATGTGTGAAAGCAGCATAGCCTGGCTTTACGTTAATGGGCCAGAATAAATGGTGTTTAACAGGGGCAAAACTACTGACAGCTATGGTCATTGTTCTGTGAAAAGTACAGCAACTCTTATGTGGAAATTCTGAATTTACTATCAGTGATTTAGCTCTCCATAGGCTGTCTCCTTCAACAGAAGCAAGGGAAATCTGTTGAACTAACCAGAACTAAAGTATTTACAAACCACTTACAGTGGCACTAATTCTTGTTGAAAAGTTATGCTTTGCTAAATTAGCTGTAAGTGCACTTTAAATGGTGTACTAAGCCACTGGGGTGCTTAACAAACTCTTCAGCCTTATGAAACCAACTTTGTGTGTGCTGTAATTTCATCAAATATTTCAAACTCAGTGCAACCCTAATCACTACAGTTTAGCAACACAATGACCACTTTGATCACTTTACACTAAAATGGACCTTTTTTTTGTTCTCATTGTGTTTTTTCTTGTAAAAATTTATGTATAATTTATTTTTCTTTTGTGAATGCTGTTTACATAATGCTACGTGTCTGTGATGCTGCTGCAAGTAAGTTTTTCATTGCACCCGTGCATACATAGACTTGTGCATATGACAATAAACTCAACTTTGAAATAATATAAAACCTCAAAATAAATACACATAGGTATGAAATTTCACATTAGCTTGTGATTAAGGTTAATTTTTATTTGGCATTTTTCAAAATGTTCATAAGGTGAAAAACTATTGTTTCCCCTTTCACATTTGGATTCTTTCAAGTGTCACTCAGCCACCTCGATGATATCACAGCTGCAGGATTCCTTTGAACAAACACCCAACAGCCTCAGGTATTGGGAAAGGAATTCTTGCGACAGATCTACACAACTTACATGCACGGTCCACGAGTACTGGGACCTCTACTTTTTGTGATGTTTATAGATGACTTAGATGAGGGGGTGGAGGGCTGGGTTAGTAAGTTTGCAGACGACACTAAGATCGGCGGTGTTGTGGATGGTGTGGAGGGCTGTCGGAGCTTACAGAGGGATATTGATAGGATGCAGAGCTGGGCTGACAAGTGGCAGATGGAGTTCAATCCGGAGAAGTGTGAGGTGGTACACTTTGGAAGGACAAACTCCAGGGCAGAGTACAGGGTAAACGGCAAGGTACTTGGCAGTGTGGAGGAGCAGAGGGATCTGGGGGTTCATATTCACAGTTCGTTGAAAGTTGCCTCACAGGTGGAAAGAGCAGTTAAGAAGGCCAATGGGATGTTGGCTTTCATAAGTCGCGGGATTGAGTTTAAGAGCCGCGAGGTTATGATGCAGCTTTACAAAACTCTAGTTAGGCCACACTTAGAGTACTGTGTTCAGTTCTGGTCGCCTCATTATAGGAAGGATGTGGAGGCGTTGGAGAGGGTGCAGAGGAGATTTACCAGGATGTTGCCTGGATTGGAGGGTATTGAATATGAGGAGAGGCTTAAGGTGCTAGGGCTTTATTCACTGGAAAGGAGGAAGATGAGAGGAGACATGATAGAGGTATATAAAATATTGAGAGGAATAGATAGAGTAGACAGTCAGCGCCTCCTTCCCAGGGCACCAATGCTCAAGACGAGAGGTCATGGCTTTAAGGTTATGGGTGGGAGGTTCAGGGGAGATGTCAGAGGGAGGTTTTTCACCCAGAGAGTGGTTGGTGCATGGAATGCACTGCCTGGGGTGGTGGTGGAGGCAGATACATTGAACAGGTTCAAGAGCTTGTTGGATAGGCATATGGAGGAATGTGAGCTAGAGGGATATGCAGGACGAAGGGGTTAGGTAGTGTGAGGGTGGTCTGATGGATGGCACGACACGGTGGGCCGAAGGGCCTGTTTTGTGCTGTATGGTTCTATGGTTAGAATCTGAAAAATGCAACTTTAATTTTAGTACCAAATTCCTACCTTGCTGGGTTATTTATGTTTATTTTTAATTACTAGACAATTCCCAAAAAAAGTGTATTGAAAACGACTGGATTACAAGCAGTGAACTGCACTGTACACCTGGTATACGACAGTCATTGCAGGGCTCTGCAGCTGTCTAGGGGATTTTAAACTGTGTTGCTGTCATCTCATTACCAGGTATATTATATAGCTAGTGGGTATTTGGGAAAATATTAACAGTTAATTAATATAGTGAGTATATCCAGTAGCACTATTTTCTCTAATAAAATTAAAATTTTTAAAAATTTTATTTACAGCATGGTAACAGGCCCTTCCAGCCCAATGAGTCCGCACGGCCCATTTTAAACCCAAATTAACCTACCTGTACGTCTTTTTGCAATGTGGGAAGAAACTGGAGCACCCGGAGGAAACCCACACAGACACGGGAGAACGTACAAACTCCTTACAGACAGCGACGGGAATCGAACCCCGTTCGCTGGCGCTGTAATAGCATCGCGCTAACCACTACACTACCGTGCTGCAAATTATTTTTTTATTCCAATTACAGACACCAAAGTTTAGGACACAAACATGCTGGTAAATAATAATACAGCATTCAACATTATTTGTACTGGATTTCTCTAAACCTGTGTATGGACAGCAATTCCAGTTAGCATTACTGACCTTCCTCATACAGGCCTCTCCTGCCTCCTGCAGTTCGTTGTTGGTCGAGTTCAGTGCCTTGAATAACGCAGCAATGATTTTTTCACGCGACTGGGGCAGGTAATTGCAGGCGGCGAGGGCATCTGTTGGAGGGAGAGCAAAGGATCAAAATTATAGCCTTCACACAGATTGCAAAACAACATAAACCAGTGGAAAAAACTGTGAAGGACACCTTCAAAAGGTGAATTAGCATCCACAGCTGCAGCAGAAAGACTTATGCCACTGATGCAAGGAAGGCACCAACCATTGCAGAGGTACAGAAGCCTGAAGTCCCACACCACCAGGTTCAAGAACAGCTACTTCAACCATTCAGTTCTTGAACCAACTGGCAAAACCGTAATCACTACAGTTTAGCAACATTATGACCACTTTGCACTGAAATGGACTTTGTTTTTTTTGTTCTAATTATGTTCTTTCTTGTAAAAAATTTTGTATAATTTATGTTTCTCTTGTGAATGCTGCTTATACGATGCTATGTGCCTGTGATGCTGCTGCAACAAGTTTTTCATTGTGCTTGTGCACACATGGACTTGTGCATATGACAATAAACTCAACTTGGTTTTCATGGTTTTGTGAAGGGAAGATCCTGCCTGATCAACCTATTGGAGTTTTTTTTAAAGAAATCACAGGTAGGGTGGATAAGGGAGAGGCGGTAAATGTTGTGTATTTAGACTTTCAAAAGGCCTTCGACAAGGTGCCGCATAAGAGACTGATTAATAAGATGAGAGGTCATGGAATTACAGGTAGGATAATAGAATGGGTGGAGCATTGGCTGGTTGGCAGGAAGCAAAGGGTAGGAATAAAAGGATCTTGTTCTGGTTGGCTACCGGTTACTAGTGGTGTTCCGCAGGGGTCGGTGTTGGCGCCGCTTCTTTTTACCCTGTACATAAACGATTTGGACGATAGAGTAAATGGTTTTGTGGCTAAGTTTGCGGATGACACCAAGATAGGTGGAGGAGTAGGGAGTATTGAGGAAACAGGAAGGTTGCAGAGAGATCTAGATAGTTTAGGAGAATGGGCAAGGAAATGGCAGATGACATTCAATGTTGAGAAATGTGCAGTTGTACACTTTGGAAACAGAAATAAACGGGCAGATTATTATCTAGAAGGATAGAAGATTCAAAGTACAGAAGTACAAAGGGACTTAGGGGTACTTGTGCAGGATACCTTAAAGGTTAACCACCAGGTCGGATCGGTGGTAAAGAAAGCGAATGCTATGTTGGCATTCATTTCAAGAGGTATAGTGCATAAAAGTAAGGAAGTGTTGATGAGGCTTTACGGGGCACTAGTGAGGCCTCATTTGGAATACTGTGCACAATTTTGGGCCCCATATCTTAGGAAGGATGTGCTGATGTTGGAGAGGGTTCAGAGGAAATTTACGAGGATGATTCCCGGAATGAAAGGGCTTACGTATGATGAGCGTTTGTCGGCTCTTGGACTGTACTCACTAGAGTACAGAAGAATGAGAGGGGACTTCATAGAGACATTTAAAATGTTGAAAGGACTGGACAGAGTAGATGTGGCTAGGCTATTTCCCTTGGTGGGTGAGTCCAGGACCAGAGGGCACAATCTTAGAATTAGAGGGTACAGTTTTAAAACAGAGATGAGGAGAAATTTCTTTAGGCAGAGGGTGGTGAATTTGTGGAATTCCTTGCCAGGTACAGCAGTGGAGGCCAGATCATTGGAGGCGTTTAAGGAAGAGATAGATATCTAAGTAGTCAGGGTATCGAGGGATATGGGGATAAGGCCGGAAATTGGGATTAGAATAGTTTTTTTTCCCTCCCCCCATCTCTCATTTTTTTCTTTTTCCCTTTTCCTTGGAGCAGACTCGATGGGCCGAATGGCCTGCTTCTTGTGAACTTTGACAAGCAAAAATCCCTTATTCCCATAGTATATTGAGTATAGGATGATCTCTGGGAGGTTCTCAAAAATATAATAAATTCCAACCAACAGATAGAGTAAAATATTTCTTTGCATAAATTAAAACCTGAGCTAGGCATCTTACAAGTGATGTCGCAATTCATGTGACCCAGGTTCGATCCTGACCTCGGGTGCTGTCTGTGTGGAGTTTTGTCTTCTCTGCTGGATCTTGTGAGAGATCAGGTGCTACAGATTCCTCCCACATCACAAAAATGTGCTGGCAGCTTAATTGACTCAGGCAAATTACCCCTTAGGGTAGAAAAAAGAATCAAAGGAGAGTGGATGGGCACGTGAGGGGGAACAGGTTTCATAGCAATGGGATTGAGACTGGAGGGCATGGGTCTAAGATGAGAGGGGAATGATTTAATAGGACCTTGAGGGGCAACATTTTTTTTCACACAAAGGATGGTACGTATGTGGAACGAGCTGCCAGAGGAAGTGGTTGAGGCACGTACAATAATAACTTTAAAAGACAGTTGGACAGGTACGTGGATTGGAAAGGTTTGGAAGGTTATGGGCCAGACACTGGCAACTGGGACTAGCTTGGATGGGCCATCTTGGTCAGCATGGACCACCTTGATCAGCATGGACCAGTTGGGCCGAAGGGCCTGTTTCCGTGCTGTATAACTCTACAACTAATGGGATTTCTCTGTCGGGATTGGACATGGACTTGATGTACTCAAAGACCGGAAGCCCTCCTCACACAAAGGGTGACAGAAACCTACAACTTGTCCACCAAAATGACGCTGAGGTTGAGGATCAATGGAAAATTTCAAAATTAAGACGGGCAGATTTTATTTGAGTGCAGGGCCATCGAATACGGAGCCAAGGCATGAAGATTCAAATCAGCAGAACACCAACTGGATGGTAAAACAGCCTAAGGGGTAAATTGGCCTCCCCTCACTCCCATGTCCCTGTACAATTAGAATGAAGGAGAAAGCAAAACGAATAGAAGAATGCAGGAAATGTTTAAATTACGTCTATGTACCTTGTTCGTTCCCTCAAGAGATCTTGTCCTAACGTAGCAAATATGCTTTATTCTTTTGATTACTTTTTCCATATCTTTGCTGCAGCATGGCAAAAGCATAGTAATCTTGGAGTCTTAAGAAATGTTATGCTGTGGAAGGCCATTCAGCCCACCGTCTATGCTGGCCCTTTGTACAGCCATCCAGTTTACCTGCTGCTCCCCTATAGCCCAGATTATTTTCCCTCAGTTGCCTCTCTGTTAATTTTTGAAAGCTCAGACTGATCCACCAGCCTTAGGGGCAGTGAGTTCCAGATTATCTTTCTGCAGCAGGAAGTTTTCCTTCACAACCCCATGTAGCTTTTGATCATCAGTTACTAAGAATGCTGGATACATTTAATCACCTATAAGAACAGAAAATGCTGGAAAAGCTCAGGAGGTCATGCAGCATCTGTGGAAAGAGAAACAAGTAAGGTTTCAGTTCAGTTTCTCTCTCCAGAGATGCTGCCTGACCTGTGAACTATTTCCAGCATTTTCTGATTTCAATTCAGGCTTCCAGCATCTCCAGTTTTTTTTTGATAACCAGTTTAATCCTCTACCTTTTTTTTAAAAACTAAGCTTGTGATGTGCAGTTTTAAATATTCCCTGACCTGCCACAACATGTTCCAAAGGGGCACGTCCAAATTTTACAGCCTGCAGGATTTGGGAATGAGATTCATGAGTTTCCTTGAAGTTCTCGTATTAAGTTACACTGCAGAACTGCACCAACCACGGAGGAATCTAATATAAAATGGTTACCCACAGATGGCTTCTTCCAAAAGTACATGGGTCTGCTAAGTTAATTGGCCACTGTAAATTGCCCCTGCTGCATAGGTGAGTGCTAGAATTTGAGGGAGTTGAGAAGGATGTGGGGAGAATAAAATGGGATCAGTGTAGGATTGGTGTAAATGGGTGGTAGATGGTCGGTGCGGACTCAGTGGGAAGAAGGGCCTGTATCCCTGCTGCATCTCGCCATGACTCTGTGCTTTTATTGTTCGTCTGCAGGGGCATCAAAGGTTACAGGGAGAAGGCAGGACAGTGGGGTTGAGAGGGAAAAATAAATCAGCCACGATCGAATGGCGGAACAGATTTGATGGGCCGAATGGCCTGATCCTGCTCCTATGTCATATGGAGTAATCCATCATAGGATCTATGTGCATCTTTTCGTGCTTGGTATCCTCACGTACTGGCCGAGGCAGTGACCAGCAGCCACATTTTCAGGCAGACTTCAGCTGCTACACCATAGCAACCAGCCATGGTACATCATCTTAACAATATGATATACTAACTCCCTCTACAGAAACTTCAAAACAACTTGGAAATTAAATACTTTCCAAACCACTTCTCAATCTACTGAAAAATAGTTACGAGGAGCATGTGAGTTGCTTTGAGAGCTTTCTGCTCTATGTTACCACAGCTTCACTTACTCAGGGCAGCAATGCGTAAAGGCACAAGTGAAGGCAGGCTTTTGTAGCAGGGCAGTTTCATAAGTGCAATGTCCTCAGCCTCGCACAGGTTCAGCAACTGGAACAAGATAAAAGCATTCAGCAAGTCAATTCCCATCATTTACTCAATGGAAGTATTCAACCGATCAACGGTTGTTACTGATGACAGCTTTGTACCCGTACACATACTCCCAGCACATAAACATTGCTGTAAATGTATCTTAAGAATTGTCACTATTTTTAAACCAACACACAGCATTGCAGGAAATGGAGCTGGAAAGAATTCAACAAGCTCGATTCTTTCAGAAGGCTTGAGGTGCAAGGGTAACTTGCTTCGCAGTAAAAGGGAACCAGTTGGGAAGTTAATTACGATAATCTCCCAGGTCAATTCAGTCGCAGACAGGATCTTTTACATTCTCGGGATATCAAGGCTCTTCAAAATCAGTGAGATGCATTCTAAACACAACCACTGTTACATTCTAACAGACTTCTACAGATGTACTATTGAAAGTATCCTGGCTGGTTGCATCATGGTCTGGTACAGCAATTTTAATGCGCAGGAACGCAAGAAGCTGCAGAGAGTAGTGGACTCTGCCCAATACATCACGGGCACATCCCTCCCTACCTACAGGAGGCACTGCCTAAAGAAGGCAACATCTATCATCAAAGATCCCCACCATCCAGACCATGCCATCTTCTCGCTGTTACCATCGGGCAGGAGGTACAGAAGCCTGAAGTCCCACACCACCAGGTTCAGGAACAGCTACTTCCCTTCAACCATTCAGTTCTTGAACCAACCAGTAAAACCCTAATCACTGCAGTTTACCAACACTATAACCACTTTGATCACTTTGCACTAAAATAGATATTTTTTGTTTTAGTTGTGTTCTTTCTTTTAAAAATTGTGTATAATTTATGTGTAATTGTGTTTTTCTTGTGAATGCTGCTTATCTGATGCTCTGTGCCTGTGATGCTGCTGCAAGTAAGTTTTTCATTGCACCTGTGCACACATGTACTTGTGCATATGACAATAAACTCGACTTTGACTTTGATTATGGGCAGAATTGGTTGACAAGTTGGACACACTAGGCTCCCACAAGCAACACCAAAGGAAACTACTGATAGCTTTTATTTAAAACAGTGTTTCCCCGGTGTAATTAATGACCAGGATTCCTCTGCTCCTCCTAAAACAACACCAGGGGAATTTGTATCTACCCAAGAAGGCAGAGGGACTCTTGGTTTAAAGATTAATTTGAAAGACAAATGCTCCGATAGCACAACGCTCCCTCAGGCTTCTTTCTCTGCAGGAATACACATCGCTGAGATCTGCCGCAACTGTCCAGTCTCCTGACTGATGTGCAGAAACGTTGACACCCGAATATTCTAGTGAAGCGAATTGTCCAAGACATGTATCTGCTTGAAGTAAATGATTCTGTCTTACCACTGATTGCTATGTGCATGGATGGCCTTGAAATTAAAATGCTTGTGAGAGCACTGCAGATACAAACTCAGCAAGGCTGAACTTTATTCAAAAGAAAACTTCAGAAGCTAAATCGTCAGTCGAAATCACCAGATTTTGTTTCTGAGTCAATGATTTGTTGGACAGGAACTTCCCATCATATCACAATAGCTTTGGTGATGTTAGGAAAGGCACACTGCTCAAAGTGAATGACCACAGAAAAGGCAAGAGAAAACTGCTGAGGGGGAAGTGGAGAGCTGCTGAGAAAAGAGGCCGACCCATCACCTACCTCTGTATAAAAGACTTTGTGCTCCACCACATTGAGATCCATGGTGAAAAGCCTAGGTTGGAGGGTGGTGCAGAACGTGTTTCCTTCCATCAGTCCGATCTGAGCATTTGCTGGCTGATGTCGCAGCAGGTGTTTCTTGGGTGGAACCATGTCTTGCAGGACCTGGCGATACGTGGAAAAGTCCAGGACCACATCAGCGATCGGCGCATGGATCGGTTCCACAGTGACATACACAGTTCAACACTAATCACAAAAGCTATAACACACCGTAACAAATTAACATGCTAATGGGGCAACAAAGAATCTGCAGGACCCTGATGCAGGGTTTCAACCCGAAACATCGACAATTCCTTTCCCCCCACAGATGCTGCTCGTGTTTGTTGCTCCAGATTCCAGCATCTCCAGCATCTCCGACATGCTAATGGAAACTGGGTTCTGAATCAAAAATCTTAAATAATCCACCTTGTAATATTGGCAAATGAATAATCACACACATTGTGCTGAGGTCACCAGATTACCAATGGTTAAAATACAGGTTAAAAATGCTAATGACAGGGTCCCTTCAGGATGCTTTGACAAGTGTCACAACATTTTTACGTTAAGGAGCATTCCTTGAAGCTATCATACTGCAATTTAATAGCACAACCACACAGAAAATTTCAGTTCAATGAGTAGGGTTGTTTAAGTATCATTTGAACATAGAACAGTACAGCACAGAACAGGCCCTTTGGCCTACAATGTTGTGCTGACATAGCTAATCCCTCCTACCTACAGAATGCCCCTATCCCTCCATCTTCCTCTCATTCATGTCCCCATCCAAGCCACTCTTAAAAGCCACCCAATGAATTTGCCTCCACCACCCTATCAGGCAATGCATTCCAGGCATCCACCACTCTCTCAGTAAAACACTTACCCCTCACGTCTGTTCTGAACCTACCCCCTCTCACCTTAAATGCATGCCCTCTGGTATTGGATCACTCAATAATGGGGAAAAGATATTGCTCGTCCACCCTATCTATGCCCCTCATAATTTTATACACTTCCAACAGATCACCCCTCAGCCTCCACCACTCCAGAGAAAAGAGCCCAAGTTTTCTAGCCTCTCCTGATAGCACATGCCCTCTAATCCAGGCAGCAAACTAGTAAACCTCCTCTGTACCCTCTCTAAAGCCTCCACATCCTTCCAATAGTGAGGAGACCAGAATTGCATGCAATACTCTAAATGCGGCCTAACCAGAGTTCTATAGAGATGCATCAGAACTTCTTGACTCCTGTACTCAATACCTCGATTAATGAAAGCAAGCATTCCATAAGCCTTCTTAACCACCCTATTTGAAGAGTAACTACTCACCACGATGGCTAGTAAGATTTAGTTCATCTACTCAACCAACTTAGGCAGGTCAGCTCCAAGCATGATAACATAGAACATTCCAGCGCAATACAGGCCCTTCGGCCCATAATGTTGTGCCGACATTTTATCCTGCTCTAAGATCTATCTAACCCTTCCCTCCCACATAGCCCCCTATTTTTCTATCATTCATGTGTCTACCTAAGAGTCTCTTAAATGTCTCTAATGTATCTGCCCCCACAATGTCTGCCGGCAGTGCGTTCTATACACCCACCACTATCTGTAAAAAACTTACCCCTTATACCTTCCTCCAATCACCTTAAAATTATGTCCCCTCATGTTAGCCATTGTCGCACTGGGAAAAAGTCTCTGACTGTCCACTCGATCTATGCCTCATCATCTTGTACACCTCTATCAAGTCACCTCTCATCCTCCTTCTCTCCAAAGAGAAAAACCCTAGCTCACTCAACCTATCCTCATAAGACATGGTTTAGCGTAACGCTTTACAGCGCCAGCAACCCAGGTTCAATTCCGGCCGCTGTCTGTAAGGAGTTTGTACGTTCTCCCCGTGTCTGCGTGGGTTTCCTCCGGGTGCTCCGGTTTCCTCCCACATTCCAAAGACGTACGGGTTAGGAAGTTGTGGGCGTGCTATGTTGGCGCCGGAAGCATGGCGACACTTGCGGGCTGCCCCCAAAACACTCTGCGCAAAAGATGCATTTCACTGTGTGTTTCGATGTACATGTGACTAATAAAAATATCTTATCTTATCTCCAATCTGTATTACAATGAACAGGATTTTTATTTATTAAACCAAGCAGCAACATCTGCTTACAGAGGCCACTGTGATCTACAAGCAATTCCCTCTCCATCCAAAGCACAGTTCCAATTACACGCGATCACAACGCAATTAAACCTCACCTCTTTATGGGGTTCCATGATTTCCGTCACACTTTTGCCCGTCACTTGGGCAAGCACTTGCAAGGAGTGCATGGCCTGCTTCCGCACGGTGGAGTTCGGGGAAGTCACTTCGCGCACCAGGTCGTGGGTGACGTGGTGGAAGGACTTCTCCTGGGCCGTGAGCAACTCCTCGGACTTCTCCTCATCCTTCAGGGGAGTGGCGCAGCGAACCAGCAGCTGTTCCAACGTAGTCTTGGCCATTGCAACTGCACCATTGGAAACCTGAGGAGAAGCAGAATTATCCCTTGGGGACAACTTCATAATACTAAACAGGAACTATCAGGAAATTACATCAAGGGTTTTCATCTTGTTTTTTTTGCTGTCTGCATCCAAGTCCTGTTCACTTATCGCAACTGTGTTTGGAAGAAAGATCATCAACCTGAAATTTTAACTCCATTTCCCTCTCCGTAGTGTAGCAGCTAGCGTAATGCCGTTACAGCGCCAGAGACCCAGGTTCAATTCCCGCCACTGTCCATAAGGAGTTTGTATGTTCTCCCCATGTCTGCATGGGTTTCCTCCAGTTTCCTCCCACATTCCAAAGACGTACAAGGTTACATGCTATGTTGGCGCCGGAAGCGTGGCGACACTCACGGGCAGCCCCCAGAACACTCTACGCAAAAGATGCATTTCACTGTGCTTCGATGTACACGTGACTAATAAAGATATCTTATCTTACAGATACTGCCAGGCCTACAGCATTTTCTCATTTTGTTACACATTTCCTGCAGTATTTTGCTTTTCTACCACAATGCTCACCGTCCGACATTTGTTCCCAGTCCAGTAACGCCTTGATGTTCAAATTGGTTCATGGCCACCCATCTCACCTCTAACCTTCCCCTGCCCATAAAATGCTTTGGATACCTCTGCATTCCTCCAATTATATGCCTATGAATTCATGATTTAAATTATTCCTCCACAGGTAATGTGTCCTCAGATGTCTGGGTCCGAAGCTCAAATTCCCTCCCTTAATCCCTTACTCTCTCTCTTCTAAGACAAACGTACCTCCCTGACCAAGCTGTCCCAATCTTTCCACATGTGGCATGATGACAAGCTATCTTTACTAATGCTCCCTTGAAGGGCCCCGGAATGTTTTACCATGTCAAAGTCACTATATAAATGCAAGATTTTTATTTTGGATAAAGTCACGTCACCTCAGCCCTTTGTCCACAAAGAACATAGAACAGTACAGTACAATACAGGCCCTTCGGTCCACAATGTTGTGCCGACCTTTAAACCTCGGCTAAGACTATCTAACCCCTTCCTCCCACATATCCCTCTATTTTAAATTCCTCCATATGCTTATCTAGTAATCTCTTGAATTTGACCCAAGTTAAATTCCAATTAATCCTCTTGTTGCTCTATATCTTCAGAATATCTTTTATACAGCATCCAACTCTATTTTACCAAACATTTAATTTCAGGTCAGGCCATCCTCTCTGCAAGACGTATTCAGTCCTGAATGTGAAACTTCTTTTCACATGAAATATTTGCATGGCAGGGATATTTGACATTGTAGAGGATATTCAATGCACACAGCAAGCACTGAGCAATCTAGGTCAGACATAGCTGAAGGCTCTTCCAGCTCTTCTTCTAATGTTACCCCAGCAATGGAGTCTTCTGTCGTTGGTAAATAATTACGCGCCGTCATTGACTTAAAAAAAATCACAATTTCCCGTGCATAGACAAATGTCTGTGTAACAGCCTCAAACAGCGAGGTAATTTTTACAATTACATTCCCATTTTACCATATAATACCACTGTTAAAATGAGCAATATCATTTGCATACTTAACTGGGCAGAAGCATGTATTAGACCAAAATATAATCAAACAACGCAAACAGTCGCTAATTTTACTTGATTGATAGGCCAGATTTTATGGATAAGTTTCAACTACTCAGATTGGAGATCTCAACATGCAGAACAGCAGTCTGTTCTCTCGTGTCAGTTGATCTTAAACGGATGTAAAAATCAGCATAAAACCACAATTTCTTGCATACCATCGCAAAAAACTTGAATAATTGCAACATCTCTTGAGGTTTCTCATTTTTGTCCACACACAGGGAAAATACGAATTTGTTTTTCAAAGTACTCACTGAAATGATGTTTCTTTTTATACAAGGGGTCGCAAAGAGGCGCAGCTGATGGAGCTGCTGCCTCACGGCATCAAAGGCCTGGGTTCAATCCTGACCTCGGGTGCTGTCTGTGTGGAGTTTGAGCACGTGGATTTCCTCCAGGTGCTGCAGTTTCCTCCCACGTCCCAAAGGCATGCAGGTCAGTAGGATAACCGGGCACTGTGAATTTCCCTTAGTGCACAGGTGAGTGGTAGAATCTAGGGGTGGGGATGAGGGGGAGCTGATGAGAATGTGGATGTAAGGAGTGGTTGATGGTTGGTCGGGACTCGGTGAGCCAAAAGAACTGTTCCTGTGCTCTACGTGACAACACCAAGTTATAGTCCACGATGTTTGACTGTGGTGTGAGAACCAGACAAAGCTAACAGGAGTTGGTTGGAAATCCCAGGACAGAAATTTGTCTCTGGAGTTGCATCAAATGCGGGCTACCGTTTTATACCGGCTATCTCCCCTCTTTCTTTCAGTCCAGATGAAGGGTCGACTGTCCATTTCCCTCCATAGATGCTGCCTGACCTGCTGAGTTCCTCCAGCATTTTGTGTGTTGCTCCAGATTCCAGCATCTGCAGTCTCGGGTCTGTCACTAAATAGGAGCTGTCGACCACTGATGTCATGTTTCAGAACAAAGTACCAAAGTGGCGAAGACCATACCAAAGCCCCATTTCACACCAACTAAACTGGTCGTCCGATCTCCCTGGAACACCCAATGCCACTTCATTCCTTTATTTCAAAGACTCTAATCATTTAGTTCAGGACTGGATATCAGACACAGATTTCCATCCCAGTGATTTTAGCTGTGTAAAGCACACCACGAACCTCTTGTGACTACCATATAAGAAAAAGACAGTACCTCCCCCGTCAGATCCATCATGACAAAAAGGAGAGCCTTAAGGAAGGTTTGCTGATTCTGCAGGACCCAGATCAATGGGAGGCGTTCCATTAAGAACTTGATGGAGACGACGCCTCCGAGTTTAGCGTACCAGGCTTGTTCGTAGCAGCAGGCACAAAGACGCTCCACGATGTATGAGAATAAAGGCAGCAGGCATGCCTAGAGGAAATTTACAAAGCGTCACATCAGAATATATCACAATACCTTCTCCCTGCTTGCAGCAGCATGCAGGTAAAGACAACACACAGAATATAAATCATACAAGGTAGTGAAGGAACAGAAAAAACATTGAGTCCTCCCCAACCTCTTCTGTGCCTGATCCCCACAGTCCTCAATTCCTTGATCTTTCAAAAATGAATCTACTTTCTCTCTAAATACCTCATATAATCTAGTCTCCATAAATTCATAGGGCAGAGAATTCCAGAGTTTCACCACTCTCTGTGAGATGAAGATCGTACGCACATCAGTTTTGAATGACTGCCCTGGGAGTCCTGATATGAATGTACAAATGGCCAACGTTTATCCTTTGCAACACACAAAGCGCTGGAGGAATGCTACAGGTCAGTCAGCATCCATGGAGGGAAACGGACAGTCAACGTTTTGGGTCGAGACCCTTCATTTGGACTGGAGTCCAGATGAAGGGTCTCAACCCGAAATATCGACTGCCCATTTCCCTCCATAGATGCTGCCTGACCTGCTAAGTGCCTCCAGCACTTTGTGTGTTGCTCCAGATTCCAGCATCTGCAGTGTCGTGTGTCCACATTTATCCTTTGGTTTGCTTTTTATTGATGTTCGCTATCTGCTCAAAGTCAAATCACTGTTTGTGAGAGCTTAAACTGGCAGATGAACTTTCTACAGAACAACAGGGACTACACTGCAGAAACACTCCACTGGTTGTAAAACAGTGTGAGGTATCATGAGGTGGTGAGCAGCTCTGTATAAATGCAAGTTGTTTCTCTGTTATAAATTCTGCACTACAATCTGTATCTTTTAATGATGTTATGCAACACGCCTGTATTCAAAAATTCAAAACGACTAACCCGTTCCTTCGAGCCCAAGATGATGCTCGCCACATCAAAGATGACAGCTAGAGCCACCTCTCCTATTTTGCAGAGTTCTTTTTCCTCATAAGCCATGCAAATGGCAATGGCATCAATGAGGACAAGTGGGTCCATTCCTTTTGATCCATTTTCCTCACTGTGGAACATGGCAGTGCTTGGCTGGCTGCCCACTTGGTAACACTGCAGCAAGAATGGGCCTGGATGGAAACAACATAGATCATAAAACATACATGACAGGAACAGGCCCAGCACATTGTGCTGAACTAATTAAACTAGTAATTAAATGCCTAACTAAAAACTAATCTCTTCTGCCTACACAATGTCCATATCCCTCCATTCTCTGCGCATTCACGTGCCTATCTAAGCGCCTCTTAAATGCCTCTGTCATATTTGCCTCCACTATCACCCCTGGCAGCACATTCCAGGCACCCACCACTCTCTGTGTGGAAAACCTGCCCTGCACATCTCCTTTGAACTTACTCCCTCTCACCTCAAATGCATGCCCTCTAGTATTAGGCATTGCAACCCTGGGAAAAAGATACCGGCTGTCTATTCTTATCTGTGCCTCTCATAATCTTATAAACTTCTATCAGGTTCCCCCCTCAGCTTCCACAGGAAGTTTGTTCAAACTCTCCTTACAGCACACGCCCTCTAATCCAGGCAGCATCCTAGTAAATCTATTCTGTACCCTCTCCATTGCCTCCACATCCTTCCTGTAATGGGCGACCAGAACTGAATGCAATACTCCAGATGCGGATCTTTGACTTCCTTAGTCAGTGCGGATCGGTAGTATCATCTCCTCCTCGCTAACTATCAACACAGGCGCACCTCAAGGATACGTGCTTAGCCCACTGCTCTACTCTCTCTACACTCATGACTGTGTGGCTAAGCACAGCTCAAACGCCATCTATAAATTCACTGCTGACACCACTGTAGTTGGCATAACCTCAGGTGGTGACGAGAAGGCGTACAGGAGCAAGACAGATCGGCTGGATGAGTGGTGTCACAACAACAACCTCACACTCAGTCAGTAAGACCAAGGAACTAACTGCAGACCTCAGGAAGGGGAAGTCGGGAGAACACACATCAGTCCTCATTGAGGGGTCAGCGGTGGAAAGGGTGAGCAGCTTCAAGTTCCTGGGTGCCAACATCTCAGAGGATCTATCCTGGGCCCAACACACTGATGCAATCGCGAAGGGAGCACACCAGCGGCTCTACTTCGTTAGGAGTTTGAGGAGATTTGGTGCGTCACCAAAGACAAATTTCTACGATGGAGAGCATTCTGACTGGTTGCATCACCACCTGGTACGGAGGCTCTAATGCGCAGGATCACAAGAGGCTACAGAAGGTTGTAGACTCAGTCAGCTCCATCACGGGCACAACCCTCCCCACCATCAAGGACATCATCAAGAGGTGGCGCCTCAAGGCGGCGGCATCCATCACTAAGGACCCTCACCACCCGGGACGTGCCCTCTTCACGCTACTACCAATGGATAGGAGGTACAGAAGCCTGAAGACCCACACTCAATGATTTAGGAACAGCTTCTTCCCCTCCGCCATCAGATTTCTGAACAGTCCATGACACTACCTCGTTATTCCTTCTTTTTGCACTATTTATTTATTTTCATAATTTATAGATTTTTATGTCTTTGCACTGTACTGCTGCCGCAAAACAACAAATTTCACGTCATATGTCAGTGATAATAAACCTGATTCTGAACTATCTAGAGTTTTATAAGGCTACAAAAGAAGCATCATAACTAATCACAGAATTATCAGCCCCAAACAAAAGGAAATAACTAATAGCTCAAATGAAAGTGCAGTCCAACGGGCAGCAAACAAAATCTAATGAATAAAATTATTAATGGGCTATAGAAGCCATTCTATTACATATAAACACAACATGCCAGAAATACTCAGCAGGTCAAGCAGTATTTAAGGAAAGTAAGACTACAGACCACGCGAGTCAGTCTACACGGCCCTAGCCCAACAGAATGTACTCTCTCCTTGCAAGGGTTTGCCGAAATTATACAACGCCGATTAGACCACAACTGGTGCATCGTGTCCAACTCTGGTCACCTGACTTTAGGAAGGGTGTGAATGACCCAAAGAGGGTACAGAGAAGATTTACTAGAAAGATTCCAGGGAGGTGGGAATCCATTCATAAGTCGCAACTGGAGAAGCTGGTGTTTGTCTACTTGTGGCAAAGGAGGTTGAGAGCAGATTTGTTGAAGGTAAAAAGATAATAATGGAGACATGTCAACTATCCATTTGTCTCCAGGGATGATGCTTGATCCACTAAGTTCCTCCAGCAGCATTTTTTTTTGCAAAAATTCATTATGGTTTGGACAGGGTCACAAAGGAAGACATTCCCATTAGCAGATGATTCAAGGACCAGGGAAACAGATTTAAAGCAATGAAAAAAATTCACCATAAGAGTATTAAGAAAAATTATTTTATACAGAGAATAAAGATGATCTGAAATTCTGCTTGCAAGGATGAAGGAAAGAATTAATTGGGACTTTCAAAAGAGAATTATAGGAAGGATGTGGAAGCGTTGGAAAGGGTGCAGAGATTTACCAGGATGCTGCCTGGTTTAGAGAGTATGCATTATGAGGAGAGACTAAGGGAGCTAGGGCTTTACTCTTTGGAGAGGAGGAGGATGAGGGGAGACATGATAGAGGTGTACAAAATATTAAGAGGAATAAATAGAGTGGATAGCCAGCGCCTCTTTTCCAGGGCACCGATGCTCAATACAAGAGGGCATGGTTTTAAAGTAATGGGTGGGAAGTTCAAGGGAGATATCAGAGGAAGGTTTTTTACCCAGAGGGTGGTTGGGGCATGGAATACGCTGCCTAGGGTGGTGGTGGAGGCAGGTACATTGGTCAAATTCAGGAGGATACTTCATAAGCATATGGAGGAATTTAAAATAGAGGGATATGTGGGAGGAAGGGGTTAGATAGTCTTAGGCGAGGTTTAAAGGTCGGCACAACATTGTGGGCCGAGGGCCTGTATTGTGCTGGACTGTTCTATGAATTAGCTAAGAACCTGATGGAAAGTAATGTACATGGCTATGAGAGAAGATCAGGAGAACGGGACTGAGGATTGCTCTTCCATGGGCCAGCACAGACTTTATGGGCTGAATGGCCCACTGCATCATAGTTTAATGTTTCCAGTTAAAGTATCTGTTCATTTGCCTCGCTGGTGATTGTGGAGCCTGCACACCCACTTTAAAAAGCACCTCATTGGCTGTAAAGTGGTTTAGGAGGCCCCGAGGTCAAGAGGAATGCTTTGGAAATGGAAATTCATTCTTTAACCGAACGCGGCAGCTAAATAGCTGTCTCTGCGGCCGTGTTGCAAACCAGAGTATCTGTGTTATGGACTAAAGGAAGTGTTATCCACAGAAGCAGTGAGCGATTTTTTAATGTAGATAAATACAGACAAGGGTACACCTAGGGCCAGAGTTCCATTGAGTGTTCTGCACCCACAGCCACTGTGAACTACAGTTGGAATATCACACACAAACTGAAGAAGAGATATTTTCCCCTTCAATTCCCTGCCTTTTATTTCATAGAATCATAGAACAGTCCAGCACAATACAGGCCCTTCGGCCCACAATGTTGTGCCGACCTTTAAACCTCGCCTAAGACTATCTAACCCCTTCCTCCCACATATCCCTCTATTTTAAATTCCTCCATATGCCTATCTAGTAATCTCTTGAATGTGACTAATATACCTGCCTCCACCACCACCCCAGGCAGCACATTCCATGCACCAACCACTCTCTGGGTAGAAAACCTCCCTCTGATATCTCCCTTGAACTTCCCACCCATTACTTTAAAGTCATGTCCTCTTGTATTGAGCATTGGTGCCCTGGGAAAGAGGCGCTGGCTGTCCACTCTATCTATTCCTCTTAATATTTTGTACACCTCTATCATGTCTCCCCTCATCCTCCTCCTCTCCAAAGAGTAAAGCCCTAGCTCCCTTAGTCTCTCCTCATAATGCATACTCTCTAAACCAGGCAGCATCCTGGTAAGTCTCCTCTGCACCCTTTCCAACACTTCCACATCCTTCCTATAATGAGGCGACCAGAACTGGACACAGTACTCTAAGTGCAGTCTAACCAGAGTTTTGTAGAGCTGCATCATTACCTCACGGCTCTTAAACTCGATCCCACGACTTATGAATGCTAACACCCCATAAGCTTTTCCTTTTCCCTCTAAGAGTAACTTTCAAAAACATCAAGAAGTTGTATTCAGTCTCAGGCATTCAGTAGGTGACACCAACTCACCGCATTGTTGAGCTACAGCCACCATGGTGTAATGACGGATTAAGCTGGCCACGAAAGGCAGGGCGCTGGGCCGCAGATCCTTAATGACGGCTGACATAAACGCACCTGTCAGGGCCTGTTCGAATGTCTTACGAGCGGGTGTGTCCTGCGCTTTGTAACGGTGTGATATAATCACACTGGGTATCGCCTTCTCCGTGAAGCTAAGAGACAAAATAAAATTAATTTGCTGCATGATTAACAAGTCAACCATGAAAATCACACAGTGGGTAGAAGCGTTTCTTTCACATTTTGATAGAGCTGACCCAATTCAATTACTCCATTTTAATACTGTCAGCAACTGACTACAAAGAAGATGGATGGTTCAATTTCATCACAGATATTCAGGGCCAGCTGCTGCAAATAAAGCAAGTGTGCTTCAAAATGTACATGCGCTGACAACCAAATGTGATTATTGAGTGACGTTTCAATATTTACAGTGTGCTGCGTTCAAGTCTTTTCATTTGGATTCGAAAGGCTGAAATATTAATCAATCTGGCAGACATAAAGAGCTATTAAACCAAGACGGAGAAACACTTAGACTTGCTGCCCTTATCACTTGATAGATTTCAGCACCACTTTAATTGAGAGAGAGATTATTTCCTGCCCGCATTATAATCCCCTTCACTCAAGCAGTTGGGTGCAGAACATTGGGAAACAGGTACCCTGTAGTACCCTGGCCGAGCACCAGTGCATCCTCACAGACGGAGTTTATGGAGTTATTTAGCACGGAAACAGGCCCTTCGGCTCAACTGGTCCGTGCCAACCGAGACACCCCATCCAAGCTAGTCCAATTTGTCAGTGCTTGGCCCATAACCTTCTAAACCTTTCCAATCCACGTACTTGCCCAACTGTCTTTTAAAAGTTGTCGTTGCACCTGCCTCAACCACTCCCTCTGGCAGCTCGTTCCACATACTGTGTCAAAAAAAAGTAGCCCCTCTAGTTCCTGTTAAACCTTTTCCCTCTCACCTTAAATCTACGATCTCTAGTTCTTGATTCCCAACCCTGGGAAATAAGTGAGTAGATTCACCCTATCTATGCCCCTCAGACAGACAGATTTCCCACTCTCATCACATGCACAAGCCACGTGTGCGCACACATACACATAGTGTGTGTGTCTGTCTGCCTCTATGTCTGTCTGTGTCTCTGTATGCGTGTGTTCATCTTACAGTTAGTCTTCAGGAGAAAAGTGGGCTCAGACCAACAGAAGTGTAGCAGCTGAGCAAATTGTTCCCTCGTGTTCTCTTTCCAAGATCAAGCTTCTAAATTATACTATCATTGGAGACCTTGATGAAAGAAACATCATCCTGGCATTGTAGATCAACTGGTTGCTGCTTTAAAAACAGCGCCATGGCATCCTAAGTTACTAAAATGCACGATGACCTTTCTTTTGTCTCTAATCATCAACGTGAGTAAGTTATGATTTCCGTTCGAACACGTAACCAGACCATTCATGCAAGAGGCTACTATTACTGTCTCTTCTCGGACAACTTAAGCTGCAGCTCAGCTTCATTCTAAAGCCAAAATAATGCAAAAGCTGGACATCTGAAATAACAGAACCTGCTGGAAGGGTGCCAAATTATTTCAACAGTAGTAGTGGGTAAAAGCTGAGTAGCTCACAGGGCTGCTGTTTGTGTATGGGATTAACTTTCTTTATTTCGAATAGTCAGTTTTGTTTTCTTAAGATATTTCAAACTGTTCAGTAACTCCAAAACAAGTGAAGCCTGTGAATTGTGTGGCGACTTGTTGCAGGCTGCTCTCTGCAGATCTATTCATTACTTCTATTATAATCACTCTACTCTTTTAAATCTAAATTGTCCCTTTCACTACTGCGATGTACTGATGTGATGGAATGATCCGTATGGATGGCAGGCAAAACAAAGCTTTTCACTGTACATGTGACAACACAAAACCAACACACAGCAGGCAGCGTCTGTGGATTGAAGGACAGAGTTAACCTTCCAGGACAATGAAAGGTTACGAACTGTCTCTACTCTACAGATATTGAGTACTTCCAGCATTTTCTGTTTTTACCCTGAGTTTCACTCTGCTGTTTTAGCAATTCACTAACCACCTCCTAATCCCAAAATGGTCAAAGTATTTATGATTCAGTCTATCTGACACCCCCAGGCATTGCATGAAGACTCTGCATCTCAATAGGGTTGCTGCATTTGATCACAGGAGGCACGTGCCTTCTGGGTTCTCACTTCACTGCGAGGGCAGCATTGTATGGTGTGGAGTGTGACAATCCCTAACTCAACCACCGGGCACTGTGGTGGCAAAAAATGCTGCTCGACATCACCCACCAATCACCAGTAATCACAATGGCGTTCAGCGATACAACGAGTCAGCCAGGGAAACAGTAACAATAATAAGTCTAAAGAGCTTTCTGGCAACAGAGCTGAGAGGAGGATGTGCACAGGAATTTGAAATATAAAGCGGAACAGATCTTGGAAGGGCACATAAAATGGACACATATTATATTCTATATTATTCATACATATTGTATTCATTTTTCCCAGGGCAACAATGGCTAACACAAGGGGCCATAATTTTAAGGTGATTGGAGGAAGGTATAAGGGGGATGTCGGGGTAAGTTTTTTTTTCACATAGAGAGTGGTGGGTATGTAGAACACACTGCCTGCAAAGGTTGTGGGGGCAGATACATCAGGGACATTTAAGAGACTCTTAGATAGACACATGAATGATAGAGAAATGGGGGGGCTATGTGGGAGGGAAGGGTTAGATAGATCTTAGAGCAGGATAAAGTGTCGGCACAACATTGTGGGCCAAAGTGCCTGTACTGTGTTGTAATGTTCTATGTTCTATACATGCATAGCCATAACGATCAGGGCGGAAACGAGAGGAGGCAGAGACTAGCACCTTCTTACCACAGACTGAAAGGGGTATATTATTTGAGAGCTTTAACAGCATGAAGTGTGATGAACAGATTGTTTGACAGATATCTGGTCTGGTTACATTAGCTGCTGCTTACCCTGAAACCAGCTACTCAGGACGTACAGAAAAATATTCCCTTTTAAACAAGCTTTACATGTCAATTTAAACTCAAATACAGTTACTAATGTCACAAGGAAGAATTTTTGTTTTAAAGTGATTATCCAGTTATAAAAATGCCAGCAAATTCCTCTTGATGATTCTTAAAGACATGAAACAGCAAACTATTACTGCAAGTTAGACATGCAATGAATCCACTCTTATCTTCTGAAGTGAACCTGTGCCATCCGTACTTTGGGTGGGCCAGTAGCTGGTACAGCGAATGCTTGTTATCTTCCAAGCTCATCATTGCCACCAAAAAGCACTTGATCACTTCCCAGGCCTGGCGACGATAATATGGCTCGGTGTTTGCACTCTTCAGACAATCCAACGCCGTTTCAATTGCCTATAACCAAAAACAAAAAGAAACATTTGTACTCAGAATCTAAACTTGTTAAAAATCGTCCCTTATGCATTACTAAAACTCCATAAAAATATCTGCAGAATTTGAAGAAACACAGAAGACATTTCATCTGCATTCAGAACATTAAGGCTTGTTTAATTTGAGGCACTGTCCTGCATATAATTACATAACAGCAGTCAGATATTTGTTCAAACTAATGCACCACATCTCCCACAAATAAGGCAGCAGTTACTCCTGCTCTACTGACGCAACAATGTGCAGATGAGACAGCAAAGAGTTTCAACAAGGCAATGGTTCAGGTACTCTTCTGTGGCAAGAATTTGGAAAGCCATGTTTAGTTAATTAGCACACAGTTCACCATCAGGATAAAACTCTGGAGACACGAGCAACACACAGTCTGCTGGAGGAACTCAGCAGGTCGAGCAGCATCTGTGGGAGGAAAGGAATTGTTGACGTTTTGGGTCAAAACCCTGCATCAGGACTCAGGACAAAACTCCCCCCTGAATCAACCTCCTACTGAACTAAGACTGAATTTACGATGGAAGCATTTTCATCCTGCATTTACAAGGATCCTTTATCAACAGGGGCCTGTGCAGGTTATTTGTCTGACCTTCATAAAAAGTCTTCCTTCCCTGATATATTGCAAAGTTGAAAGGTAGGGTAGATGCTCCATGTGTTAATTACCAACTGTGTGAAGATTACAAAGATTATCGATCTGCTTCCTCTTTTTGTGAAGAAATTTTTGCATCTCCTGCCACTGACTGGTCCAGAGCAAGGCCAACAATGAGTACTATTTTTACTCCAGAGACCAATTAAAACACACGTGTTCAAGTTTGCTTTACTGGCCTGAATGAACTTAATACACCCATCAAAAATAAATCTTGGAAAAATAATACTACTTAAGCCAGATGATTCAGACCCAAACTGTGTTCAGACTGTACCACAATACAACCCGTCAAAATGATATTTTGTTCCAGGGATCCTGGCCTCAATCCTGACCTCCAGTGCAGTCTGCGGGAATTTGCACTCTCTCTCTGCAATCACGTGGGTTTCCCCTGGGTGCTCCGGTTTCCTCCCACATCCCAAATGAGCTCATAGGTTAATCGACTAATGCAAGTTGATGGGCATGTGTGAGAGAGGTTAAGTTGCAGGGGAACAGGAAAATAAGGACAGGGGGAATGGAACTGAGGAATTGCTTCCCTGGTGCTAGCATAAACACTATGGGCCAAATGGCCTCCTGCGTCATTATGAGTGCAAGATAAGAATTTGAAAAACGCAAGCACACATGTAGACTGAACAAATCTAAATTTTATCCATAAGAGTAACCCAAAGCACCATGTTTCATTTCTTACAAACTGAGCAGAAAGTTAACAAAAGTAGAATATCTTTAGCAGTAATAAAGCAACACTGAAAAGCAAGGGTTGATTTTACATGAAGTCACAATACAGGTTACACCAGGACTAACTGGAGATGGGGTGGGGAAGGAAGGGGAGGAGGGAAAAAAGTTGTGTTTTAATCGAAAGATGACACACTAGGCATCCCGTATGCAAATAGCTGCTGGAGGAACTCAGTGGGTCAGGCACATCCGTGCAGGGAAATGGGCAGTCAACGTTTCAGGTCAAGACCCTGCATGAGGACTGAGGGTGTAGAGGGGAGATAGCCAGTGTAGAGAGAGGGGTAAGGCAGAGGTTGACAGGCAATAGGTGGAACAAAGTGGGGGAGGGGTGGAGTCAGGAGACAGTTGTTGGTGGGTGATAGGTAGTGACAGATAAGGTAAGAGGGACAAAAAGGGGAGCAGATGGAGCCAGGTTCAAGGGGAGGACAGGAGAGATAAGAGGCTGGAAGGTGAAAAGCGGAAATAAGACACTCCCAATGCAGAATCTGATAAGTAAGGAAGGTAAATTTGGTATTTATGGGAACTTGCTGTGCACACTATAACTGCGTCACCCACGTCAATGAATTCACTTTAAAAAGTTTACCGGGATGCTGCCTGGATTAGAGGGTATGAGCTACAAGGAGAGGTTGGACAAACTTGGGTTGTTCTCCCTAGAGCGTCAGAGGCTAAGCGGAGACCTGATAGAGGTTTTTAAAATTATGAGAGGCATAGGTAGGGTAGACAGTCAGAAATTTTTTTCCCCAGTGTGGAAATGTCAAACACCAGAGGACATGCTTTTAAAGTTAAAGGGGGGGGGGGGGGAGTTTAAGGGTGATGTGAGGGGCAAGTTTTTTTAAACATTGAGAGTGGTAGGTCTCTGGAATGGGTTACCAGGGGTAGTAGTGGAAGCAGGCAGTTTGGTGGAGTTTAAGGCTTTTAGATACGACAGATGAATATGAAGGGAATGGAGGGATATGGATGATACACAGGAGGGTGACATTTAGTATAAATTGGCATCAAGATCAGCACAACATCGTGGGCCGAATGGCCTGCCTAGCGCTGCACTGTTCTATGCTCTAAGTGGCTCCGAAGTGATGAGGACAAGATGCAAACAGTTTCAATTTGCTTTTACCAAGCAATGCATGATTTCACACCAGTTTCCAAGGTTGAACATCTGAAAAAGAATTCCTGAAACTATTAAGGTATTGGTTCTTATCCCAATGTTGTAACGCAGTGACTTGATACTGCTGCTTACACACAGTGCCATCATGTGGCAGGACTCAAGACTCAGAAGAAACACAGAGCAGAAACTGGTGGTTCTACGTCCAGCTCTGTAGTAGCTGAACAAAATTGACAAGGCTTCGTGTTCACAACTAGAACTCACGGACTAAAGAATAATGGAAGAGTCGACTGGACACAGTGTGAGTCAGATGGCCAGGATTCAAATCCCACTCACAGGACCAAAAACCCAAAATCTAGACTGACTCTAATACTAGAGAGCATGCATTCAAGGTGAGAGGGAGCAAGTTCAAAGGAGATGTGCGGAGCAAGTTTTTTTTACACAAAGAGAGTGGTGGGTGCCTGGAATGTGCTGCTAGGGGTAGTGGTGGAAGCAGATACGATAGAGGCGTTTAAGAGGCTCTTAGACAGGCACATGGATGTGCAGGCAGAAGGGATTAGGTGTCATTAGTTTAATTAGTTCGGCACAACATTGTGGGCCGAAGGGCCTGTTCCTGTGCTGTACTGCTCTATGTTCTATGTCCGACAAGGATGTGTCACCTTCTCCATGTGATGGTACACTGTAGCCCCGCCTGCCCTCTAAGATAGATATAAGAAATCCCATGCCTCTATTTTGGATAGGAGTTTCCCCCCCCCACAGTGTCCTGCCCTGTGTTTATCCTTCACTTGAACAGATGACTGGAACGGATTTTCTGATCATGACCACATTGCTTTTTGTGGGAGTTTGCTCAGTACAAATTGGCAGCTGTGTTTCCTATTTGCAACAGTGACCCATTTAAAAATTATTTCATCCCTGCTGCAAGGCACCGTGGAATGTCCCAGAAGAATAGCTGCTGCAGAAATGCAGCAGCTTTCATTCATATTTATTTATTTAGAAGATCCACAGGGTAATGTGATGCAAGGAAACTTTTACATACTTCCTATGGGCGATAATAATCCAGTAAAGTTTGAGAAGTGTAGGGGAAATAAATCCCAAAGGGGTGAGGTGATGTGTAAAGGGCAGAGATCATTTTCACCTCTGCTTTGGGCTCATGGTTCTGTCTTAAACCCACAAGAGGTGGACAGTACCAAGGTATCCATGTCCAACTTTGGTCACCCATTTAGAACCCTACCTCAAATCTTGGGAATTCCATAACATTAATACAAAGGAGACTTGGGGAGGGGGAGAAAGGAGATGACTGTAACATAAATCACAGAATCTTTTCAAAGATTAAGTACCAGCTCAGGCACAGGAGAAAACCATGCCTTGTCGAATTTAGAGAGGGACAGAGACAGACTGATAATTACATAGCGACAAATAAAAACTCAGCATGTCCCAAGCACTTTACAACCACTGTACATTTACAGAATGCATTTGATACGCCCAAGACTGCAAGAAATGGCATTGAGTTGTGGACACAGCTCAGCACATCACAGAAACCAGCCTCACCTCCATAGACACTGTCTGCACTTCTCGTTGCCTCGGTAAATCAACCAACATAATCAAAGACCCCACCCACCCCGGACATTCTCTCTTCTCCCCTCTCCTATCGGGCAGAAGATACAAAAGCCTGAAAGCACGTACCACCAGGCTCAAGGACAGCTTCTATCCCGCTGTTATAAGACTATTGAATGGTTCCCTAGCATGATAAGTTGGAGTCTTGACCTCACAATCTACCCCATTATGGCCTTGCACCTTATTGTCTGCCTGCACTGTACTTTCTCTGTAACTGTAACACTTTATTCTGCATTGTTATTGTTTTCCCTTGTACTACCTTAATGCACTGTTATGATGAAATGATCTATATGGATGCATGCAAAAGAAAGTTTTTCACTGTATCTTGGTACATGTGACAATAATAAACCAAAACCGATAGCTTTGGAAACAAAACAGGTGAACTGAGAGCGCTAACATAAGTATGAGCCAACAGCCACTACACAGACATGACTGCAGGATGACATATGTTATGACCTCAATACTAAAGGGCACATGACATTTAGGAAGGACAGGAAGCTGGGAAAGATGGATGAGTGGCTCAATTAATGATGGTCTTCACACAATAGAGGGGGAGACTGAAGTTTAGCAAATCAGGATGTAGAAGTGGTTTGGGTGGAGATGAGAAATAATAAAGGCAAGAAGTCACGTCGGAGTGGTGCACAGGCCCCATGACAGTAACCACACAGGACAGAGTATAAAGGAAAAAATAATGGGAGCTTGTGTCTGTGTGGGTTTCCTCCGGGTGCTCCGGTTTCCTCCCACATTCCAAAGACGTACGGGTTAGGAAGTTGTGGGCGTGCTATGTTGGGGCCGGAAGCATGATGACACTTGCGGGCTGCCCCCAGAACACTCCATGCAAAAGATTCATTTCACTGTGTATTTCAATGTACATGTGACTAATAACTAAATCTTGTCTCATCTTAAACTTAAGTAAAGGCAACTATTAAGCATTAAAGTGGGGTCACTGTCGTAAAGTGAATTGTAACGCTGCTGTCAGTTTACACTAAGCAATCTCCCACAAACAGAAAATTGGTAATGGTCACAAAATCTGCTGAAGTGCGGGTAAATCCTCTGTCGAGCAGTTGAAGTGAACAGACAAATTAGGTGAAAGGATCAGTCAGCTGAGAAGCAGTGACAGAACACACAGGATAAATACATTCCAATAAGAAAAGTTCCAAGGGGAGGACACATCACCCATGGTTAACTGAACAAGTTAAAAACACTATCAAACATAAAGCATAAAAACATGTAAAGATGAGTGACAGAAGATCAACCAGACTAAATAGCAACAAATGACTAAAAGATTAATAAGAAGGAAAAAAAGAATTACAGGGGTAGATAAAGCTAGCCGGAAAAGTAAAAACAGACACAGAGATATTTACGGAAGAGGTAACACAGAAAATGTTGGAAGAACTCAGCGGGTCAGGCAGCATCTACGGAGGGAAAAGGAGAGTCGATGTTTCAGGTCGAAACCCTTCATCTGGACTGGAAGGAAAGAGGGGGGATGGTCTGTATAAAAGGGTGGGGGGAGGGGTGGAGCGAGAGCTGGTGGGTGATAGGTGGATCCGGGTGGGGGGTGGGGGGGGTGCAGGGTAGCAGCAAATGGATTTGCAGAATGAAGAAGACAAGGAGAGGACAGATGAATTAAAACAAGTGTTCTGAAATCAGTCTTCACTATAGAGGATACAAATATCTTCCAAGAAGTAGCTGTAAATCAGTAATTAGAAGGAAGGGAGGTACTCAGGGAAGATTATAATCACCACAAAACTGGCATTTAGCGCACTGTTGGAGATGGCGCCGATGTCTCTAGGTCCTGATGGACTGTATCCTCATGCCTTCAATGAAGTGGCTAATGAGATGGTTGTTGCACTGGTTTTAATTTTCCAAAATTCCCTCAATTTTGGGGGAGATTAGAAAATACCAAATATAACTCTTTTATTCAAATAGGGAGGGACACAGAAAGCAGGAAACTAAAGGCCAGTTAGCTTCATGTGTGCCATTGGGAAACCATTTTAAAGCCGTTATGGGGGGCACTTAAAAAAGTTCAAGGTAAATCAGGAAAAAACAACTCAGTTTTGTGAAAGGGAAATCATGTTTGACCAGTTTACTGGAGTCTTTTTTTGAAGAAGCAACATGTGTTGTGGATAAAAGAGGAGCGGTGGAAGGCATTTGATAAGGCACCACATCAAAGAAAACTGCAGAAAATAGCTCGTGGTTTAGAAGGTGACATACCAACATGGATAAAATATTGGCTGGTTAACAGGAAATAGAGAAGGCATAACCGGATCTTTTTGAGGCTGGCAAAAGTTAATGTGTACCACAGAGATTCATGTTGGGGCCTCACTTTTTTTTAAACAATCTACATTAATGATTTAGATGAAAGCAACAAAAGTATGGTTTCTAAATTTTTCCCAAGGTCGAAATGTCTAATACTAGAGGGCATGCTTTTAAAGTGAGAGAGGGCAAGTTCAAAGGAGATGTGCAGGGCAAGATTTTTTTTTGCACAGAGGGTGGTGGGTGCCTGGAATGTGCTGCCAGGGGCCGTGGTGGAGGCAAATACAACAGAGGCATTTAAGTGGCTCTTAGATTGGCAACATGAATGTGCAGAGTGGAGGGATATGGATAGGCAGAAGGGATTAGTTTAGTTAGGTATTTAAACCGCTAGCTTAATTAGTTCAACACAACATCGTGGGCCAAAGGGCCTGTTCCTTTGCTGTACTGTTCTATGTAAATTTGTTGATGACACAAAGATAGGAAGGGAAGTTAAGCTGTGAAGAGGCTACGAAGGGATATAGAGGAGATATAGAGGTGTAGAGTTGTACAGCTATGCAAGACTAGGGAGGTATTATGAGCCAATTACATGGGGCATTGGTGAGACCACATCTGGAGTCTGTGTAAAACATCAACCTTATTTAAGGTCAGGTGTTAATGGGTTGGAAACATTCAGAGACCAGTGCTTGGAATGGGGTGGTTGTTTTACAAGAAGAGGTTAGACAAGCTACCTTGTATCCACTAGAATTTATAAGAGAATTTGACTGAAAAGTCTAAGAGCCCAAGGGGCCTTGACAATTGAGCAGAAGGTGTTTACTCTTCTGGTGGAACCTAGAACCAAGGGTCACTGTAAAGGGGTTGCCATTTACAACTGTGCTGAGGCAAAATTTTATCTCTCAGAGGGCTGAGAGCCTTTGGAACACCTCTGAAAGGGGAAGCAGAGATTTTGAATATTTTTAAGGCAGAGGCAGATAAGCAAGAGAGTGAAAGATTACTAGGAGTAGAGAAGTATGTGGGGTTGAGGTTACAGTCTGATTATCTCCGGTATTATTAAGCAACGAAGCAGGCTTCAGGGGTGAATGGCCTTCACTCACTCCTAGTTCATATATTGAAAGTACCGTTGAACTGCTGGAATGTGAAATGCAGAGGCAACTTGTTCACAGTAAACTCCCTCAACCAACATGATAAGGACTTAATAACCATTAATGTGAATCATGGGGCAAACGTTGACTGGGAAGAATTCGACCGCTCTTCCGCAAAGCGGTCACATCCACCCTTGAGAAGTTTAGCGTCTCAGCAGAAAGCAGTGCAGGTCTCCATCAGGACTGCACTGGAGTGGCAGCCTGGATTTGTGTACTCAAGTCTCACCGGGTGGTTCTGCAACCCATAACCTTCTGATTCACTGACAAGCAGATTAGTCGCAGACCCACAACTGTCAGGCAATCCCACATTCTGAACAAACACAAGTCAAATACCCTGGGATGTACAAACAAACATTTTCTGCTCCAAGACCATAAGATATAGGAGCAGAATTAGGCCATTCAGCCCATCAAGTCTGCTCCACCATTCAATCATGGCTGATTTTTTTTGTTTCAACCCCATACTCCTGCCTTCTCCCCATAACCCTTAACCCCCTTACCAATCAAGAACCTATCTATCCCTGCCATAAATACACCCAATGACTTGGCCTCCACAACCCTCTGGGGCAACAAATTCCACAGATCCACCACCCTCTGGCTAAAGAAATTCCTTCTCATCTCAGTTTTGAAAAGACATCCCTTTATTCTGAGGCTGTGCCCTCAGATTCTAGACTCTCCCACTGATGGAAACATCCTCTCCACATCCACTCTATCCAGGCCTTTCAGTATCCGGTAGGTTTCAATGAGATCCCCCCCCTTCATCCTTCTGAACTCCATCGAGTACAGGCCCAGAGACATCAAACGCTCCTCATATGTTAAGCCTTTCATTCCTGGGATCATTCTTGTGAACCTCCTCTGGACCCTCTCCAGGGCCAGCACATCCTTTCAAGACAGTAAGCAAGAGTCTCACCTTCTCCATTGGAAGCTGAATTGATGCCTTGCAGTCCGAAAACTCGGCTGTGATGCTTGGTCCTTGAACTTCGGTCACAATATACTGCAGCTTCTGTGACTCTTTCAACATCTTCCGATTGCTGCCCCCAAACTTCCCCAGTACACGATAGGCCACATGGGAGATGCTGTCGGCAGGGTTCCGTAAGGTGCGCCATAAAGCCTTTCAGAAAAAAAACAAAGTGCTTCCATTTATAATTTGATATTAGTTGCAGTCACAGCTTGTGAACTCTGGCATTTTCTAAAGCACTGGAGGAGAAACCACCAAATGAAACAGAGAAGTATGGTCCTGGGACCAGTCTTGGATCATTTACACAGAGTCATTATATAGCACAGAAACAGGTCCTTCAGCCCAACTCGTCCATGCTGACCAAGTTGCCTACCTGAGCTAGTTCCATTTGCCTGTGTTTGGCCCACATCCCTCGAAACCTCTCCTATCCATGAACCTGTCCAAATGTCCTCTAAATGCTGTAACTGTACCACCCTCTCCCACCTCTTCTGGCAGCTCGTTCCATGTACCCACCACCCTCTATGTGACGAACTTACCCCTCAGGACCCCTTTAAATCTTACCTCTCTCACCTTAACTCTATAACCCTCTAGTTTTAGACTCCCCTACGCTGGGAAACAGACTGTGACCATTCAACCTATCTATGCCCCTCATGATTTTATATACCTCTTATAAGGTTACCCCCTCAACCTCCTACACACCAAGGAAAAAAGCCCCAGCCTCTCCAGTCTCTCCTTATAGCTCAAGCCTTCTAGTCCCAGTAACATCCTTGTGAATCTTTTCTGCACCTTTTCCAACTTAATGACATCCTTCCTGTAGCTAGGCGACCAGCACTGCGTACAATACTCCAAGTGTGGTCTCACCAACATCTTGCACAGCTGTAACATAATGTCCCAACTCTTGCACTCAGTGTCCCATCTGATGAAGGCAGCATGCCAAACACCACCTTCACCACACTGTCTATCTGTGATATCCCCCAAACGCCAGCAATCTAGCTCTCAAGCTCAGCACAATCCTATTTGTACTTACAGGCTGTGAGTGTCACAGCTAGGAATAACTATCATTAATTATTTTGAGTAACACAAGCAAACAGAGAGAATAAGAGTTTAAATTATTTCTCTCTGCTAACTCTTGATAAGCACCAAAATGTCCCCAAAATCTTTATTTCCCCACACCAACCCGAGAAGACTGAGGGGTGATGTGAAATGATAGAATTGAGTAGCAGATCCAGCTTGCTGGGCTAGTTCTTTGAAAGAGAGGTCCAATTAGCCAACTACTTTCCCAATACACACCACATTTTCTACCTTCTAAATGTTAATCCTATTTTCCTTTTGAAGTTCAAACTGGACCGATCTTCTGAAGTAACTTACAGACTTTCCTTCTCAGAAGGTCGGAGAACCCCCAAAGGCCTTTTGCTGACCTTCCGAAGCCCCTCGTATCCCCAGCTGTGCTCTCCCCCAAGCATCCCGGTGCAATCTTCCAGCTCTTGGGTCACAGGACACCTCCCACCATTCTGTACCCAGGAGTGCAGGAATGTGCAAGGCTCAAACATGCCCAACAGTACTAATACTAATTATTCTGAGGGAGGTAACATTCAGTGGTGTTTGGGGGAGTAATCAGCTATATGATCTAGTTGTTGTCCTCAGCAGCCTTGGGACAGCTAACAGGAGAAAGTGACTGGGCAAATCAATGGTTTACCAAGTTCAAGAGGGACTGAATCCATGACCCGATTGTCTAACGAGGGTCCCCTGTGCAGAGGTTCAGAGCTGTATGAAAACTGGAGGGGATACAGTAAATGGTAATTGGTAATTAATTTATTATTGTCACATGTACCGAGATACAGTGAAAACCTTTTGTTTTGCATGCCATCCATATAGATCATTCCAAAACATAAGTACATCGAGGTTGTACAAAAGGAAAAGCAAGCGAAGGAACTGATTTGATACAACATGTGTATAGTTGTGGAAGGCAAAGAGTTTGCAAGCAAAACAGCCTTTTTAAGAAATGCATGGGCCTTTTTATCCCCCAATCTCGTTAAAAGCTCATTTAACTATCGGCAGGTAACCTGACTTTTGCTACAACAGGATCTGCTTACAAGAGCTGAGGTGTCATACTACCATTATACAGAGCTTTGGTGAGACCACACTAGCAGTATTGGGTGCAGTTCCAGTCTCCTTAATTAAAAAGGATAAACTTGCCTTTGAGGTAGAGCAGTGAGGATTCACTGGGCTGGTTCACTGCATGAGCAAAGATGGAATTGACCAGGCCTTTATTCTCTAGAGTTTAGAACAACGAGAACTCGCTGACACTTACAAAGCTCCTGCAGGGCTCAACGAGCTGAATGCAGGGGAGGATGTTTCCCCTGGCTGAGGAGTCTAGAACCTGCAGGAGCAGTTCCAGAGCAAGGAGTAGGATGTTTATGACTGCGGTGAGGAGAAATTACTTCACAAGAAAGGCGGTGAATCATTGGAAATGCACTACCCTGGAGGCATGTGAAGGCTCAGTCATTGAATTCATTTGAAGTAGGTTGCCAAAGTCCTGGGCACTATGAGCATCAAGGGACAGAAGGATAACGAAGGAAAATGGAGACCAGCCATAGTGAATTTTGGAGCAGGTTCAGAGGGCCAAATGGCCTACTTCTACCCCTATTTTTACTCATCTTAATATCACTAAACAGTATATTTCATTGAAAGCCCAGTACAACATCTGCATTAAAGTATTAGCTTTGCTTTCATAACACTTAATCCTCATGCAAAAAAAAGGAACCTTACTAAACTGGGCAAAAAACAAAGTATCCATCACACTTAAAGTACTGTTCATAAATACACCCAGTTTTTCCACCAAGTGATTCCTCAATCATATTAAAAAGATTAAAACAGTAATGCAGTACTGCAAATTAAATGGTATTGATCCAATTCAACAGTATTTACAAGGCCAGTGTTTTAATGGCATTTAATTTTTGAAGCTTGGAAGTTTGCAATACTGAACTGACAGATCAATTAGGGACATTTAAGACTTAGATAGACACATGAATGATACAGAAATTGGGGGGGGGGGGGGGGTTGGGGGGGCTATGTGGGAAGGAAGGGTTAGATAGATCTTAGAGCAGGATAAAATGTCAGCACAACATTGTGGGCCGAAGGGCCTGTACTGTGCTGTAATATTCTATGAACCACAAATCCAAGACTATTAACAGAAGCATTACTAAAAGTACATTCATAAGATTCACTTGCCACATTGAGTGAATGAATATGAAAAAAGATTTAATGGTGTCACTGCTCGTAACCGCCCCAGATAGATGATACCTGTTTTATCAGCACTTGCATTCTTCAATTGTGAAATTATCCCATACCCTGTATTCACTACCGAACACGTGAGCAGGTACCGGGGTGAGTGATCAGGAGGGGGAAATACAGGACACAGGAAGGAGACCGGAAAAGGGTTAAGAGAATGTGAGCAACTGTTAAAAAGTGCAAATGAAATAAAACAAACTGAAAGGCTGTAATGCTTGTCGACAAGGCAATGGTTGGGATCCATCATAGAAATGATAGTTTTATAAAGGGCAGGGCAGAACAACAACAGATATTCTGGGAATGAATAAAATTAAGAAAATGCGGCTGGCTTTTTGGAAAGAAGCCTTTGCAATCCAACTGAAGTCTTCAATAGTATATGGATCCAGATAAAGCTGATCCAGATACAGTACAATGAACATTCAAAATACTGGGAGCTGGGCACTGATATGAAGAAGATTAAGAGTAAGGAAGGAATTCTTCATCCAAAGAGAACTCAGTAATGGAAACAGTATTAGGAAAAGACTATTTTAATGGACAATTGTATTTATTTCTGAAAAGAAAAGGGATTAAAATATAGCTGAAAGAGAGTTTGATCTATTAAAGAGCAACAAACTTGCTTTCAATCATTAGTCTCTTGGGCTTCTAAAAACTTTATGTCCTTGATATTTGTCTCCTTCAAATCTTCTCAAAAGATTTCCTTATCAAAATCGCAGATCTTCAAACAGAAAGAGAAGATGTAATTTACTCTGGTTCAAAAATCTCTTGCAATCTAATCCATTTAAATTGTCCAATGGTTCTTTTTTTTAAAGCTCGATATTGACACTCTTTGTCTGTTATTTTTATTCCTTAATTCAAACTATTAGACATTCAGAAATCAGTTCTGGAAAAGAATTAAATCAGGTTACACACAATGGAGCAAGATACAAATGATTCATGCATTTTCCTTTTTATATTAAGTGTTGCACATCCATTTGTTCAGCCTTTGAAACATTCTTTGGACTTTGTGTGAGATACAATTATTCAGTCCCTCTGAATGCCAACATCTCCCAGTATTTCACCCTTGAAAACAAAATGCTGCTGTTTTCCATTTTAATCAATAAAATGGGAAACTTTACATATCTCCATACTACATTCCATCTTTAACAGCCTTGCTCTCTCTCACGCAACCTACTTTCCTCAGGAGATGGTTCACATGCTCCTCAGAACCTTGTTTCCCACCTAGCTTTGTATCGTCAACCAACCGCAATATATCGCACTTAATCCCCTCATCTAAATCGCTGCGATGGATTACTGGAGATGAGGAGCCAGCACCAATTCTCGCCGTAATTCACCACTTACTGCCTATTAGCCTCAAGACAATCGGTTTATCTCTATCAGAAAAGCAAAGTAGCACAGATATTGGAAAACTGAAGTAAAAATAGTTAAAGATTCTAACATACAAAATAAGAGGCCATTCAAAATGATTATCTCAACCTCACCTTTCTGCACCAACCCCATTTCCTTGATCCTTTGACATTTAAAGTTCGATAGAACAAGCTTAGCAGGGCAAGCAGCATCGAGGAGGACAGAAAAAGGGTTAATGTTTCAGGTCAATGACCTTTTATATTCTTGAAAGGTCAATGGTGTGAAATATTAACTTCTTCTCTCCACAGATGCTGCCTAACCTGCTGAGCATTTCCAGCATTTTTTTGATTTAGTTCTGCTCCTTCTATTCATGAACCATGCTAATATATTATAACGCCACGAGCTTTAACTGACTGACACCTGATCAGCTGCCTTCTGGAAGTCGAAATGCACAACACATCACCCCGAACACCCTCTATGTTCTGTGAATCAATGATACATTTCCACAATTTATTTCATCCTTTTCCTTACAGCACTGGAGGCGGTCATTTGACCCATCGAGTCCATGCCAGCTCTCAAAGCAGTCCCATCAGTCCCATTCCCTCATTTGTTTCCCTCAGCCCTTTGCCCCTTCTCCTTATCACCTCTCAGCTCCTTACATCTCCCCCCTCCCCCACCCACCTACCTTCCCCCTCTCACCTAGACTCACCTGTCACCTGCCAGCCTGTGCTTCTCCCTCTCCCCCCACGTTCTTATTCTGGCTTCTGCCCTCTTCCTTCCCAGTCTTGACGAAGGGTCTTGGCCCGAAACGTTGACCGTTTATTTCTCTCCATAGACGCTGCCTGACCTGCTGAGTTCCTCCAGCACTTTGTGTGTATTGCTCCAGATTCCAGCATCTGCAGAATCTCTTGTGTCTCATTTCCCTCCAACCTCTTCCCTCTCCACACACATCACTGACGTGTCCTCCTCTAGGTCGGTGAGACCGGACGCAGATAAGACACCCATTTTGCCGAGCACCAGTGCTCCGTCTGCCGTGGACATCTGGAGCTCGGGGTTGCCAGCCATTTTAATTCCCCTCCCCATTCCCACACCGACCTGTCCGTCCTCGGCCTCCTCCACTGCCAGGGTAAGGCCAAACGCAAGCTAGAGAAACACCAGCTCACCTTCTGCCTAGGTCGTCTCCAACCCGACGGCACGGACATTGGATTCTCCAATTTCAGACAACCTGCTCCCCCCTGTTGCTTTTCTCTATCCACCCAACCTACCCAGTCTCTCCTACACACACTGCACCTCTCCCCTCCAGCTCCCTATAACCCCGTTTCTTTCCCTTCCTCCATCTGCCCATCACCCACAACCCCCTCCCACTGGGTCCCCTCCCCCCACTATCCCCATCTGCACTCCCCACCCTCCCTTATTTGGTTCCATGCCCCACTTTCCTCTCCTATCAGATTCCATCATCAGTAGCCCCCTGTCACCTCCACCTCTCACCTGCCAGCCTCTGTCGCTATTTCCCTCCTCCAACTGCCCATTACCCCTCCTCACCTGGATCCACCTATCGCCTCAACCACTATTTCTGGCAGCTTATTCCAAATACGCACCAGCCTTTGTGTGAAGCTGCCGCCCCTGGTGTCCCTTTTAAATATCTCACCTCTGATCTTAAACCTATGCCCTCTTGTTTTTAGCACCCCCTCCCTGGGAAAAAGACAGTGTGCTTTCACCCTGTCTATGCCCCTCATGATCTTATATACCTCGATCAGGTCACCCCTCAATCTCCTAACATTCCAGGGAATAAACTCCTAGTCTATGCAACCTCTCCTTGTAACTCAGGCCACCATGTCCTCTTTAATGTGGGAGAAAACCCACACCATCAACTGGGGGAATGTGCAAACTTCACGCAGACAACGCCCAAGGTCAGGATCAGATCCTAGTCCCTGGAGTTGTGAGGCCAGCAGTACTACTTGCCACGTAACTCTGCCACCTTACCAATTAGTGATTCAGGAAACAAAGGTTTGATAGGTTTATCCAAGGAGATAAGAGTGTGTTTTACCTGCATGAGCTCAGCTCGCACTGGCTGGATGTGGTCGTACAAGAAGTCCGGCTGCAGGTTGTCAACGCACAGTTCCAGTGTCCGCAGGCCCTGACTGACCAGGGTCTGGGAGCCATTGAGTGCCGATACCAACGGGTCCATCAGCATTGGCAGGTAGGGCAAGAGGGAGCTGAGTCGGACGGGCACTGTCAAGCACAGCTCAACGAAGAGATCTTTCATGTGTTGTTTATGCAAGCCACTCTGCAGCATGTTCAGCCCTGTAACAAGAACAGTGTATGTACAGCAGCCACTACATCTTCTACCCTGCTCCTGTCCTTTATTTTCAATAGCTGTCAAGACATTTATCCTACTCGTCTTACAATTTTACAGGCTTCTGCATTTCAAAAATTGTGCGTGCCAAACGTGCACAATGCTGAGAAGACGAATATATATATTGCAAGTTAATAGAGGCTGCAGAGTTGTAGACTCAGCCAGCTCCATCACGGACATAACCCTCCCCACCATCGAAGACACCTTCAAGAGGCGATGCCTCAAGAAGGCGGCATCCATCACTAAGGACCCTCACCACCCGGGACATGCCCTCTTCTCGTTACTACCATCGGGGAGGAGGTACAGGATCCTGGAGACCCACACTGAACGATTCAGAAACAGCTTCCTCCCCCTCCGCCATCAGATTTCTGAACAGTCCATGAACACTACCTCGTTATTCCTTTTTTTTTCACTATTTATTTATTTTTTGTAATTGATGGTAATTTGATGTCTTTGCACTGCACTGCTGCCACAAAACAACAAATTTCACGTCAGTGACAATAAATTTGATTCTAATCTCTCATTTGGTTTAAAAAAATATTGTGTCAGGAAATATTTTAGTACTCAACATTACAATTTTAGGAAAGCCACTTTTAAGTGAAGCGCTTTCAGCTCTGTAGCTGCAGCGTAAGCAACAAAGCAGGGTTAGGACACAATGGGAATTATCTTCAAGTAAGGAACTTGTGCTAGCAAATGCTCATTTCAATTAAGTCCATAATACATTTCACCGAAGCTTGAAGTGAATTGATTGAACATGGGGCTATTTCATCAGTTGAACAGTCAGAAGCTAATGTAATTGCGTCCATACCTTGCAGCAAGTTAGGCAGTAATGGTAGAAATTCCTGATACAGGAGATCGTGGCTGCCTCCGCCAATGGATCGGAAAAGGGCTCGAAGCAATAGAAAGTAGTTGTATGGTTCCTTGGCTGTTTGAGCAAGCTCCATTGAACTGTTCACAATCTTGTGCAGATGTGGCTACAATACAGAGAGAATAACATTAGAGGGTTTCTATTTTGGGATTGGATTTAGCCACAGCTCAGTGAGCAACACTCTCTTCTTGCGAGTTCAAATTCCATTCCAGGAATGAGCTCAAAACAGGGTGACCAAAACTGTACACTTGGGAGTGCTGTGTAGTTTTGGTCACCCCTGCTATAGGAAAGATGTGGTTAAACTGGAAAAGGTGCAGAAAAGATGTACGAGGATGTTGCCAGGGCTGGAGGGCCTGAGTTAGAGGGAGACGTTGGCCAGGCTGGGTCTTTATTCCTTGGAATGTAGGAGAATGAGGGGCAACTTTACAGAAGAGTTTAAAATTATGAGAGGTGTAGATAAGGTGGACAGTAACAGTCTTTTCCCCAGGGTAGGGGAGTCCAAAACTAGGGGGCACAGGTTTAGGATGAGGGGGGAAAGACTTAAAAGGGACCTGAGGGGCAATTTTTTCACATAGAGGGTAGTGAGTGTATGGAATAAGCCACCAGAGGAAGTGGTTGAGGCAGGTACAATAGTATCGTTTAAGAAACACTTGGATAGGTACATGGAGGGGCAGGGCTTAGAGGAATATGGGGCAAATGCAGGAAATTGGGACAACGTGGGCAGTATGGACTCTTTGGGCTGAAGGGCCTGTACCCGTGCTGTATTGCTCGATAACTCTATGACAAAACTCTGGCTGGCACTCCCACTGCTGTACTGAGGGAATGCTCCACATCCAGAGGTGCTGTATTTTGGGAATGACAAACCACGGGTCCTATCAGACAATAATCACACAGCACCATTTCAAAGAGCAGGGGAAATCTCAGTGTTCCCAGCAAGATTTATCCCACATCATTAAAAAGAGATTGTCTGATCATTTGTTATATTGTTAGTGTACAAAAACTTGCCAGATTTCTTGGGTTGTAACAGTGATGACACTGCACTGGCCATAAGAAGCTTTGCAACATCCTGAGCCCTTAAAAGACTAAGCAAACAAAATAATGTTGTTAAAGCAAACAACATAATCAAAGACCCCTTGGTATGTCAACCGCTCTGCCCAAGACCGCAAGAAACTGCAGAGAGTTGTGGACACAGCTCAGCACATCACAGAAACTAGCCTCCCCTCCATGGACTTTGTCTACACTTCTCGCTGCCTCAATAAAGCAGCCAGCAGAATCAAAGATCCCACCCGCCCGGGACATTCTCTCTTCTCCCCCCCTCCCATCAGGCAGAAGATACAAAAGCCTGAAAGCACGTACCACCAGGCTCAAGGACAGCTTCTATCCTGCTGTTATAAGACTATTGAACGGTTCCCTAGTACAGCGAGATGGACTCTTGACCTCAGAATCTACCTCGTTATGGCCTTGCACCTTATTGTCTGCCTGCACTGCACTTTCTCTATAACTCTAACACCTTATTCTGCACTGTTATTGCTTTTCCCTTGTACTACCTCAATGCACTGTTGTAATGAAATGATCTGTATGGATGGCACACAAAAGAAAGATTTTCACTGTACCTCAGTACACGTGACAATAATAAACCAATTTACCAAAATGTAATAAGAACATGATTTTCTTCCTAACCAATGCATGCTTCCAAGTTCAAAGAATCAGGATGAAGCCTCTCTTCAGAATCAGTGCTGTTATCCACCGCTGGTTGAAAATTATTCAAATAAAAAGGGAGCATTTGGCATTTTGTTAGTCACAGATCTTCCATTCCAATCCCGTTCCCTTCCTTGGGCCCTGGATCCCTGACCTAGTCTTTTTGAATGCCTTGTAATTCCCTTTTAAATGAGATTAGACTTTATGTCTCACAGCTACTTTCTGTAAAGCATTTGCAAATTCTAATAATATTTTGTAGGGAGAATGAAATCTAATCCACTTCTTTCTCCCTCTGGTGAATCGTTCAATTGTCTTATTGTGGCCTTAAATAGACAACATTAAATTCAACACCTGACTTGACAGCCTCAAAAGATACCGAAACATACCTAACTTCAAGCATTCACTTCCTATGTTTGACTAACTCTAGAAACAGTATCTCTCATGCAAAATCCAGTGCTGTGAAAAATACAATACAAAAATGGTAAAGAATTGGCAACTCAAAACACATAGCCAGGGATTACCAATAAATAATGAAGTAATCAAATTGTACCATTGCAACTATATTGTGTCTTTAACATCCCAAGCCGCTCAATGAGCGGAAGACATAGAACATTACAGCACAGTACAGGCCCTTCAGCCCACAATGTTGTGCTGACATTTTATCTGCTCTGAGATCTATCTAACCCTTCCCTCCAACATAGCCCTCCATTTCTCTATCATTCATGTGTCCATCTAAGAGTCTCTTAAATGTCCCCAATGTATCTGCCCCCACAACCTCTGCCGGCAGTGCATTCCACGCACCCACCACTCTTGTGTAAAAGACTTATCTCTGACATCCCCCTTATACCGTCCTCTAATCACCTTAAAATTATGCCCCCTCGTTGAGCCATTTTCACCCTGGGAAAAAGTCTCTGACTGTCCACTGGACCTATGCCTCTTATCATCCTGTACACCTCTATCAAGTCACCTCTCATCCTCCTTCTCTCCAAAGAGAAACGCCCTAACTCGCTCAACCTATCCTCATAAGACAATAAGGGATTTCCTCATAAGGGATTATGGAAAAATTTCTGACACAAAGCAAAAAGATGTCAGGATAGATGACCAAAAGCGAAGGCTTTGAAAAAGAAGTCAATGAGTTCAGCAAAAGAATTTCAGAGCACTGGGCAGAGGTCAATGATGGGGCAGGCAACAGGCCAAAACTTAAGAGGAGCACACAGTTCTTCAAGTACTGTAGGAGACTACTGATATAGATAAGAGAGGAGGCCATGGAGGAATATGAAAACAAGGGGGATTTAATTTTGAACTGCTGCTAAACCCCAAGGGAAAGGTCTTCTCACTTATCCAGCCTGCTCCACACAGCCGTGACACCTAGTGTATCACAATATCCTCACTGACCATCTCAACCAATTCCACGTGACCGCTCGAGAAAATGTGCTCCATGTATCCCGAAGAGTTACTTTCAAAAAAAATTTAAAAATTAGACATCCTTTGCAAAATTAAAACTTGTATGCTGTCATCTTCACCTTAGGGACTAGTACTTGGTCAATTTCAAAAGGCTATGCAGTCATTCCCTAAACTATTGAAACAACATTAACATACAGACCATAGAAAGCAAACATTTAAATTTCTGTTACAGCTCATTAAATTCACTCAACCTTGAATTTTCTGACAGGGAGAACAAAAGAAGAGCGTTTCTCTAATAAAATATTTTAAAGTGACCTTCATAGAATAAAATTATATATTAAACCATTCATCATCAAGAAAACCACATTTCAAAACAGTCACATAATTTCAATCAGTCAAGAGTCAATGCACTTTTTTCCCTACACGTACAAATTCTAAAATACCTTACAAGGAATTTGAACTACAAGAAACATTTAACCCAATTACCAGAAAGGAAGAAAGGAAAAAAACGACAAGCAACGCAGCTTTGCCTACACACCAGCAACGGTCATACAGTGAGTGGTTAGAGCCTGGAATGCACTGCCAGGGCAAGTGGTCTAGGCAGATTCAATTGCTGCATCCGAAACGGAGCTGAATAAGTAGCTGAAACAAAATAATTTGTTAACTAAATGTACAGCTATTGCACTGAGCGGATGTGGACTCAACAGGCCAAATGACCTCTCTCATTGCAGCAACCATTCTGTGAAATACATGCAAGTGGTTGTTCACAAAGGACTCTTACATAGACAGGAACATGCCCTTCAGCCCACAATGTTTGTACTGACCATGATGCCAATTTAAACTGCACATCTGCCTGCACGCAATCTACATCCTTCAATTCCCTGATATTCGTGTGTCTGTTTAAATGACTCTTAAACGTAGCTATTATATTTGCTGCCACCACTCCCACAGCACCACAGTGTGTGTCTCAGGCACGGTAGTGTAGCGGTTAGCATAACGCTTTACAGCGCCAGTGACCCGGGTTCAATTCCAACCACCATCTGTAAGGAGTTTGTACGTTCTCCCCATGTCTGTGTGGGTTTCCTCTGGGTGCTCTGGTTTCCTCCCACATTCCAAAAGACGTACAGGTTAGGAAGTTGTGGGCATGCTATGTTGGCGCAGGAAGGATGGCGACACTTGCGGGCTGCTCCCAGAACACTACGCAAAAAGATGCATTTCACTGTGTGTTTCGATGTAACATGTGACTAATAAAGAAATCTTATCTTATCTTCCAAACACCTGCCATTCTGTGTAAAAAAATAACCTGACTTGTAAATCTCCTTTAAACTTTCCCCCTTTCACCTCAAACCCACACCCTCTCGTATTTGACATTTCCACCCTGGGAAAAAGATTCTGACTACCTACCCTATCTGTGCCTCTCATAATTTATATATACTTCTAACAGGTCGCCCTTCAGCCTCTGACGGTCCAGAGAAAACAATCCAAGTTTGTCCAACCTCTCCTGTAATCCAGGCAACATCCTGGTCAACCTCTTCTGCACCCTCTCCAAAGCTTCCACATCCTTCCTATAATGCAGTGACCAGGACTGGACACAATTCTCCAAATGAGGCCTGTATCAAAGTTTTTATACAGCTGCAACGGGAATTCCTGACTTTTACACTCAACACCCCAACCGATGAAGGCAAGCATGCCACACACCTTCTTTACCACCCTATCTATTTGTGTTGCCACTTTCAGGGAGCTATGGACTTACACCTCAAGGTCCCTCTGTACATCAATGCTCCTTAGGGTCCTGCCATTTACTGTATACTTTTGGATACAATAGAAGACGGATAAAAGCTCAAAACTTGACATATTAACTCAGTTCCTCTCTCCACAGCAACCATCTGACTTGCTGAGCATTCCCAGCATTTTGCGCTTCTACTTTACATTTCTAACACCCACTATTATTCTATTTTTGCATTTCCACATTAAATGTATGGAATCAACACCTGGATTTTGAGGGTCCAGATTATAAGATCGCATTCCCTGGAGTTTAGAAGGTTAATAAAGCGAATAAGGTTAATAAAGTTTACAAGATATTAAGGGGAATTGATTATTTCTCTCCATCTACCATGTCTTTACTGATTGAGGAGAGCATTCTAGACACTGATTTGGGATTTGGGAAAAGAGTACACGGAAAACTTGGTGACGAGGATAATTGTCTTCCACAAATAGTAAACAATGCCACATTAATCGTCAATTTTACACACGCTATTGACAGACAGTTAACCAAAGAACTAATGGTAAAAAACCACATGGAACAAGATTACAGATCAGCTATGACCCTAGTATCGTAAAACTCTGATAATCCGGCACTCAGGACTGTGGTGTCACATAAACAATTTCCCAGACTATTGGATGTTATTCAATAATAATAGCCCAATTTCACTTACTCTCAGACATTACTCATTATTGTAATAAGTTTCCCAGTGAACCAGGTAAGTTTAAAGGGAGCGCATGAAACGGGATGCTGGTTGGTTGGAAGAGAGCACAGGAAATGGAGTTCGAATGAGATGAATGGAAGCATGAAAATCTGGGCCCCAATGAGTCAGAAGTGAGCGCAGGAACCGGGGCCCCAGCAATCAGAAGCAGACGTGCCAAACATTACCTGGTGAGCCAGATGCCAGACCATCGGGATAACATTAGAACAGTATCAGGAGGACTGAAGAACTCACACAAAACAAACAAGTTAGGCATCTACAACAGAAGGCTCACATAAGAAGTCAGGTCCAACCTGACAGCAAAGGTGAGAAAGCCAGACACCTGGACAGGATCCCGTTAGTTTATTCAGACCTAGTTGACCCAGGACTCAAGGAAATTTCAAAGGAGACCAAGTGCCAATCCTGACCTGCCCAGCAGCTGCTGAAAGACAATCTGTCTACCTCGTCGTGGCCCTTGCACTTTATTGTCTGCCTGCACTGCACTTTCTCTGTGACCGTGACACTATATTCTGCATTCTGTTATTGCTTTTTCTACTACCTTGACATACTTACATACGGCATGATCTGTCTGGATGGCACACAAACAAAAGCTTTTCACTATATCTTGGTACGTAATAAACCAATTACCAACTGTTGATAAGTTTGACTACCTTCAATCCAAGGATCAGAAACAGGTCACCCTTCCCCACACACCCCAACCTTGCCACTGCTTTTCTTCCCTTTCCTAGCCTCTCTCTCTTTATTCGTTCCTCCCTCCTCCCCCCCCCCACACTTTTTTTCTCTCACCTTTGACCCACCCCCCGGTGGATCTGCTCTCCCCTCCTCCCCCGCACCTGCCTGTCACTATCTCTTACCTGCATCTACCTATCACCACCCTGTGCCCACCCCACCTCCCCTCTTTTGTCCACCTATCAAAAGCTCTGCTTTTCGCTCCTATATATCGGGCTTCCCCTTTTCCTACCTTCAGTCCTGAAGAAGGGTCCCGACCCGAAATGTTGACTGCCTCCACAGTTACTGCTGAGTTCTTCCAGCACCGTTGTGGTTTTCAATCAGAAACAGGCCTCTTGCCCAATGCCTACCTTTGTGATTATCCTCCCTCCAGTTCCCCTTTCAACTTGCAATACCCCTACATTAAAGCCATCACTAAAGGTGCTAGATGTTATTTAGGCACCATCCTCATACAGTGGAAACACCGCACTTCGTGCGCTACACAAGACTTTACAATCCCCCCACCACCTTCAACCCCATCCTAACCTTCAGCATCTGCTCGTTTTCGGCAGCAAACAGAGACACCGAGCCAAACACCAGCTTGAAGAGCTTGAGATAGAGGTTGGAGAGCTCCACGTTGGAGCCCATCTCTGGAAGTCGGTCCAGGAGATACTCCACCAGGATCGTGGCGAAGAGAGCGGAGGTGGAAGGATTCGCCAAGAACGAGTTGGCCACGATCTGTAGGAATGAAGCGGTTCACACAGCAAGACGGTGAGACTCAGGACTTCAGGGAGGTACATGTTAGTCATTAATTGTCAAAGTAAAAATGCACACTAAGAACAAACTGCTGGAGGAACTCATCAGGTAAGGCAGCATCTGTGGAGGGAAATGGACAGTTGACGTTTCAGGTCAAGACCCTGCGTCACGATCCCGAATGTCGGTCATTCCTTTCCCTCCACAGATGCTGCCTGACCTGCTGAGTTCCTCCAGAAGTTTGTTTTTTTGGTCTAGATTCCAGCATCTGCAGAACCCTGCATCTCCAGAAAGCGCACGATTGTCAGAAACTTAATAAACTAGAACAGACAGCATGCTGACGGCCGAGTAACAGAGGTCCATCAATCCAATAACGAGGAAAGGCCACTCAACTTGGTCATCCATCCATCTGGGAATTTTTTTTCTGCGCCAGGCTGTCATTATTGAATTACCATCTCTCAAATGTCAGTGGAAGCAGATTCAATTGCAATTTTCAACAGAGAGTTGGTTAACTGTGAGAAAACAGCGGGGTGGGGAGGGTAGGACGGGGGGGGGGGGGTATGGAGGCAGGGGGGCGAGAGGGGACGGAGGCGGGGGGGACAGAGGGGACAGAGGGAGAGCTTGCAATTCATTGTATCACTCTCTCAAAACCCCAGTATGGGCACAATGGGACAAGCGGCCTCCTACTATACCCTACAAGATTCTATGATCAGTGTTTAATGAACAAGTTGATAGGACTGGGAAATTTACCAGGATTCTTTACAGCCAAGTCACGTCAGTGAGCATTCCGATGGGGTTAGTTACACAGGTCAGAATCAATTGAGTTGAGTTTCACAGGAAACATTAACCAGTACAGACCCACAAAAATTGCACTGTTCTATACAATAATGGTTAATGATTCAGCTTAGCTTGTCCTGTATCCTGGACATTAGCCCATTACTGTAGATACCAGCAAAAAGGAAAGGGAGAAGAAAAATGAGAATATCAATTTTATGTGACGTAACCAAACTAGGATCAATTGAACAGCTGGTAATTAGCAGCCCCCGTTTCCCCCACTGGAATTAAACACCGATAACTTGAAGTTAGTTATAGAGCTGGACATGTAAGATAAATCAAGGCTACAGGGAAAAGAATGAGCAGGAGATGCCAAAGTTTCTACTGGTCCTCATAGACTTTCAGCTATTGAAATTCCCCTGTAATATTAAGGTAGCATCTGTGTGGCACAGCGTGATCGGAAATGCAACCATATCATGGGGAGTGAAATCGCCCTTATCTGTGTGAGATTCGAGCCAAATGGTGCTTCTGGGTTTTAAAATTACAAGATTAAGGTACATAGGATTATAGAATTATGGAAGATCATTGAGCCAAAACCCTAACTCTCCATAGCTGCTGCCTGGCCCATTGATACCCCAACCCTGGCGTGTCTGTACAGAAACACATTCAAATCCCATTGTGCAGGCCAGAGAATTTAAAATAATTAAATAAATGTCAAAATATAAACCTATTTTAATCACTAATGGTGACTATGAAGCTCCCACTGTCATTAAAAATCACAGATTTGCTTTACTGATGTCCTTCAGGGAAATCTACCAAACTTACAGAGTCTGGCCAGTGTGTGATACACAACCACAGTGACATGATTGATGTTTAAATTACTCTCAGAAACAGTCTACCAAGCTACTCAGTTTAGAAGGCAATTCTTATCCATCCCTAATTATATTCTGAACCGAGTCCACATCAGATTAAAACTAAGTAAAAAAAATTATCCAGCAATTTGTATTTTCATTAGATTCCAGCATCTTTAGAATTCTGATTCGGCTTAAATGCTTTTCTCCTTAGATGGCTGCTGTCGATGTGTCACCCATGCTGACTACTTATATTTTTAAGATAACGACCATTATCATACATCACCTGAAGTGCATAGTTCTTTGAGATCCTTTCAACCATATATGGCACAGTTGTCTGAAATATCTCTTTAAATGTCAAAGGATTCATCATAGTGAAAACGCCGGCAAAATGTTCCAGAACTTCCTTCTCTTCCTTCATCCTCACAGTCTGGCAATTGGCCACTCGAATGTACGTTTGCCCATTCCCAGCAATCTGAACCTAAAACCAAAATAACACCATTGTATGAGAAAATCATCACCTTCTGGATTCTCCCAACTTTCTCCCTATCTAGGCTGATCCATAAAGCACAGGAAAGCTGTGTAAGCATTAAGAGGTTACAGCATCCACACTGCATTGCTGATAGATCACAAAGGAACGTGCCCAAAACACAAGAGACTGCAGATGCTGGAAATCTGGAGCAACACAAAAAGGAGCTGGAGGAACTCAGCGGGTCAGGCAGCATCTAGGGAAGGAAATGGGCAGTCGACGTTTCAGGTCGAGACCCTTCATCAGGACTGGGCTAAGTTTCCCCGATTTCCCCCAGTCCTGATGAAGGGTCTCGACCCAAAACGTCGACTGTCCACTTCTCAAAGAGTTCCTCCAGCTCCTTTGTGTGTTGCCCAATTAAGTCACATTGTAGATTACAAGATTAGAGAATAAAAACCAAGAATATTTGCAGTTGGTGGCAAGACAGCCCCTCAAGCCTGCTCCATTAATCAATCCATGGCTGATCTTCCTCAGGTCCACTTCCCACCCATTTCAGGTTCTCTTCAATGTTCTCAATGTTGACTCCAATTCTCACTCCACAGGTGCTGCCTGGCATTCTGAGTATTACCAGAATGCTCTGTTTTTACTTCAGGTTTCCAGCATATGACAATTTTCTTTTCACCTCCACACATTGAGATGCTATGATCTGGGATGTGCTGTCTGAAAGGGTGGTGGAAGTTGCTCTTCTAAAACAGTTACTTCCAAAAGGAAATTGGACAAATGCATAAATAGGAAAATTGGCTGGGCTATCAAGAAATCAGAAGGAGCTTTCAAAAGACCAAATGGTGACATGGAACACTACAGCAGAGTACAGGCCCTTTGGCCCACAATGTTGTGCCAATATTTTACCCTGCTCTAAGATCTATCTAACCCTTCCCTCCCACATAGCCCTCCATTTCACTATCATTCAATGTGCCTATCTAAGAGTCTCTTAAATGTCCCCAATGTATCTGCCTCCACAACCTCTGCCGGCAGTGCGTTCCACACACCCACCACTCTGTGTAAAAAAAAAACTTACCCCTGACATCCCCCTTGTATCTTCCTCCAATCACCTTAAAATTATGTCCCCTCGTGTTAGCCATTGTCACCCTGGGAAAAAGTCTCTGACTGTCCACTCAATCTATGCCTCATCATCTTGTACACCTCTACCAAGTCACCTCTCATCCTCCTTCTCTCCAAAGAGAAAAACCCTAGTTCACTCAACCTATCCTCATAAGACATGCTCTCCAGTCCAGGCAGCATCCTGGTAAATCTCCTCTGCACCCTCTCTAAAGCTTCCACATCCTTCCTATAATAAGGCGACCAGAACTGAACGCAATACTCCAATTGTGGTCTAACTAGAGTTCTAAAGAGCTGCAACCTTACCTCGAACTAATGAAGGCCAACACACCATACGCATTCTTAACAACCCTATCGACCTGCGTGGCAACCTTGAGGGATCTATGGAAGTGGACCCCAAGATCCCTCTGTTCCTCCACACTGCTAAGAGTCCTGCCATTAACCTTGTATTCTGCCTTCAAATTCGATCTCCCGGAGTGTATCACTTCACACTTATCCGGGTTGAACTCCATCTGCCACTTCTCAGCCCAGCTCTGCATCCTATCAATGTCCTGTTGTAATCTACAGCAACCTTCTACACTATCCACGACACTGCCAACTTTTGTATCATCAGCAAACTTACTAACCCACCCTTCCACATCCTCATCCAAGTCATTTATAAAAATCACAAAGAGCAGGGGTGCCAGAACAGATCCCCGTGGAATACCACTGGTCACCGACCTCCAGGCAGAATACGTTCCATCTACCACCATCCTCTGTCTTCTGAGCGAGCCAATTCTGAATCCACACAGCCAAGTTTCCCTGGATCCCATGTCTCCTGACTTTCTGAATGACCCTATTCTGCTTTTGATTCCTTAAACTCAAAGCATGCCTTTCCAATCTCACCATCTACAACCAATGCAAGAAAATAATTGTGCACGTATCCACAGCACATATCCATACTAAATCTGCACAAAGCACACACCTCCATCTGAAAACCCCTCTGCTTACCACTGTTTACAGCCGACAATGACACTTGAAAGTGAAGAGTTTTTTTAAAATCAAGGGTCACATTGAAATAGATCACAAAGACTCAGTAATGGGGGATTAACAGATTATGTTTAATTCCAGACTCCTGTTAATCCACATGTCCCGTGTACCAGCAAAATTTGGTGTGCTTGGCTTGTTATTTATTCACCAATGGAGACACAGCACTAACAACTGTTCTTTACAAGCAGCCAGCTCTACATAATTAAAACAGGACTGAATTATCCAGGTGTAGGAGGACAATGTGGCTGCTGGATACAGGCTGTCTATCAACACCCTCACCAACACCACACCATGACAATAAACTGAAAGGTCCTCTGACTGAAACATTCGCACTGTTTCTCTCTCCACAGAAACTGCCAGACCTGCGGAGCGCTTCCAGCATTTTCCACTCCTACGTCTGGTTTCCAGCTTCTGCACTGTACAAAACAGCAAGGGGGTTATGCTATTGGATAAGGAATTCAGTACAGGCAGTCCCTGAGTTACGCAAGGGTTCTGTTCCTTTGAACCATCTGTAAGATGATTTCTCTGTAAGTCAGAAACATTCATTTTTTATAGTAAACCATATCGTATCGCCCTACATACACTGGCTATAATTCTTCCATTTCATTGAATATTCACCTTATCACTGCCCATGATTAAACTAATGGAATATACACTGTATCCAGTCATTAATGATTAGTACAAAGCATTTTATCATTACTACTATCTTCAAAAATGCTTTAAAAATGTACAGGAGAATTTGTGCGAAGTCAGATTTCCATAAATCAGGTTATCCGTAATCTGGGAAGTCCCTGTAATTTAATTATTTCAATAAATAGCATTTGGAATTAAAAAGCCAGAAACATTAATGGTGTCAATGAAATTATTGGCTTGTTCAAAAATCCATCTGATTGATGCGCTTTCCCATTGTCCCATGTGACTCCAGACCTACAACAACATCCCTCCGAAATGACCTGGCAAGACACTGGGTTCAAAGACGAGAGTCCTGCTGGCAGCATCTAAATCCCATTACAAGGTGCTGTACCTGATATATATCCAAAGCCTGCATTGCATATTTAACCAGCTTGATATAAATTTGTGTCTCTTTGGGCTGTAACTGCTTGTTGGGAATAAACGAAGCCTCTGCAAAAGGGAAAAGAAAGTATTTTCAGACTTAATGACATCACACAAGAGTTCTACCACACAGCGCCTCATGAAATGTTAATATTTTGATGTTATGTTATTTAATCCCTTCTCAGACTGATTTAACCACTTAGAAAAAACCTCCACCAGCATATCCTATTAATCACAGAGTCTCATTATTAGGGGGACCCTGCTTCTGATGCAAACCTCCACATCTCTGATACATATTCCAATAGTCCTGGCACATCTCAAGTATCAGTGGAATCTTTCTAAACCTGCCTACTTCAAAGAATAAGAAGTTATCATTCAATAATATGTGCCTTTAACACTGCAAGATGTTCCAAGGGACTTCAGAGTTAGCAAACAAAATCTGACTCTGTGCCCCATTCGAGAGGAAACTTTAGGCTAGGTGACCAAAAAGCATCTTTGATGAGCAGGGCATCACAAAGGAGGGGAGGGGGACAGCGAGGTGGCTAAGGGATGGCATTCCGGAGCTTAAAGCTCTGCCAATTTGCCAACGTTGCCAGGACTCAATGGCCCAAGTTATAGGAAGAGGTTGGGCAGGCCAGGACTTTATTCCTTGGTACATAGGAAACTGAGGGGTGACTTTATAGAGGTGTATAAAATCATGAGGGGCATAGATAGGGTGAATGCACTCAGTCTTTTTCCCAGGGAAAGGGAATCAAAAACTAGAGGGCATAAGTTTCAGATGAGAGGAGATTTAAAAGAGACCCGAGGGGCAACTTCTTCACACAGAGGATGGTGCATATATGGAATGAGCTGCCAGAGAAAGTAGTTGAGGCAGGTACAACAACAAATTATACAAAGTTGTCCAAATATCTTTTAAATGTTATGTTTAATTTGTGCTTTTCCTGTGAGCATTGTGTCCCTAATGCTATGTGCCTGTGATGCTGCTGCAAGTAAGTTTTTCATTGCACCCGTGCATACATGTAAGATATTTTTATTAGTCACATGTAAATCAAAACACACAGTGAAATGCATCTTTTGCATAGAGCGTTCTGGGGGCAGCCCGCAAGTGTCACCACGCTTCCGGCGCCAACATAGCATGCCCACAATTTCCTAACCAGTACATCTTTGGAATGTGGGAGGAAACCAGGAGCACCGGGAGGAAACCCACGCAGGCACAGGGAAAACGTATAAACTCCTTACAGACAGCAGCAGGAATTGAACCCGGGTCGCTGGCGCTGTAATAGTGTTATGCTAACCGCTACACTACCGTGCCTGCCCTTGTGCTACCTGTGCACCTGACAATAAACTTGACCTTGACTTTGGATAAGTACATGGATAGGAAAGGTTTAGAGGGATACGGGCCAAACTCAGGCAAATGGGACTAGTTCAGGCAGGCAACTTGGTCGGCATGGACTTGCTGGGCTGAAGGGCCTGTTTCTGTGTTGTATTGCTCTGTGACTCTAATTGAAAGCTTTGTCAATTGAAAGTGCAAAAGTGGTGATGAAAATCAGAGTTGGAAAAAAAAAACAAATTAGCAATGACTTAGAAAATGGTCAAATCCCACTAGAATGTGTGAGACACAACATTAATCAGAAACACAATAAAATAAGTACACGTGGTAGTCTGTCCTTTACCTCCTGGTGCTTTGCATGAGGTTATGCCCCAGGTAATTGTCTTCACACCGCAAACCAGCGTCTTGACCAAGCTGCGGCAATCGGAGACCTGGAACGTCTGCTTCTCCTCCTTGTCCTTATCTCCGTGTTTGTCCAAGGCTGGTGCAGGGAGAGTGGGCGTGGGCGGGGCAGATGGAGGCACAGACGAGGTGGGAGTCGCTTGGGCCGTGGCAATGGGGGCATCGGTGGCCATCAGCTCTGACTGAGGCTTGCACTTCTTAAAGATCGTGGACAACTGGTAGCGAGAAATGGTGTGAAACTTCAGGACAAACACCTGGAAGTGAAGCAGAAATAGGAAATTAAAACTTACTGCTGTGCCTCTCTAATGGGCAGTCACTAGCCAACACAAATTCCACATTGATCATGAAAATTAATTTGCAGCTGAAAGAAGGTCAGGTTTAAATAACTCAGGCAAGCAGAAATAGGTCCATCTTTTACAGCAGTAACAACCTCAAAATAATTAGGACTTAGTTGCATTATTGCAAACTACCTGGACCTAAAAACTAATTGCAATTCGTACATTGCAATTCCCCCAAATGAAAAATTTTAACATAAAAGAGAATTTAAAATATGTGGACTTAAGATGGCGGCGCACTTAGATGCAGTGGTGTATTTGTCCAGCTCTCACAATTGTTTAAATGTTAGCGTGAGTGTCATTCCTGATATTTTCAACAATAATAAACTCACTATTTGTACTTGCACAATTTTTTTTTGTCTGCATTTATTGTATGTCTTCTGTTTTATGTGTGTCCTCTGTCCTGAGAGTCTGGGGGAAACGACATTTCGTTCCTCCATGTATTTTTATAGCAGATGGGTGAATAACAATAAAGTAACTTAAAAAAATATTTTCTTTTGAGAGATTTATGGTAATTCAGCACCTGCTTTCATCATTTTTCTTTACCCTGCACTGTTAATGTTTAAAAAATTGATTAAGAAGAGTGTTTCTTGCTCCCTGCTTTGCCAGCTGTGAGATCTCTTTAACATGATTAGTGCTCAGCCACTCTGCTGACATCAGGCTGCTGAACAACAGGAGTCCCGTTGAAGTGACACTTGAAGGTAATCGATGCTGCAAACATGAAGCTCTTCCTACGCACCTCTGGAGCTAAGTGGGCACCTGTCCTCCAGGTCAGTGGTGGGCGTATTCTTATATATAAATACAGATCCCAGTTACGTGCATGGACTTTTCTTGTCTCCATTGCACAGCAGTATTTAACAACAATGTTTGAAACACATCCAGCAGTGACTTCAAAAGGTTGCATCACAGCCTGGTATAGAAACTCCAATGCCCAGGAACGCAAGAGGCTACAGAGAGTGGTGTGACTCAGCCAGTTCCATCATGGGTACAGCTCTCCCCACTATCGAGGACGCCTACAGGAGGCGACGTCCATCATCAAGGACCCCCACCATCCGGGCCGTGCCCTCTTCTCGATGCTGCCATCAGGCAGGAGGTACAGGAGCCTGAAGACCCACAGTGCAAGGTTCAACAACAGCTTCTTCCCCACTGCCGTCAGGTTCTTGAACCCACCTGAAAAATCCTAACACTATCTCAGACTATTTTTTTCTTTCTCTCTCACAATCTTGCACTGGAGTAGTTGTTTATTTTGTATGCGTGTAAGTAATGTATAATTCATGTTAATTTAAGTTTATGTTAACTTAGGTTTGTCCTCGTCCTGTAATGTACTGTGCTGCTACTGCTGCAAAAAGCTAATTCTATAACCACGCCCTCTTCACATTACTACCATCGGGGAGGAGGTACGGGAGCCTGAAGACCCACACTCAACGTTTCAGAAACAGCTTCTTCCCCTCCGCCGTCAGATTCCTGGACGGTCCGTGAACCCATGAACATTACCTCATTATTCCTATTTTGCACTATTTATTTATTTTTGTAATTTAAAGTAATTTTTATGTCTTTACGCCCTGCACTGTACTGCTGCCGCAAAACAACAAATTTCACGACATATGTCAGTGATAATAAACCTGATTCTAAATGTATGCCTATGACAATAAACCTGAACTTAAGCTGCAAAGTTCATATCCATTACCTCCAACATCCTCATAAGAATGTCTCTTCCGTTCCCATTCTCCTGCTCGCTCTTTGATCGAATACAGTCCACCAGATTCAACAGCAGTTTGCAGGACATGGTCTGGATGCTGCTGGGCAACGATTCATCGTCTATGTTCTTTGCAAACAGCTGAACAGCAAGGGCCAGATCGTTCAGTGGGAGATGCTGGCGGACATGATGCACCAGATCAGCCAGAGTGCTGTAGGCCAGAGGTCTGTTTGAATGACAGCGAAAGAGATCCAAGTGAGTAACAATTTCCAGTAGATGAAACAACAGGACGGAAGAGTGGCGCAGCAGGTAGAGTCGCTGCCTCACAGCTCCAGCAACCCGGGTTCAATCCTGACCTCCGGCACTGTCAGTGTGGAGTTTGCACGCTCTCCCCGTGACCATGTGGGTTTCCCCCAGATGCTCCGGTTTTCTCCCACATCCCAAAAATGAGTGGGTTGGTGGGTGAACTAACCACTCTAAAGTATCCCTAGTGTGAAGATGAGCAGTAGAATCTGGGGAGGGTGGGGAGTTAGTAGGAATCTGAGGTGGAAAAATGTGTTAGGATAGGATTAGTGTAAAAAAATGGGCATCAGGTTAGAGAAACAAAGATCTGCAGATGCTGGAATCTAGATGAAAAACACGATGATGCTGGAGGAACTCAGCAGGCCAGGCAGCATCCATGGAGAAAAACAGTCCTGAAGAAGGGTCCTGACTCAAAACGTTGACCACCTGCTTTTCTCCACGGATGCTGCCTGGCCTGCTGAGTTCCTCCAGCATCGTCGTGGGCAACATGTTAGGCTTGTTAGCGTCAATTATAAATTATTGACAGGTGCAGACTTGATGGGCTGAAGGGCCTGAATATAAAGATAATTATCTACACAAGCACAGTGGTCAAACGAGCTCTATGTGCATCATTCTCCAGACAATGCATTGTTTAATAATTTATCAATGATGCTAACAAGCCTAACCCGATGCTTACTGAGATGCAAAGGTATGGAATTTACAGACACAGTGGGCAGTCAAATGGCCTTCTCCTGCACTCGGTCAAAACATATTATGCATAAGATACAATTTCTTTACTGGTCACATGTACATCGAAAAACACAGTGAAATGCATCTTTTGCATAGAGTGTGCTGGGGGGCAGCCCGCAAGTGTCGCCACGCTTCTGGCGCCAACATAGCACGCCCACAACTTTCTAACCCGTACGTCTTTGGAACGTGGGAGGAAACCCACGCAGACACGGGGAGAACATACAAACTCCTTACAGACAGCAGCTGGAATTGAACCTGGATCACTGGCGCTGTAATAGCGTTGCGCTAACCGCTACACTACCTTGCCTGCCCACATGTGTAGTATCGTGTGCATGCATGCTCAGTGGTAAGGAGCAAAGAAAAGAATCCCCCTGTAACACTTTACAGCTGCACCACTCCAAAATAACAATGTGAGAAATACACCAAAAATGGCATGTGATCAACAAAAACATAACCACTTTCATTTGTATTAATACATTGCAGGATCAAAAAATTGCATTAAGGGAATTCAAGAGGTTGGGGCAAGGAAGAAGGCACAGCCACCAATGGTGGAGTAATTAAATTCAAGGATGAGATTAAATACCAGACACAGGTAACGATTGGAATGGTGCAAGTTAGCACGTAGGCAGCAGTGCTTTGGATGACCTTGTTAACAGAGAGCAGGTCAAGAAAAATCAGCCATGGGTGCATTGGTTAGTGAAGCTCATGTCTTGAAAGAGCCAATGTAGATCCATGCACCTCCTGAAAATGAGTTACGTTACAGGTACGATACACAAAAAGTGCTGGAGGAACTCAGCAGGTCAGGCAGCACTCAGTTCCTCCAGCACTTTCTGTGTATTGCTCCAGATTCCAGCATCTGCAGAATTTTGTGTGTCTTACATTACAGGAATCTGCAATTTCAAGTTGGCAAGATTGCCTGCCACACAGCAACACCAAAATAAAGTGCCTCACTTCTTCCATTGAGTTCTTTCCAACTACCTATCATATACAAGCAGAAAGTTTACCAAATACAGTAGATTGCCTGGTGCATTTAGGAGATGACATGTTGCTCAAAATGTCCACAATAATGAAATTCCAAACACAAACTTGTAAATATGCTCATATTAAAGTGTCAGCACAGTGAAAATGTCAACATTAAGGCAACAAATGCTCAATTTTGGTGACTTTCAAAGCATAAAGGCCATCTGCAGCCTAGCCACTGGTTACATTTAACTTCTATATGCAGGTAATCTTTAATTAAACATCCCGATAAATTACCAGTGTCCCAAACAGATGACTTACCTCAGCGTTTCACGAGCTGTGTACCCCGAGCCTATTAGCACGGATTCATCAAACAACTTATCCATGCATGGAATGAATTCTATAAAACAAATTACTGGTATTATGCAGAGAACCACCACCAGTCTCTCATTAATGCAAACATAAAAACTGATTAAAGATCATCAACTCTTCCCTTGTGAAACATTTACAAAATTAGACCATGCAAACATATTTACACTGCTGCTGCTGTCCAGCATGGTAAATACCTAGTTTCACAAAGTAAACACCAACTACTATGTCTGATGATTAGGAATTGCTAATCTAGAATTCTAATCTAGAACAGATGCATCATAGAAAGCATGATGTATCACGGCTTGGTACGGCAACTGCTCTGCCCAGGACCGCAAGAAACTGCAGAGAGTTGTGGACACAGCCCAGCACATTACAGACACCAGCCTCCCCTCCTTGGACTCTGTCTTTACCTCTCGTTGTCTTGGAGAAGCAGCCAGCATAATCAAAGACCCCACCCACCCAGGACATTCTCTCTTCTCTCCTCTCCCATCAGGTGGAAGATACAGGAGCCTGAAGACACGTACCACCAGACTTAAGGACAGCTTCTACTCCACTGTGATAAGACTATTGAACAGTTCCCTTATACAATGAGATGGACTATGACCTCACAATCTACCTTGTTGTGACCTTGCACCTTATTGCACTGCACTTTCTCTGTTGCTGTGACACTTTACTCTGTACTGTTATTGTTTTTACCTGTACTACCTCAATGCACTCTGTACTAACTCAATGTAACTGCACTGTGTAATGAATTGAACTGTACAATCGGTTTGTAAGACAAGCTTTTCACTGTACCTCGGTACAAGTGACAATAATAAACCAATACCCATACCAGAAGCAAAGGAGTTCACATTCACAAAATGGAAAATAAATTAACCCAAGGGATGCTTTAAGCATACACTGTCATTTAGTCACCAGGGTAGACAGTCATCTTGATCAGTAATGATAAATGTATAATACCGTACATCCGTGGAACCATATTTCAGAACCACAGTGCAATACACAGCTACTACAATACTGTCACTGCCTTGAGGACTTGACAACAACATCGCACTCAACGTCAACAAGACCAAGGAATTGACTGTGGACTTCAGGACGGGGAAGTCGGGAGAACTCACACCAGTCCTCATTGAGGGGTCAGCGGTGCAAAGGGTGAGCAGCTTCAAGTTCCTGGTCGTAAACACCTCGGAGGATCTATCTTAGGCCCAACACATTGATGCGGCTCGACTTCATCAGGAGTTTGAGGAGATTCGGTGTGTCACCAAAGACTAACAAATTTTTATAGATGTACAGTGGAGAGCATTCTGACTGACTGCATCACCGCCTGGTATGGAGGCTCCAATGCACAGGATCGCAAGACACTGCAGAGGGTTGTAGACTCAGCCAGCTCCATCACGGGAACAACCCTCCCCACCATCAAGGACATCTTCAAGAGGTGGTGACGCAAGAAGGTGGCATCCATCATTAAGGACCCTCACCATCCAAGGACATGCTCTCCTCTCATTACTACCATCGGGGTGGAGGTACAGGAGCCTGAAGACCCACACTCAACGATTCAGAAACAGCTTCTTCGCCATCAGATTTCTGAACAGTCCATGAACCCATGAACACTACCTCATTATTTCTTTTCCTTTTGCACTATTTATGTGATTTATAGTAATTTTATGTCCTTGCACTGTACTGCTGCCGCAAAACAACAAATTTCACGTCATCTAAGTCAGTAGTAACAAACCTGATCCTGAAATTTTCACCCGACATTTCCAATAGGTAACAGATGGGCCTGTTTCTGTTTTGTACAACTCGAAAGGCCACATTGCAGGGGGCACCAGTGCCATTGGACAATGGGGCATAGAGTTGCAGTCCTGTACCTCCATACTGGTGGCATAACAAACTCAGCTCCGTTACGGCAAGAAACAGAGACTCAGCACTGAAGCTGAACTTTGGAAAGAGATCTATCAGCAAGGGCTGCCGTGCACAAGCTCATACCAACAGCGACTGACAACTAGAACCAGGTCATAGACTTATAGCCATAGAGTCAGAAGCACGGGAACATCCACCATGTCTATAACGACCATCACACACCTATCGATACTAATCCCATGGTCCAGAGCCTTCCACGTCTTGGCAACTTGAATGTGTTTTTTGCCCACTTGGATAAGATGTATCCAAGAAGAGACTGATAAGATTTTGGAATATTAAGCAATTAAGGGCAGGAAAGTGAGGTAAAGGGTTAGCCTTGACCTTACGGAGCAGTTGAGAAGGGCTGAATGTCTTATTCTGGATTCTTTTTCTTATGTAAACCTGCACGGCCACACCCGAGACCTGGTGGATTTGTCTCAGCAGTTCTTTTTGAGCCAGCATACATATAAGCCAAATGGCCTCTTTTTGCTCCATCATTTTCTAAGATTCTGTGACTTAGTACAAAAGATGGCTGAAGGCAGGGCAGAAAATAACTTGTCCTTTTAAGATAGTCAAAAGGTCACTCTGGTACAATTTTATTACTAGCTATGTTATTATTTTTCTTATTCTAAGTAAGACTTTTCACATTCACACAGAACAAAAAACTCAGAAGTACATACGGTTGCGAAGGTCAGTGGTTAGAATGTGTTTGGCTGCGATCAGAAGTTCCTTCCGCAGATGGGCAGTTTCAGAAGGACAGTTAGACAACAGTTGGAGCATTCCTTTCACCATTTGCTGTGAATACTTTCCCACCAACTCCTATGGAAAGAGAGGGAGAATTGGTTACGGAACCTCTCGCATGGTCCAACTCGCACTATAATTCCAAGGAAAAAGTGCATACCTGATAGATTCTTATGATATAAGCGAGAAAGGACAACGTTTTAATCTGTGCAGCAATGAAATCAGCATACAGCTCCTTGTTGTAAAGCTTATTTTGTCTACAATGAAAAAGAGACATACATTAAGATTCAAATTTAGGAATTCAGATGTCTAATTTTCTGTCAAATAAAATGCGCAACAACTTATCGAGAACAGGGCAAGGAAATTAAAAGATATCTTTTACACTAAACACTTAAAAGTGAAAATCTACCTGCAATGTAATCATCCACAAAGAACATTTGGCATAACCTACAGAGTCCCACAAAACCCCAACTTCATCTATTGTTGAAATTACAGATATGACTCATTTAAAAGACTTAATTTGTTTGTATCAACCAAAGCTTTCCCGCGGTAATGATCACCAGCCCAGACCAAAATCTAATCCAATCCAACTGTTGCCACCAATTTCTTTGCTGGAGAGACTTCCTGAAAATATTCAATTGCCTTCCCTCAAGACAGTTCCAGCATCAACCCATACAAAGCTCTACTTGTAACCTTGACCACTGCTGTGACGCGTAATGTTTCACAGTACAGGAAGCAATTGCATCAGTGATTGACATATTCCAAAACCCAGGACCATTAGGAGTGGACAGCGGCAGCTCAGGCTTGGGACTTTTCACTGCAGACCCCGGATACCAAACATCAAAATGTCCCAATAGTTTAAGCTAAACGCTGGCAGTCCCTGCGGAAGAAGCTGACCATATCTTGTTGAGGTCTAGTCCAACTCAGGGGCAACAACGAGGAGAGTTCCCTTTGATACCAGCTAAAATAATTTATATTAACCAACATAAAAAACTGAGCAAAAAAGACAGTTAGCAGGAAAGGACAAAGGAAAAATTGGAATGAAAATGTCTGAACTTCTACTCTGAACATTTCCAAAGAGATATATTCCCAGGATTTTCCATGTCCTTTTGTGTGTGCTTTGGTACTTTTTATCATTCGGCAAAAAGGTGTTTTAATCCTGGATACAAACCAGTAAATTTATCCTATATAAAGAAGACAACCACCAAGAAATTTTTGGTCATCTACTAGAGAATGAGAAAGGCTACTATAATTCTGCGACAAGTCAGAGACTTTAGGATAACCCCAAATATTGTTGGTCAAATCCCCTGGAAGATTATATTTTGCATCCATTACTACTTCCCATGATTTAAGATATCTTTATTAGTCACATGTACATCAAAACACACAGTGAACCACATCTTTTGCGTAGAGTGTTCTGGGGGCAGCCCGCAAGTGTCGCCACGCTTCCAGCGCCAACATAGCACGCCCACAACTTCCGAACCCACGTCTTTTGGAATGTGGGAGGAAACCGGAGCACCCGGAGGAAACCCACGCAGACACCGGGAGAACGTACAAACTCCTTACAGGCAGCGGTGGGAATTGAACCCGGGTCGCTGGTGCTGTAATAGCGTTACTCTAACCGCTACACTACCGTGCTACATCTGGGTGTCTGCTCCACTACTTTTCAAAATTATATTAAACAGATGGAATGAGACTCAATAAAAATATGGACAAGACTATCTTAAAACCATCATATATTTTTTATGAAAAGCAAAAACCTGTAGTCTACAGCACCACCTGGAGGAACACCACTTACCTTGCTTGAGGTGTAACTTGCAGCATGATGGTGCTCATAATTAAAGGGACAAATTCAGACACGACATTGTGTATACTCTGCTTGTACAGCTGAAATGAAGCAGGAACATTATTATATTTTAGACCAATTCTTGGCATTTAATGTAGCATAAACTCCCTTTTTTTTAAAACTTTAGTCCAATGCTCAATGACATGAAATTATGCTTTAGATCCACACAGCCATTGAGAAACAGCTCTGTACCAAGAGTTCCGTCTCAGCTCTGCTACCAAGGAGAGGAACCCCAGAAAAAAATTCTAGCACCAGATTCCTGGCATCCAGTTCCCAGGAGGTAGGGTGAGGGTCAAGAGTACAGTGCTTGGTTAAGGAGAGCAGATGGTGAACTAGACCCAAAAACTCTGACAGATTATAATTCGCTGGGAGAGAGGGAGGCAAAACAGACATCACTGGCAGTTTTCAATGCACAACTCGTTCAAGTTCTTTCCCTGCTATAATCAGTAATCCCCAGCAGGGCAACTTCACTACCAAAGGGGCATTCAACCTTCACAGACCCACCAGGAAAGTTAATATCACTGAAATCAATCCGTTTCCCTTCCGTGCTTAGGGTCCCATTTGTTCGGAGGAGGGAAGAGCGGGAAGAGCAGCACTGACAACTCCTTCTTCCTCAGGGCCAAGGACAGATAAGCATCCCTGATGAGGTGCTGGATCCTTCAGGATTCCCATGTGAAAAGACAAATAGGGCAGGGGAGAGGATAACACAGCGCTACAGAAGTGATCACAAGGCAATGAATCACACAACAAGCCTCCATCTATATGGTGTCACGGAAACCAGCCTCCCCTCCTTGGACTCAGTCTTTACCTCTCGCTGCCTTGGCGAAGCAGCCAGCATAATCAAAGACCCCACCCACCCGGGACATTCTCCCTTCTCTCCTCTTCCATCTGGTAGAAGATACAGGAGCCTGAGGGCACGTACCACCAGACTTAAGGACAGCTTCTATCCCACAGTGATAAAGCTATTGAACAGTTCTCTTATACGATGAAATGGACTCTGACCTCACGATCTACCTTCTTGTGACCTTGCACCTTATTGCACTGCACTTTCTCTGTAGCTGTGACACTTTACTCTGTACTGTTATTGTTTTTAACCTGTACTACCTCAATGCACTCCGTACTAACTCAATGTATCCGCACTGTGTAATGAATTGACCTGTACGATTGGTATGCAAGACAAGTTTTTCACAAGTGACAATAATAAACCAATACATGACTGATCGATGTTAGTAAGTGGATGGGGATACAGCCAGCAGTAATATTACCCACTGCTATGCAAGGATAACAACTCAAGTAGCAGCCACACAGATTACACCGGATCAGCAGCCCAACAACATCGACATTCCCAAGTTTCACAATAATTCTGGAATTGCACCATTCAGGAAAGCAGCAGGTTTAGCATGATAAAGCGTGAGATAGCTACCCACAACGAAGGAGAATGGTAAGTGGAGAGTTTTGAAGGACACTGTCAGTCGAAGGCAACACTGGCAGATACATACAGGTGCTTCCTGCACAAAGACTCGGCTGTCCACACCACTGGGTGAGAAGGTGTTGCCAAAGAACAGAAAAACAAAATGAACGCCACAGGAGTGGCAACAAGATGCCAGGATGAATAATTCCTTTTACAGTAACAGGAAACTCTAGTAACTACCTGATACATGAGAACGACAATGATCGGCAGCTCAGCCAGGACCTTGAGCGAAAGGGAACCTCTGGGAATTATGGTATGCTGAAAAATAAATATTTTATATAAAAATGGGGTCTCTCATTAATCTAAACACAAAGTACAATCATTTCATAAACATAAAAAGATGCCTGGAATGGGTTGCTGGGACTGGTGGTGGAAGCAGATACGATAGTGGCATTTAAGAGGCTGTTAGATGGACACGTGAATGTGCAGGGAATGGAGGGATACGGATCACGTGCAGGCAGAAGAGATTTAGTTTAATTCAGCATCAAGTTCAGCACAGACATTGTGGGCTGAAGGGCTTGGTCCTGTGCTATACTTCTGTGTTCTTTCTTACACAGGACTGATTTCAGAAGGACACCAAAGGCCATTAAAACAATTTTTTTTAGGAAAAAGAAGTCCAATTTACTTTGATGAACAGTAAAACTAATGTCCCTACATCCTCAGGACTCTGCTGGTGCCAGACAGGTGATATTCTGAAATATTGGATATTATTTCTGTTAATACACAAATACATTTTTAATTCACTTCTTTTAAGATATTACACTAATAAATTTTCCAGTGAACCAGGCGAATTTAAAGGAAGCACAGAAAAGAGGGCCCCAGTGAATTCAAAAGGACAGCGGGAAACGGGGCCCCAGTGCGTTCACAGGAGCAGGAAACGGGGCCCCAGTGCGTTCACAGGAGCAGGAAACGGGGCCCCAGTGAATTTAAACAGAGCACAGGAAATAGAATCATTGGGATTTCCAAACAATAGGATAATGGAGTATCTGAGTTTTACTGTAATAAGAAAAGAGATTCATTAATTTAATTGACTTCCAAGTGATACAGCCAGCATTTACTTGAAGTGTAGAAGACCGAAGATGACCCAAGTAGGAAATTTAGGTCATTTAGACCTTCACCCCTGCTACACCATTCAATTAAATCAAGCTACCCATCCCATTTTGTGCATCTCTTTTAAAAATTAAATGTTTAAAAATACAGATAAAAATTGCTATGATACTTTTTACAGCCAGTAACAGGAGACACATCTGTCCCTGAGTTTGAGTTTGAAACATCTGAGTTGCCAAGGTGAAGGACAATGCAAGTTTTGACAGGTGCACTTACTGTTCTTGATTCACTGTCCTCTCGCTCGGGATTGGTCTTGACTGCAACCTGAGTGATCATGCCCACCATCTCCGGGGAAGGAACGGTGTTGTCAGCGATTGCTTGGGGCTTCTCAAAGTATCGTGTCTAGGAGGAAGAACGGAAAATTAAGGATTTTTCCCCAAGAGGTGGGCAAAGATTTCATCGAGCAATCCCCAGCACAATACATACCACGACTTTCGGGAGATCATTGTAAATCTGCTTCACAAAATCAAGGAAGTGGTGAATCTGTATGGAAAAACAGACATTGCCTCAGGAAAACCATGATCATTTTATACCTGCATTCTTCAAAAATATCCCATCATCCAAAATGAATCAGAAACTTTGAAGTCATTAAGAATTTTAAGAAAGGTACATTTTAAAACATTAAAAACAATTATGAATCTCTTAAAAAATCAGGGATACAACACATGGTGGCTGAGTTACTGGACTAGTATCATGGGACCTGGACTAATGATCCAGGAACATGAGCTTGAATCTCACCAGAGTAGCTGGAGAATTTAATTAACGACTGGTATCAGTAGCAGTGATCATGAAACCACCAGACACTCACAAAGGTTTGGGGAAGGAAATCCAGAGTCCTTGCCCAGCCTGGCCTGTAGATGACTTGAGACTGCTCTCTGAACTTAGAGTCATAGAGTACTACAGCACAGAAACAGGCCCTTTGGCCCATCTCGTCCATGCCGACCTGATCTTCTGCCTAGTCCCATCTACCTGCACTCGGACCATATCCCTCCAATTCCCTCCCATCCATGTACCTACCCAAAATTCTCTTAAATTTTTGAATGGAACCCGCATCTACCAATTCCGCTGGCAGCTCGTTCCACACTCGCACCACCCTCTGAGTGAAGAAGTTTCCCCTTCAGATTCCCCTTATGTATTTCACCTTTCACCCTAAACCCATGTCCTCTAGTTCTAGTCTCACCCAACCTTAGGGGAAAAAGCCTGCATGCATTCACCCTATCTATGCCCCTCATAATTTTGCATACCTCTACAAGATCTCTCCTCATTATCCTGCACTCCAGGGAATGAAGTCCTAACCTATGCAACCTTTCCCTCTAACTTGGGTCCTTGTCTAGCAAAGCAGCTAATTCGAGGACCATTAGGGGATAGACCCTAAATGATGGTCTGACCAGCAACACACACATCCCACGAATGGAAAACGAAGTAACAGATGCGGGATTTCGAACCGAAACGTCAACAAATTTCTTTCCTCCCACAGATGCTGCTCGACCCGCTGAGTTCCTCCAGCAGGTTGTTTGTTGCTCCGGATTCCAGCAGCTGCAGCCTCTGGTGTCTCCAAAATAAAAGACGGTTCCACACAAGACACGGCACTGAAATGGTCAATTTCTGTACCTTTTGGTCTCTTTAGCAAGGACACTTACTTCCTGCGTGATGGGCGGTCGGAACTGTTTGTGCAATTCAATGATGACACGGAGACAAATAAGAACGTTCTCTTCATTCTCAACCTAAAACATCACATTAAACATGTAACCATCAGCAGAGGTTGTAACGCTTTGACTGTCCCATCCCTCATCTTAATTTTTAATCTATAATTATAATAAAACAAATGCAGCCTGGTATTACTAACTTTACAGCAGCATACTAGATGATCCATTCTGATCTGGGATAGGGCACCTTTCATATTTTATGACATAGAAAGCCATTTGGCCCACTGAATCTGTGCTGGCTCTTGGAGTATTCCCATCACTACACCCCACCCCCCAACCCTCGATTCCCCCACCACCCATCTACACTGGGGGCAATTTAGTGACCAATTAACTCACCAAGCTTCCCATCTTTGGGAAGCGGGTGGAAACCGGAGCATCTGAGGAAACCCAAGCAATGAGAACGTGCAAACTCCACACAGACGGCGCCCAGAGGTCAGGATCGAACCTGGGTCACTGGAGCTGTGAGGCAGGGGCTCCCGTAAGTGCAACACTGTGATGCACATACTACAGCTGTGCCTCTGTGCCACCCGATCCACTTGTACTAATAAAGCACCTCCACTCTAATGAAACATCCCAAGCCATTGAACTGATTTGCCACCAAACAATATAAACTGACAAAAGAGATATCAAAACTAACAAACAGTAATGATTAGAGAGCTAGATTTTAAAAATCAGCATCTGAAAGGGGGAAGAGTGAGGGAGAGAGACAGTGGGGTTTATGTGGGACTCCAAGGTCTTTGGAAGCTGAAAGTATGGTCCTCATTAATGGAATGCTTAAAATCAGGAGCATACAAGAGGCCACACTTGGATTCTAGAGGCTTTGTACCTGGGCACAAGTTAGAGAGGTACGTTGGGGAGGGGAGGAGAGGGGAAGGGTGAAGAAAGCTCATAACAAGGACTTGAAAACAAGGATGAGGATTTACTCGTGGCCCCTTTGGAGTGAGGGCCCACCGCATCAACAACCACATGGACAATGGACAACCAAGTTAAGATTCAGAAAGCAGTGTTTTGATTCAGGAACATTTATGAAGGGCAGCAGAGGGGTGGGCAGAATGGTGGTCAACCAGGAGAGCTTTGAAATGGCAAAGGCTCAAGGCTACCGAGGTACAGGCTGTCCCCGAGTTACCAACACTGACTTATGAACACCCCAAGAACAAGTTCCCATAGTATTATTGAAGTCAAAAGTCCAACATGCATTCATTTCTACAAACAGCAGAACAAGTTTCACAGAACATGAACATAGAACAGTACAGCACAGAACAGTCCCTCCAGCCCACAATGTTGTGCCGACATAGCTATTCCCTCCTGCCTACAGAATGCCCATATCCCTCTATTTTCCTCTCATTCATGTGCCCATCCAAGCCCCTCTTAAAAGCCTCCAATGAATTTGCCTCCACCACCCTATCAGGCAACGCATTCCAGGCATCCACCACTCTGAGTAAAAAAAACTTACCCCTCATGTCTTTTCTGAAACTACCCCCTCTCACCTTAAATGCATGCCCTCTGGTATTGGATCGCTCAATAATGGGAGAAAGATGTTGCTTGTCCACCCTATCTATGCCACTCATAATTTTATACACTTCCAACAGATCACCCCTCAGCCTCCACCACTCCAGAGAAAAGAGCCCAAGTTTGTCCAGCCTCTCCTGATAGCACATGCCCTCTAATCCAGGCAGCATCCCAGTAAACCTCCTCTGCACCCTCTCTAAAGCCTCGACATCCTTCCTATAGTGAGGTGACCAGAATTGCATGCAATGCACGCAAGGATTGCACACCCCCCCAGCTCTCTCTCTCCACTTTTAGTAATTATTCTTTCTTATCAGTCTATGTGTCGTTGATGCCATTCATTACAATGCTGCGGAGGTATGGTTACCACAGAGTGAACCTTGTGTATTTTCTGACACAAACAAAATTGACTCAAGAACATCTGTCAAAACAGAACCCCTTCATTATCCGGGGACACCCTGTACGGTTGAGGGTTTCAGCAGAGGAACTGGAGCAGGAGTAGAGGCACTATCCCACAACCACTGACACCACCTCCTCGCCCACATCCCCAACCCCCACCGCCCTGTATCCAATTTATACCTTCACTTGTTCCTTTACTTTTGGAGCGTTTAAGAATGAGCACTGATCATTTGAAACACAGGATTCTGAGGGGGCTCAACAAAATATACATCGAGGCGTTTTCCTGACAGGGGAATCTAGAACTGGGGGCATAGATACAGAATGAAGGGTCACCCATTTAAAAGAGACATGAGGAGGAATTTTTCCTCTCAGCAGTCACAACTTCTGGAATTTTCTATTCGTTAGAGTTAGAAGGTCTGAATCCTGAAATATATTCAAGGCCTAGACATGTTTTCAGTCTATTATGGAGCCAAGGCTTATGAGGAACAAGTAGGAATGTGGAGCCATGTACAATGTCAGAAAAGCCGTGATCCTAATGAACAGTGGAATAGGCTTAAGAATTTACATGGCCTACTGACTGCTCTTATTTCTTAACATATTCTTAAATGCAGCACTTTCTGTAGTTCTCTCTTCATCAGGCTGTACCACAACTCCTTGTGGATGATGGTACTTCCCCTGATACGTTCCTGCTCTGCCTCTGCTGGTATCCTTTGTTTCCAGCTAAGTATCTATCCAGCTCTTAGCTCTGAGTCAGAAGGCCACCAGTTCAAATCCCATCCCCGCCTCTTGAGGCGTTGGACCCCTTGAGGGGTTGACGCACCCAGTGAAGAACTGAAGGTGTGCTGCAGTGTCAGAGGTGCTATTTTGAGTGAAAAACCATAAGATACAGGAGCAGAATTGGACCGTGGCTGATTATTTTCCTCAACCCCATTCTCTCACCTTCTCCCCATAACCCCCACAGCAAACAAGAACCTGTCAATCTCTGCCTTAAATACACACAATGACTTGGCCTCCACAGCCCTCTGTGGCAACGAACTCGACAGATTCGCCACCCTCTGGCTGAAGAAATTCCTCATCAAGAGTCAAACTCTGCGTACTAAAGCAGAAGTAACTGATCACCATGACAATATATGAAGAGAACGTTAGTTCTCCTTACTGTTATACCTCAACCCACAACTTTAAAGAGCCAATACTTCAATGCTGGTTGTACTACAAACTCACCCCTATACTTCATGCATCAACAGTAACACTTCAAACAGAATTTAATTGATTGTAAATATATACCAATTGAAAACAATAAAGCAGCAAAGAAAATGTTAAAAACTTACTTCCAAAAACCGAAACATCACTGACAAAATATTTTTCGTGTGGGAACGCAAGTGCTCATTTGTTGGAATTCTGTGAATAATCTCAAGGACGAGTTTTCGAACTTGCTGGAAATATAGAACAGGGGCAGTAAAATTAAAATGGACCAGAAATCAAAAGCATGTCAATCGTATCGTACAAGTTGAATACAGCTCTGGAGTTATCTTTTGGAAAAAGGGTTGTCTAAAACAATTCTGAACAAATTATGGTGAAGTGGTTGTCAGACATTTTAAAGTACACAAATATGATAACTGAATTGGGATCTTCAACGACTTAACTTTTTTGAATATAGGGGATGTAAGATACCAGAGAATACTTCTTTGCAATGGGTAGAAGAGGAAAAATGGCTACGGATTCAGCTACTGGCTGAGATTGCTGCAACTCCTTAGCAGAGAAAAGCACGAGGCAACTGTCTCATCCTTGCAAGAACCTTGCCTTATACTTTGGCATATTACTTGAACACTCAGCCACAATAACCAATAGCTGAATCCTAATGCAAAAAGCACAGACAGCTCCCACATTCAAGTGCTGGAATACTACACAAGCTCAAAATGCATCAATAATTATTGTCAAGATAAATTCCTTAAAACATGGATTAGTTGCACTACCAATCAGTGAATTAAAATTCATTAAGACACGTATAAAATCATGAGGGGCATAGATAGGGTAAATGCATACAGTACAGTCTTTTTCCCAGGGTTGGGGAATCAAGAACTAGAGGGTGAGAGGGGAGAGATTCAACAGGAACCCGAGGGGCAACTTTTTCACCCAGAGGGTGGTCAGTGCGTGGAATGAGCTGCCAGAGGAAGTGGTTGAGGCAGGTACATTAACAACACTTAATTGACACCTGGACAGGTACATGGATGGAAAAGGTTTAGAGGGATATGGATCAAATGCAGGCAAATGGGACTAGCTTAGATGGGAATCTTGGTCAGCATGGATCAGTTAGGCTGAAGGGCCTGTTTGGTTTAATATTGTCACATGTACCAAGGTACAGTGAAAAACTTTGTTTTGCATGCCATCCATACAGATCAATTCATCACATCAGTGCATTGAGGTAGTACAAGGGAAAACAATAACAGAATGCAGAATAAAGTGTTACCGTTACAGAGAAAGTGCAGTGCAGGCAGACAATAAGGTGCAAGGCCTTAACTAGGTAGATTGTGAGGTCAAAAGTCCACCTTATCGTACTAATGGACCAGGTTCTTACTGGTTGGGAAATTACCACACAAAATGAACTATTAATATGCAGTTCAAGGTTTAAACGAAGCAAGCAAAATTTAATTTATCCAAATTAAAAATAGTTAGTTTTACACACACAGCAATAATGAGGTTGTTTTGCCAAGGAATATACAGTAACACACCACTTATCTTCTGAAGGAAAGAAAGTTAGCTTTCTGGTTTCAAAGTAAGATTGAACAGAATGAGAGTCTAAATTTTTCAACCCGTTATTGAGTCACTGGAGAAGAAAATTCCTGAGAGGCACCCCCGCCACGTACCTGGGCAGACTTTTCCTGAAGGAACTGCACTTCTCCATCTTGTAGGAATGTGAGAAAACGAGGAATGATGTGCTCAAGGAAAGTTGAGTACTGTGGTGAAGTGGTGACATTCTAAACAAAATAAAGGAAGGTACAGATTTTGTTTATAATCTGGAAAATAATGTCAAGGAAAACAAACCTAATATTATTCCTGTTCAAGCTACTAAAGTTAAAAACTACATTTAAGAAATACAAATTCTAAGTTTTACATAAGAACCACTATGCTTGGTCTTTAAGAAACTTTTACTGTTCATCTGTTTACATTCAGATTCCTAGAAGGTAAAATATGACGTTCATAGTAAAATTAAACCAAATCCATGCTTACCAAGGTGCCCAAAGTATGATTCATAGAAGCAATGGGAACCCAAACTTTAACTTTTGCTAATATCTGCAGTATGCCATCTGCACAAATTTGTTTTTTCAAAAATAAATTTTGTTCATAAAAAATATATCCAAGTACAAAAAAAATTGCATGGCTCTCTTTACATTTGTAACGTTGTTCAGTCCATTCAGTGTCATCCGTACTATACATTGGTAATGTTCACACATTTTCTGTGCAAAGCACCATTAATACTCATGTGGCCTCCTGGGATGATACACATTTCAAGTGCTTGAAGGGCTTCTACACCAGGCAGCCCCTCAATGTCTAGTGGTAGGGCTGTGGTCCTTCCCCACAGAGCCTTTGCATTGGCTGCACTGAGCTTCAGTGCATCCCTCAGCACGTACTCCTGCAGCCTGGAATGTGCCAGTCAGCAGCATTCCCCTACGGACACCTCATTGTACTGGAAGATCGACTAGCTTTGGGCAGACCAAAGAGCGTCTTTCACCAAAGCTGATGATCTTCCAGCAGCACTTGATGTCTGTGTCAGAATGGCCCCTAGGAACAGCCTGTAGGTTCAACAAAATCTTTATCCAGAGAGTCATCTGGAGCTTCCAACCCACTGATGCATCTTAAGGTGAATAGTACAAATACTTATAACAGGAAGCAAGAGGGGGAAAGGAATAGCAGGATATGCTGGTACAGCACAATGCAAAGGGGCGGGAGGAGGCTTGTATGCGTGTACATAAACATCAGCACAGCCCAGTTAAGAATGTAAGAAATGGGAGGAGCAGTGAGCCAAGTGCCACTCACATCTGCTTCGCCATTCGATAAGATCATAGTTAATTCAATCTTGGCCTCAACCCCACTTTCCCCATACCCCTTGGGCAGAATGACCTATTCTTAAGCTGTAAATTCAACGAGTCTAGTGGTGGTGTGATATTCTTGGTAGCTTTCTCATTTAAGCTAGAGCTCTTAATCTATGTTCACTGCAAGATTCCAACTTCAGGAGAAACACAAACTTTTTTGAATTCACACAGAACATCATTCCAGTTGGGAACTTACTTCAAAGTTTTCACTGACTTCCTGCATCATTTTTAGTTTGGTTTCATCAGCTGCAAAGAAAAGAATATTCCTTTAGATCAGAAACAACACCTGGTCTAATTTGATTTTAATATTACTGTCCAACAGAAGCAATCAGATCTTATCAGTTTGACTAACATCGCCCGTAATAGAAAGTAGCATCACCGTCACACCAGTACACACACGCACACACAACCAACACACAGACGTAAACACTCATAGCCACTTTCTATATCGTCTCAAGGGCTCCAGCAACTTGTCTCCATCATTTTGCTTCTGTTTAAATTCTGAATCATTCTGTCAATTTTGATAAACTGCTTAATTTCAAAACAACCAACAGGTTCCTTTATGTCATCATTTCAGCTGCTAATGTGAGTCAATGGCACCTTTAATTCCATTTCTCTGTTCCCATTTGCTGAATCATAAAGCACAGGGATTGCTAACTCTATAAATTGAGGGACAGAGGTCAAAAAGCAGCAAAGCTTCAGACATCACTGGTTTGTCCTCCGCTGGAGCACTGTGTCCAATAATAGGCATCGCACATTCGGAAGGATGTCATGATGGTGCAGAATGTGTGGAATGGCCCCAGTGCTGAGGAATCTGACACACATGGAGACACTGTTGCTGCTGCTAGTTTCCAAGAGCTGAGAGAATGACTTAGATTAAATAAGGAGAAACTGTTTTCTCAACAGGGAAATCAAAAGAGGGTACAAATATAAGGTGAGCAACAAAATAACGGGCAAGGGAATGGGCAGAATTTATTTTATTTACACAGTTGGTGTACAGTGATATGGAACTTGCTATCTGAAGCAAATTCAAAAAAGAACTGGTTAAAACATGTGAGACAAAACTTGGGGCCAAGCAGGTACAGCGAGGGAGTGGGACCTACATGTAAATAACCCAACATTCTTCATAGTGCAGGCAATTTACTGTACAAGACAAACATGGAAAATATTTGGATGTGGTCTGCCTTAATGTAAACTACACCGCAATTAAATCAAACCCACAACCCTCGGTATTAGTTCCAGGATCTTTTTAATCTGCTCCTTGTACCCAAGCAGGACACTTCATGTTAACATTACCACTGAACAGCAGCGGACTAAGAGAGAGGATTTGTAAAGTAAGATTAAAATAAGGTATCTTTATTAGTCACATGTACATCGAAACACAGTGAAATGCATCTATTGCGTAGAGTGTTCTGGGGGCAGCCCGCAAGTGTTGCCACGCTTCCGGCACCAACATAGCATGGCCACAACTTCCTAAACTGTACGCCTTTGGAATGTGGGAGGAAACCTGAGCACCTGGAGGACACCCACGCAGACACGGGGAGAACGTACAAACTCCTTACAGACAGCGACCAGAATTGAACCCGGGTCGCTGGCAGCTGCAATAGAGTTACACTAACCGCTACACCACCGTGTGCGATACAGAGTGCCATACTGTCAAGGGGTGGGAGGGGCGGCTAAATTCAGGCTCTGTTTACCATGATGGACACAAAAATGCCTCAGCACTGTCGAAAGAAGGACAATGGGTTTATTCAATTATGGCAATGTTGAAAAATCACTGCACTTCAAAAGTTCACTGGCAGGGAAGTGCTTTGGGATATCCACCTCAAGGACTCAAAAGGTAACAGTAAACCCAAATGGTCAAGGCTACAGATCAAAACAAAACTTCAAAACCGTGATTGAGAGGTGTTTGTTAGGCAAGAGTAACAAAGGAGACCGGACCAAGTCAGGTAAGATACAGAGCAATTACAGAAAACTAGAAATAGATCGAAGATATATATAATGGCCTCTGCCCGTTCCCACATCTTTGACACGGCAGACATGATAAAGCCGCGGAACTTACGGGTGTTGCTGTCTGTCAGAGCGGCCACAAATTGAAGGTACTTCTTCATTAAAGTGGTCTGGTCCACCACAGCTCCTGGAGTTGCCACAAATGCCATGCTGGTTCAAAGTGTAGCACCAGCTAGATTTGGGAGGGGTCTCTCACACACCAGAACTGTTTCCAAGGGGTGATGGGTCACCTGCAAACATTGGGGGGCAGGAAAAAAGGTCTGTGTCAAACTATTTACCTTCTTTGACAATCAAAAGATGAAGGGAACTTTATAATTCAAGATTTAGATCTTGGTATTCATGTAATTCAAATATAATTTCTGAGAAACCTATAGGATGGATAACATAATTGGACAAAAGATAATCCTATTTGAAGAATATGTGCCCACCAAGAAAAAAAAATTCATTAAATGGAAATAAGCTTACATTATTCATTTATTGTTAAATAGTCCCAGGAAACAATAGGGAGAAACAGAAGACTGTAGATGCTGGAACTTGGAGCAACAAACAAGAGGCTGGAGGAACTCAGCGGGTCAGAAAAGCATCTGAGGAGGGACGTGGACAGTCGATGTTTCAGGTTGAGACAGACGAAGGGTCTCAACCCAAAACGTCAACTGTCCACTTCCCACCACAGAGACTGCCTGACCCGCTGAGTTCCTCCAGCATCTTGTTTGATGCTGATAAACAAGTTGTCCAAAATTCAGTCAGGCCCTCTCTTATCTTGAGGACAGCTTTCAGAACATCGTCACTGTAACCCAAAACCTGCTGCAATTCACAAAAGGAGCATTTTGTACTTGTTACAATGGTGAACATCACCAGTTCTCTGCTGCTGGGGACAATGGTCATCCATCAGTAAGATTCACTGTCTGCCCCCCTCTCCCCCCGGATAGCCCCCTCTCCCCGAGGGTCCCCCACCTACCTCAACCCCCTCTCCCCAACCGGATGCCTCCCCTGCCCCCTCTCCCCACTGTCCCCCACCCCCTGCCTCCCTCTCCCACCACCCCCCCAGATACCTCCCCTGCACCCTCTCCCCCTGGAGTCCCCCACTCCCTGCCTCCCTCTCCCACCTCCACCCCCTCTCCCCCCCGGATGCGTCCCCTGCCCCCTCTCCCCCTGGAGTCCCCCACCCCCTGCCTCCCTCTCCCACCACCCCCTCTCCCCCCAGATGTCCCTCCGGTGCCCTCCTGCCCCCTCGCCCCCTCTCCCCCCAGGTGCCCACCCCCCAGTGTCCCCCCTCCACCCCTCTCCCCAGAGATGCCACCCAGGTGCCCCAGGGTCCCCCACCCACCTCCACCTCCTCTTCCCCCCCGGATGCCCCTCCTGCCCCCTCTCCCCCCTGGTACCCCCCACCCCACATCCACCCCCTCTCCCCCTCGGATGCCCCTCCTGCCCCCTCTCCCCCCGGAGTCCCCCACCACCCCCTCTCCCCCCAGGGTCCCCCACCCACCTCCACCCCCTCTCCCCCCAGATGCCTCCCTGCACCCTCTCCCCCTGGAGTCCCCCACCCCCTGCCTCCCTCTCCCACCTCCACCCCCTCTCCCCCCAGATGTCCCCCCGGTGCCCCCCTGCCCCCTCGCCCCCAGGTGCCCACCCCCCAGTGTCCCCCCTCCCACCCCTCTCCCCAGAGATGCCACCCAGGTGCCCCCCCCCCGCCCCCTCTCCCACCTGTCCCCTCTCCTCCCAGGGTCCCCCACCCACCTCCACCTCCTCTCCCCCCCGGATGCCCCTCCTGCCCCCTCTCCCCCCGGTGCCCCCACCTCCACCCCCTCTCACCTTCAGATGCCCCTCCTGCCCCCTCTCCCCCCGGATGCCCCTCCTGCCCCCTCTCCCCCTGGATGCCCCCACCTCCGCCCCCTCTCCCCTTCGGATGCCCGTCCTGCCCCCTCTCCCCCCGGAGTCCCCCACCTGCCACCTCTCCCACCAGAGTCCCCCACCCCCCGCCTCCCTCTCCCACCTCCACCCACTCTCCCCCCCGGATGCCCCCCCTGGTGCTCCCCTCTCCCCCAGGGGTTCGCCCCCACTGCCCCCTACCCCCGGTGCCCCCCTCTCCCACCCACTCCCCACAGATCCCACCCCAGTGCCCCCCACCCCCTCTCCCCCTCCGTAACCCCCCTGCCCCCCTCCCCTGCTGCCCCCCCTCTCCCCCCGATAACCTCCTCTCCCCCAGGGGTTCGCCCCCCGCCCCCTCTCCCCAGTGCCTCCCTCTCTCACCTCCACCCTCTCTCCCTACCCCAGTACCACCCTGGCCCCCTCTCCCCCGTACCCCCCTGCCCCCTCCCTCCCTCTCCCCCCCTCCCCCCTCCTCCCTCTCCCTCCCCCCCCTCTCCCCCCTCCCCCTCTCCCCCTCCCTCCCCCCCCTCCCCCCTCCCTCTCCCCCTCTCTCCTCCCTCCCTCCCCCCCCTCTCCCCTCCCTCTCCCCCCCTCCCCCCTCCCTCTCCCCCCTCCCTCTCCTCCCTCTCTCCCCCCCTCCCTCTCCTCCCTCTCCCCCCCTCCCTCCCCCCCCTCCCTCTCCTCCCTCTCCCCCCTCCCTCCCCCCCCTCCCCCTCCCCCCTCTCCCCCCCCTCCCCCTCCCCCCCCTCTCCCCCCCTCTCCCTCTCCCCCCTCCCCCCTCCCCCTCTCCCCCCCTCCCCTCCCTCCCCTCCCCTCTCCCCCCTCCCCCCCTCCCCCTCCCCTCCCTCCCCTCTCCCCCCTCCCCCCCTCCCCCTCCCTCCCCTCCCCTCTCCCCCCTCCCCTCCCTCCCCTCTCCCCCCTCCCCCCCTCCCCTCTCCCTCTCCCCCCTCCCCTCTCCCTCTCCCCCCTCCCCTCCCTCTCCCCCCTCCCCTCCCTCCCCTCCCTCCCCCCCCTCCCCCCCCCTCCCCTCCCTCCCCTCTCCCTCTCCCCTCCCTCCCCTCTCCCTCTCCCCCCCTCCCCTCCCTCCCCTCTCCCTCTCCCCTCCCTCCCCTCCCTCCCCTCTCCCCCCCTCCCCTCCCCTCCCTCTCCCCCCCTCCCCTCCCTCCCCCCCCCTCCCCTCCCCTCCCTCCCCCCCTCCCCTCCCTCCCCTCTCCCTCCCCCCCTCCCCTCCCTCCCTCCCCTCTCCCCTCCCCTCCCTCCCCCCTCCCCTCCCTCCCCCCCCTCCCCTCCCCTCCCTCCCCCTCCCTCCCTCCCCCTCCCCTCCCCTCCCTCCCCTCTCCCTCTCCCCTCCCTCCCCCCCTCCCCTCCCTCCCCTCTCCCTCTCCCCTCCCTCCCCTCTCCCTCTCCCCCCCTCCCCTCCCTCCCCTCTCCCTCTCCCCTCCCTCCCCTCTCCCTCTCCCCCCCTCCCCTCCCCTCTCCCTCTCCCCCCCTCCCCTCCCCTCCCTCTCCCCCCCTCCCCTCCCCTCCCTCCCCCCCCTCCCCTCCCCTCCCTCCCCCCCCCTCCCCTCCCCTCCCTCCCCCCCCCTCCCCTCCCTCCCCTCCCTCCCCCCCCCTCCCCTCCCTCCCCTCTCCCTCCCCCCCTCCCCTCCCCTCCCTCCCCTCTCCCTCTCCTCCCTCCCTCCCTCCCCTCTCCCTCCCCTCCCTCCCCTCTCCCTCTCCCCCCTCCCCTCCCCCTCCCCCCCCTCTCCCCCTCCCCCCCTCCCTCCCCTCTCCCCCTCCCCCCTCCCCTCCCTCCCCTCTCCCCTCCCCCCCCTCCCTCCCCTCTCCCCCTCCCCCCCTCCCCTCCCTCTCCCCCCCCTCCCTCCCCTCTCCCCCTCCCCCCCTCCCCTCCCTCTCCCCCCCCTCCCTCCCCTCTCCCTCTCCCCCCCTCCCCTCCCTCTCCCCCCCCTCCCTCCCCTCTCCCTCTCCCCCCCTCCCCTCCCCCTCCCTCCCCCCCCTCCCCTCCCCTCCCTCTCCCCCCTCTCCCCCCCTCCCCTCCCTCTCCCCCCCCTCCCTCCCCTCTCCCCCTCCCCCCTCCCCTCCCTCTCCCCCCCCTCCCTCCCCTCTCCCCCCCCCTCCCTCCCCTCTCCCCCCCCCTCCCTCCCCTCTCCCTCTCCCCCCTCCCCTCCCTCTCCCCCCCTCCCTCCCTCCCCTCTCCCTCTCCCCCCCTCCCCTCCCCCTCCCTCCCCCCCCTCCCCTCCCTCTCCCCCCTCTCCCCCCCTCCCCTCCCTCTCCCCCCCCTCCCTCTCCCCCCCCTCCCCTCCCCTCCCCTCCCTCTCCCCCCCTCCCTCTCCCCCCCTCCCCTCCCCTCCCCTCCCTCTCCCCCCCTCCCCTCCCCTCCCTCTCCTCCCCTCCCCCCCTCCCTCTCCCCCCCTCCCCTCCCCTCCCTCTCCCCCCCTCCCCTCCCCTCCTCTCCCCCCCCCTCCCCTCCCCTCCCTCTCCCCCCCTCCCCTCCCCTCCCTCTCCCCCCCTCCCCTCCCCTCCCTCTCCCCCCCTCCCCTCCCCTCCCTCTCCCCCCCTCCCCTCCCTCTCCCCCCTCCCCTCCCCTCCCTCTCCCCCCCTCCCCTCCCTCTCCCCCCTCTCCCCCCCTCCCCTCCCCTCCCTCTCCCCCCCTCCCCTCCCCTCCCTCTCCCCCCCTCCCTCTCCCCCCCTCCCCTCCCCTCCCTCTCCCCCCCTCCCTCCCCTCCCTCTCCCCCCCTCCCCTCCCTCTCCCCCCCGTCCCTCTCCCCCCCTCCCCTCCCTCTCCCCCCCTCCCCTCCCTCTCCCCCCCTCTCCCCCCCTCCCCTCCCCTCCCTCTCCCCCCTCCCCTCCCCTCCCTCTCCCCCCCGTCCCTCTCCCCCCCTCCCCTCCCCTCCCTCTCCCCCCCGTCCCTCTCCCCCCCTCCCTCTCCCCCCCTCTCCCCCCTCCCCTCCCCTCCCTCTCCCCCCTCCCCTCCCCTCCCTCTCCCCCCCCCCCCTCTCCCCCCCTCCCCTCCCCTCCCTCTCCCCCCTCCCCTCCCCTCCCTCTCCCCCCCGTCCCTCTCCCCCCCTCCCCTCCCCTCCCTCTCCCCCCCGTCCCTCTCCCCCCCTCCCTCTCCCCCCCTCTCCCCCCTCCCCTCCCCTCCCCTCCCTCTCCCCCCTCCCCTCCCCTCCCTCTCCCCCCCTCCCCCCTCCCCTCCCCTCCCTCTCCCCCCCGTCCCTCTCCCCCCCTCCCTCTCCCCCCCTCTCCCCCCTCCCCTCCCCTCCCTCTCCCCCCTCCCCTCCCCTCCCTCTCCCCCCCTCCCCTCTCCCCCCCGTCCCTCTCCCCCCTCCACCACCTCACCTCGTCCCCGCGCTCCGCCACCGCCGCCCGCCAGCCTCCTCACCGCTGCCCGCTGCCTCCGCGCCCACAGCCCGCCGCCCCCATAACACAAACCCCACAGCCCCTACCCCGGACCTCCATCCTAACTCCATCCCCCATGGGGCAGCTCGCACTCCCCCCGGGCCCAGGGCCAACCCTCTCCGGCCTCCTATTCAAAAAATAACCTGGGACTCATTTTCTCTGCGTAGCGACAAACGCGCGGCTGAGCAGCGCTGAGACCATCGAAAACGATGGTCTTTCTTGACATCATCAAGTCGCGACCAAACTGAACAAAATATGAAGAAACTTTATTTATAACTTCTCATTGCAACCAGAAACATTGGGGAAGTTCTCAGATTAGTTAACCAGAGAACTAAAGGAAAGATTTTGCAGGTGGAAAGATTGTCAAAAATTCAGGCTGACTTAATAACACCGTGTCTGCACACAAAAGTCAAATACCTCTCCCTTAAACCTGCCTGGGGTCACTTTGCACAAAAACCATTTGGGGGGGGGAGGGGGTTAAGTTGTAGGGAAACAAAAGTTTTGCCAAACTTTCTTTTTAGTTTTCCAAAGGTAGCAAGGTGCATGTATTACTTATTGGACGATTGGATTGTAAAGTGAAGCTTTGGCCCAAGACAATTGGAGGTCAGACTCTGCTACAGACTTAGCATCACACACACATTCAAAGCACACACAGACCCATTCTGAACACACACACGCGCACGCATGCATGACCCCGTTGACCCTCGACAATTTTTATAGATGCACCATATAAAACATCCTATCCAGATGCATCACAGTTTGGTACGGCAACTGATCTACCCAAGTCCGCAAAAAATTGTAGGGAGTTGTGGGCACAACTCAGCACATCACGGACACCAGCCTCCCTTCCATAGACTCTATCTACATTTCTCGCTGTCTTGGAAAAGCAGCCAATATAATAAAGGAACCCACCCAACCCGAACATCCTTCTCCCCCCTCTCATCAGGCAGAAGATTCAAAAGCCTTAAAGCATGTACCACCAGCTACAAGAAAAGCTTCTATTCCGCTGTTATAAGAGTATTGAACAGCCCTCTTGTATGATAGGATGGACTCTTGACCTCACAATCTACCTCGTTATGGCCTTGCACCTTATTGACTGCCTGCACTGCATTTTCCCTGTAACTGTAGCACTTTATTCTGCATTCTGTTATTTTCCCTTGTACTACCTCAACGCACTGATGTGATGAAATGATCTGTATGGCTGACATGCAAAACAAAGTCTTCACTGTACCTTAGTACATATGACAATAATAAACTAACTTACCAATTACACACACACAGACACTCACTAGAACTTGCCCACACCCCTTTTCCTCAGCCTCCATCCCAATTTCATTCCCTTCCTTCCTTTGAGTGTTTTTTTGCAAGGGGTCCTGCCATTCTGAGCTCGTCTGCAGGATTCAGGTGGTCTGGCTGCTGGGACTGGGATTGAGGGAGGAGGGTGATCGGAAATCCAGGAAGGGCAAGGAAGAAGGCAGGCAATGGGAATCTTACTGGGAGAGAGAGCAGCTGGAGAGTAGCAGGAGACCAGAGTGAGTGAGACGTGATGGTGGGTTGAAGAACAGAGCAATTAAGAAGGGAGGGGTCAATGTGTATGGAGGGAAGTGAAGGGCAAGGGACCAGAAGGTACGTTGGGGAACATAGAACAGTACAGCACAGGAACAGGCCCTTCAGCCTACAATGTCTGTGCTGACCAGGATGCCAATCCAACCTAATCCCATCTGCCTGCACATAGTCCATAACCCTCCATTCCCTGTCTGTTCATGTGTCTATCTAAATGCCTCTTAAACGTTGCTTCCATATCTGGGGCCCCGTTTCCCGCTCCCTGCTCCCTTGAACACAATGGCAGCCCATTCCAGGCACCCACCACTCCCTGTGTAAAATACTTGCCTCAGAGATCTCCTTTAAACTTTCCCCCTCTCACCTTAAACCTATGCCCTCTAGTACTTGACATTTCCACCCTGGGAAAAAATATTCTGACTGTCTACCCTGTCTATACTTCTCATAATTTTATAAACTTCTATCAGGTCTCCCCTCAGCCTCCGGTGCTCCAGAGAAAACAATTCAAAGTTTGTCCGACCTCTTCTTATAGCTCATACCCTCTAATCCAGGCAGCATCCTGGTGAACCTCTTCCGCGCCCTCTCCAAAGCCTGCACATCCTCTAAGGCAGTGACCAGAACTGCACACAATACCCCAAATGCGACCTAACCAAAGTTTTACACAGCTGCCACATGACTTCCTGACGTTTATACTCAGTACCCTGACCAATGAAGTCAAGTACACCATACACCTTCTTTAGCGCCCTATCTACTTGGAGGACAGAGGTAGTAAGATTGATACATATTAAATAAACACATAAAATATACCTCTGTGAAGACATTAAAGAATCCATCATGTTGAGATAAACGCTGCTTATAACAACCCTGCAAAAAAAAATTTACCAGCTCAATGTAACTATGTAGGGCATGATCTGTCTGGACAGCACGCAAAACAAAAGCTTTTCTCTGTATCTCGGGACATGTGACAATAAAAAACCAATCCCAATACCACTCTTCCATTGTAACTGTACCCACCTCACAGCTTCTGTTGGCAGTTCGTTCCATATAAAACCACCCTCTGTGTGAAAAATGGAGACACAAGAGACGGCAGATGCTGGAAATCTGGAGCAATCTGCCACACCAGCCGGGATCTCCTGGTGGCCAGCCATTTTAATTCCACTTCCCATTCCCACACTGACATGTCTGTCCACGGCCGCCTGTACTGCCAAGTTGATACTACGCACAGATTAGAGGAACAGCACCTCATATTCCACCTTGGGAGTCTCCAACCTGACGGCATGAACATTGATTTCTCTAGCTTCTGGTAACCACTCCCCTCTGTCCCTTTTTTAATTCCTTATCCCTCCAGCCCCCATCACCCCTTCTCTTTCCCCTCCCCTCCCCTCCCCTGCCCTGCCCTCCCCTCCCTTCCCCTGCCCTGCCCTCCCCTCCCCTCCCCTGCCCTGCCCTGCCCTTCCCTGCCCTGCCTTCTCGATCTGCCCATCTCCCACACGTTCCTCCCACTGTTTCCCCTCCCCCACCTCCTTCCCTTTTATTCCACTGATCTCTCCTATCAGATTCCATCTTCTTCAGCCCTTTGTCACCTCCACCCTTCACCTCCCAGCTTCTGACATCATCCCCACTCTCCCCCCTCCCTCACCTGCCTATCAACAACCCCCCTCCCCTCACCTGGGTCCACCTATCACCTACCAGCTCTCGCTCCGCTCCTTCTCCCCCACCTTTTTACACCGGCTATCTCCCCTCTTTCTTTCCGGTCTTGATGCAGGGTCTCAACCCGAAACGTCGACTGTTCATTTCCCTCCATAGATGCTGCCTGACCCGCTGAGTTCCTCCAGCATTTTGTGTGCGTTGCTCTTTATGAAACAGTTGCCTCTCTGGTCCCCTTTAAATTTTTCCCCTCTCACTTTAAATCTATGTTTTCCGGTTTTCCCTACCCTGGAGAAATTCTTGGTCATTTCCATTTTCTATCAACACTTTCAAAGTGAAGAAGTATTGGAAGCAGGGAAAAGGCCACAACAGTGAGTGGGTTGATTGGAAAAGTGAGGCCATGTGATAAATCCTCCTTGAACATGTCCAGTATGAGATGCCCACTAAATTTTTCATCTGTGGCTCAGTGGGTTGCACACTTGCCTCTGATTCAAGAGGTTGAAGGTTCAAACCCCACTCCGGAGACTTCAACATAAAATCCAAGCTGAGACTCAGCTGATGTTCTCTGTATGAATGTTAGGACACCTGAGTGAAAGACCTCAAACCTGAAGTGTCCTTGTGAGCAAGTCACCTCTATCAAAGTCAAGGCAGCTGGAAAAGGGAAATAAAAGTCAACACTGATGCTGACCATGAACAGAAAGATCCAGTTATTCCTGGTGTAGATCTATGTCTCAGCTGTACTCTCGGTGAGCTACACCCTCTAAGTCAGTGCAGGAGAAGACGTCGAGCCATACATGGCCCTTCACCCCACTCAGTCCATGCTGACCATCAACCGTCCATTTTTACACTAATCCTACCCTAACCCACGTGATTCTCCCAACAGAACTATGCCTTGAATCGGGCCATTACTTACACAGTAGGGGCAACCACAGAAAGCATCCTATCCAGATGCATCACGGCTTGGTACGGCAACTGGTCTGCCCGTGACCATAAGAAACTGCAGAGAGTTGTGGACACAGCTGAGCACATCATGGAAACCAGCCTCCCCTCCGTGGTCTCTGTCTATACCTCTCGCTGCCTTGGTGAAGCAGCCAGCATAATCAAAGACCGCACCCACCCGGGTCATTCTGTCTTCTCCCCCCTCCCATCGGGAAGAACATACAAAAGCTGAAAGTACGTACGCCCAGGCTCAAGGACAACTTCTATCCCACTGTTATAAGACTATCAAGCAGTTCCCTAGTGCAATAAGATGGAGTCTTGACCTCACAACCTACCTCATTATGGCCTTTCACCTTATTGTCTGCCTGCACTGCACTTTCTCTGTAACTGTGACACTTTATTCTGCATTCTGTTATTGTTTTCGCTTGTACTACCTCAATGCACTGTGTAATGAATTGATCTGTATGGATGGCATGCAAAACAATGTTTTTCACCGTACCTCAGTACATGTGACAATAATAAACTAATTTACCAACTTACTTCCAGCAACCAATTGACCTGCCAATCAGCACGTCTTTGGGATGCAGGACGAAACCAGAGCACCTGGAGGAAGCCTACAGGTCACAGGGAGAACGTGCAGACTCCACACAGACAGCAGCCAATGTCAGGATTGAACCTGGGTCTCTGGTGCTGCAGTACAGTGGCTCTACGAGCGGCGGGCACAAGAGAACTCAGCCTGAAGAAGGTTGGGGGTGGGGCAGAGGGTGCCAAGGTTGGGCGTATGTCACTACCTGCAGGAGTTGTAGGTTGCTTTGGGGTTAGTGGCACAGCTGAGGCACAGCCAGAGTGGCCAGAAAGAGGTCAACACATGGTCCCTGTTGGCAGCACCAAATTCATGAAGACACAGGAGATTTCTGCAGATGCCGGAAATCTGGAGTAACACACACAAAATACTGGAGGAACTCAGCGGGTCAGGCAGCGTCCATGGAGGGAAATGGACAGTCGTGGTTTCAGGCCGAGACCCTTCATCTGGACTAGAAAGAAAGAATCAGAATCAGGTTCACTCACACGATGTGAAATTTGTTGTTTTGCGGCAGCAGAACAGTACAAGACATAAAATTACTATTGGTTACAAATAAATAAATAGTGCGAAAGAGGAATAACAAGGTAGTGTTCATGGGTTCATGGATTGTTCAGAAATCCGATGGCGGAGGGGAAGAAGCTGTTCCTGAATCGTTGAGTGTGGGTCTTCAGGCTCCTATACCTCCTCTCCGATGGTAGTAATGAGAAGAGGGCATGTCCCGGGTGGTGAGGGTCCTTAGTGATGGATGCCGCCTTCTTGAGGCACAGCCTCTTGAAGATGTCCTAGATGGTGGGGAGGGTTGTGCCCGTGATGGAGCTGGCTGAGTCTACAATCCTCTGCAGCCTCTTGTGATCCTGTGCATTGGAGCCTCCATATGAGGCAGTGATGTAACCAGTCAGAATGTTCTCCACCGAACATCTATAGAAATTTGCAAGAATCTTTGATGACATACGAAATCTCCTCAAATTCCTAATGAAGTAGAGCCGCTGGCGTGCGTTCTTCATGATTGCATCAATGTGTTGGGCTCGAGGTAGATACTCTGAGATGTTGACACACAGGAACTTGAAGCTGCTCACCCTTTCCACCACTGACCCTCAATGAGGACTGGTGTGAGCTCTCCCGACTTCCCCTTCCTGAAGTCCACAATCAATTCCTTGGCCTTGCTGACGCTGAGTGTGAGGTTGCTGTTGAAAGAAGGCAGAAGCCAGAATAAAAGGGTAGGGGGAGGGGGAGGTGCATGACCAAATTCATGAAGTCTCTCTGGGGTGAGACGCAGGGATCAGGTGCTGCAGCATTAGGACAGCTGTACTGTACATCAAGGAAAGCATTAACCACAGCTGCTCCTTTGGGACAAGGTGAACAACAGCAACCTGTATTTGTACAGAGTGTCTGTTGTGAGAAAACATCTCAAGGTACTTCACAGGAGCAACAGCAAACACATTAAACAACAGTAGGGCAGGTAACCAAAGAGGAAGGTTTGGTGGATGGGAGAGGAGAAAGGAGAGGGAGTTCCAGAGCTTAGGGCCCAAGCAGATGAAGGTGTGGCTGCAATAAGGGAATGATTGTATTCAGACATGACGAAGAAGCATGCTGAGATCTCGGAGTGTTGTCGGTCTGGAGGAGGTCACAGGGATAAAGGTATTGGTATTGGTATTGGTTTATTATTGTCATTTGTACCAAGGTACAGTGAAAAACTTGTCTTGCACACCGATCGTACAGGTCAATTCATTACACAGTGCAGTTACATTGAGTTAGTACAGAGTGCATTGAGGTAGTACAGGTAAAAACAATAACAGTGTAGAGTAAAGTATCACAGCTACAGAGAAAGTGCAGTGCATTAAGGTGAAAGGTCACAACAAGGTAGATCGTGAGGTCAGAGTCCATCTCATCGTATAAGGGAACCGTTCAATAGTCTTATCACAGTGGAGTAGAAGCTGTCCTTAAGTCTGGTGGTACGTGTGCCCTCAGGGCCCTGTATCTTCTACCCAACGGAAGAGGAGAGAAGAGAGAATGACCCGGGTGGGTGAGATTTAGATAAGAGGATGAGGGTTTTAAGTCTGAAGGCAAATTGCCAGTGTCGGTCACCATTGGTATCTCCTGACCAGCAATGCACAAACTCAAGCTCCCGGGGTAACAGAGATGGGAGGGCAGTCAGGAATGGTCAGGCGGAAATGCCAAATGCTTATATGAAGGGTCTGAACAGGAGGTGGGGAGGTGGGTGGTGGTGTGAATCCAGGTGGTTCATGGTCTGACCCCCATGAGGATAATGGTACTCGGGTGTTGGGGATGCCTCAGTACATCCCTCTGAGGTAGGGTGAAATAATGGGGAAGGGTACTTTAACAGGAGCAGGAGTTGGCTGTTTGACCCTTCCAGCCTGGTCCATCATTCAATGGGCAGCACAGTGGCACAGCTGGTTGAGCAACTGCCTCACAGTGCCAGAGACCCGGGTTCAATCCTGACCTCCGGTGCTGTCAGTGTGGAGTTTGCATGTTCTCCCTGCGACCTTGTGGGTTTCAGGAGTGCTCCGGTTTCCTCCCATATCCTTAAGATATGTGGGTTAGTAGGTTAGTTACTTGTCTGCTTAAATTGTCCCTGCTGTGTAGGTGAGTGGTAGAATCTGAGGGGAGTGTGGGATTAAGGTTGGATCAGTGTAAATGGTCGGTTGATGGCTGGCATGGACTCGATGGGCTGAAGGGCCTGTTTCCGTGCTTTATCTCTCTATGACTCTATGACTCAATAAAACCATGGCTAACCTGACCTTGGCCTCAGCCCCGCCTTCCTGCCTGTTCCCCAGAAACCTTCACTCTCTGGTCGAACAGAAATCGGCATAATCATTTAAATATATACCTCAGCCTTGAATATATTTAATGATTATGTCCCAAAAAGAAAGACCCCACCCACCCGGGACATTCTTTCTTCTCCCCTCTCCCATTGGGCAGAAAATACGAAAGTTTGAAAGCATGTACCACCAGGCTCAAGGACAGCTTCTATCCGTTGTTATTGAATGGTTCCCTAGTACGATAAAGTGGACTCTTGACCTCATAATCTACCTCGTTATGACCTTGCACTTTATTGTCTACCTGCACTGCACTTTCTCTGTAGCTGTGACACCTTACTCTGCATTCTGTATTGTTTTACCATGTACTACCTCAATGCAGTGTGTAATGAATTGATCTGTACGAACCATATGCAAGACAAGTTTTTCACTGTACCTCGGTACAAGTGACAATAATAAACCAATACCAATACCAATTTCACAGATCCTCTGAGAAAAGAAATTTCTCCACACCTCCCCTTTAAATGGATGATCCCTTATTCTGAAACTATATCCCCTTTTGTTAGATTCCCCCCATCATGGGGAAAGATTCCCCTGCCATGCACCCCGAGAATCTCCACTGAATCTTATAAGATCAATTCTTATCCTTCTGAATTCCAATGAGTATCGGCCCAATTTGCTTAACTTTTCTTCCCATTTTGACAGGCACTTCAATAGGCAAAGCATAGAAGGTTACGGACTTAATGCAGGCAAATGGGATTAGTGTAGCTGGGCAAAATCGTCAGCATTGACATGATGGGCTGAAGGGCCCATTTCTATGCTGTACAACTCTTTGACTCTGTATTTAGAGTCCTAGAGTAACACAGCACGGAAATGGTCCTTCGGTCCAACTCGTCCATACTGACCAAGGTACCTTCCTAGGTTAGTCCCATTTGCCCCATGTTTGGCCCATATCCTTCTAAACCTTTCGTGTCCATGTACCTGACCGAATGTCTTTTAATTTTATCCTCCTCTACCACCTCCTCTGGCAGCTCGTTCCATGAGTGCATTACCCTCTGTGTGAAAAAGTTGCCCCTCGGGTTTCCCCTCTCACCTTAAACCTGGGTCCTGATGCAGGGTTTTGACCCAAAGCGTAGACAATTCCTTTCCCTCCCACATGCTACTCGACCTGCTGAGTTCCTCCAGCAGGTTGTCTGTTGCTTCAGATTCCAGCATCTGCAGTCTCTTGTGTCTCCATTTTACTTTAGAAGGAATTTAGAAGGATGAGGGGGGATCTCATTGAAACCTACCGAATACTGAAAGGCCTGGTGTTACGGACTCAGTGAAAGTCCCTTTAAGATAGAGAGTGTGTGTGTATGTGTGTGTGGGGCGTGCTTACGTCAATAGAAGATAAAGGACGTAATGACGTTGTTGAAGAAGAAGAAGAAGAGAGAGAGAGAAGGGAGAGAGACAACGGTGGTTGTTGAAGAAGCCCTTGCTCATTTGGCTTGCGGAACTGAACTTTAAGAACCATTCAGGAACTGGGAGTTTTGGACTTTGTCACACACACACACGAAGAGTTTAGTTTTGGGGTTAACGTTCGAGGTTTAACATTCTTGAATTCTAACATACTAACATTTTTACTTTTATTTTACGTATTATCATAAGTAGTGATTAATAAAATATCTTTTAACACTAAATCATGCTCAGTGTGTTTCTTTTGTTGCTAGTTCATGACACTGGATAGAGTGGACGTGGAGAGGATGTTTCCAATGGTGGGAGAATCTTGGACCAGAAGGCACAGCCTCAGAATAAAAGGATGTCCCTTTAGAACAGAGATGAGGAGGAATTTCTTCAGCCAGAGGTTGGTGAATCTGTGGAATTCATTGCCACAGACGGCTGTGGAGGCCAAGTCATTGGGTGTATTTAAAGCAGAGGTTGATAGGTTCTTGATTAGTAAGGGCGTCAAAGATTACAGAGAGAAGGCAGGAGAATGGGGTTGAGAGGAAAAAATAAATCAGCCACGATTAAATGGCGGAGCAGACTCGATGGGCTGAATGGCCTAATTCTGCTCCTATGTCTTATGGTCTTATTAAACCGGTACCCTCTAGTTTTAGACTCCCTTACTCTGGGAAAAACATTGTGACCATCCACCTTATGGACACCCCTCATGATTCTATAAACTTCTGTAAGGTCACCCCTCAGCCTCCTTCACTCCAGGGACAAGAGTCCCAGCCTATCCTGTCTCTCCTTATAACTCAAGCCCTCCAGTCCAGCCAACATGAATTTTTTCTTCACCCTCTCAGATTAATCCCCAGTTCAGTTTCAATGCCTCTTTCCCGTGAACCAGTTTAGTGAACCTTGTTGAGCGGTCTCCACTGCAGGGTCACACAGCTCCACTCCTCTCTTTATAGGGATAGGGTCAGTCCATCTACATAAAATATCTATCTACACCCACATGACCAAGAGCCTTAATAATAAGCTTAAGGCAAGTGGAGTCAAGTTCGTCTGGATCAATATAAAACAATGGTAAAACCTTTCCTATTCCTCTTTGCCCCCTCCCACACTAATAAATAATTTAATATTGCCATATTTTTATTGCAAGGGGGGGCTGCTGCCAAAAATCCCTCTGTTGGTCATTGAGAGTCACTGCATCAGCCAATCTTATAAGCTAAATTTTTTGTACAGAGGTCAAAACTGTAGCCAATATTCACCAAAACCCTGTACAGAAAGGCTTCTCTCCTATTCTACATCCCCTTTGCAATAAAAGCCAACATTCCACTTGTTTTCTTAACAAATTGCTGCTCCTGCACATTAAGATATCTTTATTAGTCACATGTACTTCGAAACGCACAGTGAAATGCATCTTTTGCGTAGAGTGTTCTGGGGGCAGCCCGCAAGTGTCGTCATGCTTCTGGCGCCAACATAGCATGCCCACAACTTCCTAACCTGTACACCTTTGGAATGTGGGAGGAAATCGGAGCACCCGGAGGAAACCCACGCAGACGTGGGCAGAACGTACAAACTCCTTACAGACAGTGGCTGGAATTGAACCCAGGTCGCTGGTGCTGTAATAGCATCACGGTAACCACTACACTACCATGCCTACCAGTGAAGTCCCACACCACCAGGTTCAGGAACAGCTATTTCCCTTCAACCATTCTGTTCTTAAACCAACCTGCACAACCCTAATCACTACCTCAGTACAGCAATACTATGACCACTTTGATCACTTTGTCCTACATTGGACTTTTTTTTAATTATAATTGTGTTCTTATAAAAATTGTGGATGATCTATGCTTAGAGTACTACAACACAGAAACAGGCCCTTCAGCCCATCTACTCCATGCCTGCCTGATCTTCTGCCTAGTCCCACTACCTGCACCCGGACCATATCTCTCCAATCCCCTCCCATCCATGTACTTCTCCAAACTTCTCTTAAATGTTACAATTGAACCCGCATCTACCACTCCCACTGGCAGCTCGTTCCACACTCGCACCACCCTCTGGGTGAAGAAGTTCCCCCTCAGATTCCCCTTATATATTTCACCTTTCACCCTCAACCTATGACCTCTAGTTCTAGTCTCACCCAACTTTATGGGAGAAAGCCTGCATGCGTTCACCCTATGTATAGTCCTCATAATTTTGTATACCTCTATAAGATCTCCCCTCATTCTCCTGCACTCCAGGGAATAAAGTCCTAACCTATTCAACCTTTCCCTATAACTCAAGTTCTTGTCTAGCAAAGCAACTAATTCAAGGGCCACTAGGGGATAGACCCTAAATGATAGTGTGACCAGCAACACACACATCCCACAAATGGAAAACAAAATAATAGATGCAGGGTTTCGACCCGAAACATCGACAGTTCCTTTCCTCCCACAGATGCTGCTCGACCCGCTGAGTTCCTCCAGCAGACTGTGTGTTTCTCCAGATTCCAGCATCTGCATTCTCCTGTGTCTCCAAAATATAAGACAGTTCGGCACAAGACACAACACTGAAATGGTCAATTTCTGTACCTTTTGGTCTTTACTTCCTGCATGATTGGCAGTCTGAACTGTTTGAGCAATTCAATGATGACACGGTTAATTTATGCTTTTCTTGTGAATGCTCCTTATCTGATGCTATGTGCCTGTGATGCTGCTGCAAGTAAGTTTTTCATTGCACTTGAGCACACATGGACTTGTGACAATAAACTCGATTTTGACATTATCTTTCATGCAGGATAAAAGAACATTTTTTTTAACCACTCCAACTTTCTTCCGCAGAGCCAGGCTGACTCTGGCAGGTTCCACACTGAACAAGGTTGCATCTCAGAAAACACTCATTCCTGTGACCTAATCCTATTTAAAAGATTGAGGGTTATAGGGGACTGGCGCAGAAGGGGAGTTGAGGCTAGCAGAGATCAGCCACGATCATACTGAAAGTGATGATCTACTCCTGTTTCTATTTCCTTGTGTTCTTAGAGAGTACACCTATGTTATCATGAGAGTCAGGGGGCACAGAAGCAACTCAATGAGACCACACCAAGCATTAACCATTCAATAGACAATAGACAATAGGAGCAGAAGTAGACCATTCGGCCCTTCGAGTCTGCACCGCCATTTTGAGATCATGGCTGATCCTCAACAATCAACATCCTGTTCCTGCCTTGTCCCCATATCCCTTGATTCCCCTCTCTATAAGAAACCTATCTAGCTCCTTCTTTCCTATTAATCCCACACTAATTCCATTTTATTCTCTTGTTACTTCCATCTGCCACTCACCTACACACTAGGGGCAAATTACGAGAGGCATAGATACGGTGGACGGTAACAGTCTTTTCCCCAGGGTAGGGGAGACCCAAACTAGGGGGTATGGGTTTAGGATGAGAAGGGAAAGATTTACAAGGGACCTGAGGGGCGACTTCTCCACGCAGAGGGTACTGAGTATATGGAATGAGCTGCCAGAGGGAGTGGTTGAGGCAGGTACAATGGTATCATTTAAGCACTTTGATAGGTACATGGAGGGGCAGGGCTTGGAGGGAATCAAAGACCCCACCCACCCAGGTCATCATCTCTTCTCCCCTCTCCCATTAGGCAGAAGATACAGGAGTCTGAGGGCACGAACCACCAGGCTCAAGGACAGCTTCTACCCCACTGTGATAAGACTATTGAAAGGTTCCCTTATACGATGAGATGGACTCTGACCTCACGATCTACGTCGTTATGACCTTGCACCTTATTGTCTATCTGCACGGCACTTCCCTGTAGCTGTGACACTTTACTCTGTATTCTGTTGTTGTTTTTACCCTGTACTACCTCAATGCACTGTGTAATGAATTGATCTGTACAATCGATATGCAAGACAAGTTTTTCACTGTACCTCTGTACAAGTGACACTAATAAACCAATACCAATACACGACTGATCAATGTTAGTAAGTGGGTGGGGATACAGCCAGCAGTGATACATACATAAACTTTTGTATGTTCATAGGGAGAATGTGCAAACAGACAGCCCCCTTCCCGACCAGCTGGGACACTGGGACATTATGTAGGTGAGGGGGCAGAGTGAGCTGCTTCCCCTTTCGGTTCTGCACGAGGGTGGTGTGGGTGAGCATACGGAACATGACGCATCGGAGACGGAGAGGCTGGTTGGGAGTCGACCGAGACCTGAGAACTGCCAGCCAGTGTTGGAAGCTCTCAGTCGGGGAACGATGACCGCTGGCGCTCTCCTGCTACTGTTGAACGCCGCAGCACTCGGAGGTGAGGAGGGCGAGATACCCCCCGTCCCTAGACAGTAAATCGCCGTGTTATTTATTGAACACCTGGCTTGTGATTAGGATGGAGGAGGAGAGAGAAGTGATGATCTGAACCATATCCCTGACAAACAGGAAATGTTTCCTGGCTTCAGCAGAGAAACCTGATCAGTAGAATCTACTTCAAACCAACCTGTTTGCAATCTGATTTTAACAGTTTGCATCGTCTGACGGGTTTTAATTCGTGCTGAGCGCTTTGCAATGTTTGCATTTGCTATTTAGCCCGTGTTTTCCCTGTGCTGTTTTCGCAGGAGCTTCCTCGCCGTACAACTTGGTTCTGATCAACGACAGTCCCATCACCACGGGTGCTCAGGGCTTGGTGGAGGCCAGGCTGGTGTCCAGAGCTGGGGGTTTCCTCTCTCCCAACTCCCTCGCCTTCCACTGGGACTTACGGAGACCCCTGTCCGTCGTGCGCCGCTCGGAAGGAGCGCTGAGCTGCTCCCTCACCGTCCGCAGCCGGAGCCCGGGGGTCTACAAGCTCCGTGCCTGGGTGAGCCGGGCGGACTGCTGGGGGTGTCCGCCGCTCGCACACGGTTCCACCACTCTGCATGTGACAGGTGAGGGCGAGAACCTGCAACCCCCACTGACCCAGCCACAGTGCGGGACCCATGGGGAATCGAAGCACAGACTTCGATAACTTAAACCAATGGTAAATGCTATTTCATAATCAGATTAAAAGAGTCATTGAGTTATACTGTGGGGCTATACTATAGAGTTGGTTACACTATATTAAAGGGCCTTTCTTTGGCGAGAGGAGGATGAGAGGTGACTTGATAGAGGTGTACAAGATGATTAGAGGCATTGATCGAGTGGACAGTCAGACCTTTTTCCCAGGGCGAAAATGGCTCACACGAGGGGACATAATTTTAAGGCGATTGGAGGAAGGTATAAGGGGGATGTCTGGGGTAAGTTTTTTTACGCAGAGAGTGGTGGGTGCATGGAACGCACTGCCGGCAGAGGTTGTGGGGGCAGATACATTAGGGATGTGTAAGAGACTCTTGGATAGGCACATGAATGATAGAGAAATGGAGGGCTATGTGGGAGGGATTGGGTTAGATAGATCTAAGAATGTCTGCACAACATCGTGGGCTGAAGGGCCTGTACTGTGCTGTAGTGTTCTATGTTCTATACAGCACGGCGACAGGCTCTTTGGCCCAACTCGTCGATGGCAACCTGAACTAGTCCCATTTCCCTGTGTTTGGTCCCTATCCCTCTAAACCTTTCCTATCCATGCACTTGTCAAAGTCAAAGTCGAGTTTATTGTCATCTGCACAAGTCCATGTGTGCACAGGTGCAATGAAAAACTTACTTGCAGCAGCTTGGCAGGCACATAGCATCAGATAAGCAGCGTTCACAAGAAAAACAAATTAAACATAAATCATACACAATTTTTTACAAGAAAGAACACAGTTAGAACAAAAAAATCAAAGTCCATTTGAGCACAAAGTGGTCATAGTGTTGCGGTACTGAGGCAGTGATTAGGGTTGTGCCGGTTGGTTCAAGAACCGAATGGTTGAAGGGAAGTAGCTGTCCAGATGTCTTGTAAACATTGTAATTTTACCCCTTTTTACCTGGCAGCTCACTTTACATACTTGCCACCCTCTGTGTGAAAAACTTGGCTCTCAGGTCCTCTTTACATTTTCCCCCTCTCACTTTAAACTTACACCCTCTGGTTTTAGACTCCCCTACCCTGGGGAAAAAAGACTGACCATTCACCCTGTCATGATTTTATAAGCTTCTATAAGGTCACCTCTCAGCCTCTTTCACTCCAGGGAGAAAAGGTGAATTTACGGTGACTCTACTGATACTAGGATACCAGCATATTGTTCAGTGACAATAAATATGCTGGTGAATATTGAAGAGCTAGGATTTCACTGGGATAGTGGCGAATATTGTCCAATGGCTATAAATAGATTAGACTAGTAGTGAATGTTCCATAATCATAATTGCACTGGGTATGTGTTTAGGGTAACAGAGTCATACAGCGCAGAAACAGGCCCTTCAGCCTACCACATCCATTCTGACCCTCTTGCCCACCTGCACTGATCCCATTTGTCCGCATTAGGATTGATGCCACAGCCAAAAAAGCTCACCAGCACCTCTGCTTCCTCAGGAGGCTAAAGAAATTTGGCATGTCCCCGTTGACCCTCACCAATTTTGATAGATGCACCATAGAAAACATTCTATCTGGATGCTTCACGGCTTGGTACGGCAACTGCTTTGCCTGTAACCGCAAAAGACTGCAGAGAGTTGTGGACACAGCTCAGCACACCAAGGAAACCAGCCTCCCCTCCATGGACTCTGTCTATACCTCTCACTGCCTCGTAAAGCAGCCAACATAATCAAACAACAGGTCCTGAAGAAGGGTCCTGACCCGAAACATTGACCGCCTGCTTTTCTCCATGGATGCCGCCTGGCCTGCTGAGTTCCTCTAGCATCATAGTATTTTTCATCTAGATTCCAGCATTTGCAGTCTTTTGTTTCTCTAACATAACCAAAGACACCTTCCACCCTGGACATTCTCTCTTCTCCCCCCTCCCATCGGGCAGAAGATACAAAAGCCTGAAAGCACGTACCACCAGGCTCAAGGACAGCTTCTATCCCGCTGTTATTAAATGGTTTCCCTAGTACGATAAGACGGACCCTTGACCTCGCAATCTACCTCATTGTGGCCTTGCACCTTATTGTCTAACTGTAATGCACTTTCTCTGTAACTGTAACACTTTATTCTGTATTCTGTTATTGTTTTACCTTGTGCTACCTCAATGCACTGTGTAATGAATTGATCTGTATTGACGGTATGCAAGACAAGTTTTTCACTGTACCTCAGTACGTGTGACAATAATAAACCAACTTACCAATTTAATGTCTTTCTATGCCTGTGTATTTAAGTGTTTGTCTAAATGCCTCTTACATGTAGTGATTGTGTCTGATTCCAGCACCTCCTCTGGCAGCAAGTTCCAGATCTCAACCACTCTCTGAACACAAAAAAAATCCCCTTAAATCCTCTTTAAATCTCCTACCTCTCATCTTAAACATTTGCCCTCTTGTTTTTGATACGCCAACCATGGAAAAAAATCATTCTGACTTTCTACTGCCATCTGTGCCTCTTATGATTTTATCTACCTCTGTCGGGTGATTATTGTTTCATGACTATATGTTTCATGACTATGGCTAGGTGATTAGTAGTGAACATCGAACACTCCAGTTAGTAGCGAGTAATCTTTAGCAATTCTGTAATCAAACCAGGTTATTAGTGATTAATAGCTGTGCCATAAACTGGGTTAATAACGATTAATTTTTGATAATTACACCATAATTAATGAAAATTGTTTAATAACTATATAACTATATTAGGTTAACAATAAATGTCATTAAATGTTTAAGTACATTAGGTTACTTGTGAATAGTTTCTAATAACTGTGATTACCCCAATTTACTGGTTAGTGTTGTTAAATTATTTACTTATTAGGGTAATAGCAAATAATCGTTTAATCGTAATATTGTTAAACCAATTTCTTAATATATTCAGTAACTCATTTATTGTGAATGTTGCTTGAAAACTAATTAAACTGAATAAAAATCAAACAACTGGAGATGCAGGAAATCCAAAAAAAGGCAGAAAATATTGAAAACTCTCATCTGCGGAAAGGGAAACAAAGTTAATGTTTTATGTTGAAGACCCTTTGTCCTGATACATTGACTCTCTTTCTCTCTCCACAGGTGCTGTCTGACCTGCTGAGTTTTTCAAGCATTTCTTCTTGTTATAATTGTGGATGGTCTTTATTGCATAATTAAGCTGGGTTAATAATGAATATTGATTAATTGTGCAATTATACCAGGTTATTGGTGAATAATTTTTAAGAACATTTTGGCATCAGTGAATTTCAGGTCTAATTTTCTTTCCCAATTAGACTCTGTAATGGGGACTCTTTCATTGACGCAACTGAACGAAAGTGTCACTTCTTCAACCAATGGATACGAACTGGCCACAAAAACCCCAACAAAAATTTCATTCCTCCTTTACGATCCCAGCGGATACTTCAACACCTCCTTGTTCCACTACAGCTGGCACTTTGGAGATGGGTAAGTCCATGTCCCTGTGCTGTATGCTGTGTCTGAAGTAGTACTGGGTGAGGGGTTTTCATCCCTTTTAGAAAGTATTTGGATATTCTGGAGCCTCCAGGAGCAAGAGTGGGGAGTGGGATTGTTCTTAACAGCACTAGTATGGTCATACAACACACACAAAATGCTGGAGGAACTCAGCAGGTCAGGCAGCATCTATGGAGGGAAATAAACAGTCAATGTTTCGGGTCGAGACCCTTCATCAGGACTGGAGAGGAAGAGGGCAGAAGCCAGAATGTGGGGGGAGGGGGAGGACCACAGGCCGGCAGGTGACAGGTGAGTCCAGGTGAGAGGGGGAAGGTAGGAGGGTGGGGGTGAGGGAGGGGGGAGATGTAAGAAGCTGAGAGGTGACAGGTAGAAGAGGCAAAGGGCTGATGAAGAAGGAATCCGGTCGGAGAGGGCAGTGGACCATGGAATAAAGGGAAGGAGGTGGGGAATAGACGGGCAGGTCATGAGGGTGGGGGAAGGGGACAAAGAAGGGGGAGGGGACCACAGGAATGAGGGAAGACAAAGGAGGGAGAAAAGGTGGGGGGGGAAGAAGAGGGGAGGGGTTACTAGAAGTTAGAGAAATTGATGTTAAGGCCATCAGGTTGAAATATGAGGCGTTGTTCCTCCAACCTATGTCTGGCCTCAACGTGGCAGTAGAGGTAGCTATGGATAGACATGTCAGTATGGGAGTTGGATGTGGAATTGAAGTGGCTGGCCACCGGGAGATCCTGGCTTTTGTGGCGGACGGAACGAAGGTGCTCCACGAAGCGGTCACCCAATCTGTTTCAGGTCTCACCGATGCAGAGGAGGCTGCACCACGTTTATTGTCTGCAAACCTACTAACCTACCCATCCATGTTTTCATCCAGGTCATTTATATGCATCACAAACAGCAGAGGTCCCAGTACGGATCCCTGTGGAACACCGCTAGTCACAGACCTCCAGCCAGAATAACTCTCACCAACCACTACCCTCTGTCTTCTATGGGCAAGCCAATTCTGAATCCAAAAGTCAATTCATCGTGGATCCCATGCAACTTTATCTTCTAGATGAGCTTCCCATGAGGGACCTTGTCAAACACCATGTAGACAATATCCACAGCTCTACTTTCATCAATCACCCTCTTTACCTCTTCGAAAAATTCAATCAAGTTACTAAGACACGACTTGCCCTGCACAAAGCCATGTTGACTGTCCCTGATTAGGCCATGGTTTTCCAAATACACAGAAATGCTATCCCTAAAAATCCTCTCCAATAACTTCCCTACCACTGATGTGAGACTCACCAGTCTATAGTTTCCAGATGTTTGAAGCAAAATGCATGCCATTGAAGTCTTTCTCAAGTAGTTTAATGACCAATCAGTCCATTGCTGGTGACATTTTGTGCAAACTGTTAATTCAAACAAGTTCTTTTCTGATATTACGAAATGTAAACAAAAAATACCAGAATTACTCAGTAAATCAGTCAGCATCTATGTGGAGAAGAATCGTGTGATGTTCCAGCTCAAAGACCTTTAATCAGAACTGGGAAAAGTTTAAATAATAAAATATAATAACCTATAGAGTCATAGTGTACTATAGCACAGAAACAGGCCCTTCGGCCCATCTAGTCCATGCCAACCCGATCTTCTGCCTAGTCCCATCTACCTGCACCGGGACCATATCCCTCCAAACCCCTCCCATCCACGTACCTACCCAAACTTCCCTTAAATGTTACAATTGAACCCCCATCTACCACTTCCACTGGCAGCTCGTTCCACCCTCTGAGTGAAGAAGTTCCCCTTCAGATTCCCCTCAAACATTTCACCTTTCACCTTAAACCTATGTCCTCTAGTTCTAGTCTCACCCAACCTGAGGGGAAAAAGCCTGCATGCATTCACCCTATCTATACCCTTCATAATTCTGTATACCTCTGTAAGATCTGCCCTCATCCTCCTGCACTCCAGGGTGATTCTTTATGTTGTAGTGAAGGGGAAGGGGTGGAGAGAACAGAGGGGATGTCTGTGATAGGATAGAGGTCAAGAGAGGCTGAACGGCATAAGTGGTGGTGGTGCTGGCTGGGAGAGGGTGTGACAGGTTTGTTCATTGCTACCGCACTGTCTGACAGAGATGTAAGTCGAAGACGGTAATTGAGGACAGAGGAGGGGGTGAAAATCATGTTGGACCATGATGAGATATACAACGCTGCAGTTGCCGGGAAATCTGAAACAGAAGGGAATGCTGAAAATATCTGGAGAGGGGAAACCTTCTGATACAAACTGGAAAATTGTAAGATCTGAAGATGTTGAATTTAATGTTGGGTCTCGAGGACTGTAACACACCTCGTCAGAAGGTGGGATGCTGTCTTGGGTTCACTTTGGGCTTCGTTGGAACAGGTTAAGGGGCCAGAGAGATGGACATCAGAGTGGGAGTGGTACAGAGAATTATTTATTGGTTTGTTATTGTCACGTACCAGGATACACTGAAAAACTTTTGTTTGCGTGCCATGCATAATTATGCTGAGATACTAAAAAGAAAAACGGAATGCAGAACATAGTGTTACAGCTGCAGAGAAGGTGCAGTGCAGGTGGACAAATAAAGTGCAAGGGCCACGACGAGGTAGATTAAGAGATCAAGAGTTCATCTTTTAGAGGCAATAAAGACGAGGCTGGTTTGCTCCCTTTAAAGTTACTGACAACTGGAAGTCTCTTAATCTTATCCCAAGGTAGATTCTTGGATCATATCATATCATGGCTGGGGTTTTATTGAAGTTAATCTGAAGTGGGCAGAATGCATAAAACTGTATAAATCTGGGTCTAAGACAAGGCTTCAAATTACTCCTCTGATTTCTTATGGATATAAAGCTAGAAGGGAAATGTAGAGGACCGATTTCATTTGGCAAGGTTCTGCGATCTGGGGGCACTCCTTAAAAGGGGCAGTGAGGCAGGAACTTTCCAAAGGGAACTGAATAAACACTTGGATATGGGGAATTATGGTGCCGTGCGGAAAGAATGAGTTGGTGACATTAATCTTTCAAAGAGCTAGCACAGGAAGGAAGGGCTGAATGTTCCTGTGCTGAACAGTGCTGTTAAACTAACCCGATTGCTGATTTCCAAAAACCAAACTAAACATCGTGGAATGAAAGATTCACCATGTGTGTTTTTGTTCTTTGACTTCACACAGGGAGAAAACAATCACAAATGATTCATACACATTCCATGTCTACCCGAAAGCAGGCATTTACCAGGCTCATGTTGACGTCTTCGTGTTCCTCAGCCACTCCCGGAGAAAGACTGGGGTCTTTGGTGTCACACTGAGCCTTCTAGGTAACGCTGGGTCTCCTTAACACCTCCACTGAGCCATGTCTTATGGCCATGGCCATGATATGAAGCAACTCCAAAACGCAAGTTGAGCCCAGGTTATCGGACAGAAGTTTCACTGTGCTTGGGAAGGGAAGTGAAGGTGAAAATCTGTTACACAAAAAGTTCAAGGTGTTGTGTGCTGTACAATAGCTCTTGCACACTTCGTTCGTGCAAAGGGACTTGGGAGTCCTGGTTCCAGATTCCCTGAAGGTTAACTTGCAGGTTGAGTTGGTAGTAAAGAAGGCAAATGCAATGTTAGGATTCATGTCGAGAGGTCTAGAACATAAAAGATGTACTGCCGAGGCTTTATAAGGCATCGGTCAGACTGCATTTGGAATATTGTGAGCAATTTTGGGCCCCATATCTAAGGAAGGATGTGCTGACCCTGGAGAGGGTCCAGGGGATGTTCACAAGAATAATCCCAGGAAAGAAAGGCTTAGGTTAAGAAAGGCTTCAGGAGCATTTGATGTCTCTGGGCCTCTACTTGACAGAGTTCAGAAGGATGAGGGGGGAATCTCATTGAAATCTAATGGACACTAAAAGAGTGAATTTGGAGGGGATGTTTCCATCAGTGGGAGAGTCTAGGATCTGAGGGCACAGCCTCAGAATAAAGGGACATCCCTTTAAAACTGAGATGAGGAGGAATTTCTTCAGCCAGAGGGTGGTGAACCTGTGGAATTTGTTACTTCAGAGGGCTGTAGAGGCCAAGTCATTAGGTGTATTTAAGGCAAAGATTGATAGGTTGTTGATTGGTAAGGGGGTTACAGGGGTTGAAAAAAAAACAGCCATGGTTAAATAGCAGAGCAGACTCAATGGGCCAAATGGCCTAATTCTGCTCCTATATCTTATGGTCTTATGACCTAAAAGCTTGTTGCCCACTAACTCTGTTCTGGATCGTGGTTTTGGGGGTTAGAGAGAATGGGGGTGACGAAGGTTGGATCGGGCAGTGAGGAGGCAGGGGGTGGACTGGAGAATTCGAGGTTTTGTTCGGAGCCAAGGGTGTGGTTAAGATGGAGAGGTGATCGGGATCCTGAGGACATCAGTGGTGGGGTGGAGAGGGTTTTGCCTTAAATAGTCACAGAAAGGATGACAAATAAAATTCAATAAAACTGTAGATGCTGGAAAATCTAAGATAAAAACGGAAAATGCTGGTCAGGCAGCATCTGTGGGAAGGATGACGTAACTTCACACAGGTGGGCTCCTCTAACCCCACCTGTGGTTGGAGAAGGCCTCAGCCGCTAGTTTTGTTTTATCCTTTGTTTCAGGCGGAATAATTTTGTGCAAGCGGTATTGAAACCTGTGCCTGCCATCTTAAGTTACTATGTGTGCTTTGTGTCTGCACAACTTCCTGACAAGAGGGCCTGTGTCCAGTTTAAGGAAGGACACCAGGCACTCAACCAGGATTTGTTTTACAGTTTGAATTGTTGACTTGTGACCAAAGGGAGCTCCAAATTCATGAAATTATTTTTCTTCTTAGAAAAAGCTGTTTAATTATTTACTTTTATTTTAATTCTTTACAAATGACTTTATCAGAGACGTTAAAGTTTGGGGGTGAGCTTTCAAAGGGCGCGGGGATGTTTCGGGGTCAGGTTACACTGCCCGAGGCCTGCTCGTTGCTAGGAAGCTGCTGGGCCTTGTGGAATGTCTGAGGGGGTTGTAGGTGGAGGGGACAACTATCTGGCCTCTGGAAGAGGTCATCACAGGTGGGCCAGGCTCAGCAAGACCCACACCAAAAACTAAACACGTAGGTCACAAGCTATGGAACCTCTAAAAGTCAAAGTTAAAGGCAAGTTTATTGTCACATGCACAAGTACATGTGTGCACAGGTGCAATGAAAAACTTGCAGCAGCTTCACAGGCACATAGCATTAGAGGTACAGTATTCACAAGAAAAACATCAATATGCAAAATTATACAAGAAAGAATACAATTAGAACAAAAAAAAACCAAAATCCATTGTAGTGCAAAATGGTTAAAATTGTCTCAGTTGCTATACTGAGGCAGTGATTAGGGTTGTGTAGGTTGGTTCAAGAACCAAATGGTTGAAGGGAAGTAGCTGTTCTTGAACGTGGTGGTGTGGGACTTCAGGCTTCTGTACCTCCTGCCCAATGGGAGCTGTGAGAAGATGGCACGGCCCGGATGGTGGGGATCTTTGATGCTAGACGTCGTCCTCTTGAGGCAGTGCCTCCTGTGGATACTCCCGATGGTGGGGAGGGATGTGCCCGTGATGTATTGGGCTGAGTCTACAACTGGCTAATTAACTCTGGTCAATCCATACACTGAGAAATCTGGCATCTCCTGAAGTCAGAGTCACACAGTATGGAGCAGCCCCTTTGAATCCGTGCCGACATTTACACTAATTCCATTTCATTCTGGTTTCATGGTGGTGGTGGAAGCAGATCCGATAGTGGCGTTTAAGAGGCTGTTAGATAGACGTGTGAATATGCAGGGAATGGAGGGGTATGGATCACGTGCAGGCAGAAGAAATTTAGTTTAATTCGACATCATTCTTGGCGCATCATGGCCTGAGGGGCCTGTTCTCTCTGCTGTACTGCTCGACGTTCTAATTAACCTGCCTACCCGTGGGGGGAAGGTGGAGCAACCAGAGGATTATTCAAGAGAATAGACTCGAGTGGTTTAATGCTTTTCCTGAGATAAGAGCGATGAATTTGTAGTATGACAGTAACACACCAAATCACTCATTCTCCATACATCTGCCTCATTCCAGATTCAATCAAATCCATCGAGGTCAAGAGTACAGACAACCTGCATGCTAGTGGTATCCATGATCTCCACCTGCATGTTAATGGCAGGTAAGAGGCTGAGTACGTTGGTCTTTGGGGCTACAGATGCCAGAATAAGTCCAATTCCACATTGAGTTTAGACTAGCTGGCAATCAGCATCAATCCAGTAGTTACGCCGCATGAGTTGATTGGCATCATTGAATCCCTGCCAGCTCCTGGTTGGGCAATCCTGCCAGCCCCACTCTCCCACTCTTTTCCCCACGCCACGCACATCACAGAACCAGGCCATTGGGCCCATCTCGTCTATGTCAGACTATTGGCTCATCCTTCTGTTCCTTGGGGGATTCCATGGACACTGATACCTGACACAGGTAGATGTAGGGACACTGATTGTCGGTGTTAAGACCAACTAAGCATCTGGAACCTTTCAAGTAACACGCCGTGAAAGATCTAATGCAAAGGGTCCCCTTATATAAGAAAGGACATGGTAGCATTGGAAGCAGTCAAGAAGAGGTTGACCAGGTAACCCCTGGGACAAAAGGGTTGTCCTATCACAAGTGTCTAAACAACAACCTATATCCGTAGTCTTTAGAAGAATGAGGGCCGATGTTATTGAAACGTAAGATCGTGAGGGTTGTGACAGGGTAGATGTTGAAATAGTTCCATTATTGGGGAAGGTGTGGACAAGGGGACGTAGTTACAAAGTAAGGGGAGTAACTGAGGTGGGTAGGAGCATCTCCTCTCAGAGTATGGTGAATCTCTGTAATTCTCTACTGCAGTGGAGGCTGAATCACTGGGAGTGTTTAAGGATGAGGTCGATACATTTTTGAAAGATCAGAGGGCTGAAGGCAATGGGGAACTGGCGCAGAAAAGGAGTTGAGTCCCGAGGCAGATCAGCCATGATCATACTGAGTGGTTGGGCAGGCTGGAGGGGCCTATTCCTGCTCTCACTGCCTTGAGTTGTGTGTCCCTGCTCTGATCTCACATGTTATGGTCACCCATAAATCACAACTTTGGCCGATGGTACTTGCGATCAACAAGGATGATAAAAACATATTACAACTTAGTATGCAATCCAGAAACCCAGTGAGGTATCAAAGTCACACACTCAGCCAACCCAGATACAATAATCCAGCTTCAGCATTGAGGTGTGGGACTATAGTTATTACTCTATAGTTACATTCAGACAGAACTAGGAGCAAGACAGGCGATCCAGCCCTTTGAACCAGCCCTGCCATCCATCAACAAAATAGCTCATCTACCTTGGCACCATTTTCTTGTCCTATCACCAATTTAGATCCAAGGGCATAGCCTCAGAATAAGGGGACATTCCTTTAGAACTGGGATGAGGAGGAACTTCTTCAGCCAGAGGGTGGTGAATCTGTGGAATCCAGGGCTGTGGAGGCCAAGTCATTGGGTGTATTTAAGGCAGAGGTTGATAAGTTCCTAATCGGTAAGGAGGTGAAGGGTCACGGGGAGAAGGCAGGAGAATGGAGTTGAAAAAAAATCAGCCACAATTGAATGGTGGAGCAGACTCGATGGGCTGAATGACCTAATTCTGCTCCTATATAGATTCATAGAGAGTCTTAGACTTATAGAGCTATACAGCACGGAAACAGGCCCTTCGGCCCAACTTGTCCATGCCAACCAAGTTGCCTAACTAAGCCAGTCCCATTTGCCCACATTAGATAAGATTTCTTTATTAGTCACATGTACATCGAAACACACAGTGAAATGCATCTCTTTGTGTAGTGTTCTGGGGGCAGCCCACAAGTGTCGCCACGCTTCCGGCGCCAACATAGCATGCCCACAACTTCCTAACCCGTACGTCTTTGGAATGTGGGAGGAAACCGGAGCACCCAGAGGAAACCCACGCAGACACGGGGAGAACATACATACTCCTTAAAGACAGTGGCCAGATTTGAACCTGGGTCTACCACATCCATTCGGACCCTCTTGCCCACCTACACTGATCCCATTTGTCCACTTTAGGATCAACACCAGCGCCTATGCTTCCTCAGGAGGCTAAAGAAATTTGGCATGTCCCCTTTGACCTTCACCAACTTTTATCCATGCACCATAGAAAACATCGTATCTGGATGCATCACGGCTTGGTATGGCAGCTGCTCTGCCCGGGACCGCAAGAAACTGCGGAGGGTTGTGGACACAGCTCAGCACGTCATGGAAACCAGCCTCCCCTCCATGGACTCTGTCCACACTTCTCGCTGCCTCAGTAAAGCAGCCAACATAATCAAAGTCCCCACCCACCCTGGTCATTATGTCTTCTCCCCCCCCCACCCCCTCCCATCAAGCAGAAGGTACAAAAAGCCTGAAGGCACGTACCACCAGGCTCAAGGACAGCTTCTATCCCACTGTTATAAGGCCATTGAACAGTTCCCTGGAACAATAAGATGGACTCTTGACCTCACAATCTACCTCATTATGACCTTGCACCTTATTGTCTCTCTGCACTGCACTGTCTCTGTAACTGTACACTTCATACTGCGTTCTGTTATTGTTTTCCCTTGTACTACCTCAATGTACTGATGTGATGAAATGATCTGTATGGATGGCATGCAAAGCAAAGTTTTTCACTGTACCTCGGTACATGTGACAATAATAAAACAATTTACTGAGCAAAACTCTATAAATCTGCATTAAGAAACCTTTACTGCTGTATTCATATTCACTAGTTGTTGCGCAAGAGAGCTGGCGTGACAGAGGGAGAGAGTGTGAGTATTGGTTAAGTAAACAGTTCTTATTTGCAATCCTCTTGCAGTCCACCACTCAAGATCTGCTGGCTGCTCTCTCAGAACTGTATCCCTGTGGTCGGCCACAAGTGTCGCCCAGTACAACTGGACAGGTCACAGGACTACAACCTGAGCTGCACCCTGGGTCCGCCAGAACCGTACACCTTAAACGTGCGGGCCGAGAACAGTGTGAGCGCTCTTCAGACCTGCTATAGGATAACTTCGTGGAAAAGTGGTGAGTCTGCCGTGCTGGTGAGAGGAAGCCTGGAGACAGCAAAGAGTGGGTAAAGGCTGATATAAAGCACTGGTGTGGAGAGCTGGAACCCAAGTACTGAAGGAGTGGACTTACACTTCTTAGCCTAATATTATCAAAGTCTGAAGAATATTTTTTTCTTTGTTCATAGGTTTAAGCTGAGAGGGGAAAAATTTAAAAGGGACATAGAACATGGAACACTACAGCACAACAACAGGCCCTTCGGCCCACAATGTCTGTGCCAACCATGATGCCAAATTAAACTAAACCTATCTGCCTGCATTTGATCCATTCCCTGCACATTCGTGTGTCTGTTTAAAAGCCTCTTAAACGCCTCTATCGTGTCCGCCTCCACCACCACCCCTGGCAGCACAATCCAGGCACCCACCACTCTCTGTGTAAAAAAACTTACCCTGCACATCTCCCTGAAACTTTCTCCCTCTCACCTTAAAGCTATGCCCTCTGGTACCCGGAACAGGCCCTTCGGCCCAACTCATCCATATCGACCAAGGTGCCCACCTAAGCTGGTCCCATTTGCCCGTGTTTGGCCCATCCAAATGTCTTCTAAATGTTGTTACTGTACCTGCCTCAACCACTACTTCTGGCAGAAAAACAAAGGCACAAAGGACTGCAGATGCTGGAATCCAGATGAAAAACAGATGAAAGCTACGTAGGCAAGTGGGATGAAATGTGAGGACAAGGGGGAACCTATCTCTCTTGCATCTGGGAGGGGTGGGGGTGAGAGTGGGAGTATTGGTGTAGGTATTGGTTTATTATTGTCACCTGTACCAAGGTACAGTGAAAAACTTGGCTTGCATACCGATCGTACAGGTCAATTCATTACACAGTGCAGATACATTGAGTTAGTACAGAGTGCATTGAGGTAGTACAGGTAAAAACAATAACAGAATACAGAGTAAAGTGTCACAGCTACAGGGAAGGGCGTTGCAGGTAGGCAATAAGGTGCAAGGTCACAACAAGGTAGATCGTGAGGTCAAGAGTCCATTTTATCGTAGAAGGGAACCATTCAATAGTCTTATCACAATGCCCTCAGGCTCCTGTATCCTCTGCCTGATGGGAGAGGGGAGAAGAGAGAATGTCCCGGGTGGGTGGGGTCTTTGATTATGCCGGCTGCTTCACCAAGGCAGTGAGAGGTAAAGACAGAGTCCATGGAGGGTAGGCTGGTTTCCGTGATGCGTTGGGCTGTGTCCACAACTCTCTGCAGTTTCTTGCAGTCCTGGGCAGAGCAGTTGCCATACCAAGCCGTGATTCATCCAGGTGGGATGCTTTCTATGGTACATCGATAAAAGTTGGTGAGTGTCAAAGGGGACATGCCAAATTTCTTTAGCCTCCTGAGGAAGTAGAGGTGCTGGTGAGTTTTCTTGGCCATGGCATCTACATGGTTTTACCAGGGCAGGCTATTGGTGATGTTCACTCTGAGGAACTTGAAGCTCTCAACCCTCTCGACCTCAGCACCAGTGATGTAGACAGGAGCATGTGCACCGCCCCCTTTCCTGAAGTCAATGACCAGCTCTTTTGTTTTGTTGACATTGAGGGAAAGGTTGTTGTCGTGACACCATGTCACTAAGCTCTCTACCTCCTTCCTGTACTCCGACTCACTGCTGTTTGAGATACGGCCTACTACGGTGATATCATCTGCAAACCTGTAGATGGAGTTACAGCAGAATTTGGCCACGCAGACGTGAGTATATAGGGAGTAGAGTAGAGGGCTGAGGACACAGCCTTGTGGGGCATCAGTGTTGAGAATAATCGTGCCGGAGGTATTGCTGCCTATCCTCACTGATTGCGGACAGTTGGTCAGAAAATCAAGGATCCAGTTACAGGGGGAGGTGTTGAGTCCCAGGTCTCGGAGTTTGGTGATGAGTTTGCCTGGAATTATGGTATTGAAGGCGGAGCTGTGGTCAATAAACAATAGTCTAACGTAGGTGTCTTTACTGTCCAGATGCTCCAGAGTTGAGTGTAGGGCCAGGGAGATGGCATCCACTGTAGACCTGTTACGGCAGTAGGTGAATTACAGAGGGTCAAGGTTGTCTGGGTGCGGGAAATGGCAGAGATACGGGTATGAGCTCTCTCGACCAGAAAGAAGTTGGACATCTCGGATGCCCTGGAGTGGAAAGCCTCATCATGGGAGCAGATGCGGCGGAGGCGGAGAAATTGAGAGAAAGGGATCGTGTCCTTGCAAGAGACAGGGTGGGAGGAGCTGTAATCGCGGTAGCTGTGGGCCTCAGTGGGTTTGTAGAGGATGTCAGTGGATAAGGACTCTCCTGAGATGGAGACGGAAAGATCGAGGAAGGAGAGAGAGGTGTCAGTGAGGACAAATGGGGACCCTATCCCTGTTGGTTCTGGGAGGGTTGGAGGTGAGGGCGGAAGAAGGGTCCTGACCCGAAACGTTGACCGCCTGCTTTTCTCCGCGGATGCTGCCTGGCCTGCTGAGTTCCTCCAGCAGCGTCATGTTTTTCACCACTTCTGGCAGCTCGTTCCGTACACACAGCACCCTCTATGTGAAGAAGTTGCCCCACAGGTCCCTTCGAAGTCTTTTCCCTCTCACCTGAAACCTTTCCCCTTTATTTTGTGGCTCCCTTGCCCTGGGAAAAAGACTCGAGTGCATTCACCCTATCTATGCCCCTCATGATTTTATACACCTCTCAGTCTCCTACGCTCCAAGGAAAAAAGTCCTAGCCTGGCCAACCTCTCCCTATAACTCAGGCCATTGAATCCTGGTAACGTTGGCAAATTGGCAAAGATCTGGAATTCCACTCATTAGCCACCTCTCTGTCTCTCTCTCTCCCCACTTCTTCATGATGCCTTGTTCCCTTTGGTTACAGGAGGTAGGGGGTTAGATAGTCTTAGGTCGGCACAACATTGCGGGCCAAAGGGCCTGTATTGTGCTGTACTGTTCTATGATTCTATGACGATGCTGTTTGGTCACCTGGAGTCAGGCCCTCCAGTCCTGGCAGTAAGATTCTGGAGGCTGATGAAACTAGCCTCCGCTGGGAATGAGCGAAAATGGGATTGTTGTGGGATTAGTGCAAGTGGGTGGCTAATGGTCGGAACAGACCCGATGGGCCGAAGGGTCTGTTTCTGTGCTGTGGTGACCCCACGAGCTGCCCGGAGATGCCTGATCAGAGTCAGCACCCTAGCGTGTGATTGTGTTACGCCATGCCCTCCCTGTGGATTCCCTCACCACACATGGCATGTCTCTGCAGGAGACTGACATGACCCTCTCTGCTGCTTTCACTTCTCTTTTGGCGGTAGCTGGCAGAGAGGCTGGACACTTCCCCTTCAGCAGCACCCGACCCTTCTGACAGGAAGCTGCTCAATCTAGAATCTGGATATAAGGACAGACCAAATCATGAGGCTTAAAGTGATTCAGAATCAGATTAGTTTATTGAATCAGAATCAGTTTTACTATCACTGATGTATATCATGAAATTTGTGGTTTTGTGGCAGCAAGACATAAAAATTACTATAAGTTACAAAAATAAATAAATAGTGCAATAGAGGAATAACGCATGGGTTCATGGACCATTCAGAAATCGGATGGCGGAGGGAAAGAAGCTGTTCCTGAAACATTGAGTGTGGGTCTTCAGGCTCCTGTACCTCCTGCCTGATGGTACGGGGGATGTCCCGGATGGTGAGGGTCCTTAATGAGTCTACAAAATCTTCTACAAACCCACTGACGCCTACAGCTACCTCGATTACAGCTTCTCACACCCTGTCTGTAGTGTTCTATGTTCTATGTCTCTTTCAAGGACACTATCCCTTTTTCTTGAGGAACCGCCTCTTGAAGACGTCCTCGGTGGTGGGGAGGGTTGTGCCTGTGATGGAGCTGGCTGAGTCTACAACCCTCTGCAGCCTTTTGCAATCCTATACATCCCCGTCGTACACACCACAGTGCAATGAAATTCCTTGTTGGCATGAAGCTCACAGAGTAAACAGTGTACATGATCATAGTACAGCAACAACGGCAAAACAACAGGATGGTACAAAGATTGTAATCTGAAGTAGTGAAAAAGAAAAGCTGAAGTGACAATAACAGAAGAGGTCGAGTTAAGAGTCTGAGATCGTGGCAGCACCACCGGGAAGGGGATGTGACAGAGGTGATTGGTTCAGGAGTCCGATCGCAGTGGGGAAGAAGCTGTCCTTGAGTCTGGTTGTCCGGACTTTCACAAGATCGCAAGACAAAGGAGCAGAAGTAGGCCATTCGGCCCATCGTGTCTGCTCTGCCACTTCACCATGAGCTAAACTATTCTCCCATCTAGCCCCAGTTCCCGGCCTTCTCCCCATATCCCTTGATACCCTGACTAATTAGATACCTATCAATCTCTGCCTCAAACACCCACAATGATCGGGCCTCCACAGCTGTATGTGGCAACAAATTCCATAAATCCACGACCCTCTGGCTAAAGAAATTTCTCCACATCTCTGTTTTAAATGGGTACCCTCTAATTCTAAGACTGTGCCCTGTTGGCCTAGACTCACCCACCATGGGAAACAACTTAGCCACATCTACTCTGTCCAGTCCTTTCAACATTCGAGATGTTCCTATGAGCTCCCCTCTCATTCTTCTGTATTCCAATGAGTATAGTCCAAGAGCCAATAATCGCTCATCGTATGTCAGCCCTTTCATTCCAGGAATCATCTTCGTAAATCTTCTCTGAACCCTCTCCAGGATTTTCCAGCTCCTGTATCTTCTCCCAGAAGGCAGAAGAGAGAAAAGGGAACGGCCCATGGCAGCAGGCATCCTTGATGATACCGTCAGCCTTCCTGAAGCAACGCTCCTTGAGGATGTGCTGGATGAAGGAAGTGAGGAGCCTGTGACGGACTGGGCAGTGTTTAGCACTAGAAGAATTATTTCCTCCGTTTGGGTTAGTCCAGGGGGAATGACCTCAACACTGGAGTCCTGGAGGTGATTCTAAGAACCTCTTCACACCAAGGGAAGGAGAAATCAGGAATGCTCCCCAAACGTTGTTAAAGCAGATTGGAAAATTGGAGCTGAAACTGATAGAGGTTTGGAGCAAAACGTAAACTGCTGGGGGAAGTCAGTGGGTCGAGCAGCATCTGTGGAAAGGAAGTTGCTTGACAAATGCTGTTCAGAATCTGAATCAGGTTTATTATCTCTGACATATGTTGTGAAATTTGTTGTTTTGCGGCAGCAGTACAGTGCAAGACAAAAAGACATAGTAATTACTATAAGTTACAAACATAAATAAATAGTGCAAAAATAGTGCAGGCACGGTAGTGTAGCAGTTAGCGTAACACTATTACAGCGCCAGCGACCCGGGTGCAATTCCGGCCGCTGTCTGTAAGGAGTTTGTACGTTCTCCCCGTGTCTGTGTGGGTTTCACCCGGGTGCTCCGGTTTCCTCCCACATTCCAAAGACGTACGGGTTAGGAAGTTGCGGGCATGCTATGTTGGCGCCGGAAGTGTGGCGACACTTGCGGGCTGTCCCCAGAACACACTACGCAAAAGATGCATTTCACTGTGTGTTTCGATGTACATGTGGCTAATAAAGAAGTCTTATCTTCAAAAGAGGAATAACCAGGTAGTGTTCATGGGTTCACGGACCGTTCAGAAATCTGATGGCGGAGGGGAAGAAGCTGTTCCTGAAATGTTGAGTGGATGCTGCCTTCTTGAGTTCCTCTAGCAGAATGTGTGTTGCTCCAGACTCCAGCATCTGCAGTCTCTTGTGTCTCTAGTTTGTTGGACAAGAGCATTAGGAATTGTGGAAGCAAGACAGGTTCATGCAAGAATGGATGGTCAGAAATGATAGACCTGCTGGAAGTTTATAAAATTATGAGAGACATTGATAGGGTAGATGGTCAGAATCTTTTTCCTAAGGTAGAAATGTCAGAGACAAGGGGACATACATTTAATGCCAGAGGGGGAAAGTTTAAAGGAGATTTACAGAGGCACATGGGACTAGCTTGGTGGCCACCATGGATGAGTTGGGCTGAATGGCCTGTTGCCATGGTGTATTACTCTATGACTCTCTGAGAAGCGTGGGGCAGGTTTTTTTTTACACAGAGAGTGTTGGGTGCCTGGAACGGTGGTGGTGGAAGCAGATACGATTCTGGCATTTAAGAGACATTTAGACAGGCACATGAATCTGCAGGAAGTGGAGGGATATGGATCGTGTGCAGGCAGAAAAGGTTTAGTTTAATTTGGCGTCATGTTCGGCACAGACATTGTGGGCCGAAGGGCCTGTTCCTGTGCTGTTCTATGTTCTAAATTGACCTGCTGAGCCAGCAGGACCAACCTGTGGCAGATAATCGTTGGTGGGTTGCATGGACTCCTCCTGTGCCCGTATTCCAAATGGTTCCTGGTCCCTGACTGAAGCAAGTGCTTGGTAGCTGGTCCAACACCCTAAACATTCACCCCTCTCCACCACCAGCACACAGTGGCTGCAGTGTGTGCTGTCCACAAAATGCACTGCAGTTACTCAGCCAAGTCACTCCTACAGCTCCCCCCAAAGCCGCCGCCTCTGCCAACAAGGACTAGGGCAGCCAATGCAGCGGAACACCACCACCTGCAGGTTCCCCTCCTAGTTACACGCCATCCTCACTTAGAAATATACCACTGTTCCTTCAATGCCACTGGATAGAAATCGTGCCCCACAACATTGTGGGAGCACCTTGATTGAAGGCCTGCAGCGGTTCAAGAGGCAGTGACTCATCACTGCCGCCTTCAGGGCAGTCAGGGTTGTGCAGCAAACCCTGGCATTGCCCGTGACACCCAGGTCCCACAGATTAGAGTCATAGAGTCATACAGCACAGAGACAGGCCTTTCAGCCCATCATGCCTCTGCTGTCCTTTTTACTCATCCTAACTATTCCCATTTGCTTGCAGTAGGACCGTATCCTTCTGTGCCTTGCCTAGTAAGATGTCGGTCTAAATGCCTCTTAAGTGCAATGATTGTGATTTCACCACTCACCCTCCTCCAGCAGCACATTCCAGATATCAACCACACTGTGTAAAAATAACTTTCCCCTCACGTCCCTTTTAACACTGCTGCCTCTCACCTTAAACCTAGAGCAGCCTCAGGTGTATCTCATGAGGCCTGAGCAACAGCATAATCAAAGACCCAGGTCATTCTCTCTTCTCCCCTCTCCCGTCGGGCAGAAGATACAGGAGCCTGAGGGCACATACCACCAGGCTCAAGGACAGCTTCTACCCCACTGTGATAAGACTATTGAACGGTTCCCTTATACGATGAGATGGACCCTTGACCTCACAATCTACCTTGTTCTGACCTTGCACCATATTGTCTACCTGCAATGCACTTCCCTGTAGCTGTGACACTTTACTCTGTATTCTGTTATTGTTTTACCCTGCACTACCTCAATGCACTGTGTAATGAATTGATCTGTATAAATGGTATGCAAGACAAGTTTTTCACTGTGCCTCGGTACAAGTGACAATAATAAACCGATACCAATACCAACTTACTGAAAAAAAATATTCAGGGGGAATGATTGGGTGAATTGAATAAGTGTAGGATGGGTGTGATTGCAGAAAGCTGTGGACACAGCCCAGTTCACCACGCAAACCACCTCCCCTCCATGGACGCTGTCTACACTTCTCGCTGCCTCGGGAAAGCAGCCAACATAATCAACGACCCGTCCCACCCCGGACATTCTCTCTTCTCCCCCTCTCCCATCGGGCAGAAGATACAAAAGCCTGAAAGCACGTACCACCAGGTTCAAGGACAGCTTCTATCCCGCTGTTATCAGACTCTTGAACAGACCTCCTCTATGAAAAAGATGAATTCTTGATCTCCCAATCTACCTCGTCGTGGTCCTTGCTCCTTATTGTCTGCCTGCACTGCACTTTCTCTGTAACTGTAACACTACACCTGGATTCTCTTTTTAGTACCTCGATGTGCTCAGGTAAGGCATGATCTGGTATGGATGGGATGCAACCAAGAGTTTTTCACTGTACATAGGACAACAATAAACCAATCAATCCATGTATCCTTCATCCACCAGAGCAGTGTGACGAAGCAGTGGCGCAGCGGGTAAAGCCGCTGCCTCACAGCTCCAGAGACCTGGGTTCGATCCCGACCACCGGCGCTGTCTGTGTGGAGTTTGCACGTTCTCCCTGTGACCATGTAGGTTCCCCCAGGTGCTCTGGTTTCCATCTACATCCCAAAGACATGTGGGGTTAGTCGGTTTTGGGACAGGTGATGGGAATGCGGAGAGAATAGTGTAAATAGATGCACGATGATCAGCACAAACTCGATGGGCTGAAGGGCCTATTTCTGTGCTAACTGGACCATTCTGTCCTCCTCCCAACAGGTATTCACCCGGTGTGGTTCATCATTCCCAGTGTTACCCTGTTCACTGTCGTGCTGCTTTTCATTCTGTCGACCACTATGAGGAGCCGCAGATCCCTGAAGGATTTGGTTGAGGTATGTTCAAGCCAGCTCATTGAATAAATTCAAACAACAGAGCAACAGAAAGCAGTGAATTACCCAGGGTTGGCGAATCGAGAACTAGAGGACAAAGGTTTAAGGTGAGAGGGGAGAGGTTTAATAGGAACCTGAGGGGCAATAAGTCATTGGGTATTGGGTATAAGTCATTGGGGCAGGTGTGGTAGGGTAGTGGCTAGTGTAACACTGTTACAGCGCCAGCAACCCGGGTTCAATTCAGGCCTCTGTCTTTGAGGAGTTTGTACGTTCTCCCCTTGTCTGCGTGGGTTTCCTCCGGGTGCTCCGGTTTCCTCCCACTTTCCAAAGACGTATGGGTTAGGAAGTTGTGGGCATGCTATGTTGGTGCCGGAAGTGTGGCGACATTTGTGGGCTGCCCCCAGAACACTCTACGCAAAAGATGCATTTCACTGTGTGTTTTGATGTACATGTGACAAATAAAGAAATCTTATATTTAAAGCGAAGGTTGATAGGTTCTTGATTAGTAAGGGTGTCAAAGGTTACGGGGAGAAGGCAGGAGAATGGGGATGAGAGGGAAAAATAAATCAGCCACGATCGAATGGCAGAGCAGACTTGATGGGCCGAATGGCCAAATTCTGCTCCTACCTCTTATGGTCTAACTTTTTCACCCAGAGGGTGGTCCGTATATGGAACGAGCTGCCAGAGGAAGTGGTTGAGGCAGGTACATGGATAGGAAAGGTTTAGAGGGATATGGGCCAAACGCGGGCAAATGGGACTGGCTTAGATGGGCATCTTGGTCAGTTGGGCTGAAGGGCCTGTTTCCCTGCTGTATGACTCTACCTTCCTGGGTAGGATCCTTCCACCTGAGGCAGAGGGAGGCCTGTGTCTGGGATGTACATACTGCGAATTCCAGTGTTGTACCAGGCTGGAGACTTTGGCAAAGCTCTGAGATAAAGTCTCAACACGTCAGGCAGCATCTGCAGGTGGAGACACAGGGGTAATGTTTCGGGCTGCTGACCTTCCCCCTTTTCCCCCGTTTCTCATCCATGCTGCACCTTTTCCAAATTCGCCATGACCCTCACCAAATTTTGCAGACGCACCACGGAAAGCATCCCATCCGGATACATCACAGCCTGGTACAGGAACTGCTCTGCCCAAGAGCCCAAGAAAGTGCAGAGAGTTGTGGACACAGCCCAGTCCATCACGCAAACCAGCCTCCCCTCCACTGACTCTGTCTACACTTCCCGCTGCCTTGGGGTGGGAGAGCAGCTGACATAAGATAAGAGAAGATCTCTTTATTCGTCACACGTACATCGAAACACAGTGAAATGCATCTTTTGCGATAGTGTGTTCTGGGGGCAGCCCACAAGCGTCGCCACACTTCCGGCGCCAACATAGCATGCCCACAACTTCCTAACCCGTACATTTTTGGAATGTGGGAGGAAACCGGAGCACCCGGAGGAAACCCACGCAGACACGGGGAGAACGTACAAACTCCTTACAGACAGCGGCGGGAATTGAACCCGGGTCGCTGGCGCTGTAATAGTGTTACGCTAACTGCTACACCACCGTGCCTGCCCATCAAGGCCCTGTTCCAACTCAGCCATTCCCTCTTCTCCCCCCTCCCATCGGGGTGTTGAAATCCTCTTCCACACCCCTACACACAGGTCTCCTCAGCCAACCTCCATCATTCCACCCCAGAGACGCAAGATCATCCCACATGCTGCCAGCTCTCCCTTTTACTGAGCACTGGCTCACTTATGCTGGCCCCGGGTTAACCAACACCTTGCTTTTAAAAGTCCCAGTGTCTCGCCCTTCTGCATCTCCCTAAACTCCTCGAAAATCCAAATACGACAGATGCTGGGAATCTGAAACAAGCATTCAGGCAATGCTGGGAATACTGAGCTGGTCAGGCAGCATCTGTGGAGAGGGAAGAAGAATTAACATTTCCGATCAATGCTTTACCCTCGGTCAGTGTTAGTGAACGAAGGTGTAGGGGATTCATAGAACACAGAACATCGAACAATACAGCACAGGAACAGCCCCTTCAGCCCACAGTGTTGTTCCAAACTAGTTAAACTAGTAAAAACATGACGATGCTGGAGGAACTCAGCAGGCCAGGCAGCATCCGTGGAGAAAAGCAGGCGGTCAACGTTTCAGGTCAGGACCCTTCTTCAGGACTTGAAGAAGGGTCCTGAAGTTCCCAGTGTCCTTGAGTACATTGAGTACAAAGTATTGAGTACAGGAGTTGGGATGTTATGGTGAGGTTGTATAAGATGTTGGTGAGGCCAAATTTGGAGTATTGCGTGCAGTTCTGGTCACCCAACTATAGGAAGGATGTCAGTAAGATTGAAAGAGTGCAGAGGAGATTTACTAGAATGTTGCCAGGTCTTCAGGATTTGAGTTACAGGGAAAGATTGAACAGGTTAGGACTTTATTCTTTGGAGCGCAGAAGAGTGAGGGGAGATTTGATAGAGGTTTACAAAATTATGAGGGGTATAGACAGAGTTAATGCGAATAGGCTCTTTCCACCTAGATTAGGAGAGATAAGTACGAGACGACATGGCTTTAGGGTGAAAGGGGAAAGGTTTAGGGGGAACGTTAGGGGGAACTTCTTCACTCAAAGAGTGGTGGGAGTGTGGAATGGGCTGCCATCTGATGTAGTAGGTGCGGGCTCACTCTTGAGTTTTAAGAATAAATTGGATAGATACATGGACGGGAGAGGTCTGGAGGGTTATGGACTGGGTGCAGGTAAATGGGACTAGTGGAATAACATTTCAGCACAGACTAGAAGGGCCGAATGACCTGCTTTTCTGTGCTGTAGTGTTCTATGGTTCTATGGTTCTATTCCAGCATCTGCAGGTCCTTTGTTTCTCTCATTATACAAGTAATTAAAAGCCTAACTAAACTAATCCTTTCTGCTTACACCATATCCCTCCACTCTCTGCACATTCATGTGCCCATCTAAGAGCCTCTTAAGTGCCTCTATCGTATCTGCCCCCACCACTGCCCCTAGCAGTGCATTCGGTCAGTGGTGTTCAGTGGGAAGGCCAGATGTGTGAATGGCTGCAGGGCAGCCCACCCACCTACCTCCCCCAAGGGAAGGGGGTGCAGGCATTCATTTCCCTCACAGATGCTGCCTGACCTGCTGAGCATTCCCTGATTTTATTCCGTCATTGGATTGGATTCAGAGGACTGGAGGGCTTGTGTTATCAGGAGGGGTTGGATAGGCTGGGTCTGTTTTCCCTGGAGCGAAGGAGGCTGAGAGGTGACTTATAGAACATTGCAGCACAGTACAGGCCCTTCGGCCCCCGATGTTGTGCCAACATTTTATCCCGCTCTAAGATCTATCTAACCCTTCCCTCCCACATAGCCCCCCATTTGTCTATCTAAGAGTCTCTTAAATGTCCCTATTGTATCTGCCCCCACAACCTCTGCCGGCAGTGCGTTCCACGCACCCACCACTCTCTGTGTAAAAAACTTACCCCTGACATCCCCCTTATACCTTCCTCCAATCACCTTAAAATTATGTCCCCTTGAGTTAGCTATTTTTGCCCTAGGAAAAAGTCTCTGTCCACTCGATCTATGCCTCTTATCATCTTGTACACCTCTATCAAGTCACCTCTCATCCTCCTCCTCTCCAAAGAGAAAAGCCCCAGCTCACTCAACCTATCCTCATAAGACATGCTCTCCAATCCAGGCAACCTCCTGGTAAACCTCCTCTGCACCCTTTCTAAAGCTTCCACATCCTTCCTATAATGAGCCGACCAGAACTGAACACAATACTCCAAGTGTGGTCTAACCAGAGCTCTATAGAGCTGCAACATCACCTCGCGGCTCTTGAACTCAATACCTCAACTAATGAAGGCCAACACACCATATGCCTTCTTAACAACCCTATCAACATGCGCAGGAACCTTGAGGGATCTATTGACATGGAGCCCAAGATCCCTCTATGCCTCCACACTGCTAAGAGTCCTGACATCAACCTTGTATTCTGCCTTCAAATTCGATCTCCCGAAGTGTATCACTTCACATTTTTCTGGGTTGAACTCCATCTGCCACTTCTCAGCCCAGGTCTGAATCCCATCAATGTCCCGTTGTAACCTACAGCGACCTTCTACACTATACACAACACCACCAACCTTCGTGTCGTCAGCAAACTTACTAACCCACCCCTCCACATCCTCATCCAAGTCATTTATAAAAATCACAAAGAGTTGATATAGGTATATATGAGAGGCGTAGATAGAGTGGATAGTTAGTGTCTGTTCCCCATGGTAAGGGTGTATAAAACTAGAGGGCATAGAAACAGACCCTTCGGCCCGACTAGTCCATGCCGGCCAAGGTGCCCATCTAAGCTAATCCCATTTGACCACGTTTGACCCAAACCCCTCTAAACCGTTCCTTATCCATGTACCTGTCCATGTTAAATGTTGTTATTGTACCTGCCTCAACCACATTCTCTGGCAGCTCGTTCCATATACTGACCACCCTCTGGGTGAAAAAGTTGCCCCTCACGTTCCTATTAAATCTCTCCCTTCTCACCTTAAACCTGTGCCCCTCTAGTTCTTGATTCCCCAACCCCAGGGAAAAGTCTGTGTGCATTCACCTTATCTCTGCCCCACATGATTTTATACACCTCTATAAGATCACCCCTCATTCTCCTGCACTCCAATGATAAAAGTCCCAACTTGCTCAACCTCTCCCCATAACTCAGTCCCTCAAGTCCTGGCAACGTCCCCATAAATCTCCTCTGCACTTTGGACATGTTCGGCACAACTTTGTGGGCCGAAGGGCCTGAATTGTGCTGTAAGTTTTCTATGTTCTATGTTCTATCTTTCCTATAGCAAGGCGACCAAAACTGAACACAATATTCAAAATGCGGCCTCACCCACGTCTTTCAGGTCAAGACTCTGAATCTGGCACCCGATGAAGGGTCTTGACCCAAAATGTCGACTGTCCATTTCCTTCCACAGATGCTGCCTGACCCGCTGAGTTCCTCCAGCAGCTTGTTTTTTGATGTAAGATATATTTGTGGATGGCACCGTTGGGCAGCTAGTAGATCCGCTGCCTCACAGAGACACTGAGCCGAGTTCATTCCTGACCTCCGGTGCTGCCTGTGTGGAGCTTGCATGTTCTACCTGTGACCATGTGGGTTTCCCCCAGGTCCTCCGGTTTCCTCCCGCATCCCAAAGATTGGTAGGAAATTGGACAGTGTAAATTGCCCCTAGGATGTAGCTGGGTGGTAGAATCTATGGGGAAGATAAAATGAGATTGGTGCGACTGGGTGCTTGATTACTGGTGTGGACTCAGGGGCAGGCACGGTAGTGCAGCGGTTAGCGTAACGCTATTACAGCGCCAGCGACCCAGGTTCAATTCCGGCCGCTGTCTGTAAGGGGTTTGTACGTTCTCCCCGTGTGTCTGCGTGGGTTTCCTCCGGGTGCTCTGGTTTCGACCCACATTCCAAAGACGTACGGGTTAGGAAGTTGTGGGCATGCTATGTTGGCGCCGGAAGCGGGGCGACACTTGTGGGCTGCCCCCCAGAACACTCTACGCAAAAGATGCATTTCACTGTGCGTTTCGATGTACATGTGACTAATAAAGAAATCTTATCTACTATGTCAACACTGGAACGACTAATTGTCTGAAATTGTTGGATTGAATGTTGTTGGGGAGACTGTGATGTGCCCAGTCAGAAAAACGAGGTGCTGCTCCTCGAGCTTTCACTGTGTTTCAAGGAGCAATGTAGGACGCCAACAATCAATAGGTCACGTATCCTCCACTGCAGAGGAGGCCACGTCCTGTGGATCCCATTGAGAAAAGAAATGCAAGTCCGCCTGTTGTAATTACCCAGATGTGCCACAGGATGGCAGAGCTGTACACACAATAGATGGTCTGAGAGACAGGCTAACACCGTGTGAAGCCATTGAGTGGCTGCACAGGTTTGATAGGGTGGTAAAGAAGGCTTATGGCATGCTTGCCTTTATTAGTCAAGGCACTGAGTTCAATGTTGCAGCTTTAGAAAACTATGGTTTGGCCACACCTGAGGATTGCATTCAATTCTGGTCAACCCATTACAGGAAGGATGTGGAGGCTTTGGAGAGGGTGCAGAACAGGTTCACCAGGATGCTGCTTGGATTAGAGGGCTTGTGCTATAAGGAGAGGTTGGACAAACTAGAGTTGTTTTCTCTGGAGCGGTGAAGGCTGAGGGGAGATCCGATAGAAGTTTATAAAATTACGAGAGGCATAGATACAGTGGACAGCTGGTATCTTTTTTTCTCAGGGTTGAAAGATCTAATACCAGAGGGCATGTATTTAAGGTGAGAGGGGGTAAGTTCAAAGGAGATGTGTGGGGCAGATTTTTTGCACAGGGAGTAGTGGGTGCCTGGAATGTGCTGCCAGGGGTGGTGGTGGAGGCAGATACGATCGGTGTGTTTAAGAGGCTCTTAGATAGACACATGAATGTGCAGAGAGTGGAGCGATGTGGACTATGTGCAGGCAGAAAGGATCAGGTATCATTAGCTTAACTAGTTTTGGTATTGGTTTTGATATTGGTGTTGGTTTATCATTGTCACTTGTACCAAAGTACAGTGAAAAACTTGTCTTGCATGCCGTTCGTACTGATCAATACATTACACAGTGCAGATACATTGAGGTAGTACAGGGTAAAAGCAATAACAGAATACAGAGTAAAGTGTCACAGCTACAGGGAAGGGCATTGCAGGTAGACAATAAGGTGCAAGGTCAAACAAGGTAGATTGTGAGGTCAAGAGTCCATCTCCTCGTATAAGAGCACCATTCAATAGTCTTATCACCGTGGGATAGAAGCTGTCCTTGAGCCTGGTTGTACGTGCCCTCAGGGTCCTGTATCTTCTGCCCGATGGGAGAGGAGAGAAGAGAGAATGACCCGGGTGGGTGGGGTCTCTGATTATGGCACTGGTTTGGCACAACCTCATGGGCCGAGGGGCCTGTTCCAGTGCTGTATGGAAGGTTTTCCAGGAATGCAACCCCTCTGTAGCGCGGGGTACACTGTATCCCACAGTGGTCTTCACCACCTTATCCAACTGTGCTGCCGCCTTCAGGGGTCCTTGGAACTTGTGTAAGACCTGTTCATGTGTAAACGCCTGACTGTAATATTTCTAACTCCTCCTTTAATTTTATTTTGTAGGTCGCCGATTTTGACTTCTCTACGGTTGGAGAGAAATTGGTGCAGGAAAGGCGAACTTTGTCTGGGAAGTCCTTTCCCTCCTGTTGCAGTTCAGGTCTGTCCCTGGGGAGCAAGTCTCACAGCCATAGCGCAAGAGAGGCCCACTCCCTCCTGAAGTTCAGCTGCACCCTGCCCCAGGACTACCACACCTGGGAACGTCACTCTGTTGCTCCCGGGACTGATCGTCCCCCCGGATACAACAACAACGTTCATTTACACAGCTCCTCCAGCAATGCAGTGTCAAAGCCAGACGGTTTCCGGGCATCACAGTGGCGCAGTGCGTAGTGTCGCTGCCTCACAGTTCCAGAGAGCCGGGTTCGATCCCGACCTCGGCCGCTGTCTGTAAGGAGTTTGTACGTTCTCCCTGTGTCTGCGTGGGTTTCCCCCGGGTGCTCCGGTTTCCTCCCACATTCCAAAGATGTACGAGTTGGTAAGCCGCTATAAATTGCCCCTTAGTGTGTGGGTGAGTGGTAAATCTATTGTTGTCATGGGCACACATACCCAGGGTATAAATGCCATGAAAATTAGATTTTTGCAGCAGCAGCACTGTACGTTACAGGATGAGGACAAACACAAGTTAATGTAAACTTAAATTAATGTAAATTTTACATAAATTACACATGCAAAATAAATAACATAATAGACATAGCAACATTAGTGCAAATTAATCAGATTGTGGCAAGCACGGGTGAGCTAGCATCATCTTGATGGGCCAGAATGGCCTCCTATGTCTGAAGGAAATCTATAAACACCTATTATTATAAAACCAGAAGATATAGAAGCAGAATTAGGCCATTCGGCCCATCGAGTATGCTCTGCCATTCAATCATGGCTGATTTTTTTTCAACCCCATTCTCCCGTCTTCTCCCCGTAACCCTTAACCCCCCCCCCCCCCTTACCAATCGAGAACCTATCAATCTCTGCCTTAAATACACCCAATGACTTGGCTTCCACAGCCGTCTGTGGCAACGAATTCCACAGATTCACCGCCCCCTGGCTGAAGAAATTCCTCCTCATCTCAGTTCTGAAGGGTCTTCCCTTTATTCTGAGGCTGTGCCCTCGGATTCTGGACTCTCCCACTGATGGAAACATCCTCTCCACATCCACTCTATCCAGGCCTTTCAGTATCCGGTAGATTTCAATGAGATCCCCCCCTGATCCTCTGAACTCCATGGAGTACAGGCCCAGAGGCATCAAACGCTCCTCACATGTTAAACCTTTCATCCTGGGATCATTCTTGTGAACCTCCTCTGGACCCTCTCCAGGGCCAGCACATCCTTCCTTAGATACGGGGCCCAAAATTGCTCAGAATATTCCAAATGCTGTCTGACCAATGCCTTACAAAGCCTCAGCAGCACATCCTTACTTTTATATTCTAGTCCTCTCGAAATGAATTATATAAGTCTGCTTGCAGTATCTCATAAGCAAGAGCTGAGAGAACTTGCAAACATTGGCTGTCCTGCCCTAATGCATTTAAAGATGTGATTTCACCACGGCCCATAAAACCCGGAGGTCTCTCGGTCCCCGAGAATAAATCCTGCAAGGCTTTGGAAACCGCAGCTGGATGGTGATGGGCAGAGACGTTTAGCTCCAACTGTTGGTGCTAGACCAAGGCAAGAACACCCACCAACTTTGGGAGTGCCCTCTGCACAGTCAGCTCCACTGGCTCAAAGGATTTGGGCAGCAGCAGTTAGTGCTGATACCAGAGTACTCCAGAGAACCAGGTTCAATCCTGACCTCGGGCACTGTCGGTGTGGAGTTTGCACGTTCTCCCTGTGACCCCGGGTGCTCTGGTTTCTTCCCACATCCCAAAGACGGACGGGTTGGTCGGTTAATTGGCCACTGTAAATTCCCCCTGTTGTAGGTGAATTTCAAAATAATCAAAGTGGAATTGATGTACATGGGAGAGAAAGTGAGTTGCAGAGCTACAGAGATATAAGTGGAGGGTGAATGGGTCTGATGGGATTGCTCCTCTGGGAGCCACCATGGTCTTGATGGGCCAAATGGCCTCATATTGTGACATAGTGTAAGTATTTTTAAGATGATTAAATTAAGACAATTAATTAATAGAATATTTTAAGTATAATTATAGTTTACCAGTTTAACTGCAACATAAGAAAACTGTACATACCACTAAAGAGCTACTCTTCCTAATTTTCTCCATTAAATCAATCTCAGCAAATACAAATAACATTGGAAGAAATTTATCTTTGCCCCAATAAAATCTTCAAGTTTCTTGATCATAGCAGTGAGGGTGTTTCCAAATTGGACTCCCAAATCCCCATCACAGGCCGTGGAGTATAGAAGTCCGTCATCAATACAAGAAAGCAAGTGTGAAAACCTCTTAATGGAACCTCGAATTATTTCATCAGATTTATCTAAGGTACTCTGTGATGCCTCATTTACAATCAAAGAATAATACAAGTGGAGAATTGTAAAAATCTTAAAAATTACTAATCTTTGCGCGGGTTTAAGTCTCAGCCTATCTCAGTTAGAAGTTCACTTTGGTATCTTATCAACAAATTCCCAATCCACAGGTAAATCCTTGCTCCCAGTTATAAAACCTAACTCAGCATTGTTAATTTCCCATTTCTTTGTGTTATTTTAAATAGAAGTTTTATGCTTGGCACCCAGTATTATTCTTGCACAATGCACCTCCTTAGGGAGCAGCAGTAAGAAGATTTCCAACTTGTTCCTTCCTGCATCTCTGGACTCCTTGCTATGTGACAACACAGTTCCACTTTGGGAGATCAAATGTAAAAGGACAGTACACTGACCCTTAACCGTGATGATGTACAGAGGGATCTTGGGGTCCAAGTCCATAGTTCTCTGAAAGTGGCTGCACAGGTTGATAGGGTGGTAAAGAAGGCATATGGCATGCTTGCCTTTTTCATTTGAGACACTGAGTTCAAGAGTCAGGAAGTTATGTTGCAGCTTTATAAAACTCTGGTTAGGCCACATCTGGAGTGTTTACAGTTCTGGTCACCCCATTACAGGAAGGATGTGGAGGCTTTGGAGAGGGCACAGAAGAGGTTCACCAGGATGCTGGCTGGATTCGAGGGCATGTGCTATGAGGAGAGGTTGGACAAACTTGGGTTGTTTTCTCTGGAGTGGCAAAGGCTGAGGGGAGACCTGATAGAGGTTCATAAGATTATAAGAGGCATAAATAGAGTAGACGGCCATTATCTTTCTCCCAGGTTCAAAATGTTTAATGCATTTAAGGTGAGAGGGGGAGAGTTCAAAGGAGATGTGCGGGGCAAGTTTTTTATACAGAGAGTGGTGGGTGCCTGGAATGTGTTGCTGGGGTGGTGGGGGGGGGGTAGATACGATAGAGGCATTTAAGAAGCTGTTAGATAGGCACATGGATGTGCAGAGAATGGAGGGATTAGTTTGGTTAAGCATTTAAATAACTAATTTAACTAGTACAGCACAATATCATGGACTGATAAGATTTCTTTATTAGTCACATGTACATCAAAACACACAGTGAAATGCATCTTTTGCGTAGAGTGTTCTGGGGGCAGCCCGCAAGTGTCACCACACTTCCGGCGCCAACATAGCACGCCCACAACTTCCTAACCCGTACGTCTTTGGAATGTGGGAGGAAACCGGAGCACCCGGAGGAAACCCACGCAGACACGGGGAGAACGTACAAACTCCTTACAGACAGCGGCCGGAATTGAACCCGGCTAACCACTACACTACCATGCCTGTTCCTGTGCTGTGCTGTACTGTGCTATGTTCTGTGTTCTAGCACAGGTAGACAGGGTGGGGAAGAAGGTATTTGGCACATTTGCTTCATCATTGAGGGCATTGGGGATGTCATGTTACAGCTGGACAAGATGTTGGTGACGCTGCCCTTGGAGTATTGTGCACAGTTCTGGTCACACAGAAGGATGTCATTAAGCTGGGAAAATGTGCAGAAAAGATTGAAGAGGCTGTTGCCGGGACTGGAAGGTTTGAGTTACAAGGAGAGGTTGGGCCTGTTTTCCCTGGAGCGGAGGAGGCTGAGGGGTGAGGAATTCAATCCGGAGAAGTGTGAGGTGGTACACTTTGGAAGGACAAACTCTAAGGCAGAGTACAAAGTTAACGGCAGGATTCTGGGTAGTGTGGAGGAGCAGAGGGATCTGGGAGTCCATATCCACAGGTCACTGAAAGTTGCCTCACAGGTGGATAGGGTAGTTAAGAAAGCTTATGGGGTGTTAGCTTTCATAAGTTGAGGGATCGAGTTTAAGAGCCTCAAGGTAATGATGCAGCTCTATAAAACTCTGGTTAGACCACACTTAGAGTACCGTATCCATTTCTGGTCGCCTCATTATAGGAAGGATGTGGAAGCGTTGGAAAAGGTGCAGAGGAGATTTACCAGGATGCTGCCTGGTTTAGAGAGTATGGATTATGAGGAGAGACTAAGGGAGCTAGGGCTTTATTCTTTGGAGAGAAGGAGGATGAGAAGAGACAAGATAGAGGTGTACAAAATATTAAGAGGAATAGATAGAGTGGACAGCCAGCACCTCTTTCCCAGGGCACCAGTGCTCAATGCAAGAGGGCATGGCTTTAAGGTAATGGGTGGGAAGTTCAAGGGAGATATCAGAGGGAGGTTTTTTACCCAGAGAGTGGTTGGGGCATGGAATGTGCTGCCTGGGGCGATGGTGGAGGCAGGTACATTGGTCAAATTCAAGAGATTACTAGATAAGCATATGGAGGAATTTAAAATAGAGGGATATGTGGGAGGAAGGGGTTAGGTAGTCTTATGCGAGGTTTAAAGGTCAGCACAACATAGTGGGCCGAAGGGCCTGTATTGTGCTGTACTGTTCTATGTTCTATGTTCTTATTGAGGTGGATAAAATCAAGATAAGGGTGAATACCCACAGTCTTTTTCCCAGAGTAGAGGAGTCTAGAACTAAAGGGCATAGATTTAAAGTGAGAAAGGAGAGATTTAAAGGGGATCAAGCGACAAGTTTTTCACACAGAGGGTGGTGGGTGTACAGAAGGAGCTGCAAGAGGAAGTGGTAGTGACAATTACTATATTTAAAGGATATTTGGATAGGTGCTTGGATCGGAAAGGTTTAGAGGGATATGGGCCAAATGCAGCCAAATGAGTCAAATAATGTTGGTCACCACCCATGATACCAGGACCTCGTTTGTTCAACTGAATTTTACTTGCCTGAGTGCCTGGTTGGATCTGAAACCCTATCAGAAGGTTATTAAGCAAACCTGCTGAATTCCTAAACCAGTAACAGAATCACTGTTATTGCCATAATTTCTCTGCACAAATTAGTTCCCCTTCGTTATGTATCTTTTATATTCAAGCCCCAATCTTTATATGCAAGGGCAGAACCAAGGAGAGGAGCTGAATGGCATCCCACTCTTCCTCCTGGTGGACGGGTGATTTGAGATTTGGTCCATCGTGTGCCAGGTTAAATGTTGGAATTTGTTTTATTTTCCCAAGAGAGAAACTCAGACTCAAAATCCTCGGTCGGTGTTCTGCTGGGGTGCTGAGGGAGCGGTGCACTGTTGGTGCACCTTTTGGATGAGATGACGAACCATCTGGTCTCAGGTGAATGCAGACGATCTCAGGGCCCCATTTTGAAGTTCTCCCCTGCATCCTCTGAAGTTATCCTGATATCAATAAAACAAGTCTTTATTCCATTAGAGGAGACGCAAGAGACTGCAAATGCTAGAACCGGGAGCAAACAGCACGTTGCTGGAGGAACTCAGCGTTTCAAGGAACCTCTGCAGAGGGAGATGGATAGTCCCTTTGCCTCCACAGATGCTGCCTGATCTGCTGAGTTCCTCCAGCAACTTGTTCTTTTGAGCCATTAGTATTTCTGGGAGCTTGCTGTGCTCAAATTAGTTGCCAGGATTATTACATTACAGCAGTATCAACACTTTCAAAGTACCTCATTGGCTGTGAAGTGCTTTGGGATGTCTTGAGACAGAAGTGAAAGGTGCTATAGAAATGCATGTTCTTATTTTGGGATGTGCATTAGCCTTCACATTGGTGTGCAAAGGTCTGCTGAATGATCTGCGGCTAACACCAAACTTTCCCTCGTCTATTGGAAACGGGACAGCCAATTCCCTTTGTATAAGTTGCAAGTGGGTTGGTCCCAGAGGAGCTCTTGCCCCCAACACACGTAAGAAGATAAGAAATAGGAGCAGGAGGAGGCCATCTGGCCCGTCGAGCCTGCTCCGCCATTCAATGAGATCATGGCTGATCAGATCGTGCAGTCAGATCCACCTACTTGCTTTTTCTGCATAACCCTTAATTCCCCTACTATGCAAAAATCGATCTAACTGTGTCTTAAACATATTTAATAAGGTAGCCTCTACTGCTTCCCTGGGCAGAGAATTCCACAGATTCACTACTCTCTGGGAAAAGCAGTTTCTCCTCATCTCCGTCCTAAATCTATTCCCCTGAATCTTGAGGCCATGTCCCCTAGTTCTAGTCTTACCTACTAGTGGAAACAACATTCCTGACTCTATCTTATCTATCCCTTTCATAATTTTATATGTTTCTGTAAGATCCCCTCTCATTCTTCAGAATTCCAGCAGGTATAGTCCCAGGCGACTCAATCTCTCCTCATAGACTAACCCCCTCATCTCCGGAACCAACCTGGTGAACCTCCTCTGCACCGGCTCCAAAGCCAGTACATCTTTCCTCAAGTAAGGAGACCAGAACTGCACACATTACTCCAGGTGTGGCCTCACCAGTATCCTGTACAGTTGCAGCATAACCTCCCTGCTCTTAAATTCAATCCCTCTAGCAATGAAGGCCAACATTGCATTTGCCTTCTTGATAACCTGTTGCACCTGCAAACCAACCTTTTGTGATCCATGCACAAGCACTCCCAACTCCCTCTGCACAACAGCATGCTGCAATCTTTCACCATTTAAATAATAATCTGATCTTCTATTTTTCCTTCCAAAGTGGATGACCTCGCATTTACCAACGTTGAACTCCATCTGCCAGACCCTTGCCCACTCACTTAACCCATCTATATCTCTCTGCAGACTCTCCGCATCCTCTGCACAATTTGCTTTTCCACTCAATTTAGTGTCATCAGCAAACTTAGATACGCTACACTCGGCCCCCTCTTCCAAATCATTAATGTATATCGTGAACAGTTGTGGGCCCAGCACCGACCCCTGCGGCACCCCGCTCACCACTGATTGCCAACCAGAGAAACACCCATTTATCTCAAATCTCTGCCTTCTATTGGTTAACCAATCCTCTATCCACGCTAATACATTACCCCCAACTCCATGCATCCTTATCTTATGGATAGATCTTTTATGCGGCACCTCATCGAACGCCTTCTGGAAATCCAAGTATACAACATCCACCTGTTCCCCTCTATCCACTGCGCTCATTATATCCTCAAAGAACTCCAGTAAGTTTGTCAAACAGGACCTGCCCTTCCTGAATCCATGCCGCATCTGTCTGATGGAACCACTTCTATCCAGATGTCTCGCTATTTCTTCCTTAATGATAGCTTCAAACATTTTCCCAACTACAGACGTTAAGCTAACTGGCCTATAGTTACCTGTCTTTTGCCTACATCCTTTTTTAAAGATGATGTGACGTTCGCTGTCTTCCAATCCGACGGGACCTGCCCAGAGTCCAGAGAGTTTTGGTAAATTATCACAAATGCGTCTACTATAACATGCGCCATTTCTTTCAGTACCCTGGGATGCATCCCATCAGCACCAGAGGACTTGTCTACCTTTAGGCCCACTAGTTTTCTCATCACTACCTCTTTAGTGACAGCGATTGTACAAGTTCCTCATCTCCCATGGCATCCATAACATCTCTCCTTGGCATGTTAGACATGTCCTCCACCGTGAGGACTGACACGAAACAATCATATAGGATATACATCAAAAATATAATATCACAAAACAGAATATAGATCAGTTCAGTTACAGATATGGGCAGAGAAATGGGAGATGGAGAACTGTGCAATTGTGAGGTGTTGCACTTTGGGAGGTCAAATGTAAGGGGAAAGTATACAGTTAATGGCAGGACCCTTAGCAGCATTGATGTACAGAGGGATCTTGGGGTCCAAGTCCATAGCTTGCTGAAAGTGGCCACACAAGTAGGCAAGGTGGTAAAGAAGGCGTATGGTATACTTGCCTTCATTGGTTGGGCCTTTGAGTATAAGAGTCAGGAAGTCATGTTGCAGCTGTATAAAACTCTGGTTAGGCCGTATTTGGAGAACTGTGTGCAATTCTGCTTGCCCCATTACAGGAAGGGTGTGGAGGCTTTGGAGAGGGTGCAGAAGAGGTTCACCAGGATGCTGCCTGGATTAGAGGGTATGAGCTATAAGGAGAGGTTGGACAAACTTGGGTTGTTTTCTCTGGAGTGTCAGAGACTGAGGGGAGACCTGACAGAAGGTTATAAAATTATGAGAGGCATAGATAGGGTAGATAGTCAGAGGCCTTTTCTGAGGTAGAAATGTCAAGTACTAGAGGACATTCCTTTAAGATGAGAAGGGAAAAGTTTAAGGGAGATGTGCAGTGCAGGTTTTTTTACACAGAGAGTGGTGGGTGCCTGGAACGGGCTGCCAGGGGTGGTGTTGGAAGCAGATATGATAGTGGCTTTTAAGAGACTGTTAGATTGACACGTGAACATGCAGGGAATGGAGGGACGTGGATCATGTACAGGGAGGAGAGATTTAGTTTAATTCGGCATCAAGTTCGGCACAGACATTGTCAAAGCCAAAGTCAAAGTCGAATTTACTGTCATATGCACAAGTCCATGTGTGCACAGGTGCAATGAAAAACTTACTTGCAGCAGCATCACAGGCACATAGCATCAGATAAGCAGCATTCACAAGAAAAACATAAATTAAACATATACACAATTTTTACAAGATAGAACACAATTAGAACAAAAAAACAGTCCATTTTAGTGCAAAGTCGTCACAGTGTTGCTATACTGAGGTAGTGATTAGGGTTGTGCCGGTTTGTTCAAGAACTGAATGGTTGAAGGGAAGTAGCTGTTCTTGAACCTGGTGGTGTGGGACTTCAGGCTTCTGTACCTCCTGCCTGATGGTGGCTGTGAGAAGATGGCATGGCCTGGATGGTGGGGATCTTTGATGATGGATGTTGCCTTCTTGAGGCAGCGGCTCCTGTAGATACTCCCGATGGTGGGGAGGGATGTGCCCGTGAGGTATTGGGCCGTGGTGTGGGCCAAAGGTCCTGTTCCTGTGCTGTGTTCTATGTTCTATAAACGGAATGCGTATTGGGTGACGGATTGCCTCTGTTCGGTCCGTAGAGGTGATCCTGAGCTTCCAGTGACCTAGCACTTTAATTCTCCTAAAGTCTTCCAAAGAAGACCAGCATAAGTTTGTGGAACATTACCTCCTCTTCTGCCATCCAGCCAAATTTACCTTTGGAATCTTCCCCGCCGTCTCTCAGCAGGAACCACCATTGTCATTCAGCCTCCGCTGGTCTCACAAATCATCCTTTTCGTTCCCTCCGTCCCTCCCCTCCCTGTCTCTTTGATTTCTGATTTCTCCTGGTTCTGTTGATCAATCATCAACCCAAAACATTAACCATGTGTGTCTCTCTCTCCTCTGATGCTTGCTGGCCTGCTGAGTACGTCCAGCACTCTCCGGTTTTATTTTGGTATCTCAGAGGAAGGGGAGAGGGATGGAAAGAAATGGCATCAGTGTTGGACGAGGATGGGTGGGGATGAGGCAGGAACCAGATGGGCAGAATGATCTGGGCTGGAAATCCAATTGAAAAACAAAACAACCGCAAGCACTTACACACACAGTTCAAAGGCAGCGCTTCTGGTAAAGGACTGATAAGTCTCAGAAATGACGGGAATTTGACATGATTGGGTTTTGGCAGCATTCCCTTGGGAGAATCCTGTGGCCGGAACTATCCTGGAATTTCGGGAGTGTGAGCTGTTGCCTGGAAGGGAATGAACGGGTGAGAAGTTTGACGAGGTCTTACGGATCACTGACTGCTTCTGGGTTTGATGATCTCACCGCCACGATGGTAAACAGAATGCTACTCAATGTTCCTGTAATGAATCATTCCTGACAGCACTGGGACACTGTGAACCTGAGAAAGATACTCACAAGGCTGCACACCTTGTTAAAATACATCCTCACCTTCTTTATATTGATCTTCTGTTCTTCTGCTCTATGTGGCTCAGTGCTTATTATGGTTCAGTGCTGGACCCTAAAGATCAGTGAAAGAAGGACTTAGATTTCTACAGGTATGGTCCACCCTTCCAGAGTCAACATTGAATTCAACCATTTCAGAAAATCAGCCATTCCAGTTTTAAACCTCATCCTGTGGCACACACACACAAAGTATGTGGACCCCAATGTAAAGACCTGACTTTAATTTCTTACAACAATGTGAAATACTACATCCGGTGCTCAGGAGATGGTTTCCTTTGCACTGGGGGAACCGGGCACAGATCGGGTGACTGCTTGACGGACCTTCAGTCTGCAGGAGTGGCCCTGAACCTACTTTAATTCTCCACCTTTACTCACGTTCTGGGTTTCCTGTCCTTGACTTCCTCCACTGTTCCAACGAAGCCTAACACAAGCTGAAGGAACAATCAGATTTGATTAGATTAGTTTAGATGAGATTAGTTTATTGTCATATTCACCAGGATGCACTGAAATTCCTTGACTGCATGAAGTTCACAGAGTAAACAGTGCAATTAGTAATAATAAATATAATAGTAAGCACAGTGACAAGGTGAAAAACAACAGAATGGTGCAAACTGAGGTAGTGCAAACTGAGGTAGTGCAAACTGAGGTGGTGCAAACTGAGGTAGTGCAAACTGAGGTAGTGCAAACTGAGGTGGTGCAAACTGAGGTGGTGCAAACTGAGGTGGTGCAAACTGAGGTGGTGCAAACTGAGGTAGTGCAAACTGAGGTGGTGCAAACTGAGGTGGTGCAAACTGAGGTAGTGCAAACTGAGGTGGTGCAAAAAGAAATACTAAACTGACAATAACTCTCTGCAGGTTCTGTCGGTCCAGAGCAGAGCAGTTGCCGCACCAGGCTGAGATGCAACCCGTCAGGAGAACTCCCTGCCCTTCTTTATGAAATTGGTTTAATGTCCCTCTATCAGTACTGCAGTGGGCATGTCAGTTCAGGTCTTTCAGGTTGATTGTGTCAACTTTGAGATTAATTTAACTGGGCCTCTTTGGCTAAAGCAATCGAAAGTCGAAATGCAATGACGTCAGACAATTGGGACACTGGCAGTCTGCAGTGTCCATCAGCCACATCCTGCCCAGATATTCAACTGACATTTTCTCATCTCCCTTCCCAGGTGCCTGCTACAGATTATCCCCATTCCAGCAACAGGAGGCTGCATTTAGAAAGAACCGTTAATATTCCAATAATGCAAATAAACTTGGCTCCAAGCTGAATAGGAGGCTGAGTTTGGTCTAAGGGTAAGAACATAGAACATAGAACAGTACAGGAACAGGCCCTTCAGCCCACAAAGTCTGTGCTACCGAAGATGCCAAATGAAACTAATCCCTCCTGCCTGCACATGATCCAACTCTGTCTACACTTCTCGCTGCCTCGGTAAAGCAGCCAACATAATCAAAGACCCCACCCACCCCGGGCATTCTCTCTTCTCCCCCCTCCCATCAGGCAGAAGATACAAAAGCCTGAAAGCACATACTACCAGGCTCAAGGACAGCTTTTATCCCACTGTTATAAGTCTATTGAACGGCCCCCTAGTACGATAATATGGACTCTTGACCTCACTATTTACCTCGTTTAGGCCTTGCACCTTATTGTCTGCCTGCACTGCACTTTCTCTGTAAATGTAACACTTTATTCTGCATTCTGTATTGTTTTCCCTTGTACTACCTCAATGCACTGATGTGATGAAATGACCTGTGTGGACAGTATGCAAAACAACTTCCTCAACGTACCTTGGTACATGTGCCAATAATAAAGCAATTTACCAATCTTTGGAGCTACAGTTGTCCAGCCAAGTAGAGAGTACTCCATCACACTTCTGACGTGTTTTATAAATGGTGAAAGGCTTTGGAATGTCACGAGCGAGTCACTCACCTCAGCCTCTACCCTGATCTTGTACCCATGAGATTTATTTGTCCCGGGAATAGACTCCTGTGTAGACTTCCCTCCACTGCGATAAACATCCTGCCAGCGAAAGAGGCTCTCAGCATCTACACTGTTAATCCCTCTATATTACAATGTACTCAATATCATCAAGCCGCTAGTCTCCTTGTCCTCAATGTTCTTTCGTAAGAAAAAGTATAGTCTAAAAATAACCAGGAACAACAGAGCGGAAAAGACAAAGAGTCATCGGATTCTGTAAGGATAGCACTTGGGAGTCATCAAGCGATACAGCATGGAAACAGGTCCAATGACCCATGGAGTTTGTGTTGACTGTCAACCACTGATCCTACACTAATCCCCTTTCATTCTCCCCACGTTGCCATCAACTCCCCCCAGATTCTACCACTGACCCACACACTAGAAGCAGTTTATAGTGGCCAATTCATCTACCAACCTGCACATTTTTGGGATGAGGGACAAAACCGAAGCATCCAGAGGAAACCCACGTGGTCACAGGGAGAACAGGGCAGCATCCAAGGTCAGGATTGGTAAGATAACATTTCTTTATTAGTCACATGTACATCGAAACACACAGTGAACATCTTTTGCGTCGAGTGTTCTGGGGGCAGCCCGCAAGTGTCGCCACGCTTCATAGCAGGCCCACAACTTCCTAACCCGTACGTCTTTGGAATGTGGGAGGAAACTGGAGGACCCGGAGGAAACCCACGCAGACACGGGGAGAACGTACAAACTCCTTACAGACAGCGGCTGGAATCGAACCCGGGTCGCTGGCGCTGTAATAGCGTTACACTAACCGCTGCACTCACTGGAGCTGTGAGGCAGCAGCTCTACCTGCCGCACCACTCTGCTGCCCGTGGACAGGCACAGTAGTGTAGCGGTTAGCATAACGCTTTACAGCGCCAGAGACCCAGGTTCGATTCCGGCCGCTGTCTGTAAGGAGTTTGTACATTCTCTCCGTGTCTGCGTGGGTTTCCTCCGGGGTGCTCCGGTTTCCTCCCACGTTCCAAAGACGTACGGGTTAGGAAGTTGTGGGCATGCGATGTTGGCGCCGGAAGCGTGGCGACACTTGCAGGCTGCCCCCAGAACACTCTGCACAAAAGATTCATTTAACTGTGTGTTTCAATATACATGTGACTAATAAAGATATCTTATCTTACCTAATCTTATCACTGAGTGTGGAGCAGTTGTAGATTCAGTAGTGAAATAACTGGCCTGATTTTCAACCTAAATGCTTGGCTATTGAGGAACAACTTTACACCCTGACTCCAAAATTCCTACACCACAGATTTGTCAAAGTGAGTTCAGAGGGGATATCACTGCAAAGTGCAGTTTTGCAGCAGGTAGTTCTGCTCCCTCAAGGCTCCAGGGACCGAGACTCACCCTGACTTTGGGTGCTGTCTGTGTGAAGTTTGCACACCCTTCTTGTCCCTTCGGCCCAACTCGTCCCTGCCAACCAAGTTGCCTACCTGAGCTAGTCCTTCTTGCCTGCACTTGGCCCATATCCCTCTAAACCCTTTCCATCCGATCTGTCCAAATTCCTTTGAAACATTACAACTGTACCCGCCCCTACCACTTCCTCTGGCAGCTCGTTCCATATACCCACCACCCTGTGTGTGAAAGACTTGCCCCTCACATCCCCTTTAAATTTTTCCCCTCAAACCTATGCCTTCTAGTTTTAGACTCCCCTACCCTGGACTGAAGACTGTGATCGTTCACCTTATCTATGCTCCTCATGATTTTGTAAACCTCTATAAGGTCACCCCTCAGCCTCTTTCGTTCCAAGAACGTGAGTCCCAGCCTGTCCCATCTCTCCTTATAATTCAAGCCCTCCAGTCCTGGTGACATCTTCATGAACTTTTCCTGCACTTTTTCCAGTTTAATGACATCTTTCCTATAGTTAGGCAACCAAAATTGCACACAATATGACATAGGTACTGTATATTATCTCTTAATACTTAATGCATTTAAGGTAAGAGGGGGTTATATTTAAAGGAGATATCCAGGGCAAGTTTTTTTACACAGAGAGTGCCTGGAATGTGCTGTCAGGGGTGGCGGTGGAGGCAGATACAATAGAGGTGTTCAGAAGGCTCTTAGAGAGGCACATGAATGTGCAGGGAGTGGAGGGCTATGGACGTTGTGTAGGCAGAAGGGATTAGTCTAGTTTGACATTTAATCACTAGTTTAATTATTTCGGCACAACATTGTGGGCCGAAGGGCCCGTTCCTGTGCTGTACTGTTCTATATAGCTTAATAGGAAAAAGAAAAAGGTTTCCTGGTGGTCTAGTGGTTAGGATTCGGCGCTCTCACCGCTGCGGCCCAGGTTCGATTCCCGGCCAGGGAAGTGTGTTTGGGGCAGGCACAGTGGTGTAGCGGTTAGCGTAACGCTATCACAGCGCCAGCGACCCGGGTTCAATTCCCGCTGCTGTCTGTAAGGAGTTTGCACGTTCTCCCCGTGTCTGCGTGCGTTTCCTTCGGGTGCTCCCACATTCCAAAGATGTACGGGTTAGGAAGTTGTGGGCGTGCTATGTCGGCGCCGGAAGCGTGGCGGCACTTGCGGGCTGTCCCCCAGAACACTCTACGCAAAAGATGCATCTCACTGTGTGTTTCGATGTACATGTGACTAATAAAGAAATCATATAGAATCAAAGGGCAGTTGATGGGCCTGTGTGAGGTAGAATAAGTTGCAGGAGCTCATGGGGAAAAGGAGAGAGGGAAAGGCAGCAATGTGAAGGTATCCAAGGAGAGGCATGGACCTTATGGGCTGAACAGCTTCCTGCTGTGTCAGGACAAGCGTAAAAATCTTTCAGCAGATACCTTAGCTCTTGGTTCCTCAACTGTTTGATAATTGTTCACTGAAACTGCCAGAGATGTCAAGTCAGGAGAGAGATTGACAAGCGCTTCAAGGCACGGATGACACACACTGTGTGCATATTTCTGTCACAGTTTACAAAGCACTGCAAGGCATTGACATTATTGGAGCATTGCTTTGGTGCCCAGAGATGTAGAGGATTTATTGCCGATGCTGAGGCAAACTGTAAATCAGAGAAGCTTCTAATTCAGAGCAAAAAGTTCCACTGCAAAGCAAATAATGTCAACTAATTCAGGAAACGTGCTATTCCAATAGCAGAGGACACAGAGACTACAGCAACTTCACCGAGTAAAAGCAGGGTAATATCACCAGGAAAATGTAGTAAGTAAAGTCTGGTTACAGATAATCATGCGCACTGAATGAATCGCAGTCACTCAGAGGAGTGTGCTGTCCAGCTCGGCTGACGGGACATTTACCCAGTGAAAATCCAAAATAATTGCAGACGTTGGAAATCTGAAATAAAAATAGAAAATGCTGGAACCAAGTTAACGGTTTTACTTTGCACCCAGTTACCCAGTTGCCTGCACTCTCAGCCAGTTGAGGTACAAAGTGAGGTAAGTGTGATGTCCTCTGGAGAGACAGGCAACTTTGGACATTTGGTTTCCAGTGTGGTCCACCCAATGCTGTTGTCACTTCATGCATTCCAAAAATGACAGAGTCCCTTTATTTTGTGTCCTGCTCCTCCAGTTCACTCCCTGTGTGAGTGTGTGCGAGTGTGTGTGTGTGCATGTGTGTCTGTGTATCAGTGTGTGTGTGTGTGTGTGTGTGTGTGTGTGTGAAACTAGGCAGTGACCCACAAATCTAAATGTACTGTAACAAATGAAGATGTTGGGAATGTGCCAGGTCGAAGGCAGTGGCCCAGAAGCATCCTCTTGTTGGAAGTGAGGCACTGGCTGATGTTCACCTTTCCCTGATTTTCCCTCTCACCGTCCTACAGAGGGTTTTCCACCCACAATGGCAGCTGCCAGGTGTCTGAACTGCAGGGACTGGGATGAAGACTCCGAGTGCAGGCGACCTGTGATATCCCTGCCTCTGCAGCACTCCCTCATACCACCCCTCCCACAGTGCAGAGCTCCCTCATACCACCCCTCTCACAGTGCAGAGCTCCCTCATACCACCCCTCCCACAATGTGACACTCCCTCATACTGCCTCTCCCACAGTGTGACCCTCCCTCAGCACCGCCCCTTTTTAATATATATATATAAACATTTATTAACTAAAAGCTCTACAAAAGACAACCAGCGTCAAAACACTACAACTAATACAGAAGAAAGTAAGCAGCTACATAACTACAGCAAATTAATGTGAACTAAACACCCGTGAAACACACACACACAACACAGCAGAGAAAAACACCGCTAAACGCACCGCACAGCACTTCACAGAAGAACCGCATTTGCACCGTCCACGACACACGCGATCCCCTGAGGGGCCCACCGAACGCGGAACTCAACCAGGGCACCCACGGAGACCACGTGCTCCCTCTCCAAGGACACCCGCGCGCGGACGTAAGCATAGAAGACGGGCAGGCAGGCCGACTGGCTGGAACTCTCGGCATCAGTACCGACCCTTTTTTTGTTGCAAAACGTTTATTCACTAAAAGCACTACAAAAAACACCCAACATCAAATACAGCACATCTAATACAGAAAGAAACTAGGCAAAACTAATACCCGCGCAAAACTACACCCCCACCGCAACACTCAATACTTTATATCAAAATCACGTTGGTGCCATCCACAACACACGCGATCCCCTGAGGGGCCCACCCAGCGCGGAACTCGGCCAGGGCGCCCATGGAGACTGCGTGCTCCCTCTCCGAGGACACCCTCGTGTGGACGTAAGCACGGAAGATGGCAGGCAGGCCGACCGGCCTGAACTCTCGGCATCAGTACCACCCGTCCCACAGTGTGACCCTCCCTCATACTACCCCTCCCACAGTGTGACCCTCCCTCAGCACCGCCCCTCCCACAGTGTGGAGCTCCCTCAGTACTGCCCCCTCACAGTGCGGATCTCCCTCAGTACTGTCCCTCCCACAGTGTGGATCTCCCTCAGCACCGCCCCTCCCACAGTGCAGAGCTCCCTCAGTACAGGTAATCTCAGCTCTCAGAGTGTCTGACCAGAGTGTTTACTCAGCTCGATGTAATGGGTGGTTCTTTCACCGCATGTGTCATCAGCCCAGAAATGACTGACCGATGCTCCACACGTCCCCCCATGCACCTCCATCTCCATCTGCCTGAAGTTACCTCAGCAACATCTGTATTGAAAATTGGACCACTTATAATGAGAAAGATCAGGTCTACCTCAGTAAGTGAATGCGATGGGTGTCGCTAAGCTCTCTGGCTTAATAGAGCTTCAAGCCCTTTGTAACAGTTGTAAGTCATTTAAAAATGCGCTCTACCTCAGGATTTAATACTCCATAGGACCCTTGACGTACCAAACTCATCCAATGTGATGAACTCAGTGGAATAATGACGCAGGTAATTGACTCTGTAAAGGCAAACAGTAAAAGCACATTGTGGATGCACGGAATAGAATATCTCTCCTCTGTGGGAGGTAGAACTCATACTTTAAGTCACAAGTGATGGATGCATGAGTGAATTGTCCATCCTATTATAGAGAATAAACATTGCATTTCACTACACACCAGAGACCATTTGATTCCCAGTTCTTGTCTGCTTTTATAAAGAACTATATTTCAAAGCTAATTTTTTTCATTTCGCTTAATGGGGTTATTAAAAATGCAAAGGCCTCTTTAAATTCAGCTGCTATACCACATCACTCCTGTGGGCATGTCTCTTCCACAGTGGTTGCCAGCTGTTTAAAAATTCTTTAATAGGGAATTCTGTTCAATAATATCTTCCAAAGAAGCAGTGTCGTTTACAGGAGGGAAAGGTCCAAAGGCACCTCACAGGAGCATTAATCGGTCAAAACCTTGACAGCGATCCAGTGATTGAGACGTTAGGATAGGTGACCAAAAGTTTGGTGAAAGGGAAAGGTTGTATGGAGGGTTTTAAGGGATGAAAGGGAGAGATGGGGAGGTGGAGATGTTTAGGGAGGGAATTCCAGAGATTAGGACGCAGACTACTAAACGAACCTGATTTTTGGATCAAATTATCAATAGAAAGTGGTTCAGTGTTGGGAAAGGGAATGAGTGATAACTTTTACATTGAATTAAGCCAGATGATTCTAGGGGAGGAATTCCTTTGAGGTTTAATCATTCTACGATTCACAGATCAACTCTGCAAATCCTGGGGCGAGGTAGGGTAGGGTTTAACTCAAGGAACAACCCCCGTCTACCCCTTCTCTTTCAACACATTGGGGGTAAGCAGTTGACCATTTTCATCCCTTTCTGTGTTAATGTTCTGTCTCTGTACTTCTGTGCCTTAGAGGCTAAAGAAGAAATTTGGCATGTCCCCATTGACTCTCACCAATTTTTATTGATGCACCATAGAAAGCATCCTATCCGGATGCATCACGGCTTGGTACGGCAACTGCTCTGCCCAAGACCACAAGAAACTGCAGAGAGTTGTGGACACAGCTCAGCACATCACGGACACCAGCCTCCCCTCCATAGACTCTGTCTACACTTCTCGCTGCCTCGGTAAAGCAGCCAGCATAATCGAAGACCCCTCCCACCCCGGACATTCTCGGCCAGAAGATATAAAAGCCTGAAAGCACGTACCACCAGGTCCAAGGACAGCTTCTATCCCACTGTTAAAAGGCTATTGAACAGACCTCTTGTATGATAAAATGAATTCTTAACCTCACAATCTACCTCGTTATGGCCTTGCACTTTATTGTCTGCCTGCATTGCACTTTCTCTGTAGCTGTGACACTTTACTCTGCATTCTGTTACTGTTTTCCCTTGTACTGCCTCAATGTTGATGAAATGATCTGTATGGATGGTATGCAAAACAAAGTTTTTCACTGTACCTCGGTACATGTGACAATAATAAACCTATTTACCAATTTACAAAGGAATCCCATCTCTTCCCACTCACTAGCCCATTCACTTCCCCTGCTATGACAGCCATGGTTTCTTTCGTAGCACAGAGCTTGCCCTGTGTCCCATCACAGGATGCAACAAATGCTCTCTTGTGAAAATGGAAAGATTGTACCACTACCTACAGTGTGATTGCATATTAATAACAGTACGATTTCTTTATTAGTCACACATGTACATCAAAACACACAGTGAAATGCATCTTTTTGCATAGAGTCTTCTGGGGGACAGCCCGCAAGTGTCGCCACGCTTCTGGTGCCAACATAGCACGCCCGCAACTTCCTAACCCGTACGTCTTTGGAATGTGGGAGGAAACCGGAGCACCCGGAGGAAACCCACGCAGACACGGGGAGAACATACAAACTCCTTACAGACAGCGGCGGGGGATTGAACCCGGGTCTCTGGCACTGTGATAGCGTTACGCTAACTGCTACACTACTGTGCTAGCATTCCAGAAACCCGGATAATGTTAATCTGACAGAGTTTGGATCCCGCCATAACAGCTGAGGAATTTGAATTCTGTTAACTACACCAATCTGAAATCTAGCAAAATGAACCTGGAATGAGTTCTTCCAGCAGTTTTTATTTTTTGCTCCAGATTGCAGCATCTGCAGTCCTCACCAGGATGCTGCCTGGAATAAAGGACTATTTATAAGGAGCGATTGGACAGGCTGGAACGTGAAAGGCTGAGTGGTGACCATGTGGAGAGTTATAAAGTTATGAGGGGCATAGATAGGGTAGACGGTTGGAATCCTTTTCCCAGGGCAAAGGAGTCTAGGACCAGAGGGCACAGGTTTGAGATGAGAAGGGAGAAAGTTGAAGGAGACCCAAGGGATGAGTCTTTCACACACAGAGTGGTTGACAGCTGGAAGGAGCTGCCAGAGGAGGTGGTCGAGGCAGATACATTTGCAACACTTAGAAGGTATTTGGGCAGATAGGAAAACTTTTTTTTCTCTCTTTAGTGGGGAGTCTAAAACCAGAGGGCACTGGTTTAAAATGAGAGGGGGGATGTTTCGACAGTGGTGCTTGCATGGAATGGAAGTGGTAGTGGCAGACACAATTATAATGTTTAGACGGTATTTGGACAGGTCCTTGGAGAGGAAAGGAGTAGAGGGAATCGGGGCTACTACGGGTAAATGGGATTAGTGTAGGTAGGCACCATGGTCAGCATGGATGAGTCGGGCTGAAGGATCTGTCTCTGTACTGTACAATTTCATGAGTCCCTAAACAGTTGATATCAATGAGGATTGCCGTGAAACTACTGGTTTAGTGAACATATCTAGTTCACTAAAGTCCTTCAGGGAAGGAAATTTCCAGTCCCTAATTAGCCTGGCTTATATGTGATTCCAAACCCACAACAACGAGGCAGCACAGTGGTAAGGCACAGTAGGGCAGGCACGGTAGTGTAGCGGTTAGCGTAACGCTTTACAGCGCCGGTGGCCTGGGTTCAATTCCAGCCACTGTCTGTAAGGAGTTTGTACGTTCTCCCCGTGTCTGCGTGGGTTTCCTCCGGGTGCTCCGGTTTCCTCCCACATTCCAAAGACGTACAGGTTAGGAAGTTGTGGGCGTGCTATGTTGGCGCCGGAAGCGTGGCGACACTTGCGGGCTGCCCCCAGCACACCCTACGCAAAAGATGCATTTCACTGTGTGTTTTGATGTACATGTGACTAATAAAGATATCTTATCTTGTATCTTATAAAGCCAAGAGGGACCAGGTTCAATCCTGACCTCCGGCGCTGTCTGTGTGGAGTTTGCACGTTCTCACCCTGACTGCACTGATTTCCCCTGGGTGCTCTGATTTCCCCTGGGTGCTCTGATTTCCCCCAGGTGCTCTGATTTCCCCTGGGTGCTCTGATTTCCTCCCGCATCCCAAAGACATGCAGGTTGGTAGGATAATTGAAGATTTCCCCTTGGCGTTCAGGTGAGTGGTAGAATCTGGGGGGAGCTGGAGAATAGGTTACAAGGAAAATAAGTGGAGGAATGGGATTGCTGTGTGAGCTGGCACAGGCCAGATGGGCCGAATGGCCTCCTTCTCCTCTGTATGGAAGTATGGTTGACTGTTAATTGTCCTTAAAAATAGCCAACAAGACGTTCAATTCTAGGCAATAAATACCAGCCTTGCCAATGATATGCATGTCTCAGGAATGAATAAGAACCTCAGTCAAGGTCTTTGTATTCCCGGCACATAGCCCAGAGATGATTGAGAATACTGCAGGCTAAACCTTCCAATCATAGATATTTCAAAGCCGGATCTGGTACTAGGAATACTGAGCTATGCTGAGCAATGTGGCTGATGGTTACACATTTGATCTGCAGGTGAAGACTTTGGAGGGATTAAGAAGTATTTTCCTATACCTAGTTCCTCAGTAGTCTCACAGGACCTCCACTAAGACCTGGTATACAGTCGAGAATCAATCACGCAGACACCTCTCAAAGTCAAACCGAAGAAAGTAGTATCATTTTGATACCTCAAGGTCCTGGTTTCTCCTGAAGGTGAATGTGTAAGAACATTGAAGAAAAGAAGGGACGTTCTCTCCAGTGTCCAATACAATCAACACGTCTAATTCAGATTACACAGCATATTTTCAAATTGCTGCAAATCAAAAAAATTGCAGATGTTGGAAATCTGAAATAAAATCAATAAATGTTGGAAACACTCAGCAGGTCAGGCAGCATCTGTGTGGCGAGAGAGAGAGAGAGAGGGAGGGAGAGAGAGAGAGAGAGCAGGTCAGGCAACATCTGTGTGGCGAGAGAGAGAGGGGGGGAGAGAGAGAGGGAGAGAGAGAGAGAGGGCAGGTCAGGCAACATCTGTGTGGCGAGAGAGAGAGAGAGAGAGAGGGAGAGAGAGAGAGGGAGAGAGAGAGGGAGAGAGAGAGAGAGAGCAGGTCAGGCAACATCTGTGTGGCGAGAGAGAGAGAGAGGGAGGGAGAGAGAGAGAGGGAGAGAGAGAGAGAGCAGGTCAGGCAACATCTGTGTGGCGAGAGAGAGAGAGAGAGGGGGGAGAGAGAGGGGGAGAGAGGGGGGGGGGAGAGAGAGAGAGAGAGAGAGAGAGAGAGAGAGAGAGAGAGAGCTATCTGCCTCCAGCAGCTGTCTCCACACTCCCCTCCCCTACCTCACACCACCTGCCCCTCATTTTTCTCTTTCTTTGTCTGCCTCCATTTATCATCAACCTTAGTGTCTCCCAACTCCATCCCCCTCTCCCCTCCCCTACCTGGTGTCACCTGCCCGTCATCTTTCACCCCTCCTCAGTTCACTAGTCACCTTGGGCGCCCGTCTCCCCCCACCCCCTCTCCTCTTTATAGTGACCATCTCCCCTCTCCTCTCTCAGTCCTGACCCGAAACGTCAACAATTCCTTCCCCCCCCCCCCCACAGATGCTGCTCGACCCACTGAGTTCCCAGAGTCGATTGTTTGTTGCAACAGAATTAATGCGTCAGGTTGAAGACCCTCCCTCAGCAGGTCTGACAACAACTGTGAAAAGAGAAGCAGAATTAACTGTTTGTCTTCCCAAAGGCACTGCCGGATGTATTGAGTGATTGCAGGGTGCTCTGTTATTTCCAAATTGGTGTTTGTGGGAAGCTTGTCATTGCATCATGGTCTGGTACGGCAATTCAAATGCTCGGGAATGTAAGAAGCTGCTTGGAGTAGTGACAATAAATTAAAATGAACAGTTCCAGGGTACTTCTTGCTAACACGATGATGCTGGAGGAACTCAGCAGGCCAGGCAGCATTCCAAGCGCAAACTGGAGGAACAGACCCTCATTTCCCGTCTTGGAACCATGCAGCCTAACGGCATGAACATTGAATTCTCCCACTTTAAGTAACCCCCACCCCCCTTCCCCACAAACGCCCCCCCCCACCACCACGCTTCTTCTCTTCTTCCCTCTCCTAGCCTATATCTTTTTTCTACCCTTTATTTCCCTCTCTCTCCTTACCTTTGACCCACCCCCCGGTGGATCTGCTCTCCCCTCCTCCCCCCCCCCACCTGCCTATCACTATCTCTTACCTGCATCTACCTATCACCACCCTATGCCCACTCCCTCCTCCCCTCTGTTGTCCACCTCTCACTGCTCTGCTTTTCCCTCCTATACATCGGGCTTCCCCTTTTCCTATCTTCAGTCCTGAGGAAGGGTCCTGACCGGGAACGTTGACCGCCTGCTTTCCTCCGCGGATGCTGCCTGGCCCGCTGAGCTCCTCCAGCGTCATCGTGTTTTTCATCCAGATTCCAGCATCCGCAGTCCTTTGTTTCTGTACTTCTTGTTAACAATGTTTTACATCCTCTCCAAGGGCTGGGATTCCTTTTCCTTGGAAAGAAAAGGAATGAACCTGATAATGAAAACATTTGGGAAGGTACATGTGGAGGAGATGTATCCCCTTCTCAGATCTGGAGGCTGGTTGCTCTTAAGTGCAACAAGAGAATCGGGAGAGACACCTTCACCTGAAGGTACTCACAGTGTATAACTCACTCTCACAACGTTTAGTTGAGAACAATTGCCCAGAGGGATTTTTTAAGCTTAATAATTAGATAATCTAGGTTGGCAGTCCAGTGTACTTCCCAGAGGGTATTGCACTATTGATGTGGCTTCATCTGGGTGAACTATCAGAATGAGCACTTCTCTGCCCTCTCAGCTAGACACCGACCATCCTTCAGCACTGCCTCCGAGAAGAGCTGAGGATCTCATAACTGAGTTTTAGCAACCTGGTTTTGGAGGGCACAGTGACACAACTGGTAGAGTCGCCGCCTCACAGTTCCAGTGACGTGGGTTCAATCCCGACCTCCGGTGCTGTCCATGTGGAGTTTGCACATTGTCTCTGCAATCGTGTAGGGTTCCTCTTCCCCCCCACCCCCACCCCCCGGTGCTCCAGTTCCCCCCCATGTCCCAAAGAGGTACAGGTTGGTGGGTTAATTGACTTCTGTAAGTTGCCCCTAGTTGTAGGGGAGTTTTGGAATCTGTGGGGAGGAGATAGGAATTTGAGGAGATTAAAAAGTGAGGCGAGTATAAATGGTGCTTGATGACCAGCACAGATTCAGTGGTCTGAATGGCCTGCTTCTGTGCTGCCTGATCCAATGACTCTGCCCAGCATGGCTAAAGCACATCATTTGGTCCTTTATGTCTGGGATCTTGCCGTGCACACCTTCCCTGCCTCATTGCCCTGGGATGAAATTTCAAACTTGGGATACCCTGAGTATGTGATTGTTGCAGCATCAGTACAACTCCTCTTGGGCTCTTCTGGCCAGTGTTAAAACCCACATCAATTAAGTTACAAGAAAAACAAAACTTTTTGGGGCTTGTGGAGGAAGCTGGGAATTTTGTTTAATTAGGAGCAGGAAAATGTTTGTAAGGGCACTATACTAAGTGACCTGACGGTGTAATTTTCCAGAGAAAATCGACCTTTCTGCTGCTGACAATATTACTATTCTTGTTCCTCAGTGATGAATTAAACAAGTGACTAACTGGAATTTATCGCTTTGGACTGCACAGTTTAATCACTTGTGTGGGGAAATGTTGCACCTTGGTACTTCCAGCACTGAATGAATGGAGATATACAGGCTTCATAAATTTCAAAAACTGGCCCAGCCAGAAGTGTTAAAGGCCATTTATAACAGCTTGAGATCTTGGAGTCTACCACTGCAACTTTCAGGTTCTTAAACTGACCCACACAACCTTAATCCTACCTCAGCAACAGGACCCTACGGACCACCTCTTGCGCTTCCGTGGACTTGTCTCTGATTGTGTTTTTGTTTTTTGCACTAAGGTCTTGTTTTTGCACAATCTTTTTTGTCTCTATTGCACCTGTACTTTACTGGACTCGTGTATGTGACAATAAACTTGACTCGACTTGACTTGACTGTCCATTTTATAAACCTCACCGCCTTAGCCCTCCCTATCTCTATAACCTCCTCTTGCCATACAATCTTGCATCTCTGAATCCATCACTATTGCCTTGTTGAGTACTGTGCAGTCACCTCTGCCTTCCATCCTGTTAGTGTAAGGGAAACAAGTCCAAAGGAAATGTTACTCTAAAATTTGGACCCAATAATAGTGAAGGAATGGCAAAGTGTTTCCAAGTCAGGATGATGCGTGATTGGTAATGGGATTGTTCCTTTAATGTTAAGCTTTATTTATACAACACAGTAACGAGCCCGCGTCACCCTATTACACCCACGTTAACCTACTAACCCCTACATCTTTGGAATGTGGGAGGAAACTGGAGCACCCGGAGGAAACCCACACAGTCACGGGGACAATGTACAAACTCCTTAAGGACAGCGGTGGGAATTGAACCCTGATCTTTGGCGCTGTAATAGCGTTACGCTAACCACTACACTACCGTGCCGCCCCATGGGCTGTTGCCCTGGCCTGAGTTACTGAGTTACTGAGTTTGTAGATTCAGGGTATTGGTATTGGTATTGGTATTGGTTTATTATTGTCACTTGTACCAAGGTACAGTGAAAAACTTGTCTTGCATACCATTTGTACAGATCAATTCATTACACAGTGCAGTTACGTTGAGTTAGTACAGAGTGCATTGAGGTAGTACAGGTAAAAACAATAACAGTACTGAGTAAAGTGTCACAGCTACAGAGGAAGTGCAGTGCAGGTAGACAATAAGGTGCAAGGTCATAACAAGGTAGATCGTGAGGTCAAGAGTCCATCTCATCGTATAAGGGAACCGTTCAATAGTCTTATCACAGTGGGATAGAAGCTGTCCTTGAGCCTGGTGGTATGTGCCCTCAGGCTCCTGTATCTTCTGCCTGATGAGAGAGGAGAGAAGAGAGAATGACCCGGGTATAGAGAGCAGCTTACAACGAGTTGCCACCCTCCAGCACCATCTTGTTGTCATAGACGTGTTAAAAGGCTTGCAAAACACCATAACGTTCCTTACGGTCAATATAGTACCCTTTGTGTTTAGACAGTGATAAAAAGGTTGTAAGTGGTGTTACAGCCGGACATTTTGCAGGTGGTAGCTGGAGGAGGGAGTGAAGAGGTTCCCTTCCATAAAGAACACTGGGGAGGTACAGTGGTCATTTGCAGAAGACTCCAAAATTGGTGACGTAGTGGACAGTGACGAAGGCTATCAAAGCTCAGAGCGTAATCTTGACCAGCTAGGAAAACGGGCTGAAAAGTGGCAGATGGAATTTAATGCAAACAAGTTTGAGGTGTTGCACATTGGGAGGACAAACCAGGGTAAGACTTACACAGAGGATGGTAGGGCACTGAGGTGTGCAGTAGAACAGAGGGACCTGGGAATACAGATCCATAGTTCCTTGAAAGTGGCATCACAGGTAGATAGGGTCATAAAGAGAGCTTTTGGCACTTTGGCCTTCATAAATCAGGGCACTGAGTACAGGAGTTGGGATGTTATGTTGAAGTTGTACTAGATGTTGGTGAGGCCACATTTAGAGTATTGTGTGCAGTTCTGGCCACCTACCTACAGGAAAGCTATCAATAAGCTTGAAAGAGTGCTGAGAAAATTTACAAGGATGTTGCTGGGACTTGAGGACCTGAGTTATAGGGAAAGGTTGAGGAGATCTTATAGAGGTGTAGAGAATTATGAGGGGTATAGATAGGGTGAATGCATGCAGGCTTTTTCCCCTCAGGTTGGGTGAGACTAGAACTAGAGGACATAGTTTTAGGGTGAAAGGTGAAATATTTAAGGGGAATCTGAAGGGAAACTTCTTCACTCAGAGGGTGGTGCGAGTGTGGAACGAGCTGCCAGCAGAAGTGGTAGATGTGGGTTCTATTGTAACATTTAAGAGAAGTTTGGATAGGTACATGGATGGGAGGGGTTTGGAGGGATATGGTCCAGGTGCAGCTACATGGGACCAGGCAGAAGATCAGGTCGGCATGGACTAGATGGGCCGAAGGGCCTGTTACTGTGCTGTATGACCCTATGGTGCAGCTAGGAAAGCTGCTGCCTCTGAGTTCCAACAACCAGGGTTCGATCCTGACCTCTGGTGCTGTCTGTGTGGAGTTTGCACGCTTTCCCCATGACTGTGTAGTAGATATATTTTTGAAGGATTGGGGAACTGAGGGCTGTGGGGAACTGGTGCAGAAAAAAAATAAGACCTGAGCATATCAGCCATGATCATATGGGATGGCAGAATAGGCTTGAAGGGCTAAATGGCCTGCTCCTGCTCCTATGTTCTTATGTTCTTGTCCTAATATGTCCATTAATATACTGGATTCAATTTTTTTTACTATATTAAAGATGCTAAGGTGCTATACAAATGCAGGGTTTTTTTAACACTGCACACAAGGGAGTGCCATTTTCTCCCTTCCTCCTCATAGAAGTTGATTTGTTTTGGGAGACAACTTTATGAGTGCATCCCCTCTCCCTGCCATCTTCCTGACCAGATCTTTGTTCATGTGAAGTTATTTATTTGGAATTGGAATTGGAATTGGTTTATTATTGTCACATGTACAGTGAAACATTTTCTTGCCTACCGTTCATACAGATTAATTCATTACACAGTGCATCGAGGTAGTACAAGGTAAAACAATAACAGAATGCAGAATAAAGTGTCACAGTTACAGAGAAAGTACAGTGCAGTGAGACGGTAAGGTGCAAGTCATAATGAGGTAGATTGTAAGGTCAAGAGTCCATCTTATCGTACTAGAGAACCATTCAATAGTCTTATAACAGTGGGATAGAAGCTGTCCTTAAGCCTGGTGGTATGTGCTCTCAGGCTTTGGTATCTTCTGCTCGAAGGGAAAGGGGAGAAGAGAGAATGTCCAGGGTGGGTGGGGAGTTTGATAATGTTGGCTGCTTTATCAAGGCAGCCGGAAGTGTGGACAGAGTCCACGGAGGGGAGGCTGGTTTCCGTGATGTACTGAGCTGTGTCCACACCTCTCTGCAGTTTCTTGCAGTCTCGGGCAGAGCAGTTGCTAGACCAAGCCGTGATGCATCCGGATAGGATGCTTTCTATGGTGCATCGATAAACATTGGTGAGGGTCGATCGGTAGTGAATATAATTCACTCATGGGAAGTGGTGGGACAGGCAATCAGGCATCTATTGCCCATCCCTAGTTGTTGTTGGAAAGGAGAAAGTGAGGCTTGAACCGCTGCAGTCCTTCTGGTGAAGGTGCTCCCACCGTGCTCAGGGTGGGTATCAGAGCCAACCCCACTCAATCACCCAATCCCACCAGAATGTGAAGTAGCTATTGAGGGAGTGGGACACTGTAATTGGACCCTGTCCCATCATCTTGTTGCAGAACAGTGGGAGTTCACTTCTGTGGGTGTACTAGCCAGGAAGACACCCGCCTTGTGACATTAGGATGAGTTGCAATGGAGTGTTTGCTCATAGCGTCCGAGAGTTATACAGCATGGAAACAGGCCCTTTGGCCCAACTCGTCCATGCTGACCAAGATGTCTGCCCAAGCTGATCCTATTTGCCTGCGTTTGGCTCGTTTCCCTCTAAACATTTTCTATCCATGCATCTGTCTAAATGTCTTTTAAACTTTGTAATTGTACCCGCCTCTACCACTTCCTCTGGCGGCTCGTTCCATAGACCCACCACCCTCTGTATGAAAAAGTCTCCCTTCAGGTTCTTTTTAAAATCTTTCCCCTCTCACCTTGAAACTGTGCCCTCTAGTTTTAGACTCCCCCACCCTGGGAAAAGACTGCGACCATCCACCTTATCTATGCCCCTCATGATTTTACAAACCTCTATAAGGTCATCCCTGTGCTCCAAGGGAAAAAGTCCCTCAGAAAGCTATAATATGTAGAATGGAAAGTGAAATGAAATTCTGTTCAATGGAACAGTGTAAGAGGCCAAAGGCAAAGAGGTGGGAGATTTGAAGTGATGACTCCCTTGAAGTTCTGGATGAAGACAATCTTGCAAAGGTATCATCCAACCCACAGTGACCTCTCCAGAGCAGTGAATATAGTACCTAGTCACACAATGGATTCTCATCTAAGGTTACAGACCAAGTGCTGGGAAATGGGATTAGTCCCATTTCCCTGCACCAGGGAGGCCATAGTGCAGTTGTAGAGGATGCTGGTGAGGCTTCACTTGGAGTCTGGTGTGCAGCTTTGGTCACCCTGCTATAGGAAAAATGTTATTAAACTGGAAAGGGTGTAGAAAAGATTTATAAGGATGTTGCCAGGACTTGAGGGACTGAGTCATAGGGAGAGGTTGGCCAGGCTAGGACTTTATTCCTTAGAGCGTAGGAGATGGAGAGGTGATCTTATAGAGGTGCGCAAAATTATGAGGGGCATAGACAGGGTGAATGAATTCATTCTTTTTCCCAGGGTTGGGGAATCAAGAACTAGAGGGCATAGGTTTGTGGTGACAGGGGAAAGATTTAATAGGAACTTGAGGGGCAACCTTTTTACGCAAATTGTGGTCAGTATGTGGAACGAGTTGCCAGAGGAAGTGGTTGAGGCAGGTACAGTAACCTTTTAAAAGACAGTTGGACTGGTACATGGATAGGAAAGGTTTAGAAGGTTATGGGCCAAACACTGGCAAATAGGACTAGCTTGGATGGGGTATCTTGATCAGCATGGACCAGTTGGTTGAAGGGCCTGTTTCCATGCTGTATAACTATGACTCTATGACATAGGTACTTGATAACCAGCATGGACATGGTGGGCCGAAGGGCCTGTTTCTGTGCCCTATCACACTATGACTCGACAATGTGACTTATCTGCACGATGACTGTGATTGTCCGGCTCCACCTCAGTTAGCTGCTCTCCGCTCCCAGTGGAAGCTCGTTCAGGCCAGATGTGTAATAATCCCCATCTGAAGTGCAGAGAAACCATCCACGTCAAGCTCCACGTCACAAGGCTTTTGACAGGTACTGCTGCCTGTAAAAAATAACCCATTGATTTCTGATGAGCGCTCACGTGGTGCTACTTATCAGTCACTGCACCTGGACTGCTTCATCTCATCTGCAGAACACTGCTGGTTTAATCTAAATGGAACAGACCAACTCTAAATCACTTGGTACAAACCCGAACACTGCTCTGTTTTCCACATGCTCTTTGCAAAGCCGATAATTTCAATTGTTCAGTCCGACTTCTTTTTTTCTCTCACCTTTGCAAAAGCTTATCGGAGTTTCTACTGAACTGTGGTTACAATGGGAAAGGAGAGGTGTTTAACTACAGTCAGGGTTTAACTATCAGCTAGCTTCTGCAGAAAGGAGACAGTAGCTGCAGAAGGGTCTCCCTCATGTCTGCTATGGGGAAAGTCATCCTCCTCAACCATTGTTTCCCAGTGGCTGAAGAACTGCCTCCCGAATCACAGTGTGGCTTCTGTCCTCCCAGAGGCACGGTGCAGATGATTTCTAACACACAACTCTGAGGGAAATCCAGGGACAACCTTTTTCAATCTCACTGAAGCCTTTGGCTCCATTGACCGGGAAGGGGTACCTCAAATTTAGCAGCCACAGAAATTCATCTCCATCTTACGTTTGCTTTGTGACGGTTGTGGTTGTATCCAAAGTTCTCTCCTCTTCCATCAGGTAGAAGATACAGGAGCCTGAGGGCACGTACCACCAGACTTAAGGACAGCTCCTACCCCACTGTGGTAAGACTATTGACTATCCCTTATACGATGAGATGGACTATGACCTCACGATCTACCTTGTTGTGACCTTGCACCTTATTGCACTGCACTTTCTCTGCAGCTGTGACACTTTACTCTGTACTGTTATTGTTTTTACCTGTACTACCTCAATGCACTCTGTACTAACCCAATGTAACTGCACTGTGTAATGAATTGACCTGTACGATCGGTATGCAAGACAAGTTTTTCACTGTACCTCAGTACAAGTGACAATAATAAACCAATACCTATACCAATACAACATTTCTGCCCTCCCTATGTCATACTGATGTGTGTCATGATTGGTTTGGTTTATTATTGTCACTTGTACTGAGGTACAGTGAAAAACTTGTCTTGCATACCGTTCGTACAGGTCAATTCATTACACAGTGCACTGAGGTAGTACAAGGTAAAACAATACAGAATGCAGAGTAAAGTGTTACAGTTACAGAGAAAGTGCAGTGCAGGCAGACAATAAGGTGCAAGGCCATAACAAGGTAGATTGTGAGGTCAAGAGTCCATCTTATCGTACTAGGGGTCCACTCAAAAGTCTTTTCACAGTGGGATAAAATCTGTCCTTGAGTCTGGTGGTATGTGCCCTCAGGCTCCTGTATCTTCTGCCTGATGGGAGAGGGGAGAAGAGAGAATGTCCCAGGTGGGAGGGGTCTTTTATTATGTTGGCTGCTTCACCAAGGCAGCGAGAAGTGTAGACAGAGTCCATGGAGGGGAGGCTGGTTTCCATGATGTGCTGAGTTGCATCTCAGTCCCCTTCCCCTCAAAAACTCTGCATCCTCTCAGTGATGTTCTTTACCCTGGGTACAGAGGATGCAACACACACAGGAAATCTGAAATACCTTGGCCTTTTCTCCCCAGTTTACAAATGAATAGGTTTGTCCAATTTATTCTTCAGCTGACATGGGCAGGCACGGTAGTGTAGTGGTTAGCGTAACACTATTACAGCGCCAATGACCTGGGTTCAATTCCCGCCACTGTCTGTAAGGAGTTTGTACATTCTCCCGGTGTCCGTGTGGGTTTCCTCCGGGTGCTCCGGTTTCCTCCCACATTCCAAAGACGTACGGGTTAGGAAGTTGTGGGCATGCTATGTTGGTGCCGGAAGCGTGGCGACACTTGTGGGCTGCCCCCAGAACACTACACAAAAAGATGCATTTCACTGTGTGTTTCGATGTACATGTGACTAATAAAGATATCTTATCTAAAACTTCCGGAGTCTGAGATAGAGTTTACTGCCATATCCACAAGTACATGTGTGCACAGGTGCAATGAGAAACTTATTTACAGCAGCATCACAGGCACAGAGCATCAGATACATGACATTTATTTAAAAAAACATAAATTAACAGCTTAAATTATATAAAATTATACAAGAAGGAACATAATTAGAAAAAAAAGCAAAGTGGTCTTAGTGTTGCTGCACTGAGGTAATGATTAGGGTTGTGCCGATTGGTTCAAGAACCGAATGATTGAAGGGAAGTAGCTCTTCCTGAACCTGGTGGTGTGGGACTTCAGGCTTCTGTACCTCCTGCCTGATGGTAGCTGCGAGAAGATGGCACGGCCCGGATGGTGGGGATCCCTGATGATGGATGTTGCCTTCTTGAGGCAGCGCCTCCTGTGGATACTCCCATTGGTGGGGAGGGATGTGCCCATGATGTATTGGGCTGAGACCATTACTCTCTGCAGCTTTTTAAACAAACTCAGTTGAACAATTCATGGTTGGTTGCACCTTGGTCATTGGTAGAACATTGGACGTTATACTGAGTGAGTTGAGAGCATTTTCAACTTTCCCCAGAAATGATCTAGAGCCACTCTCAGTCCATTCTCAGAATCTCCCTCTCTAGGTACACATTGAACTATGATATCCAGTAATTCCCTGGTTCCTATTGCTGATAGTAGTTTTTAAATTCTATTTTTACTAAATTATTTTAATTTAAATTCTGCAGCTGGTATGGTGGGAGTTTGGATTCATGTCTGCAATTGATTGCCCACATCACTATGCACGGTAGCATAGTGGTTAGCATGATGCTATTACAGCGCCAGCGATCGGGGTTCGATTCCCGTCACTATCTGTAAGGAGTTTTTTACGTTCTTCTGTGTCTGCGTGGGTTTCCTCCGGGTGCTCCGGTTTCCTCCCACATTGCAAAGATGTACGGGTAGGTTAATTGGGTTTAAAATGGGCTGCGCGGACTCTTTGGGCCGGAAGGGCCTGTTACCACGCTGTAAATAAAAAAAAACAAACTTAACCACAACGTACCCCTTGCTGCACCTTCCTGTACACTTGGGTACATACTGAGTCAGACTGGCCTTCCATGGAAAAGACAGCATAATCTAGAGCAGTATCATCACAGGAGAGTCAGTGAAAGGATATTCCAAGCCACATTTAATGGAGCATACTCATGTCCCACATCTCAGGAAAAGAAAAGCAACACTTAAAACTCTGCCAAATGGAATACTATAACCCAAGTGCTTTTAAATTAGTTTCAACTCGACGGAGGGAGGGGAATTACAGATGTGCCGATGTCTCTGTGCGGATCTTAAGCTCCTGTGCAATTTATAAAGCAGTGAGTATCTATATGGCCCCCAATGATCCCACTCACACAAATCTGGAGCCAACTGTTATTTTTTTTACTACCATTAACCATCTGCCACTATTGATATTAAAAATAAAGCCACACATGTCGATGCAACACTGTTAACTGCTTCATGAAGCCCCATAGCCAATGATCCGCTGAAGTATGGTAAAGTAGGAGAAACAACAGCCACTTTGTGCAGAGCAAGCTCCCATGAACAATGAAAATAAAGATCAGATGATTTGTTTTTAGCAACACTGGCTGAGGGATAAGTGTAATCCAAAATTCAATGAATCTCTTAAAACCACCCAAAAAGTCGACTAGGAACACATATTCCTCTGTTCAGTTGAGTAATGAGAGCATCAATCTGGCTTCTGAACTCCGGAGTGGCACTGAAACCCTCAATCGTCATGATTCAGAGGCAGGAGACTTAACCACTGTACCTCAAGGGGGAAAGATTGTTGTCGTGGGTGTCCATGATTGGTTGCCTGGCTTGGGACACAGGCCACATGATAATTAGGGGTCAGTAAATACATTGCATCCCCAACTGAATTCATGAGGTTGACTGCGCCTTCAAATCCACCCAAAAGCTCTCAACCTATTTCTTCAATGACTATTGATATCAAGGCAGTCAGTCGAAAGAACTGTCTTGCTTGCACTGCACTGTAGAAGCCAGTAATGTCATCAAAAACAAAGCCTACACAAAGAACCAAGGGACTTATGCTCATGGAAATATGAATCCTTAAAAATTCAGGCTGTTACTCTAAAGGCTACACGTCATGAATATGGCATTCCAAGACCAATTAGGTATGAATGGATACCAAAAAAGGAGTTTGTACGTTCTCCCCGTGTCTGCGTGGGTTTCCTCCAGGTGCTCCGGTTTCCTCCCACATTCCAAAGACATACAGGTTAGGAAGTTGTGGGCATGCTATGTTGGCGCCGGAAGCGTGGCGACATTTGCGGGCTGCCCCCAGCACATACTCAGTAAAACGCAAAGAGACACATTTCACTGTGTGTTTCGATGTACATGTGACTAATAGATAAATATCTTATCTTAAAAGATTCACAAGGATGTTACTGGAATTGGAAGGTTTGAGTTATAAGGAGAGGCTGTATAGGCTAGGACTTCTTTCTCTGGAGTGTAGGAGCTGAGGGGTGACTTTACAGAGGTATATAAAATCATGAGGGGCATGGATAGGGTAAACAGCCACAGACTTTTCCCCAGGGTAGGGGAGTCCAAAACTACAGGTCATACGTCTAAAGTGAGAGGCGAAAGATTTAAAGGGGACCTGAGGGGCATCATTTTCACACAGATGGTGGGGGGTATACGGAACGAGCTGCCAGAGGAAGTGGTAGAGGCGGGTACAATTAAAACATTTGGACAGGTACATGGATAGGAAAGGTTTAGAGGGATATGGGCCAAATGCAGGCAAATGGGACTAACTCAGTTAGGAAACTTGGTCGGCATGGATGAGTTGGGCCGAAGGGCCTGTTCCCCATGCTGAGTGGCTCTCTGACTCCATGACGCATAGTTGCACTATAAGCGACCTGAGGCACAAAATTCACCTGTAACTAGCCTCTACTATCTCAGCAGGCCTGGCAGCATCTGTAGAGAAAAGCAGGCAGTCAACATTTCAGGTCAGGACCCTTCTTCAGGACTCAAGAAGGGTCCTGACCCAAAATGTTGACCACCTGCATTTCTCCGCAGATGCTGCCTGGCCTGCTGAGTTCCTCCAGCATCATCGTGTTTCATCTAGATTCCAGCATCTGCAGTCCTTTGTTTCTCTAGTTTCCACTATCTGCATTTCCAGCAAAAGAATCCTCCTTAGATTGGAAGAAGCTGCTGTAATTTCTTTCATAACTTAACTTTCCACCGCCCTTTAAAGGAATGTATTGTTAGGATTTTGGTATTGGCGGCTGTACAGTCCACTGCCCTGGGCCCAGAAATACATGCTGCGCTGCATCAACTGATTGGCTGACCCAGAGGGGTCAATGGAAACTAGTTCAAGCCCATAAAGTGATGTAACAGCAAACTGTTTGTGCAATCTCATATTAATAAATGGCTAATGTTTCATGCTGGGTTATAAGTTGATTATCCATCTTCTGACTTATGAAGTGTTATTTGCTCTTTAAATGTCTATGGCCAAACTTCCCATCTTCCCTATAAGATAGCAAATTGCCTGAAGATCCATTATTTAATAATGGTATTAAATTCAGCTCTGTCTGAAGCTTGCTATCCACCAGGAGAAAGAATCTACTAAATAAATAACATCCTTTCATTTCCTGCCTGTTGGATATATCTCTGCTACATCTTGGGGTCCAAGCTAGCTTCTTTTTGCTGTGTTCCTTGAGTTTGTCTTTAAGTTACAACTAAAGTTACCTGTTTCTCTAGTTTGTTACCCTCAATCTGACCTGATTTACTTGCGTTTACTCCTGTAATCACATCCCAAGTTGCTTCCTAAAGTCGCTTGTCTGCCTTTTGACATCTGCCTGCCCTGAATCCAAGATAAGATAAGATATCTTTATTAGTCACATGTACATTGAAACACACAGTGAAATACACCATTTAGCGTAGTGTTCTGGGGGCAGCCCGCAAGTGTCGCCACGCTTCCGGCGCCAACATAGCACGCCCACAACTTCCTAACCCGTATGTCTTTGGAATGTGGGAGGAAACCAGAGCACCCGGAGGAAACCCACGCAGACACAGGGAGAATCGGATAGTGATACTCACTGCTTCCCATTCCCGATTACCACCTTCCCATTCCTGGTCTATCATCTGGATTTCCCTCAGTTTATTAGCTTGTAATTGGAACAAATGCTCCAGCGCAGAGGAACTAACCAAATCCAACATCTGTTCCTATTGCCTCCATTACTAGGGACAATGTTTTGGACTCATTCCTCATTAGCTGTGTCTGAGTGGGAAGTAATCTTGCCTCTGAGTCCAGGAAGATGTCACTAAGCTAGAAAGAGTGCAAAGAAGATTCACGAGGATGTTGCCAGGACTCGAGGGCCTGAGTTATAGGGAGAGGTTGGACAGGCTAGGACTTTATCCCTTGGAGACTAGGAGACTGAGGGGTGACCTTATAAAATAAGATAAGATAAGATAAGATATTTATTTATTAGTCACATGCACATCGAAACACACAGTGAAATACATGAAATAAATCATGAAGGGAATAGATAGGGTGAATGCACTCAGTCTTTCTTCCCAGGGAAAAGGAATCCAAACTAGAAGGCATAGGCTTAAGGTGAGAGGGGAAAGATTTAAAAGTGGCAACTTCTTCATGCAGAGGGTGGTGTGTAAAAGGAACGAGCTGCCAGAGGAAGTGGTAGAGGCAGGTACAATAACAACATTTAAAAGTTAGGTTCACTCAATGCCCTGACTGATGAAGGCCAGCGTGCTAAATGCCTTTTTCACCACCCTGTCTAACTGTGACGCCGCTTTCAACAAACAATGCACTTGTACTCCTAGGTCCCTCTGTTCAGTTACACTCCCTAGTGCCCTACCATTCATAGTATAAGTCCTACACTGGCTTGACTTTCCAAAATACATCACCCCACATTTGCCTCGGCCCACTTCCCTAAGTGATCAAGATCCCCCTGTGATCTACAAGAATCTTCACTATCAACAACACCTCCCAATTTTGTGTCATCCACAAACTTACTTATCAAGCCTTGTACATTCACATCCAAATCATTTCTATAAATAACGAATAACAAGGGTCGCAACACTGACCCCTGTGGCACATCGCTAGTCACTGGCCTCCATTCCAAGAAACAACCTTCAACCACCGCCCTCTGCTTTCTTGCTCTGAGCCAATTTTGAATCCACCTAACTAGCTTTCCCTGTATTCCATGGGATCTAACCCTCCAGACTGGCCTGGCATGAGGGACCTTGTCAAAGGCTTTGCTAAAGTCCAAATAGACAACATCCACTATCCTGCCCTCATCTATCCTTTTGGTTACCTCTTCAGAAAACTCTGAAAGATTTGTCAAACATGACTTCCCACGCACAAAGCCATGTCGACTATCCAACTGCTGATAGATCCTGTCCCTCAGAATTCCCTTCAATAACTTCCCACCGCTCATATCAGGCTGAGCAGCCTGTAGTTCCCTGACTTGTCCTTGCCACCCTTCTTAAACAATGGAATGACATTAGCCACCTTCCAGTCTTCAGGAACTTCACCAGTAGCTAACAATGAAGCAAATATCTCCGCAAGGGCCTCCGCAATTTCTTCTCCAGCTTCCCACAAAGTCCAAGGAAGCACTCAGTCAGGCCCTGGGGATTTATCCACTTTAACGTGCTGTAAGGCTGAAAATACCTCCTTCCTGGTATTATGAATGTTCTCCAAAACATCTCCACTTCTTTCCCTTGTCTCTTGAGCAGGAGCTGCAGAAGAAATTAATTTTTAACAAACAGGAAAGAAGAGGAAAGAAAGGATGGAAAAGAAGACTTCAGTCCAGGTTGCAAGGAAAAACTCTGCAATTGAAACCTAACAACAGGAGGTGGAGGAGGGAGGTTTTAATGTATCTGAAGCTGCCAGAACCTAAGGAAGAAATGCAAAGTAGACTGATGTGTTAATGGGAATGTTTTGACTCACCCTACACAGCTTTAAGTAAGTGAAATTGAAATTCTAATTAACAATCATAGAAAAGCAACCTGGTTAATTAATAATGAAACTAAATTTCACTGATTCAATTTTTCTTAATGTAGCATCTGGAATTAATTTTAAAGTTTAATCATACGTGAGTTATAACTGGAGCAGTATGGATTCAGTGAAACAAATGCAGGGTTAACAGTTTCACATGTATGCTTCTTTCCATTGATAGATTCTGAACAAAGATGCAGCCTAAAATATTCAGGGCACTCTAAAGGGTGCGCTTGATGGTCTTAGCAGCAAGATGGGACAATGGGAGATTGGGCGAAAAAGAAGTGCAGTGGCAGTCGCTGTCTTGGTGAAGCAGTCAACATAATCAAAGACCCCACCCACCCGGGTTATTCTCCTCTTCCATCGGGTAGAAGATACAGGAGCCTGAGGGCACGTACCACCAGACTTAAGGACAGCTCCTACCCCACTGTGATAAGACGATTGAACGGTTCCCTTATATGATGAGATGGACTCTGACCTCACGATCTACCTTGTTGTGACCTTGCACCTTATTGCACTGCACTTTCTCTGTAGCTGTGACACTTTACCCTGCACTGTTATTGTTTTTACCTGTACTACCTCAACGCACTCTGTACTAACTCAATGTAACTGCACTGTGTAATGAATTGACCTGTACGATCGGTATGCAAGACAAGTTTTTCACTGTACCTCAGTACAAGTGACAATAATAAACCAATACCTATACCAATACAGTCTGAGAGACGTGAGACTAGATTAGTTATCAGGAAAGTGGGGTGGGTGGAACAGAGGTGATGAAAGTTGTGGCTTCAGTCAGTGGGTGGAAGTCCTCTGCTGATTGAAAGATTAAGGCCTCAGCCAACCAGATGATCAGTGTTGGGAGGTTATCAGTGGGTGGCTAGAGAGCATTTGGTACCATGTCTGATTGTGTGACAAGAAGATGGATTGCATGGGGAATGAAATAACTTGATGTGCACCTAATTGTATCAAGACATGCAAATGTAACTCATGCTGGGAAATGCCTGGTTGAGTTTCCAATTGATTCAAGACAACCTGGAATTGAGTTTCCTTCCCTGGGATATTTTTAATCACATTGCACTGAACACTGTACAATCTAATTTCTGGGCTCAAATCTTTATCAACATTAGGTAAACATCCTGTTGTGCAATGACTTTTAATTGAAAGCCCTCACTTTCAGAATCAGTGAGTCATGGAACATTTATCACACAGAAGACCATTTGACCCATTGTGGCTCCCTTGGTCAGTAAAGAGCTCCCTAACCTAATCCCACCTTCCAGCACCAGGTCCACACGTATGAACCCATGGAATGTCATGTTACAGATGTACTTCAGTACGAGAGTTGGGATGTCACGTTACAGCTGTACAAGACATTGGTGAGACTGAATTGGAGTACTGTTTGCAGTTCTAGTCACCTAGCTATAGGAGGGATGTTATTAACTTGGAAAGGGTGCAGAAAAGATTCACAAGGATGTTACTGGAGTGTTTGAGTTAGAAGGAGAGACTGGGTAGACTGGGGTTGTTTTCCCTGAAGCATTAGAGGATGAAGGTAACTTTAAGAGGTTTATAAAATCATGAGGGCCATCGATAAAGTGAATGGTCACGGTCTTTTTCCCAAGGTAGGGGACTCTAAAACTAGACGGCATAGGTTTAAGGTGAGAGGGGAAAAAGTTAAAGGGTAAATTGGTAAATTGAATATAGCAGTAACGATTTCTTACTGCAAATTTATGGCGTTGATCGGTAAATTGGTAAATTGGTTTATTATTGTCACTTGTACTGAGGTACAGTGAAAAACTTGTCTTGCATACCATTCGTACAGGTCAATTCATTACACAGTGCATTGAGGTAGTACAAGGGAAAACAATAAAAGAATGCAGAATGTTACAGTTACAGAGAAAGTGCAGTGCAGGCAGACAATAAGGTGCAAGGTCATAAGGAGGTAGATTGTGAGGTCAAGAGTCCTTCTTATCGTACTAGGAAACCATTCAATAGTCTTATAACAACAGGATAGAAGCTGTCCTTGAGCCTGGTGGTACATGCTTTCAGGCTTTTGTATCTCCTGCCCAATGGGAGGGGAGGAGAAGAGACAATGTCCGGGGTGGGTGAGGTCTTTGATTATGTTGGCTGCTTTACCGAGGCAGTGAGAAGTGTAGACAGAGTCCATGGAGGGGAGGCTGGTGTCTGTGATGTGCTGAGCTGTGTCCACAACTCTCTGCCGTTTCTTGTGGTCATGGGCAGAGCAGTTGCCACACCAAGCCATGATGCATCCAGATAGGATGCCTTCTATGGTACATAAATAAAAATTGGTGAGGGTCGACATGGACATGCCATATTTCATTAGTCTCCTGAGGAAGTAGAGGCGCTGGTGAGTTTTCTTGGCCATGGCATCTACGTGGCTGGACCAAGGCAAGCTATTGGTGATGTTCACTCCTAGGAACTTGAACCTCTCAACCTTCTCAACCTCAGCACTGTTGACGTGAACAGGAGCATGTGCACTACCCCCTTTCCTGAAGTCAATGACCAAGCTCTTTTGTGTTGGTGACATTGAGGGAAAGGTTTTGTCATCAGGGGCAAGTTTTTACACAGAGGGTGGTGGGTATATGGAACGAGCTACTAAAAGAAGTGATAGAGGAGAGTACGGTTAACACATTTAAAGGACATTTGGACATGTACATGGATAGGAAAGGTTTAGAGGGATATGAGCCATAGACAAATGGGAATAGCTTAGATGGGTATCTTGGTTGGCATGGATGAGTTGGGTGGAAGGGCCTGTTTCCTTGCTGTATTACTCTATGACTCTACGGTCATGGCTCTTCAAGTACTGTTTGAATGTGATGAAGATCCCTTCCTCAGTGAGTTCCAAATCCCAACCCATCCTCTGGGTGAAATAAACTTCCCTCATCCCCCCATCCAATCTTCTTACCGATTGCTTTAAAACTAGCTTGTGCATGATCCAATCTCCAAATGATTGAAGATCGTGAATAAATGCCCATTTCCCTTGTTCCCTTGTGTGGGCTTGCTCACTAATGCAGGGCATTATAAGCCAATCAAGCTGACTGTCTGAAAGTTAGACATCCGTTAATCGCAGCCCCTGTCCCGAGAACACGGCGATTACTGTAGAAGAAAGTTTGGAATTTTTAAGGCACTTTTCACAGCCTTGGGTGGCCCAGAGTGCTTCAGGAGTGCTTTTGACTTACAAACACTGTTGTAATGTATAGAATGTGATGCACAACAAGATCCCACAAACACCAATGCAATAATAACCAGATAATTGCCTGGAAAATCATCGCTGACCTGGAAATGGGGCTCCCTCCATAAATTCATCCCTGTTCAGTTGCAATAAGCACAATATATGGCAGTGTAATCGACATCAATGGGATGAGATAGAGTACAATGTGCTGGTGGTATTAAATGGCTCGTACAGCTCCACCAATGGATGACGACTTCTCCATAGCTCTTGTTTAGCATCATCGTAACTTTTGGTTGCATCGTGGGCTGGGACGGCAATTCAAATGCGCAGGAACATAAAAAGCTGCAGAGAGTAGTGGACTCTGCCCAATACATCATGGGCACATCCCTCCCCACCATCGGTAGTATCTACAGGAGCCGCTGCCTCAAGAAAGCAACATCCATCATCAAAGATGCCCACCATCCAGGCCCTGCAATCTTCTCGCAGCTCCCATTGGGCAGGAGCTACCGAAGCCTGAAGTCCCACACCACTAGGTTCAAGAACAGCTACTTCCCTTCAACCATTGGGTTCTTGAACCAGCCTGCACAACCCTGATCACTACAGTTTAACAACATTATGACCACTTTGCACTAAAATGGACTGTTTTTTGTTCTAATTGTGTTCTTTCTTGTAAAAATTGTGTTTAATTTATATTCAATTTATGTTTTTCTTGTGAATGCTGCTTATCTGATGCTATGTGCCTGTGATGCTGCTGCAAGTAAGTTTTTCATTGCACCTGTGGACACATGTACTTGTGCATATGACAATAAACTCAACTTTGACTTTGACTTTAGAGATCGGGGAGAAATATTGGTCAGGATGTTGGGGATAACAGTCCTTCAAAGTGCAACCAATTGGACCTCACTGGGCACGGCTGTGATATCCATACTGCAAAAGGATAACAAGAAACATCTTCTTCCTTTCCTTCAAGACAGAGCCACGAGATCCTTCACATCCACCTGATGGAGCAGACAGGCCTGTCGTTCACCTGAAGGATGCTGTTCTGACAGTGCAGTGCTTACTAAGCCTAGAATTTGCCTTGGTCTTTGGCATGGGTCTTGAAACTGCAACCAGAGGTACGAGTTCCATCCACTGAGCCAAGGCTGGCCCCTTAATACAGAGCCATAGACAGATTCCCATAGAAATCTTGGCCATCGCCTTGTAACATTTCAAAGGAAGCATGACTGCCCAGAGAGTGAACAGACAGTGTATTATAAAGGTGACAGCATGTTTGCGTGTTTGTTTAGGGTAGCATTATTGTTGGCCAGGCCAGCATTTATTTTCCATTCCTAACTGTCCTTATTAAGGTGGGGGTGTGCCACCATCTTGAACCTCTGCTGTCCTTCTGGTGAAGATGATCCCACTGTGCTGTCACACCTGGAGTTAAAGGATTTAGATTCAGCGATGACAAAGGACTAGCGATATACTTCCAACTCAGAATGGTGCACGACTTAGAGGGGAATCTGCAGGCGGTGGTGCTCCCATCCACCTACTGCCTTTAACCTTCTTGATGGCAGAGGTCGTGGGTTTGGGAGCGGCCTGGCTGAGTAACTGCAGTGTATTTTGCAGATAACAGCCACAGGAAGAACAAATGATTAGGGTGCTGGACACTTCACTAACCAAGCAGACTGTTTTGTCCTGTATGGTGTTGAGTTACTTCAGTATTGTTGGAAATGCACTCATTCCTATAGTTAAGGCTAGCAGGATAACTTGCCCTCTCAGCTGGTTACACAGCACTCTATTTTTCAATTAAGATTACAGCTCCTCAACTCTATTTTAAGGCTTCCATTTATCCTATTCAACTTAAAACTGAGTCCAGAAACCATCAGGCTTCATGTCCAAATATAACCTCATGCCTATCAATCAGCGCTTGGCTTTCTAACTATTCAGCTCTTTCAGAAATAGAGCTACATTGGACCTTGTTGTAATTGATAAAAGCTCTTTCCATCAATTAACAGCCCTCGGGAAATCAGTTCGATTCTTAGCTCTCAATTACAATAGCAGTTTTTTGCTTCAAAGGAACTTGGAAGAGAAAGGTCAAACAACAGTTAAACTTTGAGTCGTAGAGCCTTACAGCATGGAAACAGGCCCTTCGGCCCAACTCGTCCATGCTGACTGTGTTGCCCAGCGAGCTAGTCCCATCTGCCTGCATTTGTCCCATAGCCCTCGAAACCTCTCCTATCCATGTGGCTTTTAGATGTTGCTAAGGTGCCTACTTCGACCATTATTTCTGGCAGCTCATTCCAAATATGTGCCACATTTGTAGAACCTCGTTTGGACCACACTAGAGTACCGGGCACAGCTGTGGTATCCATATCACAGAAGGATAGCAAACAATACCATCAGGTTCTTGAACTGACCTGAAAAACCCCAACACTACCTCAGACTGCATTTCTTTCTTCTCTCTCTCAACTTGTGCACTAATGTCATGTGCAATTTGTCATAAGCTATGTATAATTTATGTTAATTTAAGTTCATGTTATGTTTATCATGTTTGTATTGTGTTGCTGCTGCAAGAAAGCCGATTTTCATGGCACTTATACCCTGGGTATGTATGCCCATGACAATAAACTTGAACTTGAACTTGAACAAAATAAGGTGTTTCCTTATTTTTCTTCAAAAGTAAGGGGCTGCAGATCCCGAGATTCTGAAATAAAACAGAGAACAATAGTAATAGAAGGCCAGGCAGCATCTGTGGAGATAGAAACTGAGTTAACATTTCTGGTCATACAGTCATACAGCCTACCATGTCTCTCACTGGCCAACTATACTAATCCCATTTACCAACACTCAGTCCGTAGCCTTCTAGGTCATGACGTTTCAAGCACTCATCAAAATACTTCTTAAATGATATGAGAATTTCTGCCTCCACCACCCCCTCAGGCAGGTCATTACAGATTCCAACCCCCCTCTGGGTGAAAATATTCTTCCTCAAGTCCTCTCTAAATCTCCTACTGCTTATCCTAAATCTATGCTCTTGTGTTGTAGACACCCATCAGGCAAGAGATACAGAAGCTTGAGAACATGTACCACCAGGCTCAAGGACAACTTTTATACCTCTGTTATCAAGCTCCTGAATGACTCTCTTATTCAATAAAGATGAACTCTTGATCTCCCAATCTATCTTGTAACGGCCCTTGAATATATTTGTCTACCTGCACTGTACTTTCTCTGTAACGGCAACACACTATTCTGCATTCTGTTTTGTTTTCTCTTTGTACTGCCTCAATATACTTATGTATGGAATGATCTGTCTAGATGACATGCAAACAAAAGCTTTTCACTGTATCTTGGTACATGCAACAACTATAAATCAGTTACTAATTACCACAACTCAGAGAGTAGCTGACCCCTGTTTCTTCAATGAACCAGCGTGCTTTCCTTTCTTGCTCAGATGCTGCTCGATGCAATCAAACTGGAAACTGGGATGGTCAGATATCCCAGACTGTTTGAGGGAACTGGAGTTAGCTTGACCCCAAAAGGTTTCCTGGTGGACAGGAGGCCAGAGTCCAGGTTTATCCGTGACCCCCTCCGTTCTTATGAACTGCAACATGCAACATTCAATAACTCCTGCAGCCACGATAGGGGTGAGATAGTAAAGCACCTCTTCCAACTCACCAGGCGTTCTTCATCTGAAAGGGAGTGTTAGCACAGGCCACCAGAAGCATGGACAAAGATGTGGGTTTTAAGGAATTTCTTAACTGGATGCATGTTAAGATGCTCCTTCACAGGATGCTTTCAAAGTCCTGTTAAGACCCTGTTCTCTATCACACACAGGTTGAATTGGATTAAATGAGGAGGAGCACAAAAAATCCTCGAGCCCCCTAATATTACAGTGAGATGGCAATGCAGCAAGAGGATGATCTCAAAGTACTCAAAGTTGAGTTTATTGTCACATGCACAAGTGCATGTGTGCACAGGTGCAATGAAAAACTTGCTTGCAGCAGCATCACAGGCACAGAGCATCAGATAAGCAGCATTCACAAGAAAAACATAAATTAAACACAAATTATACACATTTTCACAAAAAAGAACAGAAGTAGAACAAAAAAAAAAGTCCATTTTAGTGCAAAGTGGTCATAGTGTTGCTAAACTGTAGTGATTAGGGTTGTGCAGGTTGGTTCAAGAACCAAATGGTTGAAGGGAAGTAGCTGTTCCTGAACCTGGTGGTGTGGGACTTCAAGCTTCTGTACCTCCTGCCCGATGGTAGCTGCAAGAAGATGGCATGGCCTGGATGGTGGGGATCTTTGATGATGGATGTTGCCTTCCTGAGGCAGCACCTTGTGTAGATACTACTGATGGTGGGGAGAGATGTGCCTATGATGTATTGGGCAAAGGTCACTACTCTCTGCGGCTTCTTACATTCCTGTGCATTCGAATTGCCGTCCCAGACCATGATGCAACCAGTCAGGATACTTTCAACAGTACATCTGTAGAAGTTTGTTAGAGTGTTCTGTGACAAGCCAAACCTCCTTCTAAGGAAGTAAAGACACTGGTGTGTTTTCCGTATGATTATCACTGAGTAATCAGTCTTCTGGTGAACATAATCCCCTGGGAATAAAACCGACCCTGACTTGAGACCAAAGGCTAGTTCTGATATCCCATCCACACCAAACTACATTGATACTCAGGATCAAACCATAACCTTCCCCACAGGCTTTGGATTTTGCATAAGCAAATGGACAAAAGGTTAACTCCCGAAATAAACACAGTTCTAATCTGAGCTAGATCTTGAAAGCAACCCATTCCGCCTCCTTCCATCCTGTCCCATCAGCTGGGACCATCACCGGGCATTCGACAGCAGATTCCTCTGACTAACCCTGGACTCTGTTAAACAGCCAGCTGTTCGACATTTATATATATATTCGCAGAGCACAATGTCAAGGTGAAATGTCAGCTTAGGGTTAGGTTAACTCAGACAGCAAGTAATTAGGAAAGCTCGTAGAATGTTATAGCTAATCATGCAGATGATTGAATTCAAAAGTAGGAGGGTTACATAGTTACTTAGGGCATTGGCGAGACCACATCTGGAGTACTGTGTAAAGTCCTGGTCTCCTAATGTGTTGGAAGCAGTTCAGAGAAGGTTTATTGGGCTGATACTTGGAATGGGCAGTTGGCAATGAAAGGCCAGGTAGGTGAGACCAATGGATGTTATTATTATCTGGGGACTAAAGGATGTGAGGTTGGACAGTGAATTGGAGTTGCCTGTATGGTTAGCCAAGTTCTCACAAAATGGCCAAATCCTGTTCCTACTTATGATTTTTACATATCCCATCCCCAAGTCCACCTCATTCCTTCATCCATCTCAGACTACCTGTACAGAGAAGGATGGAGAACAAACTCCGATAGAGCAGGCCATGGCATCAAAATCAAATGCTATCCCGTGAGCTTCAGGACGGGTAATAGAGAAGGTCGCACATAGCCTCTCTAATTCTACCTCATGCTTGAGGCTTTCTTCAAATCTTGTTAGACAACGTTAAGGTTTCTGCAGTGGTTAATTCAGCAGCATTGCTGCTGTCATCAAGTCAGTCCTGGAATTGCTGTAATACTGGAGAAACAAAGGACTGCAGATTCTGGAATCTAGATGAAAAACACGACGATGCTGGAGGAACTCAGCAGGCCAGGCAGCATCCGTGTTTGAAAAACAGACGGTCAACGTTTCGGGTCAGGACCCTTCTTCAGTCCTGACCTGAAACGTTGACCGCTTGCTTTTCTCCATGGATGCTGCCTGGCCTGCTGAGTTCCTCCAGCATCGTCGTGTTTTTCATATCTGGAATTGCTGTGATAGATAAGGCACCTTTGATGCTGCAACAACCCTCCTTCTGGGCGTGACGATCTTAATGCTTTGGTCAGTTGAAGTCTTGTCCAGTCCTTAATGTTCATTGACCAGAGCCTACTAGTCAGTTCTTCCCCCCTTTCCTCTGGTATCAATGTGGTGTCCAGACTTCTTATCACATTGTGTCTGTTAAGTGGAAAGCTGAAAGTCATTCAAAAAGCTTATTAATCTTCAATGCCCCATCCCTGTTCTCAATATTTTATTAGCCATCCATGCCTCAATGTTCCAGGTATGACCCATATACAGTAGATGCAACTTTACCTTCAGACTGATGCCTGGGATGAGAGTGTATTCAGTCAGCAAAGATTGAACAGACTGGGTTGAAATAATGAGAGGATCTCACCAAAGCATGCAAAATTCTTAGTGAGTTTGACAGATTAGACGCAGGGGTCACAGTCTCAAAATAATGGGTCGGCCATTCAGAATAGAGATGAGAAGAAACTTCTTCATCTACAGTAGTGACTCTTTGGAATTTTCTACCCAAGAGGGTTGTCGGGGATCATTCGCTGATTATATTCATAGAGCATAGAACATAGAAGAATGCAGAACAGGAACAGGCCCTTCAGCCCACGACGTCCGTGCCGACCATGATGCCAAATTAAACTAATCCCATCTGCCTGTACATGATCCATATCCCTCCATCCCCTGCACGTTCATGTATCTGTCTAAATGCTTCTTAAACATTGCTGGAGTATCTGCTTTCACCACCTCCCCTGGCAGAATGTTCCATACTTGTTCCTCACATCTCCTTTAAAGTTCCCCCCTCTCACCTTAAAGCTACACCCTCTAGCGTTTGATATTTCTACCCTGGGAGAAAGACTCTGACCATCTACTCGACATGAAAGAGACTGATAGAATTTTGGATATTAAAGAAACCAGAGAAGATAGAGTTGGAACATGAAAGAGTGGAAGAAAAAAGATCAGCTATAATCTTACTGAAAGACAGAACAGTCACAAGGAACCTTATGGCCTATTCCTGCTTATAATTCATAGGTTCATGTTTTGTATTGCTGCTATTTGTCCAAACTTTCATTAACTTTGTTAGTCGAGCAGAGGCAATGGCTGCTGTGGTCTTGCTTTTCAGATGGTAAATACACTGCACTGCTGGTTCCCAGATGTTTAAAACCTGACATTTTTCTAATTTTTCTTTGCTGCTCTGTGAATCCAGGACCTTGTTGATAATCTGGAGGTTGCCATTCTCAGCGCTTGTTCCCATTTCGTGGCCATTGGCGGTTTTATTCAACAGCTTCGTAGGTTCTACAAGTTATATAGAACATAGAACAGTACAGCACAGGAACAGGCCCTTCGGCCCACAAGATGGTACCGAACTAATTAACCCAATGACACCTAATTACATTAATCCCTTCTGCCTGCACATGGTCCATATCCCTCCCATATTTATGTACCTGTCTAAGAGCCTCTTAAATGCCTCTATCGTATCTGCCTCCACCACCACCCCTGGCAGCACATTCCAGGCACCCATCACTCTCTGTGTAAAGTACTTGCCCCGCACATCTCCTTTGAACCTAGCCCCTCTCAGATTAAATGCATGCCCTCTAGTATTAGACATTTCGACCCTGGGGAGAAAGATACCGGCTGTCTGTTCTACCTATGCCCCTCATAATTTTATAAACTTCTAACAGATCTCCCCTCAGCCTCCGCTGCTCCAGAGAAAACAACCCAAGTTTGTCCAACCTCTCGTTATAGCACCTGCCCTCTAATCCAGGCAGCGTCCTGGTGAACCTCTTCTGCACCCTCTCCATAGCCTCCACATCCTTCCTGTAATGGGGCAACCAGAAATTAAGTGCTTCAGATGTTCTCTCAATCAGATCTAGGACCAATATTACCGGTGAGCCGCAGGTTTGTCATCATCCACCCTCCCGCTGCGTCAGTTCTTGTGAACTTCCCTAATTCCTGTGCTCCTGAATCAAAAGGTTATGGGCTCCAATCACAATCCCAGCAGTGAGCTCATAATATAACTTGACCCTTCCAGTACAGTCCAATGGGAGTGCTGCAATACTGGAGGTGCCACCTTTCATAAGAGATGTTAATCTGAGATGGCATTTCAAAGCGTTCTTCCTGGTATCCTGTCCCATAATTATCCTCAACTAACACCACTGAAAACACATTATCTAGTCACGATATTATGGCTGTTTTTGGGAGCTTGCTGTACTCAATTTGGCTGTTCAATACCCCACATTCCAACAGTGAGTACATTTGAAAAATGCTCCATTGGCTGTAAAGCACAATGGTACATCATGTGGCCCTGGTAGGTGCTATAGAAATGAAACTCTTTGGATTAACCTGAGCAATTTACCACTAGGGAATAACTAAGTAATAAATCAGTGGTTAGGGGATAGCATGCTATGTTAGTGACCAATGATAAACACTTGGTACTTTGTAACCATGGCTAACTATCAGTTTCAAATATTATATTCATCAGTATTTTCTTATGCCACGAAAGGTCATTTAACCCATTGAGTCTTTGCCAACCTACTTTTCCCTGTAACCTATTCTCCCCACATTCCCATCAACTTACCAAACACCCTTACAAATTTCTACAGATGTACAGTGGAGAGCATTCTGACTGGTTGCATCACCCCCTGGTTTGGAGGCTCCAATGCACAGGACTGAAAGAGGCTGCAAAGGTTTGTAGACTCAGCCAGCTCCATCACGGGCACAGCCCTCCCCACCATCGAGGACAACTTCAAGAGGCGGTGCCTCAAGAAGGCGGCATCCATCACTAAGGACCCTCACAATCCAGGACATGCCCTCTTCTCGTTACTACCATCGGGGATGAGGTACAGGAACCTGAAGACCCACACTTAACAGTTCAGAAACAGTTTCTTCCTCTCCACCATCAGATTTCTGAATGGTCCGTGAACCCATGAACACTACCTCGTTATTCCTTGTATTTGCACAATTTATTTATTTTTGTAATTTATAGTAATTTTATTGCACTGTACTGCTGCCAAAAAACAACAAATTTCATGTCATATGTCAACGATAGTAAATCTTATTCTGATTTTGATTCCCATGAGATTCTACAACTCATCTACACATTAGAAGCAATTTATACTGACCGATTAGTCTACCAAGCTGCGTGTCTTTGGGATGTGAGAGGAAACCGGAGCACCCGGGGGAATTCCACACAGTTAAATTGGGAAAAAATTGCACAGTTGTATTGGACGGGAAGCAATATTTGATTGGGACACAGAGGAGGGGAGAGGAGGGAATTGGTGAGGTTGGATACAGAAGAGACAAAGCAGAAGAAGGAGAACTTTACCTTTGAGGCTTTAGGGGAAAAGGATTGAGCAGAGTCAGAGTTGACAGCTGGCTTGTGATAAAATCCAGGTGGAAAACTTTGGATGAACTGTATCTGGTCAGGTGGAAGATAGGTGGATTGTCCAGAGCATTGAATTAGTTGACGCTGGAGCCTATTAAGATCTGAAGAAGGGGCTGGGAAGCAGGAGGGGCGGAGGGCAATATCTCAGAGGTGGATGTAAATCACCTTTGTCAGATTATGAGGTCTTTATTTGGGACTGGTTTGGGTACAAGTTAATCCAAATGCTCTTGAAAGTCAAACTGCGCAATCCATCACTACAGAAGAGTTGCTGGCCTTGTGAATAACATGATTTCCCTTCCCTCATCCAACAAAAATTAACATTTCATTTACCAATGTTTTCAAGGTCAGTAACTGGAATCTCATTAACCACATTCTTTCAAAATTCAAAAGATCTTATGTACGTGTCTCCGGGAAAAAAAGACATGTATGAATCTCTATTTTTTTCTCTCAAAAATGGCTTAAATTAATCCCTGAGGAGATTAAGGAAATGACATAGTAAAGTGCTGCTAATCTGTTCTATCTTGAGGTTTTGGCCCTTTTGTTGACATCTGTGGGCCTGAATTGAGGCTTATTTCTTCCTCTGTGTTTGCATCTATATTCTTATGTAATACTGCTCCACAGCACTGTACAAATGCAAGACAACACCTAGAAGCCAGTGGCTAGAACAACGAGCATTTAACACACAAAGAGGTCAGATGACACACTGCTCGAGCACTTTGAAGCAAAGGTTGAAACCAAGGAGATATTAAAGCAGATATTAAACCTCAGTCAAAGAAGCTACTTAAAGGAAGAGAAGCTTCAAAGTTCAAGAGAGGTGCCCAAAGCTGATTTAGCTCCTAGCTTCCTCCTAAGGAAATGATTTTGTCCGTTAAATCCCCACAAACCAAACCAGCAAATAACTGCATTACTTCAAATGCAATGAATTTCAATGCCACAGTACCATAACCCATAAATCTATCGATAATTTTCCTATATTACACGTATCTTTACTTCCTCTCACATTCCAATGTTTACAATCAGCACAATATTTTTAAAAGTGTCATCACTGTTGCAATGTAGAAACATACAGATCTAAAAAGCAGCAATGAAATCATCTCCACCTTGATTGCGTTTAGTGATTTGATTGAGAGGTAAATGTTGTCCAGGATAGCGGAGAGAGCTCCCCCGCTCTTCGTTGAAATATATTCATAGGTTCATAGAGTTATTCAGCATGGAAACAGGCCCTTCGGCCCAACTCATCCATGCCGACCAAGTTTCCTACCTTAGCTGGTCTCATTTGACTGCGTTTGGCCAGTGTCCCTCTAAACCTTTCCAATCTATGTCATTGTCCAAATGTCTTTTAAATGTTGTACCTGCCTCTACCTCTGGCTGCTCATTCCATATACCTACTACCCTCTGTGTGAAAAACGTGCCCCTCAGGTCCCCTTTAAATCTTTCCCCTCTCACCTTAAACCTGTGCCCTTTAGTTTTAGACTCTCCTACATTGGGGAAAATGACTGTGACCACCCACCTTACCTACGCCCCTCATGATTTTATAAACCTCTGTAAGGTCACCCCTCAGCCTCCTTCGCTCCAAGGAAAACAGTCCCGGCCTGTCCAGTCTCTCCATGTAACACAAGCCCTCCAGCCCCGGCAACATCTTGTGGATCATTTCTGCTCCCTCTCTGACTTAATCACATCCTTCCTATAGCAATGATGACCAGAACTAAATAGAATCATTTAGGCCCACTTTAAAGGCCTTTAGAGGCGTCTGAAAGGTGGCCCCTTTGACAGTGCAGCACTCCCCCAGTACTGCACTGGGAGTGTTGGCCTGGACTCTAGTCCCTGGATAGAAAAAGAGGAAAGGAAAAATTTGCATTCTTATAGTGCCTTTCCCGTCCCTTTCAAGATATGCCAAAGTGATATTTGGCATATACGTGCCAAAATATATGCCAAAAGCAATCTATAACCAATGAAGTACTTTTGATGTGCAGTCATTGTGATATAGGAAATCTCACCGCCAAATTTGGCGCAGCAAGATCCCACAGAAGGCCAAGTAATTTTTTTTTAGGGATGTTAATTGGGAGTAAATGACAAAGGCACTATACAGAGCACACCCACTGTCCTTTGATACAGTTCCACTGGATTTTTCACATTCACTTAAGAGGCCTCCTTCACCTAACCATCCAACCACCCTGCTCCTTCCCCACATCCCTGCTAATTTCCCCTTCATAGAATTCTTACAACACAGCAGGAGGTCATTCGGCCCATTGAGTCCATTCTGGCTGCTTATGGATCAATCCTGCCAGTGCCATTTCCTGCTCTTTCTTCCAACCCTGCAAATGACTTTCCCTCGAGTCCCTCTCCAATTCCCTGATTGATTCTGTTTCCCAGGTTATCACCACTCTCCGTGGAAGAGACTTCCCTCACTTCTCCTTGAACCTTCAAAATAAATCAACAGACAAGAAGCTGGAGGAACTCAGCTGGTCAGATGGTGTCTAGGGAAGGAAATGGACAGTTGATGTTTCAGGTCTGGATCGAAAGAGTAGAGGGGAGATAGTATAAAAAGGTAAGGGGGAGGGGTGGAGCAAGAGCTGGCAAGCGATACGTGGATCCAAGTGAGGAGGGGTGATAGGCAGATGAGGGAGGGAAGAGTAAAATAGCAACGCAGGCTAGGAGGTGATATGTGGAGGCAACAAAGGGTTGAATCAGTAGATGTTGAGCCACAGGGACTATGGTCCAAAAGGCCCTTATCTGTGTACAATATTATCATTGAATCTTCTGGAGATCTGTGAAGGGAAGTTATAATTGGTGACGGAGAGTAACACATATTCTAGTTTATTTTTGAGTGTTCCAGCAAAGAACTGTGCAGAGATGATCAAAGGGAGTCGAGCCCACAGTAACACCTGGTCATCATTTCCAATCAACGTCCTGAAGTCAAAGTTGGAAAAGTCAGATTTGAATTTCCATCTCAAAGCCTAAGCAGGAACACATATCCTCCAGAACCCCATGCAGACCCAAATAAACTTCTTCATTAAAGAGTTAGAAGTCCAAATGATCAACTGTTCAGTTTCTTGTACACCAAGAGCAGACAGAAAGAACTATCTCAGTTGTCAGCGGACTAGTAACTGAAGGGCCAACTCTTTAGTCAAAAGGGGTATGATACTACATACTTGAGATTACAAGGCATAGAAATAGGCTGTTCAGCCCAGTCACTAAACTTGTTCCTATCTGTGCTCAACTAAATCTATCACTGTGACCCTCTCTTCCCTTCTCCCTTGCATGCTTTTACAACCTCCCTTTAAACCCATCTAGACTTTTTACTTCAACCACTCTCCAAGGGAGTGAGTTCCACAGCCTCATCATTCTTTGGGTGAAGAAGTTTCTTTCAAATTCTCCACTGGATTCCTTGGAGACTTTCTTATATGGATGACCTTTGGTTTGGCTCTTCCCCACATGTAGAAACATTCTCTCTACTTTCACTGTAATCCTTCATAATTCTAGAAGAGCTCTGTCAGCTCACTCCTCAAGCCTTCTTTTCTCAAGAGTAAAGAAACCAAAACTATTCATTCTTTCTTGATATGTAGATCCTCAAATTTCTGGTCCCATCCTTGTAAACCTGCTCTGCACAGTCCCCAGTACCTCTATATCTTTCCTACAGTACGGTGACCAGAACTATAATTAATACTGGGCGGCACAGTAACGTAGCGGTTAGCGCAACATTATTACAGCGCCAGCGATCAGGTTTCTATTCCCGTCGCTGTCTGTAAGGAGTTTGTACGTTCTCCCCTTGTCTGCGTGGGTTTCCTCCGGGTGCTCTGGTTTCCTCCCACATTCTCAAAGAGATGTACGGGTAGGTTAACTTGGGGGTTTAAAATGGGCGGCGCGGACTCGTTGGGCCAGAAGGGCCTGTTACCACGCTATAATAAAAAAAAATTAATACTCTGAGTGTAATCTAATCAACATTCCATACTTTCTTTTCAATTCCCAGTGGAAGTAAATCCCAATGTTTGCTTTGCTTTCTTTATGGGTTTACCAACCTTTGGCACAACTGTTAGTGGTTGGCGCATCTACACTCCAAGATCTCATTGTTCCTATTCCAGGTGCTCTGGTTTCCTCCCAGCTGCCAAAGAGTTTTGGTTGGTACATTATTTAGTCACTGTAAATAGCTCCTAATGTAGGTGGGTAACAGAAGAACTTGTGGGGGGGCGGGGAAGGCAGGATATTGATGAGGATACAAGAGGGAAAGTGGATTTAGTGTCGGTGTGGTTGGACAAAGGGCCTGTTTATGTTTTCTATGTGACTCTATAACTCTGCAATAAAGTCTTGTACCTTTTAGGTAATATGACTTCCCTGTTCTTCCAGCTAAATTTACGACTTCACACTGCCAATTGAGTCAAATCTGCCAATGATTTGCCATTTTTCTATGTTCTATGTTCCTTATAACCTCGACAGCTCTCTCAATATTAACTATTTCCCACCAAACTGGTATCAGCACTGGGGAAAGTTCAAAGGAGGTGCGCGAGACAGGTTTTTCACACAGAGTGATGGGTGCCCGGAATGCACTGCCAGGGGTGGTGGTGGAGGCAGATATGATACATTTAAGAAGCTCTTAGATAGACACATGAATGTGCAGAGAGTGGAGGGATGTGGACCTAATAGGGCCTGTTCCTGTGCTGTGCTGTTCTATGTTCTATCCACAAATTTAGAAATTCTGTTTCTGATTCCAAAGTCTGAATGGTTAATGTGACCTGTGAGTAGTCGTTGGTGGAGTAACATCACCCAATTCCACTGTGAACAGCCACCCTTTATTCATGCTCTCTGCTTTGTGTCCTGAAGCCAGATAACGATCAATTCTGCTGCTTGTCCCTGACTCTGAATTCACCGATCTTATACATTAGTCTATCACGGGGTAACCTACTGAAGGCCTTTTGAAAATCTAGAAAAATTACAGTTGCTGCATTATCATTGCCTGTTCTCCAGTTCCTCTGCAAAATTAGACGAGGTTAGTCAAGGAAGACGTTCCCTTTTGAAATCCATGCTGACTATTCATTGGTATACTTTTCACTTCCAATCTCTCCTTTAGAAGAGATTCCATTAAATTTCCTACCACCAATGTTAAACTGAATGTCTGTAACTTTTGGGACATCTTCTATCCCACTTTTTACCCACAGTTATTATGTTAATTATCTGCACAACATCTATCTTTTATCTAGATTTGTCTTTAAATGTGTGGATGCAACCTAGCCAGACCAGCAATCTGATTTTGATTTACTTAAGCACTGTAGCATAGTGGTTAGTGTAACACTATTACAGCGTCAGCGACCCGGGTTCAATTCCCGCTGCTGTCTGTAAGGAGTCTGTACATTCTATGTATGTCTGCGTGGGTTTCCTCCGGGTGCTCCAGTTTCCTCCCGCATTCCAAAGACATACGGGTCAGGAGCTGTGGGCATGCTATGTAGGCGCCGGAAGTGTGGCGACACTTGCGCGCTGCCCCCAGCACATTCTCAGTAACACAAAAAGATGCATTTCACTGTGTGTTTTGATGTACAAGTGACTAATAAATATCTTATCTTTTATTGCCTTAAATGTACTCAACTAATGACTAATTTCAATATCCAATGGTATGGAAGAAGGGCAAAATATTCTGCTTCAAAGTGAAATATTGATGCAATACTTCTGTCATCTCTCTGTTTCTATAGTTCTGCCCATCCCTTAATGGCCTATTCCCAAGTCAGCCTTCCTTTTGTTTATTGCTGTGTCTGCAAGATTGTCTACAGCTTTGTTTCTTTGATGATTGAATTACATAGTTCACCTTTGTCTTCCTGATAGTTTTTTTGACTACTCTCCTAAATGCTTTGACTTCTCTGTTGTTCTTATCTATGCCCCTTTTCATACTTCTTTATTCTTCCACCAAGTCTCATGGGTGTTTAGTGTTTTTTTTTCCTTTTAGCACAATATATTTCTCCTGCATTCTGCTAAAGACTGTTTAATATATTTACTTTTCTACAGGCATTGCCAATATCATTACCCATTTAACTTCCCAGCTATTCAAACCCTCAAAATCAGGTTTTCTTTCATCTGTTAACTTCTGTCTCCTTCTGTAAGATCATTTTAAAGCTTATAATATTATGATCACTATTGTCCAGTTGTTCCCCTATGCTTACCTTTACTCGAAATATTCTGCACAGAATCTGCATCTGGTCAATATTCTGCACAATCTTTGATGTTAGATTAAGTAAATTAAAACTGATCATTTGGTTGCAATGCTATTTAATATGCATGGTGCCAATGTCTGTGCTAGTCGTGGGATCTCACAGACTGTATCAGGAACTTGCATTTGTGTTGAATTATAAGCAAAGTGAGATGTTCCAAGTAGACACGGAAGGAGAGATTTAGAAAGATAACCATAAGCTCGATTAAAGTGAAAGGTTTTCGAGGAGGAGGAGGGGGTGGGGGAGAAAGAGACCCAGAGTGTGGATCTAGGGAGCCTAAAGCAGGGTCAGTAGTGGTGTGGTAGAAGGATCTGCAGGGAACACAGAGTTCCCAAAGCATTCTAGGGCCAGTGAAATCACAGATATAGGGAGAAGAGGATGAGTAAGTTTCCCTCAGATGTCAGCAGGAAGTAAATGGCAGCTGTGCAGTTTTCAGACAAACCAATCTCTGCAGGCAAAGTCCCTCAAGCGTAATTTAGGTCTGCCTAACTTGCTGTCGAGCTTCTCCAATTATTAGAGCTATTTACAACCGTGAGCTTAGCAAGCATTTGGAAAGGCAGCATGGAGACTTGGAAAGCACTACTGACAATATGATGGTAACTGTGACAAGGATTCAGATTGGTGGCAGGACAAGGTCAGTCCCTCTTCCCCACTTTCTACCCACATAACGATCCAATGAGAAGTCAAAGATTACACCCCTTCCTTCTTATTTGCTGTTCTAACTATAACCATTGTGCTGTATCTGATGACGGAAGTATAGTAGAATCATAGAAGATTTATGACACAGAGGGAGCCATTTAGTGCATCATTTCCATATTTAATATTTTTATGCTTTCATATCCCCTTAAGACATAGAAGGGGGCCATTTGGCCCACTGAGTCCATGCTGGCTCACAGAGCAATTCCAACCGTGCACTATTTTTTCCTACCTTCTCATCAACTCCCTCCCAGATTCCATGACTTATCTACACACTAAGTGTAATTTACTCTGGCAATTAATCTACCAACCCGCATGTCTTGGGAGGTGGGAGGAAATCGGAGCAACCGGAGGAAATCCACGCAGTCACAGGGAGATCGTGCAAACTCCACACAGACAGCGCCCAAGGTCAGGATTGAACCCGGGTCTCTGGAGCTCTGAGGCAGTGGCTCTACCCGCTGTGCCACTGTGGTTGTCATAGAGCTGCTGTCTCATGGCTGTGCCTTTGACAAAGAGCTCCCCAGTCTAATCCCACCTTCCAGCACTGGGTCGATAGCCCTACATGTCATGGCTCCAAGTACAGTTTAAATGCAGTGAGGGTTTCTGCCTCCACCTCCCTCTCAGGCAGTGAGTTCTAGACCGCCACCACACTCTGGGTGAAAACATTTTCCCTCTCCTCCCCTCCAATTCTTCCACCAATTAATTTAAATAAATCCCTCCAGAAATTTGACCCCTCTCCTATTTTCTCCCTGTAGGCCCCTCATAATTTTGTACACCTCAGTTAATTCTGCCACCCCCACCCCCCCACTACAGGAAGGATGTGAAATATTTGGAATTGGAATTGGAGTTGGAATTGGTTTATTATTGTCACATGTACTGAGGTACAGCGAAAAACTTGTCTTGCATACCGTTCATGCAGGTCGATTCATTACACAGTGCATCGAGGTAGTACAAGGTAAAACAATAACAGAATGCAGAATAAAGTGTCACAGCTACAGAGAAAGTGCAGTGCAGGTAGACAATAAGGTGCAAGGTCAAAACGAGGTAGATTGTGAGGTCAAGAGTCCACCTTATCATACTATGGAACTATTCAATAGTCTTATAACAGCGGGATAGAAGCTGTCCTTGAGCCTGGTAGTACGTGCTTTCAGGAACAGCGAACAGGTCCAAGGGGCTGAGTGGCCTCCTTGTGTTCTTAAAGTAAGGCTGTCCTATCCCTCTAAACCTTTTCTATCCATGAACCTGTCCAAGTACTTATTAAATGCTGTTCATGTACCAGCCTCAACCACTTCCTCTGGCTGCTCATTCCATATATGGACCACCCTCTGGGTGAAAATGTTGCCCCTCAGATTCTTATTAAATCTTTTCTGTACTCTTTCCAGCTTAATGGCATCTTTCCTATAGCAGAGTGACCAAAACTGAACACAAATGCGGCCTCACCAACACCTTGTACAACTGCAACATAACATCCCAGCTCCTATACTCTATATCCTGACTGATGAAGGCCAGCGTGCCAAATAATTCAACATTAATTGAAACTGTAGTTTAATCTGCTTGATGCTTGTCCCAGTGACCCAGCTACAAAGGGATGACATCATTTCACACGTGAAGGTTATGCCATGTTTATCATAGAACCACTTTAGGCCATGTAGGTACATATTGTTTCTTGTTGAAATGGTCTTCAGATAATCTTGTGTCAGAACAGATCTGATAGTGATCAGCAAGATCTGAAGCATGAATTGTGCCTTACTTTAAAAAATCATTTCAGGGTTTGAATTGATTCTCCTGCTTCAGTTTATACTTTTACAATGAGCAGTAGACAGATTTGCTTTTGGTATTGTGTATTAGTGTTAAAAGAGTCTGCTTAATGGAGTATGTATGAATTAGCCAATTAAATTTGGATTGCGTGTCGGTGCTAAGCTACAGCAGCTTTAATGTGGTGAATCCAGCTGAACAGTTAAAGAAGCAATCTAACATTGTATCATGGAATTGTTTCCAGCACCAAAGGTGGTCACTGGCCACGATCACATTTGCTCCTTGTAGAGAACCTCTCTTGCAAATTACTTTCCTTCAAGTGTCCATCAAATTCCCTTTCGAAGACCCTCATTAACTCTGTTTCCATCTCCCCTACAGGAGTAAGTTCCAGGTCATAATCAAGTTCTTTGTAATTTGTTTTCTTCACGTACTCTATATACCTTTTGCCCATCGCTTTAAATCTGTGCCTCTGACAAGGGGACGTAGAAGAGAGGCTGATCATTTAGAACAGAGGTACATAGAAATTTCTCCTCACAGAGGGTGGTGAATCATAGAGTCATCGAGCAATACAGCACAGATACAGGCCAATCAATTCACGTCGACCACGGTGCCCACGCAGCTAGTCCCATATCCCTCCAAGCCCCGCCCCTCCATGTACCTATCCAAGTGTTTCCTAAATGATGTTATTGTACCTGCCTCAACTACTTCCTCTGGCAGCTCGTTCCATATACTCACCACCCTCTGCGTGAAAAAGTTGCCCCTCAGGTTTCTTTTAAATCTTTCCTCTCTCACCCTAAACCTATGCCCTCTAGTTTTGGACACCCCGACCCTAGGAAAAAGACTATTAAGATATCTATGACTGTTATGACTGGACTTATCTATGCCTCTCATAATTTTAAACATTTCCATAAGGTCGACCCTCATTCTCCTAAATTCCAAGGAATAAAGACCTCGCCTGGCCAACCTCTCCCTATAACTTGGGCCCTCCAGTCCTGGCAACATCCTCGTAAATCTTTTCTGCACTCTTTCCAGTTTAACCACGTCTTTTCTATAACAAGGTGACCAAAACTGTGCACAGTACTCCAAGTGCGGTCTCACCAACGACTTGTACCACTGCAACATCCCTGGAATCCCTAGAATTCTCTACCCTAGAGGGTTGTGGAGATTATGTCATTAGAGGTATTTAAGGTGGAGGTAGACTGTAGAATTGAGTGCAATGTGGAACGTGGAATATAGAACACAGGACTGGTACGGTTCTATGTTCATAGAACTGGCACAATAGGGAACTGGCATAGAAGAGGTGTTGAGGCCTGGGGCAGATCAACTATCATCATATTGAATAGTGGGGCAGGTTTGAGGGGAAAAGCGGCCTACTCCTGCTCTGATTCTTTGTTCTTCTCTCCCCACTCCTTGAATCACCTGTTAATAGCCTTCCTCTATGACCTATAGCCTTCCTCTATCTACTTTACCTAAACCAATCTCGTCCGCTTGTATCAAATGTCGTCCCAACCTTCCATGCTCCAAGGAGGCAGATGGAATTTCATCCTGAAAAGTGTGACGTGAAACATTCTGGGAGTACTACTAAGGCCAGGACATACACCACGGATGGTAGGGTCCCAGGGAGGACTGAGGAGCAGAGGGACCTTGGTGTGCAAGTCCAAAGATCCTTGAGGGTGGCAGTGCAGGTAGATAATGAGCTTACGAAGGCGTGTGGGATACTGGCCTTCATTAGTCAGGGCATTGAACACAAGAGCAGGGAGGTTATGCTCCAACTTTATAAAACCTTGGTCAGACCTCAGCTGAAGTACACCATGGGAAGGATATAATATTACTGGAGGAGGTGCAGAGGATATTCACCAGAAATGTTGCCTGGGATGGAGCAGTTCAGTCAAGAGGAGAGACTGGAGAGGCTGGGCCTGCTTTTCCTGGTGCGGAGGAGGTGAAGAGGGCTCACGATTGAGGCAGATGAGGGGTATGGATCAGGGAGGCTGCTTTTCTCATCAGAGATGAATAAACCAAGAGGACATAGATTTAAGGTAAAGGGTAAGAGATTTAGAGGAGAACTGAGGGAGACCTTTATCACCCAGAGAGTGGTGAGTACCTGGAATGCACTGTCGGAGAGATTGGTGGAAACAGTCCCTAACAGCACACATAGAACAGTACAAGACAGGAACAGGCCCTTTGGCCCACGATGTTGTGCCGAACTGATTCAATTAGTAATTAAAAGCCTACTAAACTAGTCCCTTCTGCCTACACAATGTCCATACCCCTCCATTCTCTGCACATTCATGTGCTGATCTAAGAACCTCTTAAACGCCTCTATCATATCTGCCTCCACCCCCACCCCTGGCAGCACATTCCAGGCACCCACCGCTCTCTGTGTAAAAAAACTTGCCCCGCACATCTCCTTTGAACTTTCTCCCACTCACCTTAAATGCATGCCCTCTAGCACTAGACATTTCGACCCTGGGAAAAAGATACTGGCTGTCTACTCTGTCTATGCCTTTCATAATCTTATAAACTTCTATCAGGTCTGCCATCAGCCTCTGCCGCTCCAGAGAAAACAACCCAAGTTTGTCCAACCTTGCCTCATAGCACATGGTCTCTAATCCAAGCAGCATCCAGTTAAGAGATGTCTTGATGTGCACTTGAATCAGTTAGGCATTGAAGGCTATGGGCCAAATGGTGAGAGATGGGATTAATATGGATAGGTACCCACTGTTTGGCATGGAGGTGATGAACCGAATGGCCTGTTTCCTTGCTGCATGACTCCTTAGCGCCAGCTCCTCTGGTCATTGTAGCTGAAATCCCTCATCATTGGAACTGTATGGTAAATCTTCACCTTCTCAACAACTTTCACATGTGGTGACCAGAACTGGATGTGATACTGCAGGTGTGGTCAAGCCAGTCATAGTCATAGATTCATGGAGAGAGACAGCACAGAAACAGGCCCTTCAGCCCACCAAGTCTATGCCGACCATCAACCACCCATTTACACTGAACTTATGCTTATTCATTTTATTCTCCCCACATTCCCATCAACTCTCCCCAGATTCTACCCCTCACCCACACACAAGCGGCAGTTGACAGCAGCTAATTAACCTCCCAACTCACAAATTTTTGGGATGTGGGAGGAAACCAGAGCACCCGGGGGAAACCCACACAGTTAAAGGGAGAACGTGCAAACTCCACACAGACAGCACCGGAAGTCAGAATCGAAAACTGGATCACTGGAGCTGTGAGGCAGAGTGTTTTATAATATTTGACTTGTGCTTTTGTTTCCTTTCATGAAACAGCCAGGAGTAGATTAGTTAAGACCCTTTATAATGACAAGTAATTCTGTAGAATTAAGATGTGGATGATGAAGCATTGCCATTTGCACGGGAATTTACCAAGCATGTTTTAAATTGTATTCTGTAGTTAGCAAGTCACGCAGATAACAGAGGCCTTGTATACCTTTCCATCTATTCCTAGCTCCATTAAATTATTAACAGTCGGTGTATTAAAGCACAAAAAACCTAAAATTCTGTACATTTCTTTGTCTGCTAATTGTTTTACATGAGAAAGATTGGAATTAATTTCCTGTGAAGAAATCTTCCTTGCTTTAAATTTGTTCATAAAATAAATAATAAATCAAGCACTTTAAAAGATCCAAGTGTTCTTAACTTTTAACCCATGTTTTTACGCAGTTTAAATAATTAACTCTGTTACATCCTAATGATGTGACTGAATATACTGTTTAGCATAAATCTAGTTCAATTAACATGCGTGTCACATTCTTATGATCAAATGAGGGTCTGTTTCATCACAGCCCTGTCCACACTGAGGTTCAGTTCCCAACTCTCCCAGTCCATGGTAGGAGTGTGCATCTAGGGATCATTAATGGAAGAACAGATCAATAAGATGATTGAAAATGCATGTGGGTTGCTTTCCTTTATTAACTGAGTCATAGAATATAAGAGCAGTGAGGTTATGCTATGACAGTATATAACATTAATTAGACCACAGCTTGAGTACAGTTCTGCTCAGAACATTATAGGACGTTTGTGAATGCATTGGAGAAGGTGCAGAGGAGATTTACGAGTGTGTTGCCAGGATTGGAGATCTGTAGCGATGAGGAAAGACTGGATAAGCTGGGATTGTTTTCTTTGGAAAGGAGGTTTCTGAGAGAGACTTACATAGAACATAGAACATAGAACAGTACAAGACAGGAACAGACCCTTCAGTCCACAATGTCTGCGCCGAACATGATACGGAATTAAACTAAGTGTCTTCTGCCTGTAGATGATCCATATCCCTCCATTCCATGCATACGTGGGGGTACCAGCAAGCACAGTAGTGTAGCAGTTAGCGTAACACCATTACAACACTAGCGACCCGGGTTCAATTCCAGCCGCTGTCTGTAAGGTGCTTGTACGTTCTCCCCGTGTCTGCGTGGGTTTCCTCCGGGTGCTCCGGTTTCCTCCCACATTCCAAAGGCATACGGGTTAGGAAGTTGTGGGCATGCTGTGTTGGCGTCGGAAACATGGCGACACTTGCGGGCTGCCCCCAGAACACTACACAAAAGATGCATTTCACTGTATGTTTCAATGTACATGTGACTAATAAAGATACCTTATCTTATCTTGTATTCATGTGTCTACCTAACTGCCTCTTAAACGCCACTATCGTATCTGCTTCCACCACCAACCCTGGCAGCACATTCCAGGCACCCACCACTCTCTGTGTAAAATAAACTTGCCCTGCACATCTCCTTTAGACTTTCCCCCCTCTGACCTTAAATGCACATCCTCTAGTACTTGACATTTCTACCCTGGGGAAAAAATTCTGACTGTCTACCCTATCTATGCCTCTCATAATTTTATAAACTGCTATCAGGTCTCCGCTCAACTTCCGACACTCCAGAGAAAACAACCCAAGTTTGCCCAACCTCTCCTAATAGCTCATACCCTCTAATCAAGGCAGCATCAGAAAGCTCACCAGTGCCTCTACTTCCTCAGGAGGCTAAAGAAATTTGGCATGTCACCTTTTGACACTCACCAATTTTTATCAATGCACCATAGAAAGCATCCTATCTGGATACATCATGGCTTGGTATGGCAACTGCTCTGCCCGTATCCGCAAGAAACAGCAGAGAGTTGTGGATGCAGCTCAGCACATCACAGAAACCAGCCTCCCCTCCATGGACTCTTGTCTATACCTCTCGCTGCCTTGGTAAAGCAACCAGAATAATCAAAAATCCCATCCACCTTGGACATTCTCTCTTCTCCCCTCTCCCATTGGGTAGAAGATGGCTCACCTTATACCTTGATGCCACTTTCCTGGACTGACCCCATATCCCTTGATTCCCTCAAAATCTAAAAATACATTGATCTTTGCCTTCATAATACTCATTAACTGAGCCTCTATGACCCTCTAATGTAGAGAGTTCCCAACATGCGTTACCCTCGGAGTGAATAAATTTCTTTCCCCCTCTCTCCTGAATGACCGACCCCTTATTTTGAAAATGTGACCCCTGGTTCTAAACAAGCCAGCCAAGGAAAACATTATTGCAACATCTACTCAAGTCGAGTTTATTGTCATGTGCACAAGTACGGTGAGGTACAGGTACAATGAAAAACTTGCTTGCAGCAGCATCACAGGCACTTAGGTACAGACAACACACAGAATATAACCTCGTTAAGCCCTGTAAGAATGGTGAACTCACTTATTCTTTTGCATATATATCCTCGCTTGGTATGGAGTCTAGACCTGTACATAATATTCCAAGTACAGTTTCACCAGGGCATTATGTAAGCGCGGTACCTTGTGAACAACTCGATCAAGCTATCCAGCTGCATAGAAACCTACCGTGTAAGTAAACATACTGTACTTCATAAAACATAGAACAGTGCAGCACAGGAACAGGTCCTTCAGCTCACCACGTCTGTGCCGAGCATGACGCCAAATTAAACTAAATCCCTTCTGCCTGCACATGATCCATATCGCTCCATTCCCTGCATATTCACGTACCTATCTAAAAGCCTCTTGAATGCCTCGTTGTATCTGTTTCTACCACTCCTGGGAGCACGGTTCAGGCACCCACCACTCTCTGTGTAAAAAAATTGCCCTGCACATCCCCTTTAAACTTTCCCCCTCTCACCTTAAATCTATGCCCTCCAGTGTTCAACATTTCTACCCTGGGGAAAAGATTCTGACTATCTACCCTGTCTATGCCTCTCATAATTTTCTAAACTTCTATCAGGTCTCCCCTCAGCCTCCCACACTCCAAATCAGGAAGATTTCCCTAAAGTGAGCCACAAGCTAGATACAATACTTGTTAATTTTCTAAATTATTGCTGATACAGTCCATCCCTGTGTAATGAACGGGTTCTGTTTTTATAGACACTCATCAGTTAATTTTGTCCATAGTTGGAAAAGACACAAAAATCATTCAATATGGCAACCAGACCTCCTTAATACTGCAATAAATTGGTATTGGTATTGGTATTGTAATTGGTTTATTATTGTCACTTGTACTGATTGCATATCGGTCGTGCGGGTCAATTCATTACACAGTGCAGTTACATTGAGTTGGTACAGAGTGCATTGAGGTCGTACAGGGTAAAAACAATAACAGTACCGAGTAAAGTGTCACAGCTACAGAGGAAGTGCAGTGCAGGTAGACAATAAGGTGCAAGGTCATAACAAGATAGATTGTGAGGTCAAGAGTCCATCTCATCATATAAGGGAACCGTTCAATAGTCTTATCACAGTGGGATAGAAGCTGTCCTTAAGTCTGGTGGATCGTGCCCTCAGGCTCCTGTATCTTTTACCCAATAGAAGAGGAGAGAAGAGAGAATGACCCGGGTGGGTGGGGTCTTTGATTATGCTGGCTGCTTCGCCAAGGCAGCGAGAGGTAAAGACAGAGTCCATGGAGGGGAGGCTGGTTTCCCTGACACGCTGAGCTGTGCCCACAGCTCTCTGCAGTTTCTTTCAGTCCTGGGCAGAGCAGTTGCCATACCAAGCCGTGATGCATCCAGATAGGATGCTTTCTATGGTGCATCGATAATAGTTGGTGAGAGTCGAAGGGGACAAACCGAATTTCTTTAGCCTCCTGAGGAAGTAGAGGCGCTGGTGAGCTTTCTTGGCTGTGGCATCTGCATGATTTGACCAGGACAGGCTGTTGGTGATGTTCACTCCCAGGAACTTGAAGCTCTCCACCCTCTTGACCTTAGTACTGTTGATGTAGACAGGTGCATGTACACTGCCCCCTTTCCTGAAGTCAATGACCTGCTCTTTTGTTTTGTTGACATTGAGGGAAAGGTTGTTGTCATGACACCATGTCACTAAGCTCTCCATCTCTTTCCTGTACTGCACCTCTGACCTTCTGACGGAGGGAAGCAATGCAAGGAGGTTGGGCCTAGCACACTGTTGTGAGAACTTGCAGTGCAATGAAATCCAATGTTAGCATTTATTTCAAGAGGACTGGAACATAAAAGCAAGGGTGTACTGCCGAGGCTTTATAAGGCCTTGATAGACAGCATTTGGAATATTATGAGCAATTTTGGGCCCTGTATCTAAGGAAAGATGTGCTGGCCCTGGAGATGGTCCAGAGGAGGTTCACCAGAATGATCCCACGAATGAAAGGATTGACGTATGAGGAGCGTTTGATGTCTCTGGGCCTGTACTCAATGAATTTCGGAAGGATGAGGGGGGATCTCATTGAAACCTGCAGGATACTGAAAGGCCTGGATAGAGCGGACGTGGAGAGGATGTTTCCATCAGTAGTCTAGGATCCGAGGGCACATTCTCAGGATAAAGGGATGTCCCTTTAAAACTGAGATTTCTTCAGCGAGAGGGTGGTGAATCTGTGGAATTCGTTACCACAGGGGGCTGTGAAAGCAAAGTCATTGGGTGTATTTAAGGCAGACGCTGATAGATTCTTGATTGGTAAGGGGGTTAAGGGTTATGGGGAGAAGGCGGAAGATAATCAGCCATGATTGAATGGCAGAGCAGACTCGATGGACCAAACGGCCTAATTCTGCTCCTATAACTTATGGTCGCATGGTCCTGAGGACTTCTTGCAGTGATGTTCTAAGGCACTCAGAAGTGTGATGGAATATTTTCCACCTGCCTGGATGAGTGCAGTACCAAACGCCCCCAACAAACTTGACACCACCCAGGAGAAAATAACTGGCGCCCTATCAAACCACCCTAATCGTTCATGACCATCAACACCCCCGGTCTGTCCTGCTACCCACCCAGATGAGGGCTCATTTGCAGTAGCCAGTTAACCTCTTATTGGGATGTGTGTAGAAACCAGAACACCTTGTGAAAACCTACCCTGTTACAGGGACACCATGCAAACGCCACACGAATCATTGATGGTTGAAATCAAACCTGGTTCGCTGGAGCTGTGAGACAGCTGCACTACCCACTGCATCTCCGTGCTGACCATAACTGAGGCTGATGATGGGCATGAATGATTAGGGTGGTTTGATGGGTTGCCAGTTATTTTCTCTGGGGCAACTGGGGTTGGACAATAAATGCCAGCATTTCCAATGATGTCCATGTCCCATGGATTAATATACAAAAATAGTGACTGGCATCTTAATAAGGTCGAAAAGCACAATGATGCTGGAGGAACTCAGCAGGCCAGGCAGCATCCGTGGAGAAAAGCGGGTGGTCAACGTTTCGGGTCAGGACCCTTCGTCAGGACAGATAAGGTCATTGGAGTGTCAGCTGAACATTCTGCCCAAATGGGTGGGATCTACAACGGGGTACATCGCCTTACCACTGTACCATTCCACACCAGGGAAATCATGGGGCTCAGTCTAACCTAACTTAACAATGAATCTCAAATGCTACAAATGCTGTGCTGGGCAGGCAGCATCTGTGGAAACAGAAACAGATTTCAAGAACCTTTATCAAAGTCAAAGTGGAATTTATTATCATATGCACAAGTGCATGTGTGCACAGGTGCAATGAAAAGCTTACTTGCAGCTGCATCACAGGCACATGGCATCAGATAAGCAGCATTCACAAGAAAAACATAAATTAAACATAAATTATACATAATTTTTACAGGAAAATTAGAACAAACCAAAGCAAAGTGCAACGTGATCAAAATGGCCATCGTGTTGCCAAACTGTAGTGATTGGTTGGGTTGGTTCAGGAACCGAATGGTTGAAGGGAAGTAGCTGTTCTTGAACCTGGTGGTGCAGGATTTCAGGCTTCTGTACATCCTGCCCAATGGTAGCTGCGAGAAGATGGCACGGCCCGGATGGTGGGGATCTTTGATGATGGATGTTGCCTTCTTGAGGCAGAGGCATCAGAGTCCTTGTGTCGACAAGGGTCTTTGATGTTGCCTGACCTGTTATGTGTTCTCAGCAATTTCTGGTTTTATTTTACATTTCCAGTATCTGCAGTTTTTTTTTTAGTTTCATTAATAATGAATCTTTCACATTGCAGAGTATCATGAGGTTGAAAGCAGCAAAGAAATGGCCATAAAAATGCAGATTTAATTCCATTTATATTTGATGTTTCATCCTTGTATCTCAGCCCAGGGTGATTCAATAATTCCACATTGCAATTAATGTCCCTCTCTTCCTATTGTAGGAACTTAACTGATCCTGTTCTCTGACAGTATTGTTAATTATACATGCAGTGTCTTAGCACCTTGCTGAGGAACTCTCATCTGGAAAAACAGAAGGGTTGCCCCAGTGGGTAGCTAGAGTTGGCAAATAATCAATTATCTCCTGCTGTTCGCATTGCACATGTGGTCAAATATCTCCCTTGTGAAAGGAATGATCTGAAGAACATTAGCTCACAGCACAAGGAAGATTGATTTATTTTCCGTAATCTCCATCTCCTTCCACCCCTCTCCTACCCTTCCCCTTACATTTCTGCTGCTTGCCGCTAGCATTTCTTGAGTTCCACAGTCTTGCTGATGTCTGGGGAGAGACGTTTCTCCATAATTGGTCCTTGTTTTGCCCTGTGGAAATGCCAGCAGGTAATCAGAAATGCAAATATTTGAGTTTCAGAAAATGGTGGAACACTGGGCAGAGAGTCAATATCAAGTGTACGACCTGGCACCTTCTGAGCAGGAGCAGATGGAGTGTGAGAAATTATGCCTTGTCTGACAAGCACGTTATCACAGCACAGATCTCAGATTTGCTTACAGTACAGTTTGTTACAGTACAGGAACCCAGTTGGCTCATCATCCATGCTAGCTCTCTGATCCGTACCATTCCCCTTCCTGTGACCTCTTCCCTCTTCCATGCCTATTAACCGCCCCTGCCCACACCAGAGGTAATTTGACAGCCCAATTAACCTACCAACCTGCACGTCCTTGGGATGTGGGAGGGAACCAGAGGACCTGGGGGAAACCCACATGGTCGCAGGGAGAACGTGCAAACTCCACACAGACAGCACCAAAGGTTAGGATCGAACCTGGGGTGCTGGGACTGTGAGGCAACGGCACTAATTGATGTGGCATTATGCCTCTAAACTATAGAAGGCCTGTGTCTCTGCATGAGGACTTGCAGGACCAGTAGTCTCTCAGACACAAGGTCCCTGGTCTCACACTTTGAATCTATCATCATCACAGCAATGTTCTCAGATATTTTGGCCTTGGACTGCAGAGAGTTGTGGACACAGCTCAGCACATCACGGAAACCAGCCTCCCCTCCATGGACTCTGTCTACACTTCTCGCTGCCTTGGTAAAGCAGCCAGCATAATCAAAGACCCCACCTTCCCTGGACATTCTCCCTTCTCCCCTCATACCCATTGTACAGATCAATTTTGCAGAAGATGCAAAAGCCTGAAAGCACATACCACCAGGCTCAAGGACAGCTTCTATCCCACTGTTATAAGACTATTGAACAGTCCCCTAGTACAATAAGATGGACTCTTGACCGCACAAGCTAAATAAACCAATTTTAGCCTCAGAATAGACACATGCACAAGCTCACTACCTGTCTCTCGGACCCTACCAGGAAAGGATTGAGAGGACATGAGAGTTCAACTTGTCTATTTGTACATGACATTTCTTCATCCTGACCAAGTTGTTATTGGAATTGGTTTATTGTTGTCACATAAGATAAGATAAGATTTCTATATTAGTCATATATATATCGAAACACACAGTGAAATGCATAGAATGTTCTGGGTGCAGCTCGCAAGTGTCGCCACACTTCCGGCGCCAACGTAGCACTCCCACAACTTCCTAACCCGTACATCTTTGGAATGTGGAAGGAAACCGGAGCACCCGGAGGAAACCCACGCAGACACGGGGAGAACATACAAACTCCTTACAGACAGCAGCCAGAATTGAACCCAGGTTGCTGGCGCTGTAATAGCGTTACGCTAACCACTGCACTACCGTGCTGAGATACACTGAAAAGCTTTTGTTATGTGTGCCATCGAGACAGATCATGCCGTATACAATTTCATCAAGGTAGTAAAAAGAGAACAGAATGCAGAATATAGTGTTACAGTCACAGAGAAAGTGCAGTGCAGGTAGACAAATAAAACACAAGGGCCATGATTGGGAGGTCAAAACAGGAGGGGTGCTGTTATATTACTAAAAATGTTATATCATTGTAAGATTGAGCAAGGAACCACATCCCTCAGCATAAACATTGGTATTGGTATTGGTTTATTATTGTCACTTGTGTTACAGATTAGGTTACTACTTGATGAATGTCCCTTTAAGACATAGTACAGTAGTGTGTGTGTGTGTGTGTGTGTGTGTGTGTGTGTGTGTGTGTGTGTGTATGTGTGTGTGTGTGTGTGTGTGTGTGTGTGTGTGTGTGTGTGTTTGTGTGTGTGTGTGTGTGTGTGTGTGTGTGTGTGTGTGTGTGTGTGTGTGTGGCAAGGGGGGCAGGGGCAGCCTTATTACGACAACAACAGGAGATAACGACATGCTGACATTTTGGTTCAGTCAGAGTCAAGAATGAGAGAGAGGAGAGAGAGAGAGAGACATTGCCGGCTGGTCTCTGTATCGATGGATGAAAAACAGTAACTGTGTCTGTCACTACAGTCCACGTATGGATTTTTGGAATAATCCAGTGGAATCCACTTTGTCGTTAACCAGTAGTGGGAAACAGGTGTTTGTGTGGACGGCCACATCTCGAATACTTTTCGGGGTGGCAGATACTTCGGAACAAAGCAGTGGAGATCATCAGTGACTGAGGTGTCGTATGGGTTCCATCGTGGAACATTTGGATTTTGTAATGTCTCTATTCTCTCTCTACATTTTCTTTACAGTCAACGGTGGTTTTGCAAAAGCCTTTGCTCACATTTCACCTTATTGCTTGCTGAACTGAGAACTATTCCTGGGCTTGGAGTTTGGGAATTTACCACACACAGACACTTCAAGTTTAGTTTTTGGGGTTAATGTTTAATATTTAACATTTTTACTTTTAACATTCTAACATTTTTACTTTTATTTTTCTTATTATCATAAGTAGTTATTAATAAAATAGTTTCTAACACTTATACATGACTTGGTGTGTTTCTTTTGTTGCACTTGTACCAAGCTACATTGAAAAACTTGTCTTGCATACCAATTGTACAGATCAATTCATTACATAGCGCAGTTACATTGAGTTAGTACAGAGTGCATTGAGGTAGTACAGGTAAAAACAATAACATTACAGAGTAAAGTGTCACAGCTACAGAGAAAGTGCAGTGCAATAAGGTGCAAGGTCACAACAAGGTAGATCGTGAGGTCAGAGTCCATCTCATTGTATAGGGGAACTGTTCACAGTGGGGAAGAAGCTGTCCTTAAGCCTGGTGGTATGTGCCCTTAGGCTCCTGTATCTTCTACCTGATAGAAGAGGAGAGAAGAGAGAATGACCCGGGTGGGTGGGGTCTTTGATTATGCTGTCTGCTTCACCAAGGCAGCGAGAGGTATAGACAGAGTCCATGGAGGGGAGGCTAGTTTCCGTGACACGCTGGGCTGTGTCCACAGCTCTCTGCAATTTCTTGTGGTCCTGGCAGGTAGTTCTGCTATAACATGTCCATAATGTGCATTGTTTATAGTGATAGATTAGGGACACTATTTGCATTTTGCAGACCACATTGGTTACAACACAATCGCGATCAGGAAACCCTTATAAAATCTGTGCTTTGAAGGCAACTACAGGCTGTTCTGCTAAAATGTGACTTTCTATAACATGAGGTTTCTGATTAATGTAACTATCATGCTATAGTAGAACTACCTGTGTACTATTATCAGACTCAGATTTATTATCTTTGACTTACAATGATGTGAAATTTGTTGTTTTGCAGCAGCAGTACAGTGCAAAGACATAAAGTAACTATAAATTACAAAATAAATAGTGCAAAGTAAAAGGAATAATGAGGTAGTGTTCATGGGTTCACGGACCGTTCAGAAATCTGATGGTGGAGGGGAAGAAGCTGTTCCTGAATCATTGAGTGTGGGTCTTCAGGCTCCTGTACTTCCTGCCGGATGGTAGTAACGAGAAGAGAGCATGTCCTGGATGGTGAGGATCCTTAGTGATAGATGCCGCCTTCTTGAGGCGCCGCCTCTTGAAGATGTCCCCGATGGCGGGGATGGTACCTACGTGACATCTCACACCGTGTAACAGTATATACACGGTAACACAATATGATATGTGCTTGACAAATGACATAAAGAGGCTGTGTAGTGTTTGTTATTGGCCACAAAAAAAGGTGATTATTGCTTGAAGCACACTGCCATGTGATTGACTGCTCCTTGGCTTGTCAGATTGATCAGTGGAGGCTTGTCCTTGCCTCAGCATCTGGAGGGGCCCCTGCAATGAGCAGCCATGCTATGCCTAGCTCTGAGTCTTGCCTGCAAGGTTACACAAAGAAACCAGATACCATGGGACCTGAAAGTATAAACACTTGTGAGCCACAGATCAGTCTGGAAATGTAATTAATCAGCAGTGCTCAGGAAAACAAGACATAGCAGCAGGAAACTTCCTTTGTGAGCACGACTCACACCTCAAGTCTGTTCCACTTTTTCACGCAGAGGGTGGCCGGTATATGGAACGAGCTGCCAGAGGAAGTGGTAGAGGCAGGAACAACTACATTGTTAAAAGATGTTTGGACAGGTACTGGGATAGGAAAGGTTTAGAGGGATACGGGCCAAATGCAGGCAAATGTACTAGCTCAGATAGACACCTTGGTCAGCATGGATGAGTTGGGCCGAAGGGCCTGTTTCTGTGCTGTATAACTATAATTTTATAGACTCTATTGACTATTCAATAGGATCATTCAGAGTCTCCACCCTCCCCTGACTCCCTCAGTCCTAAAATCAATCCATCACATCCTTGAATAAACTTAACAACCCACGCACAAGCATAAACTTTCTGCTCTCTCTGGAGTAAAGGGTTCAAAACGTTTGCAGTCCCCAACTAAAGAAATAGCTTCTCCTCTCTTTTAACTTGACAGGTCAGGTAGCATCTGTGGACAGAGAACGGAAGAGGTGCATTAGTTTTCAGTAGGAGAGAAGCTGGGGAGGGATATGGAGGACAAAGGGAATGTCTGTGATAGGATGAGTCAAAATAGCTTAGTGGGGGCAGTTACCAGCACATCTTCTTGCTCTGTGTAAAGAGTTGTTAATGCCAATGTGGTCACTTCATATCCTATCACAGACATTCCCTTTGTTCTACACAGAGTCATTGAGTCACGGAGCACTACAACACAGAAACAGGCCCTTCGGACCATCTAGTTCATGCTGACCTGATCTTCTGTCTAGTCCCACCTACCTGCACTCAGACCATATCCCTCCAAACCCCTCCCATCCATGTACCTATCCAAACTTCTCTTAAATGTTACAATTGAACCACATCTACCACTTCCGCTGGCAGCTCGTTCCACACTCGCACCACCCTCTGGGTGAAGAAGTTCCCCCTCAGATTCTCCTTATATATTTCACCTTTCACTCTAAACCTATGTCCCCTAGTTCTAGTCTCACCCAACCTAAGGAGAAAATGCATTCACCCTATCTATACCCTTCATGATTTTGTATACCTCTATAAGATCTGCCCTCGTTCTCTTGCGCTCCAGGGAATAAAGTCCTAACCTATTCAACCTTTCCCTATATCTCAGGTGCTTAAGTCCTGGCAAAATCCTTGTAAATTTTCTCTGCACTCTTTCAAGCTTATTGATATCTTTCCTGTAGGTAGGTGACCAGAACGGCACACAATACTCTAAATTTGGCCTCACCAATGTTTTGTACAACTTCAACATAACATCCCAACTCCTGTACTCAATGCCCTGATTTATGGTCAAAGTGCCAAAAGCTCTGTTTACGACCTTATCTACCTGTGACGCCACTTTCAAGGAACTATGGATCTGTATTCCCAAGTCCCTTTGTTGTACCGCACACCTCAGAGCCCTACCATTCACACTGCAAGTCCTACCCTGGTTTGTCCTCCCAATGTGCAACACCTCACACTTGTCTGCCATTTTTCAGCCCATTGTCCTACCACCACGCCACCTCCTCTCCGACTGAAAAGTAACTTATGTCCTGTCTTTCCCAGTTCTGACAAAGGGTCACAGAGTTGAAGCATGGACTGTTTCTCTCTCCACAGACGCTGCTTGACCCGCTGAGCGTTTCCAGCATTTACTGTCTTTGTTTCAGATTTCCTGCAGCTGCATTTCTTTTGATCTTCACTCATTCCTCTGCTTTGCAAGTGAGCAGAAGGCTTACTTCGAGCACAAAGCAGAGGAAACTTACTCGCTCACATCTCTCCGTGCCTCCACACACACACCTCCACACCTGAATAAGATGGGAATGATGAGCAATTGCATCCCACCTAGAGCTTCTGAAGCCAAGATTAAGGCAACAAATACCCAAGGTGGAGTTCAAAGTCACATTTCAGAGTTCAAGTTTGGGGGCCTGAAGAGTTTACAATCAACCCACACCTAAACTGTGAGATTAATATATTTGCAAAACAAATTCAATAAGTGGCTGTACATTTGCATATGTTTTCAGACAGAAAGCAGATGAATGAGTCAGAAAGGTTCACTGAGACATTCAAGTGCAGTTATTCCGATAAGCATGCCAATGAGACATACATGAATATGCATGTATGGATCTACATGACAATCATGTCAAGTGAAGTGTTTTGCAATCAAGGTTGATGCGGTAATGGCTGAAAGAAAGGATTTGTCTGAATTATTGGACAGTCAATTTAGCCAATGCGATGCATTCACAAACAAAGCTAACAAACTGAAGAGAATCTACAGATAATGAGAGTTATCTCTGCAGTTGAGATGGGACTGGAAGATTGTGACTATGTTACTGTTCTGAATGGTCTGGTACGGCAATTTGAACATAAGAAGCTTCAGAGTAGTGGACTCAGCCCAATACATCACGGGCACATCCCTCCCCAACATCGAAAGTATCTATATGAGGTGCTGGCTCAAGAAGGCAACATCTATCATCAAAGATCCCTACCATCCGCGCCATGCCATCTTCTCACAGCTACCATTGGGCAGGAGGTACAGAAGCCTGAAGTCCCACACCACCAGGTTCAGGAACAGCGACTTCCCTTCAACCATTCAGTTCCTGAACCAGCCTGCACAACCCTAATCACTACCTCAGTACAGCAACACGATGACCACTTTGACCACCTTGCACTACAATGGACCTTTTTTTGTTCTAATGTGCTCATTCTTGTGTAATTTATGTTAATTTATGTTTTTCATGTGAATGTTGCGTATCTGATGCCCTGTGCCTGCTATGCTGCTGCAAATTTTTCTTTGCACCTGTGCATACATGTACTTGTGCATGTGACAATAAACTCGACCTTGACTTTAATCCAGAGGAAAATAGAGTCATAGAGAGAAACAGGCCCTTCGGCCCATCGAGTCTATGCTGTCCATCAACCATTCAGTTACACTAATCTTACATTAATCCCATTTTTAGCCGACATTAATTCACAGGCATTACAAGTTTTTGATTTTTTTTTGGGATGTGGGCCTCAAAGACAAGACCAGCATCGATTGCCCATCCCCATCTGCCTCTGAGAAGGTGGTGAGACACCTTCTCGATCCGCTGCAGTCCTTCTGCTGAAGCTGCTCCCCTAGTGCCTTTGAGGAGGGAGTCAGATACAGCAATATACACACAAATTGCGATGCCATGCATCTTGGAGAGAAACTGACAGGGTTAATCTTCCCCTGTTCCTGCTGCCTTTGTTGTCCCTGGTGGTAGATAGATGTTATGGGTTTGGGAGGTGCTGTCAGATTAGCCTAAGCAAGTATCTGCACTGCATTTGATAGATGTAGCCACTATAACCAATAGTGGAGGGAGTGAACGCTAGGGTGTTGGGTAGGTTGCCGATCAAGCAGGCTGCTTTGTCCTGAGTGGAATGCTTTGTCCGGATGCTGTAAGTCTGAAGCAAAAACAGAAATTGCTGGAAACACTCAGTAGAATCAGAATCATAGTCAGATTTATTATCTCTGACTTAAATGACATGAAATTTGTTGTTTTGCAGCAGCAGTACAGTGCAAAGACATAAAATTAATCTAAATTACAAAAGTAATTAAATAGTGCAAAAAAACAGAATAACGAGGTAGTGTTTGTGGGTTCATGGACGGTTCAGAAACCTGATGGCGGAGGGGAAGAATCTGTTCCTGAATCATTGAGTGTGGGTCTTCAGGCTCCTGTACCTCCTCCCCGATGGTGGTAATGTGAAGAGGGCATGTCCCGGACAGTGAGGATCCTTAGTGATGGATGCCGCCTTCTTGAGGCACCGCCTCTTGAAGATGTCCTCGATGGTGGGGAGGGTTGTGCCCGTGATGGAGCCGGCTGAGTCTACAAACCTCTGCAGCCTCTTAGGGTCCTGTGCATTGGAGGCAGCAGGTCTTTGACCTAAAATGATAGCTCCATTTCTCTCTCCACAGATGCTGCCTGGCCTGTTGTGTGCTTCCAGCATTTCCCATTCCAACTAGACTTTCTTAACTCTAAATCTCCATGCTTGCCAATATCCTCATATGTCTGAGCCTCAAAGGCAAGACCAGCATTGATTGCCCATGCCCATCTGCCTTTGAGAAGGTGGTGAGACACCTTCTCGATCCGCTGCAGTCCTTCTGGTGAAGCTGCTGATTCTGATTCTGATACTACTGAGTGTTTCCAGCAATTTCTGTTTTTGCTTCAGACTTACAGCATCCGGACAAAGCATTCCATTCAGGACAGAGCAGCCTGCTTGATCGGCAACCTACCCAACACCCTAGCGTTCACTCCCTCCACTATTGGTTATAGTGGCTACATCTATGACAAAATTCTGAGTCTGATTCTGATATACATGCAGTGTATCCTCCCTGTTACAGAAGGGTTACATTCCTGGAAAAACATCTGAACTACGATTTTCCGTAACATGAACCCCTTTCGGTGGCGACACTTGCAGGCTGCCCCCAGCACATTCTCAGTAACGCAAAAAGACGCATTTCACTGTGTGTTTCGATGTACATGTGACGAATAAATAAGTATCTTAACTTATCTTAATAGTGGAGATGTGTTCCTACAGAAAGTTCTTTCAACAGTAATGCCCCAACCAGCAAAGGGATTCTGACTGTCTTATTGGCAGAAGAGAAAGTGTGTTGTTTTAATTAAATAGAAATGAATGTTTCATTGTTGACTGGTTAACTTCTCTGTATACATCTTGTGTTTACTTTTTCCTCACAAAATTTTGTAAGAGTGAACTTTTATTCCGTATCTCAGATTTTTTGGTAGTGACTTGTGAATTGAGGAAGGGCAAGTTTTCATTACCTGAACTGTTATAATGAGGAGGTACATTATATATTAATATATATTGGAATTGTTGCAGCTACCAGCAAACTTTGTTCAGATCGACTCCATGAGCTTGCAGTTGAAGCAGTTTTACTTCATAAACAATAACAATTACTAAGGAGTTTGTTCGAGCTTAAAGTAAAAGTTTAAAAAATCTGGCACTCTCACAAATTTAGTGATGCCAGACCAACAGATTTTCAGGATTATTGAATACTCCAACACACTTTTCGGATGTTACACAGTACAATAATACACTTTCAAGGTAAACTAGGGGAGTTTCAAGGGAGCACAGGAGTCATGGCCCCAAAAGAAGTTTGGGTATCAGCACCTCGTGAGCCAGATGCTGAACCATCAGGGTCTCCACATAGTCAGATGCGGATTATCGGAATTTTACTCTTTATCGTTGCATCAGCAAGAAACATACTCTGTCCCCTATATTCATTCTATTGAACTTAATTGAACCAAAGTTTGGAAGCAGATTACAATGTACTGACGTAACTGCACAGTATATTTGCTCTACTATCTGGAAATGAATTTCTAGACATCCAATAATATAAGCTGCTTTTTGTTGAACAATCATAAATCAGTTGATGGTGAGAAATAAAATCTATATATCTCAAAGTTTGCAGAATTGGCAGCTTTCAATCAAAAGACATCAATAAGAGGTCAATACCAATGGATTGTTCCAGCAAAATGCCACTAAAGCTTGCTTATTTTGTGTTTTACCATGTCCATTGGCAATAAATCACAGCATTGACCAGACTTCAGAGAACTTTATTAACTGTCAAGGGTTTGAAGACATCCTGAAAGTATAAACTCAAGAGATAGAAGCAAGCTCGCTCTTCCTTGAATCTCCTTGAGATGGTTTAATTCTGTACAGAGGAATATCAGGAACATTCCTCACAAAAACCATTGTGCTTTGTTAGATTTTCCATCCACTGACTTTGTGGGTTGGATACCTAGGCAGTGTTCTCATATACAAAGAGATTCACAAGGGCTTTTACATTAGTTTGTCGAGACAGTCCCCTCTGATGTTCATTGCCAAGGGCTTCCTGTAACAATAGGCTCAATAGGTTAGACGATTCATGACACCAGTGTTCACTCTGAGGGTTTCCCAGCTGCTGGTAAAGTGGGTGAACATTAATAGAAATATTTCACCAAACTAGTCTTACAAACCACAGCCAGTAAGGAGGGGAGGAGAAGGCAGTAGGGGTAAACAGAAGGTTGCAGATCAGCCACTATTAATACACAGGACTATTCAACTCTGGACACAAACATATGAATTGTGAATGGGAGTAGGCCCTTCAGCCCCTCAGGACTTTCAATAACATCATGGCTGATCTGATTATAGTTAGAGTCTCCCTCTGCACAGGAGTCTCCCCCAACCCCACCCACTACATTTTCAGTGGGTCAGTAATGTGATTAGTGCTGATTGTGCAAAGGAGCTGACCAGGGATTTTTAGTAAATTTTAACAAACCCGAGTTCCTAATTCTGCAGTGAACTGCTTCTGTTTGCGGTTGAGAGATATAACAATCTTAATGTAACCCTCTTTGCTCTAACGTAAACCCAGCCTTATACTCACAACCATTCCAGAGATCAATCCACCAACAATCCCACGAGAAATCAAAGTCAAAGTCAAGTTTATTGTCACATGTACAAGCCCATGTGTGCACAGGTGCAATGAAAAACTTACTTGCAGCAGCATCGCAGGCACAGAGCATCAGATAAGCAGCATTCACAAGAAAAATATAAATTAAACATAAACTGTTAATATTATTATAAGATTTCTTTATTAGTCACATGTCAATGAAACACAGTGAAATGCATTTTTGCGTAGAGTGTTCTGGGGGCAGCCCGCAAGTGTCGCCACGCTTCAGGCGCCAATATAGCACGCCCACAACTTCCTAATCCGTACGTCTTTGGAATGTGGGAGGAAACCAGAGCACCCGGAGGAAACCCACGCAGACACAGGGAGAATGTACAAAGTCCTTACAGACAGCGCCGGGAATTGAACCCAGGTCGCTGGTGCTGTAATAGCGTTACGCTAACCGCTACATACATACACAATTTTTACAAGAAAGAACACGATTAGAACATAAAAACAGTCCATTTTAGTGCAAAGTGGTCATAATGTTGCTAGACTGTGGCAACCCTCCTTCCCCTTCCTGAAGTCAACAGTCAGCTCTTTACTCTGACTGATGCTGAGTGAGAGGTTGCTGCTGTGGCACCACACAACCAGGCATCCTATCTCACTCCTGTTCGCTGACTCATCACTGCCTGTGATTCATTCAACAACAGTGGTGTCATCAGCTTCCCAGGAAAGACCAGTTCCCTTCCTTGACTACAGCCTGTGCCCCAGTGGTCTTCTGGGGAATGACTAGTTGTAGAGCCAAGCCCTGGCCACAATGCCCACCCTGTCTACAGACCCTACTACACTGACCACACTAACTTTCTGTCTGAGTGATCCCACTGTCACACCAATAGAAGTTGCAGAGTTTCCCTTGGTCACTGCTGGCCAGAACAAGTAGTGGTTCCCTTCTCTTCCCTTCTCCTCTCTGCTGTTTTGATGCAATTTTAATACTTACAGTGAGAGTGCATTTTAACTGAGGAAATAAAACCTTTTAAACTTCCTGGCACCTGCTTTGAACCAACTCAAACCCACACCATGGGCAAGCAAACAACTCCTGCAAGTTATTATATACTACTTTTGTATTTAAAGTTGTGCAGAAATCCAGTGTCTTCACTGGAATGCGCACAGCAATATTTCAATCTTAGGGCAAAAATTAGACATGTGGAACCTTTGCTCTGCAACACCGTTGTGAGCGAGAGCTCTTCAAAAACCCTAGGTGGTCAGACTTTTTGGCTTCCAACTGCCACCCAGTTATTCTGTTTCTCACAGGCCACAGCCTGCATGCAGAGTCTTCTAAAGTTTGGTCAGAAGGAGGAAAAATAATTTTTCACACAATTCCTGGAACATGTCACATAGTCACATGTCACACAAACTTCCAGTGCCCTTACTGTAAGTACAGTCAGCCACTCTTTCCTGCAAATATTACTGCAGCTTTCAACTCTGCAATCCTCTCCAGCCACAGTAACCTTTCGCCCACATGCTTATCTATTTGCCTCTTAAAAATATTCAAAACATTGCCCTTTAAGAAGGGGAGTTGAAAAGACTCACAACCCTCTGAGAGGAAAAAATGTTTCATCTCAACTTTGTCTTAATTGGTGACCCTTTATATTTAATCAGTGGTCCCCCTGGAGTCATAGATTGATACAGCACAGAAACAATCAGTTCATCCCACTGAGACTGCACCGACCATCAACCATCAACTATCAACCGTCAATCATCAACCATCAACTATCAACCGTCAATCATCAACCATCAATCATCAACCATCAATCATCAACCATCAACTATCAACCATCAATCATCAACCATCAACAATCAATCATCAATTATCAATCATCAACCATCAACAATCATCAATTATCAACCATCAATCATCTACTGACACGAATCCTATAATAATCCATTTTTATGTTCTCCCCACAATCTCAACAACTGCCCCCAGATTCTACCACTCGAACTAGGAGCAATTTACAGTGGCCAATTATCCTAACAGCTGACATGTTCTTTGGAACATGAGAGGAAACCCACCCAGTCACATGGAGAACGTGCAAACTCCAGAAAGACTGCATCCAAGGTCAGGATTGAACCTGGGTTGCTGGAGTTGTGAGGGAGCGTCTCTATTAGTTGTGCCACCGTGCAGCCCAAATTCTAGGGGGAGCATCCTCTCCACATCCACCTTGTCAAGATCTTTTATGTTTCAGTCAAGTCCCTTCCTCCTCACTTTCCTCATGCAGTATGGGAAAAGATTAGTCAGCCGAGGTTTGTATCCAGTGTAATTTAAAAGAGTGAGGAAGGACTTGATTGAAACACATAAGGTAATGAGGGGACTTGACGGGGTCAATGTGGAGACGTTATTTCCTCTTCTGGGAGAATCATAACTGGGGGTCACTGATTAAAAATAAGGACTCACCAATTAGAGTAGAGAAGAAAGAACATGTATATCCAGGATCTGTAAATTGGATAAGTTTGATCTTTCCCTCAATATTGTACAAATAAATCTTATCACAGAATCATAAAACAGAGCCTGTCATGACTGAGTCATAGAGTCCTAGAGTAATACGTCACGGAAACAGGTCCTTTGGCCCAACTCGTTCATGTCAACCAAAGTGTCCACGTAAATTAGTCCCATTGGCCTGAGTTTGGCCCATATCCCTTTAAATCTTTCCAATCCAAATGTCTTTTAAAAATTGCTATTGTACCTGCTTCAACCACTTTCTCTGGCAGCTCGTTCCATGTATGCACTACCATCTACAAGAAGAAGTTGCCCCTCTGGTCCCTTTCCCCTCTCATCTTTAACCTATGCCCTTTAGTTTTGGGTTCCCTTTCCCTGGGAAAGAGACTGTGTGCATTCACCCTATGATTTTATACACCTCAATAAGGTTACCTTTCAGTCTCCAGTGTTCCAAGGAATGCTAGAACATCCTGGTCACCTCATTCTAGGAAGGATGTGGATGCTTTAGAGAAGGAGCAGAGGAGATTTACCAGGATGCTGCCTGGATTAGAGAACATGTCTTATGAGGAAAGGTTGAGCGAGCTAGGGCTTTTCTCTTTGGAAGGACGAAGGATTAAAGCTGACTTGATAGAAGTGCATAAGATTATGAGGGGCATAGATAGAGTGAACAGCCAGCACCTTTTCCCCAGGGCAGCAATAGCCGATACCAGAGGACATCCGTTTAAGGTCAGAGGAGGAATGTTCAGGGGAGATGTCAGAGGTAGGTTCTTTATGCAGAGAGTGGTGGGTGCCTGGGACGCACTGCCAGGGGTGGTGGTGGAGGCTGATACGATAGGGACATTTTAAAGGCTCTTAGATAGGCACATGAAAGTAAGAAAACTGGAAGGTTATGGGCTGTGCAGGAGGGAAGGGTTAGATTAATCATGGAGTAGGTGTTTATATAGTTCAGTACAACATTGTGGGTGAAAGGGCCCATCCTGTTCTATGTTCTATGTTCTACGTTCCATGAATAAAATTCCAGTGTGCACAACCTCTCCCTATAACTCAGGCCCTCGAGTCCTGGCAACATTCTCATAAATTTTCTTTGCACCCTTTCTAGCTTAATGACGTCTTTCCTATAATAGGGAGACTAAAACTGTGCACCATACTTCCAGTGTGACCTCACCAACGTCTTGACTGTGTGGGGTTTGTCCCATCAGAAATCTGCAGGTTAGGCATTCATGAGTCACGCTCCACTTAAGTACTCCTGTCTGATTTCCTGTTTCCTTTATCCTGATCAGTAATTCCACTTTTTTCTCCGTTATTTGTTTGCAACTCAACCAGGCTGCCTGTCTCAGTGGCTGGTGCTCATGTTAGACACCAGGGGGTCTTTATGTGATTTCCCAACTGCAAGTCAAGTAGGTGGTAAAGTGAGTTCAGATTCATCACCTGCTTATCGAACTCCCAGGCCAATACTTCACGCAGTGCGATCTCAGACTATCTGTTTACTGTGGCGCTGTGTGCAAGCTACAAGTTTCCTCATGAATTTAAAATTACTGTACTACACCTCAACTCACTCCTTCAGTTTGGCCCAGATTCTAGAAGCCATTTCTTGTAATATAGGAACAGGAAGAGGCCATTCATCCCTCTAGTCTGTTCTCTCATTCAATCAGGTTGTAGCCAACCTGCACCCCAACTCCATTCCCCTACTTTTGCTCCCTACCACTTGGTACCTCTACCCAACAAAAATCTGTTTGATCTCTGTTGATCAAAGCTCCAATTTGCCCCAGCATCGGTGACATTGAACGAGTGAACTCCAGGTTCCCTTTGTAAGGAAAGTCCCGCAGTGCGGTGCGACATACTGAAGGATTTCACAAGCGATGAAGTATGGCCATAGTCATACAGCAGAAAGTCAGGTCCTTCAGCCCACTAAGTCCAGACAGCCATCAGTCACCTGTTTTACACCAATCCTGCACTACACCTATTCTCCCCACATTTCCATCAACTCCTCCCAGATTCTACCACTCACCTACCAGGGACAATTTACAGTGGCCAATTAAACCAGCACACCTTTTGGGATAATGGGAGCAAACTGGAGCACCCACGGTCACAGGGAGAACATGCAAGCTCCACACAGACAGCACCCGAGGTCAGATGCGAACCTGAGTTTTTGGAGCTGTGAGGCAGCGGCTTTACCAGCTGCACCACTGTGTCACCCTTATTATAAGATAAGGTAAGATTTCTTTATTAGTCACATGTACATCGAAACACACAGTGAAATGCATCTTTTTGCGTAAAGTGTTCTGGGGGCAGGAAACTTTGCAGACAAACTTATGCACAGCAAATTCTCATGGACAATAATGAGCTCCTCTTCAAATGAGGTTCTTTACGTTAATCTGGGAGATCTGTCATGTTAGCAAGTTATTTGGAAGTCAAGAGTTCTGACACTGCTGCACGGTTCCACCACTGCACTGGGTCATTGAAAAGAACTTTCAGAATATCTACCTCATTGGCTTCAGGAACAGCTTCTTCCCCTCTGCCATCAGATTTCTGAACAGTCCATGAACACTACCTCATTGTTCGTTATTTTTGCAGTATTTATTTATTTTGTAATTTATAGTTTTTTATGTCTTTGCACTGTACTGCTGCCGAAAAAACAACACATTTCGTGTCATATAAGTCAGTGATAATAAACCTGATTCTGATTCTGAAAGAACAGGTTCTCGGGACCCACTCTGAGAAACAGCATTAGTATTTGATAACGTGCCTTACATTTCAATGAAAATTTGGACGGACTAGGCTTGTGTCTGTTAGAGTTTAGATGTGAGAGGGAACTTGACTGAGACATACTGTATATGGCCCTCAGGGGTCCAGATAAGGTGAATGTGGAGAGGATGTTTCCTCTTGTGGGAAAATCTAGAACCAAGGGCTCTGACAAAGGGTCTTCAACCCATTTCTGCCTCTATGGATGCTACCAGGTCTTCTATGCCTGGCATTTTGTGGTTTTATTTTTAATTGTTTCCATGGATCCTCTGCACACCGTTCCAAATCACTTCATCCTTCTGCAATGACAGCAAGCGTAAGGACATTACAATTTAAGAAATGGAGCAGGATTAGTCCTTACTGTCTCATTAGCCAGCTCTGCCGTTCAATACATTCATGGCTGATCTAATCTTGGTCTCAGCTCTACTTTCTTGCCTGTTCTCCATAACCCTTAACTTCCCTAAAGAACTTAAATCAACCTCAGTTCTGTATATAATGAATCAGTCAGTCTCTACAGCTCTCAGGGGCAAAGGACTCCAAAGATTCATCACTCTCTGAGAGAAGAAATTCTTGGATACTTCTGCCTCGAATGGGCAACACGTATTGTAACACTTCTTGTTACCCAGACCTGCACCAGGGGGAACATCCTGTCAACATCTACTCTAAGAATATTCTATGTTTCAATTAGGTCAAACTTGGACAAACTTGGGTTGTTCTCCCCAGAGTGTCAGAGGTTGAGGGGAGACCTTATAGAGGTTTTTAAAATTATGAGAGGTATAGATAGGGTCGACAGAATCTTTTCCTCAGGGTAGAAATGTCAAACACCAGAGGACATGTATTAAGGTTAGGGGGGGGAAAATTTAAAGGCAACGTGAGGGGCTGAGATAGGTAGGTGCATGCAATGGGTTACCAGGGGTAGTAGCGGAAGCAGGCAGTTTGGTGGAGTTTAAGAGGCTTTTAGACAGACACGTGAATATGATGGAGGGATATGGATGATACACAGGAGGAGGACTTTTAGTATAAACTGACATCAAGATCGGTACAACATTGTGAGTCGAATGGCCTGTCCAGAGCCATACTGTTCTATGTTCCATGTTCTATGTTCTAAGGTTACCTCTCATTCTTTAGAACCCCAATAAGTATCAGCCTAAACTGTTCAATTCTTACTTTCAGAGCTGCTGCTTTACAGCTCCAGTGACCCAGGTTCAATCCCAGCCTTGGTACTGTCTGTGTGGAGTTCACATCTTCTTCTCTGTAGTGCTCCAATCTATGAACGGCAAACAATATTCCAGGTGTCACCAAAGTAATGTCCCGGCTCCTATATAATGTCCCAGATCCTACATTCTTGCTGAGCCCAATGAAGACTTGCATCCCATATGCTGTATCTTCTTCACCACCCCACCCATCTGTGCTGCTATGGATTACTAGCCCAAGATCCCTCTGTACATCAACAATCTGCCTCTGGGCCTATACTCGATGGAGTTCAGAAGAGTGAGAGGAGATCTTATTGAAACCTACCAGATACTGAAAGACCTGGATAGAGTGGATGTGGAGAGTCCAGGATCCAAGGGCGCAGCCTCAGAATAAAGGGATGTCCCTTTAGTACTGTGATGAGGAGGAATTTCATCAGCCAGAGGGCGGTGAATCTGTGGAATTCATTGCCACAGATGGCTGTGGAGACCAAGTCACTGGGTGTATTTAAAGCAGAGATTGTTAGGTTCTTGGTTGGTAATGGGGTCAAGAGTTATGGGGAGAAGGCAGGAGAATGGGGATGAAAAAAATCAGCCAGGATTGAATGGTGGAGCAGACTCGATGGGCCGAATGGCCCAATTCTGCTCCTAAACCTTATGGTCTTATGGTCTCCCTAGGGCCCTACATTTACTGTGTACGTCCTATCCTTGTTTGCCTGCTCAAAATGCTTCACCTCACATTTGTCAGGGTTATGCTCCATTTGTCATTGCTCTGCAGAACATTTTATCTGATGCCATAGCCTTAAACAACTTTCCTCGCTATCTACAACATTAGGACCTCAGTTTAAAAGTCAGAACTGGAGGGACATCCTGGGTTCTATGCTAAGAATCTCACACCTCCTAACTCAGAGGGAATGCTGCACTGTCAGAAGTACTAACTTAATGAGGAGACCACCCAACCAACCTAGCCCGGACACAAGTGACTGCAGATGCTCAAATCTGGAGCAACAATCTGCTGGAGGAACTCAGCAGGTCAAGCAGTATCTGTGTGGGGGGGGGGGGGGGGGGTGGGGGGGGTGGGGAGGGGAGGAATTGTTTCTGATACTGTCTTGATGCAGGGCTTCAACCCGAAACATCAACGACCTTTCCTCCCTCAGATGCTGCTTGACCTGCTAAGGTTTTTGTTGCTCCAACCCATCTATTGCCTCGTGTAGGTTTTAAGGAAATGATAATTGCTCGAAGAGCTACTGTTATTTGCTTAAAACCGACAAAAGGTAAAAGATGCCTTCAATCTCTTTTAACATGTTCAATCTTTACAAAGAGAGTGTCCATTTTCTAAAAACTGGGACGATGAATACAATAAATGAGAAACACAATGATGCTGGAGGAACTCAGCAGGCTAGTCAGCATCTGCGGAGAAAAGCAGGCTGTCAACGTTTCGGGTCGGGACCCTTCTTCAGGACTGAGGATAGGAAAAGGGGAAGCCCAATATATCAGAGGGAAAAACAGAGCAGTGATGATAGGTGGACAAAAGAGGGGAGGCGGGGTGGGCACAGGGTGGTGATAGGTAGGTGCAGGTAAGAGATGGTGATGGGCAGGTGTGGGGGAGGAGGGGAGAGCAGATCCACCGGGGGATGGGTCAAAGGTAAGGAGAGAAAAAAAAGAGGCTAGGAAAGGGAAGAAGAGAAGAAGCGTGATGGGGGGGGGGGGTGTGGGGAAGGGGGATGGAGATTACATAAAGTGGGAGAATTCAATGTTCATGTCATTAGGCTGCAAGGTTCCAAGATGGAAAATGAGGGGCTGTTCCTCCAGTTTGCGCTTGGACTTCTCCCGGCAGTGGAGGAGGTCGAGGACTGACTTATCACTGATAGTGTGGGAGGGGGAGTTGAAGTGACTTTCAACGGAGAGATGCAGATCGCGGTTACGGACAGAGCGCAGGTGTTCTGCAAAACGATCACCAAGTCAGCGTTTGGTCTCACCAGTGTAGAGGAGGCCACACTTGGAGCACCGAATGCAGTAGATGATATTAAGGGAGGTGCAGGTGTATCTCTGTCTCACCTGAAAGGACTGTTTGGGTCCCTGGATGGAGGTGGTGTAGGGACAGGTGTTACACCTATGGCGGGGACAGTGGAAAGTGCCCACTTTGATGAATTCCTCAAGGACACCCACTTTGAAGAACTCTTCAAGAATACATTAAATGCCTTTATAGAAAATTCAGATCGTAGAATGGTGATAAAGCCCAGAAATAACCACGTTTCTCTGCAAGCCAGGTATAGCAGGTGGTGAATGGGTGTTATATGATGTTATTCCATGAGTGATCACTCTTTGCCGAGGCGGGAAAGAAGAATGGCCTGCAAGTTAAAGAGTTAGAATTAATTTTTAGAAAGATTAACGAAAGAATGTTTATTTGAAAAATATTGTACTGGAACCAATTTTCAGGTAGTGATTCAAGAGCAAATATTTGGCATGATTTATCATGACAGCATCCATCTGTAATTTGAGAAGCAGATGCACTTACATCAACTGGGGGGGGAGAAATACAAACATAACTCTGGAAAATATCCAACAGGGACTGAGCTGGGATTGGGAACGTGCTTCAAACCTCCTCCATCTGGACTTCCAGTGATCTCCAAGGAGAGCTCCAGCTGATAAGAATCACCATGGCTTAGATTTCCCTAAGGGCACCAGTCCTTTAAGTCCACGGCTTCTGACAGCTGATATCCTGATGAAAGCAGAAGTTGGATTTGTTCAGTGGCCTAGGCAGAGTTTTACTCATTCCTGACATCACTGCAATCATAGGGAAGGCGAGCCAGAGTCTTTACTTTCTTAGAAGGTTAAAGAGGTTCGGCTTGTCACCGAACACTCTAACAAACTTCTACAGATGTATTGTTAACTGGTTGCACCTTGGTCTGGTACAGCAATTTGAATGTGCAGGAAACCTAATCACTACAGTTTAGCAACACTATGACTGCTTTGATCACTTTGCATTAAAATGGACTTTGTTTTTTTTTGGTTCTAATTGTGTTCTTTTTGTAAAAATTGTGTATAATTTATGTTTAATTTATGTTTTTCTTGTGAATGCTGCTTATCTGATGCTGTGTACCTGTGATGCTGCTGCAAGTAAGCTTTTCATTGCACCTGTGCACACATGAACTTGTGCATATGACAATAAACTCGACTTTGACCTTGACATAAGAAACTGCAGAGAGTAGTGGACTCAGCCCAATACATCACGGGCACATCCCTCCCCACCTTCAAAAGTATCTTCATGAGGCGCCGCTTCAAGAAGGCAACATCCATCATCAGAGATCCCCACCATCTGGGCCATGCCATCTTCTCACAGCTCCCATCTGGCAGGATGTACAGAAGCCTGAAGTCCCACACCGCCAGATTCAAGAACAGCTACTTCCCTTCAACCATTCAGTTCTTGAACTAACCTGAACAACCCTAATCACTGCCTTAGCATAGCAACACTATGACCATTTTGACCACTTTGCACTACAATGGACTTTTTTTTTGGTTCTAATTGTGTTCTTTCTTGTATAATTTTGTATAATTTATGTTCAAATTATGTTTTTCTTATGAATATTGTGCCTGTAATGCTATGTGCCTGTGATGCTGCTGCAAGTAAGTTTTTCATTGCACCTGTGCACACATGGACTTGTGCACGTGACAATAAACTCAACTTCGAATTCGAATGGCAAAGTTGATATTTATTATTGGTATTGGTTTATTATTGTCACATGTACCGAGATACAGTGAAAAGCTTTGTTTGCGTGCCATCCAGACAGATCATTCCATACATAAGTACCTCGAGGTAGTAAAAAGTAAAACAGGATGCGGAATGGAGACACAAGAGATTCTGCAGCTGCTGGAATCGGGAGCAACACACACAAAGTGCTGGAGGAACTCAACAGGTCAGGCAGCATCTATGGAGGGAAATAAACAGTCGACGTTTCAGGTCGAGACTCTTCATCAGGACTGGAAAGGAAAAAGGCAGAAGCCAGAATAAAAAGGTAATGCAGAACATAGTGTTACAGTTACAGAGAAAGTGTAATGCAGGTAGACGAGTAAAATACAAGGGCCACAATGAGATAGACCGGAAGATCATCCCCATCCCCAAAATTCCTGAGAAGGTTTGATACAACTGAACGGTTTGTGTCACTAAAATTACAAGGGGTAAACTTAGTTGCAATCAATGCAGAGAACCTGTGGGTTATTTGTTGAAGTCCAATGACAAAACCACTGTGTGATCGCAAAGACAATGTAAAGGCATGGTTTCTCACCAACATAGAAGGAGGCCATTTGGCCCATTGTGTCTATGCTAGCCCTCTGAGGATTCCCAATCTAATTCCCCACTTATTTTCTTGTAATCTACACTCTCTCTTGGGAGCAATTGTAACCTTACAATCGCTTGAGGATTGTAACCTGATCTCTGGAGCTGTGAGAAGCAGCACTAACTGCTGCACTACTCTGTCAAGACCATAAGACCATAGTATGTAGGAGCAGAGTTAGGCCATTCAGCCCATCAAGTCTGCTCTGCCATTCAGTCGTGTCTGATTTTTTCCAAACCCATTCTCCTACCTTCTCCCAATAACCCTTAACCCCCTTACCAAACAGAACCTATCAATCTCTGCCTTAAATACACCCAATGACTTGGCCTCCGCAGCCCTCTGTGGCAATGAATTCCACAGATTCACCGCCCCCTGGCTGAAGAAATTCCTCCTCATCTCAGTTTTAAAGGAACGTCCCTTTATTCTGAGGCTGTGCCCTCGGACCCTAGACTCTCCCACCAATGGAAACATCCTCTCCACGTCCACACTCTCCAGGCCTTTCAGTATTCCGTAGGCTTCAATGAGATCTCCCTCATCCTTCTGAACTCCATCGAGTACAGGCCCAGGGACTTCAAACACTCGTTGTACATTAAGCCTTTCATTCCCGGGATCATTGTTGTGAAACTCCTCAGGACCCTCTCTAGGGCCAGCACATCTTTTCTTAGATGTGGGGCCTAAAATTGCTACAATATTGCAAATGCAGTCGGACCAATGCCTTATAAAGCCTCATAAACTGTTACTTATTTCAGATTTCTTCCTGAGTACATTATCCCAACACATTGACGTACTTTCTGCCTGAACACGTAGCTACAATCAAATGTAATGAGGAAACCTACAGGACTTTACAAAACTAGATAGCAGGCTTCCTTATCGATAGGCAGGACTTGAATTTTTTGGAGCAACAGACAGTCTGCTGGAGGAACTCAGTGGGTCGAGCAGCATCCGTGGGGAGGGGGCGGGGGTGGGAAAGGAATTGTTGACATCTTGGGTCAAGACCCTGCTCCAAGTTCTGACCCAAAATGCCGACACAAGAGATTCTGCAGATGCTGGAATCTGGAGCAACACACACACAAAATGAGTTCCTCCCGCACTTTGTGTGTGTCGCTCCAAAACGTCAGCAATACCTCTCCCCCCCGCAGATGCTCCTTGACCAACTGAGTTCCTTCTGCAGATTCTTTGTTGCTCCAGATCCCAGCATCTGCCGTCTCTTGTGTATTGAAAATTTTGGATTTAGCTGAAAAAGAGTCCAAGGGGCCTACTTAAAAATATTGCTTTTTGGTGTTTTTATGTTGATAACAATCTGCATTGTTTTAGAATGTGGCTTTCAAAATGCAAACATTTTCCATAATCTACTGACCAAAAATGCATTGCTTTGTGGAAACATAAAAGATCCGAAGCATTGAAAGGTGCCTCCTCTACGTTGGTGAGAACAAACGCAGACTAGGTGACCATTCCGCAGAACACCTGCGTTCTGTCTGTAACCATGATCTGCATCTCCCCGTTGTCTGTCACTTCAACTCTCCCTCCCACACTATCACAGTCCTCAGCCTCCTCCACTGCCAGGAGAATTCCAAGCGCAAACTGGAGGAACAACACTTCATTTTCTGTCTTGGAACCTTGCAACCTAACAGCACTTAAAGGGTGGGAACCACTTAAAGTGATCCCCACCCCTCTTCCCCACATTCCCCCCCCCCACTACCCCCGCCATGCCTCTTTTCTTCTTCCCTTCCCTAGCCTATCTCTTTTTTTCTACTTCTTTTTCCCTCTCTCTCTTTACCTTTGACCCATCCCCCAGTGGATCTGCTCTCCCCTCCTCCCCCGCACCTGCCTAATCCCCGCATCTACCCATCACCACCTTGTGCCCACCCCGCCTCCCCTCTATTGTCCACCTATCACTGCTCTGCTTTTCCCTCCTATCTATTGGGCTTCCCCCTTTTCCTATCTTCAGTCCTGAAGAAGGGTCCTGCTTTGACCACCTGCTTTTCTCCACGGAAGCTGCCTGGCCTGCTGAGTTCCTTCAGCATCATCGTGCTTTCCATTCATATTGAAAGGTGTCGGTGTTCAGAAGGATCTAGGTATCTCAGTACATGAATCGCTGAAAGTTAACATGCGGATCCCACAAGCAATTAGGAAGATAAAGAGACTATTACCCTTCTCTCCCCCACCTGGCTCCATCCGCCAATCAACCTCTTCTCACCTGGATCCACCTATCACTTGTCAGCTCCTGCCCCATTTCTCTCCCTCACCTCTTTACACTGGCCATCTCCCCTCTACACTTCAGTCCTGATGAAGGGTCTCGACCTGAAACGTCAACTGTCCATTTCCCTCCACGGATGCTGTTCCTCCAGAAGTTTGTTTTGTTTTATTCCCCCAGATTCCAGCATTTACAGCCTCTTTTGTCTCCAAGGTAAAGAGTACATTGGGCTTTATTGCAAAGAGATTTGAGTGGAGAGATCTTTCTCCATTTATGGTCGGAGTGCATCTGGTACGTTCTGTGTAGTTCTGGACTCTGTACCCAAGGTAGGATATAATTGCAATGTAGAAAGTGCAGTGAAAGTTCACCCTATTGATTCCTGGGATGTGTATATTTAATATGAGGGGAGATTAAGCAGGCTGGACCTATACTCTCGGTTTAGAAGGATGATCAGAATAAGAATCAGAATCAGGTTTATTATCACTGAAATATGACGTGAAATTTGTTGTTTTGCAGCAGCAGTACAGTGCAAGACATAAAAATCTATAAATTGCAAAATAAATAAATAGTGCAAAAAAAAGGAATAATGAGGTAGTGTTCATGGTTCACGGACCGCTCAGAAGGAGAGATTGAATCGCCTGGGGCTATACTCACTGGAGTTCAGAAGATATAAGATAAAGGCAGGAAGGTTGTTTCCATTGCTAGGTGAGACTAGAACTAGGAGATATAGCCTCAAGGTTTGGGGGAGTAGATTTAGGATGGAGATGAGGAGGAACTGCTTTTCCCAGTGAATCTGTAGAATGTTCTGCTTAGGGAAGCAGTAGAGGCCACCTCATTAAATATATTTAGGGTACAGTTAGATCGATTTTTGCATAGTGGGGGAATGAAGGGTTATGGGAAAAAGCAGGTAGGTGGATCTGAGCGCACGATCTGATCAGCCATGATCTTATTGAATGGCGGAGCAGACTCGATGGGCCGAATGGCCTAATTCTGCTCCTATATCTTATGGTCTTATGGAAGGGAGGAGCAGACACAAGGAGCCAAATAGCCTTTCGTTGCTTCTTCTTGGGTTCTTAGAATGGGCGAGTCAGTAAAGTGAATGGGTAACTCAGGAAGGTTGGTAGGGAGTGGAATCATGTAAAGTATGGACCGGAACGGGTAATTTTGAATATGCTTCCATTATTATTGTCAATAACAAGTTAGTTAATCATTATTATAGAATTATTATATATTTATCACAGAAACTAAAAATTCATATATCAGCCTAAAGTGTTTTTTCAAACAATTGAAGACATCAGATATTGCCACAGAACAACAGAAAATAAAAAAAATTCCCCCCAACTAAACCAAAAATTTAAATAAACAAATAAAAAGTATTTAGGTTTCTTGATTCTGGATCCCTTTGACAAATGCCATCTTCTGATTTCCAGATTCATTTTTAAATTAAATCCAGTTCTTAAACTATGGCTTTGGGATTTAAACTTGGTTATTAATGGAGGTATCCAGATTTCTGGTCTGAGTTACACGTGTAATGATAGAAAGAGGAATGGCACCGTTTCCTGCCTGCCATGCAGTCCCCACACACACTAATATGCTTTTAGCCTGCACAATTGCCAAGAATTAAATGTAACTGAAAAACTATTTTTAATAAACTATTGAATGCAATCATTTATATTGCTGGTGAGCAGATGTTGGGAGGTTATTTAAAGATTATTGAGTCCAGGGCAGAACATGACATTTCAACTTGCATAATGGGATCAGGATAGCATTTGGAGCAGATTACAGTCGTGAACTGAATTGTTTTCTATTCAGCCCCTGAACATAACACAACAGCAAAGTACTGTGGATGCTGAAAATCTGAAATAAATGTGTTGCTTGACCTGCTGAGAGTTTCCTGATTTTATTTCAGTGAGTATAATATTCTCACTAAAGTTCTTTTTGGGCATGAACTCGTGAATCAAAAGAAAAGCTAAATTAAGGTTTTCAAATCTAAATTAAAAGCAGCTCACTGCTTGCTGAATATTCCAATATTTAAAGAAAGAAAAGAACTTGCACTGTTATAGCGCCTTTTTCAAATGCAGCGCAGCCCCAAACACTTTACAACCAACGAACTACCTGTTAAGTGTGGTTATTGTCATAACATAAGCAACAAATATGCACAGCAAGTTCCCACAAGTGGATGGTGGTGAAGAAGGCTTTTGGCAGGCTGGCCTTCATCAGTCGGGGCATTGAGTATAAAAGTTGGGAGGTCGTGGTGCAGTTGTACAGGACGCTGGTGAGGCTGCACTTGGAGCACTGTGTTCCATTTTGGTCACCCTGCAATAGGAAAGATGTTATTAAACTGGAAAGAGTTCAGAAAAGGTTTACAAGGATGTTACCAGGACTTGAGGGACTGAGTTACAGGGAGAGGTTGGACAGGCTAGGACTTTATTCCTTGGAGTGTAGGAGACTGAGAGGTGATCTTATAGAGGTGTATAAAATCATGAGGGGCATAGTTAGGGTGAATGCACACAGCCTTTTTCCCAGGGTTGGGAAATCAAGAACTAGAGGGCATAGGTTTAAGGTAGTGGGGAAAGATTTAATAGGAACTCGAGGGGCAACTTTTTTACACAAAGGGTGGTCAGTATGTGGAATGAGCTGCCAGAGGAAGAGGTTGAGGCAGGTACAATAATAACTGTCAAAGACAGTTAGACAGGCATATGGAGTGGAAGGGTTTAGAAGATTATGGGCCAAACGCTGGCAAATGAGACAAGGTTGGATGGGCATCTTGGTCAGCATGGACCAGTTGGGCTGAAAGGCCTGTTTCCATGCTGTATGACTCTATTATCCTATGATCTCCCTGAGTAGCCGTGTTATGGATTTGTTTACAGTGTTGTTTGTCTCGAGTATATTTTTATATGTTTCATTCAATGTAAGGTGACAGGTATATTTACTGTATGATTAATATTATTTAAGTTATTTTTGTAAATAAGACTGAAAAATGGCTTTAATCTCAATCCAGTGCAATGGAGCTAATTTTATTCTTTCTGATCGGGTTCTCCATTGGACCAGCGCAGTATTTGACCAGTGAGGTGTCAGGAATCCCTTTGAATGAAGTACTTAACCAAGCCAATGCTTCTTCTGAATCACATAAATAGACCTTGGAGGTGAAACCCCAAACAAAAAGAGGAGATTCACAAGGGTCCCGCATCTCTGGAGCCTGTGATACAGTAACATGGTGAATGGTTATCTTACTGTGCTGGTGATCCTGAAATCGTAGAGTTATAGAGTGATACAGCACAGAAACAGACCCTTCAGCCTAACTCTTCCATGCCAACCAAGGCGTCCACCTAAGCTCGTTCTATTCGCCTGCATTTGGCCCATATCCCTCTAAACCTTTCCTATCCATGTACTTATCCAAATGCCTTTTAAACCTTGTTATTGCATCTGCCTCAACTACTTTCTGTGGCAGCTCGTTCCATGTACACATCACCCTCTGCGTGAAGGAGTCCCCTTTAAATCCTTCCCCTCGCACCTTAAACCTATGCCCTCTAGTTTTTGATTCCCCTTCCCTGGGAAAACGGCTGTGTGCATTCACCCTATCTATGCCCCTCATGATTTTATACAGCTCTTTAAGGTCACCCCTCAGTCGCCTGCATTCCAAGGAATAAAATCCTGCCCAACCTCTCCCTATAACTCGAGTCATTGCAGCGTCCTTGTAAACCTTCTTTGCACTCTTTCCTGTGACTTCTTTCCTGTAACAGGGTGACCAAAACCATAATACAGCAAGTGCGGCCTCATTAACGTCTTGTAGAACTGCACCGTAACGTCCCAACTCTTGGACTCAGAGCCCTGACTGACGAAGGCCAGTGTGCCAAGTGCCTTCGTCACCACCCTGCCCACCTGTGATGCTAGTCTGGATGAATGATTTGGAAACAAGTTCAAATCGTATCATTGCAACTGGAGGACTTACATTCGATCAATTAAACAACACAGAATTTAAAAAGAAAGCATCAATAATAGTGCAATTGAACATACACATGAATCAAGAGTGGGCTTCAGCTCCGCAAACCTGCTCCGTCATTCAATAAAATCATGACTAATCTGACCTCTTTATTCCCACCTCCCTCCATAACCTTCCATCCACTTGCTTAATAGGGATCCATCTCCCTCTACCTTAAAAGTATTCAAAAGTTCTGCTTCCATTGCCATTTGAGGAAGAGAGTTTGAAGAACATAAGAAGTTGCATACAGCAGTGGACTCTGCACAATACATCACGGGCACATCCCTCCCCACCATCGGTAGTTTCTACAGGAGCCGCTGCCTCAAGAAGGCAACATCTGTCATCAAAGATCCCCACCATCGGGGCCATGCCATCTTCTCGCAGCTCCCATCGGGCAGGAGGTACAGAAGCCTGAAGTCCCACACCGCCAGGTTCAAGAGCAGCTACTTCCCTTCAACCATTCGGTTCTTGAACCAACCTACACAACCCTAATCACTACCTCAGTATAGCAACACTATGACCACTTTAATCACCTTGCACTATAATGGACTTTGTTTTTTCTTGTTCTAATTGTGTTTCTTTCTTGTAAAAATTGCGTATAATTTATGTTTAGTTTATGTTTTTCGTGTGAATGCTGCTTATCTGATGCTATGTCCCTGTGATATTGCTGCAAGTAAGTTTTTCATTGCACCTATGCATACATGTCCAGAATCCTACAAGAAGTCCAGGTACGACCTATGGAAGGCCATTGTGAGAGCAAAAAGGCAATTCCGTGTGAAGTTAGAGACACAATCGGATGCATGACAACTGTGGTAGTGTTTGCATGCCATTACTTCCTACCATGTGAAAACTAACAGCATAAATGGCAGTGATGCTTCACTCCCTGATGAGCTCAATGCCTTTTATGCACACTTTGAAATGGAGAATAACACAACACCTGTGTGAATCTCCACAGCACCTGGTGACCCTGTAATCTCTGTCTCAGAGGCCGACATCAGAACATCTTTCAAGAGGGTGAATCCTCGCACGGCGTCAGGCTCCAACAGTGTACCTGGCAGGGTACTGAAAATCTGTTCCAACCAACTGGCTGGAGTGTTCAAGGACATCTTCAACCTCTCACTGCTGCAGTCAGAGGTTCCCACCTGCTTCAAAAGGGCATCAATCATACCGGTGCCCAAGAAGAGGAGGGTGAGCTGCCTCAAGAAGGCAGCATCCATCATTAAAGACCCTCACCATCCGGGACATGCTCTCTTCTCATCACTACCATCGGGGAGGAGGTACAGGAGCCTGAAGACCCACACTCAATGATTCAGGAATAGTTTCTTTCCCTCCGCCATCAGATTTCTGAAGGGTTCATGGACCCATGAACTCTACCTCGTTATTCCTCTTTTGCACTATTTTTATGTCTTTACTTCTTGCACTGTACTGCTGCCACAAAACAACAAATTTCATGACTTATGTCAGTGATAATAAACCTGATTCTGATTCTGATGTACTTGTGCATATGACAATAAACTCGAATTTGAGAGTTCCAAAAACTACCGGACTATTATAAAAACCCATTTTGTCCTCTGTAAGCCGTACAGGACAAATAAGAATAGGCAATAAATACCACTGACACTACACCTCGTAAATATTAGAGGGTATAGCTTTAAGGTGAGAGGGGGAAAGTTTAAAGGAGATGTGCGAGACAAGTTTTTTTACACAGAGAGTGGTGGGTGCCCGGAATACACTGACAGAGGAGGTGGTGGGAATAGATGCAATAGGAACGTTTAGGAGACATTTAGACAGGCACTTGAACAGGCAGGGAATGGAGGGATATAAACCATGTATAGGCAGGTGGTAAATAAATTGATAAATTGCTAAATTGGTTTATTATTGTCACATGTACTAAAGTACAGTGAAAAACTTTGTTTTGCATACCATCCATACATTTCACATCACATCAGTACATTGAGGTAGTACAAGGGAAAAAGAATGCAGAATAAAATGTTACAGTTACAGAGAAAGTGCAGTGCAGGCAGACAAAAAGGTTCAAGGTCATAACAAGGTAGATTGTAAGGTCAAGAGTCCATCTTATCAAACAAGAGGTCCGTTCAATAGTCTGAATACAGCAGGATAGAAGCTGTCCTTGAGCCTGGTGGTGCGTGCTTTCAGGCTTTTGTATCTTCTGCCTGATGGGAGGGGGGAGGAGAGAGAATGTCTGGGTCGAGAGGAGTCTTTGATTACGTTGGCTCTATGGAGACCATGAGAAGTGTAGACTGTGTCCATGGTGGGGAGGCTGGTTTGGATTGGTATCATGGTCGGCACAGACATCATGGGCTGAAGGGCCTGTTCCTGGTCTGTACTGTTCTATGTTCTAAATGAACAGAAAACATCTGTCCACAGACCTGTCGTGTGGTGTGAATATTCTGGGATAGATCTTAACCTTTGATTTTTGGAACTTCATTAGCAAACCTCAGTATGGGCTGCATCCTATGAACAGCTCTTACCCCTCTGAACCATCGCTGTTGGGTTTCCCAATCCCTTTATTGGGGACTTTGAGGGGTACATATGTCAATAATCTGACAGAGTAGGTCATTCTTTAGAGAACCCACCTGATCAGTACCCTCTGGATTTCAACACCACCAAGTCCAGCCAGGGTTTGCAGCCAGCATTTGACAGACTCAAGAAGAAACATATTCCATTTTTTTATGGTGTCACAGAGGTCATACAGGATGCTGGCTTATTGATAATCAGCCACAGTTTAGCATCTAGTCTTAAATTCAGCACCAGTACAATGAGGAGGGCCATCTTCAAAACAGTGGCCTGGAATCTTTTCCATCCATTTAAGAGAGAAGATGGGGCCTCAGTGTAAACATCTCATCCTAAAGATAGCACCTCTAATAATACAGCACTCCCTCAGCATCCCAACAAAGTGCCAGCCCAGATTGTGTTTAAAATCTCTGGAGTGGGGCTTGAACCCATGACCTTCTGACTCAGGGGTGATGCTGCCACCATGGGAACTACCCGGAGTTCAGTCAGTGCTGTTTTTGTACTCTGGTGGACCTGGTGATGTCAAGTTCTCTAAATCTTCACATCAAAGGCTTCCCAAGAAGTGAAGCTCTGAGATCTTAGAGTCAACACCCTGGCATCATTATCCCAGCAGGAGCAGATCAACAGAGTAACAGAGCTGGGATCACCTCCCACTGGTTTTATATCCTTGATGATCAGTTTTGTTTTCTTTGATGTCCAGCTCTCTAATTGGACTCACGCTTAGAGCTCTGCAGGGTAAAGGAAGAGGCTGTAGCCTAAGGTAGATTGTTTAAATTGTACAAACAGTCCATCCGTGAAGTTATTTTTAGTGCATGGCATTTTTGACATCTCTGTCCCAACTCCAGATGTAACCAGAGTCCATGGAAATACATGATCCGAACAAGGAACTATCAGATGCAGAGAAAACCAGGATCAATCTGGATTGCCATCCACTCTCCGGCTTATCCTGAGGATTGCTTCCCAAGGGAAGACGAGGTGTTTACTGATGGCTCATTGTTGGGAAGCACATTGCTTTCATAGATATCCCATCTGAAGTGTTGCAAGTAAGGGTGAATGAATATGAGGTGATATTGCTACATCGGGTTTTATTCATGCCGTCAGGTTGTTGACTACCCGGGTGGAATATGAGGTTCTATAAAGACCATGGCTGAACATTTAACTCAGCCTTATTTTCCTGCGCTAACCTCATAATCACTCAATTCCAAATCTATCAATCTCCACCTTGTCTATAGTCAGAATATGGGTCCACACAGCCTTCTGGAATAGAGATTTCCAAAGCTCACCTTCTTGATGAAGGAATTTCTTGTCATTTCAGTTCTTATTTTGATGTCATGACACCTGGTTCTAGAAAGCCCAGCCAGGGGAAACATCCTGCCTACATCTACTCTCTCAATGCCTGGAAGAATTCTGTATGGTTGAATGTTGCAATGAAATGGAGACCATCAGTGAATTTAGAATGACATTGGATAGGATGTAATGAGCTACCTGACTTCCTTCTGTGCTGTAATATCTGCAGGAATCTAGAACATAAGAAGACCAGAACTAGAAGCCGGAATTGGCCATTCAGGACCACATACACACCCTGCCCCTCAATAAGAAAATTGTTGATCTTTCCTGCACTGATGTCTTGATCACTAAGGATCCAGTTACTTAATTTCCTAAATGTCTAAAAATCAATGTCTTGAATATACTCAACAATGAGCCTCTTAGGGAGAGTATTCCACTGAGGATAGGAATTCCTTCACAGTCAACCCCTTAATTTGAATCTGAGACCTCTGGTTCTGGAAGCCTCACTGACCCAATCAAGTTCTGTAAGAAATGCGTGCATTTCAAGGAGATCACTTCTCATTCTTCAGTGAGACAGAGTTCAGCTCCAGTCAGAACATTTGCAGCTTGCATTGTTTCAGATGCACACCCACAGCAGGACTTTTTATTTTGTTGCAATCCTAAGACTGTTGGGTAAACCTTCTTTCTATGAGAGTCTGGGTAGAAGTGTTGTTAGAGTCCTTTGAGAAGGTAGTCTTGCATTACTTGGGATTGACACTGCAATGGCAAGTAACCAACTTTTGCATCAGTTTTACCTCATGAACATGCTTCAGACAAACCTACAGTTCATCTAAGTGGAGAGTTTAGCTCCAGTCTGCTTAATCTAAACATTCCCCTATCCCAAAAACTTCTGTTGAGCATTTGTTGCATTCTCTCTTGCAAGGTTGTTCTTCCTTAGGTAGGGAGACCAGACCTGTATACAATATTCCACATGTTGTCTCACCAGTATCCTATATAACTGTAGCAAAATGACTCTAGTACTCAAATCCTCTTGCAATAAAGCCCAACATACTGTTTGCTTTCCTAATTACTTGCCACACCTGCATGTTATCTTTCAGTGATTAGCGTACAAGAACCTCTGAGCACCAAGACCTTTCAATCTCACACCATTTAAAAAATATCCCACTTTTATTTTTCTGCCTTGTGTTTTTCTCCTTTGATGCATATCAACACCACTCACCTCAACCACTTCACATGGGAACGAGTCCCACACTCTCCCCACTCTCAGTAAAGATGTTTACCCTGAATTCTTTCTCTTTCTCCTATCCCGCTCTTATGACCTGCCCACCACCTCCCTCCTATTCCCCAATTCCTTCCCTTTATTCCATGATCTACTGCCCTCTCCTACCGGATTCCTTGTTCTTCAGCCCTTTGCATCTCCCACCTATCACCTTCCAGCTTTCATTCCCCCCCCCCCCCCCCCGTCCCAACCACCTACCTTCCCCCCCTCACCTGGAGTTGCCTATCACCTGCCAGCCTGTGCTCCTCCCCCTCCCCTTTTATTCTGGCTTCTGCCCCCTTCCTTTCCAGTCCTGGTGAAGGGTCTCAGCCCGAAACGTCGACTGTTTATTTCCCTCCATAGATGCTACCTGACCTGCTGAGTTCCCACAGTATTTTGTGTGTGTTACCCTGAATTCATCAGTGACATCTCATATTAATGGTTCCTGGTTCTGGTCTCCCCACAAGAGGAAATGCCTCATCTGCATTGTTTTATAGGCTTACACAAGACCTCTCTTTATCTGACTCCTGATCCTCATAAGTTTTCAGTTACAATATTTTTGGTTACCTTCTCCAGTGCAAGGCAATAGCTTCACTCTTTTGGGTCAAAATCCTGCATGAGACCCTGATGCATAGTTTTGACCTGAAACATCGGCAATTCCTTTCCCCTCCACGGACGCTGCTCGACCTGCTGAGTTCCTGCAGCAGACTGTTTGTTGCTCCAGATTCCAGTATCTGTATTCTCTTGTGGCCCCAAGTCAAGCTCTTCTTAGATCATGGAAACCTGAACCATACAGACCATTTCTACCCAAAAGAATGAAAGTAGTCTGCAGTCTACGTGATATACTAATATAATGCTTTTATTTTTATTCAGTTTTTCTTTTTTTTTTATCCAAAAGATATAACAATTATTTTAATGCAAAAACATCAAATGAACGAAATGGTCACCATCATAAATTTATAGCCAATGTAATAAGACAGAGAAAAAAAAAGATAAAATACAAACGGAGAACTTTAAAACTAAAATCCATTTTGAACCCCGTTGTCATATAATGAAACAGATGGTTAGTATTAATGCAACCATACGTGGAACAACTTCACACCGAAGACAGCAGACACACTCTTACAGGGTGGAGCAAAACCCATTTCTTCTGACAACTGTTTTTAAGATTAGAGACAGAGTGTAAACCATTCAAGTCTGGCTGTTTTTGCATTGAGTTTTGTGCAGCTTCACTGCACTTTTATTCACCTCATTAGGCTAGGCTCTCTTGGGTTCAGGTATTGACTTTGTTTAAAAAACACAAAGCATAGCCCGTCTCACTTCAACTTTAACAGAAATAAAAAATCAGCAGAGATTTAACTGAGGTTTTCAAAATCATGAAGGGACTTGATGGAGTAAATAAGGAAAAACTGCTTCCAGTGGCAAAATGGTTGGTAACCAGAGGGCTTGGGTTAAGTGTAATCAGCAAAAGAGAAGTGGGGAGATGAGGAGCTTTTCATGCAGCGTGTTGCTGTGAACTGGAGCTCGTGGCCATGACAGCATGCTGAAACTGCTCTACCCGAGACCATAGGAGACTGCAGAGAGTTGTGGACACAGCTCAGCACATCGCGGAAACCAGCCTCCCCTCCATTGACTTTGTCTATACTTCTCGCTGCCTCGCTAAAGCAGCCAGCATAATCAAAGACCCCACCCACCCTGGCCATTCTCTCTTCTCCCCTCTCCCATCAGGCAGAAGATACAAAAGCTTGAAAGCACGTACCACCAGGCTCAAGAACAGCTTCTATCCCACTGTTATAAGACTATTGAACGGCTCCCTTGTACAATAAGATGGACTCTTGACCTCACAATCTACCTTGCTTACGGCCTCACACCTCATTGCCTGCCTGCACTTATTCTACAACTGTGACACTATATTCTGCATTCTGTTACAGTTTTCCCTTGTACTGCCTCAATGTTGATGAAATGATATATATGGATGGCATGCAAAACAAAGTTTTTCACTGTACCTCAGTACATGTGACAATAATAAACCAATTTGGAAACAGTCAATCAGGACTTTCTAAAGGGTAGAGGGCAAGTCACATGTACAGTGAAATACATCTTTTTGCGTAGAGTGTTCTGGGAGCAGCCCACAGGTGTCGCCACGCTTCTGGTGCCAACATAACATGCCCACAACTTCCTAACCCTTATGTCTTTAGAATGTGAGGGGAAACCGGAGCACCTGGAGGAAACCCACGCAGACACGGGGAGAACGTACAAACTCCTTACAGACAGAGGCCGGAATCGAACCCGGGTCACTGGTACTAAAAAAAAGCATTACGCTAACTGCTACACCACCGTGCCTGCCCGTGCTTCAAAAGGAAAGATTTGTAGGATTGTGGGACTAATGGGAGGGCTCAAAGACCAACCACAGGTGTGATGGCCTGAATGGCCTCCTTCTCTGTGCCATTCGATATAAAATGGTTTGCCAACACATTTTGATTCAGAGAGATACAAGAGACCGCAGATGCTGGAACCTGGAGCAAAAAACAAACGGCTGGAGGAACTCAGTGGGTCGAGCAGCGTCTGTGGACGGAAATGGACAGTCAATGTTTCAGGTCAAGACCCTCCATCTGGACTGAAAGATAGAGGGGAGGTAGCCTGTATAAGGAGGTGAGGGGAAGGGATAGGTGGACCCAGGTGAGGAGTAGCAACAGAGGCTGGGAGGTGATAGGTGAAGGTGACAAACGGCTACAAATGATGGAATCTGAACTCTCAGTCCGGATGAAGGTCGTTGACCCAAAACATCTCCTCCACAGATACTACCTGACCTGCGGAGTTCCTCCAACATTTTGATTCACCTTTCTCCATTGCACAGTCAAAATTAAACTCATGTTTAATTGCATTTAAGAGCAGAGAGTATGATTTGGAACACACTAATAATGGGTGCTTCACTTAAATGCATTACCAATTCCACCCTCCAATGTGTGGAAACAATGGCCAGCCCATTTAAAATTGGTTTAAACAACTACACCAACTAGTAGGACCAGAGTTAGATGCATACATATCACTAAGGCAATCTGAAGTGAAGAGGCCTGGCTAAAGCTACCGTGCAATTTTAGGCCCTTTGAGCAGGTGGTTCTCAAGCACATCTCAGCAAGTATTGAATAAGCAAAGAGCAACTGTTTCCACTGGCAGGAGGATTGGTAACCACGAGGGGGATTACTCTGTGAGCCGGACTGTAGCATCAGAAGGGACTAAGGGAGTGGGTGAATCCTTAAAGGAAAGAAAGCTGGAGGGCAATGGCAAATATGGGGTTAATGAGATAGCTCTCCTCTGGATCCAGCACAAGTGGTCAAGATTTACCACCTTCTGTGTGATGTAGTTCCACCAGCTGCTTTGCGACTGCTTAGCCTCATTTTATGCTGATTGGCACTTAAGGATTTGAGGCATTGGCCAGAGACGTCAAGAGTGCCCCCCTATAGCTCAGTTGGAAATTCTGCAACTTACGCTGATACTGGGGAATGAACACAGAGTACCTCCACTCCCCATCACCATCGACTGACCAAGCATATAATGTGAGCACGTGTGGCTACCAAAGAGAATCAGATTGGTTTCTGTGACTCTGTCCACTACCTAGAGCCCAGCAGCATCCAATAGACAGGGTCACACCTACTGAATGAACATTTGGGTCTAGCGATTCCCAGCACCTTCAGAAAAGGGGGAAAACTGCAGAGAAAGCCTATAAAGCACATAAGCTTAGAAAGCTTATGGGGTGCTAGCTTTCATAAGTGGAGGAATCGAGTTTAAGAGCTGCAAGGTAATGATGCAGCTCTACAAAACTCTGGTTAAACCACACTTAGAGTACTCTGTCCATTTCTGGTCGCCTCATTGTAGGAAGGGTGCGGAAGCGTTGGAAAGGGTGCAGAGGAGATTTACCAGGATGCTGCCTGGTTTAGAGAGTATGCATTATGAGGAGACTAAGGGAGCTAGGACTTTGGAGAGAAAGGATGAGAGGAGACATGATAGAGGTGTACAAAATATTAAGAGGAATAGACAGAGTGGACAGCCAGCGCCTCTTTCCCAGGGCACCAATGCTCAATACAAGAGGGCATGGCTTTAAGGTAATGGGTGGGAAGTTCAAGGGAGATATCAGAGGAAGGTTTTTTTTTTAAACTCAGAGAGTGGTTGGGGCATGGAATGCGCTGCCTGGGACGGTGGTGGAGGCAGGTACGTTGGTCAAATTCAAGAGATTACTAAATAAGCATATGGAGGAATTTAAAATAGAGGGATATGTGGGAGGAAGGGGTTAGATAGTCTTAGGCGAGGTTTAAAGGTCAGCACAACACTGTGGGCCAAAGGGCCTGTATTGTGCTGTACTGTTCCATGTTCTGTAAAACAACTTCATCCTAACACTTCCCTATTAAAGTACATTCCGAGGCCAAGTTTAACCTATGATATTCCCCAAGACTTGGTTAGACAAATCTACTGCAATAAAACTGGCTCTGGTAGAGGGACTTTACGTCACCTCTCAGGCCAGAGCTGACAATTTCTCCACTGTCTGTTTTATGCTCCCACCCTGGAGTAAATCAGCAGATGGTTGGTACCATCCTAACTGCCTGTGGTCAGAAAATGTCTCATGTCTCAGCTAGTTAGAAGGGGCATGGACATTAACACCAAGAACTGGAGACAAGGGACTACAGATGCTGGAATCCGGAGCAAGAAACAATCTGCTGGAGGAACTCAGTGGGTCAGGCAGCATCTGTGGAAGGAAAGGAATTGTCGACATTTTCGGGTCCTGAAACATCGACCCGAAATGTCGACAATTCCTTTCCTCCCACAGATGCTGCTCAACCTGCTGAGTTCCTCCAGCAGATTGTTTGCAATTCCAAGGACTGGTCGGCTTTCACATGGATACATGCATGAATCAGGCTCGTTGCATTTTTAACCGATTTTATTCCAATTGCTTTCAATTATCAACAGGGGCAACCTTTAAATGGAGGCTTTTAAGACCTTTAACTTTCAGTCTTGTTTCTGGCATCTGATACCTATGGCCTTCCAATCAGAACACTCTGTGACCCTATATGTACCTCTTTGTTTGCCTCCTTCCATTCCTTTCTATTTTGGCTCTCAGCCTCAGGAATGGGCTCTGCAATTAAAGTCACTTCCTGAGGGTAGGCTACATTCGCTGATGGCATAGCAGCCATTGATTGCTGAGGAGATCCCTGGGCTCGACCTCGAGTTTTTGGTCATTTATAACAAAAATCAAAGGTGTCTGGGGACTTCTGCTTGTGGCTGCATAATTGTACTCAGATTCAAGGATCCTGGCTGGCTGCAGACTCCAACTGATGCACACAGGAGATCCGTACATGCTGACTAAAGTCTGCGGTCTGCAAGGTCTTGGGTTCAGCTCCTCGGAGGTGTTCCCAGGAACGTCGGCCAGGAGTGTCAAGGTTGGCCTCAACGTGGCTGGGTGAAGGGGAAAAGGGATCAAGATTGTGCCAGTGATCACAGAATCAGGTGGTTACACGATGCCTTTCCTGGTCAGATAGCCAACACATTTTGGAAAAGGGGATGGTTCTTTGTCCCTAACAATGGATCTAGGGAGGATGGAAGGGAAGAAAGCCTAAATGGAAATGAAAACGTCCTCGGAACTCAGTTTCAAGACTTTTTTTTGTGAACTGTGGCACAGAAGCAGAGGAAAGCCACTTCTGAAGAACACGTCAGAGTTGACCTTTTGAAGTTTGTTAAAGTTTATTTTATCCCAACCCGAGGCAAAGCATCTTTAGCACAAATCACTTAGTAAGGCCATTTAAACAGAATAAAACATTTAAGTCTGGCTCTCTGTAGATCAGTTAGAACTGCTTTCAATGAAGCTTATGAAAAGAGACATCTAAATTGTCATTTCAGTGAGAAAAAAAGATTGGTTTTCTTTCCTGTGTTCCAACAGATATATTCAGGAAACGACAGCAATACAACCTTGAAACAAAATAATAAACCTCCTCTGTCCTAAAATATCAAACAAAAAAACAATTATGAAAGGGTGCTATTATTTTATTTGTCATACAGGATCTACACTGGAAGGTAGTGTCTGCAAAACATTTCCAGAGATGAATGCCTGTGATGGGGAAGGGCAAGTGCTGGATAGATACTGTGGCAAGGAGGCAGTACGTCACAGGTCAGTCAACACCTGCTGAACAAGATGATAGCTGCTCAGTCAGACTTTGCATTAGCAAAAAAAAAATTCCCATTTCTGTAATGCCTTTCACAGCTGTGAATGATCCCAGGGAATTTATATAATTAATGAATTACTTTGAGGTAAAAGATGAAAAACACGATGATTCTGGAGGAACTCAGCAGGCCAGGCAGTATCCGTGGAGAAAAGCAGGTGGTCAATGTTTCGGGTCAGGACCCTTCTTCAGGACTTTTTGAAGTAACATGGGTGAGATTGTACACAGCAAGATCTCAAACAGCAGTGCACTAACTGGCAGATGTACTTTTAATGATTGCTGGTGGAGGATTAAATAGTAACCAGGTCACCAAGGAGATATCTCCTGCTCTTCAATATAATATCGTGGGATATTATTAATCCACTTGAGGGAGCAGAAAAGATCTCAGGATGACCCACCTGACAGTGCAGCACCCTCTCAGTGGTATGGTGCAGTATCAGGCTGGACAGTGTGTCCAGGTCTCTGGTGTGGGCCTTGTACCCGGGACCTTCTGACTCAAAGCAAAGAGTGCAATCTACTGGAACACAACTGGCAGAGTTACTGAGATTTTAAGACACAAAATATCACAATCAATGCTCCCTCCCAAGATGTGGAGATGGGGCTGGGAAACAGGTACACTTTTAACCAAGTCACAGAAAGTTGATCACAGAAAGTTATCTGTACAAAACAAAAAGGGGGCACTTATGTGAATCCCAATGGCAATCAGGAACTAACCAAACGTTCCTGGCAGGTCTCCAATGGCAACTTGGTCGCTCCACCAAATGCGTCCACGTTGTTGTCAATCCAGGGAATGATATTGCCGGCCAAGTTGGCAGAACAGTTGGCTATGCTCCGGATAACCTCAGAGGCGAGAATGCGGTCCCAGATGTTGAAGTGACTCAGTTCGCCGACAAACGCTTGCGTTGCATCGAACCTCCCGCCAACTGCATCCTGGAGTAAAGAGCAAATAGACATACAGATTGCTGGAGCTTCTCCAAACCAAACGACATCTTAGCCCTCAGTGAAGTGAACTTGGGACTTGATTTACCACCTCTGTCTACATTGGGAGACCCTAATCCCGAGGTGAAAGCAACTCTGAGTGGGTATGGTGTATGCGTGATAAAAATGTAGTCGACATAATCAATACAAGTTGGTAAAAATTGGCATTTTTGGTGATATTACTACATTACCAGTATGGAATTAAGTTACTCTCATCACTGCCTTATGCTTTAGTTCCTCTGATAATGCAAGAATAGCAGAGTGAACTCATAGTTCAACCAGAGCAACTTAAACGCTTGGGTTGTTTCAGACTTTGAAATAGATCTATCATCTTATGATATGATCCTAGAGGTGTATTAAATTATGAGGGGCATAGATAGGGTGAATGCGCACAGCATTTTTCCCCAGGACTGGGAAATCAAGAAGTTGAGGGCATGGCTTTAAGGTGAGAGGGGAGAGATTCAACAGGAAACTTCTTCACCCAGAGAGTGGTCAGTATATGGAACGAGCTGCCGGAGGAAATGGTTGAGGCAGGTACATTAACATTTAGAAAGGCACTTGGACAGATACATTAATAGGAAAGGTTTCGAGGGATAATCGGCCATACACAGGCAATTGGGACTAGCTTAGATGGGAATCTTGGATGGCATGGACCAGTTGGGCCAAGAGGCCCGTTTCCATGATGTATGACTCCATCAGATCCATTTGACCATCTTTGAGTAAGATCGATCCATGCTCACTGAAGCTTAGAAGAATTTTAGGAGATCTCCTGGAGGCATTCAAGATTCCTAGAGGAATAGGTAGGCTGCTTTCTCAGGAAAGAGTTTAGAACTAGGGGGCATGATCTCAGGAGAAGTGAGGTGGGAGGTCAGCCATTTAGAACTGAGATGAGGTTTTTATGCCGAGAGCTGTAAATCTTTGGAATACTTGACTCCATGAGGCAATGGATCTTGAGCAAATTCAGGAAAGGCATTAATAGATTTTGGTACACCGAGAACAGAGGGATAGAGAGATCAGGAACAAAGTGGAAGGCATAAGATTGGTCATTATCTTATCTAATGGCACAGCAGACTCAAGGGACTAATTAGCCAACTCCTGCTCCCATTTCTTATGTACTGTTGATACCCTTGTTGTTAAGGCCTGTTAAAGTTCACTACTCTAAGTTCACAACAGCAACATCTTCAAAATTTCCCTGTACCTGTCTCTCCCATTCGATTCCGACTAGGAATTTCCCTCCAGCTGCTGAAATCCTTTTTATTTTGCCTTGTAGAAATGTTATTTACACATTATTCCTTGAGATCTTATTTTGGCTTAGGCTTAAATAATTGAAGACATGTTAAAACCCTGTTTAATATTCTATGCATCTCGACAAAAATTCACACTTTCCTTCCAACCTCTATAGGCTGAACTTTTTCCACGGTCTGATGAAGAATTTTTGAGCATGCAATACTCATTTCTCATGTTTTCTTATGACATTGAATGAGGCCGTTTGGACCATCAAGTCTATGCCAGCTCTCAGAGCAACCCCATTCATTTCTGTATTACCCATTCCTTCTTATACACCCATCAACTCCCTCCAATTCTCCTCCCAGCCAACTTCTAAAGGGGTAATTTACCCAAGACAATTAACTTCGCAACCAGCATGTCTTTGGAAAGCAAACAACAACATTAAGACCAAATTACTTAATCATTTCCTCTTCAGGAGAAGAAATCTTCCATCCTCACCCAGTCTGGCCTACCTCACTCCAGACCCACCAATATGGTTGGCCTTCCGAAACGGCCCAGCAATCCACTTTGTCCCTAGTTGCTCTTAAACAATGAATGCTGGCTTTCTCAGCAACACTGTTCTCAGATGGGCCCAACCCTAAATTACCTTCAATATTCAATGCATTAATGTAAATTAGAAACAGCTGCAATTTTAGCACCAATTCCTCTAGCATTCTGCTCAACACTAATTCCACCTGAAAATAATCCATGAATGTGCAGTTTTTAAACTCACTACTTAATTCATATACTCTGTGCCAGATGCATTGGTAGCCTTTTATGTGGAACCTTTTGGAAAAGTTCTCCCAAATGTCCAAGTAAGCAATCTCCAAGTGTTAAGCCATCTAGCTTAGATGTAATATCTTCATTAAAAAAAATAATCAAGGTGATTTCTTGGGTAGAATTTCTCCTTTTCCCTCAATATTCAAGAGAAAAGAATCTCCACACTGACAGACTTCCCTTCTCATGACAATATAAAATTCTCTCCATCATAGGTGTAGGTGGTTGGTTGGATGAATGGGTGGTTGTTGTTGGGACGCTTACCTGCTCCTGGCCTAGGATGAGGACACCGCCCGCTTTGATTGGATGCCAAGGAGCTAGGTTCTCCCCTGTGCCACGCAACTGGCCATCTTGATAAGCCTCCCACATGCCATCTCTCGTGGTCCACGTTATGCAGATGTGATGCCACATGCCATCATTGATATCGATGGGCAGTTGGGTTACCTGTTGGTGCAATACATTGGATAACGTCAGTGGTTCCTGTCCCCTTACCTGCCTGAAACATTGACTATCCCCTTTGTCTCCACAGACACCACCTGACTCACTGAGTTCCACCAGCAGCTCATTTTTTTGATCCCCAGAACCTTTGGTTATGTTTTTGCCTGAAAGAATGTCAGACTAAAGTCTGGGCTGTGTGGTGGCTCCAGTAATCCTGACCTCCAGTGCTGTCTGTGTGCAGTTTGCACGTCCTCCCCGTGACTGTGAGGGTTTCCTCCAGGTGCTCCAATTTCCTCCAACATCCCAACAATGTGCTCATTGTTAGGTTAATTGGCCACTAAATTACCCCTTGTGTAGGTGCCTGGTGGGAGAATTCGGGTTGGAGTTGATAGGTGTGAGAGCGCATAGGGAAATAAATCAGCAAATATGATTGCTCTGGGAGCCAGCATTGGGTCTCGATGGGCCTAATGGCCTCTTTCCATGTCATATAAAAATAAAAACGTTATTGGAATTCCACATTTTTAAGTTAGTTTGGGGAAAATAACAAGTGTAGCTACAACCCTCATCAATTCAGATCATGTTGTGTTTCATACACGGGTAAAGTTCCATCTGGTTCACCCAGACCTGAACTTGAATTGTCGCCCACCCAGTGAAAATTGGATATGGGGAAGGTGGAAGGTGGTCAAGTCCAACCCTGTCATCTACTACGTTAAATTGCAGGCAATCATCTGCCCCAAGATGTGGTGGGTGGGAAATGTTTCTTTAAATAAAGGAATCAGGGCCCAATGACCAGCCAGACCCAGGAACCATTTTAACAATGGCCTAGGCAAGCAAGAGGCTGGGGCTTCCCATCAGGTTAATTTTCCAATTACTATCCCATGGATGCTGCTTCATGTTAGGGCAGGATGAGTCCCTGCTGTCCTTCCCCTCTCCATTGCTGAATGGCTGATGCTTTTCACAGCCTTGTACTGTCAACAGCTTGCATTAATGAAGTACTTTTAACATGGTAGAGCACCCAGACATGGCTCATGGCCGAGTCTGGCACAGAGTCACAACAGGAAGTATTGCTTTAGCTCACTGAAGCATTGTCAAAGAGACAAGTTTTATGGAGTATGATTGAAATGGAGAGAGCGCAGAGTCAGGGAGTTCCAGAACTTAGGGTCAAGGAGGCTAACTGCCAGAGAAACCTCCAATCGGGATGTTTCTTTGAGACCATCACCCCTGCAAGTGGTGACTGTTGATAAGAATAACCACCTCAGCTGCCTTTCCCAAGTGATCATTCTTCATCTCAAGATGAGCAAAGCCAGTGAATCGCCTACAAAGGCATACCTTCCCACACCGGTACAACAACCTCTGACATTTCCCAAAGATCTGGCCCCCATGTTCCTCAACTACCAAGCAATCAATAACAATAGGGTCAGCAGTTGCTGTGAACCAGATGCATGGCTGAGAAGTGATACACACCTTGTCATTAATAAGCAATTCTATCGAATTCTTTCCCCAATCAATAAGCACAATTTCGTTTGACTGTCCAGTCACAGCGTAAGAGAAGGGTGTTCCAATACTGGGGGATAGCCTGGATCGAATCCACATGCAGACGGTGAAGGCGTACATCTCAGGCAGGCTCTTCTTAATCTTAGCGTACAGGTAATTAGTCTGCAAAGGTAGCGATACCTTGAAATCATCAGGTGACTTAAACCCACTGCTCTCTGTAGGGAACAAACAATAAACAAAGAACTTTTTACACATCAGATGCTTTGTGTGGATTTTTTTTTTGAAAAGCAATATTCAGGACAATTATATGCAAAATATCTTCAGTCGCACAAGATACTTGATCGATGTCTTCATGTATTGATTGCCATTTGTTAATTACAACTGTTTGTGTTTGGCACAGACATCTTGGGCCAAAGGGCCTGTACCTGTGCTGTACTGTTCTATGAATGGCTTGCTGGACCGTTTCAGAGGGTTGTTCAGAGTCGACCACATTGCTGTGGGACTGGATGTGTGGGCCAGAACGGGTAAGGATGGCAGGTTTCTGTTAGTGAACCAGATGGGTCTCTACAACAATCGATGGTTTTCGTGGTCATCATTAGACTTTGATTCCAGAATTCAAATTTATTACCATTTGCTGTGATGGGATTTGAACCCAGGTCCCAGTGACTTTGCCCTGGGTATCCAGATTATTAATCTAGTGATGATACCATTGTGCCAATGCCTCCCCATCAAAAACAATTTTATTGGCCAAGTATATACATCAAAGTGTACTGCCTCACAGCTTCAGACCCAGGTTCAATCCTGATCTCTAGTGCTGTCTGTGTGGAGCTTGCACGTCCTCCCTGTGACCGTGGGGGTTCCCTCCAGGTATTACATCTTCTTCCCACATCCCAAAGCCTGCTACTGAGTTAATTGGCGATTATAAGTTACCCCTAGTGTGGATAGGTGGAAGGAGAATCGGGGGAATTTGATGGGCATGTGCGAGAGAGTAGGCTACAGGGAAATAAATGGGAGGATAGGATTGCTCTTTGAGCTAGATAGACTTGATGGGCTGACTGGCCTCCTATATTGTAAAGAATATGAAGATCAGGTCAGAGAACACACAGAAATTAAATGTAATTAGGCTATTGGGATTTCTCATCAATTTAAGCCTTGGGTGATTAGATTTAAGCATTATATTGGACATCTTGCCATGTAGAGCAAGGAAGTTCTTATGGCACGTTTCATACTCACTGTAGTAATTATGAAATGCTTGCATAGCAAGTTCCCACAATAGCACCAGATCATGTTTCAGTGAGGTTAACAGCAGGATAAATATTAAGCAGGCGCTGGGAAATGCTTTCTGCTCTACTTCACATTTCTTGATCCCCAGAACCTTTGGTTATGTTTTTGCCTGAAAGAATGTCAGACTAAAGTCTGGGCAGCGTGGTGGCTCCAGTGATCCTGACCTCCAGTGCTGTCTGTGTGGAGTTTGCACGTCCTCCCTGTGACAGAGAGGATCCTCCAGATGCTCCAACTTCCTCCAACATCCCAACAACGTGCTCATTGTTAGGTTAATTGGCCACTAAATTACCCCTTGTAAAGGAGCCTTTGTGTACACCCTGTAGGGTGGAGAGATTGCCAGTTCAACACCTCAGTGAAGACCATACCTTTGACAATCCAGCTCTCCTTCATGGCAGAGTTTAAACACATTATATTGCAGAATAGCACCATTGCCCCTAACTACCATACAGAGCTCCAACTGTATTATTTATTAATTAGGATGTGGGCATCACCAGATTCTGAATTTATTACCAACCCAAATCAGACTGACAATATTCCAGTCAAATGTATATGTGTGTGCGCATTTGAAGATTATATAGGTCATGTCATAATTTTGTGATAAAGTCTCAAATCAATGGCAGTTCATTATCCGAGAAGGTGAGAGAACACAGAATACCATAGGCCCTTTGGCCCACAAGGTTGTGCTGAACTAATTAAACCAGTGACTCCTAATTAATCAAATCCTTCTTCCCCGCACATTGACCATACCCTGCCCTTCTCTGCATATTCACATGCCTAAGAGTCTCTTAAACGTTCCTATACCATCGACCTCTACCACCACCCCTGGCAGCACATTCCAGGCTCCCACCAAATAAAAACAGTTTTTTTTTGTGTGAAATAAAAATGAAGTTTGGGACTCTCTTCTGCAAATGAAATTCAATTATTAATTTTAAATCTGAGATGAATGGGATTTCTGTTAACCAAAAGGTATTAGGGAATAAAAGGAAGCAATAGGCTATATAGTCACAGACCAGACACAATCTCATTAACTGGGGAGACCAGGCTTAATGTTCCTGCTTCTGATGTGTGGCTTTGTGGTACTGCATTTTAGGCATTACATTTTGCCTGGGGATTTTTAAATTTTAATTTCAACCAATAGTTTTCAAATATTAAAAAATCTCCCCTTTAACCTTGTTATTAAAAATCTTATTCTCAATCCACCTAATCTGCGCAAGCTTTATGGTAAAACAACCAAGAGTCAGTGATCAGCACTGGAAATTTCCAACAGGTTCGTCCACTTAATACCTTTCTCCAATTCCGTAATTCTTTCGTGCAAGGCGTTCAGGACAGATTCTGTCTTGTAACGGTGTGCTGCTGTCTCATTCAGAAGCAGGTACTTCTCGTCTTCAAGTTCAGAGACTTTGTTCAGGAGCTGATTCTCCAAATCCCCAAGCTTCCTCTGAAGCTGTTCACGGAGGTCACTAGGGAAAGCCTGGTTGGAGAGATCGGGACGTGTCTGTTGCTGTTGCAAAACAAAAACACAGAACTTAAATATCAAGGAACTGAAGCATGGTCAATAAGATCTGAAGCATGGGATTATGAACTAACCTAATGTTTTGCACCTTCATTATTGTTCATTGATTGTTGAACTGAAGTCACTACCCTGAGACAGTCAATGAAGTCATCAAATTGCTCTGTTGGCTTACGAAAGGTTATTTTTACCACTGCAATCTAATAATTTGAGAGAAACAAATATTCTGAAAGCACCACTGTGTTCCTCTAGGTAGCCAGAATGTGTTCGCAGTTGCACACATTTTGCAGGCAGTTATCCATGCAATAATACACAGTAATCACTGATCGATGGGTGCATCTTGCATTTGTTAGAACAGGCTAGGAGTGTCTTTCACCGATTAACAGCCTAGTTCCATAATAACACTGTTCTATTTTTTCCCTCATGGTGATGGGTCCCTTTGGGATGTTGTTGTTGGAGCTCAGATATTCCATTAGTAACTCCAGTATTCCACTCTCCTCACCCTCATCCCTGTTATTGCTATCGCCTGATACCAGTTTTCTCTGCACCACTTCACATCAAGGAACGTGGACATGGAATATTTTTTGTTCTTCTAAACTCCCAGGTCAGTGTTCCATATTTTAGAACAGTATCGTGCAATAGATCATAAATAGTTAGCAGGCACATCATTCTCTCTGTAGGAATTCATCTTAAAGTAAACTATGGGATGGGAGGGGAAGAAAGGGGAAAGATATTTTGATATGGACATATTAAGCTGGGACCACAGAACATTCAGCCCTCTTCAGAAACTTGACGGTGACGTTACAGAGATGTACTCTTCCAAGAGCATCAGGTGGGTTAACCAACCTTAAAAAATAGAAAATGCTGAAAATACTCAAGAGTACATGGCCTTAAGGTAATGGGTGAAGTTCAAGGGAGATGTCAGAGGGAGGTTTTTCACCCAGAGAGTGGTTGGGGCATGGAATGCGCTGCCTGGGGCGGTGGTGGAGGCAGGTACATTGGACAAGTTCAAGAGATTGTTAGATAAGCATATGGAGGAATTTAAGATTGAGGGATATGTGGGAGGAAGGGGTTAGATAGTCCTAGGTGTGGTTTGAAGGGCGGCACAACATGGTGGGCCGAAGGGCCTGTATGGTTCTATCTGTGGGAAGAGAAACAGAGTTAACCTTTCAGGTCAATGACCTTTCATAAGAATGAGTTCTTCAGCCTGACTCTCCACAGCTGAAGTATTTGCAGCATTTTGTTTTAATTTCGGATTTCTACTATCTGCAGTATTTAAATTACAAACTGGACTTATGATGATTGCTTCCATGTTAACCATATGAAAGCAGGAGCCAACATCAAATAATGCAATTTGAAATCCATGGTGCAAAGTAAAGAAAGATTTACATTTCTATACCACCTTTTAGAATGGCCTTAAAGCACTGTATTGCCAATTAAGTACATTTTGCAATGTAGGCATTGTTGTAATGTTGAAAATCCAACAGCCAATCTGCAACAAACTCTGACAAACATTGAGATAAACATTGGCCAGGATTTTTTCAGATAGTTCTCTTCAAACTAGCAGCATGCAATTTTTTCTACATCCACCTTAGACAGCAGGTGAAGATTTATTGCCTTATCCAAAAGACAGAAGATATAATAGTGCAGTGTTCCCTCAGTCCTGCACCGGAGTTTTCTTATTTTCATGCTCCTGTATCTGGATGGTAGACTTGCCCTACAAACTTTCTAACTCAGCCAAGAGACTGCTGAACTGAACCATAACTGTCAATAGATGAGTGATTATGTCATACATCCCTTTATTAGATTAAAATATAGTTAGAAAGCTCAATCTGACAAAATCAAATTATTCAATGCCTTTTGGCTTTCTGTACAAAATACTTGTTTAATCACAGAATTGGTCAGTGTACAAAAGTGCCCCTAATGTAATTAATCACTCTTTTATAAATACTTTGAAGAAAGTGGGGGATTAAGTATGGACCAAGCAGACTATTAGGGTAGATTAAATCAATCTATTCTCATTTAAACTTGAGAGCAGGTTGTATGAATTTATTGGTATTGGTTTATTATTGTCACTTGTACTGAGGTACAGTGAAAAACTTGTCTTACAAACCAATCGTACAGGTCAATTCATTACACAGTGCCGTTACATTAAGTTAGTACAGAGTGCATTGAGGTAGTACAGGTAAAAACAATAACAGTACAGAGTAAAGTGTCACAGCTACAGAGAAAGTGCAGTGCAATAAGGTGCAAGGTCACAACAAGGTAGATTGTGAGGTCAGAGTCCATCCCATCGTATAAGGGAACCGTTCAATAGTCTTATCACAGTGGGGTAGGAGCTGTCCTTAAGTCTGGTGGTACAAGTAATATACAATTTTATTTAATGTTAAAGCTAAAAATCATGAAAATAATTTTTCATTTGATTGTGCTCATATTTTCATAGTCATTTTATTACCATCGTACACTCCATTCTAATTCCGATCCAATTTTACACTTAAATAGAACAAAACATTGCATTATTTAGTACCACATAAACATTGTATGGCTGGCACATAATGCAACAAGTCATAACCATATTATAAAAGGGAAAAATTAATTATGTGATTTGATAGCTGGATTGAAATTACAACTCGAGAGATCATTCAAGTTCAATGAAATGAAGAAAATATTAGTTCTGTTTAAGAAATCACAGATACATCTGATTTATACCAAGCAGGCATAGTTTTAGCACACTGAAAAATGTGTAAATTTTCTTGGTTATATCATTTAATGTGTCCATACTGAATAAAATAAAGATCAGAATTGTTCTTTCATGTCTAAAATGCACAAGAACATAAAAAACAGAAGCTGGAAAAGGCCACTCAATCCTCCATGTCTGTCCCACCATGGATGGTCTTTTACCTCAGTGCCACTTCCCTGCACAAGCCCCACATTTCTTGATTCCCTTTATATCTATCCTATCACCCCGTTCGGAATTCTCCCTCTAAGAATGCCGTGGAGCATCAGTCACCAAGTTGATTCAAAACAAGGATTGATAGATTTCAATATATTAAGGGAATCAAGGGGTTTAGGGATAGTGCAGGATGTAAGGTATTGAGGTAATAGAACAGCCAGGATCTCGATAAATGACAGAGGTAATTGGTCCCGATGATAGAGGTCTCAATAATTGGCATGAAGGGCCAAGTGGGCTACTCCTATCACTATTTCTTTTGTTCTTATCCCTGTCTTGAATATACTCAGTGATTGAGTGTCTTGGATAGAGAAATCCTGATGCAGGGTCTCAACCCGAAACATCAAACCATCCCCTTGTCTCCACAGATGCTGCTTGACCCACTGAGCTCTTCCAGCAGTTCTTTACTGTTGGGATTCACTACCTTCTGGGTAAAGAAATTTCATCTTGTCTCAGTCCTGAATGGCCAGCCACTTTTCCAAGACCATTAACCTCAGTTTCAGATAGCAGAGAAGGGAGTCATCCATGCCAGGAAATATCATCCATGCATCTGCCCTACTAATCCCATTAAACTTCTATACATTTCAATGAGATCACTTCTAATCTTCTAAACTCCAGAGGCGTTTGACCCACATTTAGTCTCTCCACATGGGATAAGCCCCCTCATTCCAAGAATCAATCTGGTGATCCTCGCACTGCCAGCAGGGGCTGTGGGGGCAGATACATTAGGGACATTTAAGAGACTCTTAGATAGACACATGAATGATAGAGAAATGGAGGGCTATGTGGGAGGGAAGGGTTAGATAGATCTTAGAGCAGGATAAAATGTCGGCACAACATTGTGGGCCGAAGGGCCTGTACTGTGCTGTAGTGTTCTATGTTCTAATTATTTGCTTCCCTACATGTAACCTTTCAATGATTTGTGTACAAGGACACCCAAGTCCCTTTCAATCTCTCTCAATTTAAAATGTACTCCACTTTTCTACTTTTTCCGCTTCAGTGGATAACACTTCCCCACATTATATTCCATCTGTCATGTCCATGCTCATTCATTTAGCCTTTGTATCCTCTTCACAACTCAAGTGTGAAGTAAGTGTTCAAATGATACAAACTTGGGTATGTTACACTCATCCAAATCATTGACATAAATTGCTTACTATGGTCCCAGCACTGATCCATGTAGCATGCTCCAGTCACAACCTCCCAACCTGAAGCTGACTTTCCCCCCCCCCCCAATCTTCAGTCCTGTTGTAGACACAGCCAGCTCCATCACAGACACAACCCTCCCCACCACTGAGGATATCTTCCAGAACAGTGCCTCAAGAAGTTGGTATCCATCACTAAGGACTCACTATCCGGGACATGCCTCTTCTCATTATGACCATTGGGGAGCAGGAGGTACAGGAGCCTGAAGGCCCACACTCAATGATTCAGAAACAGCTTCTTCCCCTCCACCATCAGATTTCTAAACGGTCCATGAATCCATGAACACTACCTCGTTATTCCTCTTTTGCACTATTTGTTTTTGTAATTTAGAGTAATTTTATGTCTTTGCACTGTACTGCTGCCTCAAAACAACAAATTTAATGTTATTTAAGTCAGTGATAATAAATCTGATTCTGCCAGTATATCACCCTCAATCTCCAGGTGCTCCGATTATTTTTAGTACCCTCCTGTGGCACCCTATCAAAAGATCTTCTGGGAGTCTGAATATGCTAAATCCATTGGTTCTCCCTTATTCTAACCTCAAAAACAATGTGAGGTTCCACAATTCAGCATATAATTTATTGACTTAAACCTGAAATACAGTAGATTAGGAACTGCATTGTCTCCTTTAATAATGGTTTTCTATTTCTAACCAAGAAATAAATCTGATATGATCTGTAGACCAAATGTCTAACATTTGATCTTGATTACATTCACCCACTTCTAATTTCTCATAACAAGTCATGCTGATGAAGTTGAATGGATGAAATATTATTCTAGAATTCAATTATGTACACAAAAGTTTCTTGTTAGAGCAGGTGGCACTCAAATTGGCTAATTCTGGGGAAAAAGGCATAATATGACGAATTAAATAGTTTGGACCCCTTTATTTGCAACCTGCATTGTGCCATAATGTGCCATACTGTTTTTTTAAGGGACAAGGAGCTTTACAAATAAAAAGTACTAGCAAATAAAGTTAAATAAATAAGTTATGATGTAAAAACTCATACTTCATTTTGTCCATCTGAATATTTTAGTATTGACTTGATTGGATACTGTTAGGATTTGTTACAGAGCTTTGCACTGCATGAACCATAAATTAAGTTTAATGAAAACACACTCATTAGACTGGAATAACTTAGCACCAACAGAACTTACCAACAGGATCCCTATGCAGTCAGCATCAATACTCTTTCCAAGTTATAACCACAAGTAAAAGATCAAATGACAATAATCGATAAAATAAAATGTTCATATTAAATAAACCCTTTGCACAAGATTCCAAGTTAAAAAGAGAGCACTCATTTCAATATTTGGTTAATTTAGATAAGAATCATTTTAACAAACCAGATAACAATTCAATTCATGAAATTCCCAAGTATTTCCTGGTTGAATACAAATAATCTTTGATCCATAACACCCAGTTCTCTTAAATCGATCCACATTCAAATAACTGACTCAGCCTCAATTATTAATAGAGAAATTTTTCATTCAACACACTTCTCTTCAAACCAAGCCTGTCAATTTCATGCAACTATTGCAATGAACCAACTGGCAAGAGTAGATTTGCAATATTGCACATGCTTCTACCATTGATAGTGAGTTAATTACAAACTAGCTGTAGCGTACCAGATCCGTGTCTCTTGGTGATGTGCTGGAGTACTCACTGCATGGTAAATAGGTCGGGTTCTTTCATTTCTGCAAATGTTAAACCAACAGCATCAAGGAAAAAGGTGACTGGAATTTGCCACCTGAAAGGGCCATGGAAGCAGGTTCAGTTGTAACTTTCAAAAGGAAATTGAATAAATATTTAAAGAAGAGAGAATTCACAGGATGAAGAAGAATGAACAGGGAGGAAGGTCTAACTTGAAACAGTCTTCAAAGAAGTTGCCCGGGGAAATCTGCTGATTTGTGTTGTCTCCTGGATGTATGTTTCTATTAATGCAGATAACTGTGGTTAAATCACCATCACTGATCGGAGTGAGTACTGAGCACTGCATCAATAGAGATGCAAAACTAATTAGTGCAAATAAGTTCAGTCCAATCTTGAAGGCTGATGATACAGCTTTGGCCATATCATTACTGCCTATTTCCATCACTGTCATTAAAACATCAGCCACGCCCCCGAGATAGCCTAAGGCAGAAGTATTCATCTTACCCGATGTTCTTTCCTAAGATATTGGTGCTAGCTAATAGATCCTCTCTGACTGGCTGAACATTCTGCTCCTTTATGTTCACTGTGTACTTGAAGCATTGCATTATAGATTTCATTATATAATGACCTCAAATGTATCCCCAAACATAACTGCAATCTGTGGCAAAGCTGGTTACTGTTCAGTGTGATAAAGGGCTGGGGTGGGACCCAATGCTATCCCTCCCACCCCCAAACTCTACATCCCATTTCTAACAGGAACGTGAGGGGCATCTTCTTCACCCAGAAGGTGGTCAGTATATGGAATGAGCTGCCAGAGGAAGCGGTTGAGGCAGGTACATTAACAACGTTTAGAAGGCACTTGGACAGGCACATGGATAGGAAAGGCTTTGAGGGATATGGGCCAAACGGGGGGGGGGGGGGGGGGGGGGGGGGGTGGGGTGGGGGGGGGGGGGGGGGGGGGGGGAGAGAGGACTAGCATAGCTGGGCACCTTGGTCGGCATGGACCGGTTGGGCCGAATGGCCTGTTTCCGTGCTGTATGACTCGTCTCAACCCCCAGAAGCGTTCTGAGGTTTCAGGACCAAGGAAAGCTCCGACCAGTGACTGTCAGCACCAGGGACAATTCAATAACTCCGCTCGGAGATGGTGCCCTCCGACCCGCTAGATCCAGACAGACCATCAAATACCCAGCTATATTAGTCCCATGTGCCAGCACTGGAACGTAGCTTTCTATGCCTCGGCTAGATGGTTCTGAAAATGTGAAAGTCTCCACCTCCATCACCCCTCGGGCAGCGCATTCCTGGTTCCAACTCCTCTGGTAAAATAATTCCTACTCAGATCCCCACTAAACCTCTTGCCGCTCACCTTAAACCCATGCCCTCTACTTTTAGATCCTCTGCAAGGGGAGAAAGAGTTTCCTACAGTATACACCTTGTATGGTCCTCAATCTTAAATGTCTCCATCAATTCGCCCTCAATTCCGGATGCTAGGAATCTGAAATAAAAATACTCCCAGATTTCTTACAACAGGGCAGCTAACTATCTCTCCCCACAGATGATTCCTGGTCTCTTGAGTGTTTCCTATATATCAGATTTCTCAGAGTTGGTCTATTCCCGGGAGTGGTCAGTACGTGGGGCAATTCAGTTGCTGGGGTCGATCCAGTACAAGGGATCGGGAGAGGCCGGGGTAACGGACAGCCTCTTTGTTGGGGTCGCTAGATGTGTCATCCTAGTGTGGGATACCCAGAGCAAAATCTGACACCCCCCCCCCCCCCGCCCCCATCAATCTCCTGCCCGCAGCTGCTCCTAAACATCACTGGTCTCCCTCCACTCAAGGTTATGCCCCCAAAGTAAGGCACGGACTGCAAGTGTGGGCCGAGCGGTCTCACCTTCCACCTAGAACTTACCTCCAGACTGCCGAGTCTGTCTTTCAGAGTCTGTATGGTCCTGCCCAGGTGATCGACCACTTTGCTGTGATCTCTGGGGAGATCGCCCATCGTGTCCTTGCCGTGCGTCCTGTCAAACAGTTTCCTTCGGCTTCCTTTATTCTTGGCTTCCATTTGGGAGCTCTCACAGCGGCTCAGCTTGCCGGTCAGTTCCTTGATGGTCTCCTTCTGGTTGCTGAGGGTCTCCTTCTGTTGCAGGATGGTCTCCCTGAGCTGCATCACGGTGGCGCGCAGGTCTTGCTCCTGGGACGAGCCCACCTGTATTGGCATCGCCGGCACTGGGCAGGTCGGGTCCGCGTCCAACGGGATGGAAGTGCAAACGAACCGGGTCGCCTGCGCTTCTTGGCCGGGGGCTGAGGAGCTTCTGCCGGCGACCAGGACAAAGGTGGCGGCTAGCAAGGCCAGCATGTTGGGGAGGGGGGGGGGGGAAGTAGGGTAGTAATTCCCCCCTGTTTGTTGGGATGAGGATGGAACTGGACAGTACGGGAGGAATCTCGCCGATTAATGCTCTTGGCGCCTTCAGCCGAGCCTATTTATTGGTGGTGAGGGATTCTACGTCAGTTGGTCTCCAAGCAATGAGTGAGGTCCAGTCACTCCAAGCTCCGCCCCCTTGTCAATTTCCACACCAGAAGAGCAGGGGAGGGAAGAGGTGCGTTCTAGTGTCCCAGGTCCCCGCAGAGACCGGATCTGTCCTCTCATTTATCCCAACCCTTGCAGTGTGGGTGGAAACCGTGACAGGGCTGGCGCCTTTCCTCCCTTTGGAATTGCATGGGCCGAGAAAGGTTGCCGTCCGCTGATCGCCCAGTGAGTTACTGGCAACTTGACCAAGTAGCGCACACCCGACCTGTGAATGGGGTAAAAGTTAACCTGGTGAGTCGGCGGACGTGTCCTGGACTTAACCGAGTGGGGGATACCTAATGAGGCAAAGATTAGAGTCGTCATCGAGTTGTACTACCCTTCGGCCCAACTCGTCTACCTGAGCTAGTCCCATTTGCCTATGTTTGGCCCGTATCCCTCGAAACCTTTCCCATACACGGACTCCTCTAAATGTCTCTTAAACGTTATAATTGTACCCGCCTCTACAGCATCCTCTAGCATCTCGTTCCATATATCCACCACCCTCTGTTGTGGGGAAAAAAAATGCCATTCAGTCCCTTTTAAAATCTTTCCCCTCTCACTTAAAACCCATTCCTCCAGTTTTAGAATCCCCTACCCTGGGGGGGAAAAGACTGTGACCATTGACGTTATCTCTGCCTCTTGTGATTTTATAAACCTCTATAACGTCACCCCTCAGCCTCCTACACTCCAGGGAAAAAAAGTCTCAGCCTGTCCAGCCTTTCCTTGTAGTTCGAGCCTTCCAATCCTGGTTACATCCTTGTGAATTTTTGTGTCAGCTTTCCATTTTAATGACATCCTTCCTATTAGCTGGGCAGCACATAATACTCCAAGTGTGGTCTCACCAATGACTTATACAGTTAAAATAAGACAAGATATCTTTATTAGTCAGATGTACATCAAAACACACAGTGAAATATATCTTTTGCGTAGAGTGTTCTGGGGGCAGCCCACAAGTGTCGCCATGCTTTCCGGCGCCAACATAGCATGCCCACAAACTTCCTAACCCATACGTCTTTGGAATGTGGGAGGAAACCCACACAGACACGGGGTGAACGTACAAACTCCTTACAGACAGCTGCCAGAATTGAACCCGGGTCACTGGTGCTGTAATGGCATTATGCTAACCGCTACACTACCATGCCTGCCCTATAACATGACATTCCAATTCCTCTACTCAGTGCCCTGACTGATGAAGGCAAGTGTGCCAAATGCCTTCTTCACCACCCTGTCTACCTGTGTGTCCACTTTCAGGGAACTATATGCCTGTACCCCTAGGTGTCTCTGTTCTACAACACTCTCCTGAGATGCAAATCATCCAGGGAAACATTCTCAGGAGACCGTATCTTGTGTCCACAATATGGTTAATGGTCAGCATTTAGGTCAAGGTATTATGAGTGCCCTAAGTAATCTTTTATTGAAGAATTACTTTTGCTAGGGACATCCATACTCGTCACTCATTGCCGAACAAATGTCGGGGCTTGTGTTCCTGGATTGGGGAGAGTCAGTGTTCTGGGGTAGGATTAATAACCTCCTTGCGTGAGACGCCTTGTGTTCTGGGGATGGAGAGACCTTGTCTTCTCAGAGTGGGAAGATGATGAGATTTTTGATGAGATGACCTCCCATTGTTCTAAACTGGAAAGAATACAGTCCCTGGAACCAGACTAGTAAGCCTTCACTGCACTCATTCTGTGGCAAGTACGTCCTTTCTTAAGTAAGGAGACTAAAATTGTTCCCAATTCTTCAGGTACAGCCTCACCAAGACCTTACACAAATGCAGTAAGACTTCCTTTCTCCTGCTATCAAACCACCTTCTAAATAAAGGCACACAAAGCCAAGAAAGCAAATGGTATGTTCGCAGGCTGACAATTAAGGTGCAAAGGGTTATGACAAGGTAAATGGTGAGGTCAAGAGTCCATCTTACCATACAAGGGGAGCATTCAATAGTCTGATAACAGCAGGATAGAAGCTGTCCTTGAGCCTGGTGGTACGTGCTTCAGGCTTTTGTATCTTCTGCCCGAATGGGAGGGGGGAGAAGAGAGAATGTCTGGGCAGTGCATCCCTTCCTAATGAGCTTAACACATTCTATGCACGTTCTGAACAGAAGGGGAATGGAAATATCACCACCCGCCCCAAAACCTCCAATGCACCTGTACGTACAGTTACCATGGCAGACGTCAGATCAGTCTTCCAGAGAGTGAAACCCATGGAAAGTATCTGGCCTGAATGGAGTCCCTGGCTGTGTCCTTAGACTTGTGCAAATCAGCTGATGGGGTATTTGCAGTCATTATTTACCTCTCCCTACTTCGATCTGAGGTTCCCACCAGCTTTAAGAAGACCACCATCATCTGGTACCAAAGAAAAACAAGGTAACATGCACCAAAATAGATGACCTCACATTTTCCACATTATATTCCATCTACCATGTTCTTACCCAATTCATCCATCTTGTTCATATCCCCCTGATCTCGTTAATCTTCTTCATACTCACAAACCCCATCGAAGTTCAGTATCTTCAGCCGATTTGGAGATGTGATATTTTAGTCCCTCAGCTGATTCATTGATGTAGATTATGACTAGCTGGGGCCCCAGCACTGTTCCCTGTCATACCCCATTAGTCACTGCCTGCCAAGCTGAGAAGGATCCATTTATTCCCCCTCTAGCTTCTATCCAATAACAATCCTCAGTCTAGGTTAGTACATTACCCCCAATTTCCTGGCTCAGACCTAGTTAACCAAGCTCCTATGCAGGACCTTATCAGTTGTGCTCCAAAAATCTAAATACACCACATCTACTGGAACTCCCTGATCTACCCTCCTGATCCATTCTCAAGAACTCCGATTAGTCAAACCTGATGTTCCTTTTATAAAATTCATGTTGACTCTGCCCTACCTTATTCTTTTCAAGATGTGCTGTTATCACATCCTTTTCTCTACCACCAACATTAGTCTCACAGGTCGAGAAAATTCGTGTCCTCACGGTGAGGGGATCTTGTGTTCTGGAGATGGGAAACATTGAGTTTTCAGGGTGCAGACAACTTGTGTCCTTGGGGGGTGTGATGAACATGTTTTGGGGGTGAAGAGGGCTTGTGTCTGTGTGTAGAGAGACCTTTAGAGAGATAGTTCATAGAGAATTATACTGCACGGAAACAGGCCCTTTGGCCCAACTAGTCCATGCTGACCAAGATGGCCCATCCAAGCTAATCCTATTTTCCACCATTTGGCCCATAACCTCCTAAACCTTTCCAATCCATGTACCTGTCTAACTGTCTCATAAAAGTTATTGTTGTACCTGCCTCAACCTCTTCCTCTGGCAGCTCATTCCACATACATACCACCCTTTGTATAATAAAAGTTGACCTTCAAGTTCCTATCAAGTCTCTCCCCTCTCACCTTAAATCTATGGCCTTTAGTTCTTGATTCCCAGCCCTGGGAAAAAGACTGAGTGCATTCACCCTATCTATGTCCCTCATGATTTTACACACCTCTATAAGATCGCCTCTCAATGCTCCAAGGAATAAAATCCTAACCTGTCCAACCTCTCCCTACAACTCAGTCCCACAGGTCCTGGCAACACACTTGTAAATCTTTTCTGCACCCTTCCTAGTTTAATAACATCTTTCCTATAACTGGGAGTGATTTTTGGAGAGAGGAGCCCTTGCATTTTTGGTGTGGTGAGATCTTTTGTTCTGGGATTGGGGAACCTTGTGTTCTCAGGCTGGGAAATACAATGTTCTGTAGGTAGTTTACAGGGGTTTTCTGCATAGGATGAATATGTTCTTGGGATGAGCTGATGATTTGTTTTTTGGCAGGTTGCTGGGTTTCATTTAGTGAGATGAATAATGCAGTTAATTATTGGCAATTAACCAAGGTCAGCATCAGTGAATGTCCTTTTCACCTTTAGAAGTTATTCCATTGCCCACTATGGAACAAAAAGCCTCCTACATGAATGTCTTTGCCTTACCTTTGTTTTAGAGATCACCTTTCTGTTTTCTTTCATTGGTATTTAATGCCCTGACACATCTTCAGAGCCTGGTCCCAGTTGCAGGTTTCTTGAGATGTTGTTGCAGCTGCCAAACACTTTTGTAAGTCCTTTTTTTGGAATATGGGCATACTCTCCAGGCCAGCATTTATTGTCCATCCATAATCACCCTTGAGAAGGTCACGGTGAGCTGCCTTCTTGAACAGCTGCAGTCCTTTTGGTGAAGGTGGTCCCGCAGTGCTGTTGGGGAGGGAGTTCCAGGATTTAGACCTAGCGACAATGACATTTTGTTATCAGGGTTGTGGGTCACTTGGGGGGGGGTATCTGCAGGGATTGATATTCCCCTGCACCCGCTGCCCTTGCCCTTCTAAGTGGAAGAGGTTATGAGTTTGGGTGTTGTCTTGGCAAGTAACTGCAGTGCATTTTGTGGATGGTGCCCACAGCAGTCAGTGTCATGAAATAGTGTCCTTGTCAAGCGACTAGCTTTGTCCTGCACAGTGTTGAGCTCCCCAAGTGCTTCTGGAGCTGCACTCATCCAGGGAAGTGGAGAGAACCCCGTCAAACTCCTGACTCGTGCTTTGTGAATGACAGAAATGCTTTGCAGTATCAGAAGGTGAATCACTTGCCGTGAAATGCCCAACTTCTTCCATATTCTCATTGCCACTGCATTTAAGTGGCTGATCCAGTTGAGTTTCTGGTCATTGGCGTACCTCAGGATATTGGTACTGGGGACCCGCCAGTGTTAATACCATTGAATGTTAAGGGAAGATGATGAGATCCTCTCTTGTCGGAGACGGTCATTATCTGGTGCTTCTGTGACACCAGTGTGACTTGTCCCTCCTCAGCCTGTGCCTAAACATTGTCTGGGTCTTGCTGCAGACAGGCATGGGCTGCTTCATTTGCTGAGGAGTTGTGAATGGAAATGAACCTTGTGTAATCATCAGCAAACATCACCACCACTGCCCTTGTTGTGGAAGGAAGGTCAATGATGAAGCAGCTGAAGACAGTCAGGATAAGGGCACTGCCCTGAGGAACTCCTGCAGTGATGTCCTTGGGCTGGCACGATTACTTTCTGACCACCACAACTATCCTTCTTAATGCAATGTATCCCCCTTAGTGCCATTGGAGTGCTTTCCCCTTCACATCCACTGATACAGCAGAGCACACTGGCACTGTGCTGGCACCCAGAAGCCTGGACCACTGATGCAGAAGCCTGCTGGGGCAGCCGATATACAGAAGCATAGAAAAGCTACAATTCAGAAGGAGGCCATTCAGCCCATTGACTCTTTACCGTCAAAGAGAACTGCCCAGCCTCATTTCACTTTGCAGCACTTTCCAGATCCTTACTACTTCAGGCAAAAAGTATTTCCTCATTTCTCTTCTAATCCCACCAGTCACTTCATCTCCCTGCCTTGATCATTTTAATTTAATTTTCCTATTCACTCTATCTCAGGCCCTTCAAAATTCTGTGCACCTCAATCATATTTAATTTCATCCTCCCCTGTTCCAAAGGAAACTTTCCCTCATAGCTAAAATTCCAGTCCTGTCAACATCTCTGTAAATCCCTGGGCCTTCTCCAGTGCAATCACATCTCTCCTGTAGTGTAGAGACCAGAAATGTACATAGTGCTCAAGCTGTGCTAGAACTGGTGTTGAATAAGGTTCTAGCCTGTCCTTCCTGCTCTCAAGTCAGAATCAGGTTTATTATCACTGACATATGACGTCAAATTTGTTGTTTTGCAGCAGCAGTACAGTGCAAAGACATAAAAATCTATAAATTACAAAAATAAATAAATAGTACAAAAAAAAGGAAAAACAAAGTCTCTGCTTTGACTAACAAAGGAAAGAATCCATTATCTTTTTTTTAACCACATTATTGATCTGTTTTGTTATGTTTCTGTTGGCAGACACTGAGACCTGTTCACCTCTCGGTACCTTCCCATTGTCTTGTTGCATTTCCATGGATTGAATTGCATTTCCCATTTTTGTCTAACTGACCCGTCCATCGATGCCCTCCCACAGCCGGAAGCTCTCCTCATTGTCAACCATTACCCTAACTTTATGTCTTCTTCAAACTTCTTTATCACTCCCTTCCCACCCCCTTACATTAAGCCTAAATCTTGCAATCTAAATCTATTACAAAAGGGAAGGGTCTGCCTACTAAACCCTATGGAACTGTACTGTCAGTAGCCTTTCAGTTGCTAATACACTTCCTTTGACTGAGCCAATTTTGGGTCCAATTTGCAAGTCTTTCAGATCCCACTTGCCTTTCACATTTTGACAGACCTGTCGCAGAGAGGTCCTTTTCTCTTTGGAGAGGAGGAGGAGGAGAGGGGACGATAGAGGTGTACAAGATGATAAGAGGCATAGATCTAGTGGACAGTCAGAGACTTTTTCCCAGGGCGACAATGGCTAACACAAGGGGACATAATTTTAAGGTGATTGGAGGAAGGTATAAGGGGGATGTCAGGGATAAGTTTTTTTTTACTACACAGAGAGTGGTGGGTGCGTGGAACGCACTGCCGGCAGAGGTTGTGGGGACAGATACATTAGGGACATTTAAGAGACTCTTAGATAGACACATGAATGATAGAGAAATGCAGGGCTATGTGGGAGGGTAGGGTTAGATAGATATTAGAGCAGGATAAAATGTCAGCACAACATTGTGGGCTGAAGGGCCTGTACTGTGCTGTAGTGTTCTATGTTCTAGAGACATAAGGTCGTGGAGTCACATGGGACCTTGTGAAAAATGTCGCTAAAATTCGTAGCATAGAAGACTGTGGATTAGTGTAGAAAGGTACAAAGGTACAAAGGAGAGCATGGACATCTTGGGCTGAAGGGCCTGTTTCAATGCTGCATGAATCTATGACTCATGAAGATCATCCTTGTTACAACCTCAACAACTTTGATCAATTTAGTCAGGTGATCAAATTTTTCCCTTAACATACCCACACTGGCTGTACTTTATTAGTCTGCACCTTTCCAAATGAAGGCCAATTCTGTTCCTCACAATGGATTCCAATAATTTGGAGCACATCTCAAATTTTATCGATGCAACACAGAAAGCATCCTATCCGGATGCATCACAGCTTGGTATGGTAGCTGCTCTGCCTGTGACCGCAAGAAACTGCATTGAGTTGTGGACACAGCTCAGCGCATCACAGAAACCAGCCTCGCCTCCATGGACTCTGTCTACACTTCTCACTGTCTCGGTAAAGCAGCCAACATAATCAAAGATCCCTCCCACCCCAGACATTCTTTCTTCTCCTCCCTCTCCCCCTCCCCTCCCAAAATCAGGCAGAAGATGCAAAAGCCTGGAAGCACGTACCACCAGGCTCAAGGACAGCTTCTACCTCACTGTTATAAGACTATTGGACAGTTCCCTAATACAATAAGATCGACTCTTGACCTCACAATCTACCTTGTTATGACCTTGCACCTTATTGTCTGCCTGCATTGCACTCTCTCTGTAACTGTAACACTTTATTCTGCATTCTGTTATTGCTTTACCTTGTACTACCTCAATCCACAGTGTAATGAATTGATCTGTATGAACAGTACGCAAGACAAGTTTTTCACTGTGCCTCGGTACAAGTGACAAAAATAAACCAATTCCAATTTGCTCCCCAACAAAGTAACATTAAATCGTCCGCGCTTATTCAGTTTTTCTCTTCATTACTTTTTTTAAAGAAAGCAAAACTACAATTTAAATTCAAGAAATTAAACTCCGAAGAAAAACAATAGTATGAGAAATGATGATGATCGTGAAACTATAGGTTTGTTATAAAACCCCATTTGGTCCATTGATGTCCTCAGTGGAAGAAAATCTGCTGTCCTCACACAATCTGCCTAAATATGATCATTGACAGTTCAATGTGGTTGAAGCTTAATTGCTTTTTCAGCTTAAGGACATACAGCATGGAAACAGGCCCTTCAGCCCACTGAGTCTGTTCTGATCATTAACCACCCATTTACACTAATCCTAAATCAATCCAATTTTATTCTCCCCACATTCTCATCAACTCGCCCCAGATTCTAGCACACACCTGCACACCGGGGGCAACTCACAGTGGCCAATTAATCTACCAACTCACAGAGTTTTGGGACATGGGAGGAAACCAGAGCATCGGGTGGGTGGGGGGGGGGGGGGGGAACCCACGCAGTCACGGGGGGGGGTACCCATACAGTCACAGGGAGAACATGCAAACTCCACACAGACAGCACCCGAGGTCGGGATTGAACCCTGATCTCCAGTGTTGTGAGGTAGTGGCTCTACCCGCTGCGCCACTGTATTGGTTGGTTACAGATGGACAATAAATCCTTGCACTATCAGCAGTGTCCACCTCCAGTGAATAACTCTGAACAAAGTGAACAGTTTTCCTGGGCAGGCACGGTAGTGTAGCGGTTAACGTAACGTTATTACAGCGACAGCGACCCGGGTTCAATTCCAGCCACTGTACGTTCTCCTTGTGACCACATGGGTTTCCTCCGAGTGCTCCGGTTTCCTCCCACATCCCAAAGACGTACAGGTTAGGAAGTTGTGGGCGCGCTATGTTGGCGCCGGAAGCGTGGCGACACTTGCGGGCTGCCCCCCAGAACACTCTACGCAAAAGATGCATTTCACTGTGTTTCGATGTACGTGTGACTAATAAAGAAATCTTATCTTAGATGCCACAGTGGTCAAATCAATTGGTGGCCTTGATGGGGCTGTCACATTCATCTGACCTCTGGAATGCATCTCAATGGTTCATTGCACTGAAGTTGTAATGTGTGCTGGAGCCAAATGGGAAAACCAGTCTTGGCATTGACGAGCAGTTATATAGCAACCTTTACAACTGCAAAGCATCTCAATGAAACATTTCTGTGGTCTAGTGGCTTTGGTACAACGTGGGAAATGTAACAACCATCGCATGCATAACACGTAGCAAATGCGATGTTCATGGCAGACTAGAGTCATAGAGCAATACAGCACAGATACAGGTCCTTCAGCCCAACCAGTCCATGCTTACCATGGTGCCCACTCAACGTCCCAATTTCCTGTGTTCATCCCATATCCCCTCCCAAGCCCCGCCCTTCCATGAACCTATCCGAGCGCTTCTTAAATGATACTATTGTACCTGCCTCAACCACTTCCTCTGGCAGCTCGTTCCATATACTCTCCACCCTCTGTGTGGAAAAGTTGCCCCTCAAGTCCCTATTAAATCTTTCCCCTCTCACCCTAAACCTATGCCCCCAAAGTTTTGGACTCCCCTACGCTGGGGAAAAGACTGTTACCGTCCACCTTATCTATGCCTCTCATAATTTTTAAACACTTCTAGAAGGTTGTCCCTCATTCTCCTACATTCCAAGGAATAAAGACTTAGATACTGCTAGGAGACCTCCTCTCTTCCTCTTGGAATAAGAAGGTTACTCTGTCCACTTAAAGTGGTGGATGGGCTCTTGGTTTAACATCCCTTCCAAAGGAAGGAATCACAATGCTGAGAGTTTTGTAACAGGCTGGAGCTTGTGCTCGTGCCCTTGGAGTGGGCGTTAAACCCACAACCTCTGACTCAGCAGCAAGAGGACTACTCATTGAGTCACTGTCGTCACCTTTGGTGGAGCCCTATGACTCCAAAGTGAACATTACTACCACCCACCACAGAATCAATTAGCATTTAAATGACCCAACCAGTGAATTTGGCTTAGTGATTTGCATTTAAACAATCCAACAAATTAACATAATTCCAATCGTGCTAACGCTAACTTAAAATATCTTAACTGAAATCACCCGATGCAAAATCAAACCATGATGCCACTTCAGTTTCTTGCGATTCGACTTCACAAAGGAACAGGACTGGTAACATCTTCCCTATAGTGTGATTACCACATGTGACCTTTCTGAATTGGATTTAAACTCTGTCATCCAAAGATAACAGGCAAAGCTGTAGCCATCTGGGCATTAGCCTCTCTGTGTCAGCTGGAGATTCCATCATGTAAACATCTGACAGCTCCATGCAAGATCCTTTCACACACCGTATGTTAATAGGGAGACTCTGAGTAAGAAAATACTTAACTGTTAAGCACGATCTGCAGAAAATAATTATTGAGCTTGTTTCAAAATTAGATGTCTGTATCCCAAATTTCAATCCACACCAGACCCAAACTTCTACAGATGTACTGTTGAAAGTATCCTGACTGGTTGCATCGTGGTCTGGTATAGCAATTCGAATGCACAGAACGCAAGAAGCTGCAGAGAGTAGTGGACTCAGCCCAATACATCATGGGCTCATCCCTCCCCACCATCAGTAGTACCTCCAGGAGGCTCTGCCTCAAGAAGGCAACGTCCATCATCGAGGATCCCCACCAACCGGGCTATGCCATCTTCTCGCAGCTCCCGTCGGGCAGGAGGTACAGAAGCCTGAAGTCCCACACCACCAGGTTCAGGAACAGCTACTTCCCTTCAACCATTCGGTTCTTGAACCAACCAGCAAAACCCTAATCACTACAGTTCAGCAACACTATGACCACTTTGATCACTTTGCATTAAAATGGACTTTGTTTTTTTTGTTCTAATTGTGGGCTTTCTTGTAAAAATTATGTATAACGTGTTTAATTTATGTTTTTCTTGTGAATGCTGCTTATCTGATGCTGTGTGCCTGTGATGCTGCTGCAATTAAGTTTTTCATTGCACCTGTGCACACATGTACTTGTGCATATGACAATACACTCGACTTTGACTTACTCTGGGCTACTTTTGTCAAGATCAAAGGAGCCTAGTTACAATAAATTTAGGAACTTATAACCTAGTTAAAATATTGGAACAATGGTAGAAACACTCAGCAGGTTAGGCAGCATCTAAGGAGATAGAAGGCAAGTTAATGAAAGGCTAACTCTTGTTACTTCCTTCACAGATGTTGTTTGACCTAATGAGTATTTTCGGCATTTTCTGTTTTTGTCTCAGGTTTTCAGCAGCTGCAGTATTTGACTTTTGGATTAACAGTAGTACCAGCCTGAACTTCCCCCTGTGTCCCCAGGGTAAGGCTCAAATCCACAACTGTTGCCTTGGAAGCAAAGGAAAACCAGTGAGCCAAACTTACACCTGGCCACGCTAGCACAGAGGAAAACACATCTGCAATTTGGTGTGATTGACTTTTAAATCAAACTGCAACACACAAAAAGCTACAAGAACTCAGTAGGTTAGAACCATAGAAAACTACAGCACCCAAAAACAGGCCATTCGACCCTTCTAGTCTGTGCCGAAACATTATTCTGCTAGTCCCATTTACCTCTCCCCAGCCCATACCCCTCCAGACCTCTCTTGTCCATGTATCTATCCAATTTACTCTTAAAAGTTAAGAGCGACCCCGCATTTACCACAACAGATGGCAGCCCGTTCCACACTCCCACCACTCTGAGTGAAGAAGTTCCCTCTAATGTTCCCCCTAAACCTTTCCCCTTTCACCATCACCATCTCTTACATGCATCATTACCTCATGCGCACCCCACCTCCCCTCTTTTGTCCACCTATCACTGCTCTACTTTTCCCCCCTATATTTGGGCTTCTCCTTTTCCTATCTTCAGTCCTGAGGAAGGATCCTGACCCGAAATGTTGACCGTCTGCTTTTCTCCACAGCTGCTGCCTGGCCTGCTGAGTTCCTCCAGCATCTTGTTTTATTCATGGTTGGTTAACAGTGGTTGTACGTGAGAGAGATCACGGGCACAGGGCAGAAAGTATGTCATTACTTAACCCTTGGTCATACCTCCAAGTGTTTAATGCTTCTGTGGGATAAAGTATAGCAGTATTACTAACCTCGTCGACATAATGCTGCGTAGGTCAAAGTCAAAATCGAGTTTATTGTCATGTGCACAAGTCCATGTGTGCACAGGTGCAATGAAAAACTTACTTGTAGCAGCATCACAGGCACATGGCATCAGATAAGCAACATTCACAAGAAAAGCATGAATTAAACATAAACTAAACACAATTTTTACAAGAAAGAACATACTTGTTCTAAAACGTAGACTATTTTAGTGCAAAGTGATCAAAGTGGTCATAGTTTTGCTAAACTGTAGTGATTAGGGTTGTGTCAGTTGGTTCAAGAACCGAATGGTTGAAGGGAAGTAGCTGTTCTTGAACCTGGTAGTGTGGGACCTGCTGGTGAAATTCCTTTGTCAATTAATTTGAATAGAGATTTATATAAGACATTAATATCACAATTAATCATTGTTAAATTGTGATTTTAATCCTTTGTGCAATGGTTCTCAGGGTAACTAGTATTCGAAACAAATTCAGATGCATTTCTAGTAAAGAAATACACATGAATTTCTATTGCTGACTTTGCTGAATCCACTTGTTCTTTGCGGCTTCTGTACCTCCTGCCCAATGGTAGTTGTGAAAAGATGGCATGGCCCAAATGGAATGGAATCAAGGCCAAGGCACATAGATAGAGTTAATATACATTTCAGCCTTGATCTCAGTGTACCAAGGTTGGATGGTCTGCTCCACTCTTGCTATATCCAATGTTATTAGTTTACAGGTAAAAAAACACATTTTTGTTGAAAACAGTCAATTTAGCAAAGATTCAAAATATTAGCAATATATTTGTGTGTTCAAGTCTTCCCACCACCTATTTGTCCCACTGCCGTCTGGCAAGTGGTACCGGAGCATCCGGGCCAGAACTACTAGACTGTACAACAGTCTTTTCCCCCCAGGCTGTCAGGTTCCTGAATACCCTGGAGACAGCCTCAGACAAGTGCCACGTCAAAAGTCCTGGATTGCACAATGGCTGTTGCTGAACATGTTTAAACACTGAGTGCAATACACTGAGTTCTGTATTGTCTTTGTCTAACTCAGTTTTGCACTAATCTTGCACTAATTTTGTATCCTGTATATACTATTTTTTGCACTATTTGTGCTTGCACAATTTTTCTGTCTGCATTTATTGTATGTCCTCTGTTTTATGTGTGTCCTCTGTTGTGAAAGTCTGGGGGAAAATGACATTTTGTTCCTCCATGTGTCTTACAGCACATGGGTGAATGACAATAAAGTATAATTTGAACTTGAACAGCCTTAATTTTAGCCCAAGTTAAATGAGCTGGTTGAGTTTGCGCTCAGTGTTGATAATGGGGAATGTCAAGTGGAAGTGGGTAGGTTGGCATAATGGGGAGAATTGTTGCCTGGCAAATGTTATGTGGAATCTACTAGCCCAGGCTTAAATGCTATGCATGTCTTAACTCTGCACAATCTGAATAAATGTGAACGGACGTGATCATCAGTGAACAGCCATACCCAAGACCACGTGTTGGTGGAAAGTTTATCAGGGATCCAACTGTGTTCAGTTCTGGTTGCCTCATTATAGGAAGGATGTGGAAGCTTTAGAGAGGGTGCAGAGGAGATTTACCAGGATGCTGCCTGGATTGGAGAGCATGTCTTATGAGGACAGGTTGAGTGAGCTAGGACTTTCCTCTTTGGAGAGGAGGAGGATGAGAGGTGGCTTGATAGAGGTGTACAAGATGATAAGAGGCATAGATCGAGTGGACAGTCAGAGACTTTTTCCCCAGTGGCTAACACGAGGGGACATAATTTTAAGGTGATTGGAGGAAGGTATAAGGGGGATGTCAGGGGTACAACATAATGTGGAAAAGTTATAGAGAGTGGTGGGTGCGTGGAACGCACTGCCGGCAGAGGTTGTGGGGGCAGATACATTTGGGACATTTAAGAGACTCTTAGGTAGACACATGAATGATAGAGAAATGGGGGGGGGGGGTGATGTGGGAGGGAAGGGTTAGGTAGATCTTAGAGCAGGATAAAATGTTTGCCCAACATTGTGGGCCAAAGGGCCTGTACTGTGCTGTAGTGTTCTATGTTTTACCAGTTAACCAGTGCAAGTAAAATTCCTTTGCCAATTAATTTAAATAGAGTTTTACAGAAGACATTAATACCACAATTAATCATTGTTAAATAGTGTGATTTTAATCCTTTGTGCAATGTTTCTCAGGGTAATTAGTATTCAAAACAAATTCAGATGCATTTCTAGTAAAGAAATACACCTGAGTTTCTATTGCTGACTTTGCTGAATCCATCTGTTCTTTGTGGCTTTCGAGTTGCAGCGTTATTCTAGCACCAGTGGCCACAGGTATACTGAAAGTTTGGTGACTGTTGAAATATGTTTGGTGTAATGGAAGGGGATTGCTGCAGATTGTGTCTTGATGAACAGATGCCTCCGTCCAGAGTGTAAATGTCAGAAGTGCATTAAATGTAGACAGGGCAAAGTGTGAGAATGCAGTCATGAGAGTAGTGGGTGAATCAGCTAGAACTGATGAAACATGTTACAGCTTAGCACTCATGGACTGTGGTTCCATGGTCATCCATGAGAGTTTTCATGGAGGTCTTCATGACGGTCTTCACTCCAATATCCATGACTCTTTACGTGATGGTTTCTATGGCGACAGTGTGATTCAGTCCTAAAAGTGGCAGTTTTCAGTTCTGTGTTAAACTGAGATTGCAACTCATTGTTATACAGTCACTAAACGTTTGCCTTAATAAACCTTAACATCACAATTCAATAAGTAGAATGGGATTCCCTCAATCAGTCTGGTGAGAATAGTCATAGGGTTATTTCCACTATCACTCCTGGCAGTCCGTTCCAGGCACCCACCACCCTGTGAAAAAAAACTTGCTCCTTTAAACTTTCCCCTTACTAATTCTACATTAATCCCATTTTTTTATTCTCCCTACATTCTCATCAATTCCCCTGAGACTCTACCACCCACCTACACACTGGGGGCACATTACACTGGCCAATTAACCTGCACGTCTTTTGGAATACGGGAAGAAACAGGGGCACCCGGAGGAAACACACGCGGTCACAGGGAGAACATACAAACTCCACACAGACAGCACCCAAGGTCAGGGTTGAACCTGGGTCTCTGGCACTGTAAGGCAGTGGCTTTACTAGCTGTGCCAGTGTGTCACCAGAGCACGTTACATGGAAGATAGAACAGGACAACAATGGACAGGCCATTCGGCCCACGATGTTGTGCTGATCTTGATGCCAATTTATACTAAATGTCCTCCTCCTGTGTACCTATATCCCTCCCTTCCCTTCATATTCATGTGTCTATCTAAAAGCCTCTTAAACTCCACCAAACTGCCTACTACCCCCTGGTAACTCATTCTAGGCACCTACAACTCTGACTGTCTACCCTATCTATGCTTCTATCAGGTCTCCCCACAGCATCCAATGCTCAATGGAGAACCACCCAAGTTTGTCCAACCTTTCCTTATAGCTCATACCCTCTAATTCAGGCAAACCTCTTCTGCACCCTCTCCACATCCTTCCTATAATGGGGCGACCAGAACTGCACACAATACTCCAAGTGCGGTCTGACCACAGTTTAATATAGCTGCAACATGACTTCCTTACTCTTATATTCAACACCCTACCAACGAAGCCCAATGTTGAAAAATAGTCCTTTCACATTCTTACCCTCTGAGTCTTCAGAACTGTCTTCAATTGTAATAAAACTCACTCTGCTTACTTGAAGAGCTGGGACGAACTTTGAGTGTTGTGCTGCTCCCAGCTCACTTCAAGCTGCTTCCACAGTATTCAGAGACGTGACAACCAATCACCAAGCAACGTTTCTGGTGGGTGGAATGTTCCGCCTTGTTTTCCTTTTATTTTTGGTGCAGTCATCACTGGGGAAACATGTCAGAAGACTTTGAAGGAGTAAAACAGGGGAACTGTTTCTGCTTGCAGAGGGTTGGTAACTAGAGGTTATATAAGACATAAGAGATTCTGCAGCTGCTGGAATCTGGAACAATACATGCAAAATGCCGGAGGAACTCAGCAGGTCCGGCAGTATCTGTGGAGAGAAATAACCAGTTGATGTTTCGGGTCGAGAGCCTTCATCAGGACTGGAAAGGAAGAGGGCAGAAGCCAGAATAAGAAGGTGGGGGGAGGGGGAGGAGCACAGGCCGGCAGGGGACAGGTGAGTTCAGGTGAGAGGGGGGAAGGTAGCTGGGTGGAGGAGGGGGGAGGTAAGAAGCTGAGAGGTGGTAGGTAGAAGAGGCAAAGGGCTGGAGGAGGAGGGATCCGGTAGGAGAGGCAGGAACAACATCATATATTCCACTTTGGTAGTCTCTAACCTGATAGCTTCAACATAACTCCTTGCCACGTACAGCAGTGGAGGCCAGATCAGTGGGGGCGTTCAAGGAAGAGATAGATAGATATCTAAATAGTCAGGGTATCAAGGGATATGGGGATAAGGCCGGAAATTGGGATTAGAATAGGTTTTTTTTCCCCTCCTCGTTCCCCATTTCTTTTTCCCTTTTCCTTGGAGCAGACTCGATGGGCCGAATGGCCTGCTTCTGCTCCCTTGTCTTGTGATCTTGTGAACATCAATTTCTCTAACTTCCCCTTCATTTTCCCTCACTCCTGTGGCCCCCTAACCCCTTCTCTTCCCCCCGCCCTCATGACCCGCCCGTCTATTCCCCACCTCCTTCCCTTTATTCCATGGTCCGCTGCCCTCTCCGACCGGATTCCTTCTTCTTCAGCCCTTTGCCTCTTCTACCTGTCACCTCTCAGCCTCTTACATCTCCTCTCTCACCTGCCGGCCTGTGCTCCTCACCCAACCTTATTCTGGCTTCTGCCCTCTTCCTCTCCAGTCCTGATGAAGGGTCTTGACCTGAAACGTCGACTGTTTATTTCCCTCCATAGATGCTGCCTGACCTGCTGAGTTCCTCCAGCAATTTGCACGCAGAGGTTATATAATCACTTCTATGAAATGGCTCCAGGAAAGCTTGAAACACTCAGCAGGGGTAGAGAAAGATAAATACCCTTAACTTTACTCTTTCTTCCTCGTCTGGTCTCTTCCCACTTGGAGACACAAGAGACTGCAAATGCTGGAACCTAGGGCAACACACAAGAATCAGGTGGAATTCAGCAGGTAAGGCAGCATCTATGGAGGGAAATGGACAGTTGATGATCAGTCTTGATGAAGGGTCTCAACCCGAAACGTTGTCTGTCCATTTCCCTCCACAGATGCTGCCTGACCTGCTGGGTTCCTCCAGCTTTTTGTGCGTTGCTTCCCACTTACACCCACTTCTGACACCTCTGCCATACCCTCCACAGATGCTGCCTGGCCTGCTGAGTATTGCCTGCATTTTCTTTTTATTTCAAATTTCCAACACTGCAGTTTTTTTTTCCTCTTAATATAGATTCACATTAACTAGCAGATTGAGAGATATTCGGTTCTTGAACCAACCAGCAAACCCCAATCACTATGACCACTTTGATGATCTTGCATTAAAGTGGACTTCGGTTATTTTTTGTCCTAATTGTGTTCTTTCTTGTAAACATAGTGCAGAATTTATGTTTAATTTGTTTTTCTTGTGAATGCTGCTTATCTGATTCTATGTGCCTGTGATGCAGCTGCAAGTAAGTTTTTCATTGCACCTGTGCACACATGTACTTGTGCATATGACAATAAACTCAACTTTGACCAGAACATGCAAGATAGAAGCAATGTAGACCATTCAGCCCTTTCTTTCTGTTCTATCATGCAATAACATAAGTTCATAGCCAATCTTTTACCTCAGCACCATTTCCCTGCAGCAACCCGGTGTCCCTTGATTCCTGAGATATCCAAGCATCAATCAATCTCTGACACCGTTAGGTGATTGATGATCGGCACGGACTCAGTGGGCCAAAGGGCCTGTTTCCATGCTGTAATCTCTCTATGGCTTTTGCATAATGAGTTGTAATCTGGAACACAGCAGTGGAAGCAGATTCAATAGGAAGTTTCAACAAGAAGCAAAGCTCTGAGAAGAGAAGGGAATAGAGATAAATTGGTGTGCTTGTTCGAAGAGCTAGCACAGGCACAATGGAATGAATGGCCTTCTGTTCTAATAGATCCAAGATTCAGTGAGAAGAGACCGAAATTACTTCATCTTTTGAGGTCTTGAGGTTACTGACAAGAAGTGCAGGGTGGTAAAAACGTTTTAATAATTGAAAGAAATTATTCTTGCAACCTCTGTTTGCTTTCTGAAGAAAGCTACAATTTTTGCAGTTTCAGAAAGCATCAGAAGGAGGAATGCTCTTTGAAATCTTCTTTCAGATCCTCAAGATGTTTTACAGCTGATGAATTATTTGCAAAACACAACCACTCTCATAATGTAGAAAAGGTAGCAACCAATTTATGCCAAGCACACTCCCATGAGTGGCAAAATTGTAACGACCATACTTTCTGTTCTCATTGATATCGGCTGAAGGACAAGGATTGACCAGTATGGATTGGCCAAATAAGACCATAAGACAAAGGAGCAGAAGTCAGCCATTCGGCCCATCGAGTCTGCTCCGCCATTCTATCATGAGCTGATCCATTCTCCCATTTAGCCCCACTCCCCCGCCTTCTCACCATAACCTTTGATGCCCTGGCTACTCAGATACCTAGCAATCTCTGCCTTAAGTACCCCCAATGACTTTGCCTTCACAGCTGCCCATGGCAACAAATTCGACAGATTCAACATTCTCTGGCTAAAGAAATTCCTCCACATCTCTGTTCTGATTGGGTGGCCTTCAATCCTGAAGTCGTGCCCTCTTGTACTAGACTCCCCTACCATGGGAAACAACTTTGCCACATCTACTCTGTCCAGGCCTTTTAACATTCAAAATGTTTCTATGAGGTCCTCCAAGGAGTACAGCCCAAGAGCCATCAAACATTCCTCATATGCTAACCCTATCATTCCTGGAATCATTCTCGTGAATCTTTTCTGAACCTCCTCCAACATCAGCATATGCTTTCTTAAATACGGAGCACAAAACTACACACAGTACTCCAAGTGAGGTCTTACCAATGATCCAAATGGTCCCTTGATCTCCATAATTTAGTAAGAATGTTTCTGAGAGCTGTGGGAAAGAATTCCAAGTATATCATGTGATCTTTTATGGCCATCCAAGGACAAAGGGGGCCTTAGTGTAATTTTATTTTTTAATTCATTTACCAGATATGGGAGTGTTGTATGAAAGCCAGCATTTTTTGTGCATCCTTAATTGCGCTTCAGAAGGTGGCGATGAACCAGCTCCTTGAGCCATGACACAAGAAATTCTGCAGATGCTGGAATCTGGAGCAATACATAAAAAGTGCTGGAGGAACTCAACAGGTCAGGCAGCATCCATGGAGGGAAATAAACAGTCGACGTTTCGGGCCGAGACCCTTCATCGGGACTGGAAAGGAAGAGGGCAGAAGCCAGAATAAGAAGGTGGTGGGAGGGGGGAGGAGTACATGCAGGCAGGGGGACAGGTGAGTTCAGGTGATAGGTGAGTCCAGGTGAGAGGGGGAATGGAGGTGGGTGGGGGAGGGGGGAGAAGATGTAATAAGCTGATAGGTAGAAGAGGCCGAGGGCTGGAGGAGGAGGAATCTGGCAGGAGAGGACAGTGGACCATGGAATAAAGGATGGGGGAGGGGAGGAGAAGAGATGGGCAGGTCATCAAGGTGGGGGAAGGGAGCCATGGGAATAAGGGAAGACAAAGGATTTGGCGGGGGGGGTGGAGAGAATAATAAGGGGAGGGGTTACCAGATGTTAGAGAAATCGATGTTGAGGCCGTCAGGTTGGAGACACCCAAGACGGAATATGAGGTGTTGTTCCTCCAACTTGCGCCTGGCCTCAGCCTGGCAGTAGAGGAGGCCATGGATAGACACGTCGGTATGGGACTGGGATGTGGAATTGATGTGGATGGCCACCAGGAGATCCTGGCTGTTGCAGCAGATGGAGCAAAGTGGTTGACCTGTTGTAGTCCTTCTGGTGAAGGTGCTCCCGCAATGCTGTTGGGGAGGGAGTTCCAGGATTTACTCCCAGTGGCAATGAAGGACTGCACTACTTCCAAGCTTAATGCCTCAAAGAAAAGGTCATCACCTTTGACAAGGCAGCAAAACCTTCATGTATGACAAAGCACGCACATATCGACAAACAAAATCACCAACAGGTCCGCACCCTCGTGATTTCTAGATCACAGGCGTGAATTATTCTCAATTTTACCCTCTCAACCTCCAATTTAAGTTGAACAGCTCTTGCAGTATACCATAGGGCAGAACAAATCAATACATTAACTTTCTATTTTAATATCTGTAAGAGACACTTACTTTCAGAAAAGTAATCAATAAGATATTACATGCTTAATTTAGCTCAGTATTTGTTATCAGATTATGACATAAAACATTTGTCAGTATCTATTTGATGCTATGATCCATTCAACAGTTACTGAGTGTTAGGTGGCAATTTGATGTCTCTGCTCATTTCTTTTATTCATGGGTTCAGACATCATTGATAGGTCTTTGTTTTTTAAACAATTGCTGCTAAACTGTAAAAGCAGTTAATAGTCAATTACATAGAGATACCAAACTTCCTTCTCCTGAAGAGTATTATTAATGAGCCAGAAGGGACTTTATTAATTGCTTTGTTGTTTCATGGTCACCACGCTCTACTTCATTAGGAGTTTGAGCGGATTTAGAATGTTACCAGACTCTTGCAAATTTCTATAGAGTGGGAAGCATTCTGACTGGTTGCATCACAGCCCAGTATGGAGGTTCCAATGCATGAGGCTGAAGAGGGCTGTAGACTCTGCCACCTCTATCATGGACACAACCCTCCCCACCATCAAGGACATCTTCAAGAGGCGGTGCCTCAAGAAGGCAGCATCCATCACCAAGGACCCTCACTATCCAGGACACGCCCTCTTCTCGTTGCTACCATCAAGGAGGTGGTACAGAAGCCTGAAGACCCACACTCAACAATTCAGAAACAACTTCTTCCCCTCCTCCATCAAGTTTCTGAACAGTCCATGAACACTACCTCATTATTCCTCCCTTATACTCTTTATTTCCAGAATTTATAGTAACTTTATATTTTTGCACTGTACTGCTGCCACAAAACAGCAAATTTCACATCATCAAAGTCAGTGATAATAAATCTGATTCTAATTCATTACTGATATCAGTTTTTAATTTAGATTCCTGGTTTATTTAATTACCTTAAATGCCCCAGCTATCACAGTGAGACTTGAACTCATGTCTCTGGATCAATAGTCCAGACCTCCAGAGAGTAATCCAGTAATTTAACAATGAGGCAAATATGCTCAGCTGTTGATTATGCTAGCTCAACACACGGTCATTTATCAAGGATTGAAGTTTAGGAAGTTGGCTCAGGATTGGCTGGTGGTGGATTAGAGGTGTTTCCCTAATTAGAGGTGACGAGACTGGGAAGGTAGCTTGTAAAGTGCTTTGGGACTGCCTGGGGTTTGAAATACAATGTAAATGTGAATTCTCGATTCCTTTCTTCCAAAGTGTGAGAGGAGTTAGGGTATTGGTTTATTATTGTCACATGTACTGAGATATAGAGAAAAGCTTTTGTTTGCGTGCCATCCAGACAGATCATTCCATACATAAGTAAAAATGGAAAACAGAATGCAGAATTTAGTGTTACAGTTAGAGAAAGTACTGTACAGGTAGATAAATAAAGTGCAAGGGCCACTACAAGGTAGATTGGGAGATCAATCTTATAGTAGATGAGGGATCTGTCCAAGGGTCTGATAACAGTGAGATAGAAGCTGTCCTTCAGACTGTGGTATGTACTCTCAAGCTTTTGTATCTTCTGCCCGACGGGAGGGGGGGAGAAGAGACAATGACTGGGGTGGGAGGGGTCTTTGATTATGTCGGTTGCTTTCCCAAGGCAGCGGGAAGTGTAGACAGAGCCCATAAGACATAGGGGCAGAATTAGGCCATTCAGCCCATCGGGTCTTCTCCACTATTCAATCACTGCAGATTTTTTCATCACCATTCTCCCGTCTTCTTCCCGTAACCCTTAACCCCCTTACCAATCAAGAACCTATCAATCTCTGCCTTAAATACACCCAATGACTTGGCCTCCACAGCCCCCTGTGGCAACAGATTGTACAGATTCACCACCCTCTGGCTGAAAAAATTCCTCCTCATCTCAGTTTTTAAGGTGCGTCCCTCCTCAATGACATCCCCCCCCCCCCATCCTTCTGAACTCCATCTGAACTTCCTAGAGACATCAAACACTCCTCATAGGTTAAGCCTTTCATTCCTGGGATCATTCTTGAGTCAATGGAGGGGATGCTGGTTTGCATGATTTTTGCTGTGGAAAAATGCAGAGGCCCATGTGACTAATGCAAAGTTATCACGATATGCTAAAGAGTTGGTCTCCGTGTTGGGGGAACTATGGACTCTGGAGCCATCTGCTTGAGGATCCAGAAGATGATGAAGGAAATAAATTCTGTTCGAAGGATCAATTTGTCCAAATAAGTCAGCTGGGTATGCCAAGGATCACAATTTAATGTTTTTTAATACTTTCGTCTGGAGATATGGACATTGCTGGCAAGATCTGCACTGTGTCTCCACCTTTACTTGTTCCAAGAACGAAGCAGCTTGCTGGGCCTGGAATCACTCACAGGTCAGACCAGGTAAAGACGACAGATCTCCTTCCTTGAAGAACATTAGTGAACCAGACAAGCTTTAAGTTAAAAATATCTTCTAGTTCCATGATTATTAATATAATTTCTCTCTAATTCCATTTTCATTTAATTATTTGAACTTAAATTTCCCAGCCGTCATAATGGGATTTGAATACATGACCTTGATTCTGAACACTAGCCAGACAACTTAACCCCTAGTCTACCATAATCTTTGCAATGGCCAGGTCTCAGTTACATTCAGAGTGCTTTTCCTTTCCTGAGAGAAACTTTAAAAAAGATATGCTGTGCAGACAGCAGACTTGCTTCTATAGGTGTACGTTGGAGAGCATTCTGACAGGTTGCATCACCGCCTGGTACGGAGGCTCCAATGAGGCAGGATCGCAAGAGGCTACAGAGGGTTGTAGACTCAGCCAGCTCCATCACAGGCACAACCCTCCCCACCATCGAGGATATCTTCAAGAGGCGGTGCCTCAAGAAGGCAGCATCCATCGCTAAGGACCATCACCATCCGGGACATGCCCTCTTCACGTTACTACCATCGGAGAGGAGGTACAGGAGCCTGAAGACCCACACTCAATGATTCAGGAACAGCTTCTTCCCCTCTGCCATCAGATTTCTGAACGGTCCATGAACCTGCGAACACTACCTCGTTATTCCTTTTCTTTTGCACTATTTATTTATTTTGTAATTTATAGTAATTTTATGTCTGCACTGTACTGTTGCCGCAAAAGAACGAATTTCACGTCATCCAAGTCAGTGATAATAAACCTGATACTGATTCACTGGAAGACATGAGTGAACCACACAAGTGCTAGTAAATGGAATTAGTACAGTTGAGTACTTGATGGTTGGCATGGACTTGGTGGGCCAAAGGGCCTGTTTCTATGCTGTATAACTCCGTGACTATATGACACCAATTAGATGAATTCCTTCAAATCCAGTGCTTTCATTCTACGGTCTCTTCTACATCACTGAGACCGGACGCAAACTGGGCAACCGCTTCACCGAGCACCTTCGCTCCGTCCGCCATGGCCCTCTGGATCTCCTGGTTGACAGCCATTTTAATTCTCTTTCCCATTCCCACACTGGCATGTCTGGCCTCGGCCTCCTCCACTGCTAAGTTGAGGCTAAATGTAAATCACAGCACCTCACGTTCGGCCTGGGTAGTTGACAACCCAGTGGCATGAATATTGACCTCCAACTTCTGGCAACTGCTCCCCCTCTGTCCCTTTCCTCTCTCCTCCTGCTCCACCTGGCCCCCATCACCATGTCTCTTCCCCCTCCCACCTCCCTTCTCCCCTCCCCTCCTCCCCTCCCTCCCCTTCCCTCTCCCTCCGTATCCTCTTCCCCCTCCCCCTCCCCTACGGCCCTCCCAATCCCCCCTCCCTTCTCCCTTTCCCCTTCCTTCCCGTCCTTCCCTCCCTCCCCCTACTCTCCCCCCTCCCCCCCCTCACCCACACACTCCTCCCAGCGGTACCCCTCCCCACCTCCCTCCCTTTATTCCACGCTCCACCGTCCTCTCCTATCAGATTCCATCATCGTCGGTCACTTCCACCTATCGCCTTTCAGCTTCTGACGCCAGTCCCATCCTCCCCTCCCCCATCTGCCTCTCACCACCCCCCCCCGCCCCTCACCAGGATCCACCTATCACCTGCCAGCTCTTGCCCCATCCCATCCCTCTACCTTTTTTATACTGGCTACCTCCCCTCTAACAGTCTAGATGAAGGGTTTCGACTCAAAACATTGACCGTCCATTTCCCTCCATGGATGCTACCTGACCTGCTGAGTTCCTGCAGTGCTTTATGCGTTGCTCCGAACTCCAGCATCTGCAGTCTATTGTACCTTCAGCATTTTCATTTATTTCTCCGTTCACAGGATGTGGATGTCGCTGGAATCGATTGTCCATCCCTAATTACCCCTGAACTCAGGAGGCCAATAAAGTAACATAGGCCAAACCAGGTTGTCAGCAGCAGATTTGCTTCCAGGGAGGGCAAAAGTGAACAACATGAGATGTTACAACAATTTAGTATACTAACGGTTCCAAGTTTTGTTTTACTCTAGATTTACGACTGCAGAGAGTTGCGGACACAGCTCAGCACATCACGGAAAGCAGCCTCCCCTCCGTGGACTTTGTCTACACTTCTCACTGTCTCGGTAAAGCAGCCAGCATAATCGAAGACCCCACCCACTTCGGAAGTTCTCTCTTCTCCCCCCCTCCCATCGATACAAAAGCCTGAAAGCACGTACCACCAGGCTCAAGGACAGCTTCTATCCCACTGTTATAAGACCATTGAACTGTCCCCTTGTATGATAAGATAGACTCTTTACTTCACAATCTACCACATCATGGTCTTGGACCTTATTGTCTGCCTGCACTGCACTTTCTCTGTAACTGTAACACTTCATTCTGTTATTGCTTTTCCCTTGTACTACCTCAATGCACTGATGTGATGAAATGATCTTTCAGGATGGCATGCAAAACAAGGTTTTTCACTGTACCTCAGTACATGTGACAATAATAAACCAACTTACTTAACTACTTGGCTTTGAGTCTTGATCTGCCACAGTGCTACTGGCATCCATGTTTCTGGATCAATAGGCCAACCCTCTGGAGAGCCAGTACCAACCACTACACGAGTATGCACAGCTATTGATTCTGCCAGCATATTGTGCAGTCCTCAACAAGGAGACTGTTGATTGAAATCTGGGCAATTAGCTCAAGATTTGCTGGGGTCAGACATTGCACCATGAATGAACCCTTGATCCAGGATTCCTGGCTGTTAGTCCAGTAAATTTAGCCACCATGTTACAAACCCACAACTCATGAACGCCCCTACATACCAACGAGCTTCCATAATATTGTTAAATTCAAACATCTGACATACATACATATTTCATTCCCATTTCATTCCCTTTTTCCCCTCAGGTCGCGTGAGACTAGAACTAGAGGACATAGGTTTAAGGTGAAATATTAAAGGAGAATCTGAGGGGAAACTTCTTCACCCAGAGGGTGGTGCGAGTGTGGAACAAGCTGCCAGTGGAAGTGGTGGATGCGGGTTCAATTGTAACATTTAAGAGAAGTTTGGATAGGTGCACGAATGAGAGAGGTATGGAAGGATATGGTCCGGGTGCAGGTAGATGAGACTAGGCAGAAAGCCAGGCCGGCATGGACTAGATGGGCCGAAGGACCTGTTTCTGTGCTGCAGTACTCTATGACTTTATAACAGCAGAACTAGTTTCCTCTCTCCCTCCACCTTTAGTGATTGTTCTTTCTTATCAGTCACTTCCGCTTTTGATGCCATTACAATACTGTGGAGATATGGTTAAAGTATCAAGCGATTTTTGAGTATTTTCCAACTTACGGACAAAATCGACTTATGGACGTCTGTGCCAAAGGAACCCATTCGTTACTGGGGATGGCCTGTATTTTGAACTCTGTGGACTCAATCAGTCTCACAACACCACTCCTCGTCTCTCCAGCCACCACTGACTCAGCCCACCCACTGCTGAAGTAATCATCCGTGCGTGACTGTGTTGGCCTCAGGTAGGTATTATCAATATGGGAACCCAGACCATTTCTCATACCCCTTGCAGCCTACAGCTATTCCTTTCCACATTCACATTGGGACAGAGAAAAATATTACAGCTTCAGCTTTATTTGGGAACTTTATTTCTCCCATAGAACTTGCACTTTCCGTTTCACCAGTACCCTGGGGTGAATCACCCCAGCCATCAGTTTGTTAGCAGTCTAACCAGGGAACGGCAAGTCACTTCCTTCCTAATTTCAAGCTCAATTTATTTTAATGAGAGCCTTTCAGAAGGTATGGATTCAGCTAAGTCTGCATCTGTCTGCCAAAGCATGCACTTTTCTTTCCTGTTGTGACACAGGAGGACATTCAGTCTGAGAATCAAAATTAAAAGCTGCAGATGCTGCAATTCTGAAATAAAACCAGAAAATGCCGGTTAGTGTTTCAGGTTCAAGTTCTGATGAGGGGTCTTCAAACTGAAACATTAACTGTTTCTCTCTCTACAGACGCTACCTGACCTGCTGAGTGTTGCCAGACTTCTCTGTTTTTTTAAAAAATTTCAGAGGCCATTCTGCCCATTTCATCCACACTGGCTCCCAGCAGAGCAATCCCATCAGACCCATTTCCTTTCTTATTTCACTTTATCCATCTCATCAACTGCCCTCTGATTCGTTTTGCCACTTCCTCACGCTAAGGGGTAATTTACAGTCACCAAACATGTGATATAGATCAGTTGCAGATGTGGGCAGAGAAATGGCAGATGGAGTTTAACCCGGATAAACGTGAGGTGCTGCACCCTGGTGAGACAAATGTCAGGAGGCAGCACACTCATAAGGGCAAGTCCCATAACAGTGTTAAAAGAGCAGTGACACCTTGGGATGCAAGTCCATGACTCATTGAAAGTGGCTACACAGGTAGACAGGGTGGTTAAGAAGGCTTATGGAATGCTTGCATTTATTAATCGAGGTATTGAGTACAGGAGTCAAGAAGTTCTGATGCATCTCATAGAACTCTGGTTAGGCTGCATTTAGAGTATTGCGTGCAGTTCTGGTCACCTCACTACAGAAAGGATGTCGAGGCTTTAGAGAGGGTGCAGAGGAGTTTTACCAGGATGCTGCCTGGATTAGAGGGCCTGTGCTATCAGGAGAGGCTGGACAAACTTGGGCTCTTTTCTCTGGAGCAGTGGAGGCTGAGGGGTGATCTGTTGGAAGTGTATAAAATTATGAGAGACATAGATAGGGTGGACAAGCAATATCTTTTTTCCCATTATTGAGCGATCCAATACCAGAGGGCATGCATTTAAGGTGAGAGGGGGTAGGTTCAGAACAGACGTGAGGGGTACATTTTTTACTCAGAGAGTGGCAGATGCCTGATAGGGTGGTGGAGGCAAATTCATTGGGGGCTTTTAAGAAGGGCTTGGATGGGCACATGAATGAGAGGAAAATGGAGGGATCTGGGCATTCTGTAGGTAGGAGGGATTAGCTTTGTCAGCACAACGTTGTGGGCCAAAGGGCTTGTTCTGTGCTGTACTGTTCTATGTTCTATGTGTCTTTGGGATATTGAGGGAAACCCACCTGGTCACACCCTGCAAACCCCACACCGACAGTACAGTGTGGAGGATCGAACCTGGGTTCCTGGAGCTGTGAGGCAGCAGCACTAACCACTGCACCACCAATGGACATGGACACCCTAAATGTGCCCCCTCTTTCCCTTCCAGTGTGGTTTACAAAAACTTCACTAGAATGGTTCCAGAGACGAGGGATCTCAGGGTGCAAAGAACAGGGAGGTTGGAGCAAAGGAGGTTGAGAAGAATCAGAATCAGGTTTACTATCACTGACATGTCATGAAGCTTGTTGTTTTCGGCAACAGTATATAGATTTAATAGAGGTCATGTCAGGGTAAATAGAGAGCAGCTATTCCCATTGGTGGACTGATGCACAGATTCAAACTTGATACCAAGAGAGCGTGCAGGAAATCTTTTTAGGCAGAGAGTGGTTGGAATCTGGAGCCCAGCGTCTGTGGAGACGGTGGAAGCAGCATTAATTAGAGCCTCTCAAGAAGGAAGTAGAAAGTTGAGAGTGGATCGGGCTGATGGGATTTCTCTACAAGGGGTTAGCAAAGAGTTAATGGGCTGAGTGGCCTCGTTCTGTGCAGTAACACTTCTATAATTCGATAACCCTTTTCCTTCTCTCTCCAACTCTCTCTGCCTCTCTCATTCTTTCATCCTTCTCTCTCTCTCTCTCTCCTCCGCATTCCATCTCTCCATCTCCCTTGCCAACCACTCTTTTCTCTCAACTTGCCACCACTCAAATCTTTCTTTCTTCTTCTCTCTCCCCTCTTTCCCTACGCCCTCTCTTTCTCTCCTCTCTCTTTCCTTTCTCCTTTATCCCTCGCTCTTTCTCCCTCTCCCTTCGCTCTCCCTCATCCCACATGCTCTGTGCTTTGTCCCATTTCTCCCAATCCCCTCCTCCTCTCTTCCTCCCCCTTTCTTTTTCTCCTCACTTTCTTCCTCTCTGCCCCTTTCCCTTTCTCTCTCTCTCTCCCTTTCCTTTTCTCTACCTCTACCCCTCTCTCCCTCTCACTTTCTCCCCCCGTCTCCCTTTCTCGCCCTCCCCTTTTCTCCTTTGTCTCTCTCTCTCTCCACCTCTCTCTCACCATCTCTCTCTCTCCCCACCCCCCCCCCCCTCTCTCTTTCTCTCTCTCTCTCTGTTTCTAGATCATTTTAAAGGCAGTGAGCTGTCTTGAAGTCCCTCTGGCACTGAAATGAACCAGATGGTCCCCTGTCTTGAATCTTATTTCGTCTAAGAATTGGAGAACTGCAGAGTCTCAGCTGTCTGAGAGGAAGGACTGTCGAGCTAAGATCGACGTTGCTGCAAAGCATCAGTGAACATCAGGGTCTGCGTTAGGCTGTCTTTTTAGCTCAAGCCTGTGGCACACCTACACAGGGTAGCAGTTTACCTGAAATTGTTCACACAAAGCAGCAAGCCATTTGGTCCAACTGTTCCCAGTAAATACAAGCATCCTTCCACTGCTTCACTACAGTATTGGCTCTGCGGCTGCACTCCCACCTCTGTATTAGATGGCTGCATCACTACAGGCTCCACACATCAGCACAATACTTTTTCATTTGAGTATTTATTCACGAAATATGGCACTGTGGCAGATATTGCCTGTGAACTGAGGAGGTTGCTAAGAGTCAACCACATTGGTGGGTCTGGACTCACTTGCAGGTCAGACCAGGTAAGGACAGATTATCCGAAGGATATTACTGAACCAGGCACACTTTTAAAAGGCACGGTAGTGTAGCGGTTAACATAACGCTAATACAGCGCCAGCGACCCGGGTTCAATTCCGGCCACTGTCTGTAAGTTTTTACGTTCTCCCCGTGTCTGCGTGGGTTTCCTCCGGGTGCTCTGGTTTCCTCCCACATTCCAAAGACGTACGGGTTAGGAAGTTGTGGGCATGCTATGTTGGCACCAGAAGCGTGGCGACACTTGTGGGCTGCCCCCAGAACACTATGCAAAAAGATGCATTTCACTGTGTGTTTCAATGTACATGTGACTAATAAAGGGATCTTATCTTAAAACAAAAAACATCTAAATTACTGGTTATAACATTATAGGTTTTTTTTAACAATTTAAATTTAAGTTCTCCTGCATTTATAGATTTGTGTCTCTAGGTTAAGTGTCCAGGTCTGTGGTTTCTGGTTTAGCAAATTAACCACAGTATTACCCTCTACCCTAAACCAAGGGAATTGGCACTGTCACAGTAACTTCTCTCTGAAGTGATTACTAGCAAGGGTTTTGTTTATTGGATGTTAATCAGAGGCACTGTGTGCCTTGTCAGGTGCATAGTAAAATCCTGTTGTATTATTGTGAAGGCAGCTCTCCCAGATGGTGACAACAAAACAGAAGGGGAAGAAATCCCTCATTTCATGCAGTCAATGTGAAATTTACTAATAGAGTCATAGCATGGAAACAGGCCCTTCAGCCCAACTCGTCCATGTCATCCAAGATGCCCATCTAAGCTACTCCTATTTGCCTGCAATTGGCCCATATCCAAAGTCAAACTGGAGTCTATTGTCAGATGTACATGTGTGCACGGGTGCAATGAAAAACTTACTTGCAGCAGCATCACAGGCACAGAGCATTAGAGACACAACATTCACAAGAAAAAACATAAATTAAGCACAATCAGGTTTATTATTACTGACATGTTGTGAAATTTGTTGTTTTGGAGCAGTACAGTGCAAGACATGAAATTACTATAAATTGCAAAATAAATAAATAGTGCAAAGAAAGGGAATAACGATGTAGTGTTCATGGGTTCATGGACCGTTCAGAAATCTGACAGCGGAGGGGAAGAAGCTGAATGTGGGTCTACAGGTTCCTGTACCTCGTCCCCATTGATAGTAATGAGAAGAGGGCATGTCCCGGATGGTGAGGGTCCTTAGTGATGGATGCTGCCTTTCTGAAGCACCACCTCTTGAAGATGTCAATAAACATAAATTATACAACATTATACATGAAAGAACACAATTAGAACAAAAAAAAAAGTCCATTGTAGAGCACAGTGATCAAAGTGGTCATAGTGTTGCTTTACTGAGGTAGTGATTAGGGTTGTGCAGGTTGGTTCAAGAACCAAATGGTAGAAGGGAAGTAGCTGTTCTTGAACCTGGTGGTGTGGGACTTCAGGCTTCTGTACCTCCTGCCCAATGGTAGCTGCAAGAAGATGGCGCGGCCCGGATGGTGGGGATCTTTGATGATGGATGTTCCCTTCTTGAAGCAGCGCCTCCTTTAGATACTTTCCCTCTAAACTTTTCCTATCCATGTACCTGTCCAAGTACTTTTTAAATGTTGTTAATGTACCTGCCTCAACCACTTCCTCTGGCAGCTCATTCCATATATGGACCACCCTCTGGGTGTAAAAGTTGCCCCTCGGGTTCCTATTAAATCTCTCCCCTCTCACCTTAAACCTATGTCCTCTAGTTCTTGGTTCCCTAACCCTGGGGAAAAGACTGTGCACATTCACCCTGTCGATGCCCCCTACGATCTTATACACCTCTATAAGATCACCCCTCATTCTCCTACACTCCAGTGAAAAAGTCCCAACTTCTCCTTATAACCCAGTCCGACGAGTCCCCGCAACATCCTCGTAAATCTCCTCTGCACTCTCTCCAGCTTAGTGGCATCTTTCCTGTGACCAAAACTGAATGCAATGTTCCAAATGCAGCCTCACCAACGTCTTGCACAATTGCAGCAACTGTCTTCCACTTACTGGTGATGAAGACCGTTCAGAATATTATCCCTGTTTCTGTTTCTCGCACTAGTGGCTGGCATTGCTAGTTCTTCAAGAACATGCATTATTCAGTAATGGCAATCAGCTCGAACCATTAAGAAGCAAACTACAGAACGACAAGCAACGCTAACATGTTGCCTACATCATATGCTCTGATTTGCTCAGTACATCAGCTCAGTACATTTGCTCACTACAGCATCCTATCCGGCTTGGTATAGCGACTGCTCTGCCCAAGACCGCAAGAAACTGCAGGGAGCTGTGGATGCAGCTCAACACATCACAGAAACCAGCCTCCCCTCCATGGACTCTGTCTACACTTCTCGCTGCCTCAGAAAAGCAGCCAACATAATCAAAGTCCCCACCCACCACGGACATTCTCTCTTCTCCCATCTCCCATCATGCAGAAGATACAAAAGCCTGAAAGCACGTACCACCAGGCTCAAGGACAGCTTCTATCCCGCTGTTATAAGATTATTGAATGGTCCCCCAGTACGATAAAGTGGACTCTTGACCTCACAATCTACCTTGTCATGGCCTTGCACCTTATTACCTGCCTGCATTGCACTTTCTCTGTAACTGTAACACTTTATTCTGTTATTGTGTTTCCCTTGTACTACCTCAATACACCGTGTAATGAAACAATCTGTATAGATGGCATGCAAAACAAAGTCTTTCACTGTACCTCTGTACATGTGACAATAAAAACCAACTTGCCAGATTGCCAATTTATATTTTTGATACACCTGGTGTTCGCTGATGCAAGACACTTGGGGTATATAAGTGAAACACTTAGTAGTATTAGTTCCAGCTTCACTTAAGACGGAGCCTGCCAGCTTTTTATACTGACAGGCAGGCAAGTGAATTCACTCCTCATGAAATCATTAAAGGTACAGTGTAATGCTAAATGATGAAGTTATTCATAAACACCAACAAGTCCTAATAAGACCTGCATTCATAAAGGCATATGTCAAGTTTAAATTAGAACACCCCAATCACTCAGCAGGAATTTTGAGGACAGCAGTTTTATATTTTTCCCCTATGCAAAGATCAATACTGACTTAAATTGTTCAATGTTCATAATAACCTCTGTGAAATGAAATCGGATATTGGCAGTCCTATGGGTCTAATTAAGGCACTGGCCTAATTAAGGCACTGGCTTGCTGGAGCCATTTCTGATATTAGTCTATCTTGTGTACATGCAGAGAACAGGAATCAATGGTAACAAGATGAACTGGTACACCCACTTGACAGCAAGAAGCAAGAAGTTTTTCCTGTAAGGCAGACTAATATTTGGAGAGTGAATTTGTTATGCATTAATATCATTATCCTGTCTGTGTTAGATGCTGTTCATTCTGTTTATTGTACTGCTAGGATTCGACCCACTACCTCAAAGCTCTTTGTGCATCTCCCTCCTCCCTCAAGAAATCTGTCTGGAAATAATCACATCGATGGAAGACTGTGCCCAGTCTCTCGTCCATTCTGTCTTCTTCAGGGGTCTGGGCAGCACAGAGGCACCGCTAGTGGAGCAGCTGCCTCGCGGCTCCACCGACCTAGGTTCGATCCTCACCCCGGATGCTATCTGTATTGGAGCTTGCACGTTCTCCCGGTGACCTGGTTTCCTCCTGGTGCTCTGGTTACCACTCATGTGTGGGTTGGTAGGTTAATTGGCTGCTGTAAGTTGCCCCTAATGAGTAGGTGAGTGGTAGAATCAGTGGAACTTGAAGGGAATGTGGGGAGAATAAAATAGAATTAGTGTAGGATTGGTGTACGTGGGTGTTTGATGGTTGGTGTGGACTTAAAGTCATAGAATCAAATGTAGCAACCATTTCATGCATAGCATGTAGCAAATGGGATGTTCATGGTAGACTAGAGTCACAGAGCAATACAGCACAGATACAGGCCCTTCGGCCCAATGAATCCATGCCAACCACAGTGCCAACCCAGCTAGTCCCAATTTCCTGCCTTCGGCCCATATCCCTCCAAGCCCCACCCCTCCGTGTACCTATCCAAGTGCTTCTTAAATGATGCTATTGTACCTGCCTCAACCACTTCCTCTGGCAGCTCGTTCCATATACTCACCACCCTCTGCATGAAAAAGTTGCCCCTCAGGTCCCTTTGAAATCTTTCCCCTCTCACCCTAAACCTATGCCCCCGAGTTTTGGACTCCCCTACCCTGGGGAAAAGACTGTTACTGTCCACCTTATCTACACCTCTCATAATTTTAAACATTTCTCTAAGGTCACCCATCATTCTCCTACGTTCCAAAGAATAAAGACCTAGCCTGGCCAACCTCTCCCTATAACTCAGGCCCTCTGGTCCTGGTAATATCCTTGTAAAAACTTGGTGGGCCATAGTTCCTGTTTCCATGTTGTACGATACCATGAAACTGCATCAACTGACTGAATATCTCTGAACTCCATTAGTTCTGAAAACAAGAGCAGCTAAATGAAAGGAGAACAATTTGTCTGCAAATTCCCCTCAAAGTCACACATTGGGTAATCCCACGAGAAGCAGTCAGCCAATATATTTCCACAGCTCCTGGTAAAGCATCAGAAGATGTCATTTTATCATGAAGAACTTTATCTTTCTTCCAGCAAAACATTTTTGAAGTTTTGCACATTAAGTCCTCCCCTTACTGTCTGCTCTAATGGTGGCACGGTAGTGTAGCAGTTAGTGTAACGCTTTACAGTGCCAGCAACCCGGGTTCAATTCCGGCCACTGTCTGTAAGTTTTTACATTCTCCCCGTGTCTGCGTGGGTTTCCTCCAGGTGCTCCGGTTTCCTCCCACATTCCAAAGACGTACAGGTTAGGAGCTGTGGGCAAGCTATGTTGGCGCCAGAAGAGTGCGACACATGCGGGCTGCCCCCAGCACATTCTCAGTAACGCAAAAAGATGCATTTCACTGTGTGTTTCGATGTACATGTGACTAATAAATAAATATCTAATACCTAATCTAGATATCTAATATCAAATTAGGAGAGTCTAGTTTCCCCGGTCTCTTAATATAACTGAACTTTGTGCAGATCTTTTCTCTCTACCAAGGAAAAATATGCTGTAGATGGAGAGGTTCTCCAGATTAATATTGGAGTCAGGTGCAGTAAGAGTTACATCTGCATGTACCTTGTTCCCCTGATCTGCCTTACACAGGAAGACTATGAGCTCTTAATATAACCTCTGTTGCAAGGCCTATGACATATCAGAGAATATGATGTGCTAAGATCTGACTGACCCCAATCCCTTCCATCAGCTCCTGGTAAAACCTGGATCTCCCACTAATAAATTAAAAAAGATAATTCCTTCCATGTTAGGACATAGAATTGTACAGCACAGGAACAGGCCCTTCAGCCCACAATGTCTGTGCCGACCATGATGCCAAATTAAATCTATCTGCCTGCACATGACCATATCCTTCCATTCCCTGTTCAATAGAGCAACACTATGACCAGTTTGATCACTTTGCTCTAAAATTGACTTATTTTTGTTCTAGTTGTGTACTTTCTTGTAAAAATTATGTATAATGTATGTTTAACTCATGCTTTTCTTGTGAATGCTGCTTGTCTGATGCTCTGTGCCTGTGATGCTGCTGCAAGTAAGTTTTTCATTGCACCTGTGCACACACGGACTTGTACATATGACAATATACTCGACTCTGACTTTGATGTTCATGTGTCGGTCTAAATGCCTCTTAAGCACCACTATCGTGTCTGCTTCCACCACCACCCCAGAACCATATTCCAGGCACCCATCATTTTCTGTGTAAAATGAAACTTATCCCACACTTCCCTTTAAATTTCCTTCCTCTCACCTTAAAGCTATGTCCTCTAGTATTTGAAAATATGTGATGAAAATCTGTAGTCAAAGAAGTGGCCACTGTTAGGATATATGCTTGCAATGGACAAGCCATGTTAGACTCAGTGGATGATGTTGCTATCTCTCAGTCAGAGTGTTGTGAGTTCAAGATCCAGTCCAGAAATTCAAAGTCAAAGTCAAAGTCAAGTTTATTGTCATGTGCACAAGTACATGTACCCACAGGTGCAATGGAAAACTTGCTTGCAGCAGCATCACAGGCACATAGTATCAGATACACAACATTCACAAGAAAAACATAAATTAATCATAGAATCACAGAATCATAGAACAGTACAGCACAATACAGGCCCTTCAGCTCACAATATTGTGCCGACCTTTAAACCTCACCTAGGACTATCTAACCCCTTCCTCCCACATATCCCTCTATTTTAAATTCCTCCGTATGCTTATCTAGCAATCTCTTGAATTTGACCAATGTACCTGCCTCCACCACCACCCCAGGCAGCGCATTCCATGCCCCAACCACTCTCTGGGTGATATCAGAGGAAAAAACCTTCCTCTGATATCTCCCTTGAACTTCCCACCCATTACTTTAAAGCCATGCCCTCTTGTATTGAGCATTGGTGCCCTGGGAAAGAGGCGCTGGCTGTCTACTCTATCTATTCCTCTTAATATTTTGTACACCTCTATCATGTCTCCTCTCATCCTCCTTCTCTCCAAAGAGTAAAGCCCGAGCTCCCTTAGTCTCTCCTCATAGTCCATACTCTCCAAACCAGGCAGCATCCTGGTAAATCTCCTCTGCACCCTTTCCAACGCTTCCACATCCTTCCTATAATGAGGCGACCAGAACTGGACACAGTACTCTTAAGTGTGGTCTAACCAGAGTTTTGTAGAGCTGCATCATTACCTCATGGCTCTTAAACTCGATGCCACTTAAACTCAATTAATCATAAATTATACACAACTTTTGCAAGAGAACACAATTAGAACGACAAAGAGTCCATTTTAATGCAAAGTGATCAAAGTGGTCATAGTGTTGCTAAACTGTAGTGATTAGGGTTGTGCCGGTTGGTTCAAGAACCAAATGGTTGAAGGGAAGTAGCTGTCCTTGAACCTGCTGATGTGGGACTTTTCTCTGCAGCTTCTCACGTGATCAACTGCGGTTCAAGAGGAACTTCACCATTGCCAGAGGTGTTGTCTTTAAACCAAGGCCTAGTCTAACCTTGAATGTTAGAGTCCTAATCATACAGCATAGAAACAGGCCCTTCAATTCACCATGTCTGTGCTACCTGTTGTACCTCTCCATTTGCCTGCATTTGGCCCATAGCCTTCAATGCCTTGGCGATCCAAGTGCTTGTCTAAATGTTTCTTAAATGTGAGGGTACCTGACTCTGCCACCTCCTCAGGCAGTGTGTTCCAGATTCCAACCACCCTTTGGGTGAAAATCGTCCTCCCCCAAATCCCCCCGATACCTCCTATCCCTCCCCTTATACCTGTGCCTGCTTATTTTGGACACCCCCATCATGGGAAAAATATTCTTACCATCTACCATACCCATCTCCCTCATAATGTTATTTACCTCTATCAGGTCTCCCTTCAGCCTTTTCCACTCCATGGAAAAAAAACCCAGTCTTTCCAATCTGTCCTTTTAACTGAAATGCTCCAATCCAGGCAACATCCTGGTGAATCACCTCTGCACCCTCTCCAGTGCAATCACATCCTTCCTACCATGAGGGAGATCCCAGGACACTATTTGCAAAAGGTTATGCTTCAACCACACCCACTGAACCCCGATTATCTGCTAGTTATCTGGAACAATGTTCACAGGAAGCACAGTTAACTGTATTAGTGGGGTTGAGTCCAGTAAGAGAAATTTGTGCTCCATATTTGGAAAATTGACCAGATGTATGATATCCCAGTATGCCTTGTGAGAACTGAGTCCCCGTGGAATACACAATCTGTGAGAAGAGTGACATAGAAAGGGAGATGCTGACTTCTGGTGCTTGTTGACGTCTGCAGAGTGACAGCATTGACAATACTGTCATAAAATGGATGCCCAGTGTCTGAGCTTTATCCTAAGAAGGTTTTGGAAATACTGACATGCAGGACTTGTCTGTTTACACACAGCAGGGATTAGTCTGGTTCAACAGCAGACAAGTGGAGCTGGGAAGTTTTGTTTTATTTCAACAGCTAAACTGATACATTAAAAGTTGGTAAATTAGTTTATTATTGTCACATGAACTTAGGTACAGTGAAAAACTTCTCTTGCTTACTGTCCATATAGATCATTTCATTTCAACAGTGCATTGCAGTAGTACAAGGGAAAACAATAACAGAATGCAGAATAAAGTGTTACAGTTACAGACAAAGTGCAATGCAAGCAGGTAATAAGGTGCAAGGCCATGACGAGGTAGATTGTGAGGTCAAGAGTCCATTTTATCATACTGGGGGACCATTCAATAATCTTATAACAGCGGGATAGAAGCTGTCCTTGAGCCTGGTGGTACGTGCTTTCAGGCTTTTGTATCTTCTGCATGATGGGAGAAGAGAGAATGTCCGGGGTGGGTGGGGTCTTTGATTTTGTTGGCTGCTTTATCAAGGCAGCGGGAAGTGTAGACAAAGTCCATGGAGGGGAGGCTAGTCTCTGTGATGTGCTGAGCTGTATCCACAACTCTCTGCAGTTTCTTGCATGCTTTCTATGGTACATCGATAAAAATCGGTGAGGGTCAAAGAAAAATACACTGCATTGTGAATGTGTAATTTCCTGAAGAGTCTTCATTCCAGAGCTCTTACTGAAGTAAAGTCTACTCCATTGTAAGTACCAAAATTGTCATAGAGAGATACAGCATGGAAATAGTCCCTTCAGCCCGTCAAGTCCACACTGACCTTCAACAGCCCATTTACACTAATCCTACATAAGATAAGATAAGATATTTATTTATTAGTCACACGTACATTGAAACACACAGTGAAATGCATCTTTTGCGTTACTGAGAATGTGCTGAGGGCAGCCCGCAAGTGTCGCCACTCTTCCGGCGCCAACATAGCATGCCCACAACTTCCTAACCCGTACGTCTTTGGAATGTGGGAGGAAACCGGAGCACCCGGAAGAAACCCATACAGACACACTGGGAAAACGTACAAACTCCTTATGGACAGAGGCGGGAATTGAACCTGGGTCGCTGGTGCTGTGATAGCATTACGCTAACCGCTACACTACCGCGCCGCATTAATCCCACATTCCCGTCGACTCCCCCCAGATTCTACCCCTCACTTACACACTAGGGGAAATTTACAGCGGCTAACTAACCTACCAACCCGCACATCTTTGGGATGTGGGAGGGAACCGGAGCACCCGGGGGAAACCCACAAGGTCACAGGGAGAATATGCAAGCTCCTCTCAGACAGCACCGGAGGTCAGGATCGAACCTGGGTCGCTGGAGTCGTGAGTTAGGAGCTCTACTAGATGTGCTACTGTACAGTATGTTTAATTACCTTTCTCAAGTCAGAAGGCAAAGGCAGTGCAACATTCTTGGACCAAGTCAGAAGCTGAAGTTTCTAATGTGAATGGCAGTGCAATTTCTTCTTAAAATTAAGACTTTGCAGCCACAGAGGTACCAGAGTCAGTCGCTGCAAACCATGCTTCGTTGGATCATTAACCTCTCTCCCTGCTATGCACACCTCCTCCCCGGAATAGTCAGCTCATAGCGATGCAGGGTAGAGCAGAAGGGAGGGGTATGCTATTGTAATTAAGCTCTGAACCTCATAAAAATATTTCAGCACAAAACAAGGAATTGGTTTTTGCTGACACTTACTAAAAATCCCTAATGCACAGTAGGTGGGAATTCAATTACCGGTCAGTTATAAAGTAGGTAGGCAGGGGAGACACGCCAGTCCTGTAAATCATGTTGTTGCTCGGGGGATATTGCTCTGTGTCAGTGGTTGCCAGTGACTGTAATTCAAAAGAACTTAATAGATTGTAAAATACTATGTAATTCTAAATTCCTATCTGGATGCATCACAGCTTGGTATGGCAACTGCTCTGCCCGTGACCACTAGAAACTGCAGGGAGTTGTGGACACAGCTCAGCACATCACGGAAACCAGCCTCCCCTCCATGGACTCTGTCTACACTTCCCGCTGCATCAGTAAAGCAGCCAACGTTGACCCCGCCCACCCCAGACATTCTCTCATCTTTCCCTTCCAATCGGGCAGAAGATACAAAAGTTTGAAAGCACGTACCACCAGGCTCAAGGACAGCTTCTATCCCACTGTAATAAGACTATTGAAGTTCCCTAGTACGATAAGATCAACTCTTGACCTCACAATCTACCTCGTCATGACCTTGCACCTTATTGTCTACCTGCACTGCACCTTCTCTGTAACTGTGAAACTTTATTCTACATTCTGTTATTGTTTTACCTTGTACTACCTCAATGCACTGTGTAATGAATTAATCTGTATGAACGGTATGCAAGACAAGTTTTTCACTGTACCTTGGTACATGTGACAATAATGAACCTCTTTACCAATTTACCAACTCCTTCCTTCCTTGGAAGTTGGTTCCAAGGAAGGGCTGCCTGGTGTAGGGGCTGTGCAATCTCTCACACTCTCGTGTGAAGGTATAGGTTGTGATTAGCTTGCGAAACAGGATAGTCATAAATTACCGAGGCCAAATACTGCAGAAGCTGAGACTCTGAAATAAAACCAGCAAAAACTGCAAATACCCAACAGGTCAGGCAGCATCTGTAGAGGGAACGGTTAACATTTCAGGTCAAGGTAAATTATAAACTAATTGATTTTTTTTTGTACATGCAGTATGGTTTCTCGTTAATAAATTGAATAATCAGGGAGACAAATGCTGCATTGACGTGGAGGAATAAATCCTTGGGGGAAAAGGCACAAATTTACAGCCACATCAGAAGATGCGAGACCAGATTTCCCATGCCTTTCTAAGGAAATTCTGGTGGTGTTACCGAACTCCTTTTCAAAAGGATCCGATATCTTTGCCTTTCCTCTTCTCCAGACAGACCTGTCACCTCTCTCAAAGCGCCTTGCTTCATTTTGAGCTATGTCAATCCTTTATCAATAACCTTGTCAACTTTGTGCTTTTAGCTGTAGGGAAGAATGTGTTTATTAGCAGAACTAATTTATGGTGTGGAGTAGTCTTCCCTCATCCTTTGAATAGCCTTCTCTTTAAAAGGCCTCATTAATAGGACTACCATGAGTAATCCATGAAGTTCTGTGCAGGAATATTGAGAACTGATTCAATAGCCTGTTAAGAGGCAAGTACTTTATGTTTGGTTTTGAATAGCTGATCTTTATATTAGAGCTATTAACATGTGATTCAAATGGATTTTTCATTTCAGGTAATGTCCTGCATTCACCCTGGCACAACTCTCCCGCACAAAACCTTTCCATCGCGTCTTCTCTTCTTCTTCCTTTATTTCTCTCTTCACCGACCTTTGGAATATGTCCAACACTTCCTGCTTTAACTTAGTACGGAGTGGCATTGACATGTTATTAAGTAAATGGTATATACTGCACTAAAATGTTATATTATTGCAAATATATGGTAGGTGAAAAGTGCGAGATGTATCATTAGGTTATATTTTTAACCAATCTTAAAATTAGCAGACCCTGCTTTAACCAATCAGTTCATACAATTAGAAACCACTGTCCCTTCAACCAATCAGGGCACAGAATTAGTGAATGCTATTCCCTTTGACCAGTCAGATATCAGAGCCATTGAAACTTTCCATTTCAACCAATCAGGTCATAGAATTAGTTAATGATTTTTTTTTCCCTTTGGCCAATCAGATTCCTTAGCATTTTCCTGGTTGGTTTTGTGATTGACCAATCAGATTGCAGCAAAGGAAGCACTTCCGTGGGACGTGATCACTGGGAGAGCACAAGCTTCCCCTCTCCTTCTTGCTGGGCTGTGTGCTGTGACATTCAAGACAGTTCCAGGTCCTATGGCCTCTGCTCTAAGGCCCCTGACTTGTCTCACAAACATCATAATTGGTAAATTGGTTTATTATTGTCACATGTACCGAGGTACAGTAAAAAAATTTGTTTTGCGTGCCATCCATGATTTAATATGCACTGGTGTTGTCTGAAAGTTTGTTGTCCTAAACTGAACCCAATTAACCCAAAAGGCATAACATATTCAGGAGTAAGTGCCACAGGAAAATGGAGAGAACGCAGGAGCTGGTGGGTGATTGAAGGGACGCAGTGAGCTGAAGGCTGTATTTTTCTGTGAAGTGGATTTGGCAATGTGAAAGGAAAGGACTGTGCTGCAATTCTGCTTGATGTCCACACTAGGAGGCCACTCAGCCCATCTTCCTTGTTCAATTCTTTCCCCATGGTACTGCAGGCTGTTCTTTTTCAAGTCAATGTCCATCGCTAGCATTAAAAAACAAACTGCTGGAGGAACTCAGCGGGTCAGGCAGTATCTGTGGTGGGAAATGGACAGTGGACAGAGTCCATGGAGGAAAGGCTGGTTTCCAATGTGCTGAGCTGTGTCCACAACCCTCTGCAGTTTCTCTGCATTTACACTAATCTCCACTAACCTCCAGATTCCAGCATCTACTGTCCCTTGTGTCTCCATCTGACGCAGGATGTTTCAGTCACTTCTGAGCCTGGAGCAGAAAAGGCAGAGCTATACCTCTGATTAAATGTTCCAGTGATGTGCCTTGCTCCGTGCGTTGAGACCCCATTGCTGAGCTTCAGAAGCACTTCAAAAAGATGCAGCATTATCCGACAGGTATAAAGTATGTAAGGGCAGAGCGTAAGGAAGCTGCTACTTCCATCTTGCAGTTCTGCCTAGTACCAACCTGGCCATGTACTTGTTTACAGGACACCTGCATTTATTGTCCAACTTAATCGTCCCTGAGCCAACGGGAACATAAGAAAATAGTAGCAGGAATAGGCCAATCTGTCCCTTAGTCCTGCCTCAACATTCATGGCTGAACTGTCCCAAGCCTCATCTCCTCTGGACCAGTTCCCCTTAGCCCTCAGTTCCTGACCTTTCATACCCCAATGAGTTAGTAAGGCAGTTAAAGAGTCAATCATATTGGTGGGCCTAGAAAGAGACTGGGTAAAGGACGGCAAATTTCCTCCCCTGAATGATGTTAGTGAACGAGGTGGATTTTTGCAACATTGTCATCATTACTGAGACTAAACTTTTTTATTAAATTACAGTTTTATTTAATTGCTGGAATTTAAATTCTACAGCTGTTATGGTGGGATTCAAACTGAAGTTCCTGGAGTATTAGGCTAGACCTCTGTTGCTCGTCTAGTAACTGAACCACAAGGCTACTGTAACCCGCGATAACCCTTTGAGTTCTGATGTCACAGCTATGAGAAGCCCATTCTGCTTTGCTTAATTCCGATTATCAAATTGGCTTAATTAGGAAGCAGGTTCGATGCTATCTTTGGAAAAGGTTGGAGAGTTCATATTAGCTGCTATAATAAGTGTAATGGCTGCCTTTGGAAATGTTTGCAATGCTTAAGAGGTTTAATAAGATCTCTTACAAATATAGACACAAGCCTGAGAAACAGATAGCTGGCCATGGTAATTGGATGTGGCCACATGACAAAGGAACAGTAAGAACGTCCAGGATTACTAATGACAGAGCATAGAGGGAATACTAGTTCATCTGATGATCAGCGACAATTACAATCAGAAATGGAGCAGATCTCAAATAAAACAGTAAATGCTGGAAATACACCAGATCAAGAGGCAACTGCAGGGGGAGAAAGATAGTAAGTGTCATAGAATTATAGAGTTATACAGTGCAGAAACAGGCCCTTTGGCCCAGCTTGTCCATGCCGACCAAGGTGTCTACCTGAGCCATTTTAAGATAAAATATCTTTATTAGTCACATGTACATCGAAACACACAGTGAAATGCATCTTTTGCGTAGAGTGTTCTGGGGGCAGCCACGTTTCTGGTGCCAACATAGCATGCCCACAACTTCCTAACCCGTACGTCTTTGGAATGTGGGAGGAAATCGGAGCACCCGGAGGAAACCCACGCAGACACACGGGGAGAACGTACAAACTCCTTACAGACAGTGGCTGGAATTGAACCTGGGTCTCTGGCGCTGTAATAGTGTTACGCTAACTGCTACAATACCATGCCTGCATTTGGGCCATATCCCTCTAAACCTTTCCTTTCCATGTACCTGTCAAGACCTGTCATGGCAGAAGGTACAGAAGCCTGAAGTCCCACACCACCAGGTACAAGAACAGCTACTTCCCTTCAACCATTCGGTTCTTGAACCAATCTCAGTACCTCAGTATAGCAACACTGTGACCACTATGACCACTTTGCACTACAATGGATTTTTTTTTGCTCTAATTGTGTTCTTGTATAACTTTGTATAATTTATGTTTAATTTATGTTTTTCTTGTGAATGCTGCTTATCTGATGCTGTGTGCCTGTGATGCTGCTGCAAGTAAGTTTTTCATTGCACCTGTGCACACATTTACTTGTGCATGTGACAATAAATTCGACTTTGACTTTGAATTTGACTGTCTAAATGTGTTTTAAACATTGTAATTGTACCCACGTCTACCAGTTCCTCTGGCAGCTTGTTCCATATCCCCACCACCCTCTGGGTGAAAAACCTGCCTCTCAGTTCCCATTTAAGTCTTTCCGCTCTCACCTTAAACCTGTGCCCCCTGGTTTTAGACTCCCCGACCTTGGGAAAATGACTGTGACCATTCCCATTATCTATGCTACTCATGGTTTTATTATATGGTCACCCCTCAGCTTCCTTCGCTCCAGGGAAAACAACCCCAGCCTACCCAGTCTCTCCTTATAACTCAAGCGCTCCAGTCCCGGCAACATCCTGGTGAATCTTTTCTGTTCCCTTTTCACCTTAGTGACGTCCTTCCTGTAGCTAGGTGACCAGAACTGCACACAATACCTGTACGCATATTAAACCTCAAGTGTCTCAGCTCAATGACTTCTCATCAGGACTGCGGAAAGTAGGATGATGATGATGATGATGATGAATCTTTATTAGTCACATGTACATCGAAACACAGAGCGAAATGCATCTTTTGCATGGAGTGTTCTGGGGGCATGGCATGATACAAGCAGCATTCAAAGAAAAACCTAAACTAAACACAATTTTTACAAGAAAGCAGGTACATTGGGTGGAGGCAGGTATGTTGGTTAAATTCAAGAGATTGTTAGATAAACATATGGAGGAATTCAAACTAGGGGGATATGTGGGAGGAAAGGGTTAGATATTCTTAGGCATGGTTTAAAGGTCGGCACAACATTGTGGGCCGAAGGGCCTGTATCGTGCTGTACTGCTTTATGGTTCTAAGAAAGAACACAATTAGAACAAATAAAAGTCAACTTTAGTGCATTAAAATCATTCTTCCAAGCACACACAATGCTCAGTATGTAGGATGGACACCCAAATCAGAACAAAAACCCCTAAATCATAATAAAAATAATGCAAAAAGGGGGCACTTTATGCCTTTCAGAGTGGATGATAGAACACTATTTCTGATCCATTATTATCTTATCACTATATACTCTCTCCCCTTTCCTTCCTAAACTTTGACCAAATTGAAGTGAAAACAGTGAGCAGCTTAAATGGAAAATTATGTATAGAGGGATCTTGGGGTCCAAGTCCATAGCTTCCTGAAAGTGGCCATACAAGTAGATAGGGTGGTAAAGAAGGCGTATGGTATGCTTCCTTCATTGGTCGGGGCATTGAGTACAAGACTCGGGAAGTCATGTTGCAGCTATATGAAACTTTGGTTAGGCAAAACAAACTGAAAGATCTGGCACAGACCTTCACTATTGTTCATACCACCCCACCTCCCCTCCTCAAGACTTGCTTCATCTCAAATGTTTCCCATTTCTGATGAAATCTTTTTTTTTAATCCAGACTTATTTAAGTCTTTGAATTTAAATTCTTCAGCCACCATAGTGGTACTGAAGGTCATGTCTCCAGATCAATGCTCCTGACCTCTGGCTGTTGTTCAATAAATTGAAAACTGAACCCTTGTACCTCATGTCATCCTCCCAATTATTTAAAAGAACGAACATATTATTAAATAAATAAAATATACTGCACTAAAAGTTCATATTATTGCAAATATGTGGTGGCTGAAAAGGGCAAGATGTGTCATTACACGATATTTTTAACCAATCTTTATCTTAGTGTTAGCAAACCTTCTTTCACCAATCAGATCATACAATTAGGAACCACTGTCCCTTCAACCAATCAGGGCACAGAATCAGTTATTGCTTTTTGGTATTGGTATTGGTATTGGTTTATTATTGTCACTTGTACCGAGGTACTGTGAAAAACTTGTCTTGCATACCGATCGTACAGGTCAATTCATTACATTCAGTTAGTACAGAGTGCATTCATGTAGTACAGGTAAAAACAATAAGTGTCACAGCTACAGAGGAAGTGCCGTGCAGATAGACAATAAGGTGCAAGGTCACAACAAGGTAGATTGTGAGGTCAGAGTCCATCTCCTTGTATAAGGGAACCGTTCAATAGTCTTATCACAGTGGGATAGAAGCTGTCCTTGAGCCTGGTGGTACGTGCCCCCAGACTCCTGTATCTTCTGCCTGATGGGAGAGGAGAGAAGAGAGAATGACCCAGGTGGGTGGGGTCTTTGATTATGCTGGAATTTTATGTGTAGAATGATTATAGTAAGGGTAATGAGTAGGTCTGTAAAGAGCAGCTTGCAACGAGTTGCCATGCTCTGGCACCATCTTGCATTGAGGGTGTTTTATCATTCCTTTTTATCAGTTTGTGTTTCGTAAAAGCAAAGAACATATGCCTACAAACAATTATAAGATTCCTTAGGATTTTCCTGGTTGGTTTTGTGATTGACCAATCAGATTGCAGCAAAGGAAGCACTTCCGTGGGGTCTGTTCACTGGGAGAGCACAAGCTTCCCCTCTCCTTCTTGCTGGGCTGTGTGCTGTGACATTCATAACAGCTCCAGCCCTGTGGCCTTTGCTCAAAGGCCCCTGACTTGTCTCACAAAACAGCATAATTGGTAACTGGTTTGTTATTGTCACATGTACCAAGGTGCAGTGAAAAACTTTGTTTTGCATGCCATCCATGCAGATCATTTCATCACATTGAGATAGTACAAGGGAAAAGTAATAACAGAATGCAGAATATAGTGTCACAGTTAGCTAGAAAGTGCAGAGCAGGCAGACAATAAGGTGCAAGGCCACGACGAGGTAGATTGTGAGGTCAAGAGTCCATCTTATCATACTAGGGAACCATTCAATAGTCTTATAACAGTGGGATAGAAGCTGTCCTTGAGCCTGGTGGTACGTGCTTTCAGGCTTTTGTATCTTCTGCCTGATGGGACGGGTTAGAAGAGAGTATGTCCAGGGTGGGTGGGATCTTTGATTAAGTTGCCTGCTTCACCGAGGCAGTGAAAAGTGTAGGTAGAATCTATGGAAGGGAGGCTGGTTTCCGTGATGTGCTGAGCTGTGTCCACAACTCTCTGCAGTTTGTTGCAGTCTCGGGCAGAGCAGTCGCTGTACCAAGCTGTGATGCATCTGGATAGGATGCTTACATCTTATGCTCAGACCAAACCCCCATTAGTTCACTTCTCTACCTCACTTGCTGGAGGGAGAGAAAGAAAAGCTGCTGCTGTAATTTTTTCAGTCATCTTTCATCCAAATCAGCGCATCTCACAGTCATTTTTCCCTCAAGAAGACTCACTGAATACAATCCTTTAAAATGGTGGAAGATTTTGATTGGGTGGACATAAGGAGAGGGATGGAGATAGAGGGAGTCGAGGGATATGAGGATATGGCAGGAAAATGGCACGAGGTAGATGATTGTCCATGGAATTTAGGGCAGCATGGTAGCGTAGCAGTTAGCGCGATGCTATTACAGCGCCAACGATCGGGGTTCGATTCCCGTCACTGTCTGTAAGGAGTTTGTACATTCTCTCATGTCTGCGTGGGTTTCCTCCGGGTGCTCCGGTTTCCTCCCACATTCCAAAGATGTACAGGTAGGTTAATATGGGTTTAAAAAAGGCGGCGCGGACTCATTGGGCTGGAAGGGCCTGTTACCAAGCTGTAAATAAATTTTTTTTTTAATTTAAAAAAGAATGCTGGATCTGTCTGGAAGGGCAGGTAGCCCACTCTTATTCCTAATTCTGCTGTTCTTATGAATGATTCCATTTGTGGGGAAAAGCATTAGATGTAAGGAGAGGCTGGGCAAGCAAATAACGAAGAAGGAAATAGAGGATCACGGTGAAAGATTTAGATGAGGAAAGACAGGAGAAGGCCAGAGCGGAGCGTAAATGCTAGCAAAGACTGGTGGGGCCAAATGTCCCATTTTTGTGCCTACTTACGAATCCCATGTAGCCCAATGCATTTTCTGCAAGCCAGCAAGGACTGCTCTATCTTAGTGCATTCTTAAATCATGATAGGGTATCTTATCTTATCATGACTTCAGATAAGATATCTTTATTAGTCACATGTACATCGAAACACACAGTGCTTCATAAGGTGCTACATAAATGCAGATTATTCCCTCCTCTATTTCTAGCCCTCTACCTGAGCAGTTCTGGTCGCCGCATTACAGGAAGGATGTGGAGGCTTTGGAGAGGGTGCAGAAGAAGTTCACCAGGATGCTGCCTGGATTAGAGAGTATTAGCTATAAGGAGAGGTTGGACCAACTTGGATTGTTTTCTCTGGACTGTTAGAGGTTGAAGGGAGACCTGATAGAAGTTTATAAAATTATGAGAGGCGTAGATAAGGTAGACAATCAGAGTTTTTTCCCCAGGGTGGAAAGATTCAGCTTAGTTTATTGTCATATACACCAGGGTGCAATGAAATGCTTTGCTTGTGTGAAGCTCACAGAAGCTTTAAGGTGAGAGAGAGAAACTTTAAAGGAGATGTGTGAGGCAAATCTTTTATACAGAGAGTGGCAGGTGCCTGGTACGTGCTGCCAGGGGTGGTGGTGGTAGTAGAAGCAGATATGACAGTGAAGTTTAAGAGGCATTTAGACAGGCTCGTGAACAGGCAGGGGATGGAGGGATGTGGATCACGTGCAGGCAGATAGGTTCAGTTTAATTTGGCATCAAGGTCGGCACAGAGATGATGGAACAAAGGGCCTGTTCCTGTGCTGTGCTGTTCTATGTCGTACCTTTGTTAACATTCATTGAAATACTTACCCTGATGACAATGAGGTGCCTCATGTAGTGTTGTAATCTTCTGATCCACATTTCTAGGATGCACCCATAATATTTTTCAACCAGTCTTGAGTCAAAAGAAAAAAATCCATTGTTTTGTGATTGGCCTCAAATCCACCATCCACCATCTAAGTTGTGACCAAATGCCAGATAGAATTATTAGTGTAAAGTGAGATCACAGCACAGTAATGTGTGGTTTATGCTCTAACTCCATCTACAAGTTAGCAGATGACACCACCGTAGTGGACAGGATCTCAAATAATGGCAAGGCCGAGTACAGGAAGGAGATAGAGAGCCTAGTGACATGGTGTCATGGCAACAACCTTTCCCTCAGTGTCACCAGAACAAAAAATGCTGGTCACTGACTTCAGGAAGCAGAGCGGACTACACACTCCTGGCTGTATCAGTGGTGTTGAGATGGAGATGCTTGAGAGCTTCAAGTTCTGAGATGTAAACATCACCAATAGCCTGTCCTGATCCAACGACTTAAACGCTGCGGCCAAGGAAGCTCACCAGCGTCTCTACTTCCTCAGAAGGCTAACGAAATTCGACATGTCCCTGATGACCCTCGCCAATTTTTGTAGATGCACCATCGAAAGCACCCTATCCGGATGCATCACAGCTTGGTACAGCAACTGCTCTGTCCAAGACCGCAAGAAATTGCAGAAAGTTGTGGACACAGCCCAGTCCATCATGAAAACCAGCCTCCCCTCCATGGACACTACACTTCCTGCTGTCTCGGGAAAGCAGCCAAAATAATCAAAAACCCCTCCCATCCCAGCCATTCTATCTTCTCCCATCAGGCAGAAGATACAAAAGCTTGAAAACACATAGCACCAGACTCAAGGACAGCTTCTATCTCATTGTTAAAAGACTCTTGAACGGACTTCTTGTACGATAAAGATGAACTCTTAACTTCACAATCTACCCCATCATGGCCCTTGCACCTTATTGTCTGCCTGATCTGCACTTTCTCTGTAACTGTAACACTCTATTCTGCGTTCTGTTATCGTTTTCCCTTGTACTGCCTCAATGTACTGATGTGATGAAATGATCTGTCTGAACAGCATGCAAAACAAAGTCTTTCACTGTATCTCGGTACATGTGACAATAATAAACCAATTACCAATTACCTCCACCTGTGTCAATGAACAGTGACTATCCTCACCAACCTCAACGCATCGGATTCCTCTGCCGAAGGTGATTGTACAGATTTGCCGTGGTATTTGGTATTCTGCAGTGGATGATAATTTGACTACTTTAAATTTCATCCAGGAGATGCATAATAACGGTCAGAAATGTGTAAACATCCAAAAATAAGTGAGCAATGAGCTGATTTGTTGGATTTGTTTCAATGCATTTGCTCATCTCGATTTTATTCATAATAGCAAAAACATTCAGTCTCCTCATTTTAACTTAATATTCAAACTGGTGAAAATGTTGACAGGCTTGCAGAGGTTCAGAGTTTTGCAACCATGGGCTCGATCCGAATGACTTGACAGATGCTGTATTTTTTGTTTACCTTGTAGTGGAAACTGTGTCAAGAAGCAAAGAGAATAAATTACAAGCTCAAAGGAAGCAGCGATGTGCACAAGTCACATTTGCAGCTCAGTTCTCTAGAGAATGACAGGGCCTCCAGGTTGTGCTTTTTAAGGATTCTGTGTGTGGGCACAAAGAAGTGGAATAATACTGGCTCGATAATCCCATGGAAGCAGACGAACAGGCACAGCAAGAGGCTTTTCTGCCCATAATGTCCATACTAGCTCATTGAAGAGAATGCTGGAAACACTCAGCAGGTCAGGCAGCATCTGTGGAGAGAGAAACAGAGTCAAGGTCTCCAATCTGGGGTGTTAATTCTGCCTCTCCTTCCACAGATGCTGACTGACCTGAGTGTTTCCAGCATGCTCTTTTTTTATTTCAGATTTCCAGCATCTGCAGTATTTTCCATTTTCATTGTTGAGCAGTCCCCCTCATTTCCGTTCTCCGCCCCTTCTCTCGTAGTCCTGGAAGTTACTTTCCTTTGAGTTCCTCAATTTCCTTTCAAAAATCTCAATTAATTCTGTATCCACTATACTCACAGAACCACTCTCTGTGTTAAAACTAGTGGCCATATGAACAGTAGAAATGAAATTGGAATTGGTTTATTATTGTCACTTGTACCGAGGTACAGTGAAAAACTTGTCTTGCATACTGATTGTACAGATCAATTCATTACACAGTGCAGTTACATTGGGTTAGTACAGAGTGCATTGAGGTAGTACAGGTAAAAACAATAACAGTACAGAGAAAAGTGTCACAGCTACAGAGGAAGTGCAGTGCAGGTAGACAATAAGGTGCAAGTTCACAGCAAGGTAGATTGTGAGGTCACAGTCCATCTCATCATATAAGGGAACTGTTCAATAGTCTTATCACAGTGGGGTAGAAGCTATCCTTAAGTCTGGTGGTACGTGCCCTCAGGCTCCTGTATCTTCTACCTGATGGAAGAGGAGAGAAGAGAGAATGACCCAGGTGGGTGGGGTCTTTGATTATGCCGGCTGTTTCACCAAGACAGCGAGAGGTAAAGACAGAGTCCAAGGAGGGGAGGCTGGTGTCCGTGCTGCGCTGGGCTGTGTCCTCAACTCTCTGTAGTTTCTTGCGATCCTGGGCAGAGCAGTTGCCATACAAAGCCGTGATGCATCCAGGTAGGATGCTTCCTATGGTGCATCGATAAAAGTTGGTGAGTGTCAAAGGGGACAAACCGAATTTCTTTAGCCTCCTGAGGAAGTAGAGGCATGTACCGAGGTACAGTGAAAAACATGTCTCACATACCGTTCCTGCAGATCAATTCATTACACAGTGTGGTCTCCATAATCTAACCTATTTAGAAAGAAAAGCTGAGAAAACCTAACCACTCACAGCCCACCCTCAGTTCTACTTTCCATTACAAGACATTGGTGAGACCATACCTGGAATATTGTGTGCAGTTCTGGTCACCATACCACAGGAAAGATGTGATTAAGCTGCAGTGGGTGCAGAAATTGAGTGCTTGAGTTATAAGGAGAGACTGGATGGGCTGGGAATATTTTCCCTGGAGTGAAGGAGGCTGAGGATGACCTTCTAGAAGTTCATAAAATCGTGAGGGCATAGATAAGATAGTCTTTTTCCCAGGGTAGCGGAGTCTAAAACTAGAGGGTATAGGTTTAAGGTGAGCAGGGGAAAGATTTAAGGGGAACCTGAGGGGCAACTTTTTCACACAGAGGGTGGTGGGTATATGGAACGAGCTGCCAGAGGAAGTGGTAGAGATGGGTACAAATACAACATTTAAAAGTCATTTTTTGGACAGATACATGGATGGGAAAGGTTTAGCGGGATAAGGGCCAAATGCAGGCAAAACTCAGGAAGACACCTTGGTTGGCATGGACAAGTTGGGCTGAAGGGCCTGTTTCTGTGCTGTATAACTCTATGATTCTACTGCAATATATATTCGGGACAGTTTTCTCTCCTTATTTCCCATTGTGCATTTTCTTGGTGATTACAAGTGAGTTTACCTTTGCCTCTGTTATTCAGACTAGCCAGGAATTATCAATAATGTTGCAAAAATGTCAAGTCCAATCCAATAATTGGAGAGTAATGTCAAATATTCCTCTATCTATTTAACAGGTTGGGACACTATGATGTTTTCAAATAAAATTAACTGCTTGCCATGAACTTCAGGGAACGGTTGACCTCTGTGTTGGTAACACTGCCATTTTATTCTTGCTCTCCCAAGAGAGTTGCATTAACCTGAATGAGTGCTTGGGCGCTAATATAAACACTTCATTAATACATTCTGCTTGCTTTCCAGAGAAGGAGCAGAGAGCCCTGCTGTGCGCAAGGGTAAACATATTATTAAAAAGTAATTCAGCTCCAGCAAGAAAATAACTGGGGTGGGAGGCATTTATAATTCTATCACATTGGACATGGATGGTAATAATAGTACCATTACTGGACCACTAATCCAGAGAATTTGAGTTCAAATCCCACTGTGGCCATTTGACAATTTGACCTTGGTTTCAAAGGTTCAGGAATAAAACATCAGTTTTATCTGGGACATTATGCTGCAGTTGTACAAGTCGTTGGTGAGGCTGCACTTGGAATATTGTGTACAGTTTTGGTCACCCTGTTATAGGAAAGACATTAAACTGGAAGGAGTGCAAAGGATATTTACAAGAATGTTGCCAGGACTCAAGGGCCTGAGTTATAGGGAGAGGTTGGGCAGGCTAAGACTTTATTCCTTGGAGCGTAGGAGGCTGAGGGGTGACCTTATAGAGGTGTATAAAATCATAAGGGGCACAGATAGGGTGAATGCACTCGGTCTTTTTTCCAGGGAAGGGGAACCAAAAACTACAGGGCATGGGTTTAAGGTGAGAGGGGAAAGATTTAAAAGGGACCTGAGGGGCAACTTCTCCACGCAGTGGGTGGTGCGTGTATGGAACGAGCTGCCAGAGGAAGCTGTAAAGATAGGTACAATTGCAATGCTTAATAGACATTTAGACAAACACATGGATAGGAAACGTTTGGAGGGATGTGGACCAAGTGCAGGAAAATGGGACCAGCTCAGGTAGGCACCTTGGTCGGCATGGACGAGTTGGGTCGAAGGGCCTGTTTCCGTGCTGTATCACTCTATAACTCTATCAGGATCAGCGAACGTGACTCTGAAGCTGTTGGATCAAGTCGTGTAATTTTCAGGAAAGATACCTGCTTTGCTTAGCTGGTCTGAGCCTACATGTAACTCTGGCCCCACTGGTAAGAGGATTGAGTGCAAACTGCCCTTGAATTTATCTAGAAAATTTTCTAGTTGTGAAGTATTTTTTTGCCTGTAGAACGCTTTAGGATATTAGGGGATCATGAAAATTTCTCCTTTGAATGCAACACTATGATTTTCACCACTGGCATTGAGTGTACAGGAAATCTGTCTTGCAACAACACAAAGCACACTTACAAACTGCAGAGGGAAGGAATGAATCAACTGAAATCTTGAGCTCTGTGGTTTGAAGTAATCACAGATTGGGTCAAAATGCGCCTCCAATGGAGTCAAGACACAGAGCAGAGAGATCAGCCTGTGCTTGAGTCCAGGGTGAAAGTGGATCGCATCGTGCCTGTTTTGCAGGTAGAAAATGTGCAGAAAAGAGTTCCAATCTTTTGCATCCAAACTCCGAGCACAACTAATTATACATTGGGTGGCACAGTGGCACATCTAATAGAGCTGCTACCTTGCAGCTCCAATGACCCAGCGTTAGATCCTGACCTCCAGTGCTGTCAGTGTGGAGTTTGCACATTCTCCCCGTGACTGCATGGGTTTCTCCCAGGTGCTCCAGTTCCCTCCCACATCCCAAAGATGTGCAGGTTGGTAGGTCAATTGGCCACTGTAAATGGCCCCTAGTGTGGAGGTGAGTGGTAGAATCTGGGGGGAGTTGATGGGATTGTGGGGAGAATAAAATGGGTTTGGTTAGGATTAGTTTAAAAATGGGTGCTTGATGATTAGCATGGACTCAGTGGGCTGAAGATCCTGTTTCTCTGCTAAACCTCTCTACGACTGATTCAGGAAGAAAAACAGAAAATACCAGAAATGTTCACAGGATATGGGCCAACCGCGGGCAAATGGGACTGGCTCGGATAGACACCTTGGTCAGCATGGAGGAGATGGGCCAAAGGGGCTGTTTCCACATTGTATAACTCTGTGGCTCTATGAGAAGAGACCGCAGAAGCTGGAATCTGGAGCAGTAAACAATCTGCTGGAAGACCTCAGCGGGTCGAGCAGCGTCTGTGGGGGGAAAGGAATTGTCGACGTTTCAGGTCAAAACTCTGCTGGAAACGTTCAGTTGTGTTAGGCAGCCTCGTGAACTGTTTTTCAGACACTCCCCATTTCAGTCCACTCACTCATTTTTCATTTGTGCACAGTTCAAACCTTTGTACAAACACATTACAGTTCTAAATCTTTGTTATGTAAATTGCTCTAAAGGTAGAGTTGTCAAATCACCAATGTTTCCCAGCAGCTTCAGGAGTTGAAGACAGATCTGTCTATCACTATGAGAAATTTGGGAAAATATTTGTCAAAGAGGCAAAAAGGGTCATTATAAAAGAGGGTTGGCTGATGACATTGTGTCAACCAACAGTTTAAGATATGGCAGAACTCACAGCTAATGGTCCATTATTTAGCATTATCAGTGGCAGAATCAGGTTATTTATCAATGACTTAGATACTGTGAAATTTGTTGTTTTGCAGCAGCTGTACAGTGCAGACATAAAATTACTATAAATTTCAAAAGTAAATAGTGCAAAAAAAAGGAATAATGAGATAGTGTTCATGGGTTCATGGACCGTTCAGAAATCTGATAGTGGAGGGGAAGAAGCTGTTCCTGAATCATTGAGTGTGGATCTTCAGGCTCCTGTACCTCCTCCCCGATGGTAGTAACGAGAAGAGGGCACGTCCCAGATGGTGAGGGTCCTTCGTGACGGATGCCACCTTCTTGAGGAACCGCCTCTTGAGGATGTCCTCGATGGCGGGGAGGGTTGTGCCCGTCATGGAGCTGGCTGAGTCTACAACCCTCTGCAGCCTCTTGCGATCCTGTGCATTGGAGCCTCTATACCAGGATGCATTTTTTACTTAGTTGATTGTGTTCAAAGACAGTAACCACAGCAACTTCTCCCAATAAAAGCAAGGAAATTTCTCCAGAAAAATGCAATGAGTGAAGAATGTAGTAGGCACTAAAGTCAACCTGTCCCTTCCAGCATCCCATGTCACCAGGCATGATTGACAGGTGAATTATCCAATCATCTCCCCTGTGGCCGAGAATAGTGTAGTCACTATTCTTCATAAAACTTATCCCTATTTCCCTCAAACATTTCCAGTTTTTGGTTGCTATGCTGAAATAGGTCTATGGAAGAGGAAATGCTGCTGCATAAACCTGTCCAACAATGACTAGGTGAAGAAAAATATTTATGCCTTGTGACCTTTCTGTAACCCTTACATCTGACTTTGTAAATCACTATACCTGAAGTACTGGTCCCTCGCTGTTAAAATATGAGGATAGTTTCCTTTGCTGATTAGTGATCGTAATTGCTCATAACCAGAAGAATTTTCTTGAGATAACGACTTGATTCATATGTTAAATCAGCACTGATTAATGGCCTATGTTCCAAGAGGCATGGACTAAAAACTAAATTAGATCTTCAGGTCAGTTTTCTGTTGAAATGATTAGAAAGAGAATTAGCTTCCGTGTAGAGAGATGCTGGAAACCTGGAGCAACACACAAAGCATTGGAGGAACTCAAAACCAGTCCTGATGAAGGGGCTCAACCCAAAACATCGACCGTCCATTTCCCTCCACAGATGCTGCCTGACCCGCTGAGTTCCTCCAGCGCTTTGTGTGTTGCTCTAGTTTCTGTGCAGTGCATTTTCGAAACCTCTGGTTGTCCTGCAGCACATTAAATCTAATTTTTGGAGCTACATTATGTACAGCAAGCTCCCACAATGTCGTCATGGCCACATGACTTGCATTTTAGTCCCACTGTTGAAGAACAAATAGCCATAGTGTCATGGTCATAGTACAGAAAAAGCCCCATTGCCCCAATGAGTCCACACTGACCATCAAGCACCCATTTTGACACTAATCATGGAACATAGAACATAGAACATTACAGCGCAGTACAGGCCCTTCAGCCCACGACGTTGCGCCAACATTTTATCCTGACCTACCTCGGGTCAGGCAGCATCTGTGGAGGGAAATGGACGGTCGATGTTTTGGGTCGAGCCCCTTCATCAGGACTGGTTTTGAGTTCCTCCAATGCTTTGTGTGTTGCTCCAGGTTTCCAGCATCTCTCAACACGGAAGCTAATTCTCTTTCTAATCATTTCAACAGAAAACTGACCTGAAGATCTAATTTAGCTTTTAGTCCATTTTATCTATCTCACCCTTTCCTCCCACATAGACCCCCAATCCTACCCTAATCCATTTTTATTCTCCCCACATTCCTATCAACTTCCCCCGAATTCTACTACCCTTCTACACACTGGAAGTGTGCAATGAATCTGTCATACTGTACGTCTTTAGGACGTGGGAGGAAACCGGAGCACCCGGAGGAAACCTATGCGGTCACAGGGAGAAACAGGCAAAGACTGTGCCAGAGGTCAGGACCGAACCTGGATCACTGGAGCTGGAAGGTAGCAATATGACCAGCTGTGCCATTGTGCCATCCCATGATATATTCACCTGCTCTCCTTTTAAACAGTGCCATGGGATTACTTTTTTCTTTATTTACATCTGTGAGGGCAGATTGGTTTTGCCTCAATCCAAAAGATAGAACACTTTTGAGAAAGGTCACCCCATCAAGGCAGGATGGGGTATGGGCTAAATTCTCCTCAGCAGGATAATTCTCCAAGCTCAGGGTTGATTGAGTACTGCCCATTGAAACAACACCAACACACTATACACTGACGTAAGTACATAGTTCTAGAAACACAAGAAATTTCTGCACATCCTGCCGGATAGTTAGTGAAGGGAGCTGTCGATCTTCGTGGAAGGGATCATGCATCAGAGAAGCTTCAGGCTTCTCAAAGCTTTAATGAAGATACATAGAACATAGAACACTACAGCACAGTACAGGCCCTTCTGCCCACAATGTTGTGCAGGCATTATATCTACTTAACGCTTCCCTCCCAAATGTTAACCCCTCCCTCCCATTTCTCTATCATTCATGAGGCTATCTAAGTGTCTCTTAAATGTCCCTAATATATCTGCCCCCACAACCTCTGCCGGCAGTGCGTTCCACGCACCCACCACTCTCTGTGTAAAAAACTTACCCCTGACATCCCCCTTATACCTTCCACCAATCACCTTAAAATTATGTCCCCTCATGTGAGCCATTTTTGCCCATACATTCTACATAAACATAAATATCGAAATAAAATCAGAAAATGCTGGAAACGCTCAGCAGGTCAGGCAGCATCTGTGAAGAGAGAAATAGAGTCATAGAACCATACAGCATGGAAATGGACCCTTCGGTCCAACTCATTCATACTGACCAAGTTGCCAAACTGTGCTAGTCCTGCTTGTCTGTGTTTGGCCCATATCCCTCTAAGTAGAGCGAATGTCTCAGGTAAAAGACCCTATGTCAGAACGTAGAACAGATTTCTGATTTCCAGCATCTTCTGGTTTTGATTTTCTCACTGAGAATGGGATGGACAGGAAAATGAATTTTCCTTCTGCACTTGTGTTAAAACTCGGATAGCGCACTGAGTGGAGTCATTGTCTCACAGCGCTGGTGACATAGGTTCAATCCTGACCTCAGCTGCTGTCAGTGTGGAGTTCGCATGTACTCCCTGCGACTGCATGGGTTTCCTCCGTGTGCTCCAGTTCCCTCCCATATCCCAATAATGTGCATTGGTAGGTTAACTGACTGCTGTAAATTGCCCCTAGTGTGTAGGTGAATGGTTGAATCTGGGGGTTGATGGGGGGAATAAAATGGGATTAGAGTAGGATTAGTGTAACTGGGTGGCAATGGTTGGTGAGGACTTGGTGGGCCGTACTACTCCCTGACTCTGTGACTTTCTCTATGTATAACCCAGTCCAAGGGAAGGTAGATAAGATAAGATAAGATATCTATTTATTAGTCACATGTACATTGAAACACACAACAAAATGCGTCTTTTTGCGTTACTGAGAATACACTGGGGGGCAGCCTGCAAGTGTCACCACGTTTCTGGCACCAACATAGCATGCCCGCAACTTCCTCACCGAGGATTACAGGGAGCAGTGGACACCACGTTCAAGAACAGCTACTTCCCTTCAACCATTCCGTTCCTGAACCAACCTGCACAACCCTAATCACCACAGTTTAGCAACACTATGACCACTTTGTTCAATTTGCAGCACTGAAGTGGACTTGTGTTGTTTTTATTCTAATTGTGTTCTTTCTTGTAAAAATTGTGTATAATTTATGTTTAGTATACGTTTTTCTTGTGAATGCTGCTTATCTGATGCTCTGTGCCTGTGATGCTGCTGCAAGTAAGTTTTTCATTGCACCTGTGCACAGATGGACTTGTGCACATGACAATAAACTCCACTTTGACTTTGACAATTAATGTATGCAGATAGGAGGTAGAGGTAACCCACATCTGTGGCACTTATATTTTGTTTCTGGAAAGTCTCTCTAAAGGGCATGTCACCCTTGTGAAGTTCTGTTTTCAACCAAAAGCATCTCCTTCTCCCCACGGATCTGGGCTGCACCTGGCACCTAAGGAGGATTGTTGGACTTCAGGGATGCTAAGTTGTTGTCTTCTCCTGACTTTAAGACAAATGCTCACACAGAGAGGCACCAATTCGACCAGCTCCCTTTCTCTACAAATTTCTCTGCCCCCTCTTGAGGTTTCTGTGGCTTCTCCTGTTCTGGCCTGTTGATCATCACAGTTTCCGCCACTCTCCCGCTGTGGCCACACCTCCAACTGCCTGGGTCCTGACTCTGGAATCCCCTCTTGACCTTGAACTCGGTGAGGAAGACAAATACAGATGGGACTTGAATAAGCAACCTGTAGCTGAGCTGAGAGTGCACAGTCTGGGTATGTAGGAGTCAATGTACACTGCCTGGGTACGCAGTGGCCTGGATACACATCTCGCAATGTACACAGCCTGGGTATGCAGTTAGCAATGTACACAGCCTGGGCACACAGTTAGCAATGCACACAGCCTGGGTATGCAATTAGCAATGTACACAGTCTGGGTACGCAGCAATGTACACAGTCTGGGCACACAGTTAGCAATGTACACAGCCTGGGTATGCAATTAACAATGTACACAGTCTGGGTACACAGCAATGTACACAGTCTGGGTACACAATTAACAATGTACACAGTCTGGGTATGCAGTTAGCAATGTACACAGTCAGGGCACACAGTTAGCAATGTACACAGTCTGGGTATGCAGTTAGCAATGTACACAGTCAGGGCACACAGTTAGCAATGTACACAGCCTGGGTACACAATAAACAATGTACACAGGCTGGGTACACAGTTAGCAATGTACACAGTCTGGGTATGCAGTTAGCAATGTACAGAGTCTGGGCACGCAGTTAGCAATGTACACAGCCTGGGTACACAATTAACAATGTACACAGGCTGGGTACACAGTTAGCAATGTACACAGTCTGGGTACGCAGTTAGCAATGTACAGAGTCTGGGCACGCAGTTAGCAATGTACACAGTCTGGGTACACAATTAACAATGTACACAGTCTGGGTATGCAGTTAGCAATGTACACAGTCTGGGTATGCAGTTAGCAATGTACACAGTCAGGGCACACAGTTAGCAATGTGCACAGTCTGGGTATGCAGTTAGCATTATACACAGTCTAGGCACGCAGTTAGCCATGTACACAGCCTGGGTATGCAGTTAGCATTGTACACAGTCTGGGCATGCAGTTAGCTATGTACACAGCCTGGGTATGCAGTTAGGAATGTACACAGCCTGGGTACGCAGTTAGCAATGTACACAGTCTGGGTAAGCAATTAGCAATGTACACAGCCTGGGTATGCAGTTAACAGTGTACACAGTCTGGGTACACAGTGAGCAACGTACACAGTCTGGGTATGCAGTTAGTGATGTACACAGCCTGGGTACGCAGTTAGCAATGTACACAGTCTGGGTATACAGTTAGCAATGTACACAGTCAGGGCACACAGTTAGCAATGTGCACAGTCTGGGTATGCAGTTAGCTATATACAGAGTCAGGGCACACAGCAATGTACACAGTCTGGGTACACAGCAATGTACACAGACTGGGCACACAGTTAACAGTGTACACAGTCTGGGTACACAGTTAGCAACTACACAGTCTGGGTATGCAGTTAGCTATATACAGAGTCAGGGCACACAGTTAGCAATGTGCACAGTCTGGGTATGCAGTTAGCATTGTACACAGTCTGGGCACGCAGTTAGCAATGTACACAGCCTGGGTATGCAGTTAGCAACGTACACAGCCTGGGTACGCAGTTAGCAACGTACACAGTCTGAGTATTCAATTAACAATGCACACAGTCTGGGTACACGGCAATGTACACAGACTGGGTACACAGTTAGCAATGTACACAGCCTGGGTATGCAGTTAGCAGTGTACACAGTCTGGGTACACAGTGAGCAATGTACACAGTCTGGGTATGCAGTTAGCAATGTACACAGCCTGGGTACGCAGTTAGCAATGTACACAGCCTGGGTACGCAGTTAGCAATGTACACAGTCTGGGTACACAGTTAACAATGCACACAGTCTGGGTACACAGTTAGCAATCCACAGAGATTGGGTAAACAGCTCACAATTGCCTGGGTGTGCAATTATCAATGTCAACAGACTAGGTAAACAGAAATCGATGTACGCAGCCTGGGTATACTGTTGAGACACACGAGATTGCAGATGCAGGAATCTGGAGCAACAAACAATCTGCTGGAGGAACTCAGCGGGTCGAGCAGCACCTGTGGGGGGAAAGGAATTGTCAGCAATTCAGGTCCTGAAGCAGGGTTTCAACCCGAAACATCGACATTTCCTTTCTTCCCACAGATGCTGTTTGACCCGTTGAGTTTCCCCAGCAGATCATTTGTTGCTGGGTATACTGTTATCGATGTACACTGCTGTGGTATAAAATGAGTGTCATTATCTCTTCCCTTTTCACTTTAAACCAGAGAATTGACACGTCTGATTAAGAGTGAACATTGTATATCAGATTAAGTAGTCCCTGAAATGCTTTCTCTCCCTTGAGTCTCTCCAGTCAAAGACAAATAATAGAAACTTTGACATTAATTTATTCAAGTTCTTTATGCAAAGTGTGGATATATACAGTATTATTGATTGCCAGCAAAGACTCTAAGTTAGTCACCAGGGTGCAATGATTCCTTGAACCCAAGTTGTCTACAATAATCCCTATCACCCAGTTTGTGTACGTTGGTCTCCATACACCTGGGGATGTTATCACAGAACACCAGCTTGTGTAAGCTGATTAAAGTCAAAGTCGAGTTTATTGTCAGATGCACAAGTGCATGTGTGCACAGGTGCAAGGAAAAACTTACTTGCAGCAGCATCGCAGACGCAGAGCATCAGATAAGCAGCATTCACAAGAAAAAAGAAAAAAGCACAAGAAAAAAGTGCAACTGTGTCTGCACTTCCAGAAGAGGTTAATTGGTTGTGGAGTACGCCGGGACACCCTGAGATGATGAAAGTCACTGCATTTATTCATCTTCTTTCTTCATCTGTATGGATTAGTACAGCAGCAGTTGCTCAGAGTGTCTGAGGGAGCTGCCAAAGCAAAACTTTAATTGGTCAGCTCGCTGACATTTAAGGCAGTAACTAAATCAGGACAAAATTATCGCGACAGCTGAGTATTGTCCGGCCAGTTTTATCTCTTCACGTTTCCTTTTATTCCACGTTAATCAGACAATGTCACTTCCCTTCCAGAGTATTTGTGATGGAAATACAACCTTTAGTTATCTGTGTTTCCAAGTTGGTCTTCCTGGGGATGGCAGAGCTCTTGGAAATGTCGGGAACAAAAAGCTTCCAATGTCGCAAGGGTTATCTACTCTCTGATCTACGGGCTACTGCCAGGGACACACACGGAGACGGACGTCAAGCGCTGCTGGAAGATCGTCAGCCCGGTGAAAGACGTCCTTTGGTCTGCCCGAAACTTGTTGGTCTTCCAGCGCGGTGAGATGTCCGTAAGGGAAGGCTGGAACTTATTCTGGTTGGATGTCTGTGACTAGTAGTGTTCTGCAGGGCTCCATACTGGGACCTCTGCTGTTTGTGATATATATCAATTACTTGGATGAAAACATGGATGGATGGGTTGGGAAGTTTGCAGACAATACAAAGATTGGTGGCATTGTGGATAGCGTAGAAGACTGCCAAAGGACACAGTGGGATATAGATCAGTTATGGGCAGAGGGATGTACAGAAGGATCTTGGGGTCCAAGTCCATAGCTCCCTGAAGGTGGCTGTACAAGTTGATAGGGTGGTAAAGAGGTTTATAGCATGCCTGTCTTTATTAGTCAAGGCATTGAGTTCAAGAGTCAGGAAGTTATGTTTCAGCTTTATAAAACTCTGGTTAGGCCACATCTGGAGTATTGCATTCGGTTCTGGTTGCCTCATGTGAGGAAAGATGTGGAGGCTTTGGAGAGGGTGCAGAAGAGGTTCACCAGGATGCTGCCTGGATTAGAGGGCACGTGCTATGAAGAGAGGTTCGGTTGTTTTCTCTGGAGCGGCGGAGGCTGAGGGGAGACCTAATAGAATTTTATATGATTATGAGGTGCATAGGTAGAATATACAGCCAGTATCTTTTTCCCAGGGTCGAAATGTCTAATACTAGAGGGCATGCATTTAAGGAGAGAGGGGGTAAGTTCAGAGGAGATTTGTGGGGCAAGTTTTTTACACAAAGAGCGGTGGGTGCTTGAAATGTGGTGCCAGGGGTGGGGGTGGAGGCAGATACAATAGAGGCGTTTAAGAGGTTCTTAGATAGACACATGAATATGCAGAAAATGGTGGAATATGGACATGTGTAGGCAGAAGGGACTAATTCAGTTGGGCGTTAAATTACTAGTTTAATTAGTTCAGTCAGCATCAAGGGGCAAAGGGCCTGTTCCTGTGCTGCACTGTTCCATGTTCAATGTAAGTAAACTGCTATGACAAGATTCAAAGTCATAAGACTGGACTGTTAATCCTAGTTACTGCAAAACATTTCCTTTGCTTTGCCAGTCTGTGTCCTTACATTATTAACCCTCCGATCCATCGGAAGCAGCTTCTAATAATTCTGTCTCAACCCTGCATGATATTAAACAGCTGGATACCACCAGAAGTGTACCTGATTATACAAAGACTTGTTTTAGAGAGAGCATGACCACTTTAACACTTATTAACGGGCTCTTTCCTCTTGAAACAAGGAGGCTGAGGGGTGAGTCATTCTATTTAATTTCATCATCACTGAAACATCTTCATCCAGGGAACAAGTAGAATTTGGAGCAAAAAACAAGATGCTGGAGGAACTCGGCAGGACCGGCAGCATCTGTGGATGGAAAGGGATGGTCAACAGTTCGGGTCAAGACCCTTCTGGACTGAAAGAGTAGAGGGGGGATAGACAGTAATAAGAGGTGGAGGGAAATTGGCAGGTGATAGGTGGATCCGGGTGAAGGGGGGTGGGGTGATAGGCAGATGGAGGAGGAGAGAGTGGGAACAGCGACAGAGGCCGGGAGGTGAGAGGTGGAGGTGACAGGGGGCTACAGCTGGTGGAATCTGATAAGAGAGGAAGGTGGAGCGTGGAACCAGATAAGGGAGGTGGGGAGGGAAGAGGGGAACAGTGGAGCAGTGGAGTGTCACTTTACTCTGTACTGTTATTGTTTTTACCTGTACTACCTCAATGCACTCTGTACTAACTCAATGTAACTGCACTGTGTAATGAATTGACCTGTACGGTCGGTACGCAAGACAAGTTTTTCACTGTACCTCGGTCCAAGTGACAATAATAAACCAATTCCAATACCAACTCACTCCCACAGGAGGTGTTGAGACAAGGAGAAATGATACATTTAAGGGGAAGTTGGATAGACAACAAGGGAGAAAGGTTTTGATAGAACCTATTTCCTCTCCAGCCAGGCTCCTGCTATTTCACTCAACCGTTCACTGTGATTGGCTGGGGCGAGGAGGCTCAGGATTTGCATAAATGCCGACATAAACATGATGGAGCGAATGACATGTTTCAGAGCTGTTGTTTCCTATGTAATACGGCAGCATCAGCTGTTTACTCTTCAACTGAGCAATGACCTCAGCTGGAGTATGATGACCAGTGGGCTAGATCTACCGCCTCACAGCGCTAGAGACCCAGGTTCAACCCTGACCTCAGGTACTGCCAGTGTGGAGTTTGCACGTTCTCTCTGTGACCGTGTGTGTTTCCTCCAGCTACTCTGGTTTCCTCCCACATTGCAAAGACGTGCAGGTTGATAGGTTAATTTGCCTCTGTAAATTGCCCCCAATGTGTAGGTGTGTGATAGAATCTGGGGGGAGTTAATGGGAAGAATTAAAAATGGGAGTGGTGCAGGATTAGTAAATAAGGTCAGCTCCAATGTGGTGGGTGAAGGTCCTGTATGACTCTCTGACTGTAAGTTCCAGGCACACAGTACAGGGGGGGCGTCCAGACCTTGATGAGGCTGCAGAGGAGATTTACCAGAATAGGAAAAAGTTTGTTATGCAGTAGTCAGGATGTCCCGGTGCTTTGGAGTTTAGAATCGTACATTTGACAAGGTCCCTCATGGTAACCTGATCCAGAAGATTAAGATGCATGGGATCCACAGTGATTTAGTGGTTTGGATTCAGAATTGGCTTGTCCGTAGAAGACAGGGAGTAGTGGTGGAGGGGCGTTATTCTGGCTGGAGGTCTGCAACCAGTGGTTTTCCACAGGTATCAGTGCTGGGACCTCTGTTGTTTGTGATGTATATGTGACTTGGATGAAATTGGAGATGGGTGGATTAGTAAGTTTGCAAATGACACAAAGATTGGTGGAGTTGTGTATAGAGCTGTCAAAGGATACAGCAGAATATAGATCAGTTACATTGCATTCTGACTGGTTGCATCACCGCCTGGTATGGAGGCTCCAATAGAGTCACATAGCACGGAAACAGGCCCTTCGGCCTAACTTGTCCGTGCTGGGCAAGATGTCCATCTGAGCTAGTCCCATTTGCCTGCATTTGACCTGTATATCTCTAAACCCTTTTCTCTCCGTGTACCAGTCCAAGTGTCTTTTAAATGTTATTGTACCCGCCTCAACCACTTCCTCTGGCAGCTCGTTCCATACACTCACCACCCTCTGCGTGAAGAAGTTGCCTCTCAGGTCCCTTTTAAAGCTCTCCCTTTCCCTGGGAAAAAGACTGTATGCATTCACCCTATCTATGCCCCTCATGGTTTCATACACCTCTTTAAGGTCACCCCTCAGTCTCCTACACTCCAAGGAGTGAAGTCCTTGCCTGCCCAATCACTCCCTATATCTCAGACCCTCAAGTCCTGGCAACATCTCTTTCCAGCTTATTGACATATTTCCTATAATCGGGTGATCAAAACTGAACACAATACTCCAGCTATGGCCTCACTAACGTCTTGTACAACTGCAGCATAACATCCCAACTCTTGTACTTTGAAAAATACCCTGGATAAGCTGCTGATGGACTGGGCTAGAGAACGAGACTGGGAAATGGGATTAGACTGGCATGGACATGATGGGCCAAATAGCCTTCACTTATGCCATAAATTTCTACAACGCTGTAATCCAATGACTCATACCACGATAAGGAGACAGCAGCCTACAAGGCCACTTGACACATTTAAAAGACTAAACTAAGGCTCGTAGTGCAGGGAGAAAGGCTGAAGGGCTTGAAGCAAAGTAAACAACTTCTATGTGGCCTTGGCAAATGCAAACCCACATGTGTTGTTGCATATTAAGGCAGCACAACGATAACACAATGGGACACGTTCTCTCTGAAAATCAGAGCGCTCTCAGAACTGTCACTCATGGAGGTTGAACCAGACTTTGCGACAGGCTGCATCAGTTGCTCACCACTCAACCTAACACAATTGGGCTGTCACCTAAAAGCTATGCCCTCATTATTGAAACAATGATAATTCTCAGAGACCCACAGAATCATTGCAATACATTTGATCCTTCGAATCTATGACAACTCCCATCTGAGGATCCTGTCATTCTCATGGATCTGAAACTTATTTTTCCTCCAGTGACTTTCTTATTCCTTCTTGACACATTTCCAGCACCCTGTTATCTCCATATTTGCTTACGACATAAAAGGAGATCATTCAGCCCATCAAGTCGATGCTAGCTCACAGACCAATCCCATTGTCCCATTAACCTATATGGTCCACATTCCCATTAACTGCCCCCAGTTTCTACCACCCACCAACATGCGAGGGGCAACTTAGAGCAAACAATTAACCTTCCAACCCCCTCCCCACACCTCCCCCCATGTCTTTGGGATGTGGGAGGAAACTGGAGCACCCAAGAAAAACCATGCAATCACGGGAAGAACGTGCAGACTCCACACAGATAGAACCAGAGGTCAGGATCGAACCTGCATCACTGGCGCTGTGAGCAGCTGCTCTACTATTTGGGCAAAATCTCCCTTGTGGCTATTGTCCAAAAGCTCTTTACCCCAGGTCTTTGAACCATCCACAAATGGGACCACATGTGAACCCAGTCTACTCCATCCATGACCTTGTAGATGTGCTAACAGCCCTTAATGTGTTAAGTCAAGCTGAGTTTACTTTCATGTACAGTGAGGTACAGGTACAATGAAAAACGTGCTTACAGTGGCATCACAGGCACATGGGTTCAGACAACACACAGAATATAAATGATACCAGATGGTGAAGAACAAAGGACTGTGCGAAACAAGACATTAATGCCAAATAAACACAGTCAGAGACAAGTCCATGGCAGTGCAAGAGGTGTCCATAGTGTTCCATTGCTGAGGTAGGGTTAGGGTTGTGCAGGTCGGTTCAAGAACCTCATGTGCTGTAGGAAAGTAGCTGTTCCTGAACCTGGTGGTGTGGGACTTCAGGCTTCTGTACCTCCTGCCCGATGGTAGCTGCGAGAAGAGCGCGTGGCCCGGATGGTGGGGATCTTTGATGACAGATGCCGCCTTCTTGAGGTAGCACCTCCTGTAGATGCTGTCAGTGGTGGGGAGGGCCGTGCCTGTGACGGACCAGGCTGCGTCCACTACTCTCTGCAGTCTCTTGTGTTCCTGTGCATTGGAATTACCGTATCAGGCCATTGATGCAACCTGTCAGGATACTTTCAACGGTGTTGAAGTCTGTTAGAGTATTTGGTGACATGATGAATCTCCCTAAGCTTCAAAGGAAGTAGAGATGCTGATGCACCTCCTTCACGATTGCATTTATGTGCTGGGCCCAGGTACTGTAGCGGTTAGCGTAACGCTGTCACGGCACCAGTGACCCGGGTTCAATTCCCACCACTGCCTGTAAGGAGTTTGTACGTTCTCCCCGTGTCTGCTTGGGTTTCCTCAGGGTGTTCTGGTTTCCTCCCACGTTCCAAAGACCTATTGGTTAGGAAGTTGTGGGTGTGCTATGTTGGCGCCGGAAGCGTGGAGACACTTGCGGGCTGCCCCCAGAACACTCTACGCAAATATGCATTTCACTGTGTGTTTTGATGTACATGTGACTAATAAAGAAATCTTATCTTAAATCCACAGAAATCCACTGACAGCTCTCCAGACACATCATCAGGTGCCAAGAAACTCATGCCTGTTTTATGGTGAGAAACACACTATAAAGTAGTTCCAATGTACTGTAATTTCTCAGAAATTCATTCCATTGTTTCCAGTTTGGTAAGCATGACTATATATTAGCTTTAGCACTTGTAATTCGGGATGAATTTTCTGATCTCTCTTTGCTTGATCAAAACCAGAAAATTCTGGAAACACTCATCAGATCAAACAGCGTCTGTAGAAAGAGAAACAGAATTAACATTTCAGATTAAATCCAGGTTCTGGTCAAAGATCATCAACCTGAAACGTTAATCATGTCCTTCCCACGGGTACTGCCTGATATGATGACACCACAACTGCCTAACCCGTACGTCTTTGGAACGTGGGAGGAAACCGAAGCAACCCGGAGGAAACCCACACAGACACGGGGAGAACGTAGATACTCCTTACAGACAGTGGCCGGAATTGAACCCGGGTCGCTGCCGCTGTAATAGCATTTTGCTAACCGCTACACCACCGTGCCTGCCGTTATTTATACTGTGTCTCAAGCTTGTTTTGCCTGACCCACTGAGTTCCTCCAGCATCTTGTTTGTTAGTCCAGATTCCAGGATCTGCAATCTCTTGTGTCTCCATTTAGACTATGTGTTGTGCTCTAGACCATCACACCAAGTCCGCACTGACCATGAAACACCCATTAACACTAATCCTACCCTAATCCATTTCATTCTCCCCACATTCACATCAACTCCCCCCAGATTCTACCCCTCACCCACACACTAGGGCACTTAACCTCCTGCCCTGCACACCTTCTAACCCAGTACACATTCTGAAACAAACTGGAATGGCTGGTTATCTGAAAATGTTGAATTCACTGTTGAGTTCCAAATAGATGGTATATTAGATAGTAAAGATTGTCAAGAATTACAGCAGGATATTGATCAGCTGGGTAAGTGGGCCAAAGATTGGCAAACGGGGTTTAATTCAGATAAGTGCGAGGTGTCGCACTTTAGGAAGTCAAATCAGGGTAGGGCTTTCACAGTGAACAGTAGCGCCCTGGACAGTGTTGTAGAACAGAGGGACCTAGGAGTACAAGTACATAGCTCCCTGAAAGTGGTGATAGGTTGGTGAAGGAGTTTTTGGCACACTGGCCTTCAGTCAGGGCACTGAGTACAGAAGCTGGGATGTTATGTTGCAGTTGTACAAGACATTGGTGAGGCCACACTTGGAGTACTGTGTTCAGTTTTTGTCACCCTGCTATAGGAAATTAAGCTGGGATGAGTGAAGAAAAGATTTACGAGGATGTTGCCAGAACTCGAGGGATGAGGTTACGGGGAGGGCTTGGACAGGCTAGGACTTTATTCCTTGGAGAGTAGGAGACTGAGGGGTGACCTTACAGAGGTGTATAAAATCATAAGCGACACAGATAGAGTGAATGCACACAGTCTTTCTCCCAGGGAAGGAGAACCAAAAACTACAGGGCATAGGTTTAAGGTGAGAGGGGAAAGATTTACTAGGAACCTGAGGGGCAAATTTTTCACAGAGAGAGTGGTGAGTACATGGAATGAGCTGCCAGAGGAAGTGGTTGAGGCAGGTACAATAACAACACTTGGACAGGTACATGGATAGGAAAGGTTTCGAGGGATATGGGCCAAGCGCGGGCAAATGCGACTGGCTTAGATGGGCATCTTGGTCAGCATGGGTGAGTTGGGCCAGAAGGACCTGTTCCAGTGCCGGATGACCCTATGGCTCCTGTCGGAAGATCAGGGGCAGTTTCTCGAGCTTGCTTTGGCTTTCTTGAACACTGCAGGAGGTCAGAGTGGGATGGGGAATTAAAGCAGTTCTCTTTCCTTGTGACTTACTCGAAGCTCCTGACTAATTCCAGATACCCAGCACCATGGGCGTTAAGAGAACCTAATTACATTTTATAACCACTTATCTCCCTCTGTGGCTTTTACTACATCCCTCTGTGCATCTTTTTTATTCCATTATGCTTTTCAATGCAGGATAAATAATGGTGCACAAATGATCGGGGACACTTCACTCCAGCTTATTTCATGAACAAAATGCTCTACCTCCGAAGGTCAGTGCCGGGCCCCACAGTGCGTGTTTTGGCATTCATGCCCCATGTAACGGGAAAGGTTACAAATGCTTCCCTTGCCTGCTGAAAGCAAAGTGTGGGATTCGGACTGCACAACGATGAAAAGGCTCCTTCATAAATTATTCATCCAGAGCTATTGAACTACCAAGCAAACAGGAAACTCGGCACACTGCTCCGTCTTTCATTTCTTGCTTTCACCGACGACGCTTGTTTTGAAAAAGCAATGAGTCCTTCGGCTTTGATGAGGGCATCTGTGACCAGCGCTGTGAGAGGTGCCGGGAGGGGATGGGGGAGGTTCGAACCTCTCCTCGGGATGCAGGAGGAAGGGGGTAGAGGGGGGAAGGGCAAGGCGAGCAGAGGGGGGAAGAGGGGCAATGGGAAGAGAGGTTGGAGGGGAGAGGGAGATGGAAGGAGACAGATCGGAGAGGGAGGACATAGAACACTACAGCACAGTGCAGGCCATTCGGCCCACAATGTTGTGCCGACCTTTTAACCTGCTCTAAGATCAATCTAACCCTTCCCTCCCACATAGCCCTCTATTTTTCATGTGCCTATCTAAGAGTCTCTTAAATGTCCCTAGTCTATCTGCCTCTGCCAGCAGCCCTGGCAGTGCATTCCAGGCACCCACCACTCTCTGTGTAAAAAACTAACCTCTGATATCCCCCCTGTACTTTCCTCCAATCACCTTAAAATTATGCCCCCCTCGTGTTAGCCATTTCCACCCTGGGAAAAAGTCCCTGGCTGTCCACTCGATCTATGCCTCTTATCATCTCGTACAGCTCTATCAGGTCACCTCTCATCCTCCTCCTCTCCAAAGAGAAAAGCCCTAGCTCACTCACTCTATCCTCATAAGACATGCTCTCCAATCCAGGCAGCATCCTGGTAAATCTCCTCTGCACCCTCTCTAAAGCTTCCACATCCGTCCTATAATGAGGCGACCAGAACTGAGCACAATATTCTATGTGTGGTCTAAGCAGGGTTTTATAGAGCTGCAACGTTACCTCACAGCTCTTCAACTCAATCCCCCGACTAATGAAGGCCAACATGCCTTCATGGAGGAGGGAGTGGATGGGGAGGAGGGACAGGAGGAGGAGAGGGGAGGGACTAAAGAGGAGAGGAAGGGATGAAAGAGGAAAATGAAGGAAATGTGGGAAAGGGAAGGAGGGGAGCAGGAGGGAGGACTGGCAGGGAGGAAAGGTAGAGAGACAGAGATGGAGAAATTTTCACACAGAGGGTGGTGAGTATATGGAACGAGCTGCCAGAGGAAGTGGGTGAGGAACAGAATTGGCAGGAGTGAGGTAGATGTGTTATAGGGCAGGGCAGTGTGAGTGGGGGGGGGTGCAGAAAAATGCACGAATTAAAGTGGGGAGGGCAGGTGAGATGAGGGAAAAGATGGGAGGTCGGAAAGGTAGATTAGGAGGGGAATGCAGATGTGATGGAGGGAGACAAGAGATGGAGAGGGATGGGGTGGTCGAGGGATGGGGTGTTCGAGGGATGGGATGGTCGAGAGATGGGGTGGTCGAGGGATGGGATGGTCGAGGGATGGGATGGTCGAGGGACGGGATGGTCGAGGGATGGGATGGTCGAGGGACGGGGTGGTCGAGGGACGGGATGGTCGAGGGATGGGATGGTCGAGGGATGGGGTGGTCGAGGGATGGGGTGGTCGAGGGACGGGATGGTCGAGGGATGGGATGGTCGAGGGATGGGATGGTCGAGGGATGGGGTGATCGAGGGATGGGGTGATCGAGGGATGGGGTGGTCGAGAGATGGGATGGTCGAGAGATGGGATGGTCGAGGGATGGGGTGATCGAGGGATGGGGTGATCGAGGGATGGGGTGGTCGAGAGATGGGATGGTCGAGGGATGGGGTGGTCGAGGGATGGGGTGGTCGAGGGATGGGGTGGTCGAGGGATGGGGTGTTCGAGGGATGGGGTACCAATCAATGTTGGACAAAGGCAAGGGTGAAGAACGTGGACGGCTGGTAAAAACAGTTCGGCAGCAGAGGAGGGTCCAGGGTCGGAACCCAGGTAAGTCACGTTTATTTGGGGATTCAGGGGGAGCAGGAATTATCGACAGGACTCCACACAGTCAGTCAGAAAACATCAGCACCCCACTGCCCGGCCACGAGTCGTACCCCATCCACCTCTCCCCCTTACCATTACCCGGAACAAAGGCCCAACCCTGGGAATTCCGGGCAATGGACTCGAGGGCCTGGGTTATAGGAAGAGGTTGAGCAGGTTAGGACTTTATTCCCTGGAGCCTAAGAGACTGAGAGGTGATGTTATAGAGGTGTATAAAATCATGAGGGGCACAGATAGGGTGAATGCACTCAGTCTTTGTCCCTGGGTTGGGGAATCAAGAGTTAGAGGCTTAAGGTGAGAGGGGACAGATTTAATAGGAACTCCTATTACTCATACAGAGGGTGGTGAGTATATGGAACGAGCTGCCAGAGAAAATGGTTGAGGCAGGTAGAATAACAATATTTAAAAGACGTTTGGACTGAAACATGATAGGAAAGGTTCAAAAGGGATATGGGTCAAATGCGGGCAAATGGGACTGGCTGAGATGGACATTCTGTCCAGCACTGACAAGTAGGGCCGAAAGGCCAGTTTCTGTGCTGTATGACTCTATGACTGTGGAATCCTACCTAACGGCCTGGCTAGGGGACTGACACTAATGCAACATTCTGTCTACACTTCTCAAATGCTGGAGGAACTCAACGGGTCAGGCAGCATCAATGGAGGGAAATAAACAGTCGACGTTTTGGGTCGAGACCCTTCGTCAGGACTAGATTCCAGATTCCAGCACCTGCAGAATCTCTTGTGTCTACACTTCTTGCTGCCTTGGAAAAGCAGCCAACATAATCAAAAACCCCACCCACCCTGGACATTCTCCCTTCTCCCCTCTCCCATCAGGCAGAAGATACAAAAGTCTGAAAGCACGTACTACCAGGCTCCAGGACAACTTCTATCCTACTGTTATAAGACTATTGAACTAGTACGATAAGATGGACTCTTGACCTCACAATCTACCACATTGTGACCTTGCACCTTATTGTCTGCCTGCACTGCACCTTCTCTGTAACTGTAACACTTTATTCTGTTATTGTTTTCCCTTGTACTACCTCAGTGCACCAATGTGATGAAATGATCTGTATGGATGGCATGCAAAACAAAGTTTTTCACTGTACCTCGGTACATGTAACAATAATAAACCAATTTACCAATTTAACATTAGGATTCTACACCCTGGAGCAACCTTAGTCTCACAGCAAAGGTTTCAGAATTAAAACACGTGTATCTTGTGTGGGTTAATGCGTGCAGAGATGGAGACAGGCGTCACTTTTAATGTGGGAAGATATTGCGACAGTTTCTCAACCAGAAGAAATGTTCTGTGCATTTTAGAGGCAATGAATGATCACATGGCTCAGACTCTTCTTTCTACCCCACAGAGCATCCAGGATCAAAGGAAAGTATATTGCTTCCGAGACCCACGGAGGAGTCTTGATCAGCATGGAAGCAGCTTGGACTGCAGTTCTTGACTTTGAAATCTCTTCAAAGACTCCATTTAACAGTCTTTATTTTGAGGAAATATTGTGTGATGGTTGAGAGATGTGATTGTGCTGGAGAGAGTGCAGAGGGGATTCACTGGGGTGTTGCCTGGATTGGTGGACTTTGGTTCTGGGGAGAGATTGGAGAGGCTGGGCTTCTTCTCCCTGGGATGAAGAAGGCTGAGGGATGACCCTGATAGAAGTATAGAAGATTATGAGAGGCATAGATAGGGGTATTCAAAAGATGAGAGGAAGGGGATTTGAAGGGTAAGTTTTTTTACACAGAAAGTGGTTGACATCTGAAACTCACTGCCAGAGGTAGTGGAATCAGATACAATGGGTGTGTTTAAGAAGCATTTAGACAGACACTAAAATAGGCAAGGCATAGAAGGATACGGTCCTAATGCAGGCAAATGGGATTAGTGTCAATGGGCAAAAAGGTCAGCATGGACATGGTGGGCCAAAGGGCCTGTTTCTGTGCTGTACCACTCTATGAGTCTATTGACCGGGACATAAGGAAGAGCTTCCTGGCTCTGTATCAAAATGTTGTCATGAGATCTTCTACATCTCCTCAGGGTCTTGGACTAATGTCTCATCTGAAAGACAATGTTCAAATGTCCAAATACATTGCTTAATGTATGATCTGGGCCTGTACTGGATGGAGTTCAGAAGGATGAAGGGGGGATCTTATTGAAACCTACCAAGTACTGAAAGGCCTGGATAGAGCGGACGTGGAGAGGATGTTTCCATCAGAAGGAGAGTCTAGGATCCGAGGGCACGGCCTCAGAATAAAAGGACGTCCCTTTAGAACTAAGATGAGGAGGAATTTCTTCAGTCAGAGGGCGGTGAATCTGTGGAATTCATTGCCACAGACGGCTGTGGAGGCCACGTCACTGGGTATAAGGCAGAGATTGACAGGTTCTTGGTTGGTAAGGGGGGGGTTAAGGGTTACGGGGAGGAGGCGGGAGAATGGGGTTGAAAAGAAATCAGCCATGATTGAATGGCAGAGCAGACTCGATGGGCTGAATGGCCTAATTCTGCTCCTATATCTGATGGTCTTATGGCTGGGAAGATCCCAACTCCCTCAACCCCTCTCACTCCATCTTACTTTCTTGGCAACCCTAAATACCCAAAATCAAAAATCAATTCTTTGGAAAATTGGCCAGGTCCCAATGGTGAACCCACAACCCACAATGACAATCATTTGCCCCAGAGTATTTTTCAGGCAGTGTTCTCAAGGAGACGATAGTTGTGTTCTATCCTACAAAGATGCTCCAAATCCACATAATATCCGGGTTGATGGTGTGGTGATTATATGTATATTTTAGCCAACAGACCAGTCCTGTCATCAACTGCCTTCCCATTCTTCTATATCCATGGACCACAGATTGTCCAAAATGTTCTGGCGCAACAAACAATCTGCTGGAGGAACTCAACGGGTCGAGCAGCATCTGTGGGACAAAAGGTAATATCAACGTTTTGGTTCAAAACCCTGCATCAGGACCATAAAGTTCTGCTGTCCACTGCCCTTCGCTGGGTCCTGCTCTCCCATTAGTTCTGTGGCTTAGTGACAGAGACGGATCCATTCCCACAACAACATAGATTTAAACTCCTCATCCTGCTGGGACCTACTGATCCACAGAGGCAATCCATCTTTCTGCATTCCCTCTTTCCGCTCTCCCTGCTCCCTCACTCTGTCACACTGAGGCCCATGTTGGATTCGACTGTTTTAAGCAGTTTTTTTTTCACATGTATAGTGTTTAATACACCTCAAGTGGCTGCACAAGGTATAACCGCTTCTTAGCTTATTGGTTCATCCATCAGGTGAATATGTGTTTTCTCAATGGTTGGTTTTGCCACTGGTATCCAACAGATTTTCTGATTGGACTTCTGTTAGCTAAGGATCACCTCTTATATCAGGTATACTAGCTCATTTTAGTTCCTTTGTCTCAGCTCATCTCCTAGTAGTAAAGCTAGTGCCATGTGCTCTGTGACTGTTTCTTTGTTTTAAACTTTTCCAATAAAACTTCCTGAAGCACCGAATTGTTTTCAACTCATTCTTGGACTCCTGAAAAAATCTGCGGATTTGAAAGTAACTGGATCCAATGCCCAGAACCACTTTTCTTCCGCTCAGTGAGTTCCCACTTGTGGATCTACCAAAAAACCTTCTTAAAAACCACCTCTTGCACTCGCTCATGGCTTGGTGTCCACCCCCTCACTAAAGACATCGAACAAGTCCAAGCTGATGCTGTTTTTACAGCTGCAGATCAAAAAAGAGGCTAAGCACATAAAAAGTGAAAGCAGAGATAGATCCTGTGTCTCGGTGAGTTGCTCCACCATTCGATGTCATTGGCTGATCCTGTACCCCGTTCACTCTCCAACCCAATCCTCCACCAATAGGATCTCCAGGCCGTTGGATCCAGGGCCTTTCAGATGGGAACTTGAGACCAAGCTCCTGTCTACTTTCTTGGTGTGTGTAAGATATCTTTATTAGTCACATGTACATCGAAACACACAGTGAAATGCAGCTTTTGCGTAGAGTGTTCTGGGGGCAGCCCGAAAGTGTCGCCATGCGTCCGGCGCCAACATAGCACGCCCACAACTTCCTAACCTGTACGTCTTTGGAATGTGGGAGGAAACCAGAGCACCCGGAGGAAACCCATGCAGACACGGGGAGAACGTACAAACTCCTTACAGACAGCGGCCACAATTGAACCCAGGTCGCTGGCGCTGTAATAGTGTTACGCTAACCACTACAGAGGATCTCATGACGATACTTCAGTACAGAACAGTGCTGTCCTGCTCAATGTTTATCTCTCAGTATTCATCTCTCAACCATCACACAATATTTGCTCCAAAAAAAACTGTTAAGTGGACACTTTGAAGAGATTTCAAAGTCAGGAGCTGCAGTCTAAGCCACTTCTGCTCTGATCAATATTCCTCCGTGAATGTCAATGGCAACATACTTTCCTTCGATCCTGGATACTTTGTGCAATAGAAAGAAGAAAGCGACCCATTCGTTGCCTCCAAAATGCACAGAACTTTTCCTCTGGTTGAGAAATCGTTACAATAACTTGCCTAAAACCTACTGATCTCAGACTTCAGTGTACAACAACATTGGATCCACTAAATGCAGAGGTGGAGAATTTTGGAGGTTCACAACTATCTGAATAACAATATTTCTCTTCACCTGTGTCCTAAATGTCCAACCCCTCTTCCTGACACTTTGTCTCCTACCCTCTCCAGCCTCACCTTCCACCCTATCAGTTCCTGTGAAGCTGGACCAGTTTGTGTGCAGTTCTGGTCACCCACATTACTATCAGTATTGGTATTGGTTTATTATTGTCACTTGTACTGAGGTACAGTGAAAAACTTGTCTTGCATACCATTCATACAGATCAATTCATTACACAGTGCAGATACATTGAGTTAGTACAGAGTGCATTGAGGTAGTACAGGGTAAAGACAGTAACAGAATACAGAGTAAAATGTCACAGCTACAGGGAAGTGCATTGCAGGTAGACAATAAGGTGCAAGTCATAACAAGGTAGACTGTGAGGTCAAGAGTCCATCTCATCGTATAAGGGAACCATTCATTTGTCTTATCACTCTGGGATAGTACAGGAAGGATGTGGAGACTGCAGAAAGGGTGCAGAAAAGGCTCACCAGGATGCTGCCTGGAATAGAGGGTATGAGCTATAAAGAGAGGTTGGACAAACCTGAGTTGTTTTCTCTGGAGTGTAGGAGGCTGAGGGGAGACCTGGTAAAACTTTATATTGTGCAGAGGATTCAGAGAGTCTGCAGAGAGATATAGGTAAGTAAGTGAATGGGCAAGGGTCCGACAGATGGAGTACAATGTTGGTAAATGTGAGGTCGTCCACTTTGGAAAGAAAAATAGAAGGTCAGATTATTATTTAAGTGGTGAAAGATTGCAGCATGCTGTTGTGCAGAGGGAGTTGGGAGTGCTTGTGCATGGATCGCAAAAGGTTGGTTTGCAGGTGCAACAGGTTATCAAGAAGGCAAATGCAATGTTGGCCTTCATTGCTAGAGGGATTGAATTTAAGAGCAGGGAGGTTATGCTGCAACTGTACAGGGTACTGGTGAGGCCACACCTGGAGTACTGCGTGCAGTTCTGGTCTCTTTACTTAAGGAAAGATATACTGGCTTTGGAGACAGTGCAGAGGAGGTTCACCAGGTTGATTCCGGAGATGAGGGGGTTAGCCTATGAGGAGAGGTTGAGTCACCTGGGATTATACTCACTGGAATACAGAAGAATGAGAGGGGATCTTATAGAAACATATAAAATTATGAAAGGGACAGATAAGATAGAGGCAGGAAGGTTGTTTTCACTGGTAGGTGAGACTAGAACTAGGGGACATGGCCTCAAGATTCGGGGGAATAGATTTAGGACGGAGATGAGGAGAATCTGCTTTTCCCAGAGAGTAGTGAATCTATGGAATTCTCTGCCCAGGGAAGCAGTAGAGGCTTCCTCATTAAATATATTTAAGACACAGTTAAATAGATTTTCGCATAGTAGTGGAGTTAAGGGTTATGGGGAAAAGACAGGTAGATGGAGCTGAGTCCGCGGCCAGATCAGCCATGATCTATTGAATGGCGGAGCAGGCTCGACGGGCCAGATGGCCTCCTCCTGCTCCTATTTCTTATCTTCTTATGTTCTTATAGAATATAGGACATAGAACAGTACAGCACAGGAACAGGCCCTTCAGCCCACGATGTTGTGCCAAACTAATTGACACCTAATCCCTTCTGCCTGCACATGGTCTATATCCCTCCATTCTCTGCACATCCATGTGCCTACCTAAGAGACTCTTAAAAGCCTCTATCGTATCTGCCTCCACCACCACCCCTGGCAGTGCATTCCAGGCACCCATCGCTCTCTGTTAAAAAACCTGCCCCACGTATCCCCTCTCATCATAAATGCATGTCCTCTAGTATTAGACATTTCGACCCTGGGAAAAAGATACCGACTGTCTACTCCATCTATGCCTCTCATAATCTTATAAACCTCTTATCAGGTCTCCCCTCAGCCTCTGCCGCTCCAGAGAAAACAACCCTAGTGTGTCCAATCTCTCCTTATAGCTCATGCCCTCTAATCCAGGCAGCGTCCTGGTGAACCTCTTCTGCACCCTCTCCAAAGCCTCCACATCCTTCCTGTAATGGGGCGGCCAGAATTGAATGCAATGCTCCAGATGTAGCCTTACCAGAACTGGGAAAAGTTAGGAAGTTTTAAACTGTGGAGGTAAGGAGGACAAAGAGAATGTCCGTGATAGGGTGGAGACCAAGAGAGATTGAATGACGCATGATGGTAGAACTGGCTGAGAGAGGGTCATACAGGCTTGTTAATCGCAGCTGAACCATCTGTAAGGCAAAGAAATGAAGCAAACTTGTTCAAAGGTAAATAGGCTGTCAATCTGAGGAACCGCCAAATGATTACTTGAGAAGAGAAATACATGATGGTTGTCATCTATCCATTGAAGTCTCACATTTGAGTGCAAAAGTGCAAACTGTTCCAAAGTCTGTGTGTGCCATGACAACAAATCTAATTTCAACTCGAGCAAAGCTTATTAAATTTTGACACTTCCTGCCGGCTGGTTAAATTGGCTCTGGCTGGGATAGAGGGAGATCTCAGCACCTGTAATTTCTCTTATGGTGCGGGACATGAGTAGAACAGGGTGTGAGGTGTACAGATGTGTCAGCTTTGCTGATTGCCCTTTGCAATAATGACCCTACAACACAGGTCCTCCTGCACTTGCACATTGTGAGGAGCTGTCAGGAAGTCAATGAGAAACATATTCTTCCTTCTCACCAATCAAGCACTGAGTTGCGTACAACCATTAATTTTCAGGGACACAGTTGTTGAGGGTTCACGTTTGGCCAACGGGAGCTGTGAGAATTTATTGATAAAGAATGATTTGCTTTCTGTGACGTCTTTACAGTGAAAAAAGTATCCACTAAAGTGCAGTTGCCGTTGTAATACAAGAATTGGCAGCGCCAGCGACCCGGGTTCAATTCCCGCCGCTGTCTGTAAGGAGTTTGTACGTTCTCCCCGTGTCTGTGTGGGTTTCCTCCGGGTGCTCCAGTTTCCTCCCACATTCCAAAGACGTATGGGTTAGGAACTGTGGGCATGCTATGTTGGTGCCGGAAGCGTGGCAACGCTTGCAGGCTGTCCCCCAGACACTACACAAAAGATGCATTTCACTGTGTGTTTCGATGTACGTGTGACTAATAAAGAAATCTTGTCTTATCGTTTTTGTACTGGGCAGCACAGTGGCACAGCAGGTAGAGCCGCTGCCTCACAGCGCCAGAGACCCGGGTTCAATCCTGTCCTCAGGTGCTGTCTGTGTGGAGTTGGCAAGTTCTCCGGGTGCTCCGGTTTCCTCCCACATCCCAAAGATGTGCAGGTTGGTAGGTCAACTGCCCGCTGTAAATTGCCCCTAGTGTGTCGGTGAATGGTGGAATCTCGGGGGAGTTGATGGGAATGTGGAGGGAATTAAAATGGGCTTAGTGTAGGGCTAGTCTAAATGGGTGTATGACGGCCAGGGTGGATTCGATGGGCTGAAGGGCCTGCTTCCGTTCCGTTTGACTGTGTGGAGAGAGTGAAAAAGCTGAAATAGCTCTGGGGATGAGAGGAGTTTGATCAAGGCATTCACCATCACATTGTCATTAGGTGGAATGAACAGGGAGAACGAAAGAGTCGCTTGCCACAGGACAGAGATCAAAGTGCGACAGGCGTAAGAGACAACATGAGGAAAGTTTTTCGCTAGTGCCGTGAGTTGCTATGATCTGGGACACACTGCCTGATAGGACAGTGGAAGCAGATTCAACGGGAACTCTCCAAAGGGAGTTGGATAAAGGGGAAAATTCGGCAGGATTATAGCGAATGGGACAGATTGGATCGCTCTTTAAAAGAGATGGAATAAGGTCAATGAGCTGAGTGGTCTCCTGTGCTGCATTAATGGATGAAATAGAGAATACTTAAAAAAACTGGTAGAAAGTAGACAAATTTGGTTTGTGTCCCTTGGATTTAGAAGGTTGAGGAGATTAACGAATGGGATAGGAGGAGTAGAGGGGAAGAAAGAAGCGGCAGTAAAGTAACTGGTGCTATTTCATCCTCACCCTTTACTGCTGGTGCACTGATTTTATATCATTCTGTTCCAACTGTTAAAAGACAGTTGGACAGGTACATAGATCGGAAAGGTTTAGAAGGTTATGGCCAAACGCTGGCAAATGGGACTGTCTTGGATGGGGCATCTTGGTCAGCATGGACCAGTTGGGCCGAAGGGCCTGTTTCCTTGCTGTATGCTCTATGACTCTATAACTGACACTGCTATTCACAGACTACAGCAATCAATTTAATCCTCACTGATCATTAGAATTCTTGCCAAAAGTGAATTGGTAAATTAGTTTATTATTGTCACATGTACCGAGGTACAGTGAAAAACTTTGTTTTGCCTGCCGTCCATACAGATCATTTCATTACAACAGTGCATTGAGGTAGTACAAGGGAAAACAATAACAGAACTCAGAATAAAGTGTTATAGTTACAGAGAAAGTGCAGTGCAGGTAGACAATAAGGTGCAAGGTCATAACAAGGTAGATTGTGAGGTCAAGAGTCCATCTTATCCTACTAGGGAATGGTTCAATAGTCTTATAACAGTTGGCGGGAGGAACTGGTTGGGAGAGAGCCACCTTAATGTCAGATCCAGCTTTACACAACTACTTTCCTCACATCCAATGCATTCTACAAACACCCGTAATTTCCAGAGTTCTCACTGTCTCAGCAGGTAACTCTCCTGCCTCTGAGATTGAGGGTTTGAAGACCTACACCAGAGGCTTGAGGACAATCCTTGGCTGATGCTTCGAGGCAGTATTACATTATAATTCACCATAAGTACACCATCGACTGCAAATTGATTTGAGATGTAATTGCCGTGCAAAAAGCTTGAGATAAAAAGGAGGCATTGAAATTTAGTGCAGGGAAGAAGCTATTCTGGAGGGTCCAGAGGAGGTTCACAAGAATGATCCCAGGAATGAAAGGGTTAACACATGAGGAGCGTTTGATGTCTCTGGGCCTGTACTCAATGGAGTTCAGAAGGATGGGGGGGGCAGGGGGATCTCATTGAATCCTACCGGATACCGAAAGGCCTGGATAGAGGGGATGTGGAGGGGATGTTTCCATCAGTGGGAGAGTCCAGAATCCAAGGGCATGGCCTCAGAATAAAGGGACATCCCTCTAGAACTGAGATGAGGTGGAATTTCTTCAGCCAGAGGGCGGTGAATCTGTGGAATTTGTTGCCACAGAGGGCTGTGGAGGCCAAGTCATTGGGTGTATTTAAGGCAGAGGTTGATAGGTTCTTGATTGGTGAGGGGGTTAAGGGTTACGGGGAGAAGGCAGGAGAATGGGGTTGAGATAAAATAAAACAGCCATGACTGAATGGCGGAGCAGACTCGATCGGCCAAATGGCCTAATTCTGCTCGTATATCTTACGGTCTGATTCAGCTCATTGTATCTGTTCTAGTCAAAATAATTGCTATTTATGTCAATACCACTTCTGAGCCCTCAGTTAGTAGGTACAGCCCATAATAATGTGCTCTTCCAGGGACTTTCTGCTTCAGTTGGTATGTTTTCTCTGGGCAATGGCACATCAAATTTAATCCCCATAAGTGGGAAGAGATGCATTAATAAGAGGAGGACAAATGCCATGAATGGTCGATCCCTGGGAAGGAACAAAGGGACCTTGGCGCACAAGTCCAAGGATCCCTGAAGGTGGCGGCGCAGGTAGACAAGGCGTTGGAGAAGGCGCACGGGATGCCCGCCTTCATTAGCTGTGGATATTGGGATGCCAGTGAAAATGACAAAATTGGGATGAGCGGACGTTTGCTGGGTTAGGATACCAAGGGAATTGGATCAAAGGTGCTTGGCTAGAGCTTGGGTGCTGACTAGGAAAAGTCGGAGAGGTTGGAGGGTTTGTATGGACTCCAATTCGTACTTATATTTCCCTTTGACATCTGATCCATTAAATCCATGCCGCCTCCTTCCAATCCCGTCCCCTTCACATTCCCCTGTAACCCATCCTCTCTCACACCCCCACGATTCTCCAACCAGCTACTAGATTAAGGGACGATTTACAACGGCCAATCGACCTACCGATCAAACCGTCTTTGGGATGTGGGAGGAAACCGGAGCACCCGGGGGAAACCCACGCGGTCACAGGGAGAACGTGCAAACTCCACACGGGTAACACCGGAGGTCAGAATCGAACCGGGGTTGCTGGAGCTGCGAGACGGTAACATTACCTGCATCTTAAACGTTAGTTTACTCCTAACACATCAGGGAAACGTCAACCCTATTCCCCTTCCAATTTATGAAAAATTAATCATTCTCTACCTTTGTAAAACTAGTTAAATAAATCAACAGGAAATCAACAAAACTTAGAAGATTGTTGCTACCCCACACAACTTGTAGAACAATCTGTGTTTGACATTTTCCAATCCAGGCCTGACTATCGATTCTGAGTTCTTACTAGTGACGTAGCAGTGTGTAATCTGATTGAATTAAAACACATTCTGAAATGCCTCAAACTATTAGTAATTATCGCGTGATAACATACTGACAGCCAGAGGTGTTGCTATCTCTCTGGGCAGGCTGTCTTCACAATGCGGAAGTTTATCAGGTCAGAAAGACATTTTACTATCGAAAACAGAATTGAAAGAGCTCTTTTGTCTGGAAAAGTCTTGCTCATTGGCCAGCGGACTACCTTGTCCTTTCAATTGCGAAGAGGAGGTGATTATATAAGATTTAGCCACAACATATTAATTTTGACGCACATGCAAGATTGAAGGAGCGGGTGGATGATTCATGAAGTTAGCTCCACGCCACAGTGATAAGATACTTGTCTCCCTTCTGACAGGGCTCCTCAAGAGTCCTCGAGGAGAGGACTCGTGGTTAATAAGCCGCAGTGGATGGTCAAAAGCAGTCAGGGCAATTAACTCTTAGTGTCCTTACATACATAGAACATAGAACAGTACAGCACAGGATGTCTGTGCCAAACACAGTGCTGAATTAAACTAAATCCATTCTGCCTGCACGTGATCCACATCCCTCCGTTCCCTGCACGTTCACGTGTCTGTATAACAGCCTCTTAAATACTACCATCATATCTGCTTCCACCACCATCCCTGGCAGCCTGTTCCAGGCACCCACCACTCTCTGTGTAAAAAACTTGCCCCGCACATCTCCTTTAAACTTTCCCCCTCTCACCTTAAATGTATTCCCTCTAGTATTTGACATTGCTACCCCGGGAAAAAGACTGACTGTCTACCCTATCTGTGCCTCTCATAATCTTATAAGAAAATAAAAACATAAGAAAAAGGAGAAAGAGGAGGCCATCCGGCCCGTCGAGCCTGCTCCGCCATTCAATAAGATCATGGCTGATCTGGCCGTGGACTCAGATCCACCTACCTGCCTTCTCCCCATAACCCCTAATGTCCCCTAGTTCTCGTCTCACTTACCAGTGGAAACAACTTTCCTGCCTCTATCTTATCTGTCCCTTTATGTTCTATGTTCTGTGTAATGGAAATGCATTAATCTGAAACATTGATCATGGTTTTTCCTGGACGGTGACTTCCCCTCTTCCGTTGTGGACAGAACCCTTGACTGCATCTCATTTTCTGCTCCTTTGTTTTCACCCCTTCTCCTCCTGGACAGAGCAAGAGCAGAATTCACCTGGTGTTCCACAAGGATCACTGCTGGGATCTCTGTTGTCCCTAACATATATCACTGATTTGGAAAATTGGTGCAGCTGTGGACAATGTGGAAGGTTGTCAAAGAATACAGCAGGATATCGATCAGTTGGGAATTTGGGCAGAGAAGTGGCAGATGCAGTTTAATCTGGACAAGTGTGAGGGGTTGCACTTTGGGAAGTCAAATGCAAGTGTACAGAATACAGAATCTGAATCAGCCTTATTATCATTGACGTATGTCGTGAAATTTGTTGTTTTGTGGCAGCAGTACAGTGCAAGACATAAAGACATAAAAGTTACAGAAATAAATAAGTAGTGCAAAAGAGGAATAACGAGGTAGAGTTCATGGGTTCATGGATCATTCAGCTAAATTCTGGCCAGTTGCATATTCATGGAGCCATCCTTCAACACAGTGACAAAAGGGGTATATTTTAGGTGTTAGAGTTTGACCTCAGAAGCTTTCGGAACATACACCAGTATTGAATATCCAAAGGGGTTCTGCCAGTTGGGATGTGCTCCCATTGTAAGTATGTAATTCTGCAAAGTTACTTGACTATATTCAAAATGTTGAATTTAAGTAGGTGATTATGGCCATTGAAACTGAAGTTAATCGTTTATTATTATCTTTGCGTTCAAATGGTACAAAACCGTGTCAGGAGAGTGAGATTCTCTTAGATCTCTCTCCAGAAGATCTGCTGTGTGAATAAAGACTTAAGATAAGATAAAATAAGATTTCTTTATTAGTCACATGTACATCCAAACACACAGTGAAATGCATCTTTTGCGTAAGAGTGTTCTGGGGTCAGCCCACAAGTGTCGTCACACTTCCGGCGCCAACATAGCATGCCCACAACTTCCTAACCCGTACGTCTTTGGAATGTGGGAGCACCCGGAGGAAACCCATGCAGACACGGGGAGAACGTACAAACTCCTCACAGACAGTGGCCGAAATTGAACCTGAGTCTCTGGCGCTGTAATGGTGTTATGCTAACCGCTGCACTACTGTGACTTCTATACCTCCCAGCGACAGCTTCCGTGTGACTCCATTTCAGTGAATGGCAGGACCTTAATGAGCTTTGCTGCACTTGGGATGCAGGTTCTTCGCTCCTTGAAATGGGTATAACAAGAGGGCAGGGTGGTAGAGAAGGCATACGGCATGCTTGCCTTCACCAGTCAGAGCACTGAGTACAAAAGTCAGGCAGTCATGTTGCAACTGTATAAAATTTTGGTTCGGCTACATCTGGAGTGTTGTGTGTAGTTCTGGTAGCCCCATTACAGGAAGGATGTGGAGACTTTGGATAGGGTGCAGAAGAGGTTCACCAGGATGCTGCCTGGATTGGAGAGTATCAACTACAAGGAGAGGTTGGACAAACTTGGACTGTTTTCTCTGGAGCGTCGGAGACTGAGGGGAGACCTGACAGAGGTTTATAATATTATGAGAGGCATAGATAGAGTAGATAGTCGGTGTTTTCTTTCCAGGGTCGAAATGTCAAATACTGGAGGACATGGCTTTAAGGTGAGAGGGGGAAAGTTTGAAGGAGATGTGTGGGGCTGGTTTTTTACACAGAGAGTGGTGGGTGCCTGGAACAGGCTGCCAGGGGTGGTGGTGGAAGCAGATTTGATAGCAGTGTTTAGGACACGTTTAGACAGACACATGAACAGGCAGGCAATGGAGGGATACAGACCACGTGCGGGCAGATGGGATTATTTTAAATTGGCATCAAGGTCGGCGTGACATTGTGGGCCGAAGGGCCTGTTCCTGTGCTCTATTCTTCAATTTTCCATGACCTGAGATGTTTCTTCTGTTTCTGCCTGACCTGCTGAGTGTCCAAACAATATTCATCTCTAGTTTAGCAGTTTTACGGCTCTTTATTCTAAAGAACATGGGACCTTTCATACCCTGGGTGAGACTTGGCTTTATGTATCTTCCAACTGTCCAACTCACCCTTGCGACTGCATCTTCTGCTCAACTCCCTGGAGAGGGACATTGCTGAGAGACGGAGCTGATGCAGCTAGCACAATGGGAGAGCAGTTTTGCTGGGGCCACTTGGCCTCATAGGAAAGGAACACCAAGGTCAACAATGGTGTGGGAACCGCATTGTCTTCACGTTGGGTCACAGTGAGATGGGTATGTGAGAGAAAGAGAGAGAGAGATTGACTGAAAGAATGGGGGAGGGGGATAGATCGATGAAGGGAGGGGAGAGATGAGAAGAAAATGTATGAAAAGATAGAAAGAGAGAGATGAAGAGAGAGAGAGATGGAGAGAGAGAGAGAGATGGAGAGAGAGAGAGAGATGGAGAGAGAGAGAGAGATGGAGAGAGAGAGAGAGAGATGGAGAGAGAGATGGAGAGAGAGAGAGATGGAGAGAGAGAGAGAGAGATGGAGAGAGAGAGATATGGAGAGAGAGAGAGAGATGGAGAGAGAGATGGAGAGAGAGAGATGGAGGGAGAGAGAGAGATGCAGAGAGAGAGAGATGGAGAGAGAGAGATGGAGAGAGAGAGAGAGAAATGGAGAGAGAGAGAGAGATGGAGAGAGAGAGAGAGATGGAGAGAGAGAGAGAGATGGAGAATTGGTATTGGTTTATTATTGTCACTCGTACTGAGGTACAGTGAAAAACTTGTCTTGCATACCGATCGTACAGGTCAATTCATTACACAGTGCATTGAGGTAGTACAGGGTAAAAACAATAACAGAATACAGAGTAAAGTGTAACAGCCACAGAGAAAGTGCAGTGCAGGTAGACAATAAGGTGCAGGGCCATAACAAGGTAGATTGTGAGGTCAAGAGTCCATCTTATTGTACTAGGGAACCGTTCAATTAGTCTTAAAACAGCAGGGCAGAAGCTGTCCTTGAGCCTGGTGGTACGTGCTTTCAGGCTTTTGTATCTTCTGCCTGATGGGAGGGGGCAGAAGAGAGAATGTCTGGGGTGGGAGGGGGAAAGAGCGAGAGAGGAGAAAGAGAGAGAAAGAAAATCATAGAACGTAGAACGGTACAGCACAATACAGGCCCTTCGGCCCACAATGTTGTGCCGACCTTTAAATCTCACCTAAGACTATCTAACCCCTTCCTCCCACATATCCCTCTATTTTAAATTCCTCCATATGCTTATCTAGCAATCTCTTGAATTTGACCAATGTACCTGCCTCCACCACCACCCCAGGCAGCGCATTCCATGCCCCAACCACTCTCTGGGTAAAAACGTTACTCTGATATCTCCCTTGAACTTCCCACCCATTACTTTAAAGCCATGCCCTCTTGTATTGAGCATCGGTGCCCTGAGGAAGAGATAGAGGGAGAGAGAGAGAGAGAGATGGAGAGAGAGAGAATGAGAAGGAGGAATGAAGAAAGAGAGCAAGAATGTGAGAGCAAGATAGGAAGGAGAGAAGAGAGAAGGAGGGAGTAAACCAGACAAAGAGATGGGGAGAGGACTAAACTCCTATCCAGGGCTGAGGTGAGTCTGACTGCTTCACACTGACCTTTCTCAGATGTTTGATGGTTACCTCCACTGCTGTGTTGTAATTACTCCCCAGCAGGGCCTCAGTCCCAGGCAACTGTGAGATCATTAACCTTGGAATCCAAGGGCTGCGGAGCACGTCCAGTCACCACGGCAACTTCAGGGAGAGGGACTCTCCTCCTCTCAAAGCCAACAAGTGGCTGACAAGGTTACATAGAGCAGATAAGATATTCATAAAAGGGCTGCGATTCCTAAGTAATGAAACTGGACAATAATCGCCAGGCAACTATTAGTTTTGGAAATGAAATAAAAACAGAAAATGCTGGAAACACTCAGCAGGTCAGGCAGCGTCTGCGGAGAGAGGAACGATTAATATTTCAGGTGAAAGACCATAAGATATAGGAGCAGAGTTCGGCCATTCGGCCCATCGAGTCCGCTCCACCATTCAATCATGGGCTGATTTCTTTTGCAACCCCATTCTCCTGCCTTCTCCCCGTAACCCTTAACCCCCCCCTTACCAACCAAGAACCTATCAATCTCTGCCTTCAATACACCCAATGACTTGGCCTCCACCGCCCTCTGTGGCAATGAATTCCACAGATTCACCGCCCTCTGGCTGAAGAAATTCCTCCTCATCTCAGTTTTAAAGGGACGTCTCTTTATTCTGAGGCTGTGCCCTCGGATCCTAGACTCTCCTACTGATGGAAACATCCTCTCCACGTCCGCTCTATCCAGGCCTTTCAGTATCCGGTAGGTTTCAATGAGATCCCCCCTTCATCCTTCTGAACTCCATCCAGTACAGGCCCAGAGACATCACTGCAACGTTTAAAAAACATTTAGACAGGTACATAGACAGGAAAGGTTTAGAGGGAGTGGGGGGGCCAAACGCAGGCAAATGGGACCAGCTCAGGTAGACCCCTTGGCCTGTATGGGTGAGTTGGGCTGAAGGGCCTGCTCCCGTCCTGTACAACTCTGTGACTCTGATTGTGAAGCTGCATCTTTCATCTGAGCAATGGCAAATCATGTTTTGACCCATTAGCTGAAACTTTTCAGAACTGGCTAAATTCCAGGAGGTTACCAAAAGATTGGAAAACAGTCAATGGGACTCCATTGTTCAAAAAGGGACAAAGGCAGAAGGCTGAGAAGTATAGGCCAGATAGTTTAATGTCTACTGTTGGGAAGATGCTAGAGTCAATGATCAAAGAAGAAATAACTAATCATTTAGGAAAGCTGAATATAATCAAATCTAGTCGACGTGGTCTTATGAAAGGCAAATCATGTACACAGATAGACAGGGTGGTTAAGAAGGCTTATGGAATGCTTGCATTTGTTAATTGGGGTATTGAGTACAGGAGTCAAGAAGTTCTGATGCATCTCTATAGAACTCTGGTTAGGCTGCATTTAGAGTATTGCGTGCAGTTCTGGTCACCTCACTATAGGAAGGATGTCAAGGCTTTAGAGAGGGTGCAGGGATTAGATAGGGTGGACAAGCAATATCTTTTTCCCATTACTGATCGATCCAATACCAGAGGGCATGCATTTAAGGTGAGAGGGGGTAGGTTCAGAACAGACATGAGGGGTAAGTTTTTTACTGAGAGAGTGGTGGATGCCTGGAATGCATTGCCTGATAGGGTGGTGGAGGCAAATTCATTGGGGGCTTTTAAGAGGGGCTTGGATGGGCACATGAATGAGAGGAAAATGGAGGGCTATGGGCATATTGTAGGTAGGAGGGAATAACTATGTCGGCACAACATTGTGGGCCGAGGGGCCTGTTCTGTGCTGCACTGTTCTATGTTCTATGTTCTATGTTCGATGTACAAACTTCAGATGGAAGTCAGCTGCCCTCTGGTGGCACAATCATAAACTGCATTCAATTAGTAACCATTAATGCTGAATGAATCAAAAGGCTCCAGAGATACAGAAGGCACATGCAAGGTTTTGACCCGAAACGTCAGCAATTCCTTTCCTCCCACAGATGCTATTCGACCCGCTGAGTTCCTCCAGCAGACTGTTTGTTGCATTAAACACTTAACTTTGGTATGTCAACTTTTGTATAATGCCGACTCCTGCCGATCATTTTAACAGTTCTGATAGTCATTCAAAATAAACAAACTCCTGATAACAAAATAGTGATCAGATCAAGATATCCAATATTTTCCCATTAGACGGTGCAGGTCCAACAGTTTCACAATGTGAGACTGGCAAGAAAACACACACACACACACACACACGTGCACACACACACACACACAACACATACCCCTGCACAAACCAATACCCATCCACACACAACACACAAACACATGTAGCCCAACACACATGTCAATACTCACTGGAGCACAAACACACAGAAATACAGATACACCCAATGCACAAAAGACACACACATATACACAACACACGTATATCACACACAAACAGCCACATACATAACACACACATCCATAAAACATCTTCACGTACCCCAACGCATGTACACATACATTCGCACATGATACAGCCACACACAGATGCACATGTGTGCACACACAAACACTCACATGCACAAATACACACACACACAAACACACTCACATGTACACAGACACACACTTACACACACAGACACACACATACACATACACAGAGACACACACTCACACATACACACACACACTTACACAGACACACAGACACACACACACCCCACACATACACACACACACACACACACACACACACTTACACAGACACACAGACACACACACACACCCCACACATACACACACACACACACACACACACACACACACACACACACACACAATTACTATTCCCATGGACAGCTGTGGTGAACTACCTTGTTGTGACCTTGCACCTTACTGCACTGCACTTTCTCTGTAGCTGTGATACTTTACTCTGTACTGTTATTGTTTTACCTGTACTACTCAATGCACTCTGTACTAACTCAATGTAACTGCACTGTGTAATGAATTGACCTGTATGATCAGTATGCAAGACAAGTTTTTCACTGTACCCCGGTACAAGTGACAATAATAAACCAATACCAATACCGATGATATACCTCAGCACTTTCTACTGCTCATCCACGGTCAGCCTTGACCCCATTCAACAAAACAAAGATGGCTCAAGGCTTTTGGCTTCTGTCCTCAGTGCGGTGCCCAGTCAGAAACAACGGGTGGGGAGGAAGGTTGAGGAAGGGTCCCTTCCAATCGTCCCTGGTCTCTTGCCCCAGTCCAGCCCCAGTGCAGGGAATACAGGCACCGAGTGCCACGTGACTGCTCTAATGCTCCCCTGAGTGGCTGGCCGTCCTCTGCTCTGTAAACTGACAGTCAGCTGGCAGTCCCTGCCTGTACCCTGACTTGACCTGTACCACCTCCCCTTCCCCCAGCATCCCTGTCTTTGTTGACACTCGGTTGGGCAAAAAGCTCGAGCTTTGGAGAGGGTGCAGGAGAGGTTCACCAGGACGCTGCCTGGATTAGAGGGTATGAGATATAAGGAGAAGTTGAACAAACTTGGGCTGTTTTCTCTGGAGCGGCAGAGGCTGAGGGGAGACCAGATAGAGGTTTATAAGATTATGAAAGGCATAGATAGAGTAGACAGCCGGTATCTTTTTCCCAGGGTCGAAATGTCTAATACTAGAGGGCATGCATTTATGATGAGAGGGGAGAAGTTCAAAGGAGATGTGCGGGACAGGTTTTTTTTACACAGAGAGTGGTGGGTGTCTGGAATGTGCTGCCAGGGGTGGTGGTGGAGGCAGATACGATAATGGTGTTTAAGCAGGTCTTAACTAGGCACATGGATGTGCAGAGAATTGGGGGATATGGACATTGCGTAGGCAGAAGAGATTAATTTAGTTGGGATTTTAATTACAGGTCTAATTAGTTCTGCACAACATTGTGGGCCGAAGGGCCTGTTCCTGTGCCGTACTGTTCTATGTTGTATGTCATTAAAATTCTCAAAAACAGAAAATGCTGGAAACACTCAGCAGGTCAGGCAGTGTCTGTGGAGAGAGGAACAGTCAATGTTTCGGGTCTACGACCCCTCGCCAGAACCGGTAAAGGAGGTCCCTCTGTGACTTTACCCCCTCTGTATCTCTGTAACCTTCTCCCACCCCACCACCCTCAAGGTCTCTCCACTCCACTGATCCAGCTTCAGCTCATTCTGGAATTTAATCGCTCCCCCACACCAACCGTGTCTTCAGCTACCGAGACCAAAACCTCCTGAAACCGCTCCACTTCTCTTTCCTCCTCAAAGGTTCTCCTTAAAGCTTATCTGTTTATCCAACCTTTCTTCATCAATCCTAATCCCTCTTTATAAATTTCCCACTGTTGAATTTGATAATCCCACGGTTTGGGACGTTTTTTTACTTTATAAGGAATGTGGGCTTCGCAGGCTAAGCCAGCATTTAATTACCTATCCCTAGGTGCCCTTGAGAAAGTGGCGGTGAGCTGCCTTCTGGAACCGCTGCAGTCCCTGAGGTGTGGGTGTACCCACAGTGCCGTTAGGGAGGGAGTTCCAGGATTTGAACTGGAGACGGTGAAGGAACTGCAATGTATTTCCAAGTCAGGATGGTGTGTGGCTCGGAGGACAACTTCCAGGGAGTGGTGTTCCTCATGATTTTGCTGCCCAGCTGGGAGAGGTGGTGGGTTTGGAAGGTGCTGTCTGATGACTGTCAGTGAGTTGCTGCAGTGCATCCTGTAGATGGTACACACTGCTGCTACTGTGTGTCGGTGGTGGAAGTGAGTGATGGTTTGTGGATGGGGTGCCTGTCAAGAAGGCTGCCATGTCCTGTGTGGTGTCGAGCTTCTTGACTATAGTTGAAGGTGCACTCAACCAGGCAAGTGGAGGGTGTTCCATTAGACGCCTGACTTGAGTCTTGTAGATGGGGGACAGGCTTTGGGGAGTGAGGGGGTGAGCTACTCACCACAGGACCCTAGCCTCTGACCTGCTCTTGTAGCCACATTGTGTGTGTGGCTACTCTAGTTCAATGGTAATCCTCTCATTAAATTTAAAAAACATAGAACATAGAACACTACAGCACAGTACAGGCCCTTTGGCCCACAATTTTGTGCTGACATTTTATCCTGCTCTAGGATCTATCTAACCCTTCTCTCCCACATAGCCCTCCATTTCTCTATCATTCATGTGTCTATCTAAGAGTCTCTTAAATGTCCCTAATGTATCTGCCCCCACAACCACTGCAGGCAGTGCGTTCCATGCACCCACCACTCTCTGTGTGAAAAAACTTACCCCTGACATCTCCCTTATACCTTCCTCCAATGACCTTAAAATTATGTCCTTTATAGCATTAAGGTGCTTTATAATGGGAGTTGCTGAATTGGAAGAGGCAGTGTGTAACTGATGGTCATCGGGCAACATTGATTGTATCCCGACTGCAGTTCACATTCCCATATTACCACTGGAATCAAAACAGAAAATCCTACAAGTCCTCTGCAGGTTGGCAGTATTCAGATCCCTGGACTGCACAGAATTTTGCTTTTGGATTCAGTACTTAGGACAACACAGTGATGCAGTCAGTAGTGTTACGAACCAGCAACAAAAGAAACACACCAAGTCATGTATAAGTGTTAAAAACTATTTTATTAATAACTACCTATGATAATAAGAAAAATAAAAGTAAAAATGTTAGAATGTTAGAAGTAAAAATGTTAAATATTAAACATTAACCCCAAAAACTAAACTCGAAGTGTGTGTGTGACAAATTCCCAAACTCCAAGCCCAGGAATAGTTTTCCAAGTTCAGTTCAGCAAGCCGTAAGGGGAAACGTGAGCAAAGGCTTCTTCAACAACCACCGTTGACTGAAGACAAAATGTAGAGAGAAAAAAGAGATATTACGAAATCCAAATGTTCCACTTTGGACCTCATACAACACCTCAGTGTCTACTCAGCAGCGACTACTCCACTGATTTCTTCCAAGGCATCTGCCACCCCGAAAGGCATCCGAGACATGGCTGTCCACACAAACACCCGTTTCCCACTACCGGTTAACGACAAAGTGGATTCCACTGGATTATTCCAAAAATCCATACGTGGACTGTAGTGACAGACACAGTTACTGTTTTTCATCCATTGATAGAGACTAGCAGGCTGCTGTCTCTCTCTCTCTCTCTCTCTCTCTCTCTCTCCCCCCCCTCTCCTCTGACTGAATCCGACTGTCTGCTCCAAAAATGTCATTACGTCCTTATCTTCTGTTGTCGTTAGCACGCCCCACACACACACTCACACACACACACACACACACACACACACACACCACACACACACACACACACACACACACACACACACACACACACACACACACACACACACACACACACTATGCTCTATTTTAAAGGGACATTCACCAATAGTAACCTAGTCCGTAACAGTAAAGCCGCTCCCTCACAGCGCCAGAGATCCAGGTTCGTTCCCAACCTCGGGTGCTGTCTGTGTGGAGCTTGCACGTTCTCCCTGCGACTGCGTGGGTTTCCCCCCGGGTGCTCCGGTCTCCTCCCACATCCCGACGACATGCCGGTTGGTGGGTTCATTGGCCGCTGTCAATTCCCCCCTGGTATGTAGGTGAGGGGTAGAATCTGGGGAGAGTTGATGGTGGAATGTGGGGGGAATAAAATCAGTGTAAATGGATGGTTGATGGTTAGTATGGACTCTGTGGGCCAAAGGGCCTGCTTCCCTGCTTTGTGACTCTCTGACCATTGGGTCAAATGTTCCTCTTTGGGGGGGGCAAGGAATGGGGTGGGGTAAGGGCAGCCATTGTAGGTGCTTGAGGTGTTAAATGTGTCCAACCCTGTCGGTCTCAGCGTTGATCTGAGACTCTGTTTACCCCTTGGGCAACATTTTTAAAAGTCCTTTGTGGTACTTCGAGCCGGGAGGCTCCTCCAGAAGACCCACACATGAAGATACAAATTAGACCACCCAGCCCATCAAGCCTGATGCTCCATTTGATAAGAGCAAGGCTCACCTCATTATGACCTCAACCACCCACTTACCACACCTCTCCCTTAAAAAAATACAAAGGCTTTTCTTCCATTGCCTTTTGAGGAAGAGATCAACCACCCTCTATTGGCTGGAAGGCGCCTTGAAGCTGCGGCAGGCGCAATAGAAATTCAGTGGAGACACAGGAGACTGCAGATGCCGGAATCTGGAGCTACAAGCAATCTGCTGGAGGAGCTCAGCGGGTCGAACAGCATCTGTGGGGGGAAAGGAGTTGTCGACGGTCTGAGGTTCCCACCTGCTTCAAAGGGGCAGCAATCATACCAGTGCCCAGCAGGGTGAGCTACCTCAATGACTATCTCCCAATAGCACTCACATCTACCATAATGAAGTGCTTTGAGAGGTTGGTTATGGCTAGAATTAACTCCTGCCTGAGCAAAGACCTGGACCTGCTGCAATTTGCCTACCGCCACAACAGGTCTACAGCAGACACAATCTCACTGACTCTCCACTCTGCTTTGGAGAACCTAGACAACAGCAAAACATACGTCAGGCTGCTGTTTATCATTGCCCAACTACCTGTTCTTCGTAAAAAAGTTCTTCAGGACCAACACCTTTGACCACAAGTCCATCAGGCAGTGGTCAGCACGGAACATCCTGCAGACACTGCAGGAGAAGGACTCAATGGATACTGTGGGGTGGTTCCCTGAGCAGACTGTCCAGAACATCTGGCAGAATGCCTCATCTCCAGAACTCACCAACAAGCACCAAGACCTTGCTTGGCTGGCGGTGAGAGGGGCTCTCCCAGTCAGATCCTTCCTGCATGGTCAGAACATCACTCCCAGTGTGTGCTGCCCCGGGAGGACTGCGCTGGGGATGAGACAGTCGCCCACTTCTTTGCGGGCTGTGGGTTTGCGAGGAGGGTGTGGTGAAAGACGCAAGGGTCCTCGTCACGTTCCATCCCCAGCAGCTGCGTAACAGAGGATTCTCTGATCTACGGGCTGTTCCCGGGGACGGACACGGAGACGGACATCAACTGCTGCTGGAAGGTCATCAACTCGGTGAAAGACGCCCTTTGGTCTGCCCGAAACTTGTTGGTCTCCCAGCACAGCGAGATGTCTGTAGGGGAATGCTGCCGACTGACACATTCCAGGCTGCAGGAGTACGTGCTGAGGGACGCACTGGAGCTGGGTGCAGCCAGCGCAAGGGCTCGGTGGGGAAGGACTACAGTTTAGGGCTTTCCGGCCACTAGAGAGGGAGGGGCTGGGTCAGGCGAGGAAGCCCCTTAAATATTGTAAATATAGGATTGGGGTAGTACCCCAGGGAGCCACATGATCGGTGCTGTGTTCTTTATATAAAAAAGTAACACTAATGATTAATCCGTACACGAACGTAAAGGTTTGCACTGTTTTATTGTTGTATATAGTTTGTTTTTTATGATGAATAAAGTTTATTTTGGAATTTAAAAAAAGATTACAGCTTGGTGTTCAACATCATCATCCCCTCAATATTAATCACCAAGCATCTAAACCTGGGCCTCTGTACCTCCCTCTGCAACTGGATCCTCGACTTCCTTACTAGGAGACAATAGTCAATATGGATCAGCAATAATATCTCCTCCTCGTTGACTATCAACACAGGCACACCTCAAGGATGTGTGCTTAGCCCACTGCTCCACTCTCTCTACGCTCATGACTGTGTGGCTAGGCACACCTCAAACACCATCTATAAACTCGCCGCTGACACCACTGCTGTTGGCAGAATCTCAGATGGCGATGAGGAAGCGTACAGGAGTGAGACAGATTGGCTGGTTGAGTGGTGTTGCAACAACAACCTCGCACTCAACTTCGGCAAGACCAAGGAACTGATTGTGGACTTCAGGAAAGGGAAATCAGGAAAACACACACACCAGTCAGCGGTGAGAAGGGTGAGCAGCATCATGTTCCTGGGTGTAAACGTCTCCAACAATCTGTCCTGGGCTCAACACATTGATGCAATCATGAAGAAGGCATGCCAGTGGCTCTACTTCATTAGGAGTTTGAGGAGATTTGGTATGTCACCAAAGGCTCTTACAAATTTCTACAGATGTACAGTGGAGAGCTTTCTGACTGGTTGCATCACAGCCTGGTATGGAGGCTCCAATGCACAGGATCGCAAGAGGCTGCAGAGGGTTGTAAACTCAGCCAGTTCCATCATGGGCAGAACCCTCTCCACCATTGAGGACATCTTCACGAGGCAGTGCCTCAAGAAGGCGGCATCCATCACTAAGGACCCTCACCACCCAGGACATACCCTCTTCTCGTTACTACCATCGGTGAGGAGGTACAGGAGCCTGAAGACCCACACTCAGCGATTCAGGAACAGCTTCTTCCCCTCCGCCATCAGATTTCTGAAACGTTGCTTTTATTTTTGCACTATTTATTTATTTTGTAATTTACAGTAATTTTATGTCTCTGCACTGTACTGCTGCCACAAAACAACACATTTCACGTTATATGTGGTAATGAGCTTGATTCTGATTCCTCCAAGAGATTGTTTGTTGCAGATAGAAATATAACCTTTGCAGTAAATTATATTGGCCACCAGATAGCAGCAATGTTCACAATTCATTCTCCCGACTGCACTCACCTCAGAGAAAGTGGGATTTAAACTTCCCCTTACTCTGTTAAACAGCACACCCAGGATTTAGTACAGTGAAACCCAAGGACTCCATCTAACATTTTTCCTGGATGCCGCTACTGAGTTGATTTTCAGGTCCTCTTCAGTGTTTATGAATCTCTCCCATCCCGTCCAACACCCTTCCAAGATCTCCGAACTCCTCCAACTATGGACTCTCAATCCTCCTGATTTTATTTACTTCACCACTGGTGGCAGAGCAGCACTCCTTCAGTCAGTTATAATTATCAATGTCGGGCACTGGAGTCTGTTGACGTACAAACTACTGACTTATAACGAGTGATTCAGAAATTCCACAAAACTTTGATGAGAATATAAAACTCAATGATTTGCTCTCTGATTAATTTCTTACTCATCATTTTAGGGATTCCACTCTAGCCAGGCCCAAGAATACCTAGGGTGTGCCTACATAATGCCCCTTAAAGTGCTAGTGGCAGTCTTTCTCCAATTCACTGCACTGACTCACTGGTTATTGCATAAGTCATTCATTTGCCTACGTTGCGGGACTTTGACCTAGAAACATATCATGACAAAACAGATCTTGTCCTGCTGGAAAACAAGGTTGGTCTGCGGATAAGGAAGGGAAATAATTTTTCTGATTGGAAGGAGAGTGACTGGAAACCAGTAGTTTAAAAAGAATAATCGCTCACATTTCCATAGTTCCCTTCAAGTTTATTGTCAGGGGCATACATACCCAGGGTATAAATGCCATGAAAATTAGCTTTATGCAGTAGCAGCACAGTACATTACAAACATAAATTAACATAAAATTAAATTAACATGAAATTAAATGAACATAAATTATACTTAACTTACACATAGAACATAGAAACAGGCCTTTCAGCCCACAATGTTGTGTCAAACTAGTTAAACTAGTAATAAAGTTTAACTAGTACATGACAAAACAAGCAGAACAACATTGTTGAGGGAAATATAGTCTGTGGTAGAATTCGGGTTTTCAGGTGGGTTCAAGAACCTGACGGCAGTGGGGAAGAAGCTGTTGTTGAACCTTGAGGTGTGGGTCTTCAGGCTCCTGTACCTCCTGCCTGATGGCAGCAGAGGGCATGGCCCAGATACTGGGGGTCCCTGATGATGGATGTCGCCTTCCTGAGACATCCCCTCTTGTAGATATCCCAGGCATCCAACGTAGGGGGCCATTTAGTCCATTGAGTCTATGCCTGCTCTCAGAACTATCCCATTCCTCCACTAATTTTCCCTGTAATCAATTCTCCCCCAGATTCTACCAGTAACCTACACACCAGGGGCAACTTACGTCGGCCAACTAACCTCCCAACCCACATGTCTTTGGGATGTGGGAGGAAACCAGAGCACCCGGGGGAAGCTCCACACACAGAAAGCACCAGAGGTCAGGATGGAACCCGGGGTCACTGGAGCTCCAAGGCAGGGGCGCCACCAGCTGTGCCACAAAGCAGGGTAAAGCCATTCAGCCCATCGTATCCATGCCAGGTGACAAAGAGGTCCCCAGCCTAATGCCACCTTCCAACTCTTCCTGGCCGCTGTGCACATGTTTCAATGTGATGAAGGTTTCTGATTCTCCCACGGTTTGGGGCTGTGAGCAACAGACCCACCACCAAACACCTACCCTCTGCTCCTCCCACTGATTACTGAAAACCTCTGCCTCCTGGTTTTTGACTCCTTCGCTCAGGGAAATGGTCCTTTCTAGGTCATCCAAGCCTCTTTGATACTTTATGTGCCTTATCACTGGTTCTCTACAAACCCCCCCAAGTCTGCCCAGCCATTCCTCCCAGCTGAAATCTTCCAGCCCTGCCCACATCCTTGTGTGATAAAGATGCTACGCTATCAGTGAAACACGCTATAGATTAAAAATTAATAAATAGGAGGAAGTACTTGTGGCTGCGATTGAACCTGGGTGCACAAGCATACTCAGATTCTTCTGTTTATGCTCTCATGGCCAAGGTCACGCCACAGAATTTAACCGTTGCAGTTCCTGTTCAACACCACAGCCCAGTCCCTTGTCCTTTTAATTCCCCATCACACTCCCACTCGGAATTCGTCATCCTCAGACTCCTGTTCCAATGAGCAAGGAAGTTCAAGGATCAGTGCGTCATCTATCTCTGAAAGCATCCTATCCAGATGCATCACAGCTTGGTGTGCACCTGCTCTGCCCGTGACTGCAAGAAACTGCAAAGAGTTGTGGACACAGCCCAGCACGTCATGGAAACCAGCCTCCCCTCCTCGGACTCTGTCTATACCTCTCACTGCCTTGGTGAAGCAGCCAGCATAATCAAAGACCCCACCACCCGGGTCATTCTCTCTTCTCTCCTCTTCCATCGGGTAGAAGATACAGGAGCCTGGGGGCACGTACCACCAGGCTCAAGGACAGCTTCTATCCCACAGTGATAAGACTTTTGAACAGTTCCCTTATACGATGAGATGGACTCTGACCTCACGATCTACCTTGTTGTGATCTTGCACCTTATTGCACTGCACTCTCTCTGTAGCTGTGACACTTTACTCTGTACTGTTATTGTTTTTACCTGTACTACATCAATGCACTCTGTACTAACTCAATGTAACTGCACTGCGTAATGAATTGACCTGTACGACCGGTTTGCAAGACAAGTTTTTCACTGTACCTCGGTACAAGTGACAATAATAAACCAATACCAATAGAGGACATGCCCATCCCCAACTGTACTTTGTTATTGCTTTTACCCTGTACTACCTCAATGCACTGCGTGATGAATTGACCTGTACGATCAGTATGCAAGACAAGTTTTTCACCGTACCTCAGTACAAGTGACAATAATAAACCAATACCAATACCAATCTTTCGACTGATAATCTCACAGCCTTCCAGATTCAGTGCTGAGCGGTGCCATGGCCGGTGGCTGGAATTCCTGGTTACACCCCTTCCTGACCCTTCTTTTCTTCCCTCACTTGTTCCTTTCCCACCTCCCTTCACCCTTGCCCTATAGTCTTTTCGGTCTTTCCTTCTCCCCTGCCCCTAACAACACAAAATGCGGAAACTACTCAGCAGGTCAGGCAGCATCTGTGGAGAGAGAGAGAGACAGGTAATGCTTCAGGTCCAGGATACTTTATCGGAACCAGGAAAGAGAAAGGACAGAGAAGTAGGGTGAGAGACAGGTAGAACAAAGGCAATATCTCTGATAGGGTGAAACCAGATGAGTCATAGAGTCATACAGCATAGAAACAGGCCCTTCGGCCCAACTGGTCCATGCCGACCAAGATGCCCCATCCGAGCTAGTCCCACTTGTCAGCGTTTGGCCTTCTAAACCTTTCCAATCCATGTACCTGGCCAAATGTCTTTTAAAGCTTGTTTTTGTCGCTGCCTCAACCACTCCCTCTGGCAGCTCATTCCACATAGATACCACCCTTTGCATAAAAAAGTTGCCCCTCAAGTTCCTCTTATCTTTCCCCTCTCACCTTAAACCTTTAGCTCTGGGAAAAAGACTTGAGTGCATTCACCCTATCTATGCCCCTCATGATTTTATACACTGCTCAATCTCCTACTCTCCAAGAAATAAAGTCCTAGCCTGTCCAACCTTTCCCTATAACTCAGTCCCTCAAGTGCTGGCATCCACCCTTGTAATCTTTTCTGTGATTAATGACTTAATCTGTCCTTTAAGATCAAATTAAACTTTCTTTATGTCCTATCCTTCCCAGATCCTTTCTCTGCTTCTGCTCTTGATTTTAAAAAATCCTGCTACATAGCTAACTCCTTCTAATGAAGGGTCAGCAGCCTAAAACGTTGACACTGCTTCTCCCTTCATGGATGCCACCTGACTGGTACAACAATGTACACTTGAAAGCAGATTCAAGTTAATGTAGCAAAAAACACAATCTGCTGGGGAACTCAATGGGTCAAGCAGCATCTGTGGAGGCAGAGGGATGGTCTTGGGTTATGGGTTTGCCAAGTGTAATGGGTTGACGCAAGGAGGAATTTCTCTGTGAATTTTTGAAATTGTCTAAAAACCGTGGGTCATTAGTCATTGAATATTTTCAAGACTTTTGTAGATAGATTCAGGGGAATGAGGGGACGTGGGGATCAGGTGAGAAAGTGGATCAAGGCACAAACTCTGCCATGGTCATATTGAATGGTAGACAAAACTTGAAGGGCTGAATGGTCTATTCCTTCTTTTATTTCTTATGAGTGGTTGGAATCAATTACAGCTCAGTAAATTAATTATAATTTCCAGGTTCAAGGTCAAAGTCAAAGTCGAGTTTGTTGTCATAATGCACAAGTACATGTGTGCACAGGTGCAATGAAAAACTTACTTGCAGCAGCATCACAGGCACATGGCATCAGATAAGCAGCATTCACAAGAAAAACATAAATTAAACATAAATTATACACAATTTTTACAAGAAAGAGCACAACTAGAACAAAAAAAAGTCAATTTTAGTGCAAAGTGATGATATCTTTATTAGTCACATGTACATTGAAACACAGAGTGAAATGCATCTTTTGCATAGAGTGTTCTGGGGGCAGCCCACAAGTGTCGCCACGCTTCTGGCATCAACATAGCATGCCCACAACTTCCTAACCCGTACGTCTTTGGAATGTGGGAGGAGACCAGAGCACCAGGAGGAAACCCACGCAGACACAGGGAGAACGTAACAAACTCCTTACCGACAGCGGCCGGAATTGAACTCAGGTCGCTGGGGCTGCAATAACGTTGATGCTAACCACTACACTCCCATGCCTGCCCTCATAGTGTTGCTAACCTGTAGGTGATTAGGGTTTTGTCGGTTGGTTCAAGAACCAAATGGTTGAAGGGAAGTAGCTGTTCTTGAACCTGGTGGTGTGGGACTTCAGGCTTCTGTACCTCCTGCCCGAGAAGATGTCATGGAATGAGAAGCAGTCTTTATTCCTCACCCTCCTTTCAAAGATTATTTTTGCGCCCTTAACCAAGTGTGCCTTGCGATGGAAATGCACCAGACGTGATTTTGTTAAGATATTTTTGCCCTGCACACTCTGTCTGGGTATGGAATTCACACAACACGCAATAAGTCAGCAATGTTGTGGCAATCAGCCATATCAGCTTTGGGTGAAGTTAAACAAATTCAAACGCAACCGCATCTGGATATGATCAGAGCAGCTTGTGTGGAAATAGACCTCAGCTACTTTCTTCATGAGAAGGTGTAACTTCTGTAGCTGGTGGCTGAAGAGTTGTGCCATCTTGGCCTCTATTGTGTTCCAAACTAATGTGGATTTTCCTTTTGCCGTGGCATTTGTTCCATACAGTCTGCTACGTGGAATACAAGAGGAGCTATAATCCTCCTGCAATCTGTTAAAGTCAAACTGAGCAGCAGCGTTTCCTGACTTGCCTCAACTCTCACCTTTTGCAGTCATCCGCCACCTAAGATTTGATTGTTGACTCTGCTTTGCAACAAGATGTAAAATACACCTGAGGCCATAACAAGGAGGCACAAGGGTTTGCAGATGCTGGAATATGGAGCAAAAAGCAAAATGCTGGAGGAACCCAGCAGGTCAGGCGGCATCTGTGGAGGGAAATGGACAGTCGACGTTCCAGGTCGAGACCCTTCACTTGGACTGGAAGAGGTGAGATTCCATCATCTGCAGCCCTTTGCTGCCTCCACCTTCCACCTCCCATGCTCTGTCGCTATTCCCACTCTCCCTCCTCCATCTGCCTATCACCCCCCCCCTCACCTGGATCCACCCTATCACCACCTGCTCTGCTCCACCACTCCCCCTCACCTCTTTACAACGGCTTCTCCCCTCATACTTCTCATTCCAGATGAAGGGTCTTGACCTAAATGTCAACTGTCACATTTCCCTCACAGATACTGTCTGACCCGCTGAGTTCCTCCGGTGACCTGGGCCATCCTAAACCTTGTGACCCACATCCTAACTTACACCAAGGTCCAGCCGTGCATCACCCCTGCCCTCGCTGACCTACAATGACCATAGAACCATAGAACCATACAGCACATAACAGGCCCTTCGGCCCACCATGTTGTGCCGTCCATCAGACCACCCTCACACTACCTAACCCCTTCCTCCCGCATATCCCTCTATCTCACATTTCTCCATGTGCCTATCCAACAAACTCCTGAACCTGTCCAATGTATCTGCCTCCACCACCACCCCAGGCAGTGCATTCCATGCACCAACCACTCTCTGGGTGAAAAACCTCCCACCCATAACCTTAAAGCCATGACCTCTCGTCTTGAGCATTGGTGCCCTGGGAAGGAGGCGCTGACTGTCTACTCTATCTATGCCTCTCAATATTTTATATACCTCTATCAAGTCTCCCCTCATCCTCCTCCTTTCCAGTGAATAAAGCCCTAGCACCGTAAGCCTCTCCTCATATTCCATACACTCTAATCCAGGCAGCATCCTGGTAAATGTCCTCTGCACCCTCTCCAACGCCTCCACATCCTTCCTATAATGTGGCGACCAAGACTGAACACAGTACTCTAAGTGTGGTCTAACTAGAGTTTTGTAAAGCTGCATCATCACTTCGCGGCTCTTAAACTCAATCCCACGACTTATGAAAGCTAACATCCCATAGGACTTCTTAACTGCTCTATCCACCTGTGAGGCAACTTTCAGTGAACTGTGAATATGAACCCCTAGATCCTGGTTCCTAAATCCCTCGGTGGATGCCTGTCCCTGCTTTTCTCTTGCCACCTGCTCATAACCCTCTGAGGTGTCTCTGCGCTCCCTTAAAGCTGGGTCTCTTAAGAGTCCAGGGTTTAATCATCCCACCATTGGCAGCCATGCCTTCTGCTTCTTGGGGCTTGACCTTAGAATTCCCTCCCTAAACATCTCCACCTCTCGACTTAAATCTGCTCCTTTTGGTCTCCTGATCTGATGTGCAGTTTGATGTCAAATTTGTTTGATAATGCTCCCTTAAGGCACCCTGGGTTATTTTGTCATTGTAGATGTAGACACCTGAAGTCCCACATCGCCAGGTTCAAGAACAGCTACTTCCCTTCAACCATTCGGTTCTTGAACCAACCTGCACAACCCTAATCACCGCTTCAGTATAGCAACACTATGACCACTTTGCACTACAATGGACTTTGTTTTTTTTTTGTTCTAATCAGCGTCTTAGAGTCATCCAGCATGGAAACAGGCCCTTCAGTCCAACTGCTCCATGCCAACCAAGATTCCCATCTAAGCTAGTTCCATTTGACCACCTTTGGACCATATCCCTCTAAACCTTTCCAATCCATGTACCCGTCCACGAACCTTTTAAATGTTGTTAGTGTACCTGCCTCAATCACTTCCTCTGGCAGCTCGTTCCATGCACTGACCCCCTCTGGGTGAAAAAGTTGCCCCTCAGGTTCCTATTAAATCTTTCCCCTCTCACCTTAAATCTATGCCCTCTAGCTCTTGATCCCTGAGAAAAAGACTTTGTAACACACACACGATGCTGGAGGAACTCAGCAGGTCAGGCAGCATCTATGGAGGGAAATAAACAGTCGACGTTTCGGGCCGAGACCCTTCATCGGGACTGGAAAGGAAGAGGGCAGAAGCCAGAATAAGAAGGTCAGGGTAGGGGGAGGAGAACATGCAGGCAGGTGACAGGTGAGTTCAGATGAGGGGGGAAGGTAGGTAGGTGGGTGGGGGAGATGTAAGAAGCTGAGAGGTGACAGGTAGAAGAGGCAAAGGGCTGAAGAAGAAGGAATCTGGTCGGAGAGGGCAGTGGACCATGGAATAAAGGGAGGGAGGTGGGGAATAGAAGGGCAGGTCATGAGGGTGGGGGAAGGGGAAAGAAGAGAGGCAGGGGGCCACAGGAATGAGGGAAAACAAAGGAGGGAAAAAGTGGGGGGGAGGAGAGGGAAGGGGTTACCAGAAGTTAGGGAAATCGATGATGAGGCCATCAGGTTGGAGACTACCAAGGTGAAATATGAGGTGTTGTTCCTCCAACCTACATCTGGCCTCAACGTGGCAATAGAGGAGGCCGTGGATAGACATGTCGGTATGGGAGTGGGATGTGGAATTGAAGTGGGCGGCCACCGAGAGGTCCTGGCTTTTGCGGCGGACAGAACGAAGGTGCTCGACGAAGCGGTCACCCAATCTGCGTCGGGTCTCACCGACGTGGAGGAGGCCGCACCGGGAGCACTGGATGCAATAGATGACACCCTCGGATTCACAGGTGAAGCACTGCCTCACCGGGAAGGTCTGTCTAGGGCTTAGACTTTGTATTCTTTCTTGTTAAAATTGTGTTTATGTTTTTCTTGTGAAGGCTGCTTACCTGATGCTAAGTGCCTGTGATGCTGCTGCAAGTAAGTTTTTCATTGCGCCTGTGCACACATGGACTTGTGCATGTGACAATAAGCTCAACTTTGACTTTATAAATGCAAGTCATTGATATTATTAAGATTGGGTTTAAGGCAACTTCCAATGTAGAGAAAGAGCTTGCATTTCCTCATCCCTAAGCACTTTACAGCCAATGAAATACTTTCTGGGGTCGAGTCACTATAAGCTGCACAGCAAGTTTCCACACTGTGAACCTCTTTGGTCAGCAATGGCCAAATCATCTGCTCTTCATGCTGTCACCTTACATAAAATCTAGAATTACTGCCAGAGGCAATAAGAGTTTTTATTTTAACCCAGCAAGTTATTGTGATCTGAACTATTCCGCCTCACCGGGATTTGGAACAGAATCAGCAGTATTTTCAGAGGTAACTGTAGAACAATAGTTACATCAGTGGATGAGAGACCTCAGGCCAGTACTATTGCTTGTGAGAAAGCTGCCTGAGTCCCATCGGTAATGGTGAATGTGAAACTGTCAGATTGTTGTAAAAACCTGTCTGGTTCATTAATGTTCTTCAAAGGAGGAATCCTCTTGTCCTTAACTGGTCTGGCCTAGATGTGATTCCAGTCCACAGAGGTGCTTGACTCCTAACTGCCCTTTGCAATGACTCTGGAAAACACTCAATTCAAGCAACTTTGGGAATGAATAATCAGTTCAATAGAGAGTGGCTGCTCAAGAGATAATGTTACAACATTTAAAAGGCACTTGGACAGGTACATGAATAGGAAAGGTTTGGAGGGATATGGGCCAAATGCAGACACCTCAGGAAGGCACCTTGGTCAGCATGGACATTGGGCAGTTTCTGAGCTGTTTCACTCCATGGCTTTAGCATGGAAACAGGCCCTTTGGCCCACCACGTCTGTGCTGACCACCCATTTATAGCAGCCCTACACTAATCACATTTTATTCTGCCTGCATCCCCATCAATTCCCCCCAGATTCTACCCCTCAGCTACACACTAGGGGCAAATTACAGTGGCCAATTAACCTTCCAACCTGCATGTTTTTGGGATGTTCTCTCTTCTCTCCTCTTCCATCAGGTAGAAGATACAGGAGCCTGAGGGCACGTACCACTAGGCTTAAGAACAGCTTCTACCCCACTGTGATAAGACTATTGAACGGTTCCCTTATACAATGAGATGGACTCTGACCTCATGATCTACCTTGTTGTGACCTTGCGCCTTATTGCACTGCACTTTCTCTGTAGCTGCGACACTTTACTCTGTACTGTTATTGTTTTTACCTGTACTACCTCAATGCACTCTGTACTAACTCAATGTAACTGCACTGTGTAATGAATTGACCTGTACGATCGGTATGCAAGACAAGTTTTTCACTGTACCTCAGTACAAGTGACAATAATAAACCAATACCAATACCAATGTGGTAGGAAACCGGAGCATCCAGAACAAACCCATGTGGTCACAGGGAGAACATGCAAGTTCAAGTTTGTTGTTGTCATATGTACACAGGGTGTAAATGCCATGAAAATTAGCTTTTTGCGGCAGCAGCATAGAACATTACAAGATGAGGACAAACATAAGTTAACATAAACTTAAATTAATATAAATTACATATAACTTACACGTATGCAGAATAAACAACGACACAAGTGCATGATTGAGAGAGAGAAAAAAATATGGTCCGAGGTAGAATTCGAGTTTTTCAGGTGGGTTCAAGAACCTAACGGCAGTGGGGAAGAAGCTGTTGTTGAATCTTGAGGTGTGGGTCTTCAGGATCCTGTACCTCCTGCCTGATGGCAGCATCGAGAAGAGGGCATGGCCCGGATGGTGGGGGTCCCTGATGATGGACGTCGCCTTCCTGAGACATTGCCTCTTGAAGATGTCCTTGATGGTGGGGAGAGCTGTACCCATGATGGAACTGGCTGAGTCCACCGTTCTCTGTAGCTTCTTGTCTTCCTGTGCATTGGATTTCCCACACTAGGCCGTGATGCAACCAGTCAGAATACTTCCCACTGTGCATCTGTAGAAGATTGTCAGACTCTTCGACCTTATGCCAAATTTCCCTAAACTTCTAAGAACGCAGAGACCTGGCACACCATCTTTGTGGTTGCATTTATATGCTGGGCCCAGGATAGGTACTTTGAGATGTTGATACTCAGGAACTTGAAGCTGCTCACCCTTTCCAGCACCAACCCCTGAGGACTGATGTGTGTTCTCCCAACTTCACCTTTCTAAAGTCCACAGTCAGTTCCTTGGTCTTGCTGACATTGAATGCAGGGTTGTTGTTATGACACCACTCAACTGCCTCGTCACCATCCACACAGAGAACCCTGGAGGTCAGGACCAAACGTGGGTCTCTGGAGCTGTGAGGCAGCTGCTCTACAAGCCCATAATGCCGACCTTACCTGTGATGTCCACAGCTCCCAAATGGGAAGAGAGAAGGTTGGATAAAAATTAAGGAAAGAATCCATTTGTAAGGTGGTAGAACCACTTACATAGCTCTTGTAACAAGCTGGCATAAGCGTGCTAGGATAAGTGGATCTGCCAGCACTGTATGTTTCTTTCTACAACACAGGAGGCCATTCTACCCATCATATCCATGCCAGATCCCAATAGAGATATCCCATCACCCCCATTTCCTGTTTTATTTCCTTGTAGTCATGCACCTAATTTCTACAGATGTACGGTGGAGAGCATTCTGACTGGTTACATCACCGCCTGGTACGGAGTCTCCAATGCGCAGGATCGCAAGAGGCTGCAGAGGGTTGTAGACTCAGCCAGCTCCATCACGGGCACAACCCTCCCTGCCATCGAGGACATCTTCAAGAGGCGGTGCCTCAAGAAGGCAGCATCCATCACTAAGGACCCTCACCATTTGGGACATGCCCCCTTCTCGTTACCCCCATCAGGGAGGAGGTACAGGAGCCTGAAGACCTGCTCTCAATGATTCAGGAACAGCTTCTTCCCCTCCGCCATCAGATTTCTGAATAGTCCATGAACCCATGAACACTACCTTGTTATTTCCTTTTTTACTTGTACTATATGTTTATTTTTGTAATTTATAATAGTTTTATGTCTTTGCACTGTACTGCTGCCACAAAACAACAAATTTCACATCATCTAAGTCAGTGATAATAAACCTGATTCTGATTCTATTCTCTCTCACTTGCCCATCAACTCCCTTTTGATTCTTTTACCATCCAAGGAGTGACTTACCAGCACATCTCTGGGATGTGGGAGGAAACCGGAGCACCCTGAGGAAGCCCATACAGCCATAGGGAGAATCTGCAAACTCCACACAGACAGCACCCAAGGTCAGGATGGAGCCTGGGTCACAGGAGCTGTGAGGCTGTAGCACTAACTGCTATGCGATACGCAGTGATCGTCAACTGCTGTGTGAAAAAAATGAGGACTTCCTTCCGCCGCTGAAGGTGGTGGGATTAACAGGAGATTAGAGGAAACTGTCTTTGGTGTGTCTTCTGTGAGGTCCCAGCAAACTGCCTAGGGAACGCCTATCCCCAGGAACCGGGCCAACAATAATGTTTAGCAATGAGAGCAGTCATTTCTGGAAACACAGCTGAACAGGCAGACTCTCCTTAGAGAGAACACAAGGCAACTTCTGTGTGGAGGCCTCCCGAAGGCTACGCCATGCCTGGATTTATTCCTTCTTCTCATTCCAGCCATTCCAATGTGGTGGCATTTGTGTTTGGTGTGGCAGTTCAGAATGCCAAGGCCAAAGTTGTTGGAAGTTGGCCTCAGGATATTGGTATTGGTTTATTATTGTCAGTTGTACCGAGGTACAGTGAAAAACTTGTCTTGCATACCGATCGTACAGATCAATTCATTACACAGTGCAGTTACATTGAGTTAGTACAGAGTGCGTTAATGTAGTACAGGTAAAAACAATAACAGTACAGAGCAAAGTGTCACAGCTACAGAGGAAGTGCAGTGCAATAAGGTGCAAGGTCACCACAAGGTAGATTGTGAGGTCAGAGTCCTTCTCATCATATAAGGGAACCGTTCAATAGTCTTATCACAGTGGGGTAGAAGCTGTCCTTAAGTCTGGTGGTACGTGCCCTCAGGCTCCTGTATCTTCTACCTGATGGAAGAGGAGAGAAGAGAGAATGACCCGGGTGGGTGGGGTCTTTGATTATGCCGGCTGCTTCATCAAGACAGCAAGAGGTAAAGACAGAGTCCAAGGAGGGGAGGCTGGTGTCTGTGACGCACTGGGCTGTGTCAGCAACCATAACAGGAGGGAGTCCGCTCCTGTGAGTGTTGTCCACCGGAGTCAAAGAATCGCACTGGATGGAAACAGGCCCTTCAGCCCACCACATCTACACTGATCCAGAAGACCATAAGATATAGGAGCAGAATTAGGCCATTCAGACCATCGAGTCTGCTCTGCCATTCAATCAGGGCTGATTTTTTTTTCAGCCCCATTCCCCCACCTTTTCCCGATAGCCCTTAACCCCTTTATCAATCAATTTCTGCCTTAAGTACACCCACAGACTTGGTCTCCACGGCCTCTACTTACAAAAGCACCTACTTACACTACAGTAATAGAATTATACAGCCCAGAAACAGGCCCTTCAGCCCAACTCATCCATGCCAACCAAGTTGTCTACTTGAGCAAGTCCCGTTTCCCCATGTTTGACCCATATCCCTCCAAACCTTACCTGTCCAAACGTCTTTTAAACATCGTAACTGTACCCGCCTCTACCACTTCCTCTAGCAGCTCGTTCCCCATACCCACCACCTTCTGTATGGAAAAGTTGCCCCTCAGGTCGCCTTTAAATCTTTCCTATCTCCCCTTAAACCTCTGCCCTTTAGTTTTAGACTCTCCTACCCTGGGAAAAAGACTGTGATCATCCACCTTATCTATGCCCCTCTTGTATAAACCTCTGTACTAATCCCATTAATCACTGATCCCCTTTTTATTTTCCCCACTTTCTCATCAATTGCACTAGATTCTACCATTCACCTACACGCTGCACAATACATCACGGGCACATCCCTCTCCATCATCGGTAGTATCTACAGAAGCCGCTGCCTCAAAAGACAACAGCCATCATCAAAGATCCCCACCATCCGGGCCATGCCATCTTCTCACAGCTCCCATCGGGCAGGAGGTACGGAAGCCTGAAGTCCCACACCACCAGGTTCAGGAACAGCTGCTTCCCTTCAGCCATTCAGTTCGTGAACCAACCTGCACAACCCTAATCACTACCTCAGTATAGCAACACTGTGACCACTTTGATCACTTTGCACTAAAATGGACTTTGTTTTTTTTTGTTCTAATTGTGTTTCTTTCTTGTAAAGATTGTGTATAATTTATGCTTAATTTATGTTCTTCTTGTGAATGCTGCTTATCTGATGCTATGTGCCTGTGATGCTGCTGCAAGCAAGTTTTTCATTGCACCTGTGCACACATGTACTTGTGCATATGACAATAAACTCGATTTTGACTTTGACTTTGATTTATAGTGAGTGACTAACCAATCACTCTTGGACAATCTCTACCTAAATACCAGTGAGTTCTGGAAAAACTTAGATAGTTCTTTCAATGAGCTAGCAGAGAAATGATGGGCCCAATGACTTCCCCAGCACTTACCTGGCTTTAGTCCATATTGTTTTACACCCACTAGCCATCAAAAACCTGTCAACCCTGGTTCTCTCGGTAAGGATACTGGGCAAATTTAGACCCATCTTTGCACAGTCTCTACGTAAAATGATTGGCTTGTTTAAAAACATTAACTAAACTTAATATATGAATTTGAGAATCAGAAGAGTCAGATTTATTATCACTGCCTTATATGATGTGAAATTTGTTTTGCGGCAGCAGTACAGTGCAAAGACATCAAAATTACTAGAAATTACAAAAATAAATAAACAGTACAAATAAAAGATATAACGAGGTAGTGTTCATGGGTTCATGGACCGTTCAGAAATCTGATGGTGGAGGGGAAGAAGCTGTTTCTGAATCGTTGAGTGTAGGTCTTCAGGCTCCTGTACCTCCTCCCCGATGGTGGTAATGAGAAGAGGGCATGTCCCGGATGGTGAGGGTCCTTAGTGATGGATGCCACCTTCTTGAGGCACCGCTTCTTGAAGATGTCCTCAGTGGTGGGGAAGGTTGTGCCCGTGATGGAGCTGGCTGAGTCTACAACCCCCTGCAGCTCTTTTTACATGGGAAATTAGCTCCCTAATAATGTCAGATATAACATTTTAAAGGTCACCATTGCAGGTTATTTAATTAAAGCCTTCCAGACATTAAGGTGGACTAATACACAAATTGCTAGAGGAACTCAGCGGGTCAGGCAGCATCTATGGAGGGAAATGGACAATGGATATTTTGGGTAAGACCCTTCATCTGGACTCATCAACATTTTGGGTGGACTGATCAACTGGATTGAGAGAACATTGCCACCAGTGGGAAACTCAAGATCAGGGGCAAATTAAAGCCAGATTCTTCTAAACAGCAGTTTGGAAATGCCTATACACACAGGTGGAAGAGCTTTGGAACTCCTTCCTACAAATGACAATCTGTGTTAATACTTAATTTGTGCAGAGATACAGCATGGAAACAGGCCCTTTGGCCCATCGAGTCCACGCCAACCATCAAGCAACCATTTCTACATTAATCCGACCCTAACCCATTTTATTCTTTCCACATTCCCATCAATTCCCCCATGTTCTACCATTCATCTACACACTAGAAGCAATTTACAGTGGGCAATTAGATTACAGACTTGCCCACCTTTGGGATGTGGGAGGAAACCAGAGCACGCAGGGAAATCCACGTTGACTGGGAGAACATGCAAGCTCCACACAGTCAGCACCCGAGGTCCGGATTGAACCGCGTTACAGGCACTGTGAGGTACTGATAGATGTTTGATAACCAAACATAAGAACATAAGAAATAGAAGCAGGAGTCGACCATCTGGCCCGTCGAGCCTGCTCTGCCATTCAATAAGATCATGGCTGACCTGGCAGTGGACTCAGATCCTCCTACCTGTCTTTTCCTCATAACCCTTAATTCCCCTACTATGCAAAAATCTAGCTAACTGTGTCTTAAATATACTTAATGAGGTAGCTTCTACTGCTTCCCTGAGCAGAGAATTCAACAGATTCACTACTCTCTGGGAAAAGCAGTTTCTCCTCATCTCCATCCTAAATCTATTCCCCTGAATCTTGAGGCTATGTCCCCTAGTTCTAGTCTCACCTACCAATGGAAACAGCCTTCCTGCCTCTATCTCATCTATCCCTTTCATAATTTTATGTTTAGTGTAGCGGTTAGCATAACACTATTATAGAGCCAGCGACCCGGATTCAATTCCCGCTGCTGTCTGTAAGGAGTTTGTATGTTCTCCCCGTGTCTGCATGGGTTTCCTCCAGGTGCTCCGGTTTGCTCCCATATTCCAAAAGACGTACGGGTTAGGAAGTTGTGGGCAGTTAGGAAGTTGTGGTGCCGGAAGCATTGCGACACTTGCGGGCTGCCCCCAGAACACTACGCAAAAGATGCATTTCACTGTGTGTTTCTATGTACATGTGACTAATAAAGATACCTTGTCTTATCTTATCTTATCATTCTTCTGAATTCCAGCGAGTATAGCCCCAGGCAACTCAACCTCTCCTCATAGGCTAACCCCCTCATCTCCGGAATCAATCTGGTGAACCTCCTCTGCACCGTCTCTAAAGCCAGTATATCTTTCCTCAAGTAAGGAGACCAGAACTGCACACATTACTCCAGGTGTGGCCTCACCAGTATCCTGTACAGTTGCAACATAACCTCCCTGCTCTTAAATTCAATCCCTCCAGCAATGAAGGCCAACATTGCATTTGCCTTCTTGAAAACCTGTTGCACCTGCAAACCAACCTTTTGTGATTCATGCACAAGCACTCCCAACTCCCTCTGCACAACAGCATGCTGCAATCTTTCACCATTTAAATAATAATCTGATCCTCTATTTTCCCTTCCAATATGGATGATCTTGCATTTACCAACGTTGTACTCCATCTGCCAGACCCTTGCCCACTCACTTAACCTATCTATATCTCTCCGCAGACTCTCCGCATCCTCTGCACAATTTGCTTTTCCACTCAATTTAGTGTCATCAGCAAACTTAGATACGCTACACTCGGCCCCCTCTTCCAAATCGTGAATGTATATCGTATATATTAACATATTAAAGTAAAGGTATTAAGTGATGTGAAGGAAAGGAGGATATATGGACATGACTCAGTTTGATTGAGTGGTGAAATGGGGTTAATGGGTTGCATGGCCTCCTATTGTTCTGTGAAGCTATCAGTGACACAGAGGTTTTAGTTATGAATATCCAGGTTCGATCCTGACCTCTGGCGCTGTCTGTGTGAAGTTTGCACATTCTCCCTGCAACCCAATGGATTTCCTCGTGTTTCCTCCCACACCACAAAGTTAATGAGCTGCTCTAATTAGTGTAGGTAAATGGTAAAAGAAATAAGTTCAAGTTTATTGTTGTCATAGGCACACATACCCAGGGTATAAATGCCATGAAAATTAGCTGTTTGCAGCAGCAGCACAGGGCGTTACAGACGTGACAAACATATGTTAACATAAACTTAAATTAACATAAGCGATGCATAACTTATATGTGTGCAGAAATAAACAACAAAATAAACGACACTAGTGCAAGATTGAGAGAGAGGAAAAGAAATATAGTCCGAGCTAGTGTTAGAGTTTCTCAGATCAGTTCAAGAACCTGAGGGCAGTGGGGAAGGAGCTGTTGTTGAACCTTGAGGTGTGGGTCTTCAGGATCCTGTACCTCCTGCCTGATGGCAGCATCGAGAAGAGGGCACGGCCTGGACAGTGGGTGTCCCCGATGATGGATGTCGCCTTCCTGAGATGTTGCCTCTTGTAGATGTCCTCGATGGTGGGGAGAGCTGCACCACTCTCTGTAGCCTCTTGCATTCCTGTGCATTGAAGTTTCCACACCAGGCCGTGATGCAACCAGTCAGAATACTTTCCACTGTACATCTGTACAAGTTTGTCAGAGTCTTCGGTGATGCGGAATCTCCTTAAGCTTCAAAAGAAAGTAGAGACACTTGTGGGCATTCTTCATGTTGCATCCATATGATGGGCCCAGGATAGGTCCTCTGAGATGTTGACACCCAGGAACATAAAGCTGCTCACACTTTCCACCCCAGGCTCTTCAATGAGGACTGGTGTGTGTTCTCCTGACTTTCCCTTCCTGAAGTCCACAATCAGTCCCTTGATCTCGCTGACGCTGAGTGCGGGCTTATTGTTACAATACCACTCAACCAGCTGACCCACCTCACTCCTGAGCACCCCCTCGTCACCATCCGTGACTCTGCCAGAAACAGTGGTGTCATAGACTCAAAGGGGAGTTGATGGGAATGTCATAAAGAATAGGTTGCAGGGATACAGGGAAATAGGGAGAAGGGAATGGAACTGATGGGTTTGTTCTGTCGAGACCCAGTGATCTGAATCGCCTCTTTCTATATTAGTAGTGTATGTAGTGTGTAAATCTCCATAGAAGAATGGGGAGGAAAATATATAAACTCATCTAAAGTGTATGAATTCCAAACATTCCAGCATTGGCAGCTGGGCCTGCCCAAAAACTCTGGAATTTCCTTCCTAAATTTCTCCCGCTCTTTCTCTAGCCTTTAAGATGCTACTTAAAACCCACCTTTTTGTGTGAGATTTTGATCCACTGCCCTCACATCTTTATCCGGGGCTGAATACCAAACTTTGCTGCTGTCGCTGCTGGGAAATGTCACGGGAGGTTTTGCTATGTGAAGCGGCCCAAGCTGCTGATCTTGTTGCTGTAAGTGACAGGAATCTGAAACAGAAACAAAAAACATGTTGCAAAGGTTCAGCAGTTAAACCAATCTGTGCAAACAGAACAGATAAGCTGGCAATTTACAAGTAGATTGTTAGTCAGTAAAAAAAAATGCACATCTTCGGCCTTAACTTTGCTGGTTTTGTTCCTAAATCTTTAGCTCTCCTTAGCAGAGATTGACAGGTTCTTGATTGATAAGGGGGTTAAGGGTCATGGGGAAAAGATGGGAGAAAGGGGTGAGGAAAAACAAATCAGCCATGACTGAATGGTGGAGCAGACTCAATGGGCCGAATTGCCTAACTCTGCTCCTACATCTTCTGGTGCTATGGTCTCCCGATCTGGGGATTAGCGGTAGCACTCTCAAGTCAAGTCAAGTTGATGTTATTGTCATGTGCACAAGTACGGTGAGATACAGATACAATGAAAGACTGCTTGCATCAGCATCATTGCCACGTAGAACAACACTCATAATATAAATGATACATAAATTATACAAGACAGTGAAAAGAGAGAGAAAGGAAAAAGAGGTGTGCAAAGACAAGACCTTAGTGCAAAAAAAAAGACACAATCAGAGACACGTCCATGGCAGTGCAAGAGGTGGTCCGTAGTGTCCCGTTGCCGAGGTAGGGTTAGGGTTGTGCAGGTCGGTTCAAGAACCTGATGGTTGTAGGAAAGTAGCTGTCCCTGAACCTGGTGGTGTGGGACTTCGGGCTTCTGTACCTCCTGCCTGATGGTAGCAGTGAGAACAAGGCTTGACCCAGAGACCCAGATGGTGGGAGTCCTTGACGATAGATGCCGCCTTCTTGAGGCAGCACCTCCTGTAGATGCTGTCAATGGTGGGGAGGGCTGTGCTTGTGACGGACCGGGCTGTGTCCACTACTCAGCAGCCCCTTGCATTCCCATGCGTTTGAATTGCCGTGCCAGTCCGTGATGCAACCAGTCAGGATACCTTCAACAGTGTATCTGTAGAAGTTTGTTGGAGTATTTGGTGACAAGCTGAATCTCCTTAAGCTTCTAAGAAAGTAGAGATGATGGCATGTCTTCTTCATGATTGCACCTATGTCACAGACTATGCAAGATACTAACACCCAGGAATTTGTCTCTGAGTCAGTAGGTTGTGCGTCCATTCCCCCTGCAGGGACTAGAGTGCAGATGGGCAGGGCAGTTCCAAGAGAGTGCTGCAGTGTGGAATTAACAAGCCTCGTCTGCCTCCTCAACCCTTGTATGTCAGTAATCCTGTGACACTATTTCAAAGAAGACCATTGGTGTTCATCTCAACTAATATCATTGAAACAGATAACATGTTATTATGACATCCTATTGGTAGCAGCCTGCCACGTTTATAGTTGGCTGCTGTATTCCCCATATTACAACAATGGTTAGAGAAACAAAGGACTGCAGATGCTGGAATCTAGATGAAAAACACGATGATGCTGGAGGAACTCAGCAGGCCAGGCAGCATCTGTGGAGAAAAGCAGGCGGTCAACGTTTTGGGTCGGGACCCTTCTTCAGGACTGAAGATAGGAAAAGGGGAAGCCCAATATATAAGAGGGACAAAGCAGAGCAGTGATAGGTGGACAAAAGAGGGGAGGCGGACTGGGCACAAGGTGGTCGTAGGTAGATGCAGACAAGAGATAGAACCTGCATCTAGTCATCACCACCTTTTACCCACCCCACCTCCCCTCTTTTGTCCACCTATCACTGCTCTGCTTTTTCCTCTTATTTATTGGGCTTCCTCTTTTCCTATCTTCAGTCCTGAAGAAGGGTCCCGACCCAAAACGTTGACCGCCTGCTTTTCTCCACGGATGATGCCTGGCCTGCTGAGTTCCTCCAGCATCATCGTGTTTTTCAACAATGGTTACACTTGAAACTCGTTCATTGGCTAGAAAATGCTTCTGAAAGGAATTCAGTAAATTCAAGTCTTTTGTTTTTAATCACTAGGGCCTTCCCCAGACCTATAACCATCGCCACTCCTTACACATCCCAGGATTTCCTCTCTTTGCCATTGTTAGTTGTGCTTTCGGTTGCCAAATTCCTAATCTCTGGAATCTCCTGCCGAAATCTCTTCACTTCTTTCTCCCTCTTTATAATTATAAGGGGAACTGGCAGAGTAGATTGAAGGAAAGTATTCATGCTTCTTGGAAACGCCTTCCATTTCTGGCCTCCTTGAATTTAACCTGTTCCCTGTTTGCCAGCCACATCTTCAGCTGCCTGAGTTCTAAGTTCTTGAATTCTATCCCTAAGCCTCCCACATCTCTATTTTCCAATACAATATAGTCGGTAAAAAAAATCAAGAAAGGAGTTCAAAGAAAATTCTTTACGCAGTGAGCAGTAAGGATGTGAAGTTCGTAACATGGGAGTGGTTGAGTGAATCACAGATACACGAGGGGAAAGCATTGAACAAAGAACAGTGCAGCACAGGAACAGGCCCTTCGGCCCACAACCTAATCCCTTCTGCCTGCACATGGTCTGTATCCCTCCATTCTCTGCTCATTCATGTGCCTATCTAAGATCCTCTTAAACACCCCTATCGTATCTGCCTCCACTACCACCCCTGGCAGCACATTCCAGGCACCCACCACTCTCTGTGTAAAAAACTTGCCCCACACATTTCCTTTGAACTTTCCCCCTCTCACCTTAAATAGATGCCCTCTAGTATTAGACATTTCCACCCTGGGAAAAAGATATTGGCTGTATATTCTATCTATGCCTCTCATAATCTTATTAATTTCTTTCAGGTCTCCCCTCAGCCTCCGCCGCTCCAGAGACAACGACCATAGTTTGTCCAACCTCTCCTTAGAGCACCTGCCCTCTAATCCAGGCAACATCCTGGTGAACCCCTTCTGCATCCTCTCCAAAGCCTCCACATCCTTCCTGTAATGGGACAACCAGAACTGAATGCAATACTCCAAATGAGGCCTAACCAGAGTTTTATAAAGCTGAAACATAACTTCCTGACTCTTGAACTCAATGCCTTGACTAATAAAGGCAGGCATGCCATACGCCTTCTTTACCACCCTATCAACTTGTGTGGCCATTTTCAGGAAGCTGTGGACTTGGACCCCAAGATCCCTCTGTAAGTCAACACTGTTAAGGGTCCTGCTATTAACTGTGTACTGTCCCTTTACATTTGATCTCCCAAAGTGCAACACCTCACATTTGCCCGGATTAAACTGATTAAGATGCAGAAGGATGAGGAAATAAAGTGAAATGAGGAAGAAAGTGAGCTGGCTCAGGTTAAACATGAATGCCAGAATTCTTTACTTCAGCCAGACCTCCCGTATCCATGGGTGTGTGATAACCTAGTGTTTATGTTTGAGGGCTTCCAATTCAACAGTCTGAGTTAATCATTTGGAGACGAGTTCAAATTCCTTTGTGATTAGTAGCCCAGAGATCACAATAAAAAAAAATGGCATCAGTATAAGAAATAGAAAGAGGAGTTGGCCACTCAGTCCCTCCAGACTGTTCTGCCGTTTTATAAGATCATAACTGATCTGACCTTGGCCTTAGTTCTACCTTCCTTGCCAGTCCTCCATAATCTTTGGTTCCCTGTCGATCAAAAATCTGTCTATTTTGAAAAGATTGAATGACTCAGTGCTCAGAACTCTTTGAGGTAGATTGTTCCAAAGGTTTATGTCTCATTGAGAGAAGATATTCTTCTTCACCCCTCTATTAAATGGCTGACCCCTTATTAGGGACCTCTGCCCATTAGTTGTACATTCCCCCTCTCAGCATCCACCCCTTGGAGTCTTATTTGTTTTAATAAGATCTTGCCCAGTGACCACGGTTTTTGATAAACTTATCTGATTCACTAATACCACAGAGAAAGTCATCTGTATCTTGCTACGGTTCTGTGACTAAGGTCCTCCTCAGATGCCATCTCCCAAGGCCAAAGAGCTGCTCCCTGAATCGCGGCATGGATTCCATCCATCCAGAGGCACAGTAGACATGATCTCCACCATGTGACAACTGCAAGAAAAATTGTAGCAGTGTGGATAACCCATTTCAACCTCAGCAAAGCCTTTGACTCCATCATTTGGGAGGAGCTGTGAAACACAATAATTCAATTCCGTCTTATGCTTCACAGAGACATAAAGAAATACAGCATGGAAATAGACCCTTCGGCACACTGAGTCCGCATTGACCATTAACCGTTCATTTTAAACCAATCCTACATTAATCCCTTTTCTCCCCACATTCTCACATGCCCAAACTGAAGATGATATATAAGATATAAGATTTCTTTATTAGTCACATGTACATCGAAACACACAGTGAAATGCCACTTTTGCGTAGAGTGTTCTGGGGGCAGCCAAGAAGTGTCGCCACGCTTCCAGCACCAACATAGCATGCCCACAACTTCCTAACCTGTATGTCGTTGGAATATGGGAGGAAATCGGAGCACCCAGAGGAAACCCGCGCAGACACGGGGAGAACGTACAAAATCCTTACAGACAGCGGTAGGAATTGAACCCGGGTCGCTGGCGCTGTAAAGCGTTACGCTAACTGCTACACTACCAATGCCTGCCCTGAACTGTTGTGTTTCAACCTTGTGTTGAGTCTCAGTGTAACAGTGCAGGAGGCCACAGTCAGAGTGGGAGCGGGTGGAGAGTTGAAGTGGTAGGAAGGAGGCCTTCTACTTTTATTTCAGATTTACAGCATCTGCACATTATTTTTGATTTTCACTCCATTCAAGCTCTGTCAAGGCAGGAGACTACTTTGCACTGCAGTGCACTTTTTTGTTCTATTTGTGTTCTTTCTTGTATATTTTTGTATAATTTGTTTTCCTTGTGAATGTTGTGTCTCTAATGCTGTGGTGCTGCTGCAAGTAAGTTTTTCATTGCACCTGTGCATACATGTACTTGTGCAAATGACAATAAACTCGACTTTGACTTTGAGATAACCAGGCAGACAGATAGAAAAAATTCAAGAGTATGGTCTAAACCTTCTTGAAGAAATGCAAACTCCGCACTGATTCTTGGGAATCTCTGGCCGAAGATCCCAAGGGAATTGCCCAGTAAGAAGGAACTGCCGTGTTTGTTGTTTCCTGTTTTAAGAAGTTTACTTACCACCCATTTTCTTATGGGCAATACATACTAGTCTTGCCTAAAATAATTTGACGTTTTTTAAAAATGTTACATTCATTTACATTCATGGAATGTGAATATTAAGTAAAATAATTTCTGATGAAGGTCATGGACCTAGAAGGTAAATTTTCCACTTCACAGAGGCTCACTGACTTGTTAGTTGGTAAGTTTATATTTAGATAGATAGATAGATAGATAGATAGATAGATAGATAGATAGATAGATAGATAGATAGATAGATAGATAGATAGATAGATAGATAGATAGATAAAAGATAGATAGATAGATAGATAGATAGATAGATAGATAGATAGATAGATAGATAGATAGATAGATAGATAGATAGATGGGTGGTGTTTGGATGAATAGATAGATAGATGGGTATTTGGATGAATAGATAGGTAGATAGAAAGAAAGAAAAATCAAACAACTCTGTAGCTGGAAATCTGAAATAAGACGTTGGTGAGGCCAGACTTAGAGGATTGTGTGCAGTTCTGGTCACCTACCTACAGGAAAGATATCAATAAGCTTGAAAGAGTTAAAGCAGAGAAAATTTACACAGATGTTGCTGGGACTTGAGGACTTGAGTTACAGGGAAGGGTTGAATAGGTTAGGACTTTATTCCCTGGAGCGCATGATAATGAGGAGAGATCTTGTAGAGGTATTCAAAATGATGAGGGGTATAGGTAGGGTGAATGCATGCAGGCTTTTTCCCTTCAGGTTGGGTGAGACTAGAACTAGAGGTCACAGGTTTAGGGCGAAAGGTGAATTATTTAAGGGAAATCTGAGGGGAAACTTCTTCACTCAGAGGGTGGTGCGAGTGTGGAATGAGCTGCCAACGGATTCAATCGTAATGTTTAAGAGAAGTTTGGATAGGTACATGAATGAGAGAGGTATGGAGGGCTATGGTCCGGGTGCAGGTAGATTGGAATAGGCAGAAAACCAGGCCGGCATAGCCTAGATGGGCCGAAGGGCCTGTTTCTGTGCTGTAGTGCTCTATGACTCTAAAAGTAGAAAATGTTTGAAATGCTCAGCAAGGTCTCAGCCAGAAATGTTAATTGCGTTTTTCTTTCTGCCGACGCTGCCTGACCTGCTGAGTATTTCCAGCGTTTCTATTTTTAATTTCAAATGGATGGGGTACATGGAGAGAAGCTGTGCCTATTAATAGTTTAAGGACCAGTGGAAAGAAACTGAAGGTGAAGGACAAAAGATACAGAAGGTATGTGATGAAAAAGATATAGAAGAGATGTCAGTGGAAAAATAGTTCTTACGGCTGTCACGAAAGAGTGTGAATCAGCCTGAATGTACTCCTCTACAGAGAACCAGAATGAACTCAATGACATGCACACGAGTAATTTCCTCCAGCACCATAATGGTTCTATATTTCTGTTGTTCACCTCCAGTATCCTTAGTACTTTTCTTTTGGTAATTTAAGAAAAATGAAGGATTAGAAAAATACAAAGTGTTTATTGACAAAAGTGGGTTTGGCCATATAACTCACGGCAAATGGGTTATTGTACAATAAAATCAGATTAGTCAGGAAACAGACCAGAGGAAATAAAATCTACAATAACTTATCCCAGTAAAAGCAGGGTAACCACTTCAGAAAAATGCAGTGAGGAGAATTACATAAAAATCACGCACATTACATCAATCTCAGTCACTTGTAAGTGGCTTTCTTGTAAGGGGAGTTACCCAATAATTTCACTCTGGCTGAGAATAGTTTGATCATGGAGCCAGGTAAAGCTACAATTCCCAGGCATCATTGTGGCCAAGGTGAGCAGTTCAGGTGTGCACAGTGGGCAGGGAGTGGCATCTGCATAGTGGGGGTTGGGGTGGGAGGAAAGGATGGTGGGAATGCTGTCATTACAACACACTTGCAGATGTACCATTCAGAGCCTAGAACCAAGTCATTATTGACTCCTTGACTGAAGCATGTTCCAGGATAGGACTCACACTAAATACCCACAAGACAATCTGCTCCCACCACATACCAATAACCCAGATCCACAAAAAGAATCTGAAATTATGAACATTTACCATATATCAGGAGCCACCTCTCAGAGAAGGCAGATATTGATAAAGAAAATCAATGTGGTCTGACCTGCTGAGTATTTCAGATGTAGCCTGACCCAAGGGTATTTCCAGCATTTTTATTTTAGATTTCCAGCATCTGTAGTCTTTTTTTGATTTTCACTTGTTGAATTCACTGCCACTTCTCTTTCAGAAATGTCTAACCTGAAGAAAATCTACTCTGCTCTCCATCAGAATTTCTGTCTGTCTCTTACCTCGTTCACCCTCAGTGGTGCCTCTTTCCTTCTTGTCTTTGATAAGTTTTGACCAAACCCCTTTTCCACCGCCGCATCTCCTTCTTTAGCCAATGTCTATCCCCATGGTCACCCCAGTTTTACCCTGTACATCCCCCCTCCTCCACCCTCCCTGCAGCTTCTTTTGTCTCCTTCCCAGTTCTGATGAAGGGTCTTTGACCTGAAACATTAACTCTGTTTCACTTCCCACAGATGAAGCCTGACCTGTTGAGTATTTCCAGCATCATCTGTTTTTATACTGATAATGAAATTCATCACTGTCTCCAGAGAGCCAGCACAGCCTTTGGTCAACAGATTGTTTCAAGACCTTGACCTCAAACTGTGCTCATGGTCTTAGCAGCATGATGCTGCCCTTTTGTATGCTTTAGAGACATGGATGGACTATGTCAGGACTTCCAAGCACTAGAGAATTACAGTCAATGCTGCCTCCTCAAAATCTTCCAAATCCGTTGGCATTGATGTTAAAAAAAATGTTAGTATTTTCTTTCAAGCCAACGTCAAGGCTCTAATTACATTCAGTTAAGCCCTTGGGCAGGTTGCATAATTCACATACCCAAGACCAGATTCTTGAAACAGGAATCCTGGTGTGAGATCCATTACAGCAAGAAGTTTTCAGGAAGATGGAGAAAAAGCTTCAAGGACATTCTCAATATTCTTCCCCGACGCATGGAAATCATCAACTCATGACCACTGAGGAGCATCCAAGGAGTTGTAGTGTCTCTCGGACCAGAGGGTGTGAAGGACTTATGCCAACAGCAGAAGGAGCACATAACATGTCAAACAACCCACCCATCCTCCTGTCAAGCACCACTTGACCCCACCTTTGCCACAGGCTGAGGAGTCCACACTGGATTCTTCAACCACCTCAAAACTGGAATGGAAGCAAATCTTCTCAAGTTATGAGGGACCAATCTAGATCTAAATAGAAAGGACCCTTTTTTCTCTTAAAAAAGCAGAGTGCATGGAATTAAAAGTATTTGTTAGTCAGATAAGAGAGGAGTCAAAGAAAGTGTTTTTTCACCTAGAGGGTTGTAGGCCCAGGAACTCACTGCCTGAGTGGGTGATGGAAGATGCATAAATAGAAAACACAACTGAAGTATCACGTGTGATTTTGATTCTCCTCAACTAAGAAAGGATTAACTTGCTATTGAGGGAGGCTGACCAGATTGGTTCCTGGGATTCTAGGGGGAGATGTGGTCGACTGGAGTTTGGAAGAATGTGAGAGCTGTCATTAGGAAGGCACAGCAATGCCTCTATTTTTTGAGGAAATTGAGGAGAGCCAGACCATCTCAGAACATTCTGGTGAACTTCTACCGGTGTGCGGTGGAGAGCATCCTGACATACAGCATTACTGCTTAGTATGCCAGCTGCGCTAGGAAGGAGCAGAAGGCTCTGCAGAGGGTCATCAAGACGGACCAAAACATCATTGGTACTCAGTTACCGGTAATGGAGGACATCTATCAGGTTCGATGTCGGAGCAGGGCTTTAAACATCATTCGAGAACCAGCTCACCCTGCTCACTACCTTTTTAAACTACTCCCCTCTGGTAGGCGATACAGGACAATACATGCACACACTACAAGACTGAAACACAGCTTTTTTCCCAAAGCTGTTAAATTGTTGAACATGGACTGACACCTCCTATACATACACATACTATGTCTTCCCCCCTTTACTGGCTGGACTCATCATGGTGTTATTTAGTATATTGATATTGATATGCTGCTGATTATCATTATTATTATCATGGTTCATTTGCACACTGCCTTTTTATATTTTTTATATACTTTATATTTGTGTAAGTATGTTTGTTTTATTTTATAGTTATAATTGCTCTTATTAATTTACTGTTTTGGTTTTTATTAGGCAAGGGAGTGCCATCGTAATCTCGTTGTGTTGTTGTTGCAACAGTACAATGATAAATAAAGAAATGACAAAAATGATATCTGAAACATTCAAAATTCTGATAGGGGCAAAGGCACGTTATTCCCCTGGCTAGTAGGTATAGAGTCAGGGGTGATGGTTTAAAAATCCTGGATAAGGTGTTTAACACTAAGATGAGGAAACATTTCTTCTCCTGGAGTACCTTCTGCCATTGGAGTGCACATGCTCCACAAAAGTCATTTACACTTAATCTCTCCACATTTAGAACACTGAATGCAATACACAAGTTCGGGGGTGGTTCATGAGAATCACTATCTCACCTAGAAGGACTGTTTAGGTCCTGGATGGCAGTGAGGAAGGAGGTGTAGGGGCAAGTGTTGCACCTTCTACAGTAGCAGGGGAAAGGAGGAGTGGGTGTGGAGGGATGAACAGATCAAAGAGTCACAGAGACAATGATCACTGTATAAAGCAGAAGGGGGAGGCTTCTGAACAGAAAGCTGTGGAGGGCAAGTCTCTGAATATATTTGAGAAGGAGATATATGGATTTTTTTTGCTCAAGAAGGCATCAAAACAGGATAGGGAAAGAATGGGAAGATGGCACTGAGACAGAGGATCATTGTCATCCAGAATGGTGAAGCAGATTTCAAGTGTACTTGGATGTGCACTGAGAGAGTCCATGACTTGCAGGACGAAGTGGGATTAGACTGGATAGCCCTTTTTTGACCAGCACACACGCGATGGGCCGAACGCCCTCCTTCTGTGCTGCAATTTTCTTTTCCTCTCAGGGGCTACGGCCTGGAAGGTCTGCCCGAGGAGGTTGTGAAACTACAATTCCCGGGCGGCATTGCGGCCAGGGCGAACGGCGTGCGTCGGGGGTTGGTGGTGGGCATCGACGCCTGCGCGCTGGGGGAGGGCGGGGGCGGAGCCAGCGGGTACACGTCACGGGGAGCTGGCGCGGGGCAGAAGTTTGACAGGAGCTCGAGCGGCGGCGGCGGCGGGGCGGTTGGTCGGTCGGACGGACGGACGAGCGGCGGATCTCCCTCAGCACCCGCGGGTAAACCGGGCCCTTCTCTCGCCTTAAACCCGGGCCGTCCTCCACAGACGACACCCTGCCTGTTTTTCTGGGCGCTTTATTTTGTTTCTGGTTGAATTTTGTGTGAGGGGCTACGTTGCCAGGGGAAACTATGTCTCGCAAGCCCGAGGATATCAACAGGCTCACGGAGAACACCTACAAGGTGAGGACCCCCCCCCCAAAATGCTTTTAAATTAAAGTATACTTATTTTAAAGATTGCATTATTAATTATTTGCAAATGGCTGGTGCTGTTTCTAGTTCATCACTTTGGATGGTGGCACAGGTGAGTTGCTGCAGGTAAGGGCTCACCTGGGGAAGGTGAGGGGGCTGCTGGGCAAGGTCCAGCCTGCGGTAAACTCACCTGAAACATCATATTAGCCTCGCAGAAAGTGGATCGGCTAATTTAAAATCGTTGTCTTTCGGGGTGGGGGTGATGAAACTGATGACAGGTCATAAAAGGGCTGGGCATCGCTTCCACTCTGTACACTGCACCTACCTGTTTAGTCACCTTTTAAGCTGGGTGTGTTTGCGGACGTGGAGAGGCAGCAAGTGTGACTTATGTAGCAGATAATGTTTTCTTTCAGTTTGCCAAAGGGAATTTTCTGAAGTGTCTCTTTTGTAACTGTATGGAGCGTATAAAAGCTGTAACTTAGGTTTTGGAAAGCCCTGGGTCTGTGTAATCTATAACAATTTTATTTCAATAAAAATATCCCTCCCCTCCATAAAAAAAGTTATGTCACATATTGGTTTGGGTAATTCATTAGTTCCTATATTTTAGGCAGATTTGCTTAAATCAAAAGTGATTTCGAAGTGCCTTTTAAGATCTGTAATTGGTAGTTAAGGCTGTCCCTTGGAAATCTGAATTGGAAATTTGTGCTTAGATTTAAGAGATTTGGATGTCTGTTTATTCTGCTTGACTGAGTTCCTCCAGCAGATTTGTTTGTTGCTTTGGGTGTCTATAGTGCATTTCACACCTTGATGTCCCCGAGTGCTTCACACCCAGTGAAGTTCTTTCGTCATGTAAAATATACACAAGCAAGGTTCCACAATATGATTGTGTTTAGTTAATCTATTTTTAATCTTGCTGGTTGAGGGTTAAATATTAACCAGACACCATGGATAATTGATGCAGGGTTTCGACCTGAAACGTTGACAATTCCTCCTCCCTTCCCCCCCCCCACCCACCCACCCAGCTGCCCCCACAGATGCTGCTCGACCTGCTGAGTTACACCAGCAGATATTGTTTGTACCAGGAATAACTCCCCTACTCTTTCACAAAAACTGTACCAAAGTTCCTCTTGCATATGGGGCTTCTGTTTAACAGACTGTATATCCTTCAAAAATGCATAAAATCTAGGCTGATATTTCAGTACTGAAGTTTAGTGGAACTTGAAACCAAGTAAGAGGGCTATCCATTTAGACATGACTACCACTGTTTATGCCCTGATACTTGCCTATTTAAGACAAAATTATATTGTTCATGCTTTAAAACTCACACCTGCAGTCTTAGCCAATTAGTTTGAAGTTACTTTGGCCCCATTATGAGAAAAGTGACAGTCGACCTGATGGATTCGAGTAGCCATTGTGCTATGTACTTTTTTTGTGAATATTTTACATTTTCCAAGTCACTGTATTCTGGTTTGAACCATAAACGGGTCATATATTTATAGAGATTATCTCTCCAAGGACATGGAGATCTGCCTATTCCATTATTTTATACGGTGGGGGTGAAGTTTTGCAATTGACTGAATTGATATCAGCAGCCTGCTTTGTAAATAGTGCTCTGTAGTATATTGACACAACATACTAGAGCTGTCCAGTATATCAAAAGGGCATTGTGGGAAGCTAAGCTATTTTAAAAATTGCTTTATGATGTATAGTCCCAGTACCAGTTAGTGTGTGCCGAATTGAGGCATGTGTTGAGAGTGTTGGAAGGACAGTGACTGTGGTTGAAGATGTTTGCAGTCTGAATGCAAATGCCATGATTAACAATGTAGATACTTCAGAAGTGAATGTTGAGTTTTGAAACCAGTTGTTTATTTCTCATTAAATTTATGATGATTTGGGAAAAATGTGGAAAAATGGTTGCAACAGGATCCCACCCAGTCACATCTTCCCCTTTCCCCACCAACCCCTCCCCCTTCTGCTTTATACAGTGATCATTGTCTCTGTGACTCTTTGATCTGTTCATCCCTCCACACCCACTCTTCCTTTCCCCTGCTACTGTAGAAGGTGCAACACTTGCCCCTACACCTCCTTCCTCACTGCCATCCAGGACCTAAACAGTCCTTCTAGGTGAGATAGTGATTCTCATGAACCACCCTGGAACTTGTGTATTGCATTCAGTGTTCTAAATGTGGAGAGATTAAGTGTAAATGACTTTTGTGGAGCATGTGCACTCCAATGGCTGTTCTGAACTTCCAGTTACACATTTCAACTCCCCTTCCCATTCCCACACGACCTGTCTGTCCTCTGCCTTCACTGCCACGGTAAGGCCGAATGCAAACTAGAAGAACAACACCTTGATTCCACTTGGGCCACCTGCAATCCAATGGTATGAACATTAAATTTTCCAATTTAAGATATTTATTTATTAGTCACATGTACATCGAAACACAGTGAAATGCGTCTTTTTGCATTACTGAGAATGTGTTGGGGGCAGCCTGCAAGTGTCACCACTCTTCCAGTGCCAACGTAGCATGCCCACAGTTCCTAACCTGTATGTCTTTGGAATGTGGGGAGAAACCAGAGCACATGGAGGAATCCCATGCAGACACAGGAAGATGCAGGTAACCCACACCCCCTGTGTTCCTTTCCTGTTCCTACTGGTCTACCTAGATTCTCCCTCTGCCTTTGTTCACTTTTTCCAATTTTTCCTCCCTCCCACACCACCACCGCCCCCCGCCCCCCGCCCCCCCTGTCCAGATTTGTTACCTTCCCCCACCTGGTCTCATCTGCCCATCACCCACACAAACACTGATTTCTTCTTCCTTGGTTCTACTTGCTCCATCTGCCCATCATCCTTCCCTTATCTGGTTCCACATCACCTTCCACCCTCTGTCTTGTCTCTCCCCCTCCCCTCCTGGCTCCACCTGCCCAATTTTTTTCCACTTCTCACCCACCAGCCTTTATCTATTCCTCCTCCTTCACCTGGCTCCATCTGGCCATCATCCCCAACCTCACCTGCTTCCACCTATCACTTACCAGCTCCTATATCACCCCTCCTTCTCACCTCTTTATAATGTCTATCTTCCCTCTACATTCTCAACCCTGATGCGGGGTCTTGATCTGAAACATCATCCATTCCTTTGCCTCCACAGATGCTGCTTGATCAGCACCTCCACTCTCTTGTGTCTCCATGTGGTATAAATTGGTGGGTTAGGCAGATGGATGGTAATCCAGGAAAGGTACTTGTACATTGTACCGGTATAGAAGTTCCTCCAAACTTCAGTTAATTAGAACATAGTGTTTTTCTAGAGGCAACTCTACTCCATGACACAATTTGTGCTTAGCACTTTGTCCAGAATACTATTGGTGGAAGAATTATATTAGTTAAAAAGTACATTTACTTCCCATCTGCCAAAACCAACCCAGTTTCAAGAAATGGCATTTTGGAAGTTGTCTAATTGGATTGAAGCTTAAGGGAATTGAGGGACTGCTGCAATCTTGGTTGAATTGCTTCCTGGTTTTTTATTGCTCAAGTAGTGCTGCAGCATGGAACTTGTGAATTGTTTTTGGCTGAAACATTCTGTGGGTGTAGATTCAATAGATATCAAAGGAATTTTTAATTTTGGAGTGTAAAGTTTTGAACATTGATCTCTCCTTTATAATACACTTATTATACCTGGGGTCCCAATAAAACAGCATTGCCACTATTGAATTGATTAAGATTACCTTTTTTTATATATGAATGACTTTCTTTTGTTGAAAGCATTGTAAGTCTGTGGTATAATTGCTCTTTCATTGGATAATTTGGGGGTTTTAAATTTGGGTTTTGTATTACAATGGGTCAAACATTTTAAAAATTCTTGTAACAAGTCTTCAAGAAATGTTTAAGCTTTGTAACTAATATATTGTGGTGTCATTTTACTTTGGTAATCAAATGCTGGGGTTCAATTATGGCTATCAATACAGAAAACTGCAAATCATCAAGTGTGCTTGTAGCTGAAATGCAGATGCTTAACACAAGTGTGCATTTTTGTATATGCTTATCATTTCAAAATACTGTAGAATTGTTCCCATTTATAAACTTTCATTTTGGATTCAAATTCATTGCAATCAAAGCCATGCAAATGTCACCCACTATTCCAGTAAGCTCTGTTGTTATAATAATAAAAATAATAATAAATATTACAATAGATTTTTCTGTTTTCCTTCAGACTGTATTGGAACAGTTTAATCCAGGATTACGGAATCTCGTAAATCTAGGCAAAAATTATGAAAAAGCTGTTAGTGGTAAGTGTTCAATTTAAATGTGTGATGGTTCATTTAGGTGTGCTGTCTACTGCACTTTGGTAGGTTCCTGGCACCACAAGGAGGAACCTGTAACTCCAGGAACTGCACTTGATTACAGATAATGATCTTCCTATAGATACTTAATGTTTTACATGCACTGCAGGTGGCAAGGAATTCTGACCTGTTTGTGTAGTGTTTAACTTCCCATCAGTCCCGACTGGATTTTCAAAACTATTACAATCTCAGGTATATGAGCTCATGCAGTATCAGATACTTTTTTGACTTGTTTGTAAATTGGGATATGTTTTTGGGCTATTGATCCCTTGAAGTAAGTAAATCACCAATTATGTCTGGTAAGACCTTGATCTTTGATTCCGTTTTGAGAAAGATGCATATATGTTGTAACTGATATTCTTCGTGAACCATCAAATAATGCATCCACTTTGGAAATGTACAACTTAATTGTATGAGAAGGAGAAATAATAGCCATGTATGGTTCAAAACCAGAGGTTAGGGGGCACCAAATTGCCCTTTCCATTGTTAAGGAAAAGAGAAGTGAAAAGATTGAGAAAATTAATGTGGTTAGCAACATGATGTAGATTAACAATGTTTTCAGGGAACAGAATGGGCTTCTAAAAGGGAAATGGTCTTAAATCACATCATTAGACCAAAGGGACATTCACATTGCAGTAGAAATTAATTATATTGGATCAGGGCTGAGTGAAAAGAAGTGGATTCAGCAGACAGAAAACAGTTCCAGACAAGAAAAGAGTAAAGGGCACAATAATGGATGCAAAACAGAAACCAGTATTAAGGAAGGAGGCAATATATCAACAGAATTTCATGCGAGCATTCATCTTACAATAATGTAAATCAGATTTAGGACAATGTAAGAGGCACGATTAGCAAGTTTGCAGATGAGATTAAAATGTTGATAGGTAGTCTTTAATCACAGAATGATATTAATGAATTGGTAAATGGGCAGAGACATTGCAGATGGAATTTAATCATGAAAATGTGTGGTGTTACAATAAGACTAGGATCTACACTATAAAGGTAGGACCCAAAGAACAGAGAAATCTTGTATATGTCCAAGAATCCCTGAAGGCAGCAACACTGGTAGTTAAGGTGGTGAAGGAGATTTACAGGGTGCTTGTCTTCATTAGCCAAGGTGTAGAATATGAGAACAGGTTATCTTTGGAGCAGACAGACTGAGGGGAAGCCCATGATAGACAAAATCGTGAAGGAGCATAGATAAAGGTAGATGGTGAGAAACTTTCCTCTTAACTGAGGTGTCTAAAAATAGAGTGTAGGTTTAAGTAAAGAGAAGGAGATTTAGAGGGGACTTGAAGAATTTTTTGGTCCAAAAGGTGGTTGAAGTCTGCAATGCCATGCCTGAGTGGGTGATGGAGGCGGGTACTCTCACAAGTTATATAATCTGTTGGAAAGAGTGACATCAAAGTGATAAAGTTGATAACATTATAGGAGTCAGGCCATGAAGTACATTAGAATTAAATTTGATTAAATAAGGGACCTAAAGCAAATAACTTGGGAGAACTTGTTCGGTGCTTCAGTACAAGATACATAGAGCACCTTTTTAAAGGTTCAATAATAAACATGCGAAGAAGATGCATTCCCAAAGCCAACATTTCTAACTAAACAATTGTAACCCTGAATAAACAGCAAATAAGCAAAATATTCCAGTGGGACAAAGAAGGTAGTTGGTTGCAAGAAATTGTAGAAATGTATTAGAAAAATGATTTTTGAAGTAAGAGCGATAGAAAAAGCGTAGAAGCTAAGATGAAGCATGCATTAAAATAAACATTTTCATAAAACACTGCTATATGAATACTTTAGCACTATTGCTTTGTTATGGACGACGGTACACTTCAGAACAACGTTAGCTTGTTCAGAAATTCAGGGTGTTTTTCCTGAAGAACTAGTCTGTATGAACTTTGAATTACCTGGATAAGCTTTGAGTTTGATTTCTGTAGTAATTTACCTTTTGTATGTTAATGGATATATTAACAAACATTTGTTATTTCATATTTTGTATATTTTTGCAGACATCTGTCTTTGCAGGGACAATCTGTGAGCAATAGTTGAATTGCTTCTGTTATAATTTGCATGTGTTTTAAGACTTAGATTTGAATGTCACTTGTACCTTTTCAGTATTCAGCTTGAACCAATAATATTGCTAAGACTAAGGTCCCTTCAGCTGTCTCTGACACCTGATCTGATCCCATTGGGTTAAACTTCCCTTTGAATGTTCCCCTCTGTCCCAGAGGCGAATTTGCAAAATTTCTCTTGATTCTATCATTGTTTCCCTCGCTTTGAATTTATTTTGTCCATGATACCCACTACTTGCTTTCCCAATAGTATTCAGTAGTCACCCAACTTCCCTTGCCCATTTTAGTTGATATTGTTAAGATTCCTCCACGTGCATACTTCCTTTCCCACTCCCATGCACAACCACCAACTACCTCGTACCTGCTTTCCTCATCCCTCTCAAAGTAACCAACCCTTGATCATTCTGCCTTTGCATCTTACATCCCCATCTCCAAAATCGTTTTCCTCTCCAAAATCTTTGAATGTGTTCCTCCCTGTCTAAGCCATGCCAGTCTTTTGTGTGATTGTGTTTAAATATCTTTATTAGAATTTCTAGCTTGCCATTGTACTGGAACAGCCTCACAAACCTCATAATTTAGCATTCTCTGGTCCAGTATATATTCCCTATTTCTAATTACCCTTGAAGGTGGTGAGCTACCACCTTGAATTGCTGCTTTTTGTGATAAAGGTGTAGCACTATGTTCTTAAGAAAGGGTGTTCCAAATGTAGATACAATTATGATTAAGGGATGCTAATACAGTTCCAAGTCAGGATTGTTTGTAACTTGAAGGGAATCCTGCAGGTGATGGTGGTTCCATATGCCTGCTGTCCTAGCATTTAGTAGTAGAGGTCATGAATTTGGGAGGTGCGATCGGAGTAATCTAGGTGAGCAACTGCAATGCTTCTTGTAGACAGTATGCACTGCAGCTATGTTGTGGTGGAGGTAATGTTTTGGATTGGTGGATGGAGTGTTTTTCTAGTGGGCTGTGTTGAACTGGATGGTGTTGAGTTCACTGAGCATTGTTGAAACTACATTCATCTGGGCAAGTGGAGAGCAACATACTCCTGGCTTGTAGATAGTAGAAAGGCTTTAGGTTATTAGGAGGCAAGTCACTAGCTTGCTCTTGTAGCTGCAGTATTCAAGTGACAGCTCCAATTGACTTTTAGGCCAATGGGTACTCCCCAGGATGTTGATGATGCTATATAGTGATATCGTTGGTTCCCCCGACTTCCTCCTACCTCTGCAAAATCTGATTTCCATTCAGTGTTTACAATCCTGGCAGCTGAGGTTGAGCCTGACCATTCATAACCTTGGTGTTATATTTGACCCCAAGGTGAGCTTCTAACCACATATCCACTCCATTATTTGCACTATCTACTGTACTTCTAACTTAGAACCTGCTTCAAATTATTGATTGAAAACTTCAGCCTCAGACTTGAATTCATCTTGTGTTCATCTAAAACTCTGCTATTTTAATTTGGTCTAAATCTTTTTGTCTGTCCTTTATATTTACTGACCCTGAAATAAAAACGGCCTCAATTTTAAAATCTTCATCTTGTTTTCAAGCCCCACCTGGGCCAAGTTCCATGTATCTGTAATCACTTCCAACCCCATATCATGATGTGGGATCACCTCCAGCTCCATAAGATGTCTGCCCCTTAATTTCTGGCCTTTTAATCATCCCTAAACTTAATTGTTCCACCAGGGCTGCAGTCCCTTCAGTTTATTTGGAACTAAAATTCTGCAACTCCTCCCTAACCCCATCCAAAAACACTCTACTGAAACCCACCTTTTCACTTTCTCTCAGTCCTTTTGTGATGCTTAAAATATGACTTTTGACCAAGTTTTTGATCCTCACCTTTTGTAGTTCAGTGATTTTGATGTCTCTTGTGTTAAAGGTGTGATACAAATGCTTGTCATTTAGTTTAATAACTTGTATGCCCAGGCTAGTTTGTATTGAATGCCATGGCCTTCTGTGGACCTAAACAATCCTGCTAACCCTAGCAGTCAAGATGAAGGATCTTGACCTGAAACGTTGACTGTCCATTTCCCTTCATAGATGCTGCCTGACCCCCTGAGTTCCTCCAGTGTTTTGTATGTTGATGCTAATTTTCTTCTATGGTTTGAAGAATTTGTTGGGTTTCTCCACATTAAAATTATTCATCTACATTTTCAATCGTTTGTTTAAAATTTGGGGGAGAAGATTAGTCAGTTTCATGAGGTCCAAAGTCTCTCACTCCCGGTTATTTGGCTTCTCATTATCTAATTTTAAAATCATTAATTTAGAAATTCTTGATAGCTTGACATCTTTCAGGTGAAAAGGCACAACACACATTCCACTACTTAATGTTGTCATTGCACTATTGAACTTTTTTCTGTTTCTCTCAAATTGGAAAGGTACAATTCTACATATGGTCTTGCCTTGTCCTTACCATGTTGAAACCAAGGTCTTTTGGTGCAATCCTTGCAGCTTTCATAGACTTTTACCTTAAGGGGGTGCACATCTGGTGGTGTTTAATTGTTACTTATTGATTAATCTTTTTCAGTAAACAGTATCTTACACTTTGCTGTGGATTATCACTTTTTGAAGAGCTTCAATGCCACATTTTCACTTGGTCATTTAATAACAAGTTAGTTTGTTTATTCCTCTTGTCTGTTTTTTTTTAAGACATTTTCTATATTCCTCAATATTTCTGACTCTTCCTCAGATGGATGTTCAAGCTCTTTTAGTCTCTCCCTGTTGTTCAATGTTCAGTGTTCCTACATGTATAAAGTGCTCCAGGACTCTTAGTAATGTAATAAGTGTGCTACACATTAAGAGGAAGACTCCACTTGGAGTGGTAAGTTAGAGAGAAAAATGGCACAGAAGTCTGAGTGATGGTCAAAGTAGATGGTCTTTGAACAGAAATAAATAGAAGATGCTGGAAATTGTTGGCAGATCAGGCAGCATGTGTGGAATTTTGAGATGTTAGAAGACAGGAAGCTAGGGAACTACAAACTGGTGAGACTTGTGTGAGTGGTGGGAAAATTATTGGAAGGAAATTCTGAGGGACAGGATTTATTAGCATTTAGAAAGGCAAAGACTGACTATGGATAGTCAACAAGGCTTTATGCGTGGGAAATTGTGTCTCATGAACTTGACTGAGATTTTTGAAGAGGTGACAAAGTGGACTGACCAGAGTAGGGTGGTAGATGTTGTCTACATGAACTTCAGCAAGGTCTTTGACAAGGTCTCAAGTGGTATGCTGGTCTGGAAGGTTAGAACGCATGGGACTCAAGATAAGTTAGCAAACTGGATACAAAATTGGCTTGGTGATAGAAGACACGGTGGTAATGGAGGATGGTTTTTTCAGATTGAAGACCTATGACCAGCAGTGCTGGATCCTTTGTTGCTTGTCATCTATACTAATAAGTTTGATAATATAGGTGGCATGATTAGTAAGTTTGCAGATGGCACCAAAATTGGTGGTGTACTGGGCAGTGAAGAAGGTTGTTTAAGGTTATAGCAGGGTATAGATCAACTAGGAAAGTAGGTAAAGGAATAGCAGATAGAATTTAATGCAGTCAAGTGCAGAGTGGTCCATTTTGGGAAGTTAAACCATGGTAGGACATGCACAGTGAATGGCAAGGTTTGGGGAGTGTTGTTTGAGACTTTGGGATACAAGTGTATGGTTTCCTGAAATGGGCTAGAGGGGGTGCAGAAAAGATTCACAAGGATGTTGCCCAGATTGGCAGGCTTGAGTTTATCGTAGGAGATTGGACAGACTAGGTCTGTTTTCTCTGGAGAAAAGGAGATTGAGAAGTGGCATAATAGATGTACATAAAATTATGAGGCAGAGGTGGATAGATAGCCAGTGTCTGTTTTCTATGGCAAGGGTTTCTAAAACTAGAGGGCATGAGTTTAGGCAGCAGATTTATAGGGAATATGAGAGGTAAATTTTTCACACAGTAGCTGGCATCTGGAATGAGCTGCCAGAGGTGGTGGTGGAAGCAGGAACAGTAACAACATTTAGGAGGCATCTGCACAGGTACTTGAATGAACAGGGTATAGAGGGATATGGAATTAATGCAGGCAATTGGGATTAGTATAGATGAGCACGATGGTCAGCATAGACACGGTGGGCCGAAGGGCCTGTTTCTATGCTGTATGACTCTGACTATGATGTCCATATACATTCAGTTTGTTCCTTGTCTTTACTAATCTCTTGAATTGTGTTAATTTTCTTTGTTCAATTTGGTACCATTCTTTCTATGCTGTTCTACTTATTGATGAGCCTTTATGTTCTTCCTGACTGTAGTGCAAAGAGGTTTGCATTTCAAGATCGACCACAGTCTATGGATAAAATTAAAACAATGTTGAATGGTTTAATCTTTCCTGTTGTTCACTAAATAGGAATAGGATAATTGCAGATATTGTCCAACAATGCGAGCATTTGAAAGATAAACTCTAATTTAATTGAGTGCATTTTGGAGTATTGCTCTATTGTTGATCTTAATAAATTGCTTTCAAATGATGAATCTTTTGTTCTTGTGTTCTTTCACCCATGACACACTTTTATTGCTGCAGTATCATATAAGATAAATTTAAAATTTTCTTAATTCCCATTTGCTTTTTTCCTGGATCTTGTTAAAAGTAAGATAAGCTGAAGGAAAATTGCTTACCAACTAGAAAATGAAGTCCAGAAAAGGGGTGTATAGAACTTGCTTGAGAACCTCTAAGTTTGGTACTAAGCCTTTAATCTGATTGACATCAGTGTGTACTCAAAGCCGAACTTGCATGCTTTTATGAAACCAAATTTTAATGTGAATCTTTTTTACACACAGACACACTCACACTCACACTCACACTCACATATATATATATATATATATAACAATAAATATAATGAAGATCATAGAATTGTAAAACAAGAAGTTCCAACAAAGAAGGAAACCAATTGTCTGTTCAAAGAAAGCTATTCAACCAGATCTCACCAAGTAGCATTATCCACATCAAAGTTCTTTTTTAAATTGTGATGAGGGATTCTGTCTCTATCACTATTTCAGGGATTAAATTTCCAATCCCTGTCATCTAAGTGAAATGTATTTCTTCATCTTCCCTCTAATTCTTCTACCGATTACTTTAAACCCAAGATCCCTAACTTGTGATACTATTCCTACTGTAGGAACTGGATCCTTTCTATTTACTATATCTCGGCCCTTCATGATTTAGTACATCTCAATTAGATCTCACTTCAGTCTTTGTTCCAAACAGAACAACCCCAGCTTATCCAATCATTCCTTGGAGCTAAAATTTGCCAGTCCTGGAAACATCCTTGTAAATCTCCTTTGCTCCCTCTCTACCGCAATCACATCTTTCCTGTGAAGTGGTGTCCAAAACTGAATGCGGTACTCAACCCAGGGTCTAGCTGATGTTCCATGCAATTGGAGCATTACTGCTTTATTATTTGTCTCAGTAATAAAGGAATTCCTTTTTGACCACTTTATCAATCTATGCTGCTAACTTTTAAGGGTCTGTGGATATGCACTCAAAGCTCCATCTGTTTTCCACACTTCTGTGTATCTATCCATTTATTGTTCATTGATTACATGCACCTCCCCAATTGTATCACCTCTGGATTGGATTTCATTTGTCACTTTTCTGCCCATCTGACTAGACTATATGTTTCTGTGGTCTGTTTTGTTCCTCTTTGCTAACCACAGGGTCAATTTTTGTCATCTGCAAATTTCATTATCATGCCGTCTGCGTTTATGTATAAATCATTAATATATACTACAGAAAAGAGAGGCTGGATACTGGGCTGTGTGGAGTCTCACTGGTAATAGGTTACAGTTGCAAAAATGCCCATCAACCCTCTGCTGTACCACTGAGACCATTTGCCACTTTTGGAATCTCGGGCTTTTGGATTGTAACCAGGCCACTATGTGAAATATTATAAGCCTTGATAAAATTCATGTAGATGGCAACAAATTTATATTAAAACTCAATGAATGCTCTGAAACAGGTGAATGGTTTTGTGGGTTTTTGAAAAGTTTTAAAAAGAAGCTATTATATAGCTTAATTTTTCCTATAAAATGGAAATACTCAGCAGGTCAGGCAGCATCCAAGGAAAAGTTAATGTTTAAGGTGGGAAAAGTTGTAAATGTTTTCAGCTGCAGAAAAAAGATGTAGTAAAGGAACTGCAAATGGGAATGTTTTGATGTGCGATGGAAGGATTAAGTCATTAAATAATAAAAAGTGATGGTAGAATGAGACAAAAGGAGATGGTTACAGTAAAAAGAAAGGATCAAGAAGATGTTAATGGAGGAAGCAGTACAGAGGAAACGAGCTCAGATATTTCAGGTTTTGCAGAATTCACTCTATTTTTGTATACCATTTGATTCTTCAGACGTACTATGAAGGGTCTCGACTTGAAATATCGACTGACCATTTCCCTCCATAGATGCTGCCTATCCCACAAAGTTCCTCCAGCAGTTTTGTGTGTTGCTCCAGTTTTCCAGCATCTGCAGTCTCTCTTGTCTTCCATTTTCTTTTCTGTTTGATTTTTTTTCCCCCCTAGTTCCAAGGTTTAGAGAAAAACTAAAATGCTACCTTTTCAGTATATTGCTTTTTAAAAATTGAGAATTGTACTGGGGAATTCCATTTTGTTAGGATTGTCACGAATGAAACTGCTTACTGAAACTCTGCTCCTGATTGCAGAGGGTATTTAAGACCACTTTGCTATGGCTCTGGAGTTGCGTAAACCAGACCTGATAACAATGGCAACTTGAAGGGCGTTAGTGTGCTAGATAGCTTCTTTTTTTACAATGCACCATTACTGGCGGCAGCTCTTTTATTTCTTAATTGAACTTGCATTCCCTACATGGTTGGATTCAAACTTGTGTTCCTTGTTTATTGTTGCCTGTGGCCTTTGGAAAGTAGTCCAAAAGCCTCCCCAATAGACTATCAGATGTGATAAATTTAATACTAATTAATGTGTGCATGGTAGGGATAGTCCTAAAATGCTCTTGTATATGAAGGATGTCCTTGGAGGTGCTGGTATCAATAAAGCTGGACCCCAACATCAGTCAGTATGCACAGTGGAATGGACAGAGATAGAGACTGCTTATACTGATATAGCAACAAAGCAGCCAAGTTTCTTGCACCTTCCTAAAAACAGCAATTAATTACTACTTAATGGAATTTGAATTACAATGAAATTAATGTTAAGAGGTCATCTCACCCAGAGAAACAAGTTTGAAAGTCATTAACTAGTATTACAAATAATTAGCATGAGCATTCTTTTGTTCAATATCACTAGCCCATCCTTGCATAGATTTCTACTTTAGTTTATTCATTTTATTGTATAAACAAAATGTTAAATTATTACATGCAATGTCTTTTTTTGTCGAGCCTGGCAACTTGTGAACATCAGTCCCTTGTGAATTATGGTATTGTACCCAAATTAAACAATGGTGTCACATGCTGTACAATTTAAGTCTCTATATCCTGTTGGTATGATTACAGTAAAATACTTGCCTTGTCGCAAACGATGTTTACGCAAGTTTTTTTGTTTACATGTAAATTAAGTCTGCGTGTAGATCTGATAAAGAGAGAAATGTTCTGAACTACATTGCATCCATGTGATATTTGCTATTAAATTCTGCGTCAATACATTGCTTTTAATTTTGTGGCTGATGACAAAAGAACTAAAAATGTTTCCAACAGTAAAGCAAGTTTGCCAATATGCATTCCGCGACTCCACAGGGAGAATTCATTATCCCAAAAATGGTAACGTTTACCTTTTTTAAAAACAATGTCTGGATTGTCTTTTGTACGTGTTAATTTTCACTCTATTGTTTTTTTAAATATAAAAGTTTAAAATGTAGCAGAAAGCTTGAAATATATCAAAATCCAAGTGATGTGACTATATTGGACCTTAAATTTTACTAATTTTATGCTTGTAGTATTTGCCCAAGTTAATCCGAATAATAATCGCAGCACCATTTTTGGGGGGGAAAAAAACAGTTCAGTGGGGCTCAGTGACACTAATTGTATCTGAACCTAACTCATCATTGTAAAGAACAATTTTTGCATGTTGAAAATGGAATTTGTCACATAAGATCAATTAAATGATTACCACTTAAGCTATATTCTTATCTGGTTGATTAGCTCATTTTGTCACTCCTGCCCTTGCATATCCTTGTATATGCAAAGCATCCTCTTTTTCCTGGTAATTTGCATCACCAGTCTAATGTCCACAATAATGTTTGCAGCTGCTGTGATGACAATACTATGTTTGATGGATCTTTGCTACGCCCAGAATGTAATAAAATTTATACATTCAGATGATGCAGGTTGTGAGAGTTGCTTTTAGCTGATGTACTTTTTTTCTGTACAGCTGATGCAGAAACCAAAGGAGTACAAATGTTCTATGTTCTTTTTAGTTTATCCATCACGATCCATTATCCTGTTTATATCCATCTGGATTGTCTTGTGTTCTATTGATCAAGTTGGAAAATCCTTATTTCTCTGAGTGCTTATTCTTCTAGTTTGGTGTGCATTGTTTTAAATATTTAAGGCAATATGTGGTGTGTTCCTACTTTTGCTTTTATAAAATGCAAATTCAGATACATGGTAAGATTCTGCTCTGTTTCGTATATGGTGGGGCACAAGAGAATCAGAAATTTCTGTCTGATCCTTAGAAATCAAACCCAATAGAGTCAATTTTGCCAAGGTACAATAAAAAAAAGTGATAATCCAATATCTGACTATTTGGAATTCCCGATGGTTCTGAATCTGGCTCACCAAGTGATATTTCCTGTGCTCCCAAACTCACTAGGTACTGTAAATGCTGAAACTCAAAGTAAAACACATTCTGAAAATACAGGAGCCAGAGGGCACGTAGCACCAGGCTTAAGGACAGCTTCTACCCCACTGTGATGAGACTATTGAACGGTTCCCTTATACAATGAATGGACTCTGACCTCACGATCTACCTTGTTGTGACCTTGCACCTTATTGCACTGCACTTTCTCTGTAGCTGTGACACTTTACTCTGTACTGTAATTGTTTTTACCTGGTACTACATCAATGCACTCTGTACTAACTCAATATAACGGCACTGTGTAATGAATTGACCTGTATGATCGGTATGCAAGACAAGTTTTTTACTGTACCTCGGTACAGGTGACAATAATGAACCAATACCAATACTCAGCACATCGGGTAGCATCTGTAGATGCTCCACATAATTTGTTTATTATCAACCTTTTGAATTGTCTTTTCCCCAGAATGCAACAGGTCTAACATTTTGGAGGAAGTGAAATTGTTCCCTGCTGCACAAGTGGTCAGCCTGCCCCAAAGTTCTGCTATTCTCTGGAAAAAGAAACACCATCTTGCATCAATACAACTTAAAATGGGCTTTGTACAATTTAAAATATCGTGACTTCAGAATCTCCCTGGTCTGCATGGTTAGAACAAGCCATCTAATAAAACACAATCTAATTTACTTCCTGCACTGATACTGAACTGGAAAATTTCATTGCTTTTGCTGTCAAATTCCACCCGGCTATTATTTTCAAACGGTTCATCTCTACTCCTTCCCTTTCTGGATTTCTGTTTCCATTCTTGGGATGGTTAGTAAACCAATACCCATTACAAGCCCATAGGTATCTTGACTATAATTCCTCTTTCCCTGCCTCCTATAAGGACTCCATTCCATTCTCCAAGTTCTTGGTCTCTGTTGCACTTGCTCCAAAGATGAGCCTTTCCACACAGCCTCTTCCAGAACCATGGCTTCTCCTATACCATTGCTGACATAGGCATCAATTGTTTCCTTCATCTCTGTGGTCACTCCTGCTCCTCAAGGTCAGAGCAAGGATAGTGCTCCCTGGTGTTCAGCTTCCACTGTATCAGCCTGTGCATTTAAAGGATCATTCTTCACAATTTCCACCACCTTGAATGAGTTTCCACCAGCAGACTCATCATCCTCTCCCCTTCAGCATTTCAAAGTGACCTTTCCCTTCGTGACTCCCTAGTCTGCTGTCCCACCTCTGCCAGCAATTTCCTTTCTTAAGTACTTTTCCATGCAACCTCAGGAGATGCCAAACCTACTCGTCCTTTCACATCATCTAGCTATGCAAACAGTCCTTTAAGGTGAAGCAGTAATTCACTTCCAATCTGCATTTAGGTGCTCAGAGTATAGTCTCCCTTTACACTGGGGGGGAACTCAAAAGTAAACTAACTGACTGCTTTGCAGAGCACTTCAGTTCTGTCCATGGAGCTTCTAGTTGCCTGTTACTTTAATTCTTCCCCCTCCCACTCCCACCCTGACCTATCTGTCTGTGGCATCCTGAACTGTTCCAATGAAGCACAGTGAAAGCTTGAGGGATAGCACCTCATCTTCTATCTGGGCATGTTGCAGCCTTGGGAACTTGTCAAGAATTTCAGATAACTTGCATTTTCTGAAATGTTTGTATCAGAACTGGTCAGTTCTACTGTAGAGTTATTCATCTGGGCATTTCCACTTCTGAACCGCCCTCTCGCTGGCTGCCCACATTAATTTGTTAATCAGACAGCTCTGTAAACATTGGCATCACCTCATCAACCAGGACCTCGCACTGTCAGATATTCCCATTTGTCTTATCCATTCCTCCCCCATTCATTTCTGCTGTTTACCACGTTTTTGTTTCTGTCACTTGCCTCCTTGTGTACTTGGTTTTGCCTTACTGCATTACAACAGTGATTACATTCATAAGTTCTTTATTGACTATAAAGCACTTTGTTACATCCTGTGGTTATTTAAAGAGTATTATATAAATCTTTCTATATTTCTTGGTCTCTTGTTCATAGCTTTAACACCTTGCTTTTTCTTTCTCTAACTGGCCTCATTAACTTATTAACCAGCTGGCTCTGTGACAGTGAAATCACCATGGCAATCCTGGCCTCGCCCTCTGAGATATTCCCTTTGTCATATCCTTGGTTTGCTTTCCTAAAATTAGTGTCCCATTTTCTTTAGTCAGCCTTGATGACCTATAATCCTACAAACTGGGAATTAATGTGGTCGTCTTCCTTCCCTTCCTTCCAAAGTCAGGCTTTAAGGAAACCAAAACTGGACATGGTATTCTGAGGTTTGACCAGACTTAGTGCAAGGACAAAATAATGTGCTGCTTGAGAAGACTGCCTCTGGAAGGTGGCATGGTGAATCAGTTAATGTACAGCTGTCTTCAGATCTAATAAATCGAGTTTAATTGAAACCTATTACTATGATTTTAATTTTAATCCAGTGAATTACGTAGGATTGTACTTGGTCTTGTGAAATTTGACAGAATTATGAAAATTTATTAAGCAGTAGACAATTCAAATTAAGTTGAATTATACTTGGGTAAATGGAATGGTTATGGAAACCTTTTCATAATCTGGTTCAATTGACCAAGATTTTTATTTTAGTATTGCATTGTAAAAATGCGGTTGTAACTGCAACTGTAGTGATTTTTGCTCTGCATCCATTTTAAAATTACATCATAAATATAGCGTGATTCTGGAGCTGGTGTATGGTTTCAAACAGAGTTGACTTCAGTGTTAGAGCATGCCTTAAACACTTAATTTGCACTCTGTCAGTTTAGTGTTGATACAAACATGAAACAACTTTGTATGAAAATGAAAGGAGTAATTGCATCTGGAAAATAATAGGGATTGTTTTGTTAGTCCAGGCCCTTATGCTAAGTGAGGGTATAGTTATTACTCAATTTGAAAAAGCCTGCAATCCTGCAAAATATTTCCTTAAGCGAGGTTTTGTAAATTGCAAATGCTGAGTGGAACACATTATGGAAATTGTGATACAATATATTCCTGAGCACTAATTGTTATAGCACAAATTAATTTCATAAATTGAAGACACGTGGCATAAAGCATCAGTACCATTCCAGTGAAAATTTGTAAATCGTTGTGCGTAAATCAAGAAAAACCTTCAGGATCTGAAACTATATAATGGGCAAAGAAGGTGGATGAAGTCAATGTCCTATTTCTCATCACAGAATCACATAATGCTGGTGTAAGTAGAATGACTGTGGGCTAATTCAAATTCCTTACAGAAAGGTCCAAGGGGCAGTATTGTTTCATTTTCTTGTTCTACAAGAAGTACAAGATGCCATGTTATCCACAACAGAAATGGGTTTATACCCAGCTTTCATCGCTATGTCCTTGTTTCAAAAAGTACTTCTGGTTAGTTGTGTAGGACATTTTTTTTTAAAAAAAGCCATCATTCTCTGATTAAAAGAGGTGTAAGCTAATTTTGGTCTGGTTGTTGTCATTTAAGGGAGAAATTTTAATTGTAATTATTCTCAGGAGTTTATTTTAATTGTTGAAAGGTCCCTTCCCAATTATAATTGAGCTGCAATGGAGACCTAAAAGAAAAAAATTCTGAAAGGCTTTCTAACCAGGTGTTATACTAATAGCCCCTTTTTAAGACAAAATTAGAAACTTTGCAGTTAATACTCAAAAAAAAGAGCAGCTGACATTTTTTGCAAACCTGAGCTGGAATTTTTAGGAGAATTTAATTTAAACATTTTTTTTCATAGCTTTTGACTTATTCCATGAGGAATGAATCAATTAAATCTGCAGGTTGTGGTTTACACCACACAATTATGAAATCATGCTTTGAGTTCAGTAAGTACTCTGTAGAAAAATATGGTTCTATACCCAGTTGGCTCAAAAGGAGACCCAGCCCATAAAAATGGACACTTCCTTTCTTCTCATTATGTTGAGAGTAGTTTGCTGAATGAGCTTAATAGAATAAGAAAAACTTAATTTGCTTTGATCAAAGGAATGTGTACTGATGTTTATCAATTCATGCTTTGGATTTAGTCCCAGCTGGTCTAATGGGTGTATTTATAAACTTGAGACCATTTTATATATTTGACTAAAATCTTTTGTTTTGAATACGAAGGACAGAATTTCAAATTTTCACTTTAGTACTGAGCTGCAGTTAGTCAAGAAAGCAATTAAAGGCAAAACAAATAAACTGCTAGAGGGGAGATAACCAGTATAATTTACATTCTTCCCACTACTCTGTCCTGATGCAGGGTTTCGACGCAAAATGTTGACTATCTCTCTGGGTCACAGATGCTGCCCTGCCCACTAAATTCCTCCAGCAGTTTGTATTTTTTCTCCAGATTTCAGCATCTGCAGTCTCTTATGTCTACAAGAAAGCAATTAAACTTTGTCTTGAATCTCCTCAAAAGCCCTTGAAAATCCGACTTTAAATTGACAAAATACTTGGGTGTAAACAGAAACATCAAAGAAAAAAATTATTTTCATTTGGCATGAAATGGACTTGAAGCTCACTTTTACCCAAGATTCCTTTTAGGATATAATGTTGTAAAGCAGCCAGAAGCATCCCTGTCAGAAAAATTCGATTCTGCTCTGTATTTTCTTTTAAAAAAGATGGATTAGCTACATATATTTTCAGCTTTTGTAATGGGTTTGCAGTGCTTGCATTTTTCTTTATTTAACTTGATATTAAAATATATGGGTGTCAGCTGTGTGTCAGCACTGCTATCTCCTTGACTTTGGAAGATTATGAAAGTCCCTGAGCTCAAAACGTAGAATGTATTCTGGAGATGCACAAAATTCTGCAGATGCTGGAATCTGGAGCAATACACAAAAAGTGCTGGAGGAACTCAGCAGGTCAGGCAGCATCTATGGAGGGAAATAAACAGTCGACGTTTCGGGCCAAGACCCTTTATCAGGACTGGAAAGAAAAAGGGCAGAAGCCAGAAGGTGGTGGTAGGGGGACGAGCACATACAGGCAGGGGATAGTTCAGGTGATGGATGAGTCCAGGTGAGAGAGGGGAGGTAGGTGGGAGGGGGAGAGGTGATAAGCTGAGAGGTAATAGGTAGAAGGGGCAAAGAGCTGGAGGAGGAGGGATCTGGTAGGAGAGGGCAGTGGACCATTGAATAAAGGATGGAGGAGAGGAGATGGGCAGGTCATCAAGGTGGGAGAAGGGAGCCACAGGAATAAGGAAAGATAAAGGAGTGGGGGCGAGGGGGAAGAAAAAGAAGGGGTGGGGTTACCGAAAGTTAGAGAAATCGACGCTGAGGCCATCAGGTTGGAGACTCCCAAGGTGGAATATGAGGTGTTGCCGATGTACAGGAGGCCACATCGGATGCAATAAATGACACCCTCGGACTCACAGGTGAAGCGCTGCCTCACCATTGTACTCCATTGCATTACCAAGGAGTGCTACATTGTCCAAGCTGTTGCTTTTGGATGAGATGGTCAGATGAAGCCTTGCCTACTCTCTAGTGGATGCAAATGATCCAGTGACACTATATTGAAGAGGAGGGGAGTTTCCCTGAAGTTCTGTCCAGTATTTATCACTTAATCAAGGTGCCGGAGCGTGGCGACACGTTGCAAGCTGCTCTCTACAGATCTATTCATTGCCCTTACTATAATCGTTCTACACTTTTAAATTTAAACTCTGTCACTAACTATACACTTTACTCTGTACTGTTATTGTTTTTACCTGTACTACCTCAATGCACTCTGTACTAACTCAATGTAATTGCACTGTGTAATGAATTGACCTGTACGATCGGTATACAAGACAAGTTTTTCGCTGTACCTTGGTACAAGTGACAATAATATACCAATACCAATGATTATTTGGATAATAGTGTGTTGCTGTTTGGGACCATGTGGTATGCAAAATTGGTTGCTATATTTCCTACATTACATCAGTGACTACATTTAGACATTACTAAATTGGCTTCAAATCATTAGTGACAACTTTGGGTGTGATGGGTGCCATATATAAAAAAAAGTCCTGTCTTGTTTTTGACCAACCCAACCAGTTTCATTTCAGTTGGGATGTAGCACTCGAGTGCAGTTTTACATAGTTGTTATATGATCTATAGCCATAAAATGTTATAATAATTCACAGAAGTTACAATAAAGATATCAGGCTTGCTCTGTTTGGTGTCTTCTCTAGTACTCTCTGTGAAGTGTGTCTAAACAAAAAATGCCATTTATCAAAATATTTTTCTTCCTGTTGATTTTAACAGCTATGGTGGCTGCAAGCAAGACGTACTTTGATGCCATTTCAAAGTTAGGAGAGCTGAGTTCCCAATCACCGGTCTCCAGAGAGTTGGGTAAGAACACATGAACTAACAGTTGCATTTTGTATCTCAGCTGATGTATTTACTTTCTTTGCCTTGAATGAGCTGCATATATGAAGTGCCTTATCCCCTCAGGCACATCTCAATGTTTCATATAATTGAATTTGTAGCAAAAACAGTGACAGAGGCTAAATTGAAAGAAGTATTGCCACATCGTTCAAACAAAATTTTGATTAATGACCATATTTTGCGGTGTTTGTTAGAGAAATGTTGACCCATTTATTGACTGTGTTCTGTGAATAAATTGGAATTTAAAGCTAATACCCTTAAGACTGCTAGGTTGTCATATTTTAACTCATCTGGTTCACTAATAACCTGCATCTAACCTATAAGGGATATTGACTGCCCTTATCTGACCTAGCTCTGACTGCAAACCCAAAATCATAAAGTTTGCTCTTAATTGCCCTCTGAATTGACCTAGGAGGCCACTGAATTGTATCAAATCCCGTCTTGAAAACATAAGAATAAAATAAGACTGCATCAACTTTGCACTAGATTCCAGCAAAGGGCACATTTGCCACAGCCAACTTTGCATTTTCCTTCATAAACATCTGATGTACTTAAATTGAGAGAGCTGTCTCAGACTATTCAGGTCGCAACCTAATGTAGTCCTACTTATAGTATTGTATTTTTTAACCAAAATTTTAAGCCACATCTCCATCACATTGCCAAGATATGCCCTGTATCACTGACAGAACAAACTTGCCAGAGGTTGAGGTAAATGGAATTCAGTCTTGTCTTGTAATGGCACAAAGGAGGCCAGTTGGCCCGTCAGGTCATTGGAGAAGCTAGGTCCATGAACATTGCTATCCTCAGTGATGGCAAAGCCCAGCATATGAGAGCCAAAGGCAAATCTGAAATATTTGCAACCATCTTCGGCCAGGAACATCAAGCACATGATCCATCTCTGCCGCTTTGTGATGTCCTGCCAAATGCAAAGCCATGCTTCAGCCAGATTGAAACTTGCCAGATGATATAAGAGAGCAGTGGTTGATGCTAATGCTGCAAACAATATTCACACTGAAGACTTCTGCTCTGGAGCTAATAACATTTCTAGCTATTCTGTGAAGCTACAACTTCTGGGTATAGGGAGCATAGTGATGTATTTATGGAACTTGCATGCAGAGGTTTCAACTGTCACTAGAGCAGCTGAGGAATTTAATTTCAACTAGTTCTAGAATGTAGAGCCAATTTCAGTAATGGTGCCGATAAGGATTCTCAATTTAAAAAAAAACTGGTTTACTGATGAAATTCATTAATGACTGATAATTTGAAAGCACATAATTGTAGAAATACTCAGTGTCAAGCATATCTATGGAGAGAGATTCCTAGTTTTGGTGAAAGGCCAATTTTGTTTTACTAATGACAGTCCTTCTGGTTTGGCCCATTTATGACACCAGACCCACCAATGTGGTTGGCTCTTAGCTACTCTGAAAAGACCTGGAAAGCCACTTAGTTTTTGAAGCAATTAGAAGTGAACAAGAGATAGTTGGCCTTGCCAGGGATGCTTGGATTCCATAAACAAATAAATTACAAAAATAAAAACTAGCCTCCACTCAACAACTTGGAATGTCCAGATGACACATGACATAATAAATTCAACCTAGCTAATTACGGAATGTCTTGATAGAAGTGTCCTCTCAAATGACACTTGATCATCAATCTGCTCATGATACTTAGAACATAGAACGTAGAACATTACAGCACGGTACAGACCCTTTGGCCCACAATGTTGTGCCGACATTTTATCCTGCTCTAAGATCTCTCTAACCCTTCCCTCCCACATAGCCCCCTATTTCTCTATCATTCATGTGGCTATCTAAGAGTCTCTTAAATGTACCTAATGTATCTGCCCCCACAACCCCTGCTGGCAGTGCATTCCATGCACCTACCACTCTTTTGTGTAAAAAAAACAAACAAACAAATTACCCCTGACATCTGCCTTGTATCTTCCTCCAGTCACCTTAAAATTGTGCCCCCTTGTGTTAGCCATTGTCACCCTGGGAAAAAGTCTCTGACTGTCCACTTGCTCTATTGCCTCTTGTACACTATCAAGTCACCTCTCATCCTCCTCCTCTCCAAAGAGAAGTCCTAGCTCGTTCATTAGACATGCTCTCCAATCCAGGCAGCATCCTGGTAAATCTCTGCACCCTCTTTAAAGCTTCCACATCCTTCCTATAATGAGGTGACCAGAACTGAACACAATTCTCCAAGTGTGGTCTGACTAGAGTTCTATAGAGCTTCAACATCACCTTGCTGCTCTTGAACTCAATATCCTAACTAATGAAGGCCAACACACCATATGCCTTCTTAACAACCCTATCGACCTGCGTGGCAACCTTGATGGATCTATGGATGTGGACACCAAGATCCCTCTGTTCCTCCACACTGCTAAGAGTCCTGCCATTAACTTTGTATACTGCCTTCAAATTCATCTCCCAAAGTGTATCACTTCACACTTATATGGGTTGAACTCCATCTGCCACTTCTCAGCCCAGCTCTGCAATCTATCAATTGTTGTAATCTACAGCAACCTTCTACACTCTCCACAACACCACCAACCTTTGTCATCAGCAAACTTACTAACCCACCCCTCCACATCCTCATCCAAGTCATCTATAAAAATCACAAAGAGCAGGGGTCTCAGAACAGATCCCTGCAGAACACCACTGGTCACCAACCTCCAGGCAGAATACGCTCTATCTACCATCACCCTCTGTCTTCTATGAGCGAGCCAATTCTGAATCCACGCAGCCAAGTTTCCCTGGATCCCATGCCTACTGACTTTCTGAATAAGCTTTCTGTGAGGAACCTTATCAAATGCCTTGGTTTGGACAATGACTTGTTTTCTACCCCCCCCCAAACTGGAAATTGTAGCCTGCTCCCCATTTCTTGGAACCCACACTCAGCAAAGGCAGACATCAGTGATGAAATTCACCAGTGTGCAAATGCAGGCTTTGGGTGCAGATTAATGCAAGATTAAAATCAGTCTCATTCTCACTTGAAAATGAAAAAACAGCAGATTCTGAAAATCTGAAGTTGAAAATGCTGGAAACACTCCTCAGGACAGACTTCATCAGAACTAGGAAAGATTCACAGATCACAGAACATAAAGTCATAGAGAGATATAGCACAGAAAGAGGCCTTTAGCCTACTGAGTTCTCCCAACCATCAATGACACATTTTTACAATACAAATCCAATATTTGTATTCTCCCCACTTTCTTATCAACCTCCCAACCCTACCCCATGATTCTACCACTCACCCATGCACTATGTACAATTTTACAGTGGCTAATTAGCCTATAGACCCTGGCGTCTGTGGGATATTGGAGGAAACCAGAAAATCCAGAAGAAACCCATGCAGTTACAGGGAGAATGTGCAAACTTCACACAGACAGCACCAGAGATCAGGAATGAACCTAGGCTTCTGGAGCTGTGAGGGAGCTCTCCTGCTCCATTGTAGACATCAACTCCCCAGGGCAACCATGATACCACCCTGTCAGTGAGATTCCCTTTGTCCATTTCATCCTTCTGAAATCCTCCCTGCTTTTTGTAGCTTCTTTTGTATTTACCTTGTATTTTCACTTCTTGTATTCCCACTATACGGCAGTGATTACACGTCATGCATACTTCCTTGGCTAAGAAGTACTTTGGTAAATCCTGAGTTTATGAAAGGTATATACATCTTTCTCACAGCCCCTTATTTTTTTTCTTACATTATTTCTGTACTGCTTTCCTTTTCATCTTCCCCTACTGTGTGAAATCTGGCAGTATGGTGGCAAAACTAGACAGAGGCTTGTTCATTCACTGTAATGAATGGAATTTTCCTCTTTAGCTCGTTCCAGGACTGCCATTAGCCAGACCTTCCTTGCCAATGAATGTAAATATCCACAGGGAATTGGATCTTTATTTCCTTTCCGTTTATCTCAGTTTGCTGACTACATTTTTAAGATGGTAGCTCCATGCATATACTCATTTTAACTCATTTATTACAGCATTTCTATACTTGGCATTTTTTTTAGTGTCAATTACAAAGGATAATTGTAAATATTATGACAGAACTTGCTTCTGATTATATAATATAGCAACAGTACTATGAATCTTTTTTAAAAACAAGTATTTAATGCCTTTTCCTCTCATTTAAGGACTCCATAATTTTGACCTGAACACTTGCGATTTTTAACAATGGCAACCGTATCGGTGTCACTATTAAAACAAACAGCAACTATAGATTGTGTACATGCATGGTCAATTATCGAATCGAAGAGCAACTATCAGTAATTTGTGTGTTCTTCCGCAAGAACCACTTTTCCAGCTACCTTTAGCATCTGCCTCCAAAATGAGGGAAATTAGGTATTTATGAACTAGTATTAACTGTAAAATACTCTAAACATATTGCATATGGTTCAAGTGAATCTTCAATGATTTTTTTTAACTATAAATTTTTTTTAGCAACCTGTGGCTGCCTAACAAGAAAATCTTGAATATGGATTCTAACTCATTCAACATTTCAAAATATTTTTAAATCCATTTTTAAGTTTAAAATTCAATTTCTCTATCTTGCCATTCAATGCATCTTTATCAATTCTCTTTCATTCTATCATTCTTGCATCTCTATCGATCTTTATTTTGTATTCTGTAAAGTGCTTAAAATATTCATGGAATTTTTTTTTACTTTCTAGTTTGCCACCATTATCAAAAGCATGGAAGCAGTTGATTTTTTTTGTGTGTGCAGCTCTCTATGGTCAGCAATGAGCACCGTTGCTTTGCAAACTCCAGGCTTTTTGCAATTTCAGGGAGAACTAACCATTTGCCTTTTTGTTTTGTTAACTTCAGTATTTCAGACGAGGAACAGACAAAATGTGATTTTTTTTCTCTCTCACAGTAGTCTGTTTGTATACAATGTAAATACTCCCGCGCAAACTTTCTTAACACTGGAGAAAGCAAGTCTACAGGGCAGATGTTACCATGGAATCCATCTACTATGACGTATTGGGATGGATTCTCAAGTATGATTTGGAGAAAGAAATCTGTACCAATTTCATGTCTATTTGAAACTTCAAATAAATAATTGGTAATTGTACAAAGCAACCACTAAAGTTTAAGAGCAGGTTTAGAGACTTGTCTTAAGAGGTAAAATTGCCTGCAGCCAAGAAGAATTAACTTGTGTTTGCACTGCACCCGTAACTTTATAACTTTTCAATGCACTTTACTACCAGTTAAGTACCTGTGAAGCATAGTTACTGTTATAAATTTGCCAGTTAATTTGCACACAATGTTTCAAAAGCAGCAACTACATACAAAAGACATTTTTCTGAAATTATTTGACCCTAAATTGACAATTTAAGGGCAGTACACCAGAGAAATTATACCGTAAGATCTTTTATGTCTATCTAAGTAAACATGGCCTTAATTTAACTTTTTCGTAGAAAATTTACTGTTGGAAAAAGTTAATACTGCATTGAATGGCAAGCATGCTCCGAATTTAAAATCTTTCGTCAGTGATCATCTGTTTTACACTGCTAACTGAGATAGCGGTACAAGAAAAATGGGCCAACATTAACTTTTTCACTGAGGGGTGATGAGGCACTCGATATATGAACAGGAGATTATTCTATTTCATTTGTACTGTCCTCACAATGATTTTATAAATAATGAATTGATCTTAAAAAGAGGCAGCTATTCCAACATATAGCAGTCATGCAGAAAAGATGATCACAGATACTATTGCAAGTAATACAACATAGAACAGCACAGTACAGGCCCTTCGGCCCACAATGTTGTGCCGACATTTTACCCTGCTCTAAGATCTATCTAACCCTTCCCTCCCACATAGCCCCCTATTTTTCTATCATTCATGTGGCTATCTAAGAGTCTCTTAAATGTCCCTAACGTCACTGCCCCCAGAACCTCTGCAGGCAGTGTGTTCCACATACCCACCACTGTGTTTTCAAAAAAAAACACACCTGACATTCCCCCTTATACCTTCCTCCAATCACCTTAAAATTATGGCCCCTTGAGTTAGCCATTGTCGCACTGGGGAAAAAGTCTCTGACTGTCCACTTGATCTATGCCTCTTATCTTGTACACCACTATCAAGTCACCTCTCATCCTTCTCCTCTCCAAAGAGAAAAGACCTAGCTCGCTCAACCTATCTTCATAAGACATGCTCTCCAGTCCAGACAACATCCTGGTAAATCTCCTCTGCACCCTCTCTAAAGCTTCCACCTCCGTCCTATAATAAGGTGACCAGAACTGAACACAATACTCCAAGTGTGGTCTGACCAGAGTCCTATAGAGCTGCAACATCACCTTACGGCTCTTGAACTCAATACTTCAACTAATGAAGAGCAACACTCCATATGCCGCCTTAACAACCCTATCGACCTGCATGGTAACCTTGAGGGATCTATGGACGTGGACTCCCAAAATCCCTCTGTTCCTCCACACTGCTAAGACTCCTGCCATTAACCTTGTATTCTGCCTTCGAATTCAATCTCCCAAAGTGTATCACTTCACACTTGTATTTGTGACACAATGAATGTCCACAAAATGAGACAAGTGAATCACTTGCTCATGACATCAATGATATTACCATACTATGTCCACCACTGCAAGATACCCAGCTTCTGACTCGCTCTTGTAGCCATTGTAGTTATGAGGCTGGCCCAGTTTAATTCTGGTCAGTGGTGGCTCACAGGATGTCGAATAAAAATGACTCCCACAATTACCTTGACTACACCTCTTCCCACCCTCTCACTTGCAAGGATGCTATCCTCTTCTGCCAGTTCCTCTGCCTCCACTGCATCTGTTCCCATGGCGAGGCTTTCCATTCCAGGACATCAGAGATGTTCTCTCTTTTTCAGCAAACAGGGTTTCCCTTCCACCTCCACCACCACCACCAATGCAGCCCTCACTTGTATCTCCTCCATTTCCCTTACGTCTGTCCTCACGCCATCCCCTCCCCACCCCAACATAACGGACAGGGTTTCCCTTGTCCTCACCTACCACCCCACGAGCCTCTGCATCCAACACATCATTCTCTGCAACTTCTGCCACCTCCAACGGGATCTCACCTCCAGGCACGTTTTCTCCTCTGCTGCCCCCCCCCCTTCCCAAAATCTGGCTTTCCGCAGGGATCGCGCTCTCCGCAACCCCCTTGTCCATTCATCCCTCCTGGCACTTATCCCTGCAATCGTACAAAGTGCTACACCTGTCCCTACACCTCCCTCACCACCATTCAGGGCCCTAGACAGCCCTTCCAGGTGAGGCACCTCTTCACCTGTGAATCCATGGGTGTCATTTATTGCATCTGGCGCTCTTGGTGCGGCCTCCTCTACATTGGTGAGACCCAATGCAGATTAGGTGACTGCTTCGTCGAGCACCTTCATTCTGTCCGCTAGGATTTCCCAGTGACCAGCCACTTCAATTCCACGTCCCTCTTCCATACTGACTTGACTATCCACAGCCTCTACTGCCACGTTAATGCTGGCTACAGGTTGAAGGTACAATGTATTCTGCCTTGGTAGTCTCCAGCCTGATGGTTTCAACATAGATTTCTTTAACTTCCGGTAACCCCATCCCTTTGATTTTTTCCCTCCCTTTCCACCCTCTTTGTTTTCTCTCATTCCTGTGGCCCCCTCCCCCTTCTCTTCCCCTCCTCTGCCCACGTGACCTGCCCAGCTATTCCCCACCTCCTTCCCTTTATTCCATGGTCTACTGTCCTCTCTGACTGGATTCTTCATCCTTCAGCCCTTTGCCTCTTCTACCTATCACCTCTACGCTTCTTGCATCACTCCCTTTCGTTCCCCCTCCCCCACCCACCTACCTTTCCCCTCTCACCTGGACTCACCTATCACCTGCCAGCCTGTGCTCCTCCCCCTTCCCCTGATTTTCTTATTCTGGCTTCTGCCCTCTTCCTTTCCAATCCTGATGAAGGATCTTGACCCAAAATGTCAACTGTTTATTTCCCTCCATAGATGCTGCCTCACCTGAGTTCCTCCAACATTGTGTGTGTTGCTGAATACAAATATTTGAATTAGAGATGCTACAGTTAGAAGCAGAAACACTTGACTCTGGAAACTTTCTACCGGAAACAGATTTGGGCAGCCAGACTTTGGTTTACTTGATGATAATGCACCATTGTTAAGATGATGCTCTCGCTACAGTTCCATAATCTTTTTGGTTGAAGGATTCTAAAAACATTACATCATGTGCACATATATTAACAGGAAATTGAACATTAAGATATCAATCTAAAGAAGGTCTCTTGAATGCACAAGAAGGGTTGTGTTGAAATGCAATATAAATTTTGAATGGCATATAATCTTGGGATTAACTAATAGTTAAATGTCAATTGTTTTCAACATCTGTTTAAATTTTGATGTATGGAAAGCTGTTTTGGAAAATTAGATGTAATGCTTTATAACATTGCTTCTAAAATAGTTATACAATAGGGCACATTCATCGAGAGGGAGCTATTGGGAATTCTAGCAATAGGAGCAGTTTAACTAGTCATAGTGCTGATGTTGTGAGTTAGCGATTGCATTGAATTCTTTGTGAAGGTTTCCTGTGAAAATTGAAATTTTACAGTACTATAGCTTGCTGGTTTTGTGAACTTAGATTTAATCCATAAAAATACTTTGGTTTTGTATTATATTTTTTCAGGTTTCCCTTTGTCTTTCCAAGACTGAGACATGAATGTCTTGGGCAGCTGTTTTAATTCATTGCTGATTGTCTAATTTCCAGTTTTGAGTCTTGAAAATGATATCATGTTGCTTGAGTGGCAGTGATGGGCAAGTTTGTTCTTCCCTTTCCAAGTGTCAACATATGCAAGACACCACCCCTTCTCCAAAAAGACTTTCTGATTTTGGATTCTGATCAAAAATGTTAGCATTTGACAATCATTTAAAAGTCACTTTTTTTTTGTCACCTACCTATTTCTTGAAGGTTCAAATGCTCAAAATTGATTTAACAAGAAACAACAATGTGTACTTCACCATAATGTGATTTGGTCATCTGTTGAATTTCTTTTATTTCAACATTTCAACGGCTTGGACTCCTGAGCCTGAATTTGCTGTAAAATTGCTTCATAGTAACAGTGTATCTATGACACACCATTAATACAATGCAAAATTTCCAGGAAATGATGAATAGTTTATGCCTCTACATATGGTGTGCTTTAATTTGCTGGAAATTTTGTGGAGTTTTACAGATTACTGACAAAAGGAATTGAGAAGCAATTCCACTTCCCATTTAAAAATCATTGGTGAGATTTTTTTTGTTGAATTTAGTGTGATTTCTATTGTCACTTAGACCATTAATGAATGGTACTGGGGCTCGTTATGCTTATTTACATAATTTTTCCCATCCTTGTGTAAATAATTATTTGAATTTTAAAATGCATACAATTGAGATGGATAAACCTGTTTTTAAGTTGGGTGCTGCAACTGCTGCAGCTATACATGTACTCAGAGAACTGGTGAACAAAGATGATCAGTTACATTCCACTACAGAAGGTTTGACAAAATAAAATCATGTTAACTGTAGTTTGTATCGATTCATGTTTGAAAGAGCTCATCTGGAATGTCTTTTTGTATAATCCATCCCAGGTCAGGGTGACATGAGACTGCATATACTATAATCTGGAGTGAAAAAACAAACTGCTGGAGGAACTCAGTGGGTCAGGCAGCATCTGTGGAGGCAAAGGGATAGTCGACGTTGTAGGTTGAGATCCTGTATCAGGCTTCAGTGTAGAGGAAAGATGGCCAGTGAAAAGAGGTGAGGGGTGAGGCAGGAGCTGACAAGTTATAGGTGGATCCAGGTGAAGAGGGGTCCAGTGGGCAGATGGAGGCAGATGGAGTCAGGTGGAGGAGGGAAGGGTGACAGAGGCTGTGAGAAGATAAATGGAGACAAAGAGCTGCAGATAGTGGAACCTGATGATAAAAGGTGATAAGTGGAACTAGGTAAGTGAGGGATGGTGGGTGGGAGGGAATAGGGGACCCAGTGGGTTAAGTGTGTGGGTGATAGGCTGATGGAATCAGGAGAGGGAGGGAAAAGAAACTGGGTAACGGGGCTGGGGGATGGGTTGGAAAGAAGGGAGTGTGAGAGTGTGGATCAGGATGAGAGAAAGAAACAGAAGGAGTATAGGTTACCTGATGTTGGAGAATTCAGTGCTCATGCTATTTGGTTGTAGACTACCCAGGTGGAATATGATGTGCTATTCTGGGGGTGACATTTCTTGTGCACTGCCAATTAGAATTGGGAAAGTTGTTTTAAATTTGCAGTTTAAATGTGTTGCATTTTATTTACACTATTCCTTTCCAACTTTGGCTGTAAGAACAGATTGCACTTTGGAAGCTTGTCCTTCGCAATAGATGAGTCCAATTTTGGTATTGGTTTATTATTGTCACATGTACTGAGGTACAGTGAAAAACTTTGTTTTGCATGCCATCCATACATATCAATTCATCACATCAGTGCATTGAGATAGTACAAAGGAAAACAATAACTGTGCAGAATAAAGTGTCACAGTTACAGAGTGCAGTATAGGCAGACAGTAAGGTGCATGGCCATAATGATGTAAATTGTGAGGTCAAGAGTCCATCTTACCGTACTGGGGACCATTTAATAGTCTTATAACAGTGGAATAGAAGCTGTCCTTGTGCCTGGTGGTATGTGCTTTCAGGCTTTTAAATAGTTGATAAAGAGCAACAAGGCAGTGCCTTCGTCTGGCACTATTAATTTCCTACATTTAGCAATTATTGTGGACAGATGTAGTTTTACCCCCAAGAAAGTTCTCTATCACATTATATGACATCCACTGATTTATCTGTTCCATTGATCTACATTGCTTCATTTAAAAATGAAATCTCACAAGATACTGATGGAGTGACACAAGAACAATTTGTAAAGAATCTTTAGTGAAGAATTTAACTTTGTTTTTCCAATTCAATGTAATTATTTCAGATTGACAATGATATTAAAATTGAGTTATCTTTGAAGGTGAACTGTTTTGGGAGAGATTGCATTGCTGTGATATCTATTGGCTCCACACTGTCTGAGATCTGAGAGACTGCTAAACTGTAGAAGCTGGAAATCTGAAATAAATTTTCTAAAAAAAAATGCTGGAAACACTCAGCAGGTTGGGTGGCATCTGTGGGAAAAATAAACAGTCCAGAGGGTGAAACATTGTTGAAGGCGTCTGTAGGGTCTTGGACCTGAAACATTGTTTGTTTCTCTTTCAACTGTCTGCCTGTGCAGCTTGGTGTCTCCAGAATTCTGTTTTTATCATTTAATTCTAATTTTTGAGGCATGAATTTATCTCTGAAGGTCAGAGTACCATGGTCTAACTTACAACTTTTGTCATAAGTATTTCTCCACTTGTTCAAAACCGTGATAATGTTATTTAAACTTGAATTTTTCAGTGCACGTGTGCATTTTGTGGTACAAAAGTATAATTCATTCAGTGGAGCTGCTTTTTTTTTTCAATCCAAGCAATTCCTGATGAAATACTTCTGAGAATATTTGAAGAAAAGATTAGGTTAAATCAACTGTTTATTCTGTAAAATTTATGTTGTGCCTTATTAAATCGTGTATCAAACAGTACTGATTATGCACCTGTTGCAGCTTTTGTGTTCTGTAAACTACAATGGATTAAACAGAACAAATGAAACAGAATGGAAGATTTTATTGTACCTTCAGAAAAAGTATCTGAATTTTGAAAGTTTTTTAGTGGTAGTTATTACCTGGTTTGTTAGTAATGTCTAATTACCAATGGTGTTGTGCTTTTGATTTTGCTTGATTTGTATGTTTAACAGCTATTCAGTTTTAAGGTGATCTCAAACACAATTGAAAGCCAAAAGAAAAAGCAGACAGTTAACTCGTTGAGTGGCGGCAGTGGTATATATGAATCAAGGTGCTTGTTTGATTTTAAACAACAATTAAGTTGTCCAAAAAAGTGAAACAATTAATGGTCATTAGGAGTACTCAAATTGAATGGTTCTTGGAGAAATATACCTCTGCCAAGCTAGTCCTGCTTTGGTGTGGTTACGTGAAAGGATGTGTGGATCGTGATTCCTTAATCAAGTTATGGAAAGTATCCCTAAAGGCAATCACCTAAAGGATGAATAACAGAATATAAAGAATTATATAAATCTGGAATTATTCGAGAGTCTTGTTGGGTGCTAGTGTATGCAGTTTTGAGGAGGAATCATGAGAACCATACAAAGTCTTTCTTTGGCAGAAGGAGGTTAGAATGGGATGCCAAATGCCACAAAGTTGGGGCATGTAATTTGGATGGTTTCGGAAGGAAACTAGAGAATTACATGAGAGAAAGGAATAGAAGGATAAACTTAAAGGCTGAGTTGAGGTATTCGGGATGAGAAAGTGACATACTGATTATAAATGCACACTGTTTATAAAGTTAGTTTTAATCTGTGCTGTGTATTCTATGTAAGTTGGTCTAGTGGGGTTTGCAATAGGACTGATATTATCTCTTTGGAAGACTTGCTACAGGAAGGTTTTTCTTCTGCAATTTTATGATTCACTAAGTAATGAATTTTCTTGTCCTGGTTGCAAATCATTTTTCCTTTATTAATGCATAATGCTTTCTCAGCCTTGAATGCAATTGACTTCTTATTACTATCTGATCGTAGAATTGCCGAGTAATCCACTGCAGATGACTTTCAAGCTTTCAGTGCTAATGTCTCATTTATTAATCTTGCGTGAGTTTCATTGCGCTGCAAGGACAAAGCAGACACTGATAGTCATTGGTACTTGGAGGAAACTGACGGGGGGGGGAGGAAAAAGTTATCAAAACTTAGATGATAACTGGAAGTGTCATAGTAATGATTTAATCTTAATTTCATATGGCACTAATAAACTGAATTTGTCTCAGCATTTGCGTCATTTGAGCTTCTTGAGTAGATTGCTAGACTTGTAACAATATACTGTATGTGTATTTCTCTTCCAAATCCACAATTTGCTTTCAGACAGATAATGAAATTCTTACTCCACAGTAACATTTAAAATAAAATGTATGTTGCATGTGGAAAAATCAGTAATGTACAGAAGTAATAAACAACAATGTGATTTCAAATGTTATCTTTGAAAAGAATTACACCAATCACATTCAATTACAAGAAATCCCTAATACTAAGTCTGTCCAGAAAACAGTAGATCAGAGCAGGAATTTCCCTTTCCTGTTGAACCTTTTTGGCAGTTTGGAGCAAAATATGACTGCATAAAATAAAACTTAAGATGTTAAGTAATTGGAAATTTCCAATTAAGGAATATAGGCGAAGTTTTAATTGTATGCTATGACATCCCAGGCCACAAAGCTTAAATTCATGCTGCTATAAAGAGAGTAAAGGAATTCCTATGTGGGAGATCTTGGCTTAATCTTGAATAGAGCAGAGAAATGTTGGAGATGGAAAATCTATTTGTACCTCGAGAGCTTGATTTATGTATGAAAATATTGAGTGCATTTACATAGGAAAGCACGGAACGTGTTCCTGCCATAGAACATCTACATATACTATTTATAGACCTAACCCACTTTATGTAATCTGCTGAAAGAACTGAATAATTAGGGTTGTTTTGTTTTTTATATCTAACTCCTCATAGCATAATAAATATTATAACTGTAGTTATTTTAAAGATACAAACTGCAAAATGTCCAAACTATACATTTTTTAAAAATTACATTTTGAAGGAAAAACCCAAATTGTCAACCTTTCTCTTTGTACATACCGACTGACCTGCTGTGAATTTCCGATGATTTCTAAACAAGTTTATCCCTGACCTATTTAATTCTAGATATTGACCGAGTGTGCTGGTAGTTCAGGGACTGCTTTCTTCCAGTGAGTACTTAATCATCCTTGTCAGTTATGTCTGCCTTCAGTCCCTTTTTAACCTAGATTTTATTTTCTTGTTTAAAATGACAGAACCAACAAAGTATGGATGAATTTTTGAACTTTTTCTTTTTAAAAAAACACAATCAAATTTTACCACCATCTATAGCTGTTTAAACTCTTAACAGAATGGATAAGTTTTATTTCAAACTACTAAATGCAAAATTTTTGGTAGGTAGCTTGTTATTTACTGTAAACTATTTCCCTCATGAGACTGCGTTAGTATCTCAGATGTATCTTAAAACAAATTTGAATTTAATATGCAAACATTTAGCAGTGTGTTCATTACTATCCAGGACAAAACAACAAATGTGAGTGCAATCAGTACAACTGCCATTTTTTGTTCTTTTGACTTCTAAAATCAGATTTCTAAATTGTAGAAAAATTATTTCATATTTGACTTTTAAAGATACAAACTGCAAAATGTTCAAACTATACATTTATTTAAAAAAAAAATTTTTTTTGAAGGAAAAGTCCAAATTGTCAGGCAACATGGTTAGCGTGATGCTATTACAGTGCCAGTGATCGGGGTTCAATTCCCGTCGCTGTCTATAAGGAGTTTGTACGTTCTCCCCATGTCTGCGTGGGTTTCCACCAGGTGCTCCAGTTTCCTCCCACATTCCAAAGACGTACGAGTAGGTTAACCTTGGTTTAAATGAGCGGCACGAACTCGTTGGGCTGGAAGGGCCTGTTACCATGCTGTAAATAAAGTTTAAAGTCAACTTTTTCTCTTTGTACATACTGACTGACAAGGATAATTAAATACTCATTGGAAGAAAGCAGTCCCTGAACTACCCACACGATTGGTCAACCTCTAGTATGAAGTAGGTCAAGAATAAATTTGTTTAGAAATCATTGGAAATTCACAGCAGGTCTGTCAGTATGTATAGTTCTTCTCACTACCATCAAGTCTCATGTGGCATTGCATGTTGGTTAAGGAGTATGTCCAGACTTTGGGTGGATTCCAGGATTAGACCTCTAATGATTTCTTTTCGGGGAGCTGATTGGACTGCTTGCTTGCAGCAAGGTGACATTAGTTTTCGTTTGTTTCAAATTTAGAAGGGAGGGTTAATTACTCTGCATGCATGCATTCATTCATCCATCAAATATTCATTTGCAAAGTATTTTATTAGTAAATAGCAAAAAGCCTGGTAATAGCCACAAGGATATTTATTTTTCTGTTGAAGACTTAAATTGTTGACAAATTTTCCTACGGCTCGCCTCTGCGTATTCCTGAATCTTGCTAAAGTTGTTTGATGTTCAGTGTGGTGTTGCTATTGTCCTGTAACATTTAAGGTTTTGCTAATCAGCTAGATCACCAATGTGTAATCTCACAAGAGGTGATGCACATTTAATATGGCCAATCCATAAAATTGTACAATCAAAGTCTGTTCCATATAATTAAAAAAAATACAGCTCAGCCTTTTTGAATAATTACCCAACCAGGAAACCCTTGTTTAAAATAAAATCTGTGCCCTTTGATTTCTGCAAGGTATCAGACAATCAAACAACTCTTGTCATTGAGCATTTGGGGTTGAATTAGTTGTGCAATCCTAGAATAGTGCTCCAATGAAATCTCTCGGTTACATCATTTGTTTTCAAACAATATGTTATTGCTTCTCATTTATTATTCCTCTGCTATGAGGGGAAATAAAAAAAGGATTGTCTCCTTTGATGCCACTTCGTCCAGGTAGACTTCCAAGATAGTAACGTTGCAGATCACTACATGCCAATGAGTATAAAAGTAAGATGGTGCAGAAAAATGCACCAGGAGGACAACATTGAGAATTTTGCTGTGCTGAAGAGAGGATGTGCTGGAACGGTCAGGACAGAATACATTTGGTTGAAATTTAAAAACAAAGGAGCTCTTGCACTCTTGAGAGTATTCTATCGGCTGTCAATTTATTGGAGAGATTATAGAGAATCATATTTGTGGGGAAGTTAAAAATGTATGGAAGCCATAGAATGATGGGCAGGGGGTCAACTTTCCTAATGTAGGCTTGGATAGCAACAAGGGGCAAAGAGAATATTTGAAGTATTCAGGAGAATTTTCTTGCAAGTATGTTTCCAGCCATATGAAGGAGATATTACTGGAGTTGGTTCTGGGAATGAGACTGGCCAAGTGGAGCAGTAATCAGTGCAGGAACATTTAGGGGAAAACACTGATGCTGGAGGAACTCAGCAGGCAAGGCAGCATCTGTGGAGAAAAGCAGGTGGTCAACATCTTGGTTCAGGACCCTTCTTCAGGACTTGAAGGGTCCTGACCCGAAACGTTGACTGCCTGCTTTTCTCCATGGATGCTGCCTGGCCTGCTGAGTTCCTCCAGCATCATCATGGTTTTTCATGATTCCAGCATCTGCAGTCCTTTGTTTCTCTCAAACATTTAGGGAGCTGGAGGTAAAGGAACCATTGGGAACTAGTGATCACAATATGATTGAGTTCAGTTTCAAATTTGAGAAGGAGAAGCTGATAACTGGTGTATCGATATTTCAGTGGAACAAAGGAAATTACAGTGGTATGAGAGAGAAGTTGGCCCAAATTGATTGGAAGAGTAAGCTAGCTGGAGGGACGGCGGAGCAGAAATGGAAGGAATTTCTACAAGTAATAAGGAAAATGCAGGATAGATATATTAAAAGAAAAAAGGTTTTGAATGGAAAAAATGCACAAATGTGGATAACGAGAGAGGTGAAGGCTAAAATAAAAGCAAAAGGGAGGGCATACAAGGAAGCAAAAATTAGTGGGAAAACGGAAGACTGGGAAACTTTTAAAAACCTGCAGAAAGAAACTAAGAGGGTTGTTAGGAAAGAAAAGATGAATTGTGAAAGGAAGTTGGGAGATAACGTTCGAAAGGATACTTAGTTTTTTAAAAAAATATGTAAGGAGTAAAAGACAGACACGGGTTGATATAGGACCAATCAATAACGGTGTGGGAGAGATTATAATGAATGATAAAGAGATGGCAGAAGAACTAAATGAGTATTTTGCATCGGTTTTCACTGTGGAGGACATCAGCAATATACCAGTTAGGGGTTTCATGGAATGGAACTGAGTTCAGTTAAGATTACTAGAGAGAAGGTGCTAGGAAAACTAAATGGGCTAAAGACTGATAAGTCTCCAGGACCGAATGAGGTGCATCCCCGGGTTCTGAAGGAGGTGGCTTTAGAGATAGTGGAGGCATTTGTGATAATTTTCCAGGAATCGATAGACTCCAGCATGGTTCCGGAGGACTGGAGGGTTGCAAATGTAGTTCTGCTGTATAAGAAAGGTGGGAGGCAGCATAAAGGAAATTACAGACCTATTAGTCTGATATCAGTGGTGGGAAAGTTATTGGAATCTATCCTCAAGGATGGGGTTATGGAATACCTAGAGGTGCAAGGCAAGATAGGTCCTAGCCATCATGGTTTTGTGAAGGGAAGATCCTGCCTGACCAACCTATTGGAGTTTTTTGAAGAAATCACAGGTAGGGTGGATAAGGGAGAGGCGGTAGATGTTGTGTATTTAGACTTTCAAAAGGCCTTCGACAAGGTGCCGCATAAGAGGCTGATTGATAAGATGAGAGGTCATGGAATTACAGGTAGGATAACAGAATGGGTGGAGCGTTGGCTGGTTGGCAGGAAGCAAAGGGTAGGAATAAAAGGATCTGGTTCTGGTTGGCTACCGGTTACTAGTGGTATTCCGCAGGGGTCGATGTTGGGGCCGCTTCTTTTTACCTTGTACTTTAACGATTTGGATGATGGAGTAAATGGTTTTGTGGTTAAGTTTGCAGATGACACCAAGATAGGTGGAGGAGTAGAGAGTATCGAGGAGACAAGAAGGTTGCAGAGAGACCTAGACGGTTTAGGAGAATGGGCAAGGAAATGGCAGATGAGATTCAATGTTGAGAAATGTGCAGTTGTACACTTTGGAAACAGAAATAAATGGGCAGATTATTATCTAGAAGGAGAGGAAATTCAAAGTACAAAAGTACAATGGGACTTAGGGGTACTCGTGCAGGATACCTTAAAGGTTAATCACCAGGTCGGATCGGTGGTAAAGAAAGCGAATGCTATGTTGGCATTCATTTCGAGAGGTATAGTGTATAAAAGTAAGGAAGTGTTGATGAGGCTTTACGGGGCACTAGTGAGGCCTCATTTGGAATACTGTGCACAGTTTTGGGTCCTATATCTTAGGAAAGATGTGCTGATGTTGGAGAGGGTTCAGAGGAGATTTACGAGGATGATTCCCGGAATGAAAGGGCTTACGTATGATGAGCGTTTGTCGGCTCTTGGACTGTACTCACTGGAGCACAGGAGAATGAGAGGGGACCTCATTAGAGACATTTAAAATGTTGAAAGGACTGGACAGAGTAGATGTGGTCAAGCTGTTTCCCTTGGTGGGTGAGTCCAGGACCAGAGGGCACAATCTTAGAATTAGAGGGTACAGGTTTAAAACAGATGAGGAGAAATTTCTTTAGCCAGAGGGTGGTGAATTTGTGGAGTTCCTTGCCACGTATAGCAGTGGAGGCCAGGTCATTGGAGGCATTTAAGGAAGAGATAGATAGATATCTAAATAGTCGGGGTATCAAGGGATATGGGGATAAGGCCGGAAATTGGGGTTAGGTTTTCTTCCCCTCCCCCCCCCCCCGCCCAATTTCTCATTTCTTTTTCTTTTTTTCCTTTTCTTTGGAGCAGAATCAATGGGCCGAATGGCCTACTTCTGCTCCCTTGTCTTGTGATCTTGTGAGAAGGGTATGGAGTACTCTGAGATTAAGTCATTTGAGCAATTCTATTGGGATGAAACTAATCTGGTCCAGGAAATTTTGAATCAAAACTTGGTAAGCCAAACTATAATGGAACAATGAGCAACCTTTAAGAAAGACTTGCTTACGGTAAGTCGAGATACATTTCCATGAGGGAGGAAGGTAGGTCAATTAAAGCTGGAATTCTCTCTGTGACGAGAGAATGAGTGGGTAAAGCAAGAAAAAAGTACATGGCCAATGTCAGGTTGATAATACATGTGAAAACCATTATAGAACATTCAGAGGGACAGTAAATAAAGGAAATACAAGGGTCAAAGAGTATGAGAAACGTCTGACAGCAAAGTTGAAAGTGACAGGACAGGTTGGAAAAAACAACAAAGCATACAGGGTCCAAGACTATTAATCAAGGCATAGATAATGTTGTGGTGAATCTTTTATAAAGACTGATTCAGCCATATCTGACATATTGTGTCCAGTTCTGAGGTCAACATTTCAGGAAAGGTGTGGAAGCGACTTGCAAGAATAATTCCAGTGATAAATGGACTTCAGTTACATGGATAGACTATAGGTCTGCTTGGTACAGAGGAGGTTGATAAGGAATCTGGTTATAGGTATTTAAAATTATGAATGGTTTAGATCAAATTAAGAAAAACTGTTTCCTATTGGTGAGTTCAGAACTAAGATGTACAATGAAGGTAATTAACAAAAGAACCAAGAGTGTGACAATTTTCTTTTATGTGGCAAGTTATTATGCTAAACAACATTATGAAGACAGATTCAATTGTGGTATTCAAGTGGGAACTGGATTATTTAAAAGGAAAGGACTTCCAGGACTGTATGGGAGTGTAGGTGAGTTCATATGGACTTGATTTCTATGGTTCCGAATGAGATTTAAACCAAAAGTTGAGGCAAAATTCTTTTTTCAGTAAATCCATTTCTTTCAAAAAGGACTGAATAAATACTTGAAAAGATAAAGTTTGCTGGGCTTTGCAGACTGGGTGAGGGAATGAGAACAGCTGGATTGCTCTGCTGGCATGGCCTTGGTGGGTGGAATGCCTGCCTTTTCTGCTCTAATCTTGAGTGTACATAAAGTACTCCCACTCCATCTTTCCCTAGATTACTTCCTGTTTGAACCAACTTCAATGCGTTGGTAAGGGTGATTGTAAAACTGTTTTATTTCTTAATGTGTTAGAATTTTTATTTCTCTCTGGGAGTGGAAGGCATGCCCAGCCTGACCTGTTGGTCATGTTGTCTTGCTTTGCATTTTGCAACTCCTACATTCTTATGTCTATGTTCTCACTCACTAATTGTTCTCATTCACTCATTGACCATATAACCTTGTGTACAGCTTATCCCCATGGTCACCTTGGTTTTACACCATCAGAGACATCACCCCTCCTCTAACCCTCCTGTAGCTTAACAGACTTCTTTTCTCTCCTGATGCAGGGTCTTGACCTGAAACATCGACTATCCCTTTGCCTCCACAGATGTTGCCTGACCCACCCTCCAGCAGCCTTTTTTTTATTCTATTCCCTTCTTCCCAGTTGAGAGAAGGGTCTTGATCCTGAAATGTTAACTCAGTTTCTCTTTGCACAGACGTGGCCTGATCTGTGAGTATACCTAGCATTTTCTATTTTTGTGTGTAGTCATCCAGATATGGGTGAAACCCTGTGCTGAGCTTGAGCACCTATCTGTGAATGGGGATTATAATGTCTACTCAAGTATTGTTCTGATTGCCCTCAGATTTTCACCCACAAAAAAAATTGGAAAGTTATTGAAATCGCTATTTATTTATAGAAATGGCAAAGTAAGGTACTCCAATCCAGTTTCTTAGCTAGCTTTGTAGTCAAGCAGGCAAAATGATTTGGTTTTCTTATATTTATGGTATAATGAAACAAATACTAGGCTTTGAAAACTACTAGCTCCCCTGTTTATCTGCTAAACATCTTTAAGTAGCACCTTTTTAAGAGTATACAATCCAGCACTTGGAAACCTAAAGCTGAACTTTCAGTGTTGCAACCTTGTTCAGAATGATCTTTTTAAAAGTAAATCTAATACCATAACAAAGACATTAAAACAATGGAGACCTTTTGATATTGCTAAATATTTGCTTTTTAATTGAAAATTCTTCTCATCAATGTGTAAAGAAGTATTCTATTCTCTGATGTAGTTTTGTGCCAGTGACCTATGTAAATTGTTTAATTTAATTTGCTTATAAAATGTAGCGGTCTCTAGCAAGACTGGTGTTTATTGCCGATCCTTAATTGCCTCAGAACTGCATGGCTTGTTAGGCAGTTAAGTCAAGCAAATTGCTTATGAATGTGGGGTTGCCTGTACTTCGGACCAGATAAGGTTAGCAGATTTCCTTCCTTGAAGGATGTTGGTGAACAGCATAGATTTTTATGACAATCCAGGAGTTTCGTGCTTACTGGTGTTAATACTCTGATAAATTCCAGGCTTACTGTAATAGCAGGATTCTCTGGCAAAAGACCACTGTTTAAAATAAGGTTGCCTACTTAAGGAGCCAATTTTTTCTTTGAGGTTCATAAGTTTTTGGAATTTGTTACCTCAAAGGATGGAGGAAGCAGAGTCTTTGAATATTTTTAAAGCAGAGATATTGATGTTATGGGATGGAGGATTCCAGAAATCAATAGAAATGTTGAGGGCTGGGTGGCCTACTCCTGCTAATTCATTTGTTTGTACGTACATTTAATTCAAACTTGTCTCCAGATCAATAGTCTAGACCTCTAGTTAATACAGACCATAACCGCTGTATTACCATATCCCTCTTTAGCCTCCACTCATTAAAAGAATAACTAGTAAAACACTTTTCGTGGTGGGAGTAATAGTGTATCGTGGGGACCTGGCTTCAGAAAAGACCATAAACATCAGAAATAATGATGTTGAGCTTCACTGGTAACTCCTATTTGATATAACAAAGCCTTCTTTTGAAAAAAGACATTTGCCTCAATATTATTTGCTTGTTGGGGGTGACAAGCTCTTGAAGCCTAGGCTTGTGTGCTGTTGTATTTTTAAACCTGTTCAGAAGGGAAAATATTTATGAAGCTGGGCAAGCAGCATGCAACATAATCTTGCAAAGTTTATTAAATAGAACATTAGCACTGGTCAAAAGATTTAATGGTAACCTTGCCTTTTTAAGTGTTTAATAGTAACATTAGTAATGACAGGTTAGAAGGAGCAACTAAGGCATTATTGGGAGATTCCTTTATTTTCCCCAAAGTTTCCAATTATATTAAATGTGAAACATCTTCTTACCCTAATAAACTATGGTTTATTAATAAAAAATATTGATGGAATTTCTAGTATTACAATCAGATTTGCAAATTACTGCAATCAATCTATCAAGAGTTAACGTGACACAAAAAAATTCCTTCCTTCCTTCCTTCCTTCCTTCCTTCCTTCCTTCCTTCCTTCCTTCCTTCCTTCCTTGAACAAGAAATAGTATAGAAATGTTCACGGAACTCTTTTGCTGAAAAAGAAGTTGGTATTCTTGTCTGAATTGAGACCCACCAAGCCTGACCTTGACTTGTCACCAAAGGGTGGCAACCCACATATTCTTAAGCTTCTTCACAGGTTGCAGTAACAGCTGTGATGTAAGAACAGTTAATGCCAGGTAAATCGCAACATGATACGTCTGGAAGCAAGAGATCCTGACTTGGCAGATCCCAGCAAAAGTGACTCAATTTTATTGCTCAAAAGTTAATGAATATTTTGTATTTTTTTTTCTCTCTGGGAAGAGTAATAAAATTATTTAAACAATGCTTCTCTTCAGCCTATACTAATAATTTACAAGCAATCACAAAAGCATACTATCATTATGCTCCACTGCTAAAATCTACCCACCTTTTGCTGGCTCCTTTCATTGATGCTCATTGGATAAATATTGATGTTTATTAAATATTTTTTGGTTGCTAGGCAGGTAAGATTGCATTAGGGTGTGTCTTAAGAACTTATAACATCTTACCTATGCGTATTATAATTGCAGAAGATTGTACACTGGTCAGGAAAAAATTCTTTCGACACAATATTGAAGTAATTGTTTAGTTCCACACTACTTATTGGCAAATATAATGGCATGTTTAAGCCCTCAGCATTGAATAAGTGCTGGGAGTGACAAGCCCTCCTGGGATGTTAGGCCAGCTTGCTAGGATCTTGAATTAATATTTAGAATTCTACCTATTAAAGTAGGACATCTGGCAAGATTGTTTTTCTCCCCTCTGTGGAGCTTTAGGAAAATTCTTTAGCTTGGAGGCACAAGACACTGCAAATAGCTGTAATCTGAGAGGAAAAAACTGCTGTAAAAACTCAGCAGGTCAAGCAGCATCTGTGGAGACAGATAGTCAATGTTTTGGATAGACACCATGCATCAGGACAGATGTAGTGTCTCGACCTGAAACATCGACTATCCCTTTGCTTCCACAGATGCTGCTTGACCCGCTGAGTTCCTCCAGCAGTTTGTTTTTTGCTCTTTAACGTGGTTGTTTACTACTTTGGAATGAGTGATCTAGAACTGTGAGAAGGTTTTCTGGGCCAGATAAAATACTTAAGGAAATTACTCCAGCCAAGTTAATGTCCATGCACCACAAATATTTGCACTGCGATTAAAAAGAGGAAATGATTGTAATACACAGCAGGTCGAGCATAATTGGCGGCAGGAGCAATGGAGCTAACATTTTGGGTCATCAGAACTGACAAAATGAGAAAATAAGCATGTTTTAATTTGCAGTGAGGGGAGGGGTTGAGTGAACAAAGAGAATGTCTGTCTGTCTGTCTGTCTGTAGTGTTGTGAGTTCTGCAAAAGGTGGAAACCTGAAAGAAAAACAGCAGGTCAGGCAGCATCTGTGGACGGAGTTAATGTTTCAGGTCAATGGACCTTTTCATCAGAACTAATCAGTTCTTCTGAGTATTTCCAGCATTTTCTATTTTTATTTCAGATTTCTAGCATTTGCAGTTTTTTCTGCTTTTTGTACTGGTTCTTGCACTTGCCTTGGATGGGAGTGCTTCTAACCAGCACTGATAATAACTTGTGCCTAGCCAAGGAACTATTAAGATAAGACAAGATATCTTTATTAGTCACATGTACATCGAAACACAGTGAAATGCATCTTTTGCGTAGTGTTCTGGGGGCAGCCCACAAAGTGTCGCCACATTTCCGGTGCCAACGTAGCGTGCCCACAACTTCCTAACCTGTACATCTTTTGGAAAGTGGGAGGAAACCAGAGGACCCGGAGGAAACCCACTCAGAACGGGGAGAACGTACAACTCCTTACAGACTGGCCAGAATTGAACCTGGGTCGCTGGCATTACGCTAATCACTACACTACCGTGCCTGCCCAATCATGAATTCCCAAGTGCAAAACGGTTGCTACTTGAGGTGATTTTTTTCAACATTTTCCTATATGCCTCAAGATTCAAGGACAACACACAGCCTTGTCTAAAATGAAACTTCAGGAATAAAATCGCTTTTTCCCAAATGTGACTATCCTTTTAAATTGCAATGTGTGTAAATATTTGGGTAGACGGGACAGTTCAATATTGACTGCTCTGTTCAGATCCCAGTCTTGGCTAGAGAAAGCATAAACTGTAGCTGCTTTCTAATGGGGGAAAGGTGGGCATTGAGAAGGTCAAATGTTGATGGTGTTGCAGTGACGTGGAGTTGCTGTTGATTGGCCTGAGTGACTGGAGCCTGGAAGTAGCAGTTTCTCTTTTGAGAAACAAAAGCATGACTTCAGACAGATTTGAATACAGCAACATTTACAATAGGGAAAACAACTGATGTCTTTTTATAAATACAAATGAAGCAGCTATGTAACCCTATTTTCTATTTATTCCCATAGGGCAAGTCCTAATGGAGATTTCAGAAGTTCACAAGAAACTCAACTTTGAAATGGAAGATAATGTATGTATAAGTTGGACATCGTGCTTTCTTTCAAAAAGTTTTAAATTGATTTTTTTCATTTTAATTTTGTTCAAGATTATACACTTGAAGGATAAAATTTAAAATAATAATTTAATCATAACACAAAATGGCATAAAATATGCTTTTTAGTGCATTGTGACCACACTGGTCATTTAGGTTACCCATTCTTCCCAGCTCTCCATGCATACTCTTGTCAGTTACTACTCTTCGAACAGCAAGTTCCAGACCACCAGCACTATAAAAGTATTCTTCCTCATCTTCTCCCTAATTTCACAAATTAACTTAAATCTATTCCTCCAAGGGAAATGAGTCCTTTCTAATTGACTTATCTGAGCCTCTGCAGTACTTCTAATGAAGAACTCCCGCAGTGCTGTTTGGGAGGGAGTTCAAGAATTTACCTGGGGAAGCTGCAGGTCATGGTGTTCCCAAGCACCCATTGCCTGTGCTCTTGGTGGCAGAAGAACATGGGTTTGGGAGGTGCTGTCCTAAAAGCTTAGATGAGTAACTGAAGTGCATTTTGTAGATTGCTTACACTGCATTTGCATGTGCCAGTGGTGGAGGAAATTAATACTTAAGATGGTGGATTGGGGTACCAATCAAGTGAGTGGCTTTGCCCTGGGTGGTATTGTGCTGCTTCAAAGTTTTTAGAGTTGCATTCATCCAGGCAAATCCAGAGTGTTCGATCATGCCTCTGACTTGTGCCTCGAAGATGATGGAAAGGCTTTGGGATATCAGACAAGTCACTCACTGAGGATGCCAAGCCTCAGACCTGTTCTTTTAGCCATGGTTTTTATGTGGCTGATCTGGTTGGGTATCTGTGAATAGTGCCCATTCCATTTCCCTCCACCATCCCCCCCCCCCTCGATTTTGACGTACGGGGGACAGGGCATTGGTAAAGTCATTGAATGTCAATGTTAGGTGGTTAGACTCGCTCTTGTCAGACAAGGTCATTACCCAGCACCTCTGTGGTGCAGATGTTACTTGCTAGTCATCAACCCATGCCTGAATGATTAGATCTTGTTGCATGCAGGCATGGATTGCTTCCTTTGCTGAGCGGTTGTGAATGGAATTGAACATTGTGCACTCATCAACAAGTGTGTGATGGGAAGTCAGCAATAGAGGAGCTGAAGCTGATTGGCTCTAGGACGTTGCCCTGAGGAACTCCTACAGATCATTATCATGTGGTTGGCATGATTGACTTCCAGTGATCATTTTTCACATTTTGAAATCCTGATCTCAGAGTCTTAATCAGAAAGGCTGTTTTGTTTGTAAGTTATTTCCCTGGAACTTGGGGGGAAAAAAAAATTTGAGTCAGGTTAAGTCACGAATAACCCTTTCGTCTGGTTGTAAACTAATTTCAAAACATCCCTGACAGCAGGATGCTCATCTTCCCTTTCATTAGAAAACTGTCATACAACAGTGGATCTCAAAAGTAGAAGGGAAAACAGTTTTTGGACATCCACAGAATTTCAATACTTAAACCGCAAATCAAGCTACACGATAAATTTATGTTCATCTGCACAAGAGATAAAGAAAAGCCATTTATAGGCCAGGAAATAAATCGTGCATAAAGATAATCAAATAATGTGTTAAATGCCTGAAAATTCAATCACATAACTTGTTATCAAGTATTGTATTTGAAAAATGGTTTTGAATCCAGTGTGATAATTTCCTTTACATTTGGGATAATTTTCTCTACAATGCTCCAAGAGTATCCATCATTGCTTATTTTTCATCTTTTTGACAGCCCCTCCAACCACAGCCACCTTAACCTATTGTTATCAGCCCTGGTCCCTCAATCCAGTTGCCTCAAATTCTTTTCCTGTTTTCCTGTTTCCTTTTTCCTTCCTTTCCTTTCCATGAAGATGATTCCTCACACCAACCTCTTACCTTTCTCAATGTTGGTCCCCATTGTTTCTCCCCACCTCTCGTACAAATTGACTGCACTAGAATTTGTAGGCCAAAATAAATTTAGGCATTATTTTAAGTTTTTATTTTTGCTGTTGATTTGGTTTCTAATTAAAAGCTTTTTTTCATCTGAAGTTTAGGAAATTTCACAAAGACATAATAAGTGAACTGGAAAAAAAAACGGATCAAGATGTGAAATACATGAATGTAGGTACCTACTCTATTCAATTACAAGTTATCCAACAGCTGATTTATTGTTAGTTAAACACCAATGCAAGTTAAGTAATTAAATGCTTAATACAAGAGGGCATGGCTTTAAAGTAATGGGTGGGAAGTTCAAGGGAGATATCAGAGGGAGGTTTTTTACCCAGAGAGTGGTTGGGGCATGGAATACGCTGCCTGGGGTGGTGGTGGAGGCAGGTACATTGGTCAGATTCAAGAGATTACTAGATAAGCATATGGAGGAATTTAAAATAGAGGGATATGTGGGAGGAAGGGGTTAGGTAGTCTTAGGCGAGGTTTAAAGGTCGGCACAACATTGTGGGCTGAAGGGCCTGTATTGTGCTGTACTGTTCTATGAATCTATGAAAATAAACGTAACTTATTGTGAATACTTGGGATCTTGTACAACTAAAAGGTATCTTCTCTAAATCCCACCCAACAATTTAAGTTTGAAATATTTATGGAATGTTGTTGCGATGTAAGCAGGAAGCCATTTTACAGACAATAAAGTTAGAGCTGGTAAAAGTTGTTTAACTGAACATGAAATTAACCATTTCAACAAGCCAATAACTAAATAATTTATGGATAATAAAGTTCAATTATACCAAACAGAGAGCCAAATATGTCATTGTATAGCTTGATGCAGAGCCTTTCACTTTCTCACAAGGGGGAAAAAAAAATTAGAAACTGGACTTGATCATTAGACAAATGTAAACTTGGGTTTGTCCATAATTTGAGGGGTTTGGGGGTTGGTTTGTAAGTACTAAGCTGTGTGAACTCAGGATGAGGAAGAGTTTTATTTAATTTTGTTATTTACAGATATAGAGGAAAGTCATGGGTCAGCCATGATCTTAATGGTGAAATATACTGGAAGGGCTAAATAGCATGTTCCTTTCTCCTATATTCCTTCATATTTTTATAACTATGACAGGAAAAAATCTAAAATGTAATTTTTCATAATATTATAAGCCTTCAGCCCATGTTCATATCTCAGGATATCCTCAATCAAAAAATGATGGGCTTCTCCCTGGTTATTGGAGTGCTACGCAATTTGATTTTCAGATGTATTAGTCTTGTATAGAAAGGGAAGGTTAAACATGTATATTAGCAATAACTATAAATCTGGTGATGAAATAAGTACTTAACTGAATTTAAGTATTGTTGGTGAATTAGGCCAAAGTAGAGGTTAGAATTGCTATAAGAACTTGTGCTATTTAAAAATTCTCTGCTTATGCTCTGCAAGATGTTAAAATAAATTGGCCATTTTTGGCATGCAGATTAATATGTTGAAATAATTTCCTGCAGGCAACTCTTAAGAAGTATCAAACAGAACACAGAACTAAATTAGATTCCCTGGAAAAGTCTCAAGCAGAACTCAAAAAACTTCGAAGAAAAAGTCAAGGAACAAAAAATGCATACAAATATGAAAATAAAGAAATGGAGGTAGGTGTTAAGCTTATCATTCTGTGTCTAAAATCAGGATTGCTTCTATCTTTCATCTTCGTCCAAGATTATTTAGAGTCTAAAGTGTTAACTTTTCTATGATTTGCTCCTTTGGGACATAACTAATACCGTTTTTTTTTCCTAGGGTGCACTTTGCCATTGTACAATCTGTAAATATGAATTACACATGATTTTCAGTCAGAGTGAACATTAAAATTAAGCGTGCCTCAGATAAAGAAGTGTATGGGCATCAGGGTTAGGGTGGTATAGGACTGGTTTGTGTTTTAAACTAAAACTAACATAAATTTCTTGTGGCTGTGGAATATTGACGAACAAACCAGTATTTCTCATACACTGAATAAAATAAAAATCTGTTGTAGTGAGATGGATATGGTTTGTGCTGTGGTGGTTAACCATTAACCATCTGTGGTGATTTTAACACTAAATCTGCTTTCTGAAACCACAAAGCACCTGACACCATAGTATTGCAATTGTTTATTGTAATCACTTCAGTGGCCACTCCATGTTGCTTTCTGAGTTATAACATTAAGCAAAATACTACAACTCTAAACAGAAATATTGGAAATTCTCAGGTCAGGCAGCAACCATTGAGGAAAATAGGATTAATGTTTCAGGTTGATGACTTTTTACCTGAACCCAATAAACCATGAAAAGCAATTAGAGCATAAAACTGCAGGTGCTGGAAATCTGCAACGTAAGCAGAAAATGCTGGAAGCACTCGGCAGGTCGGGCAGCATCCACGCAGAGGAATAGAGTTGGCATTTCAGGTCAAGAACCCTTCATCAGAACTAGAAAAGTAAGGAAACTAGTCTAAGGTGCAGGGAGGGGTGGTAAGAACAAGGTGAGTGGTGATAATAGAACAGTTGTCAAGGTAACAATCGCTTTAAAAACCAGTGGTTCGAGACAGAAGAGAAAGAAACATTGAAATGGGAAGGAATAGCCACCGCTGTGGAGAGAAAAAGGGTGGATTATAATCATTGGAAGGATTTCAGAAAGTGGAAGTATGTGGCACTAAAAGCTTGTTGGTAATGTTGATATATAAGGGTTAGCTGCCAAAGAGTTGTAATGTACAGTTATTTTTACTTTAGTGGGGAGAAGTGCGCAGTGGTGTCTTGTTCTCCCACTGCCTCCATTGATACTAACGTCAATGCATCTCGATGTATAGACCCGTAAGAAATGGGAGCAGGAGTGATCTTATCGCAGCGTACAAGATCATTAGAGGGGATGGCAGGATACGATAGGGTAGATGTCAAGATGTTTTCACCAGTGGGAGAATCTTGAACCGGGGGAATAGTTATAAAATTACCGGGTGGTCATGTAAAATTGAAATACATAAGAACTTCTTGCAGAGGGTAGTGAATCTCTGGAATTCTCTAACCTGGAGGGTTGTGGAGGCTGGATCATTGGTTACTAATGATAAAGCCGCCACAATTTAAACAGATTATTTAAAGTTAGGCAACTAAGGGCTGTTACGAACTGGCACAGAAGAGCAGCTGAGGCTTGGGGCAGATCAACCATAATCATATTGGATGGCTCTGTTCTATCTATAATATAATACATCTACTCCCATTTTCTTATGTTGTGAGTAACCATTCCACCCTTCGAGCCTGCTCCACCATTCATTAAGATCACGGCTGATCTACCTCAGTGCCATTTTCCAGCACCAAACTCGTATCCTTTGATTTCCTTAATGCCAAGAAATTTAAGGTAGTAGTTCTCTGGATTTGAGCTTGGATCCACAGCCTTTTCATTTGGATGAGAATCTTTCCAAACAAACTGCTGCTGGGGGTTTAAAAAAAATAGAGGGATCTGGAGTTGCAGCTTCATTGTTTGAAGTACCAGGGTAAGTTGATAAGGCAGTTAAAGTTTGAGATACTTGGCTTTGTAAATGGGGGCAATGAATCTAAACTAAACAAGATAGTCACGCTTAACCTCTACACTAATACTGTGCACCATCACAGTTGTACAGCACAGAACAGGCTCATCAGCCCACTGCATCCACGTCAACCTTTTTTGCCCATCCACACAAATTCCCATTTGTTCGCAATTAGATGCCTCACTCTTTCAAGTGCCTGTTAAACTTAGTGATTGTATCAGATTCCTCCACCACCCTCTGGCAGTGAATTTCAAATATCAACCACTTTTTTTAAAAAAAAGAATTCCCCTCAAATCCTCTAAGACTTATTCCTCTCACCTTAATCCTATGCCCTTTTGTTTTTGATACCCCTACCATGAGAAAAGGATTCTGACACTCTATCCTGTCTATGCCTCTTATAATTTTTATATCCCTTTTATCGAGTCATCCTTCAGCCTCCTTCGCTCCAGGGAAACAAGCCCAGCCTGTCCAATCTCTCCCCATAACTAAAGACCTCCAATCCAGGCAACATCCTGGTGAATCTCCTGTGCATTCTCTCCAATGAAACAACATAATGTGGCAACCAGAAATGCACACAATAGAATTATAGAGCAATACAGCGTGGATACAGACCCTTTGGCCCAACCAGTCCATGCCAACTACAGTGCCCGCCCAGCTCGTCCCAATTTCCTGCATTCGGCCCATATCCCTCCAAGCTCCACCCTTCCATGTACCTATCCAAGTGCTTCTTGAATGATACTATTGTACCTGCCTCAACCACTTCCTCTGGCAGCTCATTTCATATACTCAGCAGCCTCTGCATGAAAAGTTGCTCCTCAGGTCCCTTTTAAATCTTTCCCCCCTCACCCTAAACCTATGCCCCCTTAGTTTTGGACTCCCCTTAGTGAAAAGACTGTTACCATCCACCTTATGCCTCTCATAATTTTAAACACTTCTGTAAGGTCGCCCGTCATTCTCCTATGCTCCAAGGAACAAAGACCAAGGCCTGGCCAACCTTTCCCTATAACTTGGGCCTTCTAGTCCTGACAACATCCTCATAAATCTTCTCTGTATTCTTTCCAGTTTAACCATGTCATTTCTATAATAGGGTGACCAAAACTGTACGTAGTACTCCAAGTGCGGCCTCACCAGCGACTTGTACAACTGCAACATAGTATCCCAACTCCTAGACTCAATGCCCCGACTGATAAAGGCCAGTGTGCTAAGGCTTCAAGTGTGGTTTGTAAAGTTGCAACATAACATCCCAAATTTTATATTCGATGCCCTGACCTGTGAAGGCAAACATGCCGTGTCTTTTTTCACTCCCTATCTGCCTGTGCTGCCAATTTCAGGGAACCATGGACATGAACTCCAAAGTCCCTCTTCCTCAACATTCCTTTGCGACCTACTATTTACTGTTTGTCCTAGCCCTATATGACCTCTAAAAGTATATCATCTCATACTTGTGGGGATTAAATTCCATCTGCCAACACTCCTCCCAAATTTCAGTCTGATCTATATCCTGCTGTAGCCTTGCACAACCTTTCTCACTGCCCACAACACCAACAATTTTTGTATCATCTGCAGACTTGCTAATCATTCCTCCTATATTCAGGTCATTAATGTAGATCACAAACAGCAAGGGTCTGAGCACTGATCCCTGTGATACATCACTAGTCACAGACTTCTAATCTGAAAAGCACCTTCCACTATTGCTCTCTGCCTCCTATCACAAGCCAATTTTCAATTCTGCTTTCATCAGTCTTAGTTACCTCCTCAAAAACCTCGATCAAATTAGTGAGACAGGATTTCCCTCGAGCAAAGCTGTGCTGACTATCCCTGATAAGTAAGATGAGATGTCTTTATTAGTCACATATACACCGAAACACACAGTGAAATGCACCTTTCGCGTAGAGTGTTCTGGGGGGATCCCGCAAGTGTCGCCACACTTCTGGTGCTAACATAGCATGCCCACAACTTCCTAACCCGTACATCTTTGGAATGTGGGAGGAAGCCGGAGCACCCGGAAGAAACCCACGCAGACACGGGGAGAACGTACAAACTCCTTATAGACAGTGGTCAGAATCAAACCCGGGTCGCTGGCACTGTAATAGCCTTATGCTAACCGCTACACTACAGTGCCTGCTTGCCTGATCAACCTGAATGTGTCAAAGCCTTGGATAGGATGCAAAGTAGATGGTAGTAGGAATGAGGGACTTCAGTTACATTGCGAGACAGAGAAATTGGGAATGTTCTTAAAGTAGGGATGGCTATGGGGAGTTTAATTGAGGACTTATTGATTGGGCAATAGACAAATGCAATTGATAAATGCAATTCAGAAATGTACTTGAAAAGAACTAATTTGCAGGGTTTGGGGAAAAGCTAGTATATGGGATTAAAATGATAAATGATTAACTCTTTCAAAGAGCTGGCACAGCACAATGGGCCAAATGTCATCCTCCTGGTCTGCAAGTTTCCGATTCTGTAATTATGTTCATAGTTCTATATTTTTATGTGGAACATTTAAATTACGTATTGCAAATGATCATTGTGAAAATGGGATATTTTATAAATAGCAACAATGCGTGAAAATATCTTATTTAAAAAGGAATTTTGAGTCTCCAATATATGTTACAGTGGAGATTCTTTTTTAAATTTTTCAGAATTCCTTTTTAAGCTATGCATTCAGTTTACTTCCTTCTACCTAATGTTTTTGAATATTGTTTATGACTGCATTGAATGCAATTTTATTTGGCATCAGTTTACATTTTTATCTATGGATATGCTTGCCAACTATGCAAGGTCAATTTTAATATTTTTATTTCCCCACCCATGAAAACCGCAATTATGATGAAATGCAAGGGCGGAGTAGGGATGATATTGAAGGTGGCTATTTAGTTTGTGATTGACACTTTCTCGAACGCAACTAAGGATGGGTGATAAATACCAGTAACACCCATGTCACAAGAATAAATAGAACAACACAAAAGGATACCAAGTATAGCTACTTCCTGTCAAGATAGTGTGATGGTTGCTCATCATTATCAAATTTGTATATCCCATTGTTCAATAAACCATTTATAAGGCAACTTTATTAAGATTGTTTTGTTGCTACAAAGGGTGAATGCTCAAGTTTTCAATTCCTTAAATTTCAAGCTGTTTTCTTTCAGAGAACCATTTCTATCAACCAAATTGCAATTTTTACCATTTTCTTGGCTGTAATATTGATACTAAAGCATTTTACAATAGAAGGATGACATTATCCCCAGATAGAAGCTCTTCTGTTTTGCCAAGACGTTGATAACCAATACAAATTGGTTATTGATTATTATTGAATGCTGCTGAGCTGTAGCAGTTAACCATGTCTAGAGCAACAGATCATGTAGTTCATTTGGGAATCCATGGTGAATGATTAGTTTATTGTTATGCAATCTTGCACCTTGCTTTGGTAAAGTTTATGATACTTGAGCACAATCTTATCCCTTTCTCTTTTAGAATTTTAAAGTTTATTACTCGACACATAGCTTGCATTTTGGTGAAAAGATGCCGTATAACTTTAAAGTTCTATGTGTAGTCCTGGAAACGTGCCCATTTTATAAAGAGGGTGCAGATTTACGTGACTGTCATTTATTTGTCCTTGAAGTGAAACCAGGAACTGGAAAGTGTGCACCTTGCCTACAAGTTCGTTCTATTAATAGATTTTGGAGTAGGAATAACAACCTAGAAATTATATACAGATTAATGTGTGAATATACGGGGAGAATGTACCACTGATAACCAGAAGAGTTTATTTTTATAATATGTATTTACCAATGCTCCACATTGATGATCTTTCATACATTGATAACAAAGTAAGAATTGAGCAAAGCCACTAAATTATTGTTCTGTTCATAACTGCAAATCAAATTGCCTTTATATATAGTAAATTCCTAAGCTCGAGAGAACAATATTTTAATATTACATTGGCCATAAATTGTCTACAATGAACTTTCATATTTTCACATATTTCAATTTTGAATAACCAGTTTTGGGGTATTTAAAATCTTTGGCTTCTGAAATGTAGCCTTTCATAATGGAAATACTCCTTATTAAACTGTCCAGAATACACTGCCTTCTAAAGAAGTAAATGTGCATAGCTATGATAACATGGCAAAAATATCCAGAAATTTGATTTTAGAAGAAACGAAGAACCAGTAATTGTGATCTGGTAGAAATTAATATAGATTTTGAAAAGGAAAAAAATTGACATTTGCATGTTCTTTTCCAGTTTCTAGCAACTATCAGTACAAGAGAAAATGACATTCAGAGGTTCATCACTGATGGCTGCAAGGAGGCTTTACTTGAAGAAAAAAGACGGTTCTGCTTCCTGGCAGACAAGCACTGCAGTTTTTCCCAAGATCTAAGCAATTATCATGAAAAGGTCCGTATAAAGAACTGAAACTAATTATCTTTTCTTAACATGTATTGGAAGGCATTAAAATTATGATCAAAATTTGAAGCATTGTTATTGTAAGGAACTGGAAGTAGCTGCACTTCATATTTTGCACTGTACTTGTGCAGTTCCCACAGCAGGAGAGGAAGTTAGAAAATCTCCCAACTACAGTTCCAGCTCTACTTTCTTGTCCAAATGTGAGCACCCAGCAACAATTTACATGTTTATGACGGTCTTCATGGGGCACATGTTCTGAGGTGTTATATAAAGAGCATTATCAATAAAAATAAAACTTTTTGACACAGAACCATGGAAGGAGATACTGACACATGATCAAAAGAGTGGTCAAGGATGTAGATTTTAAAGGAGGACAGCAAGGTAGAGGGGGAAAGAGGTCGTGGGGGTTCAAGAGCCTGCAGCTGAAGGTGCTCTGGCCAGTGCTGGAGGAAATAAAATCGGAATTGCGTAAGAGGCTAGAGATGCAGAGACACCAGACTTGTGTAAGGCTTTTGGATGTTGCAAAAATGAGGAAGGCCATGGCCAAGGAGTGATTTGAAAGCGAACAAGATGTTAATATTGCATTGTTAGATTGAGAGCCAATATATATGGTGAGAAATGAGATTTGTAGCAAGATGAGATAATGGTATAATAGTGCTTTGCATGTTCATTATGGAAGGCTAGAGGTTGACCTGGAGAGCTTTGGAATTGTTTTGGAAAACAAAATGATTGCGTTTTAGCAGCAGATGATCCGAGATAAAATCAGTTGCAAACATTATGGAGGTGGAAGACTGGTAATGAAGCAAGTGAGTGGTTGAAAGCACATCTCTGGGTCAAACACAACACCCCAATTTGCCAGCAATCTGGTTCCGCTTCAGAACATTACCAGTGTTAGAAATGGTGACTAGGGAAAGTAAAAGACTGTGGCTGAGAAAAGGCAATAATTAAAATGCATAGATGTAGATGTTTGCACAGCATGAATCCTAAGCTACGTGCTCTGAGAATTTTCTTAAAGAAAGCAATTATAATTTCCATTTAATAACCATTATATAATTTTGTTTTCACTTAGGCTAATGGGCTCCTTCGTGCCAAAATAATTAATTGGCAGGACAAGTGCTTGGAAGCCACAAAGGTGCCGGACTTTTTGAATGAAGATGATGGTGGCCTCCCATCATATCTATCCAAAACTCCTCAACCTTCTCCAATGATAGGAAGATACTCTGTGAGTAGCTGATTTTTGGCATGGGCAGGAGGGAAATGCTTATTTAAAATCTTTTCTATGTTATACATGTACTTAGAAAATTCCATTCAGCGGTACATTTTCTATTTTTTAAATTAAAATTTAGGGGCATAGAGAAATGTTAGAAGCAGCTACTGAAGACATTATAGTTCGGCACTTAGAAAAGTTAAATATTTGGGAAAAGTCAGCATGCTTTAGTGGAAGGAAAATCATGTTTAACCGGGAGTCATGAGAGACTGCAGATGCTGAAATGTGGAGCAACAATCTGCTGGAGGAACTTGGTGGCTCGAGCAATGTCTGTGGAGGGGGAAGATTCTGATGTTTTGGGTCAAAACCCTGCATCAGGACTAGGAGGGAGATGGCCAGTATAAAGAGGAGAGGGGAGGTGGTGAGATAGAGGTCAGAGATGATTGGTGAACTGAAGGGGCGGGGGGGGGGGGGGGGCAGCGGGAAAGTGTGTTGAAGAATGATCGGCAGATTGAGCCAGGTAGGGGAAGGGAAGGGGTGGAGTTGGAGTACATAAAAGATGGAAGTGCTGAGAGGAGATAACCAGTGTAGGGGGGGGGGGGTGCCCTATGCATTAGCATGTCTCTCAAGCAAGGGCTGGCAAACCAGGATGGTATGTGAGTGAGGCAGATTGTAGCTGGAGGGGACCACTAAATCTGTTCAAAAGAACCCAAGTTTGAATATTGCACCAGTATTAATTATATAAGATAAGAGATCTTTATTAGTCACATGTATGTCTGAGATTTTATTTTTGAGCCAGCTGAGCTTCGATTTGTCTTGGCTTACTCTTAAGACAAGTTTAAATTGCTCAGATTAACACATTAAAACCCTAAGAGCTGGGAGAGAGGAGTTAACTAAATTGATCTTGGTCCAGAGTGCAGAAACAGTTCACTGACTTGTCCGTGTACATGAAAGTGAGGTATCTGGGAAGGCAGTGTGATTTAAATATTTATTCTTGTCTGGTATTTCTGGCTTGTGTTTCCATACAGTTAGCAATCAGTAAAGAATACCAAGTAAGAATCATTATAGCCTTTATTATTAAAAATACTTGTAATGGAGACTAGCAAAGTATTATTATTGGTATGTAGGCTTCTATAACAAAAAATGTTAAGACTACTCAAAACAATCTATTGAAAAAAAGTACAGTTAGCTAGTATGTGTTAATGAATTTTTTAATCATTTTTTTGGGGATCTGGACATAGCTGACAAGACCATCGCTTTATTACTTCTCTCTAATTGCCCTTGAGAAGGTGATGAGCTGCCTCCTTAAACCACAGCAGTCCTTGTAAATGAAGGTATTCCCACATTGCTGTTGAGGGAGCTCCAATATTTAGATTCAGCAGTGAAAGAACAGCAATGTATTTTCAAATCAGGATGGCATATACCTGCTGCCATCGTCCTCCTTGGTGTTACATCATCCAGGACAAAAGGGTCCACTTGATCAGTACTCTGTTCACCCTAATCATTCATTGCCCCCAACACCAGCACATAGTGATTGCAGTGCGTGCGCCATCCATGTCCTGGGCAGCACAGTGGCACTGCAGATGGTGTAGCTGCCTAGCTGACCTGGATTTGATTCTGACCTCTGCCTCATCTTACAGCCACTATGCACCTGTGGTGGTGGGAATGAATATTTAAGGTAAGTAGTGCATGGAGTACCAGTCCAGTGAAGTGCTTTTGCCTGAGTGGTGTTGAGCTGCTTGAGTTACTGGAGCTGCACTCATTTTTGGCAAGTGAAGAGTGTTCTGTCACAGTCCTGACTTGTGCCTGGTATAAAGGCTTTCAGTTGACAGAAGATGAGTTGCTCAGCGTAGAATACTCAGCCTTTGACTTGATCTGACCTTTTGACTGACTACAGTATTTATATGGCTAGTCCATTTGACCTTATGGTCCAAAAGGGGCCCAGGATTTTGATAGTAACAGATGCAGTGATGGTATGGTCAAGTTATAAATCCCCTACGTATTTCTCCCCTTTCTTCCCGAAGAAGCTGGAGTATAATTTCCATAAATGCAACTTGCTGATACTGAGGCTGTGACCTTTCTTCCTGCATTATTGTAAATTATAGTCGTCAGCGAGTGAGCAAAGTGAACTTTATAGACCAGCTAGTCCAGTATCCACACACACATACTTTCCAGGATGGATATTAGCAAGGGGATCAAAATTACCTTTTTGCTTCCCTCGTATAGTACTCTGACTGCATAAAGCAAGAGTGACATTTTATTTCCATTTACAAATAATGTTGTAATAAAGAGGGAAAAGTTTAACACCACATTCTTTTAATCTCCTGGAATTTTGTAAAAGTACAATTTGGAGCACATACCTTAAGGAATACTCAATTGCTTGATTTCTAAATGAGATTTGGATTAGGATGAGGTTAATAGAAATAGGTTCCGAATTCTCTGAGTGCTAAGCAATTCCAAGTACAAAACTATGCCATGCAGAATTTGAAATAGATCCCTATACTAATGTGATCATTCAAATTAACTTTTGCTTTTTTTAAAGAAACATGTAAAGAAAATGTTTAGGCGCACATGCCTGGTTAATGACTTTCCTGTAATTATGGCTAGTTATTGAGTTCAATAACTTGTCAAATTGTCATGGGAAAATTTTTGAGCAAACATTTCTAGTTGATGTTAGAAGTCACATAATGGTGTATTATGATGCAAGACTTGCTTAAAAAGGGTGGGAGTATAGATGGAACAGAAGATTGATCCTTAAGCAATTATTTGCGGTTTGTTTAAAACAATTTTATGTGAAAATTTTATTTCCCTGGAATTCTACAGTATTTTAAAACAATGGGAATTGGAACTGTTGGAAAGTAGCAGGGCCATCAGGAGGAGAATTTGTGTATGCAAAAAATGTATTTTTGTATGTGCATTTGGTGTAACTAATTGGTTTATTTATTGTGGAACCAATTATGCTCATCCTTCACTTTTAAACTTTGGTTAAATTTAAGGAAGACTTCAAAACAGGATGCTAGTGAGGCAGCATCTGACCCCAAGGAGTGGCGTTATCTGGTTAATACCATATTATCATGCACTCATTTGTTTCTAGTAATTCCATTATTTTTCCAGTTACTAATGCAATACTGATGGATCTAATGTTATCGTGGTTAGATTTGTCGTTCTAATAAAGTACACATTAGCATGTTTCCCTTCTGATGTCCGAGAAAATGTGACCAGGTTCTTATCTTTTAACGAGGTCCTTGTTCCTTAATACAGGTGTATAGAGGAAAAAGAACGTGCGACCAGAAATATTTTAAGATGTATCAAACCATTTCATGTGAACAAGTAGATAATGATAATAAAATGGTTTCCTAGGTGCATGATGCTGGATTACAGAATAATTTAAAAATACCACCAGCTCCTCCTGGAAAAATTCAGAAAAGTCCTTTGCCAGATATGTTCAACAACCCGAATGCACAACGCATGGCCCCTATTGAGAGAAATATTGATACTACAGGTAAGGAGTAGAATTTAATAGTGCTCACTAAGTATCAGTAAAATCCAAGCAAGCTTGCCTGATTTGATCCTTCCTTAATGTGACCTGGGCATTGTGGTTTCTTTAAGTGATGCAAGGAAGGTAACAAGTCAGTGTTGCAAGGGAAGAGAAGAAAAAAAGTTCCATGCATTTGTATTCAAACCTGTATATCAACCACTATTTACCAGTCTCTAACTACCAGTGAGATATTTAGTGATTTCAAAAGTGTTGATTGATCTTGAAGGATTGATTATGTGCTGGTTCAATGAACATAATGGCTTTGAATATACTTTGCAGTTTGTGTATTTCAACTGGTATGAAGTAAAATGAGATTACCTCTTGGGGGTGATCATGTGCTTAACATCTGTTTTGTGATTAAATCTGATACTTTAAGAAAACTTTGCAGTTTTACATAACTGGAGATGTTAATTCTCTGCTGGATGGAGTAGTTTTGTTTTATGATACTGGAGGCAGCGTAATTTCATTTGCAGGAAATCAGCCCACAGACTTCTAGAGAGCATAATTATTAGTTGAAGAATGTGTAAGATAAAAACTTCCTTATGCTGGAAAATAAAGTTGAAGTGTGCTCTGCTGCTTAATACGACACCTTCAAACTCTTGAAATATCTGAAATGAAATTTAACTTATTTCTTTCATTCTACATAGTGATTTAACAAAGAAGTTTATGGTATAACATTTGGATCGTAAATCTGCACTTTACATTTTCCTTGTGTTTTAAGTATTATAAACCTTTATTTACAAGCTAATTGAACACGTACAGAATTCACTTGGCTGCCTTTAACTAACTTGTGATGTTTAGAGTTCGCAACGCCACTTAATTGAATTATAGTTGAATAATTGAATTTGTTGCCTTTGTGTTCAGATACCGATTATGAGTAATGGCAACATAATTTTGTAGTAACGAATTTGATGTACTTTTTCTGCAGAGGATGTCAGTCTATCAAGATCCATTTCTGTTGCAACTGGACTGAATATGGTTCAAAGGCCAAAGGTGAAAAGCATTTTTCCACACACTGCAGGAAATAACAAGAATATGTTGAGCTTTGCAGAAGGGGATGTGCTAACACTTCTGATACCAGAAGAAAAGGATGGCTGGCTGTATGGAGAACATGACATGACCAAAATGTGAGTTTCCATTTGTCCTCAAAATCATTACAACATAAATATTATTATTGGTAATACCTTAAAAACAATATAATAGAATGTTCAACCATTGGATGTTGATTCACTACTCAATGAGCTCATGCTGGTATTTTCTAGCCTGTCGTCTCACTTTTTACTATTGAAACTATGCCGAGGCCATTTTTCAACTTCAATCCAACTCCCAGTCTAACAGTCTCAAATCAGAGAGAAATTGTGACTGATTGAAGTTGGCCCCCTCTCGTATCTCAAATTTCCACACAGGCATGTGGTACTTGAGAAGTGTCTGCCATACTTAGTACCACCCAGTGACTTGAGTAAAGGAACTCCGAGTTCCACGGATGACCAAAGAATCTAAAATGTACTGGAGATGGGGTGGAAAGCCTGTAGATGCAGATTGTCAGAATTGCTGTTGCCTCTTGATCATGCTGATATTTTAGTTCTACTGCGATTAATTCAAATTTAAAGCAAAAATCAACATAGTATAAATAGGATAAAAGAAGGAATTATGTTGTCTAATACCCTGGTCTGAGTTACAATTATTCTAATTTGCTTAGTTAATAAAGTGATAAATTATCCTGAGTAAATATACATTTAAAGTATCTACATTTAGTCCACTGAGCTTTCAGTTGCCTATCCCTTTAATTCTCCCTTACATTTCCCACTCTGACCTCTGTCTTTGGTTTCTTACTTTGGGCTTTGTTGGAACAGTGTAAGCTTGAACAATAGCATCTCCTGTCTAGGATTCACCATTGAATTCAACAATCACAGAAACTGAGTATTCAAGTTTGTGTCTGAAATGACCAGTTCATGTTAACTCTGTAATGTAACATTAACCCAGTTTCTCTCTCTACAGATGCTGCTTGACCTGCATTCAAGCATTTTTCATGATTTCAGATTTCTGGCAACTGCAGAGTTTTGTATCTCAGTTTCAGCACAGATTTTGTTTCTTTCTCCTTTGTCCTCATTCAAGTCCTTCTGTTCATCTCTGGACTGATCAACCACAATTAACAAGTGTTCACCACCTTCTCTCAACTGGCATCACTTTTGCATCATTCAGTTTTTTGTTCTACATGCTATCACAAAACTTTTTTTTTCTCTTCACCCCTTCTCATTCTCTACAACTTTAAAATATGTTTGCTTTATATTTCTTCCTGGTTGTGATGGAAAGGTTGTTGATCTGAAATTTTAACAGTTTCTTTCTCCACAGCTCTGCCGAAGCTCCTGAGTACTTACAGCAATTTTCTGCTTTTATTTCAGGTTTGCAGCATCTGCAGCTTTTTGTTAATTTTCAGCTGTTGTTCAAGATGCACTAGCTTTATAGTTCACAATGCACAGTTTAATCACTTGTTTACAATTTTTTGTGTATTTTAATGTAAAAGCAGATGATCTGCATCAACAAGGTTACTTAAATGTCTGCAGGCTGTAAAATAAAAATGGAATTTTTCCACATACATTGTCATTAGAAAATGTTCCCGTAACTTCTTCAGCAGGAGTTAGAAAACTGCGTAAAGACCTCACTGTAGCTTAGCAACCAACTCTGCAACAGTTTTCTCTTTAGATTGACTTGGTCATTAACGTACTGTGATAAAATATGAACAAGACGTTCATGAATAATATACAACTATGATGACTTGTGCTTAATGAGAGAAAGCATGATTTATTATGCATGATGTCCACTAGACTTGAGTAAAAGTCGTATTCCAGTTAAAAACCTATAATGTTTAGTTTTCTAAAAAAAATTCTGCACCACTAAATGTTGTCTTTACTGATTGTGTCTTTTTATAGAATACCATTATTGTATAACCTAATTAAATCCATTTTGCTTCAAGCAAATGTCAACCATGACTTGGATGGTATTATGGTATTTACCAAATGTAATAAAAGGAATTGGGCTTTTAAAATTATTTATTCTGAGAGTTGAGTTGCTAGAATAGGTGGTTTTTATTGTATATCTATAATTGCCTTAAAGCCAGTGATGGGCCATTTTCTTGAATCACTGCACTCCCTTTGAAGTTAGTCCCTGTATGCTGCTAGGGAATGAAAATTTGACCCAATGTCAATGATAAATTTGTTTCCTTAAAGCAGCAGCACTGAATACTTAGCACAGAATATCATCCTTGATTTTAAAAAAAAAAGCTCTGGCACAGATCACTTGAATAAAGAACTGATATTTAAAAATTTGATTCTGGTTGAATTTTGGACTTCAGTGATTTTATATAATATTTGTAGCTCTTATTGAGTGTGCTAAAATAATTGTACAATATAAAAGATAAATTTTGAGTTTTCTGTAATACACTGTTCAAAATCATCTTTTAGGATGTCATTGAATGATTTTGCAAATGTTTGAATGTAAAAAGCATTGCTGTCAAACTTGTATAATGGATACTGAATGTGATCTTAATATTGTATATGTTCCTGGATGGCATTCTAGCATGCTGAACATTAACCTAATCCTTAAATCACAGATGGCATAACTGTTCAAGCATGCTCTTGTTGTTTCTCATGTTATTTGAACTGATTTGAAATTCACTGTCTTTTGTTATCTCCTGTTGCATTTATGTTTGTAGAAATCCAGAGTATTGTGTTTATGCTCTGAGAATCATCTTACAATTAATGATTGCTTGCTGCACCACCAAAGGGATCATGGCAATCAAATTTCTGGGAAGAATTTTATAGCCCCCTGTTCAGTCAGGTGGTGGTCAATGTGAAATTCAACCTTAGTACCACTTTCAGTTTTAACAAAAGCAGTCAAAATTGCTCTCTAGAGGTGCATCTACCTTTTTAGTGAGGCTGAGGGCCTCATATGAGCATAGTTTAAGTGGACGGAGCTCAGGAAACTGGGCAGCTCAAGGGAGATGAGAACAGTTGGGTACAGCAGTTAAGTACCTTAGTGAAGTTTGTGGGTCGGGGTTGGAAAATGAGTAATCTGTCTTCCTCCCTTGTGTTCCTTGGTGGATAACTTAACCAGTTCTTCCTGTCCTACAACGTAATCAGGCTCATCTACTCTGGATGATATCCCCAGTCTTCAATTTGGCAAGAATTCAAATTCCCCATGTTTCCAAATTTGCTGCAATCCTCCCCTTAGATGTAACTTTAAGCTACAAAATAGTCTTTATTTAAAATGGATTGGATTAGTAGGAGAGAGCACTTAGTTTATTTTGTGTGTTTGCATTCTCCAAATGTTGTGAAAGTCAGATTATGAAAATCAGGTTGGCTTGTTACACATGTGGGAAGACATCGAAAGGTCTTCATTGACATTAGAGTTTACTGAATCTGAAGTATAAAAATTTCTGGAGTTGCTCCCAGCCAAAAATGTAATTTTGTCACCCAAAAGGACACTCTTAGTGCAATTCAAATATTCCCATGCACAGGAGGGAATAAATCTAGTAAACTATATCTCTGTAAATCCATTGAACTATTTTAATGATGATAGGCAATTTTAGATCTACATTCACTGAAAGGGAAGTGTGAAGATTTATTGTAGGCCAAATTTTGAGACAAGTACAGACTTCGAACATTATAAATATGTGGAATTGCCAACAATTTCAAATTTTTAAGACTGTTCAGAAGAATGTTTGCAAAGTATTGTTATCCTGGTTTAATTACAACACATATTTTGCCTCCTGAACAGGAGAGGTTGGTTTCCAACTTCCTACACCAGGCCAATAGAACAAGGTCCAGATATGTCGCCCGGACTCAGGTAACACATTTTGAAGCAAATGTAGTATTAAAAACCTTTCGTGTTAGTAACAAATTGTTATGAATCTGTTCAATATTTAAAGTTTAAGTTTCTACTTCTGGTTTCAAGTGAATGTGCAAAAAGTATTTATTTCACAGCTTGTTAGTCACTTAATGATTTGAATATCATAGACTGTTATTGATGTGGGGGCAGGTTAGTAGAGAACCTCCTTAGATGTTAAGTGCAAGATCCTTCCTCTTGTATGCTTCAGCAAGTGAGTCAACAATATCTTGGATCTCAGCCTGGGATTGTGCTTATGCAAAAGTAATCCGCCTACTGCAGCTCAATAGTTAAGGTTGGGGCAGCCTTGGTTCTTGGTGGGGGTAACACGGGTTAAACAATTTCCCTTTTTCTCTGTAGAGTGGCTGATAAGAACATAAGAAACGGGAGTAGGCCTTTTGGCCCTTCCAGCCTGCTCTGCCATTCACCATGTCTGATCTTCTGGTTCATTGCCATTTTCCTGCACTATCCCAGTATCCCTTGATTTCCTCAATATCCAAAAATGTATTGTGTTTTGAATGAACTCAGTCAACTGAACCTCCATAGCCAAAGGTGCTGGAGAATCACAAAAATTCACTACTCTCTGTGTGGGGGAAAGAAACCTCTTCGTCTCAGTCCTTGGGACTCGGTCATTGAGTTGCCAAAAATTATGATATTTCTTAGCAGCTCTTCACCACATCTTCTGTGAAAACTGACATATGTGGTACAACTGTAGTACTTTGTCAAGTCCCAAGCTTGCAGGAAATGGGAAATTTACACTGTTTATTTTTCTGTAGAATTTTTGTTCTAGCTACAATAACTTTAATTGTAATTGAATATAGAATGCCTTCTCCTGAATTAACAGTTCTGATACTGTTTTAATTCTGTGATTTCTTGCTGTTCCAAACTCCGGTTCACAATCATGGAACAGCACTTCGTAATAAATATACTTTAAGGCAGAATGTAAACATACCTTACCGAAGTGGAGAGCATAAATGTATGGTTAAGTTTTGGGCCTTGATTAATATGAAGATGGAACTACCTTTTTGAAGGAAAAATATAGCATATCCAGATCTCAAAATATTGTACTGAAGCTTTATCATTGTGGGTCTTCTGGCTCAGAAAACACATCCAACAGATCTGTCTCCAGCTAGCAATCAATCATCCCCTGAAGTAGGATTGGTATTCTTTTCATTATGTGTATTGACAAGTATACTTAAAAAGGAATTGAAGAGTTTGACTATAACTTGCTGCTATGAGAATCTAACACAGTAATTACAGTTGGAGCAGAGAAGTGAGCCTCCATCTGGATTCACAATCCCAACCTACAGTGGAGGTTGTCAGACAACCTGGTAAGGGCAAGGCTCTCTTATGTAGGGAGTTTCTATTTTCCCATTTCAGGGGGAGTTTGGAATATGTTTGAGGCTGCTATGCCCAGTGAAGAAACCAGATGTACTTTGGCCTAGAAAATAGGCACCAGAGAAGCAGCTGTATGTATACTCTATTTCTATCAAGGAGGACAAGCATTCTTTGCACACAGTGCAGTGCACCAATTCTTACTTAATAGGTAAACTTGATCTGATCAATTGGCGGTGCCCCTCTGAAGCCCTGCTAACATTCATGCTGGTGGAGTTTTAGCGCTCACTAATAATGGGAAGTTGTAGAGGTTCCTGCACCAGATATCCAAAATGACTTGTATAGTATCTTCCTCACCTTTGCATAGGAAACTGCATTGGAAAGTAATTTGAAGCCTTATGAATAATTGATGATTTCAAAGGAGCTGTGTATCCTGCATCAGATGATGTGAGCCATGGGAGTTTATTATCTTTTCAGTTAGATTGAAGAACTAGCCTGAAGAACAGTAGTACAGTTTTTGGAAACAAAAGAGACTGCCAATGCTGGAATCTGGGACAAAAAAAACAATAGTGGAAGAACTCAACAGGTCAAGCAGGATCTGTGGAGGCAAAGGGGATATTGAGGTTGAGAATGTACATGAGAGGGAAGAGGAAAGGTTGGCGGTATATAGCAGTATAAGGGAGAGGTGGGGCAGAGGGTGGTAGGTGATGGGTGGAACCAGATGGGGAGGGGAAAAGGGACGATGGGCAGATGGAAGTGTGGGAGAGAGGGGATGGGAAAGGCGAACAGTATTTGTGCTGCTTTAAAGTTCTAAAGCAACAATTGCAGTCACACATTTCAAACGACAATATATTACCACAATCTATACAATAGTGGGAAGAATTATAATGGGTGTTGGCTACATCTTACCACTGATTTTGCAAATGCTAAACTCTGCTGTGACTATTGTTCTCACAAAGTGTTGTGTATCAGAAGCAAAGACTGAACTAAAAAAGGAGGATCCAGTGAAGATAAATGACCTTCCATTTGCTAGCTTGCTGCATGTGGTCTGGAATTATCTTACTTTATAAACCAAGTCTTGTTCTATAGAGTTTAAATGTCTGTTGTGGAACAATTCTAATCCGTGTGTAGAAATTGGCATGTTTATATTGCTGGCTGATTTTGTACAACATCAGCCTCGTATACAAACAACTTAATAATTAGCAACATGCAGAGTTGTTGCTCTGAAAGTTGATACCTATAAGCGGCTGAGAGTAAAACTGCTAAATGTCTCACTGGGCTGATCTATCCATATGCAAGTGCTTAATTTATCCCTACCAAAAAAAGAATGCCATTGATACCAGATGTTTACACAAAATGAGCAAGCTATCACAAAGTAAGCAAGTATTGTTTCTTGATAGTGCACTCTCTCATTGGCACCACCCTGTTTGATTTTAAGGATAGAATTGGCGTTGCTGCTAAAGCCTATAGATCCTGCTCCTCCTGAGGCTTCTAATTCATAACAATTAAAAAAACATGAGTTAAGTGTATTATCCTTGAAGAAAGGTCCTGTTTAGTATAAACTTGCAATTTTCATCTTAATTCAATCAATATAAAACTTTGATACGTGTATAAGTTACTGTGTATAGATTCTTCCTGTCACATTTGAGGTCTATCTTGTTAAACTTGTTCCTGAAATGATGTCACACCTATTGGTTTATGTTTAAGTAAACACCTCTTATGATTAATTGTGGCAAATCTAGCACTGCCATTTTGCAGCATGTAAATAATGAATTCAAGATCACTAGTGTAGAATTCTTCTGCAAGAAATTAAGTACAGGTAATAGATTTTAAGGGTATCTGAAGTTCCAAGAACGATTGACATGGTTGTGCATAATGTGTCACTCTTTGTCAATTTATGCCTTTTTTGGGTGAAAAAAATCCTAATTGTTACCTAATCTCAAATTTGAAGAGATCTACAAAACTATTACTTCCCTGAGACCAGTAGTGCCTATACTGGAACTTAAGTTGAGAAATTTGGGTAGGCTTCTCACTTGGAAGACTAACATTGCTCAAGGACAAGCACCCATTGATCCATGGGCAGTGGAGGATGTTTGCTAGCAGTTTTGTTTTGTGTTTAGATGGATATTTTAATTGTTTTTGAATTGCAGTATATTACAGACCCCAACCAGATGTTTACAGAAAAATCATCATATTGCTTCTGGTTCTTTTCCTAACCAGTTTAACACTATGGAGACACAAGAGGTCGAGCACTTTCACTCCGTCCACTGTACCAGCCGGGATCTCCTGGTGGCCAGCCATTTTAATTCCACTTCCCATTACCACAGCGACATGTCTGTCCACGGCCGCCTGTACTGCCAAGTGAGGCTAGATGCAGATTAGAGGAACAGCACCTCGTATTCTGCCTTGATAGTCTCGAACCTGACAACATGAACATCAATTTCTCTAACTTACGGTAACCATTCCCCACTGTCCCCCTTCCCCCGCCTTCTTGATCTGCCCATCACCCTCTCATTCCTTCCTCCGGTTCCCTTCCCCACCTTCCCTTTTATTCCATGTTCCACTGACCTCTCCTTTCAGATTCTATCTTCAGCCCTTTGTTACTTCCACCTATAACCTCCCAGCTTCTTGCATCACTCCCACTCTTTCCACCCCCACCCTTACCTGCCTATCAGCCCCCTCACCTGGATCCACCTCTCACCTGCCAGCTCTTGCTCCACCCCTTCTTCCTCCCCCCCCCCCCCCCCCTTTATACTGGCTACCTCCCCTCTTTTCTTCCAGTCCTGATGAAGGGTCTTGACCTGAAACATTGACAGTCCATTTCCCTCCATGGATGTTGCTTGACCCACTGAGTTCCTCCAGCTCCTTTGTGTGTTGCTCCAGTTTAAATCTATGCAGTCTGGTTATTGAAACTTTCATCATGTAAAGAAAGAAAGACATTTATTTCTATTGTCATTCTGGTCCCTTTCCAAATGGTTCAAAGTGCTTTACAGCTAACAAACTATGTTTTTGAAGTGGTTTCATTCTTGTAATATTAGAATGTAGCAGCCAATTTATATCACAAATTTCCACAGACAGTAGTGATATTCGCCAAATCTGTTTTCTAGATGTGAACTGAGGGTTACTCTCCAGGGTGCCAAGGAGAGCTCCCCTGTTGTTCTGAATAGTGCCATATGATCTTTTATATCCACCTGAGGGGCTAGTTGGACCTCGGTTTAATAATGCATCTAAAGGGTGGCATCTCCAGTAGTGCAGCACTCTTTCATACTGCACTGACATCAGCTGGAATGAAACTCAGACCCCTGAGAATGCTGCCAAACAAACAGCTGCTGAAAACTGTATCCCATCAATGATGACTAGGTATGTGTAATTAATGTTAACAATTTCAGCCAGGAATATAATAATTTTACATCTGTTGCAATTGCCAACAATGCTGTACTTCTATTGTGGTTTTAGCTTCACTACTGTTGCATCGCTTTTAATTTAGTCACTTTATTTTGAAAGAGTTTACAGAATTTCTTTCAAACGTGTTTATATGGAGAAGAGTAAGGCACATGACCCCTATCTTGCTGATAAGAGTAAGACACCAACCCAGTCATGGTTGCTATTACATTCGCATGGGTTATGTCATGGGGTCACGGATGCAGCATGGAAACAGGTCCTTCAACCCACCAAGTCCATGCGAGCCATCGAGTCCCCTTTTACATTAATCCCATTGAACTTGAGCTGTGAGGCAGCAGCTCTGCGAGTGCCGCCCATCCCCAGAGGCAGAGCTATGAAGCTTGTGCAGTATTTCCATATGAAAGGATATATGTAAGGCAGTCTGTGGGGCAACTGCATTACATATATGTATGCTTTCTGAGCTTGATAAGGCAGGAGTATTAATATGCATTATTTTCAACAATTATATTCATATCTCTATGTAAAATAATCATAACTCAACCAACCATAGGCAAATTAGAATGGTGCCAGAAAGCAGGGAAATTATCATACAGGTGGCATGCAACCATATACTGGTTTCTGGATTTTCTAATTTTGTTCGAGCAAATTGGCATCATTTCATATATCTTTGGTAGCTTCTTCATTTGAAGAAGTACTACTGCTATCATAGTACTCTGGTAACTTTATTAAGCAAGTATAATTATACTTCAAATGGAAAGTAGGGCAAAGAACAGCAATTGAATCTAACGACTTCCGGATCTTCTAGTCATGTGTTAAAATGAAAATTCTACATCAAGTTCTCTGAAACAATTTGCAAAGAGTTTAGACATACCATCATACTGAACAAATTGTCTAACTTCCTGTCTGCTTTCAATTGTGCATTCCAGTTAAACTGATTACAACTCTTCAAGGAAACTTTGATAAATAAACTGGATAAGGAAAACTTGCAATGTATAAACAATGTCGGAATTTTTGAAAGCAGTGTTTGAACACTAAAGCATTGAATTTGGGTTGGAACCCTGCATCAGGACTAACGGTGGAGAGGGAAGATGGCCAGTATAAAGAGAGGGGGAATGGTGAGACAGGGCCCAGTATAAAGAGGAGGAGTGATGAGTCAGGCCCAGTGGGTGATTGGTGGACCAATGAGGGGTGAAGGATGACTGGCAGCTTGAATCAAGTAGGGGAGCGGGGAGGAGGGTGATGTTGGGAGGCAGAGTCAGGTGGATAGAGTCAGACCAAAAAATGGCAGATGGAGCCAGGTGTGGGAAGGGGAGGGTTGAAGGTGGAGACAGGTGATGAGCAGGAACACAAAAGGCTACCAATGCTGGAATCTGAAAAGTAAGGAAGGTGATAATGGGGACCATTAGGGGAGAGGTGAAAGGCAGATGGGACCAGAACCTGATGGGGAGGTGGGGAGCTGGTTGGTGAAATGTGTGGGTAGTAGGTGGATGGAACCAGGAGGGGGAGGTGAATGAAAATGGGTGATGGGGGGCTGGAGGAGGGTATGGAAAAGGGGACTAAAGTGGGAGGACCAAAGAAGGATTGGAAGGAGGGAAAAGGAGGTTGGGTGGGTGGGAATCATTGGATGTGAGTGTTACCTGAAATTGGACAATCTGGTGTTAAACAGGAAGTTGATGCTACTGGAAAATTGGTCTGTCTCTTTACAGAATCTTTTATTCCTACAGTAGGCCCAGCTTCATGTAGGCTTTCAGAGCCCCTGAGTATTTTCTGTAATATAGCGAGGAACGGAAAACATTTTATTTTGGTGGACGTGATGTACAAACTTGAGTAAAGAGAGACTGCTGGTGTCCACCGTGTTCCTTTGGCATTCTGCTGAGCACGAGTATAATTCAGACAACATAGAGACCATTTAGCTATTGTGTAGCTCTTTTGAAAAATCTCTGCTATTAGTTCGACTCCTATGGTTTTTGCCTCATAGCTCCGCAATCTTTTCCCTTTTCAAGTATTTATTTCAATCCTGTTGAATGTTGAACCTGCTTCCTCTATCCTTTTTAAGTAGTATATTCCAGAACACAACACCAAAAAAAAATTCTTCATCTTTCTCTCCCTGCCCCTGCCCCTGCCCCCAAGTTACTTATCCTAGTCATGTCTCCCCTTCTATCTTATCAAAGCTCCTCACAACTTTAAACACTTCAATAACAACAATGCCAGCTTCTTTCATTTCTCCACTGAAGTCCCTCATCGCAATTATTCTCTGTTTGAGACAGTTATGGAAGTACAATAGTTGCTGTGTAGTTGTCACCATGGTCAGCTCTGTGTCTTTTGCTTTGGGACTTCCATTAAAATTGTGAAATATGCTTTATAATTGTAATGGAGTGCCCTTTAAGCTGTTAAACTTCCAGTACAACCGAACACATGTCTAGGACTTGTAATATTTTCTAGGTATATTCCACTCTATAGGGGAAGTTTCATTATACAGGAGGAAACAGCACTTTATTTTCATGAGGCATTAAGCTACCTTGGGGATTTGTAGATGACACAAGTTTCATTTTGTAAACCATCTATATTCAATGAGTAACGTTTGTACTGTAAGCTTAGACTTGGGATTTGACGGAAGTGCTGCATAATTGTTGAGGTTACTGTTTTTCATTTCACTCTGGGCATTAGAGTTCATAAATATCTTGCATTTATTATGGTTGCCATGTGGTTGACAATCACACAGTAGGTCTTGGAAGCATTGTAGGAAGCATACCTCCTCACAATTCACACATTTAAATGACATGTAATTCAATATTACATGTATCATTTAAATATGAGTGAAATGATGCATATAATGTTAAAAATAGCTGTCTGAATATTTCATGTCTTTTCGTTTCTGCTGTACTAATATGTAATTGTGGATAACCCTTGTCGGTTAAGCAAAGTTTAATGCACCAGATAACTTTGCATCCTAATCTTCAGAGCTTTTTACTGTCACCTAATACTATTAGGATAATAGACCTGATGAATAATTTTGGAGGTTAGTTTTAAATGTATGCCCACACATTGAGTTAGTTAATTGGAGAGATACTGTATAGCAGGTGAAAAGAACTGGAGTTGTGCATCTTCTTCACACCATCACCCCCCCCCCCCCCCCCAACAGTTGAGAAAGCATCACTAACTGATTTCCCCTTGCCTTTTTGAGAGGCTACGTAGGTGGCAGATATGAGAATATCTGCTGCAGTGAGGAATGAGACTCGGTTAAGATACATTGGGACAGAACAGTAAGAGAGCTCAGTGCTGATCCAATCATTATAACATATGGTTTTTGCTACTGTAGTGATGAAAATAGTGAGTATCTGTATTGCTCTGCCCAAAATGCAATATTGTAGACCCCACAATATCAAGCCTCTACTGCAATGAGCCAGTCTCCTGACCTAGTGATGCTGTGTTTTGTAAGGCTCTTGCTGCCCAGGTTTCTGGCCTCCCTCTCAGCTACTCCTGGGGTCTCTATTATCCCTCCTGGCCAATTACCATAACTAATGAAGTAACTATTAGTTTTCTGTAACGTTACGTTACCTGCAAATCAACTACATTTTTTGATGTTCATCACTCAGATTAGGCCTTTAAATATCTGCACTTGATTTATTATGGGATACTAGAATATATGCATCTTCAACAGCAGTGCAAAACAGGGCTGTAGGGCTGTTGCGTGCCCTGCCCAGTTTTCCTTTCTATTGACGGGTAGAGTCAACTATCCTAAGGAAACTGCTGTTAAATTATGCAAAAATATTTTGTTTAATCAGTGCACAAAACGGAAGTATCATTCCAGGGTTTCAGTTTGAAAATTACTGCACAAACCAAAATAGTAAGCCATGGTAGTTGTGCTTGATTGAGATGGTGTGGGAATCATGTCAAGGACATATTTAGTTGTCTCTCTGTTTTAATCTCCTGGGGAGACAAATATCAGATTATATTACAATTTGTACTGTTTAATGAAGGCATGGCTTTAAAGAAATACTTCTCTTCAGTTTAAAAGCCTTAACCCTTTTCCAGTTTGATTTTAGCTGGACTTTGGCTTGCCTGTTTGTCTTTGGCTTAATCAATACAGTAACACAGTTGTGCTCCACTTTCCTAGCTATAATTTCACAGAGATGTTGGTAATTATTAGTTGACTTTATTTGGTGTCATGGGTGATACAATCTATAATTAAAGGACTGAAAATTCTGGGCCAGCAGAGAGGAGAAAAGTACCACATTTTTAAGATTGTACCATGATGCACTTGAGTTCCAATAACTATGAAATCCACTCTGAGCTAGGAACCTACCATTTAATGACATCTGGAAAAATCAAACTTGTTTAAGAGAGGCCATGTGGAGAATTTGAATGCTGTACAATGAAACTTCACATCAACTATCAAGAAAGTTTTAATTTGTGGTTTTGGTAAACCAAGTTACAGGTTTCTATGATGTTGCAGCAGGCAGGAAATATACAGCATGACAGTTTCCTCTTTCAATTGGCAATTTTTCTGAGAAATCAATCAATTATGTGAATGATTTATTTTGTAACTCTGCATAAAATGGAAGTGTTTTCTTGTTTAAGTATATCTGTGCTCAAGGTTAGAAATAGATTGCTTGATACAGAGACTGCTTTGCACTATCTCTGCAGTAGCACAGCCAAATACAGAAGTTCTAACACCATACCTCAGCCTCCATTTCTGAAGAGCAACCACTGCACATTGCATGAGTGTAATAGCTTCTCCACTGGCTATGTAAGTCATGCAGCCTAAAGTCATGTGCAGAGAAGGGAGATTTTCCCATTAGTTCCCTGGTGGGTGTGTTTTAGTTTGTTCAGTAATTTAATATCCAGTTAGAGCTGTTCTGGAGTAAAGGAGGGAGTTGTTACTAAGGTTCCCTTCGAAAGTTACTAATGAAACTATTTGAAAAAACAAAGTTGAAGGGTTATAGGAGATTTCTTACAAAGGAACTGGCACAGGTACTTCTGGCTAAATTACCTTCTCAACTTCTGAACTACATTTCTTTCTGCTACTGTGTTAATCGTTTGTCTCTTTTTCCCCTAATTTCCGTGATCACCCTTGGGAACAAATAAGGAGAGTGTTAACCTGCCATATTAGTTTGACACTGTCAAAAATGAAAGTGATGTGGTGAAGCAAAATGACAACATTGGGTTGTTTGGCTACCTGGGAGTTAATTTTTCCTCAAAGTTTGTTAATTTAAGTGATCTAAATATGATTAGTCTTTGAAGATTTTTGTCCTCATGTACTTCCCTTTTTACACACACAATGGATCTCTGTACTTATCATCTTCGCAATACAGAATGATTGTGATGTTGAACAAAATTCCATCAAAAGGTTGTGAAGCAATTTAATTGGTAGAAGTAACATTCCATTGAAATTTCTCCAGAGTCCTACAGAGGAACTAAAGATAAACTAAAAATAAAATCAAAATTGGTTCAGACAAAGTTTTAGCCTGACTGGTATCTTTTGTACTGAAACTTAAAAGATAATAATAGACAAAAAGCTGCTGGCAAAATCAACAAAAAAAACAATCTGGAGTTGGTTCAGAAATTAATATTTCAGCATAACTTCTGTTATACTGGGCTGTTACAGCAATAGCAAATTAAAAAGCAAGTGATTTAAGATTTTCCAGTTGAAATATTTTTAGTGTTGTGCATCTGTGATAATGGAAATAAGCACCTTGTGATTTTCTTTTATTGTCTTTGGTTTAGCACAGCTCCTGCACGGAGTATGAGCATCCTGAATCTTGCAGAGAGGTCAAATGTTGCCCTACCTCCTCCAGATTACGAATCAATGCCAGTTAGACATCACAAGGAAATGACATTCCACTCTTACAGCAGTGCCCCAAACAGAGGAATTCTACCTCAACCAGACAATACAAATTCAGTAAGTACCTATCAGAGGCCAGTAGTAACATATTTATTTAAATGTCAACGATTTTATCCACAATGTTCTTGTTTCTGGTTGTAGGATTATTGTAAGTTCTTTATGTATGTGTTTTAGTTAAGCAAATACAAAACTAGATAATCTACTGTCCCACTGCTGGAGATAAAGGGAGATAAATTTATTGTGTTTTGGCTCAAATGTTAGAGCTCTCACCTCAAGTCTTGAGTTTGGTTGACACTCCTCTGATCAGAATACCACTCTTTCAACATATTTCTCATTGTGAGATATAATGATCAACATTAAATATGCATGAATTATTGACTTTCCCAAATAAACCAAAGGACCTGGGTGTCCTTGTGCATGAATCGCTACAAGTTAACATGCAGGTATAGCAATGAATTAGAAAGGCCAATAGTATTCCAGGAGGATAAGAGTACATTATATTGATAAAATGATTTCTTGAATATTGTATACAGGTCTTGCCTCCTTATTCAAGGAGGGATATACTTGTAATAGAGAGAATGGAGTAAAAGTTCACCAGATTTATTTCTTGGATGGTGTTTGTTTTTATGAGGAAAGATTAAACGGACTGTTCTAAGGTCAAGAATTTAGACAATGAGAGATGATCTTGTTAAATGTAGAAAATTCTTATGGAGCTTGACAAGCTACTTGTGAAGTTGTTGTTTCCTCTGGCTGGAGTGTCTAGAATCAAGATCAAATAAGGGGGTCAGCCATTCAGCATGCATATGACAAAATTCTTCATCTACAGGGTAGTGAATCTTTGAAATTTAGTGATACTCAGGAGGGTTTTTGGATACTGAATATATTCAAGACAAAACTGCAGAGGCTTGGATATTGTGGGGTCACTGCAGGAAAGTGGTGCTGAGGTAAAAGATCAGCTGTTACTGAATGGTAGGGCAGGCAAGAGTTGCCAAATGACCTTCTGGTCTATGTTCTTACGAACCAAGGTTTGAGTTAAATGCATAGTTTACATTTTGGGGAGCTCTTAAAACCCTTAGCACACCACCTGGTTCCCAGTAATCCAAGTATAAACAAAGATAAAATCAATTTTGGGAACTTCAAGGCATGGCCAAGTACAAAGAATGTTGTGATCTAACCAGGTACCAGTTATGAGGAATTGCTTTTCTCCCTCCATTGGTTCTTATTTACTGGTACCCGTAAAACCTACTTTACACAAAGGATGTACAGATCTCTGGTGTAACATTTTCAAAATAAATCTGGCTAGAATACAGAATCCATATATTCCATTACAATGAAGAGGGAACAGTGAAATTGAAACCAAATGGTAGCTTCAAATGGAGGAATCTGACAAAATTGGGACTAAAATATTAAACACAAATCACGGGGAATGTTAACAAATATATTAAGATGTGAAAGGGTTAATAAAAGAACACAAGAACAGAGTGAGGCCACCTGGCACCTTAAACCTGCCATTATGATCATGGCTCATCTGTGCTGACCTCAACTCTTCTGTGCCAGTTCCCCATACCCCTCAATTTCCCCGATCTTTCAAAAGTTTATCTGCCTCCACCTTCATAATGAACTAGCCTACACTAATTTCAAAGATTCATGACCTTCTGACAAGAAATTTTTATGCACCTCTGTTTTAAATGACCTGCCCTGGCAGAAGATGGGACACAAAGTAAAAGAAGAATTGGTGTACACAGAACCATGTTTGGGTTTTGTTCAGTGATTTATATACCCTTGTGTGGTCACATCACAAATGGTGTGTGGGACCACTCCAGGGTGAGGTAGGGAGTTACGACAGCATTGGTAGAAAGTAAGTTCACAACCGCGGAAGTCAAGAGATACAGGGATTATTTCCACTGGAGTAATGCTGATGTAAATGCAGATGCAGAGCATAAAATCAGAGCAGAATTAGGCCACTCAGCCCATTAAGCTTGTGCCCTGTTTAGTGATGTCACTGATGATGTATTTGTAATCAGTTAGGCCTTTGTTATTCTCTTCCCCTTGTACTTGGTGAATAGTTGTAATCTAAGACCAACACACTGAACCAGCAATCTTGACTTGAAGAAAGCAGGGGGAAAAAAACCTAATCCTTTTAATTCAAGACTTGGAATCATGAGAATTCAGCCACATTAATTTGTGAGAGTCAATGGAGAATGATTTTGCTTAGAGTTGATTTCATTAGGCCAAAATAATTCTCCATTAATTCTCATTAGTATGGCTGAATTCTTATTGATTGAGTCTTGCAGCTAAAAGGATTGCTATTTTTTTTTCCCTTCCTTCAGGTCGGCATGCACCATGCACTTGCCCGGATGGTTGGCAGACCTTTTCCTGGACAACACTGCTTTTACTGCATGCTTTTCTTTGAGGTGCTTTTAAAGAGTGCACTAAACAATGTGAAAGCAGCAACATTTGAGGTCTTCTTAAAAACTTTTACCCTTGTGTGGTCATAACTAGTAGCAGCAGGTGATGATTATCTGTGCTATTTTCAAACTACAGATTGCAAATTAATGAAAGCAAAAATATCAAAGTAGAAGCTTGAAGTGTTTCAATTATTTTGTAGAAGTAGAATCCAGCTACAGAAAGGGAGTTTATGTCAACTTTAGAATGAGAGGTTACCAAGTTCCACGTCCGTCTTCATTGTCACCAATTCATTCCAAATCTGCAGCTTTCATCTTCTCCATTGTTCTGTCAATAGCATGAAAAATGTGAAATGCAGCAGACAAAATTGAAGAAATACAGAGAATTATTGAATGCTTTGATTTGTTCAAAACATGATTTTTTTTTCTGTTTTGTACCAAAGCATAGAATAAACGCAGAAAGCCAATGATATCTTTGTTCTTTTGATGGATGATTAAAGTGTATTTTTCTTGCTACTGCCGACTTTCACAATAACAGAGACCTAAAATATACTTAATTTGGATATTGCCAATGAACAACAGCTGGCAGCAATACTGGTATTGGTTTATTATTGTCACTTATACTGAGGTACAGTGAAAAACTTGTCGTGCATACCGTTCGTACAGATCAATTCATTACACATTGAGGTAGTGTAGGGGGCAGGCACAGTAGTGTAGCAGTTAGCGTAAAGTTATTGCAGTGCCAACAACCTGGGTTCAATTCCGGCCGCTGTCTGTAAGGAGTTTGTACGTTCTCCCTGTGTCTGCGTGGGTTTCCTCCAGGTTCTCGGGTTTCCTCCCACATTCCAAAGACATACGGGTTAGGAAGTTGTGGGCATGCTGTGTTGGTGCTGGAAATGTGGTGACACTTGCGGGCTGCCCCCAGAACATTCTACGCAAAAGATGCATTTCACTGTGTGTTTCGATGTACATGTGACTAATAAAGATATAAAAACAATAACAGAATACAGAGTAAAGTGTCACAGCTACAGAGGAAGTGCAATGCAGGTAGACAATAAGGTGCCAGGTCATAACAAGGTAGATTGTGAGGTCAAGAGTCCATCTCATCGTATAAGGGAAACCATTCAATAGTCTTATAACAGCGGGATAGAAGCTGTCCTTGAGCCTGGTGGTATGTGCCCTCCGGCTTCTGTATCTTCTGCCTGAAGGGCGAGGGGAAAAGAGAGAATCCCCTGGGTGGGTGGGGTCTTTGATTATGCTGGCTGCTTCACCAAGGCAGCGAGAGGTAAAGACAGAGTCCATGGAGGGGAAGCTGGTTTCCGTGACGTGCTGGGCTATGTCCACAACTCTGTGCAGTTTATATAGAATTTTCTGTTAAAACCCAAAACTCCTGAGTTTTACAAGCATTGCTATTTCAAACTGCAATAAACCAGCAGTCATAAAATCTTGCATATTTACGATCAGTAGTTTACATACAATTTCTCCATTAACAAGGGGCAGACTTAAAACACTAATTTGAAGTGGGACAGATGGTCATCCTTAGATTTAGCTATATTAAAAAGGCCAAATTAAGAATGGGTGAATTAATAGTTGAGAACAATCCCTTAATGTTGTAAAAGCAACAGTGTATAAAATGGTATGAATTTAGAATTTTGAGAGGGGAGAATGACCAGCTTTATAATGTTTTGAAAACAGTTTGGTTTCTTATTCATATCCATTGCACATGAAATTAAAAATAAGTGGGCTGTAAAACTGTATGACAATGGGTATTCATTTTGGGATCAGGGCTGGTGGGGAAAGTGGAGGTGGAGACATTTTTCTTTATTTTAAATATTAATCAGAAAATATTGACAAAATATACTTCTGTGTAAAATCTCAATTGATTTGCACAAGTTCACAAGATCCCAAGATCACAAGACAAGGGAGCAGAAGCAGGCCATTCGGCCCATCGAGTCTGCTCCAAGGAAAGGGAAATAGAAATGAGAAATGGGGAATGGGGGAAGAAGAAGAAGAAAAAAAAACTATTCTAATCCCAATTACCGGCCTTATCCCCATATCCCTTGATATCCTGACTATTTAGATATCTATCTATCTCCTCCTTGAATGCCCCCACTGATGTGGCTTCCACTGCTGTATGTGGCAAGGAGTTCCACAAATTCACCACCCTCTGGCTAAAGAAATTTTTCCTCATCTCTGTTTTGAAACTGTACCCTCTAATTCTAAGATTGTGCCCTCTGGTCCTGGACTCACCCACCAAGGGAAACAGCCTAGCCACATTTACTCTGTCCTTTCCTATCAATATTTTAAATGTTGCTATGAGGTCCCCTCTCATTCTTCTGTACTCCAGCGAGTACAGTCCAAGAGCCGACAAACGCTTCTCATACTTAAGCCCTTTCATTCCTGGAATCATCCTCGTAAATCTCCTCTGAACCCTCTCCAACGTCAACACATCCCTCCTAAGATGTGGGGCCCAAAACGGCGCACAATATTCCAAATGAGGCCTCACTAGTGCCCCGTAGAGCCTCATGAACACTTCCTTACTTTTATACACTATACCTCTCGAAATGAATGCCAACATAGCATTCGCTTTCTTTACCACCGATCCGACCTGGTGGTTAACCTTTAAGGTATCCTGCACGAGTACCCCCAAGTCCCTTTGTACTTCCGTGCTTTGGATTTTCTCTCCTCCTAGATAATAATCTGCCCGCTTATTTCTGCTTCCAAAGTGTACAACTGCACATTTCCCTACATTAAATCTCATCTGCCATTTCCTTGCCCATTCTCCTAAACTGTCTAGGTCCCTCTGCAACCTTCCTATCTCTTCAATACTCCCTACTCCTCCCCCTATCTTGGTGTCATCCGCAAACTTAGCCACGAAACCATTTATTCCATCATCCAAATCGTTAATGTACAAGGTAAAAAGGAGCGGTCCCAACACCGACCCCTACGGCACACCACTAGTAACCGGTAACCAACCAGAACGAGATCCTTTTATTTCCACTCTTTGCTTCCTGTCAACCAGCCAATGCTCCACCCATTCTGTTATCCTACCCGTAATTCCATGACCTCTCATCTTATTAGTCAGTATCTTGTGAGGCACCTTATCAAAGGCCTTTTGAAAGTCTAAATACACAACATCTACCGCCTCTCCCTTATCCACCTTGCCTGTGATTTCTTCAAAAAACTCCAATAGGTTGGTCAGGCAGGATCTTCCCTTCACAAAACCACGTTGGCTAGGACCTATCCTGCCCTGCGCCTCTAGGTATTCCGTAACCCCGTCTTTGAGGATAGATTCCAATAACTTTCCCACCACTGACGTCAGACTAATAGGTCTGTAATTTCCTTTATGCTGCCTCCCTCCTTTCTTATACAACGGAACTACATTTGCGACCCTCCAGTCCTCCGGAACCACGCCTGAATCTATCGATTTCTGGAAAATAATCGCCAATGCCTCCGCTATCTCTAAAGCCACCTCCTTCAGAACCCGGGGATGCACCTCATCCGGTCCTGGAGACTTATCAGTCTTTAGTCCATTTAGTTTTCCTAGCACCTTCTCCCTAGTAATCTTAACTGAACTCAATTCCATTTCGTGAGACTCCTGACTAACTGGCACATTGCTGATGTCCTCCACGGTGAAGACCGATGCAAAATATTCATTCAATTCCTCTGCCATCTCTCTATCGTCCATTATAATAGCTCCTGCACCGTTATCAATTGGTCCTATATCAACCCGTGTCTCTCTTTTACACCTTATGTATTTAAAAAAAACTCTTAGTATCCTTTCGAATGTTATCCGCCAACTTCCTTTCATAATTCCTCTTTTCTTTCCTAATGACCTTCTTAGTTTCTCTCTGCAGGTTTTTAAAAGCTTCCCAGTCCTCTGTTTTGCCACTAATTTTTGCTTCTTTGTACGCCGCCCCTTTTGCTTTTATTTTAGCCTTCACCTCTCTCGTTATCCACATTTGTGCCTTTTTTCCATTAAAAACCTTTTTTCTTGGAATATATCTATCCTGCAATTTCCTTATTTCCTGTAGAAATTCCTTCCATTTCTCCTCTGCCGTCCCTCCAGCCAGCTTACTCTTCCAATCAATTAGGGCCAACTCCTCTCTCATACCATTGTAATTTCCTTTGTTCCACTGAAATATCGATACACCAGTTACCAGTTTCTCCTTCTCAAACTTGAAACTGAACTCAATCATATTGTGATCACTGGTTCCCAGTGGTTCCTTTACCTTTAGTTCCCTAATCACCTCCGGTTCATTACACAGCACCCAATCCAAAACAGCCGATCCCCTGGTGGGCTCTTCAACAAGTTGCTCTAGAAAAACGTCCCTTAGACATTCCACAAACTCCCTCTCCTGAGTACTATCGCCATTCTGGATTTCCCAGTCCACCTTCACGTTAAAATCCCCCATAATTATCTTCATATTGTCACTCTGGCATGCTTTTTCTATCTCAAACTGCAACTAACCATCCACTTGCTGACTGCTATTAGGGGGCCTATATATGACTGCTACCATTGTCCTTTTACCCTTGCTATTCCTTAGCTCCACCCACAAGGATTCCACCTCCTCTGACCCAATATCCTTCCTTTCTATCGATTTTATATCACTACTAACCATCATGGCCACACCTCCCCCTCTGCCTACCCGCCTATCCTTCCTATACACTGTGTACCCCTGGACATTCAGTTCCCAATTACATCCGTCATAAAGCCATGACTCGGTGATTGCCACAATGTCGTATTTATTAACCTGTAGTTGTGCCACTAGGTCATCTACCTTATTCCTAATGCTACGTGCATTTAAATACTGTACGTTTAGTCCGGTATCTGCTATTAATTTTGTTGTACTTCTATTGTTCAGCAGTACGTTTAGTCCGGTATCTGCTATTAATTTTGTTGTACTTCTATTGTTCAGCAGATTATCCTGGCTTTCCACCTGTCTATCCTTTTTACCATCTTCACTACATACTACCTTAGACATGTTCCTATATACCTCATCCCCTATCCTAACATTCTGTATCCTAACATCCTGACTTGTTGTACTTCTATTATTCAGCAAATTATCCTGACTTCTCACTTGCCTGTCCTTCTTGCCATCCTCATTGGACTTGTTTCTATAAACTCCCTCCTTTACCTTAGCATCTTGTAACCTAACATCCTGGTTTCCATCCCCCTGCCAGATCAGTTTAAACCCTCCCCTACAACTAAATCAAACATTCCCGCCAAGATATTGGAACCTCTGGAGTTTAGGTGCAACCCATCCTTAGCGAATAGGTCATGCCTCCCCCAAAAAAGGTCCCAATTATCCAAAAATCTGAAGCCCTGCCCCCTGCACCAGTCACTCAGCCACGCATTCATCTGCCAGAGCTTTCTATTCTTCCTATCATTGACACGTGGCACAGGTAGTAATCCTGAGATTACTACCCTTGAGGTCCTACTTCTCAACCTTCTCCCCAATGCCTTGTATTCCTCCTTCAGGACCTCTTCTCTTTTTCTACCTATGTCATTGGTACCTACATGTACCAAGACTTCTGGCTGCTCACCCTCTCCCCTCAGAATATTCTGGACCCGGTCCGTGATATCCCGTACCCTGGCACCAGGGAGGCAACACACCATCCGAGACTCATTGTCGCTATCACAGAATCTGCTATCCGTACCCCTTACTATAGAATCCCCAATAACCACTGCATTTTGCTTCCTCCACTGGACCACAGTACCAGGCACGGTGCCAAGGTCCCGGTTGCTGAGGTCTTCCTCTATCAGGTCATCCTCTCCAACCGAATCTAAAATGAGATATCGGTTTTTGAGGGGGACCGCCACAGAGGTGCTGTCTACAAACTCTTTATAACTCCTATCTATTTCCTGCTCGCTCTCCCTAACCAACCGAAGGTCATTGAGCTGCAGCTCCAGACTCTCAATCCGTTCCTTGAGGAGCCGCATCTCGGTGCACTTTGCGCAGATGTAGTTATCGGGGAGTCTGGTAGTCTCCCAGGGTCCCAACATCTGACACTCCAAACATAAGACCAACCCCAGATGCATCTTGCTGAATACCACTGAGTTCGACAAATAAACTAATAACTTACCCCCTCTCTATTAGTCTCGCCTCTTTCCCGCTCTCGCCGAAGCCCGTTGAGCCAAAGCCTAACCCACTCTGCTCCCTCTCACTCAGCTGCCCGCTCCGACGCTGCCCACTAGATATGTTGGTCTGCTATTTAAATCGCCCGCGCGCTGCCTAGTGACGTCACGCGCCTGCGCAGTCACTCGCCGCTATCCCGAACGCTAGAAAGAAAAAAAAATCGCTCCTCGTTAATTTCCGGCACTCTCTGCTCTCTGGTCGCTGGAAAAGTTGCCCTATACTAATTCATGTTTATTTAGCCATATACATTATTTTAGCATGTGATATAGATAAAATTATGCCCATGTTTTCAGTTTGGTGTAATGAATAAATAGTCTTGGGGATTAGTTGATTCAGGAGTGCAAATGACAAAATGCATTAAGCCGTAAGGATGAACAGTATATGAAATTTGGAATTCTTCATTGAAACAGGAGGTGTTTTGTTGGGGTTTGAGCAGAGACACATTTAGGAGGAAAGGGTGTAGAGAATTACTTTGCGCTGTGTATGACCTAGAAATGTTTTTTGGTAACATTGCCAAAAATAGTAGGATCCCCAAGAGTAGCAGCTTTACTTGCCCTGAGCATAGAACTTTAGCAAAAATTAAAATTTACATATTTTAAAACATTTACAAGCTTCACTGTACATCTGTGAGCTATCTTTGGATAGTGCAAGAGTTTTCAGATGCATTCCTTATAATAATAACTATAAATTCTAGTTTGATCAAAACAAAAGAAAAATCAATACTTGTGAAGTTATTAAAAGCCAATGTGTAAAAACTGCAACTAGTGCATTAAGTGGTAGTGATAAATTAGGCTGGGAAGTTAGTCTTGATATTTGGATCAGCATGTCCTTTGCCTGTAATTGTTTTATCAATCTAAGGATTTATTGCAATTGAAAGAAGTACTTGGCACAGCAGCTTGCTTGCAGCTCCACAGAAGATTCATGTGACGTGAACAGGTGATTCTGTCTGAAATGAGAACCAATTTCTTCAATATTATAAAGCTACTAGTTAATGTTTAATGTAGAAAGGCATGCAATATGAGCAAAGTACTTAGTAGCTCATCACCCCAAGCATTAAATTGTGTTTCCGTCATTTGAAATCATTTGCTGCATTATCTTGGTGTTGCATGAGAGTTATTGGGGAAAAGAAACACATACACAACCTAGATCTATCTAATATGCACATTTACACAAACTTTTTGACCTTGTGTACCTTCCAAAAATATATCGATTACATTTTTGTAGTATTTGATTTAAAGACTTGTGTATTGAAGACATTCAGAATTGGATTTATTATCACTTACATATGTCGTGAAATTTGTTTTGCGGCAGCAGTACAGTGCAAGACATAAAGACATAAAAATTACTATAAGTTACAAAAATAAATAAGTAGTGCAAAAGGGGAATAATGAGGTAGTGTTCATGGACCATTCAGAAATCTGATGGCGGAGGGGAAGAAGCTGTTCCTGAAACGATAAGTGTGGGTCTTCAGGCTCCTGTACCTCCTCCCTGATGGTAGTAATGTGAAGAGGGCATGTCCTTGGTGCTGACGGTCCTTAATGATGGATACTGCCTTCTTGAGGCACTGACTCTAAGATGTCCTCGATGGTGGGGATGGTGCCCATGATGGAGCTGGCTGAGTCTACAACCCTCTGCAGCCTCTTTCGATCCTGCACATTGGAGCCTCCATATCAGGCAGCGATGCAACCAGTCAAAATGCTCTCCACTGTACATTTGTAGAAATTTGCAAGAGTCTTTGATATACCAAATCTCCTCAAACTCCCAATGAAGTAGAGCCACTGGCGTGCCGCCGCCTTGATTGCATCAATGAGTTGGGCCTAAGATGGATCCTCTGAGATGTTGACGTCCAGGAACTTGAAGCTACTCATCCTTTTCACAGCTGACCCATCAGTGAAGACTGGTGTGTGTTCTCCTGACTTCCCCTTCCTGAAGTCCACAATCAACTCCTTGGTCTTGCTGATGTTGAGTGCGAGGTTGGTGTTGCAACACCACTCAACCAGCCAATCTGTCTCATTCCTGTACGCCGCCTCATCACCATCTGAGGTTCCGCCAACAACAGTGGTGTCATCAGCAAATTTATGGATGGCGTTTGAGCTGTGCCTAGCCACACAGTCATGAGTGTAGAGAGAGTAGCGCAGTGGGCTAAGCACGTATCCTTGAGGTGTGCCGGTGTTGATTGTCAGCAAGGATGGGATATTACTACCGACATTAATTTTGTTATATTAATGAGGATCTTTCTGGAGGTCGCTCAAATTGGTGTATAGCTCCATAAGTACAGCTCACCTTCTCAGACCACCTCTGGTTAGCGATTTTTAGTTTGTGAGCTTGTTGACGGGCTATTTGAATATGGAGTCAATTCACCACACCCTCACCTAAAGCTTATACTTAACATTCAAGAGCAAAAGAAACCTTTGAAACCTTTTGAGGTCCTGAAGAAGGGTCCTGACCCGAAACGTTGACTACCTGCTTTTCTCCGTGAATGCTGCCTGGCCTGCTGATTTCCTCCGGCATCCTACTGTTTTTCATCTAGATTCCAGCATCTGCAGTCCTTTGTTTCTCTCTTTCAAAGGAAACCTGTTTTCTCTTCCTGTTCCCAGCTTACAAAATCGAAGCTATTGTGGTTGGGGATTTTTTTAAATTGAAATATTGTTCCGATTTGTTTTTTTTTTTGCATCAGCTCTCCATTCTGGGAATTCTACTTTTTAAAAATGCTGTGTAATATGAATTTTCTTTGATTATACTGTAAATCATTGTCTTTCACCCAACCAGTAACACTGGACCATCTCCTACTTGTACCCCTTGTGCAATTCCTACTGCACCCAGGGGCCCAAAGAGTAGGTTCCTTACCTGCAAAACAGGAGTTCCCTCTGTCCTCTTCCACCCCACCAGCCTCCATGTTCACTGTTATTTCCACCAGTTTCAACAGGACATCCCTTCCCTCCCAGTCCCCTTCAGTTTACTCCTTGGTTCATTCTTTTATTTCCATGAACAGTCACTCCCCTTCCCACAGCACTTTCCCATGCAGTCGTAGGAGATGCAACACCTACGTTCTTACTTCCCTTCCCACTATTCAGAGACTCAAAGGCAGCTTCCAGATTAAGCAGCAATTCACTTGCACTTCCTCCTTATATTCTGTTTGCTGCTCTCCTTTACACTGGAGAAACCAAATGCAGATCAGTTGATTGCTTTGCAGAAAGCCTGCATTCAATCTGCAGGCGTGACCCTGAACTTCCAGTTCCCTCTCACTTTAAGTCTTCCTACGAGTCCCAATGCGATATCCATCCTCAGTCTCTTGCACTGTTCCAACAAAGTACAACATAAGCTGGAGGAGTAGCTTCTTTTGTTCCATCTGGGAACACTACAGCCTCAACTGTCAACAATGAATTTGGCAATTTCAGATGAACGTTCATGTCTTGGCTCGACAGTTCAGATGTAAGGTTATCATCCTGGGCACGTAGTCATTGAGTCATTAAGGAAGAAAACAGACCCTTCATGCTGGCCATCAAATACCAGTCTATACTAATCTCTACATTTCAGCTGGCGCTTTCTATACTATGGTGTTTCACATTCTCATCTAAGATAAGATTTCTTTATTAGTCACATGTACATCGAAACAGTGAAATACATCTTTTGCGTAGAGTGTTCTGGGGCAGCCCGCAAGTGTTGCCACGCTTCCAGCACCAACATAGCATGCCCACAACTCCTAACCTGTACATCTTTGGAATGTGGGAGGAAACCGGAGCACCCGGAGGAAACCCACATAGTCTGGGGAGAATGTACAAACTCCTTACAGACAGCAGCTAGAATTGAACCGCTATGCTACCGTGTTGAGAGTACCTGCCTCCATCATTCCCTCAGGCAGCATGTTCCAGATTTCAGCTGCCCTTGGGGTAAAAAAAAGCTTTTTCCTCAAACTGTGCTAAAGAGACAAGTTTGTCACTTTCCATCCTATCTCTGCCCCTATTTACACCTCATTCAGATGACCCCTTAGCCTCTCCACTCCATAAAAAAACATATCCAGTCTCCCCTTGTAGCTGAAATGCTCCACCCCAGAAACATTCTGATCTATCTCCTCCACACAGAAACATACATTATGGAAACAGGCCCTTTTAGCCCACTGAGTTCACACCCAACCATCAACCACCCTTTTTTTATTTTTTTTGTTTGCATTAATCCTACATTAATCCCATTTTACTCTCTCCGTTTTCATCAACTCCCCCCAGATTCTACCTACCGCTCACCCGCACACTAAGATTAATTGGCCACTGTAAATTGCCCCATCAGCCCACACGTCACTGGGATGCAGAAGGAAACCAGAGCAACTGGAGGAAATTACACAGTCACTGGAAGAACTTGCAAGCTCCACGTAGACGGCAGCCAAGTTCAGGATTGAACCCAACTCTCTGGCACTGTCAGGCAATGGCTCTACTAGCTGGATCACTATGCCACTAGTGTCATAGGCCATGACTCGGAATTTTATTCCACTGGCTTGCTTCGGCTGTGTATCTCTGCATTCCTATTTGACAATGCAACACTATCTATTCCAGAAGGAAATGGCACTCAGACAGGAGCCATTCCAGGCTGAGCTGGGGACCATCAATATTATAGTATTGTTCTTGAGATGCGCTACTGCTTTGTATGTAGCTGACCACAGACCAGACCAGAGAATCTCTCACCACAAACTCCTATAGACTTGGTTGCAACCCACTGGAGACATTGAAGATATCACTATAGATGCCAACTCAGTGTGTGCTATCCACAGAACAATTGAACATCAAGTTTGTTGTTGTGTGGAGTATCGTTCCAGCTGGAGGAATAAAGACAAGTCTGCAAGCTTAATATTCTTTCTCGCCTCAGTTCTCTAACTGATTCATCTTTGGACAGTGCAGCTAATTCATTATGTTCCCAAACCTCAGGCCACTTCTTTTAAGCTCATTTTCTGAATCTAGATATTGAGGCAATTATCTTGAAAGGCACAGGATAAAGATTTACACAGCCTGTGTAAACATTTCTCATTGACCTGACCCACCACAATTTTATTCTGTACTTACAATGTTTTAATTTAAACATTTTACTTTCTAAATATATGGAGGAATATTTACTTGGACTTTTTTTTAAAACCAGCTATATCAAATATTAATTAAACCCCTTTAAAACAAGTATTTGTCCCATGGGTAAATGTGTAAAGTAATGCATAGTGCATAAGAATTGTTCTGATTCATTCTTGGGACATAACTGTTGTGGTTATTGACATTTATTGCCATTTCCCAATGCAGAAGTTCATGTTGAACTACAGCTGCCAGTTTAGAGAGGTGTTGTTAGATAGCCAGAATTTTAGCCCCAAAGCAGTGTTGGATCTTGTGAGTGACAAGCCACCCAAGTTTGCCAATTATCTGCCCTTAGACCATGCTGTTTACTCCAGAACCTTTGTGATTGTTAGTGGCTGGTTTCAGCCTCGAATACCTTGGACGAATCACCAGTGGTCAAAGCTATCAAGAGGCTGGTAGCAATAGTCACAGTTCTCGGTACAGAAAATTTGTTCCATTATGATCTCTTTTTTTGCTTGCTTTAAATGAGGTGAATCAGTGTAGTCTTCCACTGTGGATTCCTTAATATGAGGTGTGATCTTGTCATTGTCTTCTGTCCTGCTATGGATCAGGTACAACTTGCTCACAGAGAAGAGTGGATAACATCAAATTCCCCTTGAATGTCAAGGAGCACAATTTTCATCAGTGTTGGGAACTGTTGACTTCAGTGCTCCAGTTATGGTGAAAAGGGCCATGTTTAGCTGCACATCCAATGCCTTGGTGTGGTGACTGAAGGTCCAACAGAAACACAGAACTCTGATGGGTTAGGGTTATGGCTATAGTAACTGCTAAGAGGGTCTATGCTCCATTCTGAAGACTAGTTTGTGTCTTCACTTTTACCTTGCTGTTGAAAGTGAGGGTGCAATTCAGCCATGCTACTGGTACTTAGGAGTCCATATTGTTCTTCCAAAAATTTGTCCAGCATCTGGCTCTTTTTTAAGGTGGATCGCTATTGTTAAGGTTTTGCTGAGTTGGACAAAATTACCAGTTATAGAAGTTTCACTTTTATTTCTCACAAGAAAATAGGAGCAGAAATAAACCACTTGGCCCCTCAAACCCGTTTCCATTCAATATTACCATGGCTGATATTACTCTAGGCTTCAGGTTCTCTTCTATGCCACATAGCCCTCAATTTCCCAATCTTTCAAAATGTATCTTCCTCTAAATATCTCCAGTAATCTGGCCTCCACAACCCTCTGGGATAGAAAATTCCAGAGATTCACCACCCTCTACAAGAACTTCCTCTGCCTCTTAGTTTTGAATGACTGTATTCTTGTAACTACATCCTCTTGTTCAGGACTCTTCTGTGAGTGGAAACCTCTCATCTACCTTGTCATGCCCCCTTAGGATCTCAGATGTTTCAATAAGACAACACCTTCTAAATTCCAAGAATACAGATCTAATTTTTTTTGGCCTTTTGTAATAGGACAACCCTCTCATCCCAGGAATTAGCTGAGTGGGTTGCCTCTAACGCCGCTATTTTCTTAAATAAGGGACCAAAACTGTACACATACACTTGGTGTGGTCTCACCGACACCCTGTACAATTGTAGCAATACTTTTTTTAAACTCTACCCACTAGCAATTAAAATCAAAATGCTTCTTAATTACTTGCTGCATCTGCATTCTAACATCTTGTGTTTCACGTACAAGAACACCTCAATCTCTCTGTATTCCACTTATTTGCTAACTAGCCTATAGTTTCTGTCTCCTAACCATCTTGAACAAGGGCATCACAAATTTGGTTTTCCAATCCACTGGTACTCTCCCAGAACTGAGCAAGTTTTGATAAATTACAACGTATGGTTCTACCATTTTGACAGCAATATCCTTTAAAACCATTGGATGCAGGCTCTCTGCTTCTGTGAGTTGTTTGTCTTTAGACCCATTAGTTTTTCACAATATTTTGTTCCTCATGATGTGAATTGTTACAAGTTTTCCTCCTATTTAAACCTAGCCCATCTGCTGTTCTTTTCGAAATATGCAGTGTCATCTACCAAGATTACTAATGCAAAGTATTGGTTTAAATTATCTGCCATTTCCTGTTATTATTTCCCCAAGGGATTCCACATTTACCTAACCTATCCTCACTTTTATATATCCATGGGAGCTCTTGCTGTTTGTTTTGATATTATTGGACTGGTTACTTTCGATCCTTTTCTCCCCCTCATTAACTACTGGTTCCTGAAAGGTTCTCAGTCCTCTAGTTTATCACTAATGTTTGCTACTTTGCTTTAATTTTTTTTTAATATTTTACTTTGGCCACCTTTACTAATTATCTCTCTAACTGAATTCCTCTCTTTGATTGGGAGCAATATCTGCTGAGCATGATGAGATGTCTCCCACTGCTCACCTCCTGACATTTCCTTTAACCTTTTTACCCATTACGTTGTAGACAGTTCTTCCTTCATACCTTTTGTAGTTGCTTTTTATTTAAAGTTGATGACACTGGTATAAAATCATGAGGGGCATAGATAGGGTGAATGTGCACAGTCTTTTTCCCAGAGTTGGGGAATCAAGAACTAGAGGGCATAGGTTTAAGGTGAGAGGGAAGAGATTTAATAGGAATCTGAGGGGCAACTTTGGGAGTGCTGTTAATCAAGGAAGGTGTCAGTGCGTACCTTGATGTGTTAATCAAGGAAGGTATCAGGGCAGTGCTGAATAGTGATATAGATGCAGTGGATTGTTATGTGGAATCAATTGAGTTGAAATAAAGAATAGCAGGTAAAAACATCTTTTCACCTTGAGGGTGGTCAGTATATGAACAAGCTGCCAGAAGAAGTGACTGAAGCAGGTACAGTAACAACATTTAGAAGGTACTTGGACAGGTACATGGATAGGAAAGGTTTAGAGGGCTATGGGCCAAACGTGAGCAAATGGGAATCTTGGTCTGCATGGACCAGTTGGGCCGAAGGGCCTGTTCTTGTGCTGTATGACTGTATGGTTTTGGACCTGAGCTGTTTGCCCTTGCGCTGTATCTGCAATTCTATCATGTGATCACTTCTCTCTAAAGAATCCTTAACTTCAAAGTCTCTTATTAATCCTACCTCATTGCACATGATAAACTCTAAAATAGCCTGTTCCTGAGTAGGTTCCATAACGTATCACTGTAAGAAATGATCCTTGGTGCATTCCAGTTGATTGATAGTCCAATTAATATGCAGATTAAAATTGTGCATGATAATTGCATTTCCCTTCTGACATGCCTTTGGTATTGTCCCATTTATGCTTTTTCCTATTGTGAGGCAACATTTTGGGGGGCGGGGTCCTATAAACCACAGGTTGATCCTTTTACCTGCTATTCCTTATTTCCACTCAACTGATTCCACATAACAATCCACTGCATCTATATCACTACTCAGCACTGCCCTGACACCCTCCTTGATTAACAACACCATTCACCTCCATTCTGTTTTGGGACATTGAATATTCTGAAACATTGAGGTCCTGGTCACCCCACAACCAAGTCCTATAACACCTATTAAATTTATTTATTTTTGTGCTGCCAATACATCTACCTTGTAACAAATGTTGCGTGCATTCAGATAAAGAATCTTAAGCTTTGACTTTTCACAATTTTCATTTATTTGGGTTAATTTCTGTCACACACTTGCTTAAATTTTCTGCCCCTTGCTGTCACCCTCTGATTTTAATTCACCTCTTCAATCTTCAATTCAATAAACTTCCCATAACTTGAACATAATTAAAGACCCCACCCACCTCAGACATTCCCTCTTCTCCCCCCTCCCATCGGGCAGAAGATACAAAAGCCTGAAAGCACGTACCACCAGGCTGAAGGACAGCTTCTATCCCGCTGTTATCAGACTATTGAATGGTTCCCTAGTACATTAAGATGGAGATTCAACTTCACAATCTACCTCCTTATGACCTTGCACCTTATTGTCTACCTGCACTGCACTTTCTGTGTAGCTGTGATACTTTATTCTGCGTTCTGTATTGTTTTACCATGCACTACCTCAATGCACTGTAAAATGAATTGATCTGTATGAACGGTATGCAAGACAAGTTTTTCCACTGTACCTCAGTACAAGTGACAATAATAAACCAATTTCAACCCCTCTGACCATTTAAGCTAAAGTCATGTCTATGATCCTAGTTATGTGATTTGCCGTAGCGTTGCTCCCAGTATAGTTCAAATGAAGTCCATCTCAACAGGGCAGCTCTTCCCCCGCTCCAGTACTGGTGTCATTGCCACATGAATCAGAGCTCATTTCTCCCACACCAACCTTTTGAGCTGTATGTTTACTTCTTTGATCTTACTTGCCCTCTGCCAATTTGCATGTGGCTAGGTAATGACCTTCGTGGTTCTGCTTTTCAACTTTGCCCCAAGCCACTCATAGTCTCTTTGCTAAATGTCCTTCCCAGTCCTACCTATGTTGTTAGTGCCAATGTTGATGATCACAACTGGATCCTTTTTCAGTTTTTGTTCTGGGAAAACTTCATTTTGTTTTGAGATCTATTGTCTGTCAGTTTCTCTCACAAGTTTATGCATTTTTCAAAGTATTAGATTAATTTTCTTTTGTTTTGCACTTGAGCATGTTTTACATTAGTGTGCATACATGGAACTTAGAGAATGCTGCCATTAAAAAAAACGTGTTTTAATAGCTAATGAGTTGGTTTGTTGGGAAAAGCTGATGATCCTATGTGCCAGCTTCCTGATTAAATACTGCCATCCTGTGATGTGAGGTCTGTACTGCAAGAAGGGAACCTTAAGCCTCTATATAACTGGAGCATGTGGCATAGGAATGAAATTATCCCTTTTCACCAATAAAGTGTAGTCCCCAGTAGGGCTTAATATTTATCCAAAAAATGTTTTTAAAAGCTGATCATATAATTTGGTAATAATTGTGTTTATTTTAAAAGAATCATTCTGTACTTAAAGAGAAAATACTGATAATCACTCGGTTTGAGTCAATGGAACAAACTAAAGCATTGCTGGAGGAAAAAGCTCCAAATCCAGAAGTGTTCAATTTTAATATGCCTGTTCCCATGGATCCACCTCCTCAACCTGCTTCCCCACCCCTCAAAAAAAAACCACCACCACCACCACCAAGTCAGCTTCAGAATATGGTCCCGTTGTAACAGTCTTTTAAAAGTACTGATGGGGACAAAACTCAGTTTATTTTTACAGCAATTCACTGTATTTCACCAATTGAACTTTGAGTTTACTTATCCCTGCTCTGTTAGATTAGGAAACAAAATCTGCAGATGCTAAAAATCTGAAATAAAAACAGAAAAAGCTACAGTCAGCAAGCCTGGTAGCTCCTGATGAGAGAGAAACATTTGACATTTGGTTGATGATTTCTGTTAGATTAGAGCTGCTTGGTGATTAACCACAATTAAATCAAAGTTAGTTATCAGTTGGTTCAGGGCAATGATGGTCATATTGTAATTCATGTTTTACCAGACATAACATTTTTGAATGATTACTACTTCTTGGAATTCAGCAGAGGCTACCTTTGCATCCTTGTACTGAGTGGTTTACCATCTGTTCTGAGACTGAAGCTGGGTTGTAGATACCCTAGCCAGTGGAAACACAATTTCTATGTCTACCCTGCCAAGCCCAGAAGAATTTTACACATTTCAAAGGTCAACCTGTTCTTTCATATTCTGCCACCACCAACCCGTCACCAAATTGCCTCTTGTACTAAAGTATACTCAACAAAAAAAAATCCAAAGGATTGACAGTCCTCAGGAACATAATTGTGACTACTCCTAAGGTGCCTTGACAAAGAACGTTGTGGACACTTGAGTTATACTGATGCAGGCTTTCCAGCAAGGATCACTCCTGTATGCTCCAGACACCCAAGGACAACGCAGCACTTCTTTTCCTACCCTGGCCTTGGTCAGCACAAACCTCCTTGCTCTGTAGCATATCAAGCACTCCCATTTTTCCCATTGAAATTGCAGCACAAATTTCAAGTGTTTTTTTATGCAAAGTTAATTCTATTATCCATCTTTGTCCAGTGAAAAACACAATACAAGGTCTACAATGCATTGTCAGAACATGAATGGTAAATTTAATGTAGTTAAGGTTGGCTTTTTTTAAATATCATTTTATTCCCTGTGCATTATCAAATTTGTTTCCTCCTTTTAGAGTTCAGAGGTGAATGGCACTATGAAACCACCTTTCCTCAGGTAAGAGATATCGCCACAACTTTATAATCTTCCCACGTGTGTGCTCAACAGCAGCATATTTTGAAAATCATCAAAACTGCATTTGTTGGAAATGTAGTACAAAAACAAAATGCTGAAAATACTGAGCAGGTCAGGCAGTCACTGTGGAAAAAGAAATAGTTAACATTTCAAACCAAAAGACCATTCATTAGAACTGGGAAAGGGGGGGGAAGGTTGTGTTGCAGAGAGACTGTGGGTTGAGATGGATAGATGAGTGGTATTGGTGTAGATTGTCACAAAGGTCAGTGTGAACATGGTGGGCTGAAGAGCCCGCTTTAAGTGCTCTGACTCTTTTAAGGGTAGTACCTGTGATAGATTGAGGTCAGGGTTGCTGTGGTAATGAGTTGTTAATATGTTGGACAGCTTCGACACCCTCTAACTTCTTCCATTGACAACTCATTCCCTTGGCAACCCTGGCAGGTCAAGCTATGGTAATGGAGAGGGGAAAGAATCTGAGCCAATGTCACTGACAGATGACTTGGAGCAAAAATATTCAGTTCTGATGTAGACACAGAAAGTAAGTTATCAGAAGCTGGAGAATTCTGTACTGTGTCCCGAAGATTGCAAGGTGCCCAGGCAGAAGATGAGGTGCTGTTCCTCGAGCTTGCATTGGGCAGTGCAGGAGGTCACAGACATGGATCAGAGTGGGATGGAGAATTAAAGTGGCAGGTAACAAAAAGCTCAATCACTTCTACGGGCTGAATCAGGCTTACTGCATTTGATCTGCACAATGTGGTCATCTCTGCTTTGGAGTAAACAAATACAGATTGAGTGATTTGGCTTTGTGCAGTGCAGTAAAACTCTGATTAATTTGTTATCCCACCATTCGGAAATTTTAATGGTTTGGGATCTGGCTCACCAGTTAATGTTTGCCGTGCTCCTGACTCGCGAGGCCTCTGTTCCTGCACTCCCTTCCTTCCGGCTCACTGGCGCTGTAGTGACCATGCTCCTTCCAGCTCACTAGGTCCTGGTTCCCATGTTACTTGCCTGGTTTCACTGGGAAATTTATCATAATGCTGTGTAACATCTTAAAATAAAAGTGAATTAAAAATGTGTTGGGCTATGATTAGTAAGTTTGCATATGACACCAAAGTTGGTGGTTTAGTGGACAGTGAAGCAGGTTGTCCAAGGATAAAAAGGGCAATATGGGTAATGTAGCAAATAATAGGCCAGTGAGCCATACATCAGTGGTAGAGAAATTATTGGAGAAGATTCTTAGTGATAGGATTTACTCACATATGGAAAGGTGTGGACTTGTTAGGGATGGTCAGCATAGCTTTGTGTGGGGGAGGTCGTGTCTTATGAATGGTTGAGTTTTTTTGAGGAGGTGACAAAGATGATTGGAGGGTGGGGCAGTGGATGTTGTATACATGGACTTCAGTAATGCATTTGACAAGATCGCTCCTAATCGGCTGATCCAGAAGATGAAGGTGCATGGAATCCAATCCCTACAGCACCCCTAGCCCAAAAGTAACACACATGTTCCCATTGTCCTCTCTGTCTCTCCTCCCACCTTCTATGCAACTTAAAACTACCAAGTTTCTCTCCTTTCCAGTTCTGATGAAGGAGTATTCAACTTGAAACACTATTTCCCTTTCCAGATATGCCTGACCTGCTGAGTGTTGATAGCATATTTTGATTTGCTTTGAATCAGCTCTCCAGCTGGTTTAAATACAGTGCCAACGTTGCTTACCACTTGAGCATCTCCCTGTTCATCTGAGTAGAAAGAAAGTGTTGTGGGTCACACCCACATGGAAGTAACAATAGTATTCAATAGTTTTATTGTTTGTTGCTGCAGGAGTTCCAAGCACAACTATCTTGCACTGCTTCACCAGTGACTTCCTCCCTGTCATAAGGTCAGAAGTGGGATGTTAGGGTCTATTTGCAGCTCCTCAGATAATGAAGCAGTCTGAGGAGGTCTTGCTGTGTGCCAGCTCAATGTTGAGGCAGGACCTGAAGAATGGCAAGTAGCATTTCATGCCACAAAGGCACGTTCCCACTAGAGAGAGTCTTACTACCTGCCTTGATACTGACATTCAAACAGCTTTACCATTACTTATCCCCTACCATCAACATCCTGGGACCAGAATCGTACCTGGAGCAGTCATTACAAACATTGGCTGCAAAAGTAAATCAGAGGCTGGTTGTCCTGCAATGAGTTACTTGCCTCCAAACACCTCAAACCCCTTCCACCATCTACAAGCCATAAATCAAGTATGTGAGGGAATACTCTCCACATACCTGTATGAATGTACGTTCAAGTTTGTTATCCAGTACAAAGCAACCTGCTTCATGATCACTCATTTAAATATTCAGTTGTTCCACCACCAGTGCTCTGTGGCTGCAGTGTGTACCATCTTGCTGCCTCAGTAAAGCAGCAAACGTAATCAAAGAGGCCACCCACCCTGAACATTCTCTATTCTATTCTTTCTTTCTCCTTCCCCCCCCCCCCCCCCCCCCCCAACTGGGCAGAAGATTCAGAAGCCTGAAAGCAGGTACCACCAAGCTCAAAAACATTACAGCACAGTACAGGCCTTTTGGCCCACAATGTTGTGCCAACATTCTGCTATGATATATATCTAACCCTTCCCTCCCACATAGCCCTCCATTTCTCTGTCCTTTATGTGTCTATCTAAGAGTCTCTTAAATGTCCCTAATGTATCTGCCCCCACAACCTCTGCAGGCAGTGTGTTCCACACACCCACCACTCTTTGTGTAAAAAAAAAACACTTATCACCCCCCCCCCCCCAATACCTTCCTCCATTCACCTTAAAATTATGCCCCCTTGTGTTAGCCATTTCCACCCTGGGAAAAAGTAAGATGTAAGATTTCTTGATTAGTCACATGTACATCGAAACACAAAGTGAAATACATCTTTTGCATAGCATTCTGGGGGCAGCCCGCAAGTGTTGTCATGCTTCTGGCGCCAACATAGCATGCCCACAACTTCCTAACTTTGGAATGTGGGAGGAAACCAGAGCACCTAGAGGAAACCCAAGCAGACACAGGGAGAACGTACAAACTCCTTACAGACAGTGGCTGGAATTGAACCCAGGTCACTGGTGCTGTAATAGTGTTACGCTAACTGCTACACTACTGTGCCTGCCCTGACTGTCCACTCGACCTATGCCTCTTGTAGACCTCTATCAAGTCACCTCTCATCCTCCTCCTCTCCAAAGAGAAAAGCCCTAGCTCACTCAACCTATCCTCTGCAATCCAGGCAGTATCCTGGTAAATCTCCTCGGCACCCTCTCTAAAGCTTCTACATCCTTCCTATAATGAGGTGACCAGAACTGAACACAATACACCAAGTGTGGTCTAACCAGAGTTCTACAAAGCTGCAACATTACCTGGCAGCTCTTGAACTCAATACCCCGACTAATGAAGGTCAACACACCATACACCTTCTTAACAACCCTATCGATCTGCATGGCTACCTTGAGGGATCTATGAATGTGGACAGTTCTATCCCGCAGTTATAAGAATGGTCCCCTAGCACGATAAGATGGAGACTTGACCTCAATCTACCTCATTATGACCTTGCACCTTATCTACCTGCGCTGCACTTTCTCTGTAACTGTAACACTTTATTCTGCATTCTGTTATTGTTTTTCCTTGTACTACCTCAATGCACTGTGTAATGAATTGATCTGTATGGACAGTATGTAAGACAAGTTTTTCTACTGTACCTTGGTACATGTGACAATAATAAACCAATTTACGATCTACAAAATATACTGTAGCATGCCAAAGCATCACTCATGCCTCCCAAACATGCAGTCTCTATCATCTTGAAGAACAGAGACATCTAGTTCATGGGAACACCAATTCCTGCAAGCTCCTCTCCAAATCTCTCTCAATCCTGATTTGGAAATGTATCATTGGTCTTCAATCATTACTGGGTCTCCATCCTGAAAGCCTCAAAGCAACAGAACTGGGAATACTATCACCACCTTTTTGGAGATAACTGGCAATTATATTTTCCCCAGTGTACATTGTTTAATATTTTGAAACAATTCCTCCCCCAAACTTTTGCTCCTCTTCAAGTTTTCTCATAAATATTAATAAAACAGCAAGAAGCATCCACTCTGATATGAGAAAACTCTTAAACAGGATTTCAACAGAAAATTGTACTTATAAGCAATTCCCTTTGCTTGCATGAACACAGCTGCCAAAAAATGCAGACATAAATAACAAAATCGCACTAAAATCCAGACGTCTTATATTTGCAAAGTCCTTTTTTGGTATATGGCATCATTTTGGGGCCAAATAATACAATTAATTTTTCGCACCCTACCGTATCTTGTATATGTTTTCAGTCTTGTATGGTGATGGTAGAAAAATAATGCTTAAGTTATTTCATTGACACCCCAGTTAAACTGTAATTCTTTCTCTCTTGTTGCAGCGGGGGAAATCCTTTTGCTACAGTAAAACTCCGACCAACGGTCACAAATGACAGATCGGCACCCGTTATTTAGTGTGCGGGTAACAAATGTAGCTCCTGTACCAGATGTGAAATGGAAACCAACAGATGCTATTCTAAATTGACATTATATATACAATCATGCCTTCCACACAAGCTGCTGTCTTTACATTTATCCTTGTAATATCAGTTATTTATGCTATTATTCAAATTAATTGTAAAATCACTCCTATTTTATATAGATAATGGAGGGACAGTTGCTATTAGTTATGAAAGAATACAGCATTTACAGTGGCTCTTGTTACTAAACATTTACATGGGGGGGGAGGGGGAAGAAGTTTTTTTGTTAGGATTTATTCACTGTTTGAAAATGTTGTTGCCTTCCAAAATCCCAATGCATCAGACATTCTCATGTACCAGCTTGTGTACTATTTAAGCAGGAATTTATTACATTTGATGTTTAATATCTAGTGAAAAATATTGTTCAAAAAGTCTTGTAAATGTATTACTCATTGTTTGTTGAGGAATAAGGTTCTAAAGGCTGCGTGTGCCGGCTTTGAGTGCTCACGCAACAACCAGATGCAGGCTCATTGTTTATGAAACTAGTGATAGGCTAGAACATATTTTGTTTTGGCATCAGTGAGGGAAGCCATAGACATGTTAACCAGCTGTATCTATTGATTTTTTTTTTCTCTCAGGGATGTATGTTTTCTTTTAATCTTTCTTTCCTATTTTCTGTTCCATTTATGAACCTTTCTTTCCCATCTCCCCCTTCTTCCCTGACCTTTTTATATTTAGACCTAATTGGAGTCAGTTTGAAGGTGATGGGTATTAATTGCCATATTTTGACATAAAAGAGAGAATCCAAAAGATATTCTCCCTCCTTTCCTCTTCTATTTAATTTTGCATTTTAATTTGTGTATGTGTGAAACATTTTACAGATGAGCCTGACCGAGGAAAAGATGGATTAATATTTTGTATATCATGGTAATTTTGACTTGAACTTGACATTTTGCACGTCAAACCCAGTCTAAATTGATGGTGACCCACGCCACAGCTAGAATTTCAAACTGTCTTTTTCCATTACGGATACTGATGGACTGCTGCACTTTTCCAACGTTTGCATTTGAGTTGCACCTTTTTTCCATCGCTGCTGTAAGTAAATGCGCAGCCCTACAGTAGCCTGATCAGCATGCTTCCTGAAACCTAAATGCTGCAGCAGAGCCACTTGAAATGCATTCTAAATGTATCAGCCAAAGATTAATTGATTTAAAGAAAGCATATTTAGTAAGGTTAGTGCTGTCCATTTGTTCTTTTGAGTTGTGCCATAGAGATGATCCCCTTTTAAAATGATTTGTGTGTGCAGAAATGCTTTGTGCTTTTACCTCTCGGTCTGAGGGCTTCACAGTTATAGTCGAATAGACTCTAGGTAGCAAACAGCAAAATTCCAATAAGCGAGTCTGAACACAGTGGCTTTTTTTTACCTCCTGCCTACACTTCAATCCATTGCAACAATTCCTATCAATTCACATCTTCAGGCATATTTTCTCTGAATTTGTGGGGGTTTTCCCTTCTGCATGGAGAAGTATCAGGTCTGTTTTATTTTAATCACCCTCTGTGTCACCTCTTCAGGCATTTGTCACTTTGACTTTGGGAGTATTTTGCTTTATGTAACCTACTGAGACTGGTGACAATACTTTAGAAATGAACAGTGAATATGGCAAAGATCTGAATACAGTTGTGTGTTAGGACCAAAATGCAACTCCTATGGCCAATGGAGCAATTAAAATAGCATGTCATTTCTGTTGCAGGCATTTTTCTGCAGGGCCTTTCTAAAGATGGGGAAATATGAGACCCATATATGTAAATTCAAAATCTTAACATGTGGTAGTGCATTTTTCAAGGTGTATAAGATTCAGAAGGCCAATTCAATTAAGAAAGAAAATCTGCATCCATCCAACTCTTAAAGGGCTCTAAAAAGAGTTCCTATCTAAAAAGCCTTTTCCAAATGTGGCAACTCAAATTTGACTTTGCCTTTCACCATTTTGAACTTGAGACCTGTACATTTTCGTATAACCTTGCTGTGGAGTTTGGTATTTATTGGTTTAATAATTCCACCGTTCACTTTTCCACAAGGCTGACACTGCATTAAGTTGTTGAAGACTTGTTCATCCTGCTGATGTTGGAAGTAAGATTTAAGGCTGTTATTGCCATGTGAAGTTTAATCAGCCTATGAATATGTAAATAAAAAGACTACAGATGCTTGAAATATGAAATAAAAACAAAATTCTGGAAAGAGTCAGCAGGCCAGGTAGCATTGGTGGAAAGAAACCGTTAATGTTTCACATCAAAGACCAGGTTGCAGGATCTTTGACCTAAAATATTACATCAGTTATCCTTTCCACCAATGCTACATGCTCTGCTGAAAGCCCCCAACATTTTCTGTTTTTATTTCTACTGTACATCTGCCTCTGACTTGCATTCAATTGACCTAATCAGACTCGATCAGTATCTTTTTCTTCCTTTGGTTGCTCGACTGTAACCACACATCAAGTGTAACTGCCCCCTCAGCTCCTATTTCTACTTTAAGTATTTAACCCAAAGATTTGACTCAGATGCAGGGAAGAGACCAGAATCCATTGCAAGTTTAATATTTGAATGGTAGATTAGTTGCTGCATTTCAGTGATTTTTTTTTAAACTGTTGTCACTTAGCATTCCTTTTCTCCAGTTTCTGTCAGTAGTTTCCACAATAAACCCATGCATTTATTGATGATATTTAGCATAAACATAGTTAATGTCATATTCATCTCTGAATTATTCTATTAAGAGCAATATTAGATTAATTCTGTCTCAGGTCTCTGTCCTGCCTCGAAACTGCAATTTGTAGAATAAGTGGGAAAAATAGCACTACACTCTGCAAAGTAGAAGAGATGCAGATGAAGAACCAAAGTATTTGTTTAATATGTAATGTGATTAAATTGATGAGGTAAAGTTAATTCTAAATATTTAGCATTACATTACTGAAGAATCTGTATTAGAATTAAGCTTCCCACTGAAGGGATATAATTTATGTAGGAGAGTTTGTCCATGACGAGATTAGCAATAAGATTTCAAATATCTATCTCTCTCCAGTGAAAATGCAATAAAATGTGTAACATACATTGTCAAGAGACAACATTTACTGTATGATGGTGTATTTTATAGGGAGGATCTCAGTTAAGCAATATGATTTAATGTTGAACAACTATGTGTGTGCTGCCTTTTAATCTACTACCAACAACCTTAACAAGACCGAGTGAATTACCTGACTGAAAATACCCTCACTTGTATAGTGTTTGGGGAGACCAGATTTGTAATTGTCCTCTGGGTATTTCACAGTACAAGTAGGCACACATGTCAAAATTTTCAGCATCTCGTTTTTCTGACATTCCAGTGCCAGCACAGCAATGTTTGTGAAGCAGCATTATAACTCTGGCAATTAATTGTTGGTATTTAATAAACCCATTTAACTTGTTTGTACACTGGCTGGGCAGAGCTGAAGAATACCCTGGCTGATGATCCCTCAGGGTTTTCTGCGAACCAAGCTTTGTAAAATACAAATATTGTGAATGCCACCATGGAAGTCTATGCAATCATTTACAACAACTGCAATACATGGCTGGTACATATTCCTAACTTTTTATTTCAAATTGCACTTGCCAAGACTCTGAAATCTTTTTAGAGGTTGTGTTTATCCAGGAGCTTTAATATTTCAATGTTGCTTAGTGTGCAGAGCTATAGTTAATAATACATGACTCTTGAGTTCCTTTTGAATATCACTGGACCATAGTTGAACAAATGTCTGGGATTTACAGGCACAGCTAAATGGAATAACTAATCTTCTCATCATGTCTGTAGGACTGCTATATACAAATTACTTGCATATTTGTCCAGATAATTGCAATAATCACTCTTCAAAAAAAAAACACTCGTCCAGTGATGAAGTTGATAAATGAATGTATGTTCTCATTTTTGTCAATGATAGTGTGGCTGAGATACAGAGACCGGATAGATTGGGCTTCTTTTCCCTGGAGTGAAGGAGGCTGAGGGGTGACCTGTTAGAGGTGTATAAAATTATGAGGCATAGATAGGTTAGATAGAACCTGTTTCAGGGTAGGGGTATCAAAAACAAGGGGGCATGGTTTTAAGGAAAAAGTTTTAAAGGGAACTTAAGGGGGAAGTTTTTTTTTACAGAGGTTGCTAAATGAAATGCTGCCAGAGGAGGTGATGGAATGAGGTACAATCATTATGTTAAAGATGCACTTAGACAGACACTTATTAGGCAAGGCCTAGTAGGATACAGACCTAGTGCAGGCAAATGGGATTAGTGTATACGTAAAAAGGTCAGCATAGACGTGGTGGGCCAAAGGGCCTGTTTCTGTGCTGTACAACTCTGACAATACATACTTTCTCTTGACTAGTCACCAGGTATGCAGGGATCAGTGTAAAGTCTGCAAGTGAAATATAGCTTTATCCCTACTGGGTGTTTGGGGCAGGAGACTGTTGGACAAGCTCTGTGTTTTTTTGAATTGTGCTTATTGAAGGCAGTTGAGGCCTGGGTTCAGATTTTAGCCTTTTGTCTTGATGTCCAATTAAGACAAACCTGGTGTTGGAAGGTAAAGCTGTCTAACATCTGCTAAGTCAGATTTTTATATTGCAAACACTACCCTGACTTTGCTCTGGCTCCAAGTAGAGCTGAAATATCTGTCCATTGAAAACTGGTTATCCCAATAACTACTGTTTATGCACTAAGATGGTGACAAACACCTGCCACCAGTACAAACCAGATGTGGTATCAGACTTGCATTTCCAGAAAGCCTCCTTAATACAGAACAGTTAAAGCTTAGATAAAACTAATTATCAGACAATCCTACAAGAAAATAGGAGCGTGCCCCACCATTCAATATGATCATGGCTGATCTATGCTGGCTTCAACTCCTCTTCCAGGCCAATTCCCCACGACCTTCAATTCCTCGATCTTTTAAATATTTACCTATCCCCACCTTAAATATATCTAATGATGTGGCCCCCACCACCCACGGGCAGAGAATTCCAGAAATCCACTACCCTCGGAGAGAAGAAATTTCTATGCATCTCGGTTTTAAATGACTGGCCCCTTAACCTGCAGCTATGTTCCCTTGTTTGTGACTCTCCCACTAATGAAAACACCTCAACGTCTACCCGGTCAAGCCCCCTTAGGATCTATCTATTTGAATAAGGCCACCCCTCGTTCTAAACTCCAAGGAATACACACCAATGAGTTGAAACATTTACACAAGAAAGCTGAAAGAGTTTAAATTTTGAGTTTTGCAAGTTCATAAAGGGGGAGCAGGGTATGAGTAGGCTTTTTTAAGTTTTAGTTTTTAAGTTGGCATGAAAGGAAATCTGCTTTTAAAAAATGAGATTGCTTATTTAAACAGATTATACAGGTCAAAGTGACATCCAGGACACAATGCTGAATCAAACCTGCTTCCATTTCCAAACTCAACTCTTCATTTTCTACACTCTTAAGACTAACTGCTGCGTAAATAATGGTTATATATTAAAAATATTCTTTCAAAATATTTCATTTGATTGCTGCACTAATTAGTGAACAGATGCTCCTTAACATTTAAAAAATGTTATCACAACCACATAACATCTGTTTTATGCACATATGAATATTTGTGTATTTTTAGATTGGTGTGTTCATAAATATTAAATCAGATCTGAATGTGCATGCAGATTTAAATGTTTAAGGCTGGTGCAGTATTAGCATAGTTATAAGCAGTAATCTTATGCAAAATCACCGTCCAGACTGCTTGGAGGAAACTAGTGAAGTACTTAGTAGTTTCCTAACACTATTATTGCTGCCTCTAGGCACTGCGCCTTCTAAAGGTACAATGGTCTAATTATCAGAATTGACTGCTACCTTTGAAACAATATGGATAAAATAAATTTTGACATAATTCTTTCGAGGGAGATGCTACAGAAGGGGAAAAATTAGATTAGTGTCTCAGACAATTACTTTAAGTTCTCTGCTAGAAGTTTCTAAATTAAAACCCTGAAATAGAAATGATGAGGTAGTTGCACTTTTATTCACTGAGTGGAAACCCAATGTCTTTGGGGTGTAAAACTGACCTTGTTGAATTCTGCCAGTTTCACAACGTGTGGGTTAGGTTAAAATTGATCCAGTGCATTTACAAGGATGCCACTGTGGTCTAAAAGAAAAAGTGAAAGCTTTTATTTTTTTAAAAAAAGTACTTTGATGTTTCTAAGAGAGACTGACCTAATTAAAAGTGTACAGTTCCTTTTACTATGGTATATAATTCCATGACCAGCATTGACGATGCTCAATGATTAGCTGATTGTTTTTAAATGAACGAAGATGAAGCATTTGTTTTCTCCTCTCCCATGATGGCATTTTCTATTCCATATGACGATCTATTGACCACACTTCTTTGAGGATGCAGAAATGCCTGAAGACGAGTCCACCTGGCTAAATTGACTTCTGTTATGGTAGAAGAGAGAAATTTGAAACACTATGATCTAACATTTTATATTTTCTCATTTGGGAAGCATTCTGATAATATTACAGGTTCTGATACTACAAAGTTATTGCCTAATTGTATAGATTAAAATGGCATAAAGCTGAAGAATGTATTGTAAATGTAGCCATGGTCTTAAGTGCAATAATCTGTATCATTACAAACCAGTTTATTTTGAATAAAACTATAATTTTAAATGTGTATTTTGTACTGAAGTTCATTTAGAACATTGGAAATCTCCCAGCAGCAGTTTAAAATTCCTCCCCACCCCCCCACCACTGGTTCCCATTTGGAGAACTATTTATAATTTAACTTGTGTACTTCAACACATAAATGTAATAATATTTTAAGACTTAAAGTTTACTACTTAAATGTTTTTTTGTTTATGTAGTTCAACTTCTCCGTGTTTCACAGTGGGTGCGCCAATGAACATAAAGCACTCCTTCAGCTGTCCCATAAAGACCAAAACCGCTGTGAACTAATCAGGTGGAGCAACTGAGATGAATGATTATGACTGTGCCCTCTGGAGCAACCAGCAATATATTGCTAGTCCAGTAACTGTTCTCTGCTTCAGAAGAAATAAGGGTATAATTGCCTGACTTCAAGATTAGATCCATTATCAATGATTCATATCTGTGCAGAGGGTAATTAGTCCAATTTAGTGACAGAAAGCATGTAATTCTATTGCCAATTCTTTCTCCCTGTCTTTTAATAAATAATGACTTTTGTCTGTGTAATATGTTGGCAATGGTAAGGTGGTGAGACCTTCCCATTTCTGATGAAGGGTTGCAGACCCAAAACATTAGTTTCTCTTTCCACAGATGATGCCTGACTTGCTGAGTTTTTCCAGCATTTTCTGTCAAGATAATTCTGCAGTTTCTGTTTCTTCCCAAAGCCTAGTTAACAGCCACGTAGACTTACACAACAGTTTAACTTGCTGGCATTGGTAGACACTGATCCCAGAGCTAGGAACAGCATTCAGTTACCTTGATCTGTATTATCATCAGCCTCAACCATAAAATATAGAATTAGGCAATTCAGCCCAGTGAGTCTGCTTTACCTTTCAATCATAGCTGATATGTTTATCAACCCCATTCTCCCCATAACCCTTAACCCCCTTACCAATCAAGAATCAATCTCTGCCTTAAATACACCTAATGGCTTAGCCTCCACAGCCGTCTGTGGCAATGACTTCCACAGATTCACTGCCCTCTGGCTGAAGAAATTCCTCCCCATCACAGTTTTAAAGGGACATCCCTTTATTCAGAGGCTGTGTTCTTGGATCCTAGACTCTCCTAATTGAAACATCTTCTCCATGTCGTTTCAGTATTTGGTAGGTTTCAATGAGAATCACCCAACCCTGGTTTTATTTGTCAACCACCTCTATTGAACCAGCAATAAAAGTTCAGTTGACAGCTTATCCCATGCATTTACAACTTCTGAGGTTTTGAAATGGTCTGGTCTTTAAGTGTGTGTTAGGGTGGAGGGTGCTGGAACTGTAACGTTGCATTCTAGCTGTACAATTCAGTAAAGAATTAAGTTTCCTTTAAATTCTTGGAAAATGTACAAAGTTGCAGCCCAAAGTTTATATTTCAGGAACTGGCTGGAAACAGAAACTCAGCTATCTCACCATCAAATCAGACAATGATTCCTGGTATAACAAGATTGTAGAGAGCTTATTGCATGAAATATTAAGTGAATAATGTGTACCCAAGCAACGATTCACTTGCACTTCTTCCATTCTAGTGTACTGCATTTGGTGTTCATAACATAGACTTCCCTACGCTGGAGAAACCAAGGCAGATCGGGTGACCGCATCGTGTTCAGGCTGCAGGGGTAATAGAGTTCCTGGTTGCCTGCCACTAATTCTCCATCCCACTTTGGCCTGTCCATCTGCGACTCCTGCTTTGTTACAGGCTCCAATGTAAGCTTGAGGAACAGCACCTCACTTCACATTGCAGCTTTTTGAACTTGACATTGAATTCTACAGCTTCAGGTGACTTGTTGCCTGTATCAGAACTGGCTATTTCTGCAAGTCATCCACCTCTGATACCGATTTTTCCTCTCCCCATTAACACAATCTGACCTGCTGGACTTGTCCTATGGTCCTGCATTTTACAACTTTTACACTCCTTTATTTGTACTCATTCCATAGCTTTCACTCATTTTCTCTCCCCCCCCTCTGTTTCTATCGACCAGGTGCCTCTAAAATTCATCCTCACAGCTAACCTGGGGTCACCCTCACTGATACTCCCTTTGACCTAGCCATCATAGTTGTGGACACAGCTCAGTACATCACAGAAACCAGCCTCCCCTCCATGGACTCCGTCTACATTTCTTGCTGCCTTGGTAAAGCAGCCACCCCAGACATTCTCTCTTCCCTCTCCCATCGGGCAGAAGATACAAAAGCCTGAAGGCACATACCACCAGGCTCAAGGACAGCATTGATACTGCTGTTATACAACTATTAAATGGTTTCCTAGTATGATAAGATGTACTCTTGACCTCAATCTACCTCATTATGGCCTTGCACATTACTGTCCACCTGCACTGCACTTTCTGTAACACTTAGTACTGCATTGTTATTATTTTCCCTTGTACTATCTCAATGCACTGTAGTAATGAAATGATCTGTATAGATAGCATGCAAAACAATGTTTTTCCATTTTATCTCAGTCCATGCGGGAAGAAAGAGCACCTGGGGGAAAGCCATGTGGTCACAGGGAGAACATGCAAATTCGATACAGACAGCAGCACTTTCCATTCAAAACCTACTCATGCAGCTGGTTGGCTATAACCACAGTGGATATCATTCTGCCATATCAAATTGTAGACTTGAGTTCCATTCTAGAAACTTGAGTACAGAACAGTTTAACACACAAAATGCAGCATCAAGGAAATGCTACTTTGTTAGGTGGTGTTCCTTGATAAGTTAAATCCACACTCCATCAGCACTCAGATCATGGTACTGGTCCAACTATTGCAGGAGTTAAGGTGACCTGGCCACCATTTTTAATCAACCAGCACATATGATCATCATATTGCACAAATTTGGCAATTTTACATTAATGAATACTTTTGAAATGCAGCTATAAGAAAGTCCATAGTGGCTGTTTAAATAACCACAATGACCCAATGAAGATAGTCGAAGTTGTATCTCAGAATTGCCCATGACTGCAGAGCTTGTTTTCTCACCAAAATATAATAAACTGAACACAAATAGATTAAATTTAACATTGAGAAACATGGTAAGAGCAGCCGAGATTCAGTCAGGAGTAGAGAACTACAGAAAACAAAATCTTCACACGTGCCTTGCACTTCCCTTTAAAGTGATGCTAATGAATTTAAGACACCTCATTTTTAAATAGGTTTTGAAATATTTTAATCATGGAAGGGTTCATCATGAAGTTCTTAGGTTGTTTGAGTTTATGCTTAGAAATCACCTGATTTGAGAAGCTGGTGTCCAATCAGTCAAGAGTTCAAGCTACCAGCACATCCCCAACTGAACTATCAAATCAAAGTGTGGCACATTGAACAAGGAAGCAACTCAAAGCATCTGTCAATCAGCAAAGCCCAAAAAAAAACATTTCCATTACAGATTATCTGGCGAGAAAATAAGTCCCCATGGGTTCAGGCCCCAAGGCAGAACTGACTGCAGAGGAACTATGCAGTGAATGATGAACATTAGCACGAGGTAATGCTTCACCACTTCCCTATCATTTCACACAACATTGCAGAACCTAGGCAGTGTAATCTAATTCATGCATTTCCAACATGCCATTTTTTTTTCCTTTGAATTTTTGTCAAGAGTTTGGAAAGGCTTGTTCTTGACACTGCTGCCCTAAAGATTAACATCCTAGCAAGACCACCACTGCTTTCTAAAAAAAGGTCAGCTTTGGTAAACTGAGAAAACTTTGATTATCACCCACTTACAGGGTGTAATTCCTTCCTTACAGGTGAGGAATTTCTTCTCAGGAGGGTCATGAGCTTTTGGAATTCTCCATGCCAGACCTGGAGATTGACAGATGGGGGAAGTCAAGGATTGTGAAGGGCAAGTGCAGCCAACACCAAAACGTGATCAGCCATGGCACAGCAGGGCTGACAAGGTTGTTCGGCCTACTCTTGCTCCCATATTCTTAAGCTACGTCAGTTACTAGAGAACAGTGAAGATAACTAACAAGAAAAGCCATGGGAATTTGCTTAAAACAGCAAGTTATCTGGAGTTCACTATCTGAGAGCAGAGAAGGAATAGCAAGTTCTCTGGGGAAAGCAGTGTGCAGGGTAATAAAGGAACCACTTTGATCCCATTGCACAGAATGCCCTGTTCTGCAAGGTTCTGATTGGTTAGTACCTGCTGGCTTGAAACATGCAGACAAAGAACATTTTAGCTCAGACGTAAAGGCTGCATACTTCCAATGCATTAAAAACACTTCTGCTCAGTGGCAAGATATTTTAATCATCTGACAAGCAGCTGTTGTTAAAAATCAGTGATACAAGGATGCAAATTTAATTGTAGCTTTTCAGTTGCATTCATGGAACAGTAGGGTACAGAGCCAATTTCTCACTTGTATATTTTAACATTCAAAACCAAAAATTACTTCTTGTTCAGACATTTCAATTATCATGCTTCTTTAAAGATCACCTCAATTTCTATCAAACTAAATAGTACAGAATGAAGACAATTCATTCATGGTAATTTATACACAATAGGGGAGAATTTACAGTAAAAAAAAAATTTGGCCACAGGTAGCCTGCTCATCGATCCCATCAACCAAAACTGGCCCCACAATTTGGGCATCTCCGCTGTCGCAGTGCTAAGCAAAAGAGGATCCCAATGGGGAAGAATAATATTGCACATAGCACACCAAGGCAAGTGAAGTCATCTTCCAGAACACCAACTCTGTAAAACAAAATAAAATGCAAGTTAGAAATGCAACCTACTCATTTTATTTTGGCCACAGGAACCAAACCACAGCAAGAAAAATGGGTGTGGATACAATATTGGTTTAGTATTGTCACTTGTACTGAGGTACAGTGAAAAACTTGTCTTGCATACTGTTCATACAGATCCATTCATTACACAGTGCATTGAGGTAGTACCAAGGTAAAAACAATACAGAATGCAGAATAAAGTGTCACAACTACAGAGAAAGTGTAGTGCAGGTAGACAATAAGGTGCAAGGTCATAACAAGGTAGATTGAGAGGTCAGGAGTCCATCTTATCATACTAGGGAACCAACTGGATTAAGTTTAGCCCTGGTCACATCAACTAGCAAGTACGCCCTTTAAGGATTGAAGATGGTGAAGATCTAGAACTCGTTGTCCTCTTTTCCCCCGTAGCCATATTCCCAAAACTAACTGCCAAGGTTTAAGAATCCACAGGAAATTTCAAGAGACCTCTATAGTTAAGGCCATAATGGATAGTGGAACAAGGACAAATAAATTCAGTTTAAGATGCAGATCAGAATGATCCAATTGAATAGTGCTTATGGATGCCCAGTCAATCGGTATACTCAAAGCAGTCAATTTCCCTCAGGTGGGAGAATGTTAGAATTGAGCAGGAAAATGAATTGAGATACAGTCATTAAACCCTCCGCCTTCCCAACCCAGCTCCACCTGCCTAGTTACTGTCTGCCTGCACTGCAATTGTACCTTATTGTCTGCCTGCACTTTCTCTAACTGTAACACATTTTTCTGCATTGTTATTGCTTTGCCCTTGGACTACCTCAATGCACTGATGTGATGAAATGATCTGTAAGGCATGCAAAAGTTTTCCACTGTACTTCAGTACATGCAACAATAAACCTTTCTAATATTTCCACTCATCTCACCCCTCCCTCTCACTTCTATATACCAGCTATCCTCTCCATACCCACACAGTCCTGATGCAGGTTCTCAACCTGACACGTCAACTGCCCCTTTGCTGCCACAGATGCTGCCTGACCTGCTGAGTTCTTCCAGCAGTTAGTTTTTTTGCTCCAGATTTTAATACCTGCAGCCTCGTGTCTCTCCAGGCATTAAATGCCGGCTTTGACAATGATACCTACATCCAAGAAACCGAGTTACAAAATTCCACTCATGTGCATCCCCTGTACATGCATGAAGTCACAGTCAAGTCCAATACTGCTCCTGTCCTTTGGAATAGGCCTGGTATATTGACCCCAAGATCTGTACTGGGGCTCAAGACAACAACCCTTGAGAACAGGCTCCCTAACTGGGAGCAAGACAGACCTGGATCAGTTTCACCTCCAAGGACTGAAGGTGGTTGAATTTTTCTTTTCTAGAACAGATGTTGGCTATTGAAAGGGTTCAGTCTTGCTATGTTAAAATAGCTATTGACCTTAGGCTTCTGGACAGAAAAATGGGAAACAGCTGAACATTGAAGTAAATGATTTATTGAAATTAAAGCAGTCCTGCAGACAATTATAGAACAGAAGCTCTTCCGTCCCCCTCACACAATAAATTAATGGGTTGTGATCCATTGTTTCAGTAGATCCATCCAAGGCACCAACACTGCACAATGGACAATGCAGGAAGAAAGGTTAAAAGCAAAGTTTAGCTGTCTTTAAATTTCTCCCCCTAAAATGAATACAGCAGACAAAAAAAGTAGAATCAGAATTACTACAACAGTTGTCTGTAGCCTACCAACGCCACTTCCTCAAAACAATCTATTCAATTCTATTCCCCTACTCTTCTCCTGCAGCTCTGCAAATCCTATCCAATTACCTCCCAAATCTCCCAGTTAACCATTTCATCACTTCTCACATCAGAAACAACTCAGCACAAGGTTCTCCCTCATACCCACCACCCAGAGTTTAAATCCCTAAATTAGCTCCTGGTGGTCAAACCTTCCACTAATGGAAGCTATTCACCCTATTTAAGTCCATCATAATCATGTTCAACTATCAAATGTTGCCTTCCCTTTTGCTCCAGTCTAATTTTGCAGCTGCAGTCTTAGAGCGATCGTAGTAAGTCTTTTCTAGACCCTCCACAGCATCATCTCTCAGGTGTGGTGATCAGAATTTCTAGCACTATAGCTGTGGGAAGCAGCTGCAGAAGCCATTTTGACTACAGGAATCAAGCACTTTGGGAAGGACAGTTGAGGGAGAATGAGAACCACACACTTACTCCATCTGACTAAACCAACAAAGCAGGGCTACTTCTATGGTTAGTTGAGGGGGGAAGCAAGAGGGAGAAGGGATAAAGTCTCCAGCCCCCAGTTTCTGAAGGAGTTGGCAGGGAAGTAAAATGTATTAACAGCAAAACTGAATTCAGGAAATCTGAAAAAGTGCTGAAAATACTCAGACAAGGCAGCACCTGCAGAGGGGAAGATCGTACTTTTAGGTCAAAAACCTCAGTTGTTTACATCAGGCTTGAATTTCAGAAGCAAATGGTCAACTATTCAGGATTTTCAGTGGAAAAAAAACTTAAAGAACCTCAAAAATCAGTACTTTTTTTAATGTGGTAAACAGCTTTTATAAAGAAATTTAAAACCAAATTACAATTAAAATGTTCCTTTTAAAGGGTTCAGTAAAAGCAGCCAGAGGATCATTGGGTGAGGCATAAGGAGAGTATACAATAGTCTGCCATGTGATGTCAAGTTTTAGCTTGAAACACCCTGATTTCCAAGAAGTCATCAGCAAGGAAACTGCTCTGGCACAAGATAATGTGATCAAAAGGCACTCAGTTCTGTTGCAAAGGGGAGGAGACAGACACTGAAAGGGAGGTCGAGAGGAAGAGGGAAGGTTATTTTCAAGAACTTATGATGGCTCTGGGGAGAAAGTGAAACAGTGCCTACAATGGCATCTGGAACACATGACAGTGAGTCACACTGTGGAAGTCCAAAATAGCTCGGGATCTCAATTCAATAAACCCCATGAGAACAATTGTTGGAGGTAGTCAGAGGTTAAAGCAGGATAATAGCACAGACAGAAACAGTGATTTAGACTAAGCTGGAAAAATAGTAATATTTTAAGAAACTTTGGGTGTTTGGAAATAATCCAGGGAGAAATTAAGAGCTCAAACCTGAACCCACTAACTGTATATGGCTCATCCATTGCAGAAATTCAGAAACAGGTTTATTATCACTGACATAAGACGTGAAATTTGTTGTTTTGCAGTAGCAAAGACAAAAATCACTAAGTTACAAAAATAAAAAGAGTGCAAAAAATGGTAGTGCTTATGGACTGTTCAGAAGTCTGATGGCGGAGGGGAAGAAGCTGTTCCTAAATCATTGAGTGTGGGTCTTCAGGCTCCTGTACCTCCTCCCCGATTGTAGTAATGAGAAGAGGGCACGTCCCGGGTGGAGGGGGTTGTTAGTGATGGATGCCGCCTCCTTGAGGCACTGCATCTTGAAGACATCCTCGATGTGGGGAGGGTTGTGTCCATGATGGAGCTGAAGTTAACATACTGTTTTTAAAGTTTACAGAAATCCTTCTGTTTGTATATTTAAAACCTCCAACTCTTGACAAGTGGAAATCTTAAGTTTCACTATTATAATAGACTAGTTAACTTCTAACACACCCTTCGCTCCAAATACAGTTCAAATGTCAACCATGTCTGTGGCAGATTCACCTCTGGGTCAGGAGGTTGTGGATTCAAGCATCACTCCATTGGTACAAGATCCAGGGTTGCAGTCCCAAGGGAGCACTGCTGGAGGAGCTTTCAAAGCATCGAGTAATCACTTGCATGCTCAAAGATCCCCATAGCACCATTTCAAAGGACAGGGAAGTTTGTCCTAATGTTCCAGGACAGCTATCCCACTGTTGCCAGACTCTTAAACAGACCTCTTGTATGATAAAGACAAAGTCCTGATCTCTTAATCTACCTCAACATGGCCCTTGCACCTTAAATGCCTACCTGCAATCTCTCTGTAACTCACACTATGTTCTGCATTGTTACTGTTTTTCCTTTTGTACTACCTCAATGTATTTAGAATGATCTGTCTGGATGGCACGCAAACAAAGCTTTTCACTGTATCTCAGTACATGTGACAATAATAAACCAATATCCAGTCATTTCACATGTTGTTGACTGGAGGCAAACTTGGTGCCTGGCTTCATCACTCTTCGATGAATTACTAATTGACTAAGGTGTTTTGGGGATGGCCTGAACACATGAAAAGGTGCTACCCAAATGCAAATGACAGCATACGAGGTACTTGGTTGGTTACATGAACTGGGCCTTTAATTCATCATGCAGGGGGAGACCAATCAACTCAGTCTTGTCTACTAGTAGGACCACTAGTATCTAATTCGATACTTTCCCCTTGATTTTGGGGAACTAAAGCTAGGTCAGATCAACTGACCTAGCACCAATTGCCATCTGCAGATGAATTCTAAGTTACTAGCACCCTCTGCATGAAGTAGTTTGCTAGCTTCACTCTTGTAGCACCTGGCTCATTTTTAAAAGATACCCAATCCTGAGTCCTAAACTTCCCAAACACAAATGCACCATTTCTAGTTTCTCTTGATAACCTTAAACTTCAATTCACCCTCCAACCATCTACACTCCAAGGGTTACATGCCCAATCTTCAAAATTCAGCCCTACAATTCAAGACTTGAAGCAGCCAGCATAATCAAAGACCCCACCCACCCAGAACATTCTCTCTTCTCTCCTATTGGGTAGAAGATACAGGAGCCTGAGGGCACATACCACCAGACTTAAGGACAGCTTCTACCCCACTGATAAGACTATTGAACAGTTCCCTTATACGATGAGATGGACTGTGACCTCACGACCTACCTTGTGACCTTGCACTTTCTCTGTAGCTGTGACACTTTACTCTGTACTGTTATTGTTTTTACTTGTACGACATCAATGCACTGTACTAACTTAATGTAACTGCACTGTGTAATGAATTAACCTGTACAATCAGAATGCAAGACAAATTTTTCCACTGTTCCACAGTATAAGTGACAATAAACCAATACTGTAAATCTATGGAAAAACTTAACTAATTCTTACATTTTCTGTTTTATTTCAGATTTTCAGCATCTGCACAGGTTTTTTTTTGAGAGAGTTTAGGTATAATCCCAGCTAGTTCACACCACTCTCCCTTCAAGTCCACTACATCCCAAGGCATGGTGGTGCCCAGATCCAATCTGCTTCCAAGCTTGAGCAACTTCTAATCTCTCATACCCCTGCACCCTAGAAATAAAGGACAACATTCCTTCTACCTTTTAATGTTTCCTGCTGTGACAGGTTAACAATGTACTTGGAGCTCAGGTCTGAGCTCCAACACTGACTTTTAAAAAGGAAGCAGTTCTGTCCTTTAGACCCATGATGGATGACTTTAGATTTTCCCTACCCTGAGGGTCATTAGCCACACATTAAGCTGCCCTCTAAGGATACAAAATGTTAAATTTAGTGCTTCTATCTACACTGTTTAACTGACACTGGCAAACTTGGAGTTGCAATATTCTACCCTGTTATTTAGAAACACAAAACAATCAAAAACCCACAAATCTTTATAAAGCACTCCTGATCACATACTGACAATTCAAGTACCTGTCCATTGATCCAAGTCCTTCCACCCAACAGGTTTTCTGGCCAATTCTACCCAATTCCATCAGTGGATACTGTGAAGTCCATTAACCTACTTGATTATGGCCAGAATCCAAAGTGTCCTCTGCCCATTCAAAGCAAAAATGCCTTCTGTTCCCCCCTCCAACCCTGGCACAGAAGTAGAACCCCCAACTATAATCACACTCCCCAACGGAGCAGTTACATGCTCTGGCCAGAATTAAACCAAGGCTGGATGGTCAACATTGTTTGGCTTCTCATTGGCAGGAGAGAGCACATTAGCAGGTAACTTACAAACTTTCACTAAGACTAACAGATCAATTTTCTGCTTTAAAAAGGTTAATTCATAAAACTTGCAAAGTCTTTTAACTGCTTTGAATGAGACTGGAGAAAAGAACCTGGCAAATCTTTAAAGCTTGACTTGTGTCAAAGGTAGTTCACGAGTTACAAATATGGTTTGTAAAGAGCACGGCAACTGTTGAAAAATAGCACAAGCCCCTCTGTTTAACACTACTCAAAAGTGAAGTGGAGCAACAAACTGCTAGAGGATCTCAGCAGGTCAAGCAGCATCTATTCCCTCACAGATCCTGCTCAACCAGAGTTCCTCCAGCAGTTTGTTTCTTTGCTCCAGATTCCAGCATTTCATGTCTCCAGAAGTGAAATGCATTGGGATAATTACACTCCAGAAACAAACCGAGCACCAGACCAGGAGCAGATCTGGACCACCTCGTTCTCCCCACACCCGCCTTGAAATCGTGCCACAATTCATTGAGCAACCGAGGGATTCAAGTCCCTAATAGTTTAAAACCAGAAAAAAAAAATTGAACTTGGACCTGAAAATTGAGTGTAGTTTCTTGACCAAGGTGGAGAAAAATCTCAGGTCTACTGGAAGCAGCAAGGATTTAGTACCACTGAACTGCAGACACAAGAACATATAAAAGGTATATAAAAAACATACAAAAACATGTAAAACATAAAAAAATAGACAAGGCCGTGGAGCACACTTCACTATTCAATAAGGTTGTGGCTGATCTGTAGATCAAATTCATTTTCCAACCCATTCCCCATTTCTTTTTATTCCTGGTATCCAAGATCCTTTGATCAGCGCCAGTGCTTTGAATATACTCAAGAATTCCACATACACAGCCCAACCAAGGTAAGAAATTCCAAAGATTCACCACCGTCTGGGGAAAAAAACCACTCCATTTTGCTCCTAGGTGGCACCCCCTCCTCTTCCCCCCCCCCCCCCCCATTCTGTGACAATGGCTACAAGCTTCAGATTTCATGGCTGAGAAAACAGCTCCTCAGCATCTACCCCATTAGTCACCCTCAGTCTTCCATCAGAGACCACTTCCTTCTAAACTCCCAAGTCATCAAATTCACTCTCATGGATTGACCACCTCAGCATAGAGAACCAAGCTGCACTGCACAACACAACCTTACTTGGATGAACAAATCAAAACTGTGCACAATGTGGGTGCAAACTTACCAAACCCCTATATAATTGCTGCCAACACTCCCCACTCCTTACTACGGGGCATAGATAGGGTGAATGCACATGGTCTTTTCCCCTCCCAGGCTAGAAGAATCAAGAACTTGAGGGCATAGATTTAAGGTGAGAGTGGAAAGATGAGGGGCAACTTTTTGCACAGAGGGTGGTACATGGATAGAATGAACTACCAGAAGAAGTGATTGAGGCAGGTACAGTAGTAACATTCAAAAGACTTTTGGACAGGTACAAGGTTTAGAGGGATATGGGTCAAACATGGGCAAATGGGACTAGCTTAAATGGGCATCTGGTCAGCATGGACGAGTTGGGCTGAAGGGCCAGTTTCTGTGCTGTATGACTACCAAAGCCAGTATACCATTTGCCTTCTGAATTGCTTGCTGCACTAGTATTAAATTGTTTCATGGACTGGCACCCCAAAACCACTTCAACATCCAAGCTTCTCATGCAAGAACATTTTGGTTAAAAGAATAGAAACAAAACAGAGGCTCATTTTCCCCTCACTTTATAATCTGCATTTCTTCTTGCATAACCTGACCAATCCTTTGCATCCTCCAGCGCAGCCCTCTTCAGCTTTGAATCAAAACTGGTGTTCTCTTCTTCAAAGTCATTACTGTCTGTAATCAAGTGAATGGCTGAGGGCTCACTAAGAAACTTCACAGCACCCACAAAGAACCTTCTAACATAAAAGACCCATTTAGCCCTATTGATTTGTCCTTTAACTAATTATACTCCCAACCTTTATTTTAATCAAACTTGTAGGCTACATCAAGTAGCTTCCAAAAAATCCAGTTGTGTTGCAACCACTGGTTTTCCTTGCACCTTGCCATTAACATTAATTTTTGATTTGCTGTTTTCCTTTGGCAGAGAAAAAAGTCAGGCAATTGGGCAGACTCTAAGTGCCCGGTTACCAAGTCGTTAATGGATTTCAGCAATTTCCCCAACAAGGGAGTACAGACTAATTGGTGTCTGTTTCCTCATTGACACAGCCCAAACAGTGTAAATGAAAGTGTGGTTAGAGCAGTTGCATATTTGCAGATTTAGCAAGATGCTCAACAGATTAATAATAGAGGAAATCAGATTAGGCAATTGCCACTGAATGTTTTGCACCAGCATGTACTTGAGCATCACCATGAAGGAGAATGTAACAAATCATTAATTCCCAGACACATCAGCACACTAGTCAGACTTAAAGTTTTAACCAGAAAGAGTTCAGGGGACTTCTACAGATACCACTTTAGTATCTGTGCATGTATGACACTGTACTACATTCTCACTACAGTGGGAGCAATGTATGCCCTATATCTCTATTTATAAATCTGCACTTGCATTGGATAATCTTTGATGACAAATGTGAATAACTTTCAACATGTGCACATAAAAGTGGACCTTCTACTGAAAAGAAAAGAATCCCAGTCTAGACCACTTTATCATAGAAAATGGTAAATGAAATGCCACTTCCTGTAGAGAAGGTTAAATAATTTCCACTCCAGCACAGAAGGGCTTCACATGTTATTGCTTTCTCTGGCCAGGAGACAATCTGGGATGATATACCATGGAAAAACTTGTTAAGATTTTCCTGGACCAAGCCAAACAAGTGTCAGGTCAGACTGCAAATGGGATAGCTTGCTCATACAGCACAGAAAGATCCCAGGCAAGGTGCAAGAGGAACATTGAAAGCAGCCCAGATTCCCACCGCCAATTGAAATCTAGTTGGACCACTTCCCTTTTCCCTGTTTTTTTTCCCACCAAAGCGTTAATCCCAGTCCAGCAACTGTTTTGAAGAACGGGAATGTTGGGAGTCCCCGTGTTTGTATTTGGGAAAATGAACTCCAGACATCTAAAAAGCTTCAAATCTACTTTTAAAACAAAGTTGTTCAAAGGGTAGCGAGGGCAGGATTTATTGCTCAATGAACCAAGTGGTAAGCTAGACTGCTTTAGATGACATACAAGAATCTACCACACTGGTGAATCTGGAATCACAGATCCAACTGGGCAAAGATGGCAGATTGTTCCCAGGAAAGGATATTAATGAACCAGAAGGGATCCAAGGAAGGATATCCATACAACAGAACAGCAGAGGAACAGGTCCTTCAGCTCATTATGTCTGTGCCAACCACGAAGCTAATTTAAACTAACCCCAGCTGCCTGCACATCATCCATATCCCTCCATGCCCTTCCTGTTTGTGTGTCTAAATGCCTCTTAAGCATTGCTATCATATCTGCTTCCAACACCTCCCCTGACAGCACATTCCAGGCACTTACTACTATGTAAAAGAAAAAAAAATGCCTCAGATATCCTTTAAACCTTCCCTCTCACCTTAAACTTCTGCCCTCTAGTATTTGACATTTCCACCCTGGGAAGAAGACTTTGATCATCTACTCTATGCCTCTCATAATTATGTGAACTATCAGTTCACCTCTCAACCTCCAACACTCCAGAAAAAACAATCCAAGTTTATCTAACCTCTCCACTGACAGAATATTGCTCAAGAAAAATAAATATTTCTTGAGCAGGGACTTGATGTAACACCATAGTCACTGAACTCTAGGTCACATGCGCTTCACTAGATTATACCACAGAACCACAAGAAAAGCAAACTGGCTGCTGTATTACCTGGTGATTACAACTGAAACCACAGCTGCCATTGGGCAGGAGGTACAGAAGCCTGAAGTCCCACACCACCAGGTTCAAGAACAGTTACTTCCCTTCAACCATTCAGTTCTTGAACCAACCTACATGATACTAATCACTACCTCAGTACAGCAACACTATGACCACTTTGCACTACAATGGACTTTGTTCCAATTGTGTTTTTTCTTGTACAATTTGTGTTTGTTTTTTTCTTGCAAATGTTGCATCCCCTATGCTGTCTGAAATGTTGCTCTAAGTTTTTCATTGCACATGTGCATGATAATAAACTAGACTTTGACCTCTTCTGTGCCGGTTCCCCATTGCCCTCAATTCCCCCAATCTTTCAAAAGTGTATCCACTTCTTTAAATACCCCCAATGAGCCAACCTCCACAACCCTCCAGTGTAGAATTCCAAAGATTCACCAACCTCTGCAACAAGTTCCTACACTTTTTTTTAAAAAAATTGACCACCCCCTAATCTTGTAACCATACCCCCCCTCGCTTGAGATTCTCCCGTTAGTTGAAAACAATTTACTCATTCCTAATTTCTGTATTTCTCCATCAAATCTCAACAAGGGACTTGCATTTTCCTCAAAACATTCACAGCAAATTAAAATCAATTTTTTTGTTCATATCCATGATCAGAAAGAAACATTTTACCTGCAGGCTGGGCACCCACCCACCACTACAACAGAAGCTGCAGTAGGTTGCTGGATGATGGTATAAGTGCTTGAATAGTTAGGCCCTGGGCACACGGGAGGTTGAACACTTACTGAGACAGGAGGCACATACCCTACAAAAACAAAAGGTAATTGTTTTAAAATAATTAGACTCCAAACACTAACAAAATACTTAAAATTACCCCAGTATATCAAGGATAGGAATGACCTTTGTGTTTGAAAGAAAATTGGCTGCAAATATAGATTCAAACAATAATTCAGTGTAAAGCACAGTTGCTACTGACATTAATCAAAAGTGCAAAAAAAATAAGATCAACACATCAAACACGAAACTAACAACGATGCCTCCTACACTGAAGCCACCCAGAAGTGTAGATTTGCTGTACTTTGCCCAATCCACAAATTGGAAAGGATTTAGCCAATAACGCAACTTAAATAGGAATTTATCTCTCCCTGTTTTTTAACTGGAACTAACAAACAGAAGGTGAAAGCAACACCCAGTGTATTTCTTCCGGATGAATTGAAGTTTTAATGTAATTATATCCAGCTTCGTTCCCCTGCAGCTGCGGGGCCGGAGATTAAAACAAAAGGCCCGTGTAGAGCCGGGTGGCCAGGGAAAGCAACAGAAGGATGGGGCGAGAAGAGATCTCACCTGAAGCTGGGTAGGAGTACGGGGGAGGCTGCTGCTGGTATCCAGGCGGCGGGATGGTACCGTAAGTCTGACCGTACTCGTAGCCCGTCGAGCTGGGTGCGTACGCGGGTGGCCTTTCCTGCAGCAGCGGCTTGTTGTCCATCGTTCTTCCCGGGGCGAGGGAGGGGAACAAGAGAGAGAGAGAGAGGGAGGGTGAGGGTAGCGGAGATCGGCGGCGACTGAGCTTTCCCCCCCGCCTTGGAATAGAGCGGGTAAGGGGAGGGAATTGCTCTGGGGTTGGGGCTGGGAGAGTCCCGACGCCGCTGGAGGCGCACGGCAAGACTCCGAGAGTCGGCAGCAAGCCAAGGCGTGCGCCCCACGGTTGATACACAAATTGTTACAGTGCCTGCCCGCTTCCCGGGACTCCCCCAATTCGATACAAAGTCACAAGATCAGTGCCACGTGATCGCCGCCGGGCCCCCCCTCCCGCCTTAAAGGGCCCGCGCCCCCCCCCTCAAAGTGTAACAAATTCTAGTCCTGCCTATCATGGGTAGTTAAAAGAACATCTGATTTCCAAATAGCTCAAAGCATTTGGTTACAGTAATGGTTCTGGGGCTAAAAATGATGTGAAGGGGTAGGAAGATGGAGGAAACTGAGGGAGGGAGTTAGGGAGAGGGTCAGGGGGAGGGATACTGAGGGAGGGTAAGAGTGAAGGAAGGAGGGAATCAGGGTGGGGGTAGTGCGACGGTGGGCTGACTTAGGGAAAGGGTGTGGGGTCAGCATGTATCTGTGTGCTCAGAGTGTGCATTGTGTCCACATACATAGAGTCATACAGCACAGGAACAGGCCCTTGGGCCCAATTCATCCATGCTGACCAAGATATCCATCTAAGCTAGTCCCATTTGCCCGTTTGTGGCCCATATCCCTCTAAACCCTTCCTATACATGCGTCAGCAAAATCTGTGAAGAAGAACCTCATCTCCAATGGCTGAGACCTCTTTGCTTCACCCTGTCATTCGTATGTTTGCCACACACAAGCATCTTCCACTAATCAGAACTGGAATGGGAGCAAGTCATCTTGATCCCAAGAGACTGCCTATGAAGAAGAAATTTATGATTTTTTTTAAAAAAGCACTGCAGGTGCTGGGAATCTTAAATAAAACAGAGAGTGCTAAAAATACTCAGCAGGTCAGGCCACATCTTTGGAGAGATACAGAGCTTCGGGCTGATATATATTAATCAGAAATAGGAAAAGTCAGAGCAAAAACATGATGCTTTAATGAAAGGTCACCCAGCTGAAATTGTTTCTCTCTCCACAGATGCTGTCTGACCTGCTGAGTATTTCTAGTATTTTCTAACTTAGTTAAGTTACAGGGCTAGTTATCCAGTGACCCAGACAATTGATCCAATGACATGAATTCAAATCCCACCATGGCAGTAGGGAAATTAAAACTGAATTAAGCAAATGGAACAAAATGATAGTGACCTGAAATTGGCAGGCTGTTAAAGAGCAAACATCTGGATCAGTATTAGAATCATAAAACATGACCATCCATTGCTTTATTCTCCCCACTTTCCTGTCAGCTCCTGCCAGATTCTACCATGCACCTACACATTAGGGACAACATACAGTGGCTAATTAACCCATCAACCTGCACGCCTTTGGGATGTTTTTCACTGTACCTCGGTACATGTGACAATAATAAACCAATTCCAAATCTAATGTGGGAGGAAATCGAAGCCAGAGGAAATTCACACAGTCACAGGAAGAACGTGCAAACTCCACACAGTCAGCATCAGAAGCCAGGATTGAACCCAGGTTGCCAGAGCTATGAGGCAGCAGTTCTTCTAGCTTCACCACTGTGCCCTTTGGAGAACAAAATCTGCCAGATTGGACTAGGTGTGACTCCAGATTCACAGCAATGTGTTTTATTCTTAATCTTTCACTGAAAACAGCCCAGCAAGTTCTCATTATATCTTTCACTGTGCAGCAACTTAAGCAGGCATTTTTACCGCCATCTTCTCAATTAGGAATAATCAACAAATCCTGGCCTTGTCAGCGGTGACCACATCCCAAAAATGAGTAAAGAAAAATTGCATTCATTTAGCACCTTTAACATAATAAAGTGTTATTATGTTATTCAAAAGAGGATAATAAAACAAAATTTGACACTGAGACAGTAGTGTAGCAGTTAGCGTAACGCTATTACAGTGCCAGCGACCCGGGTTCATTTCCTGCTGCTGTCTGTAAGGAGCTTGTACGTTCTCCCTGTGTCTGCGTGGGTTTCCTCTGGGTTCTCCAGTTTCCTCCCACATTCCAAAGACGTACGGATTAGGAGCTGTGGGCATGCTGTATTGGTGCGGGAAGAGTGGTGACACTTGCGTGCTGCCCCCAGTAACGCACAAAGACGTATTTCACTGTGTGTTTCAATGTACATGTGACCAATAAGTAAATATATTATCTTATCTAATGAGATATTAATTGCGGGTGACCCAAAACTTTGGTTAAAGGGGTGAATTTTGAAGAGTATTTTAGTGGTACAGAGAGAGGGGGATGTAGAGATGCTGAGGAATGAATTACAAGTTACAGCCAAGATATGGTGGAATGATTAAATTGAGGAAAGCTCGTGAGGCCAAAATTGGAGAAATCTAGAGATCTCAAAGGACTGAAGAAGGTAGAATTGGAGAGGGGTCAAGACCATGGAGAGTAAACACACCCCATGTGCCTTATTACACACAATATCTAGACATGGCTATTTGCAAACTGTTTCACTTCACCCTGATCTTAATGACTGGTTCTTATTTTTATCTTGTTTTGTCTTCACTTTAATTATATAATTTACAAAACTTTTTGTAGTAAAGCTCAGGGTAATGGTGCAAATTGTGGGTATGTTATTGGACTAATAGCTGAAAAGCTTGGACTAATGACCGGAGAGATCAAATCCCACTACAGTAGTTCACAGGATCACAGAATGGTTGAGCACATAAGAAGACCATTCATCTCACTGAGTCCACACCTGCTCTATGTAAGAATACGTTAGCTAGTCCCATCCCCAGCATGTATATTCTTTCCTGGTAGATAGCATATTTAAATTCAGTAAATCTAAAATAAAACAAAACCTATCAATAATTGTGATTGTAAAACTACTGAATTATTGTAAAAACCCACCTCATTAATTAATAGCCTAAAGCGGATAAATCTGCCACCCTTTCCCAGTCTGGGCATATGTGTTTCTCCAAACCTATATAGAACATAGAACACTACAGCACAGTACAGGCCCTTTGGCCCACAATGTTGTGCCGACATTTTATCCTGCTTCTAAGATCTATCTAACCCTTCCCTCTCACATAGCCCCCTATTTTTCTATCATTCATGTGTCTATCTAAGAGTCTCTTAAATGTCCCTAATGTATCTGCCCCCACAACCTCTGCCGGCAGTGCGTTCCACGCACCCGCCACTCTCTGTGTAAAAACAAAAAAAAACTTGATAACGCCCAAACTACACCAACCAGTTTAAAGGATTAACAACTGTCATTAATGCTGATCGGTAATCTATTTGCTGATTAGCAGAGAACAACTGAGGCACAGAGAGGATTTATAGAATGGGACAAGACCCAAACATTCAGAACCATCAACCTAAGGTCTGATCAGGCATTTAGCTCCACAGAGTGCCAGAACTATTCTAATATAGAACATTACAGCACAGTACAGGCCCTTCGGCCCACAATGTTGTGCTAACATGTTATCCTGCTCTAAGATCTATCTAACCCTTCCCTCTCACATCGCCCCCTATTTTTAGCCCCCTATTTTTAACCCCCTATAATACTGTGGGTGATTCTTAATTGCTCTAGGAAATGGCCTAGCAAGTCACTCCGCTCGACATCAACAAGAAAAGGCCAGTGAATGATTTCCTTGCCTGTGACGTCCACATCCATGAAGTTTAGTCACTCTGTATAAGGATTAATTTATGCATTACGTAGCTGCAAAGGATAGTAACTTAATTCAGCTGTTTATTTATTAAGCATGACAGCAGAGGTCAGGAAGCTCAGTTGAAGACTGATCACAGACCAAGCGTCTGCAGCAACAAAGCAGAAATTTGGGGAGATAGATTCGGACTATCAAAAACTAAAATCCTGCAGTTTATTAATCAGCAAATAATTTTGACCTGTGAATACTTATTTAATTTGGGGAGGTGATTGGGGGGGGTTAGTGGACTGAAATTGTACAAATGGCATAACCAATGTTCTCAAGATGAGGCCTTCCACTCCAGGACGTCTGAGATGTCCTCCATTTTCAGAAAACAAGGCTTCTCCCCCGCTGTGGTTGACGGAGTCCTCAACTACATCTCTTCTATTTCCCACACTTCTGCTCTTATCCCATCTCCTCCCTCAGGCAGAACAGGTATGGAGTTCCCTTGGTCCTTGCCTTACATCCCACCAACCTACATATCCAGCACATCGCTCTTTGAAATTTCTGCCAGCTCCAATTTGAGGTAACCTTTCCCCCTCTGTCAAAGTCAAGCTTAAGCATATTGGGCATATGCTCTCTAGGGTTTAGAAGAATGAGAGGTGTTCTCATTTAAAGATCCTCAAAACATGGAGGCTTGACAGGGTTGATGCTGTGAGGACGTTTCTCCTGAAGGGAAAATCTGGAACTAGGGGACATAACTTCAGAAGAGGATGTTGCTCTTTTAAGATTACGATGAGGAAGCATTTCTTTTCTCAAAGTCACTATCCAAGACAGCAGTAGAGGGAAAGATGTTAAGTATATTCAAGGCTGAGATTGATGGGAAATGAAGATTATGCTGCCCAAGTAGGAGAATGGGGTTTATGCCAGACCAGATTAGTTTTGAATGACAAAGCATATTTGAAGGATCATATGCTGACTCCTGCTTCTCTTTCTTATGTTCTTATGCTCTCCAGCTTGCAATGTGACAAAAGGGGCATGTTAGACCTGTAGATCTAGCCACTAGCCTGGTCTTGCACTCATTTCTAGTAGCTACCTGCAAAACAGCATTAGCAGGTGCCTGATGTTATGTTGTTAACTGAATCCCTTACAGGAAATAGCATATCAATGGGAGAGAGGAGGAACAGAAAACAGAATAAAAAACAATTCTGTTCAAAGAAAGGAAGTGAAATAAATGTTGTAATTGCTGGAAATACAAAACTAAAACCAAGAAAGCTGGAGGTCCAGGTCAGTCATGTGGCAGAACACCTGAATCATTCTGATGTCAGCACTCATGACTTTGGAGGATCTGTCTTCGTTTTGCTTCCAAGAATTTTAGACTCCCAGCTTCACCCTCCACACTTGGACTAATTAAGCTTTCAGACTAGGCATGCTAGCATTTGTAAATTCCCAACCTTCCCACCAAGCCAGATTAATCTTCACTTGTAATAAGAATGTTCACCTCCCAATCTGTCCCAGCCAACCCCTGCTCCCTCACTGGATCTACTGGGGAGAGCAGAATTGGACACCTAGTGCTTGCATACATCTTCGGTGACAAGCAATTATATTAATATAATTTTTAATAATACAGAAAGAAAGAAAAAGAGATTAGCGTGGTAGTGTAGCAGTTAGCGTAACGCTATTATAGCACCAGCAACCCGGGTTCAATTCTGGCCGCTGTCTGTAAGGAGTTTGTACGTTCTCCCCATGTCTGTGTGGGTTTCCTCCGGGTGCTCCGGTTTCCACCCACATTCCAAAGACATACGGGTTAGGAAGTTGTGGGCATGCTATGTTGGCGCTGGAAGCATGGCGACACTTGCGGGCTGCCCCCAGAACACTCTGTGCAGAAGATGCATTTCACTGTGTGTTTCGATGTACGTGTGACTAATAAAGATATCTTATCTAGGTAATAGGAAATGGGATCAATGGCTGATGGCTAGGTAATGTGACAGACCATTTTAGTCCAATAAGAGAAGTAGGAAATAAATATGACATGAAAGAAATAAAGAATATGTCAACCTACTTCAATCTCCTGGAAACTGAGAACACTCATGATTTGAGTCTGGGATTGAATGATAATTTCATTACTGGGATTAATAGATTTTTGGGAAGGAAGGGTATGAAAAGCAATGGAACCAAAGTGAATGGAGTCAAAATACAGATCTAAGTGAATGACAAATCCAATTTGAGGGACTGAATGGCTTTCTTTTTTTGTGAAACAAGTTTGAAGGATTGTTGTTGTGCAAAAGGTTTGAAAAGCAAAATGCCCCCTTCCTGTTCCAATGTAGTAGTCTAGTAATATTCCTGAAGATAACTATAAGAGTCATGGAGTCATACAGAATGGAAACAGGCCCTTCGGCCCAACTCATCCATGCCAACCAAGATCCCCATCTAAGCTCATCCCATTTGCCCATGAGACTCTAAGGAAAGTTATGATTGTATGATTCAGTAATTGAACGATAACACATAAATAGATTTGCAGTAAGAGAGCAACATTGCAAATATTGCGTACCAATGTTGTTGTGATAATTGGGAACAGAGGAGGAAAGATTAAACAAGAGAGTTACAAGAGGAAGAGTACTTTACTGAGACTGAGTTACATTTCATGATTCAGGTTTTTTTTGTGCTTTCTTTAGTTGTATTGATTCTTAGTACAATAGGGTAGCACAGTGAGTAGAGCTGCTGTCTCACAGCACCAGAGACCCAGGTTCAATCTCGACCTTGGATGCTGTCTGTGTGGAGTTTGCACATTCTCCCTGTGACCACTTTGGTTTCCTCCGGGTGCTCCGGTTTCCTCTCACATCTCAAAGATGCACTGATTGGTAGGTTAATTGGCCACTGTAAATTACCCTCAGTATGTAGGTGAGTGGTAGAATCTGGATGGAATTGATGAGAATATGGGATTAATGTAGGAATAGTGCAAATGGGTGGTTGATGTTCGGTGTGGAGTCAGTGGACTGAAGGGCCTATTTCTGTGCTGTATCTCTCGATGACTCTATGAACACAAGTGGTACTTCGAACTCTTTCAATAATTCAGTCGAATCATGGACTGGATACATTGAAAGGATGGAACACTGTTTGGTTACAAATGATATTGAGTAAATGTCCATTCTGGTCTATCTGCAGATGTTAAAAATTACCAGTTGGTAAAAGATTTGCTGTTTAAAGAACTTGTTGAACTAGTTAAATAATATGTGTCCTACCCCCAGTTCTTTTGTCCAGCAGTACAAGTCTAATAGAGATACGAGCAACTGCAGATGCTGGAATGTGGAGCAACACACAAGATGCTGGAGGAACTCAGCAGGTCAGGTAGCATCTATGGAGGGAAGTGGACAGTCGCCATTTGGGGTTGAGACCCTTCATCTGTCCAATTATCATAGATTCAGAAGGACAATGGATATCTTGATCTAAGATCTGCCATATTTTATAGGTTTTGTAGGTATTTTACTGTCTGGAAATACAGAGCAAGATTCTCCTATCTAGAAGGTGTATATTCACACTGAGGTAGGAGTGGAACTGAGAAGAAAAAAGTGTGTCTTTGCTGCCTCAGTAGTAGTTTATCTTGGTTATAAAATGGATGCTGCAGGCCTCCACTATGCTGAGACAGTGTTGGAGGCATACAGTCAGACCAATTCAACAGAGTTGAAGGTCTACTTTAACTTCTCTACCATTGTGGATCTTTCCTGCCATATTTAAATGAAGTTTTTGGATCACTACATGAGTTTCTGAGTCACAAGACAAAGTGGAAGTGGACAAAGAAACAGGAAGCTGTGTTCCAAAAGTGGCTTTGCTGTAAGTGTACGAGGCATTGCAGTTGAGTTCACAAGCTCTTGTTTATTAGAACACACCAAAGTCATTGAAGTTGTCCTGTGGTGCATCATCTTATTACCACCTTGGTGTAGGTGTGTCACTTTGCATGGGGAATGGAACTGAGTGACTGACAGGTTTTGCATCAAGGTACCTTTCTCAAAGGGAAAAGTGATAGTCACAGCTAGATGAAGAAGGGTTAGCTCCCCTCGCTGGAGTGGGTACTAGTCTAGATGGAACTTCATAGACAACATAGTCCTTTAGTTGAGAAAAATGCAGGGAGAAAAATGCAGGGAGCAATAACAACCATTATGCAGGGCCTTTCTCAACTTTACAAAAGCCTTTAACTCAGCAAAATGAGAGGGACTGTGGAGAAATCTTCTCAAATGTGGCTCTCCTCAGAAACCTAACTTTATTCTACGTCTGCTACACAATGGCACAAAGGTAATGTTTCTAACCAATGGATCCACCATGGACCCAAACCCACTGCTTCACTCAAACACCAGGGTCACGGCAAAGTTAGTCACTGCGCTGCAGTAGGTACATAACACTAGCAAATATGCATACTTGGAGATATGAGCTCCAAGTCATAATTGGTGTCTTCACTTAAGCACATTAGAGAATGGGTCTTAAACTAAATGTCCATAAGTCTACCAACCTATCTACACTGCATTACATTTATCCCAACAGTAAATATCCATAACAAGACTCTGAAAAACATGGACCACTTTCCATATTTCAGTAGCCACCTCTCATTGATGATGATATTCAGCAGCACCTCAAGTGTGCCAGCACACCCTTTGGCCATCTGAGCAAAGAGTTTGCAAAGATCAAGATCTCATGGTACACATAGGTGGAGTATTACTTAAGTGGTGATAGACTGGGAAATGTTTATGTACAAAGGGTGTCATTGTACACCAGTCAGTGAAAGTAAACATGCAGGTATAGAAAACAGTTATAAAGGCAAATTGTATGTTGGACTTCATTGCAAGAGGTTTTGAGTACAGAAGCAAGGATATCTTAGTTTTATCATTTTAGTTTCCACTAAAATGGCCTAAAATCAGGTCTCACATTCTCAGTATATGCAGTAAGACATTTGGGATTGAGAATGAGGAGAAATTTGTGCACTCAGAGGGTGGTGAACTTGTGCAATTCTCTCCCACAAAGCTGTGGAGGCCAAGTCACTTAGATATAGTTAGGAGATAGATATATCCATACAATAAAGACATCAAGGGATATGGGGAGAGAATGGGAATACAGAATGAGATAAAGAATCAACCATGATCATGTTGAATGGTGGAGCAAGCTTGAGAAACTAATTAGCCTACTTCTGCTCCTATTTTTCTATGATTCCCATTCTCCCGTACATTTTGGAGATTTCAGCTTCCTACAACAGGCACCTCTATGCATTGGAGAGATACCATCAACTCCACCTCTGCAAAATTCTCCAAATCATTGGCAAGTGAACTAATGTTGGTGTCTGTCCCAGGCCAACACCCCCAGCATTTACATTCCAATTATACTCCATCAGCTCCAATGGACAGGTTGCATTGTTTGTGACACCAGACTCTCAACTTAGTCATTCTGCCCCAAGCTCCAACTTGGCAAAATATGACCAGGAGGACAGAGCAAATCCTTCAAGGATGTTCTCAAAATGTAACATCCCCATCAACTTGGGAGAACCTCTGGCATGTGACCACTCAAAACAGAGAAGCAGCATTCAGGATGGTATGGAGAACCTCAATGGAGAGCATGCAGAAGCCCATTGAAAATGTTGGAAGAAGCATTGCACATCCCATTCTAAAACAGCTGAATGAAGGAAGTCCAGGTATTTCTTGTATCAAGTAAAAGTTTTATCTGTTGGGCAAGAATAGATAAGCAATGGGATGGTACTGTGAGGGACTGTACACAATATCAAGAGCACTGCAAAAATCCACCAGTAGCTCCTCTCAACCCCTTGGTCAAAGCAGCTTCAAGTTCCTGGGCATCAACATCTTGGAGGATCTATCCTGGGCCCAACACATTGATGCAATCCTGAAGAAAGCATGCCGGCACCTCTGCTTTGTTAGGAGTTTGAGGAGATTTGGTATGTCACCAAAGAATCTTGCAAATTTCTGTAGATGTACGGTGGAGAGCATTCTGGCTGGTTGCATCACAGCCTGGTATGGCGGTTCCAATGCACAGGATTGCAAGAGGCTGCAGAGGGTTGTAGACTCAGCCAGCTCCATCATGGGCACACCCCTCCCCACCATTGATGACATCTTCAAGAGGCAGTGCCTCAAAAAGGCAGCATCCCTCACCAAGGACCCTCACCATCTGGGACATGCCCTCTTCTTGTTATTACCATTGAGGAGGAGGTACAAGAGCCTCAAGACCCACACTCAACGATTTAAAAACAGCTTCTTCCCCTCTGCCATCAGATTTCTGAATGGTCCATGAACCCATGAACACTACCTTGATATTCCTCTTTTGCACTATTTATTTACTTTGTAATTTATAGTAATTTTTATATCTTTTTGCTGTACTGCTGTGGCAAAACAAATTTCACGTCAATTAATAGTGATAATAGATCTGATTCTGATACACATTGGTTATCGGGACTGATCATTGATTGCACTGCACTGGTTTCATTTGAGGTTTGGCCAGATGATAGTTACATGATGAAATGTCTTCAAGACCACTTACAACATCATATGTTGCAGTGATTATATGAACCAGATGAGAATTTGCCAGAAGATTGCTCACCTGCTTTAAACTAAGGTAGATCAGGACACACCTCAAGAGATGCTATCACCTACTGCTTCCAACAGAAATTAAGCAGTGTCATTTACAACACAATTGCCTTTGTAAATATTAGTTAAAATGTAAAGGTTAGTTAAATAGTTATGTTGTAGTTTGGTACTTTTTAAACTGTCTCTTGAATCTATATCTATCTTGGTCCATGTTCATAGATCCTCAAGGTTGCCGCGCAGGTTGATAGAGTTGTTAAGAAGTTGTATGGTGTGTTGGCCTTCGTTATTTGGGGTATTGAGTTCAAGAGCCACGAGGTAATATTGCAGCTTTATAAAACTCTGGTTAAACCACACTTGGAGTATTGTGTTCAGTTCTGGTCACTTCATTATAGGAAGGATGTGGAAGCTTTAGAGAGGGTGCAGAGGAGATTTACCAGGATGCTGCCTGGATTTAGAGAGCATATCTTATGAGGATAGGTTGAGCGAGCTAGGCCTTTTCTCTTTGGAGTGAAGGAAGGTAACTTGATCGAGGTGTACAAGATGATAAGAGGCATAGATTGAGTGGACAGTCAGAGACTTTTTTCTAGGGTGAAAATGACTCACACAAGGGGGCATAATTTTAAGGTGACTGGAGGAAGGTATAGGAGGGATGACAGAGGCAAGTTTTTTTTTTTACACAGAGGGTGGTGGGTGCGTGGAACGCACTGCCGGGAGAGGTGGTGGGGGCAGATACATTAGGGACATTTAAGACAGGCACATGGATGATAGAGAAATGGAGGGCTATTTCTGTGGGAGGGAAGGGTTAGATAGATCTTAGAGCAGGATAAAATGTCAGCACAACATTGTGGGCTGAAGGGTCTGTACTGTGCTGTAATGTTCATCTAAATTAAGGAGGAAGGGGTGACTTAATAAGAGGTGATTTTGCTGTTTAACTCCCTCCAGTGGTTGCATAATGAGACAAAAGCAGAAGTGCTTCCTATTCAGGGAGCAGGTTAAAGCTGAACTATGACTTTTGCTTTCATTCAATGTTTCCCTGTGTATTATGGTACCACTGCACTTGAACTTATGCCACCCAGACCTATGTCTTTGACCAAGATTTCAGTCAGGTCTCCCCTCCCCATCAGTGGCTCGGACGTCGGTGAGACAGCCTGGGATCTTTCTTTACCTGAACCCAACAACAAGGCACCTTCCTTCCAGCCGCCCTTCACCCCGAGCTGTCACGGCGCTGGGCCTCATGCCCATGGCCGGTACGTCATGGCCGCAGCGCGATTGACGGGCCACTGGCCAATCAATATTTAGAGTTGGGACAGAGACCCAATCGCACGTCGCGGGGCGGGACTTCCATGGAGCATCGCCGGTTGTCAAGAGAGAAGGTTCCGGAAGCTGCGTCCGGTTCGAATGGTGAATATTTACCGGGTGGGTGCTCGGAGCCAAGCCGAGAGAGGCAGGTGGCTGTCCCGGAGGTGGCGGTAATGTACAGAGGGTGTTCCTCCGTGTGTTCTCTTTCACCTATTTGTGAACCATGTGGGCACTGACGTTTGGCGACGCTCCCTCCAGGTGTGGGCACTGACGTTTGGCGACGCTCCCTCCAGGTGTGGGCACTGACGTTTGGCGACGCTCCCTCCAGGTGTGGGCACTGACGTTTGGAGACGCTCCCTCCAGGGGTGGGCACTGACTAATTTGTAGACGGTCCCCAGGGGTGGGCACTGGCTAATTTGGAGACGGTCCCCAGGGGTGGGCACTGGCTGGTTTGGAGACGGTCCCCCCCCAGAGGCGGGCACTGACTGGTTTGGAGACGGTCCCGCCCCCCAAAGGCGGGACTGACTGGTTTGGAGATGGTCTCCCCCCCCCCCCCCAGAGGCGGGCACTGGCTGGTTTGGAGACGGTCCACCCCCCCCCCCCCCCAGAGGCAGGACTGACTGGTTTGGAGATGGTCCCCCTCCAGAGGCGGGCACTGGCTGGTTTGGAGATGGTCCCCCCAGGGGCAGGCACTGGCTGGTTTGGAGACGGTCCACCCCCCCCCCCCAGAGGCAGGACTGACTGGTTTGGAGATGGTCCCCCTCCAGAGGCGGGCACTGGCTGGTTTGGAGATGGTCCCCCCCAGAGGTGGGCACTGGTTTGGAGATGGTTCCCCCCAGCGGGCACTGGCTGGTTTGGAGATGGTTCCCCCCAGCGGGCACTGGCTGGTTTGGAGACAGTCCCCCCCCCCTCCCAGAGGCGGGCACTGGCTGGTTTGGAGATGGTCCCCCTCCAGAGGCGGGCACTGGCTGGTTTGGAGATGGTCCCCCCCCGAGGTGGGCACTGGTTTGGAGATGGTTCCCCCCAGTGGGCACTGGCTGGTTTGGAGACGGTCTCCCCAGAAGTGGGCACTGGCTGGTTTTTATAATTGTCCCTTTGTGTGGGAACTATGATTTGGAGATGGTCCTTTTCAGTGGAGGTACTGATTTAGAGTATTTCCCCCTCCCCCCCCCCCCCCCCCAAACAAACTATGATTTAGAGTGAGTTCCCTTAGTAATGTGCTGTCATTTTTTTTTACAGAGATGGTAGATAAAACTAGATTTAGGGTAAGGGGTAAGAGATTTAGAAGGGATCTGAAGGGGACCTTTTTCACCCAGAGAGTGGTGAGTGCCTGGAATACACTGCCTGAGACAGTGGTGGAAGCAGAGTCAATGACACCATTTAAGAAGTGTCTGGATGAGCACTTGAATCACCTGGGTATCGAAGGCTACCTGCCAAGTGTTGCAGGATGTGATTAATACGGATGGGTGCCCACTAGTCAGCGTGGACGTGGTGGGCTGAATGGCCTGTTTCCGTGCTGTATGACTCTTGTGACACCATAGCCTCTGATCTATTTGGAGGTGGTTCTTACAAGGCTCTGTGCTGTTACTTTCTCCCCACACCCCTCCATGTGAGGGCACCGAGCAATTTAGAGCCTTTGAGAATCTTAAGAGTGTAAGCTGACTTCATGGATAGATTTATAAATGGAACCTCCAATAGCAGGCACTGACCTATTTGAAGTTAGCCTATGAAAGATCATCTCTAAGTCACTTATTTATAGACAGTAAAGTACTACCCTATGGAGATAGACCTTATGAGCAGACAATTTGATTTAGAAACAGTTCCTTCAAGAATGGCTAGTGCTCCATTTTGGAACTGTTCCTCTCAGGAGTGAGCACCGTGATGCCCCCACTTTCCAGCTCCACCCCAGGAATGGAAGAATAGCCTGTGATAGCCCACACCCCTGTCCATGGACTTGCTGAGGTATTGAATAACTTTGTTCCCAAAAGTAGACTGTGACTGATGAAATGGAAGGTAGCAGTTACTCGATGATCCAAACAAATTTGGAGGCCGGTGTTGGGATCTTAGAATAGTGGTCCATGTTTGCGAAGACAGTTTGTTAAATGTTATCACAACCCCATTGGAGGGATGTGAAACATGCAGTCAGTAGCAGTCCAGTAAACAACCAGTGCAACTTCATCACAGAAAAAGCACATTGCGTGATATTGCTGAATAAATATTGCAGTGCATGGGTCCATCAAAGAAGTCTGATTAGGTTTATTTCATTTTCTCATGAGAAGTTCTTTAGATTTTCTTTGTTGAGTGGTTCACTGTTCATTTGAAAGGCAGTCAAAGTAGTTAAATATCAATAGAATTTGACAGTGGAGTGAGAGCTGATGTGTTAGTCTGAGTTTTTGGACTTCTAGGAACATTGAGAACTGCTGTGTTGTAGCTCAGCACACCTTTACTATGTAAAGAAACCAAATATTCACTTACTAAAACACACATTTTTGGAAAATATAGAGTGGTTTTGTAGCAAACTGAACTTGCGTGAAACCCTTTGGGATGGGGAGGATGTTTGAGGGTGGCTGAAGCTCAGGTGAAGAGGCAGCTTTTCATACACCTTCTGAAAGTGGAAGTCGTGCTCTAAGAACTTCAGAAACAGAAGTAGGAATTGACCACGTGGTTCCTCAAGCTTGCTCCACCACCATTCAGTAGGATCAAAGGTTATCCTATGCTTCTAGTACATAATCTCATAAAGTCCCTATAACTCTTTAAATCCTTGAGTGTCCAAAATTCACCTTCAGTTTCTGAACATCCACAGACCTCTATGGCATAGAACTCTAAAGGGTCTGGATTTCCAAGATGATTTTGTTGTCTCAATCTTAAATGACTTGCCCTTTATTCTGACACTGCCTTCCAACTTTGGAATCTCTAGTTAGAGGAAAACATGTTCTTAGCATCTCCCCTATCAGTCCTTTCAAAATGTTCATTGTTCAAAATTCCAGTGTATGTATGGATACTTAGGCAGCAGTTTCATGGCAGCACCTCACAGAGTTAAACAGCACGGAAACAGGCCCTTTGGCCCAACTCGTCTATGCCGACCAAGTTGTCTACCTGAGCTAGTCCCATTTGCCTACATTTGGCCCATATCCCTCTAAACTTTTCCTATCCATGTACCTGTCTAAATGCCTTTTAAATGTTGTTATTGTACCTGCTTCTACAGTTTCATCTGGCAGCTCGTTCCAGGGTATCCTAAACATCTCCCCATCAGTTCCCGCAAGCCCTTGGGCATAGCGATGGTTTAAAGAGTCACATAGGTCCGTGTAGGTCTTGCCCTGGTTTACCTTACCAAAGTGCAACACCTCACACTTATCCAAGTTAAATTCCACCTGCCATTCTTTGGTCCAGTTCCCCAGATGATCTATATCCTTTTGTAATCTTAGATAACCCTCTTTCCTTCCACTACACCACCAATTTTGTGTCAGTTGCAAACTTACTAACCATATCAACTACATTTTCATCCAAATCGTTAATTGAAAAACAACAGTGGACCCAGCACTGATCCCTGCAGCACACCACTGGTCAGAGGCCTCCAATCTAGAAAAACAACTCTCCACTAGCACCCTCTGACTCCTTGCACCAAGCCAGATCGATACTGATCTCCAATACAATTAATTGGATAAAGTATGATTACTAAGATTAAGACAGGTATAAGTGTTGTGCTTATCTTTTCATCAGCCACAATAAAAAAACATTATAGAAAGTAGCTGATGTTTAGTTAAGATTTAGAAACCAAACAAGAAGTTGGCCAACTCTGAATAAATCTGAAAAAGGAAATTATTCAAGAGTCTAACTGGTGTATTTTCACTTTGATAGCAGGATTGTCATTTCACTAGCTGTCTTGATTGGAAGATTTCAAGGTCCCATTAACCAGCTTTGGGGTGAATCTACAGATCGTACACAACTGTTCAAAATTAGAAGTCGCATTTAACCAGGGAACACTGCACTAGTGGGAGAGTCTCCAAGAAGGAGATATATTTGTAAGATAAGGAGGCAGCATTAGTTAAGACTGAGGTGCGTAGGAATTTCTTCTTGCAGAGAGTGGCAAATCTCTGGAATTCTCTACCCTGGAGAGTTGTGGAGGCTGGATCATCAGAGGTATTTAAGGAGGAGGGAGATAAATTTTTGAAAGATCAGGAAATTAAGGGCTGTGGAGAACTGGCACAGAAGAATAGTTGATCGGACATTATCATATTGAATGGTGGGACGGGCTTAAGGGGATAGGTGGCTCACTCTTGCTGGTATGTTGTTGATTCAAATCGGCTTGTACAAGGAATGATGGATGCTGGTTAAATGTGGTTATTGTGCTGTTTATAAACTTGTAGCTGTTGAATGGTTACCTTATGAGTATCACAGGATAAAATGATGCCTGCATTGTGCATATAGGGTTTCTGAGTTTTAATCCTTGATATTTAAGGCAATTTAAATTGCAAATAGATCATGAAAATTAGCAGGTGACGATCTCGTTTCATAGAATGATACAATATAGAAGGAGTGCATCCAGCCTATCTTTCAATGATTCCCCTGTGCTTTCCCCACAGCCCTGCTAATATTTTAATGTGGACCTCTTTTGAAGGTTCCTGTTAAATCTGTTTTCATTGCTCTTTCAGGCAGCATGTTCCAGAGTACAACTTATGGGGTATTTTTTTTAAATAAAATTTCTATTCTTCTCAAGTCTGATTCTTTTGCTGATGATCTAAAATTTGTGTTGATGACCTTTCTGCCAATGGTTAATTTTCATGTAATTTTCCATCCTATTGGATTAAAATGCACATCCAAAGATTAATTTATATGCTAAAAATTTTATTACAGTGGTGAATAGTTCAGATTTAACTGAAATGATGGCATACATTAAGCCAAAACAAAAATGTTACTAGTGCCAGAAATTTGACATTAGAAACGGAACCAATTTGCAACTTCTCATCACTTTTATCTTGCAGACAAATGTTCAGCCAAGCTTAGCATTCATATTGGTCTGCACTATGAGATAGCCTCGTATTGGGAAGATGCATTTTGGTTTACCCCCTACTCGGATCAGAAGAGGGACTCTAGAATTCCAAGCTGGAAAGTTCAGAACCAGTTGTGATGCCTTGGTTCTAGATGTTCCACTATGACTTTGTATCACTTTTATAAGACATTTGGTCGTCATTTCTGACAGTGAATGATTGCCGAGAGTAACATGGTGAATCAGCCTCCCATACATCTTCCAAAGTTGACACAGTCAAAGGATGACATTGGAACGTACTACTGGGAGGTTTTCAGTGCTGAGGGGGGATCTCATTGAAACCTACTGGATACTGAAAGACCTGGATAGAGTGGACATGGAGAGGATGTTTCCATTAGTAGGAGAGTCTAGGATCTGAGGGCACAGGCTCAGAATCCTTTAGAACTGAGATGAGGAGGAATTTCTTCAGCCAGAGGGTGGTGAATTTGTGGAATTTGTTGCCATAGAGGGCAGTGGAGACCAAGTCATTGGGTGTATTTAAGGCAGGGATTAATGGGTTCTTGATTGGTAAGGGGGTTAAGGGTTACAGGGAGAAGGTGGGAGAATGGGATTGTAAACATAAGCCATGATTGAATGGCGGAGCAGACTCAATAAGCTGAATTGCCTAATTCTGCTCCCATATCTTATGGTCTAAATCTGGATTACTAACGGATCTTGCTTTTTTTCTTGTTAGAGGCAGCCATGCCCAGCTCCCTTCTGTGGGCTGTAGATGTACATGGCAGAGTGTATACTCTTTCTACGGCCAGCCAGTACTGGGAGTTGTGCAAAGATGCAAGTTTAGAATTTAAGAGACTGGCAGCTGTCAAGCAGTGCTGTTGGGGAATTGCATGCGACCAACAAATCTACCTCTATGTCCATTTGAACGAGGTTCCAATCCGATACCAAGAAGAGACCTATGAAAATCAGGTATGGACTTTTTTCAAATTAGATAACTGGTGTCATTCTTCAAATGAGATAACTTGATATACCTGCTGATAATTTCCTGTCATCATTGTTTTCTGTATATAATTAGCTACTCTGCCATCCTCCCTGGCCTAGGACTGATGGTGTAAAGGGTTTTTATTGCTATGTGGCCACTATTCTTTAAGGATCTCATTAATTGAGGTGCAGTATGGTGTAGATTTTTGTAATACTCCAAGGCACTCTTGGAACGTGGAAACATTGTGTTACTGAGCCAGTGATTGGGTGACCTGAACTCATGATCCAGGGACATGAGTTCAAATCCTGAAGAAATTTAAAACTTAACTCATTGAATAAGTCTGGAAGAAAAAGATAGTAATAGTAAGGATGACCATGAAATTGTCAGATGGTCTTAAGAACCCTCTGGTTCATTCTTGTTCTTTATGGAAGGAAATCTGCTGCTCCTGCACAGTCTTGCCTATTGCTAGACTCTAAATCCAAGCAATGCAGCTAACTCCAGTTAGGGATGGAGAAGTCTACATCTCATGAATTAAACAGAAAAACATACGATTAATTGCTCTGAAGTGCAGTGATTTGGGTAAATAAGCAGCCAATCTTTTCCCCCCACAATGAAATGTGATGAGTGAATAGTTCTTGTGCTCAGTGCGATAAGAAAAAAATTGCCAGGACTCTGCTGGATTCCTTTATTTTAGCTCTGTCCTCTAGAACCCAACCAGAGTGGTGTTTGACTGCATAACATCTAGACATGTAGGTTTGACTGCACTTTCAGTATATATTGAAAAAAATACCTTCACATATAAATACCAGTGAGGTTGAAATTCAACATTGTGCTCCCTGAACAGATATAAATTTCTTACCCTGGTGCAAGAAGGTGAATGTTTATATTTGTGGTTGTGCTGTGTTACAATTCAGGCAACAAGACCTTTTTTCAAAAACAATTGTAGCTTCTCTGTGTTTTATGCCTCGGATTTGTTTGGTCCATTTTATGTAGCGCTGGAATCCCGTGGATGGTTTCAGTGACCACCTGCTACCCAGTGACCGCTGGCAGTGGAGTGATATTACGGGATTGAAGCATCAACCGCTCACTGAATTTAAGCTTGCATCACAGCACTGGGAGTGGGAATCCAACTGGTATGTGGATGAAAATATTGGAGGAGAGCCTACAGAGAAAGGGGTAAGAGATTATAATGAATAACTGTGTACATTGTGTTTACTTGGTAGTGATATAGGTGCAGGCAAAGATAATCAAGGCATCCATCTTGCTGATTGGATAATTGTTTGCTTTCCTTTTTTTAAATGAATCTGGTCAAATCCAAAGACCATTTCTTACCTCCTTTCAGAGCAAACTGTGGTTTCATTCTCTAATAAAAAAACTAAGGATTGACCAATAATCTTGTGCTATGCAGTCCATCACAGACCCTAGTGACTTCAGAAACAGTTAGACTAACCACTTCTTTCAGCACATGACTTAAGTGGTAACAAATTCTGTTTCTTAACCATAAGTAGACAATCAAATAGTAAAATATAGATGTAACTATTCCTCAAAAATGCATACAAAAGTTTAAAAATCATAGGGCTTCCTGCAAGGCCAGGACTTATGACCCATGTCTAATTCTCCTTGAGTAGATGGTGATCCCCACTTTCTTGAACAGCTGCTGTTTCTGTGGTAAACGTCCTCCAAGTTTGCTTTTTTAGTTGCAAGTTCCAGCATTTTGATTGAACAGTAATGAAGAAATGTCATTTTGTATTGGTGTATGACTTGGAGTAGAACTTGCAAATGATGGTATTCCCATGCATCTGTTGCCCTTCTGAGTGTTGTGGCACTGGTTTGGAACATGTTCTCATAAAAGCCTCGGAAAGTGGCTGCTATGCATCGTGTAAGTGTACGTACTTCAAGATTAATGCATTAAGTCCAAATCAAACAGACTAATATGTCCTGTTGTAGCTGCCTCCATCCCCTTGATATTTTTTCTGTTTTCTTTTGTGATCATTTACTCTCAGGTAACATGATAGTCTTCATTATTTTTAAAAGCTCATTTGTATCTTGCATTACTTAGGCATTCTTTTACTTGGTAACTATTATAATCTATAACCTTGCATGCAACAGAACTATTTTGCATACTAACTGTAGCAAAGTTACAATCCAATGTATTTGTACAATTTGAGCTCATTTTGTCACTCCTTATTCTGGCAAATTGTAAATTTATTACAACAGCTTACATTTGAATAGCACATTTTGAGTTTTCCCAAGGCACGAACTATTTGTTGAATTGTCTCTCTGCTTTCAGGGGTGCTTTGGAAATAATTTTTGCCAGATCTGTGTTTGTAGACAGAGGCATGCCATTCGCCTTGCTCCAGAGGGCTGTTGATTATATTGGTACTAATTTGAAAACTTGTAACTTAACACCCAAACCCATTTGTTTGCCATTTCAGGGTTGGACTTACGCTATCGATTTTCCTGCCACTTATACCAAAAACAAACGGTGGAACTCTTGTGTGCGTCGGCGCCGATGGATCCGATACAGAAGGTATAAGTCGTGCAACACATGGGCGAAGGTTCGTAGTCCAGTCCGTCCTCTGGTTGTTTTTAAGAATCCTATGATAATTTAAAATGCACTACTGACTGAACTTGCTCAGCAAGCCTTCTACGTGGAGGCATGTGACAGGTGTATTGAACTGACTTGTGAATGAGCAGTTTGATTGTAAATGAGATGAGTTGGTCCTCTTATAGCTTACTGTATGCAAGTGCTCATTTTTTTTATTTCTTTTTAAATAATAAATCTAAATGTTAAAAAACATAGGGCGTCCCCAGGTAACAAATGGTTTTTGTCCATAAATTGGAAAATACACAAAAACCACTTGGTATGGTCACCGTACTTCCACGGTTTTGTAATGATTGACATCAAGGGAACACAAGACTAGTAAGAAAGAACAATTTCTGAAAGTGGAGAGAGAGAGGGGAAACTATTTCTGTCATTCATAGGAATGAATGTATGTAAGTCAGATTTCTGAATTTAATAATATTATGGGAGGTCGCTTGTATATAGGGGTGTGTGTAAGTCAGGTGTTCGTAACCCAGGGGATGGCATGTAGCACAATAAAGTTGTGGTATTACCTTATCAGTAGGATGTGTCAATAGCAACAAACAATTTGTTGGAGGAGCTCAGTGGGTTGAACAGCATCTGTGGGAGGAAAGGAATTCTTGACATTTTGGGTTGAAACCCCACATAAGGATGTGTCAATAGATTGGCATGGACACGATGGGCTGAAGGGCCTGTTTATGTGCTGTATGGCTCTATAAACTCCATATTTGTCAGTTCTGGCAACAATAACTTATTTTCCAACAGATTAAATCATTGCTAACTTTTCTTCAAATAGGCTAAAGCAAACAGATCAACAATAGGGCAAAGTCTGAATCCCATTCTAAGACATTTGTGACGTGTTAGTTATGGTATGCCTGGCATAAGACATTCATCATGCACTAAATTGTACAAGATTTATGGCAGAATGTTGGCATCCTAAACTGTATCAAAGAAGAAACTCTTACCTACGTGCTACGATACCTTTTGCAGCAGCAGGTCACCCTGAAACTCTGTACAGTCTGTGGTGTAGGTTTTGAAGTGTATTCTCTGTTGTAATGGAGGAAACACAGCAGCATTGAGCAATGTGATAATGAATAGATAATCAGTTTTCATGATGTTGTTTGAGAGAGAAATATTGTGCAGGACTTTGAGTATTTCCTATTGAATTCAACAAAAAGAACATTATAAACGGACAATCTTTCACAGCAACTATGCCGTGAACGAGCAAAATCTACTTCTAACAGGCAAAAGGATTTCTTCTATCCTTCACAGAAGGGTGGAGAAATGTACCATGGCATGTTACAATGAGTGGGACAGTTTCAAATGTTGTGTAGTGATATTTTGTGTATTAGAGTAAGCAGGAGCAAATTAAAACAGAATGAAATAGTGGGTTACTGTAAAACACTAATCCAAACCATCCATCTGCTTAGCCAGAGGCACCATTCTGAATCGTGATTGTGAATAAAATACAGTGACACTAGGTTTGAACTACCGTGTCAAGTTGGCCCTACTAATTCCATTTAGAACAGGCCAAGCATACTGTACAGTCAGTACAACCCTTCTTGTAGCTGTGGTGAGATTCAGGCAGTGTTGCCTTATTGTTGGGGATTAATCTGTCACCAAGCTGAAGGGCAGTCAAACAAGGAATTGGGCAAAAGCTGTTGCTTGACTCTGTGGATGTACACTTGCACAAAGTAGACTGCCATTGAGCAGGACCATGAGGCAGTATTAATATCTCATGTTTTTTTTTGTGTCAAACCAGTCTGGCACACATTCATTATCCATTTAGTTACTAACAGCTTTTGCTAATTTGAATATCCCTATTTGATTATGGGAAACATTTGAGACTCAAAGCTGAAAAATATTGCACCAAGGTCTTGTGAAACATAGATTCCACAGATAAGCTTTTCCAGTATCATCAATAGGAGTGTAGACTTGGAACTAACATAGTAAATACAGACTGATTTTTGGGTCAAATGGTCTCCTTTTGAGCTTTATCAACAGTAAAGGACTTGTATTTGTGTATTACCTTTCATAGCATTGGGTCATTCCAAAGTAGTTTGCAGCTAAAAATATGCCTTTTGAAATATGCTACTGAGGTAATTTATTTTAACTAATCCTCCTTCTGGTAGATTAGTTGCATGGGTAACTTCTGCTAAATCTAGACTTATCTACTTTTAAACTGATTGAATTGGAAGAGTTTAATGAAACCTTATTACATGCAGTCCTTAAGTGGGGTCTTTGTTTTCCAGATTCCTTCACAAAATACCGGACCGCTACCAGATCCTTTTCATGACATTGCTGTAGGAGGATGGGAAATCACTGATGAGCCTTTAGGACATCTTTCAGTCTGGGCAGTGACTGTGCAAGGGAAGGTACAATGAATTAAGTTTGGTGGAGCATTGATTTAGAAATATTCTTGGGCCAAGAATCTCAATATAAAATAAGACTGCTCAGAATTTACATTTTCTATTTGGATACCAGCACAAATTGGGCAGAATTAACTAACGTTGAGCAAAAGCATGGTGCTTGAAATGTTGGTGAGGTGCATCCATCCCTGGACAAAAGCTACTCCAACTATGCTCAAGAAACCTGATAGATAATTGTTGCTAGATTAGCATGCCATTCATCACACTGAACGTGCACCCCTCCACCTCCAGCACATCCAACCTAACCCTAATGCATACCATTTACTAAATGCACCATGATATCTTGCCAAGGCTGCTTTAACTGCACTTCCCAAAGCAGCAAGTAGCATCCTTGTATTCTCATATGAGATGAAAGGAGGCCATTTGACCTGACGAGTTTATGCCAGCTCTTGGAGCAATCCCATTAATCTTATTCCCCCATTTATTGTAACCCAGCAACCAATTCTCCCTCACCTGCCCATCAGCTCTACCCTGACTCTTCCTAACTTACTCACAGCAGCATCACAGGCACATAGTATTAGAGTCACAACATCCAAAAGAAAAACATAAACACAAATTATACAATAAATTTATACTAAAAGGAACACAATTAGAACAAAAAAACCAAAGTCCTTTGTAATGCAAAGTGGTCTTAGTGTTACTATACTGAGGTAGTGACTAGGGTTGTGCAGGTTGGTTCAAGAACCAGACCTATGTAGGAGGAAAAGGGAGCACCTTGGGGGAATCCAATCACAGAGAATGTGCAAACTCTGCACAGACAGCAACAAAAGTCAGCATGGGACTTGGGCTGCTGGAGCCAGGCAGCAGCACTATCTTCTATGCTTAGTGCTGCCACCTAAAAGGGCAAGGACTGCAGATATCTGGGAATGCACTTGTGGGTTTCCCTCCAAGTTGCACACCATCCTGACTTGGAGAGATATCACTGTTCCTTCATCATTGCCAAGTCAAGTCCTGGAATTCCCAAATTACAATGGTTCAAGAAAGTAGCACACCCACCACCTACAGGACATTCAGGGATGGACAATAAGCAGTGACCTGGCCAGTGGTGCCCACATTCCAATTTAAAACTAAAACCCAAACGGATGAATTGCTGGCATCTTTTAGATTGATACAGATTTCCATTCACCCTCATGCCTGTAAAACTGGCCAAGCACCCAGAGTTCTGACCTGAAAGTACCTTGATATGACCTTGCACCTTATTGTCTACCTGCAATGCAATTCCCTGTAGCTGTGACTCTTTACTCTCTATTCCGTTATTGTTTTTACCTTGTACTACCTCAATACACTGTGTAATGATTTGATCTGTACGAATGGTATGCAAGACAAGTTTTTCACTGTACCTCGGTACAAGTGACAATAATAAACCAATACCAATATGCAGCCAAACCTGATTGTTAGCATTCAATGTTAATGTGTATTCAATTTCAACAGGTGTGGCAAAAAATTAAAAGTACGGATCTCTCTCTGCCTTGCACTTAGACAGGTACATGATAGAAAAGGTTAAGGTCAAAGTCTAGTTTGTTGTCAAATGCATAAGTACAGGTATGCACAAGTGCAATGAAAAACTTGCTTGCAGCAACATCACAGGCACATAGCATCAGACAAGCAACATTCACAAGAAAAGCAGAATAGAGGGATTTGGGCCAAATGCAGGCAAATGGGACTAGCTTGGATAAACATCTTGACCGGTATGGATGAGTTGGGCTGAAGGGCATGTTTCCGTGCTGTATAACTCTATGACACTGCAGGTTTTGTTGTTGAACATGTTGAAGATGTTGAAGCCATTGTTGAGGACGTCTCCACACATCATGGATCAAACTTCCGGCCTAACTTATTATTTATGAAAGATCTGTATACTCGTCAATCTTTTCTCTGCATTTGTCAGTTACATAAGTTTCACGCATGCAGCGCATTGGTGAAAATTATTGCAATCAGGAAAACCTTCAAAACTTGTTTATGGTGGATAATAGATTCAAGTCTTGTGCTGCAGATGTAACTAGTTGTTAAAGCAAATTGTTGTTAATTTGGCATTTGGTTTCTTTAAGGTATTTTACAGAGAAGACGTAAATGATCAGAATCCTGAGGGTTCATCATGGACTGAAATCCAGAGCCTCGGGGAAGTAGTTCAGATTGCCTGTGGACCGGGTGACCTTGTGTGTGCTGTACTATGGGAAGGTCAGCTAATGATGAGAAAAGGAATAAACCGGGAGAACCCTAAAGGTATACAGTTTAATTTGTGAATCAGCATGATTGGACTCCTATGGTTTATCGGCCTTGATGGTTTAATGTTAGTACATCAACAGATATGTACTGAATGTATTGTTGACCAAAAGATGTCGTGACTGTAGGTTCAGCCCAACTGGTTTGTGCCATTGCTTTCTCTCATTTTATTTCGTCAAACTTTATCGGCAATTTTCTCCATTTCTTTATCAATTGTATCCAGCTGCCTCTGAAATACATTAATGCTATTCGCCTCAACCATTCCCTGCAGTAGTGTGTTCCACAGTCTAACTACTCTCTGACTAGGTCTAGCATTAATGGTTGAGTTGTTTACCTTTTTTAAAATCAATGACCCCTGAGGTGCTGGTGGGAGCAGAGGTGTGGTGGAGGTGCACATGTGTTATTAAGGTGCCTTAATGACAATGTGTGGTGAGGTCACAGCATCAATGATATGAGTTCTCTGTCATTTGGTCCATAGGGAATTCTTGGCAGATTGTTGAACCACAAAACTCTGGAAATGGTTTTGTCCAGGTCTCAGTGGGTGTCAACGTGCTGTGGGCTGTAACACGGGACAGAAAGGTAGGTACATGCACCGTGAATCTTTCAAACCATAATATCGTAAATGGTTGTATTAGATTAGGATTCTCCCAGCTCCTTCCATCTACCTCTTCCTTATTCACTCACTTAACCTGCTTTCACAACTAGCTTCATGTTACTGAACTTTGATACATTCTTTATGTCTAAGTCAATAATACAAGCAGTGATTAGCTAAGAACCCACTATGATCCCTGTGCCACACCACCAAAGAGCAACCTGACAACCTGGGACAGACCAGTTAGTTCCTTTTGGTTTTCTCTCCTTTAACCAATCCACCTAACAAAGTCAAAGTCGAGTTTATTGTCGTATGTACAGATGCATTGAAAAACTTCACAGCATCACAGGCACATATCATCAAATAAGCAGCATTCACGAGAAAAACATAAACGTAAATAAAACACAATTTTTACAAGAAAGAACAAAGTCCATTTTAGTGCAGTGATCAAAATGGTCATAGTGTTGCTAAACTGTAGTGATTAGGGTTTTGCCAGTTGGTTCCAGAACAGAATAGTTGAAGGGAAATAGATGTTCTTGAACATGAATATATCCATGAGGATGTATTGATATATTATCTAGAGCCCTTGTTTTATCTAATCTTTAAATGTGGTATCTTTTTATGAATCGTACCAGCCTCAGATATTAAACCTGCTGATTAATCAGATTGTCGTGCCTCTTTCTTCATTGCCACCTCCTTGACCTGTTCTCACTAGTTTTTCCAGAAAATAGCAATCCCCAATAACTTTCACTTGCAGCTCTGAAATAAAGCACTTATAGCACTCTTTTTGTCTCTTGTTTCATTTTCCCCTCCATCAGCCTCTGTTCTTTTGGAATATCTTTCTTTATGATTTATCAGCTCTGTTTGGTTTCCACTCTGTTTTCAAAACAGTGGTGCTGCTGTATCACAACTCCAGTGACCTGAGTTTGAGTCTGACCTCTGGTGCTGGGGGTGTGGAGTTTGCATGTTCTCTCTATGACCACTTGGGTTTCCCTCCCACATCTCAATGATATGCAGGTAAATTGGCTACTATAAATAATCCCTAATGTGAGTGCATAGCAGAAGGGTGGGGGGTGGTGGTGTTGACAGATTTGTCAGAGGGAATAGGTTACTGGGAAATAAGTGGGGTAATGGGATTCCTATGGGAGCCTGGCATAAGTTCGATCGGCTGAATGGCCTCCTTTGTCATAAGGAAAGATGAGATTTGAGATGCAAGACTGCCTCTCTAGTTTCTCTTGGAATCGACCTTGGGTTTAATCATTTACCAACTTCACTTTATTGAACTTCTACATCTCATAATAAATTTGATTTAAAAACTTATTTTTCAACATAAATATGAAAAAAATCAATAAAAGGCAATAGAGTACAAAGCCAAAACAATAGTATAGCCCCTATCAAAGACCATGAGATGGCACAAAGTGTTTTAACTTGGTTAAGCTCAAGGTTTCCCCTCTTACTATCAATGAATTTATTTCAACCACACTTTCAGACAGTACACTTGTTCCTAAGTGTAGCTTATTATACTCTAGCATTACTGTTGCAGCCCGATTCCAACTTGCAAGTCCAGTTTTATGTACTTGTTGACCTGGACTAACTCCTGGTCTGGCAGCACCCTGATTTCAAAATTCTCATTGTTGTTTGCAGATCTGTCCATGGCTTGCCTCCTCCCTATTTTTGCAATCTCCTCCAGCCCTCTAAAGCTCATCCATTATGCAATTGTAATTCCAGCTCCTTCTTCATCCCTAATTTTAAGTTTCATAATACATGACCGTACTTTTGCTATCTGGGCGCAGGGTTTCTGTAGTTCTATCCCTAAATCTCTCTGTCTCTTTCCTTTACTATGTTCTTCAGGAAGTGTGATTCCATAATCTTAAAGAAGGACAATCTTCATAGTGTCTCTGCTGTAAAGAAGAGCAGCTGAATTAATTCTATTTTCCCCCATTTCTTGCACACAGTCCTGCTAAGTTTTCCTTTTCAAGTATCAATTCCTTCTCCGAAAGTTATTATTGAGTCTGCTTTCTCCCGCTGTAACAGGCAGTGAATTCCAGATCACATTACCAAAGCGAAATGCTACTGATTCAGGAAATTTGAAATGCTCAGCAGGTCATGGAACATCTGTGGAAAGAAAAAAAACAATGTTTGCTCTCCCTCCACAGATGCTGACTGACCTGCTGAGTATTTCCAGCATTTTCGATTTATTCCAGTTCATTACAACATGCCGAGTGGGGGGGAAAAAATCCTCCCTGTCAGGTTTTTTTTGCCAATTATGATAAAATCTATATCCTCCTTTACTAACCTTTCCCCCTATTTACCCCCATTTATTCCACTGATTTCCCCCTCTTCTCCCTTCAGAATCTTGAATACCTTACCGGTGAATATGCAAGTCTTTTGAGGTGTATTTTCCTGTTGCCAGGTTTGGTTTAGAAGAGGTGTCTGTTCTGAGAATCCTGTTGGAACGGGTTGGATTTGCATGAATATAGAGATGATAATGGTGAATGTAGGATTAAATGACCAGGTAAGAATAATGCTGGATTTTTTTTGTATTTTGACTGCTCTTGTTTTAAGACCAGATAATAGTTTCACCAAGACCCACAATCTGGTTATTTTGGCTAAAGCAATGTACAGGAAATCTTAAACAAAAGCAGGAAATCCAAATGCTCAGCATGTCAGGCAGCATCAGTGGAGAGGGAAATGTGTCAGATCAATCAACTTGCATCAGAGCTGAAAAAAGTTGAAGATAAAACAAGTTTAAGATGCAGGAAAGAAGCAGTGGGGGGGGGGGATTAAAAGGGCAATAGATTTGATGATCTAAAAAGAAATGAAATATGGTAGGAATACAACAAGTAAGGAAACGGTGCAAGGTGGGACTAGAGGAGGTATAAATAGAAACAGCAGGACTATTATCTGAAATTGTTTAAGTCAGCGAGTCTGGGAGGTAATAATATGAACAGGCGAAGGATGAGAAGCTGTTCCTTGAGTTTATACCAAGTTTCATTGCAAATAAGTGACAGGAGCTGGCAGCTCATAGTCATAATTGCAGACTGAATGAAGGTGCTCCACAAAGCAATCTGCATTTGGACTCCCCATTGGAGAGGATACTGCATCCTGAGAAGCAAACATTTACTGAAATAAAAGTGAATCGTTGGTTCACCTGGACAGAGTGAGGCTCCTGAGAGTGGGAAAGGAGGAAATAGAAGGGCGGCTTGCATCTGCTTCACTTGTTTAGGAAGAAGAATGTGTTGGTGGTGATTGAAGAATGACATTGAGTGAATGGAATGCTAGAAAGGGGTGGCAGAGCAAGATGTGTTCATTGATGAGGTAGTAAAAGAGTTGTTTCCAAACCATTACAAGACCATTTTCCGCTACTTCAGACAGCAAATGCATTGTAATAATGCAGTTTTAATTTATTTATAATCTTCCTCCTTTTCAATTAGAGTGCTTTTGAGTTAGCACCATCATGTTCCTAAATCCATTTAAAATGATCTTCAAAACAGCTTTGATCAGCTCCTTTTGGTGGGAGACTTGTTATAAATGGTACTCAAGTTTGTAATTCTATTAACTAAATTTAGCTTTGAATTTTGCCTGCCAGTACCAATACCCTAGTAAAGTATTGTCCATTTTAACTTTGATTCAGATTAGTTTATTGTCATATACACCAGGGTGCAATGAAATTCCTTACTCAATGAAGCTCGCAGTGTAAACAGTACACATGGTAATAATAAATTATGTATTATGTATCATGTTAAATAAATAATAAAACTTTGGACTGATCTGCAACTCCTAACAATCTGTAATGTGGGCTACTTATGCCCTGTTTCTGTCGTCACCCCAGGTTTGGGGAATTAGTTCTGAAGACCGCAGTATCTATTTTCGGCAAGGTGTAACACCGACTGAATACAGTGGAAAGGCTTGGAAAGTAATAGCAGCAAACCGAGATCAGGACCGATCTTCCTGCGCAGGCAGTGCCACCAGTCTTGCAAGGTACAGCAACCCAGTAAAATACTTACACTGTGCATTGTACTTGTACTTCACACTTGAAACTTAAGTGCTGCATGAAAAATGACTCTCCCTTAATGGAAGGAACATGGGAAGGCCACTGATTACATGGAAACACACCCTTCAACCCTCTGTGTGACCATCCAGCATCCACTTACACTAATCCCAATTTATTCTCCCCACACTTTCATCAAATCCATCCAGCTTCTACCCAATAGGGGAATTTACAGTGGCCAATTAACCTACCAACCTTTGGGATGTGGAAGAAACCAGAGCACCCAGAGGAAATCCATGTGGTCATAGGGAGAATGCATAAACTCCAGAGGTCAGCACTGAACCTGGGTTACTGGAGCTGTGAGGCAGCCGCTCCACTGGCTGTGCCACTCAAGTCTATTGAGCCCCTAAAGCCTATTCTACCATTCAGTCAGGTTACAGCTGACCTATACGTTAACTCCCATGGACAACTCCCATCCCCCATGACTCTGCAATCCTTTATACCCTTGCCTGACAAAACCTCAATCTCAGTTTTTGCCCCCCACCCCCTTCACAACTCTTTGGGGAAGAACACAACTTTGTGTGAAAAAGTTCTTCCTCACCTCACACCTGAAGTGTCTAGCTCTGACACTTGGTTTAAGCTAATGCCCCTTCTCCCACCAACTTTATTTTGGCCTCCTCCTTACCATTCTACTCACCCCCCCCCCGCCACTGCCACCCATCAGAGGAAATTGTTACTCTATGTATCTAGTTTATCAAATCCATTAAACGTATTGCATGGCTTAGATCTCAATTCTAAGAACCTCACTCAAGGTGCAACACAATATCAGCACTGAACAGGCACCCACTGAGAGCTTTTTGTAAGGATTCCTGTAGTCTATCCTTGAGGTTACGAATGGTTTACTTCTGATCAGCATGAAACTACAGTATTTATTCCCACCATTATGAGGAGTTGATTAATAATGGGTGTTGTTTTGCCGTTATACTATTGGGATGATCTTCCAGATCACTTGGGTTTTAGCACTGATCGCATTTTATAATGATCAGCTGTATCTCTGGATAAACCGGAGCAATATACCCTAATTTCGGTTTGATCTGAGAAGGTGCTGTCTACTAAAATGCTTCTTGTCCCTCCATCGGTTACAGTTTACTGATAAAGCAAAAGCTGTCCCTTGTCTTATCCATCTGGCTTTGTTAGGCTGATGACTCTTAACATGTGGGATCATAGAGTCTTCTAGGATGACTCTCACCAGGTATGAGAATCAGTGCTGTTCTATAGTGACAGCTCTTTTAAATCTTAGGTATTTTAAATAATGAAGTAAATTTCCCCACTTCTTTTGCCATAACATTTAAATTGAGAATGCCATATTTCTATAGTGAAAACCCCTTCATGGACTTGAGTATTTTTGGACCTTAGATGTTGTGCTACATAATGTCACAGCAAGGCCATGCCAAGAACATACAAAATAGGAGCAGGACTTGGCCTCTCAAGCCTGCTCTGCCAATTACTAAGACCATGGCTGATCTGGTTGTAGTCTCAACTCTGCCCACAGTTGTCGTATCTACCCACAGTGTCTATCATCCTCTTGCTTATCAAGTTTTCTTCTAACCTCTCGTTAAAAATATTCAAAGACTCGCTTCCTCCAAGGGCAGTGGGAAGCAGATTTTTCAAAAGGCACACAACCCTGTTGGGGTGGGGGGGGGGGGAGGGGGGTGTGGTGGAGTTTCAACTTTATTTCTGGTTTCAATAAGTGACCTTTATTTTTAAGCAATACCCCCTAGTTCTAGATTCTCCCATGAGGAAATGTATTCTTCATATCCATCCTGTTAAACCCTTCAGGATCTTAAGTGTTTCAATCCAGTCCCTTCTCCCTCTTCTTAAATCAGTAATACAAACTGGGCCTCAGACACAAGAGACTGCAGATGCTGGAACCTGAAAGGTCGACAATTCCTTTCCTCCCACAGATGTGTTCAACCTGCTAAGTTCTTCCAGCAGGTGTTTGTTGCTCCAAAACTTAGCCTTTCCTCATTTAGACAAACCCACACATTTAGGTACTAATTAGTAAACTTTCTCTGAACTGCTCACAGTGCATTAATCATTCCTTAAAGGAAGGTCATTTTGCAGTGCAGACTCTTTAAAAATCTAGATAAGATAAGATTTCTTTATTACTCACATGTACATCAAAACACATAGTGAAATGCATCTTTTGCGTAGGGGTTCTGGGGGCAGCCCGCAAGTGTCGCCACGCTTCCGGCGCCAACATAACATGCCCACAACTCCTAACTCGTATAGTCTTTGGAATGTGGGATGGAAACCAGAGCACCCGGAGGAAACCCACACAGACATGGGAGGAGAGCGTACAAATCCTTACAGACAGTGGGGGAATTGAACCTGGGTCTCTGGCACTGTAATAGCATATGCTAACCACTACACCACCGTGCCTGCCTGTCCAATTAAACCCATTCTCTCCTGATCTTTTACTAACATTTTTCTACTTAAGCATTATCCATTTTTTTGTTTTTGAAAGTTAGTATTGAATCTGCTTCCATTGTCCTCGAGCTTTGCTTTCCAGATCACAATAAAAAGCATTCAATTCTGACTTGTTTGCTGAAAATCTTAACTACTTTGAACTTTTTTTTTGTGTTCCCTTTTGGTTTCATTTCAGTGCTGGGTGCTTCTTTGGTGATGAAGTTAGGTTTACCATCCCAATCCTCCATCACCAACGATGTTGATTTTTCCTTGGAAATGGAGGGTGTAGCAAAAGGAACTGAAAACATTCTTGAAACAGTTGAGAGAGTGAGGTGTTCCCACAACAATCCAGATGGAGACTGTGATGTTGCTTCTTCCTGTCCTCCCATCGAGTCAAAATGTGATGCTGTGGCGAGTGTATTTGAGAACATCTCATTAAATGAAGAATCTTCAGAAAAGTGCACTGAGCCTGGTTTTGAACCAACTGCTGCCCAGTCCTGGTTGGCAGACCAAAGGCAGTCTCTGCAGGATGATGCTGAATTGGATATTGCTCACTCTGATTCAAGCCCAGTGAGCTTGGACTTGGCTGAAACATCCAGCGTTTCATCAGCGGCAATCTATCCTTTCGGAATTGAGGAGCATTATGTGTCTGATGAGCGCCCACTCTGGGCCTGGCTCAGTGGAGGAGGATGTGACGTAGAGGCTCACACCCAGCTGAACTGGTTCAATGTCCAGTCAGGTAGTCAACTTCCTTATCTTGTGCTTGTTTATCATTGTTTATACTGCTTCTGACCAGTAATAACCAGTAATGATAATCAATTTAGGTGTAATGCAATAATGTTAATTACATCTTTCTCCAACTTGACAATAACATGTGTTTTATTCATTGAATGAGTAGTACAGTAGATCTCCAAATTTGCCTAGGCTTATTTTCTGCTGAAAACCTTTTTGTGTGCTTTGTTACCTCTAAACCTGATCATGGTATTCCAGGATAACCTCCTGTCTTGGATTCCCTTTAAAATTAAGCTTGAGAACTCTACAGCCCCCTATCATTACTTGCCCCAAGTCCTGTTCACCCATTGCCCTGATGCTTACTGTCCAATACTAGCTCCTGGTCTGCAAAAATTCTAAAAAAAAAGGATTTCAAACCTAAGGAAGGAAAATGGAGATGGTGACTCCTTTTGGGGGGGAAAAGCAAGCAGGTAACTGGTGTAGTAATAGAGTCATTTAAGAAATGGTTAGGTACCACAATGTGGGTTACTGGCCTAGAAATTCTAACTTGCATAGAAATGAGCTTTAAAATGGAACTGCACAGGGGATCTGTGATAGTTCTCTGCAGGACTGGTTACATGGGAAAACTCTGCATTGTTCCCAAAATTGAATGAGAGGTGTGAACATCAAAGAATGATGATCTGCCATGGCAGAAGCATCTCCAGTGTTAGTCCACAATGGGAGCCACTGTTTCAGATACTGGTTCAGATTTGGGCTAGTGTTTGCTTGATTGGCAGGTGGAGGTGGGAGAGGGCACCGCGTGTATCTGACGCACGATGAGACGTTGTGAGTTGGGGTCCCAAAAGAAAGTAGAAGAGCTTATCACAAGCACAGGAGACATCTGGCTCATCGCAGATGATTCCATGGGCATCTTCAGTGGTGACTCTCCAATGATGGCTTGGGTGAGGATGACTCTTTTAACTTGCATTTGAGCAGGCCTTTTTCCTTCCATTAAGACCTGCTCATTCAGTTGAAGCCCACAATCTGAAGTGCGTATGCATGCTTAAATGTTGAAGCACTAGCATCAAGGGTGCTACACTGCAGTTAACATCGTACAGACATCTCTGCTTAAATGCAACACAAGCACAATGGGGCCACTTGGAATTTCCCCTTTGTGACAGAAATGTTGAAGCATTTAAACTTATAATTGTAACATAGCATATTTAAAAACATGCGCTTTCTAACAGAATTTTTAGTTCATAGTTTTCTGAAAGATATGAACTAAAAAGGAGTGCAGCTTTTCTTTAACTTAATTCCCACACCTAATAATCCACCTGCCGTCACTCTCATCCAAAATGTCAGGACAAATTATCTGCACCGCAAAACTGGTAGTTCAAAGCTCAGCTTTGGTTCCAGAGCGGGTGTTGCATGAACTCTATTTCTCTGCTTCTGCTCTAATGCTGAAAGTACTTTTCACAATCCCTCTTCAAAAACATTTCTTTTGTTATATTCTGTACATCTGGGTTCAGATAGAATAGTAGCAGAATGTATATGTCTGTGCTGCTTAAGTACTTAAAAAGACAAAATACCCTACCTTATATTTTTGTGATTTTGCAGTGCAGCCATTCTCCATACAATCGTTCTCTATGCCCAGTAGTTGTCCACAGCAGACGGTTTGGCGGAAGCAGATTGTTCAGCAGTTAATTGAGCGGTCCAAACGAGAAGTGGATGATTTTAAACATTACGAGCAGGCTGTGGAGCAGGTAGGCTGATTATCAAATCTTTTAATAACAAAATGAGAGGTACATAGAGAACTGACAATGGGGGAGGCCCAATGAGAGTACAGAAATTGTAAGGAGGTACTTAAAGAAGAAATTAGGAGGTCAAAGCAGAGGCACAAAATAACACTGGAGGAAAAAAAATTAAGGAAAATCCTGAAGCATTTTATGTACGTTGAGAGTAACCTGAAAAGAGTAGGAAAGACTGATTTAGAATGTCAGAAACCATGGAATCTAGGGCATTGCCAAATTGGATCCAAATTTGACCTGGTAATAGGAAGTGGAGGGGAATGGTGGAGGGTTGTTTTTGTAATTGGAAGCTTGTGATCAGTGATGTACCACTGGGATTGGTGCTGGTACCCTCGCTGTTTATATACATCAATGGTTTGGATGTGAATATAGGAGGTATGATTGCAGTTGAAGTCCGATATTCCACTATATGACTGTTTGGAAATTGCCATTGGTTTGGCATCTGGCTTGCCTGGGCCCTGGTTCCCCTGCTCCCTGTCCACTCACCTGAGCCCTGGTTCCTGCACTCCTTTTAGACTTACTAGGTTCACAGAAATGTTACTGTATAATATCTTAAAATGCATTAAAGTTGTATTGCAATGCTAAGAAAAGAACACCTAATAGTCCAGCAAGACTGTTAGTTCAGCATTGCCAAAGGCTCAGGTTAATGGAGTTTTACTGTAATAAGTTTGCAGATGACACGAAAAGTGTTGTTAATAATGAGGCAAGTAGTCTTGGGCTACAGGACAGTATTGATGAGTTGGTGTGATGGTCAGAGCAATGGCAGATGGAATTTAATTCTGATAAGTGTGAGGTGATGCATTTTGGGAGGACTAATAACACTAGGAGATACCAACTTGGGAGTATTGAGGAACAAGGGGACTTTGATGTACAAGTTCAACAATCACTGAACACAGTTAAGAATGCTTACAGAATACATGCCTTCATCAGCCAGGCCAGGAATATGAGAGCAGAAACATTGTGGAGCAACTATATAAAACAATGGTTCGGCCACAGCTGGAGTACTGTGTACGCTTCTAGTCGTCACACTATAGAAAGGATGTAATTGCACTGGAGAGGGTGCTGAGAAGATATACAGGTTACTGCCTGGGATGGAACATCTTCATTATACGAAGAGACTGGATAGCCTGTGTTGTTTTCTTTGCAGTGGAGAAGGCCAAAGGGGAACTTGAATATGATTGTATATAATTATGAGGGGCAAAGATAGGGTAAGCCGTAAGAAACATTTTCCTGTAGCAGAGCTGTATAAAACTAGAAGCCATTGGTTTAAGATATGGGGTAGAAGGTTTAGAGGGCATCTTATGAAGAATTTTTTTTTCCACCCAGAAGGTGGTTAGAATCTAGACTCTGCTGCCTGAGGGGATGATGGAGGTAAGTAGTTTCATAACCTTTGAGAAGGTTCTAGATGAGAACTTGAATCACCAAGGTCTAAAAGACTATCAGCCAAATGCAGGAAAATGGAATTAGTATAGATAGTTATATGACAACCACCATGGACATTGTGGACCAAAGGGCCTGCTTCTGTCCTCTGTGACTCTGTGAACTTGCTCAGCCCCCTTGACGTCACGGAGCTCTTTGCAGCCAATTAAGTACGTGCTTTGAAGTGTAATCACTAATGCAATGTAGGGCACAAATCTGAGTATAGTGACATCTCACAGACAACAATGATCAGATAATCTGAGACAAGAGATTCTGTAGATGCTGGAATCTGGAATAAAGTACACAAAATACTGGAGGAACTCGGCAGGTCAAGCAGCATCAATGACTCAGATAATCTGGTTTTATTGATGGTTTTTGGGGATAAACCTTAGCCCAAGGCACGAGATAGAATCCCCCCTCGTCTTCAAGATAGTGGCCATGTGATACTTCACATCTGAAAAAGAGAAACATTTGGGTTTCAGTTTAACCTCTCTTCTGAAATGTACCTCCATGAGTGCCCTTCTGCTTCAATACTAGCATAGCGAGTATGGACTTGGACTCCTGAGCTCAATTATCTAAAGTGGGGACATGAGGCTGCAGATACTGGAATCTGGAGCAAAAAAAGAAACTGCTGGAGGAACTCAATGGATCAGGCAGCATCTGTGGAGGGAAATGAATGGTCGACATTTCTGGTCGAGACCATTCTATTGACTGTCCATTTTCCCTCCATGGATGCTGCCTGACCCGATGAATTCCTCCAGCATTTTCTTTTTTTTATATATCTAAAGTGGGACTTCAACTCACAACTTTCTGACTCGGAGAGCCACTGAAACATATCGAGCATTTACTTTATTGCTGCTTTTAGATTAGTGTGCTTGTTACATGGTTAGTTTTTAAAAAAAATTGTTTTCCCAGGGGATTTTTGTTGTGGTATAAATGCTATTGCATTAAACTATTATCTGAGGAGCTGAATATTTCAATCAGATTCACATGTGACGTTACATGATCTGCATCTCTTATTTGTAGAACTGGTGGGAATGTTGTGTGTTTTTAAGGAAGTCGGGGGTTTTCCTGTATTTTTACACAAGAGGCCAAGAATCCACTGATATCTCATAATGTTCTGTGTTTTTTTGTCATTTGGATGCAAGGGTCTTAATCAGACAATAAAGTCAAACAGTGCTATTCTGAGAAGCAGGAAATTCTTAAAGTTGGATTCCCATGGTTATGTTTCCAGTAATGAGTTAATGGCCATCTCATTACTTCAACCTGAAGAGCTGAATATTTCAGTCCAGTTCCTGAGTGACTGTTCCTTGTGAGATAGATCCCTATTTTTCAAAAATGCAGTTGCCAATGTTTTTTAGAAGGTTAAACTTTAACTGGATCAATTTGTAATGGAATTAGTATAGATATTTGACATGATGGCCAGCACAGACATGATGGGCTGAAGGGCCTTTTTCCATACTGCATGATTCTGATTCTTTGTTTTCTTGCTACATCTCTGTCATACCAGTCTGTGTGGATAAAGAAGGGAACAATGAAGTGGTGGAGAGATGGGAAGCCACACAAATGGGCAGATGTCAAAGTAGCACTGGAACAGTTCACAGGCAACGATGGGAAGCGGGATGGAATATTTTTCATATACTACACATACAACGATGAGAAAAAGGTGAGTTCTGTCTGATTTCTCCCTGCAGCTCTGGAATCTGGGTTGTATGCTATGGGGTAAACAAGACTGTGTTCCTTGTTAATTGTACCTGATTGACTCACCATTAATTCACATATTCCTCTATGTAGATCTGTGTTGAGGAATGGAACTAAAGGTATTACGGGAAGTTTTAATTGTTGTAATTAAATAAGAAGGTGATTCAAAAGATTATGTGAGCTATGGGCAGAATATCTATGCGATCACTAAGATATCAGATCGTAAGAAAGAGGAGTAAGAGGAAGACATATGGATATTCACGCCAGATGTGCCATTCAATATCTGATCTGATCCAGGCCACAGAAATTTCCTGCCTGATCCCCATACTCCTTGGTTTAACACATATTAATCTCAGCCTTCAGAGAATTCCAAAGATTCTCAACCCTTCTGAGAGAGGAAAAATATTCTTCAATTAACCTGAGACCTTAGCTCCTAGTTCTAGATTTCCCCATAAGAGGAACCACCCTCTCTGAATATCCCCTACCAAGCCTCTTCGAATCTTGTATATGTTAAAATTGCCATTCATCTTCTAAACTTTAGAGAGTATAGGCCCATTGCACTCAATCTTTCCTCATTGATTCATGGGATGACATAATTTATCTATCTAATGAACTTTCTTGGTACTGTTTCCAAGGCAAATGTGCCCTTCCTAAAACAGGACAACCAAAACTATATGTAGTATTCCAGATGCACCACTACCAAAGTTCTATATAGTTGTAGTAAAGGCCTCCTACATTTGATGTATTGTTATTGATAAATCGTTAAATATTAATGGACTTGACAGGGTTTCCCCTCGCTGAGAATTCCAGGAGTAAGGAGTCACAGTCTTGAAAAATAAACCATTTAGAACTGAAATGAGGAGAAATTTCTTCAGGTAGAGCTTTCTGAATCTTTGGAGTTCTGTATCCTGGAGCACTGTGGAAGCTCAATGGTTAATTGCATTCAAAATGGAGATTGATAGATTTCTGGATATCAAGGGATAGGGCAGGAAAATGATCTTGTTGAATGGCAGAGCAGGCTTGAGGGGCTGAATGGCCTATCCCTCCTTTTTCTTGTGTGCTTATGTACACTGTCAGAATACTTCCACTTCCATTGGCTGCTGAATCCCTTTCATGTCCATGTTACTTCCACACCTGACGATTTCAGTGACCTTGTTGTTCTACTTTCCATGACCTTCAGGTCATCCAAAATTCCACTGCTCATGCCCTAACTTGTCTTAAATCCCACTCATCCATTACATCTGTGCTTGTTGAGCAATACTGTCTTCTAGTTAAAATTCTCATCCTTGTTTTTAGTTCCCTCCATAGTTTTGCCTTTCTATATCTCTACAATCTCCTCTAGCCTAACAACCCTGCAATAAATCAATGTTCCTCCATTATTGATTCTTGCCATTGGCAGCTATGCCATTGGTGGCAATTTTGAATTCCATCCTTAAACTTCTCCACCTCTCATCTAAGATGTGTCTTAAAACCCAAATGTTCGGTCCAAGTTTTTGGTCATCTGCCCTGATATAATTTCCTGTGATGACGTTTTAATTTTGTCTGACTCCATGCCTGTGAAGTACGATGGAACATTTTGCGATACTGAAAGTATTTTGCAAGTCGTTGTTGGAAAAACAATTGTTTATTTCAGTTCAACTAGGATATGCTGGTCAGGCAGCATCTGTAGAGAGCAAAGCATCTCGGTCAGCACAGACAAGTTGGGCCGAAGGGCCTGTTTCCATGCTGTATTACTCTGACTCTAATGTTTTGGGTCAGTCAAATTAAGTTCCTCTCATCACACCTGTTGCCTGACTTGCTAAGCATTAATTATTGATAGAGTTACCAGATTTCTTTTTGTTAATGGTGACAAGTAAAATCGATATTTATTTTGATTTTTATTAAGTTGTATTTTCAGGATTGAATGAAATTAGTGGGGGGAGGGGGAGGGTGATAACATGTAAGACAGCATACCATTAAATATTTTATACTATCTTCTGTGACAATATAAAACAAAATAATTGTAAATCATTACAGCATTTTTTAAATGATTATATTAATTTGGTTGTAGCGTCACCTTTGCAAAAAGAAAATTAGAAAAAATACTGAAAAATTCCTGGTCTTTTGTTAATTACTGAAGTGTGAATATTAATAAATTCCTGGTTATTAACAAGGTAAACTTGTGTGAGGTGAAATTGACAATAACTGATTAAAATCGAATCCTGCTCAGCCTAGTTATTTTTTAAAAATTTACAGCAAGTGCAGGCTTTTCATTCGTTCAATTATCTGTGCGGTGGCAATTTTTATCCCTGGTGAATGATTTGGTTATGAAATAAATTTTTTTTCTTTGCAGGCATTGTCCTTGCTTACACATACATTTTTGTGGCTTTTTAAAATAAAATCTTTTGAGGGCTATTCATATTAGTCTCAAATCAAATTTGAAATCTGCTTTGGTTAGAATAAATAATGTTTAAATATTTATAGCCTCAAGATTCAGAAGTGTTGTATTCACAGTGTGATCTAGTGTAGCTGCAGATGATTCAAAATATAGGGAGATGTTTATTTCCCAAACTCAAACCTCCCGATGACATAAAACCATCAATATATACAAAGGCTTTGTTTTAAAATAAAGTAGATTTATCTTGATCAACAGTGTCATGATGAAGACTGTTGCTCATCCATAATTCTTCTGCTTGGGTGCAGTGGTGTCTACCTACTCCAGTGAAGCATATTAGACCATAAGACAAAGGAGCAGAAGTCAGCCATTCGGCCAATCGAGTCTGCTCCGCCCTTCTATCATGAGCTGATCCATTCTCCCATTTAGCCCCACTCCCCCGCCTTCTCACCATAACCTTTGATGCCCTGGCTACTCAGATACCTAGCAATCTCTGCCTTAAATACATCCAATGACTTTGCCTCCACAGCCGCCCGTGGCAACAAATTCCGCAGATTCACCACTCTCTGACTAAAGAAATTTCTTCTCATCTCTGTTCTGAATGGGCGCCCTTCAATCCTGAAGTCGTGCCCTCTTGCACTGAGGGAGATCAGAGTCCGAGACCAGCTCCAGGCCACAGATTCTGACTTGCAGAGCACAATACATTTGAAACAGCCCTTCCCTGATGTTTCAGATAGAAAAGAACAAAATCGTAAATAACTTTTTTTTCCACATTCATAGCTAGAATAATGTAATGTAAAGTGAAAAGTAAAAACTGCAGATGCTGAAAATCTGAAATATAAACAAAGTGCTGCAAATACTTTGCTGATGAAGGGGGGTGTCATCAACTTGAAATGTTAACTCCTTTTCTCGCTCGCTCGCTCGCTCTCGCTCTCGCTCTTAACCCATTGAGTATTTTCATTGATATCTGTTTCCATAATGTAAATAATTGGCTTCCTATAATAGAAAGAGAATACTTGCTCTGCATTGTAACTTCACACCAGGCAGTGCAGCATTTGTGCAGGGCTCCCCTGTAGGTGCTCAGTGGTGAAACATCGTGGTCAGCCAAAAGTTGCCTTTTATTTGAGGACGGATTCTTTATATTGTCAAAGTTGAGTTTATTGTCGTAGGCACAGGTGTAATGAAAAACTTACTTGCAGCAGCATCACAGGCACATAGCATCATATAAGCAGCATTCACAAGAAAAACATAAATTAAACATCCATCATCAAAGATCCCTACCATCCAGGCCATGCCATCTTCAAGCAACTACCATCGGGCAGGAGGTACAGAAGCCTGTAGTCCCACACCACCAGGTTCAAGAACAGCTACTTCCCTTCAACCATTCAGTTCTTAAACCAACCTGCACAACCGTAATCACTGCCTCAGTTTAGCAACAGTATGATCACTTTGCACATTGTGGACTTTTTTTTTGTTCTAATTGTGTTTTTTAATTGTGTTTTTTGTAAAAAAAAAATTGTGTCTGGAAATATCTGCTGCTCCAGTGAGAGATGAAGACTGGGTGACGAGGTCAGGGTCGGTGAGAGGATGCACTGGATGTATTTGTAGATTACTACAGGAATTACCGTCCTGATGTTAACATGCACAAATTTGCCTTATCTGCCTGTTGGCAGACCTTGTTAACTTTTAATTGCTGAATCATCAAGAAAGTTCCTCATGAGCCAAAGCTCCAACATGTTTTATTCACAGTTTTGGCCGTTTGTGAAGCCCATGCAATATTTGTTCAACTTCTCAGCTGAGTGGTCTGCCAATTACTTGTCTGGCATGGTAAAATAAAAGTCTATCTACAGAAGCCCAAAAGCGTTAATTTGTGGTTGCCACTTCAGTTGGTGTCTTGGTATGGCTACCCATTAGTATCTGAGACATTAAGAGAAGTTGTGTAGAAAGCCTCAGCCTAGGATTTTGGAAGGTCAAGTATAGGAACAGGAGGTGACCATCCAGTGCCTTGAATCTGTTCTGTAATTCATGGTTGATCTGTATTGTATCTTAATCTGGATCCCATTGACCTTTAGTGGTTTGCATTTCCTTCATTTAAAAAAAATACTAGGATGTGGAACTCCATTTTTATATGTCGTTAACTGTTAGTTAAATCAGACTGTAGTACTTATGTAAATTCATAGAGTTATACAGCACGGAACTAAGCCCTTCAGCCCAACTCATCCATGCTAACCAAGATACCTATCTAACCTAATCCCATTTGCCTGTGTTTGGCCTGTATGCCTCCAAACCTATAGATTCATAGATGTGTAATATTATTTTCAAATATGATTATTAGTGTTAGCATAATTGCTGCAGTTTGGTTTTCTGGTATTTTTCAATTATTGAAAAAGAGGGAAAGACCTAATTGTAGAAACTCCGACTGTTTTTGTTACTGTTGGAACCGTGCCCATTTGCAATCACAGTCAGTTGTCAGTTGTCATCTGTACACTTTTTCCATTTTTTTTCTTTTTAACTGCACTTCACTGCTTTTCCAAAGGAGCTTGACTGAGTAAGTGTACCTTCTACCACCCTCACCAGGTGACTGGTGGGAAAAATCAGGCAAAGTAGCAACTTCTGTTAGCATAGCAGCACACTTAATGTGGAAACTGTCCCAAGGCAGTTCACCTGAGTTACCAAATAAAAGTTGACACTGATAAACTTTATTTGACAAGGCAGGTGAACAAAGGCTTGATCAAAAAGGTACCTTTCAAGAAACATTTATTTCTTAATTCTTCCTCAGTTGTGGGCATGCCAGCAGAATTGACATTTATTGTCAACCCCTAATTGTGTTGGAAGTGAGTAGATTGCTAGGCCATTTTAGAGGATAGTTAACAGTCTACAGTCACAAATGGGACAAATCAGGCAGGGATGGCAGCCTGAATTGTGGTTTTTTTGGGGGGAAATTCCAGTGGTTTTGTGATCAACATCAATGATACTAGTTTTTTTTTATTCCAGATATAATTCACCATTTAAGTTGAATTATTTCAAGGCAGCTGGAGAATTTAAGGTTTCCAGATTGATGGTCCACACATTGTCGAGTAATACTGTGCTACTGCACCTGCAAATAAAATAGGAAATGAAGATAGGTGGAGAGAGTTATGGAGGAAATTCATAGGGTCTTGGTAGCTAAGGGAAACTGCGATTGGTGGAATTATTAGAGCGGGATTTGAAATTAAAGATGAGTTAGCAAGTAGACAGAGATGAAAGGAAAAATGATCAATAGAAAATTGAAAGCAATTGAGAAATGGAAAAACGATCAAAACAGTTTTTATTTAATTTATGGGATGTGGGTATCGCTGGCAGTTAATAGCCATCCATAAATGCCCTTGAGAAGTTGGTGGTGAGCAATTTTCTTGAACAGCTGCACTCCTTTTGGAAAGGTACTCCTGCAGTGTTGGTGAACAGTGGGTTCCAGGACTTCAACCCTATGACGACGAAGGAATGGTAATAAATTTTGAAGTCAGGATGGTGAGTGGCTTGGAGTGGAGCCTTCGGGTGATGGGGTTGCCACCCCTGTCCTCCTTGTTGGTAGAGCTGGAGAGTTTGGAAGGGGGCATCAGAATATAGCCTAGCTGAGTAACTGTTGTTTATTTTGTAGATGATTCCCATTGCAACATGGTGCCCCTGTGGCGAAGGTTGTAAGTCTTTAGATGGCGTTCCATTCAAGTGGGCTGCTTTGTCCTGGATGGTGTCAGGCTTCTAGAGTGTAATTGCAGCTATGCCCTTCCGGGCATGTGGATGGTGTTCTGTCAGGCAGCTGACTTGTGCCTTGCAGATGGTGGAAAAACTGTGGGAAGCATGATCTTATTCCATGAAGGAGCAGTTTCAAGGGTCTAGGAGGCTTGTTCCAGCTCTCAATTTGTTGTTTGTATATGTGTACATATATAATAAGAGTGGGATTGGGTCCTACAGCCCTCAAACCTGCTCCTCAGTTCAATAAGATTATTTCTGATTTGATCATGACCTCAATGTTATGTTCCTGTTTGGTCCTCATAACCCATGACTCCCCTATATTCCAAAAATCTATCTATAACAAATAGGACCTTGAGAGAATGGTGCATTCTTGGTACATAGTTTTTTGTACCAATAAAATTTGGAAAACCTTAAAATTATAATCTTAATTTTGAAACCTTAAAGTTAAAGCTGTGCTATTCATGCGTGAAATCTAGAATCCCTTTCTCACACAAAGGATAATTGAAATATGAGCACTCTCCTCTTAAAGAAGGCTATTGAGACTGGAGACACAAGAGACTGCAGATGCTGGGACCTGGAGCAACAACAAGGGTTTCGACCCAAAACGTCGACAATTCCTTTCCTCCCACGAATGCTGCTTGACCTGCTGAGTTCCTCCAGCAGATTGTTTGTTTATTTGTTTGTTGCTGTTCAGACTGGGTTCAGTTGAAAATTTCAAAATTTAAGTTGGTAGTTTTCCAGAAGCAAAAAAACTATAGATGCTAAAAATCTGAGATAAAACAGAAAGAGGTCAGCAGGATCTGCAGAGAGAAATAAACTCAAGTTCCAGGTCAGTGACTTTTTCAGTCCTGCTGTTGAATTTATCAACTTGAAAGGTTGATTTTGTGTTTTCTCCCTCCACAGATGCTGCTGTACTTTCTGGCACTTCTTGCATTATTATTGACAGATTTTCACTCAATGGGTGTTAAGGCTATGAAAGCAAGATGGGTAGATGGAGTGATGATTCGGGTCGGCCCTGATCTAATTGAGTGGTGGAACAGCTTTGAGGGGCCGAATAATCCCCTGCCGTTACTACGTTTCAGCAAGTGACAAGTAAAAATAGGTGATTGTAGGACAATTCCCAAATCCAACACAAGATGCTGAGTTGTCAGTCTTGGGTATCCAGTGTTGGAATTAGATGCCAGTTATCTATACAAGGCACAATCGCACATTGTTCCTCACCTGACTTGGCACAGCAAGGGTGCAAGGGCTTATCCTCTGGTTGCCAGGATCACTGCAATGAAAAGAAAAAAAATGTGTAACCTATCAAGAAAAGCTCCAGAAGTAATTTAAAAGATCCATCTTGCTATTTTCTGAGTATCTAGGCTGCAGTTTTGTGTTTTGCCAGCACAGTTAAAGGCACAATGTTTTATTATTCATTGCACTGACTAAACCCAAGTGCAGAAGTGGGGGAGAAGGAGAGATGCTAATCCCTGAATTATTTAACAAACTGCTGTTTATGAAAACTGGAAGTAATAAAGCATAATAAGTTTTTTTTTAAAATGTTCATTCATAAGATGTGGATGTTGCTGGCCATACCAGCATTTATATCCACTTGTAATTGCTCCTGAACAGAGGAGGCATTTATGATTCAACTACATTGGTAGGTCTGAAGTCATACATAGGCCAGACCAGTTAAGGATGGCAGGTTTCCTTCCCTGAAGGACTGGTGTACAAGATGGGTTTTATGACAATTTGGTAGCATCCTGGTTACCGCAACTGATACTAGCTTGTTTTTTTAAAGAAATCCATATTTGGTTAATTATTATGAGTTTAGTTCCCCAGCTGCCATTGTAGAATTCTCGCCTCTGCAGCAACAGTGCAGAACTCTGGTTGCTAGTCCAGTTACCTAACTAGTGTGCAACTGCACACCATTTCCATTCCTAGACATTGCTTTTGTGCTGCAGTAATTGGTCTTTGAACCATAACCTAGATAAATTTGTTTAATTATATCCGTATGTTGGTTCAATCCCGGCCGCTGTCTGTAAGGAGTTTGTACGTTCTCCCCATGTGTCTGCGTGGGTTTCCTCCAGGGTGCTCCTCCCACACTCCAGAGACGTATGGGTTAGGACGTTGTGGGCATGCTATATCGGTGCCAGAAGCATGGTGACACTTGCGGGCTGCCCCCAGAACACTCTACGCAAAAGATGCATTTCATTGTGTGTTTCCATGTACATGTGACTAATAAAGAAGTCTTATTTTATCTTATCTTACCTTTCCTTAATTTTTTTACAGTATCTTCACCTCTTCTTAAATGAAGTTACAATTTTAGTCCCGATTGCAAATGAAACAAAACACTCCTTTGCAATTTACACTCCAGAAAGGACAAAACAGAGGTGGCCGATCAGGTTGGCAACAGTTACTGAGCAAGAAATGTACGACTGGGTAAGTGAATGAGAGATCAACGAAACGGGACACTGTGCTAAGTCTTGGGGTTATGTGTAAAGGGAGCAATACAAAGATTGAATAAAAATATCTGTGCTGATTGTAAGGAAAGAACTTGCATTTATATAGCATCACAATCTCAGGATATCCCAAAGCCCCTCACAACCAAGGAGAGTAAATTTGAATTTGTTGTGAAGAGAAACGCACCAGAAAATTTGCACAAAGCATTATTAGAGCAGGATAAAATGTCGGCACAACATCGGGGGCCGGAGGGCCAGTACTGTGCTGTAGTGTTCTATGTAAGATTTCAGAGCATGATAAGTAACCTGTTAGTGTTTTAGGAATGTTACTTGAGGTATAAATGTTGGGCAGGGTACTGGGGCAAAATTGCCCCCTCCCCCCCCCCCCCCCCCCCCATTTCCTTGGCACAGTTTGATACTTACATCCTATGGAAAATGGAGACGGGAGGGGTTATGGTTTAACATTTTATCCAAAAGACAGACGTCTCCAGTTTTCCTGCAATGTTGTCCCACTGACGATATTGCACTCCCTCAGTACTGCGCTAGGAGCATCAGGTTAGACTTTGTGTGTATCTGTAATGTCGGATCCAGTCCATGAAAATACAAACTGTAGTAAGAGTTTGTAGTAAACTGGTCTGAATAAAAATTCTAATTAGTTATAGAGTCATACAGCATAGAAACAGGCCCTTCCGCCCAACTCGTCCATGCCGACTGTGTTGCCCAGCGAGTTAGTTCCATCTGCCTGTGTTTGGTCCATAGACTTTTAAACCTCTCCTATCCATCAGTAGAGAGAGTGCAGGAAAAACTCACCAGATTGATTCCTGGAATGGCAGGTTTGTTAGATGAGGAGAGATTTAAGCAGACTAGGCATGTACACTTATTTAGAGGAATAAGTGGTGATCCAGTTGAAACAACAAATAAAATTTTTAAGGGGCTTAACCGGGTACGTGCAGAGTTGATATTTTCCCTAGTTGGGATGTCTAGAACCAGGGGTTGCAATCTCAAAATAAGGGCAGAGATGAGAAGGAATTTTTCACCCAGAAGGTGGTGGATCTTTAGAAATCACTGCCCAAGAGTGCAGTGGAGGCTCAGTCTCTGAGCTTATTGAAGATGGGGCTTGATAGATTTCTAGATGTCAAGAGATTTGAAGAATATGGGGTCGGTCCATGAAGGAGGTGCTAATGGTAAAAGATCAGCCAGGATTATATTGAATAGGGAAGCAGAAATAAGGAGGTGAATGGCTTAGACCTTCTGTTCTTATTTTCTCTTCCTTGCCCTGGGAGTGGTGAGTTCTGTGATCCCCATTGTCTAATTGTGGAAATCTGCTGCTAAGGGATCAGAGATTGAAGCTTGGAGATTCCTACTCAGCTCAACTCGTGGATCTTGATCTGATGTGAGAGTCCTTGCTGCAGTTTTTAGATGTGAGCCAAGGAAATGGTCCATGGTGCAGCTGATTATTAACTTTAAATTTTGCAAATTCTCCGGTGGAGTAGAACTAATGTAAACAAGAAGCAAGTCATTGTGTAGTGGTCGTGTTCAATAAATCAAGCTGGGTCATCTGTGAGGATTACCACGTAATTCACATTACCACTGCCTGACAATGTAACAGCTTTCTCACCCCATGTATCAACCTCGTTGTCTGGGCTGTGAGCCTGAGAGCTGATGCTTCTCAACAAAGTACAACGTGAACCCTCGGAATGAATCAACAGATCAGGAAAATTTGTAGATAATGTAATTTACTTTCCGATTTAATATAGATTGGGGGAATAAAAGGGCTTGTATTGCTCAACCGCTGGATGTCCCAAAGCACTTTAAAGCCACTGAAATGCTATTCTAGTGCAGCTGCTGTTATAGTGTAGTGAATTGGAATTGGTTTATTATTGTCACATGTACCTGAATACAGTGAAAAGCTTTTGTTTTCCAGATAGATCATTCCATACATAAGTACATTGGGGTAGTAAAATTGAAAACAGAATGCAAGATAGACAAATAAAGTGCAAGGGTCACAACGAGATAAATTGGGAGATCAAGAGTTCGTCTTTTAGTGTACACGAGGTCCATTCTAAAGTCTGACAGCAGCGGGATAGAAGCTGTTCTTGAGCTGACATCAGTAATGAAATTCATCATCGCCTTCAGTGCACCAGCATAACCTCTATCCATGTGAGGGAAAGTGTATGAACGTTGAACCTCAAACCCAGCACAAAGCCCATGATTTGTCGGGCAGAAATGGCTGCTTCCGAGACATTGTCTATCTACAGCAGGCACCTCAAAGCAATGAGGAGATAATACTAATGCTATCTCAGCTATATCATCCAAGTTCATTGAAAGGATAAGTGAACCAGCATCGGTGCCCTCTTTCATACCAACATCACCACCATTGAGGCCATAATTAGACTGGGCTTGCTCTCAAATATGAACCAATTCATTTGCAAGTCTGACATCAGATCTGTCGTAAGAAAATATTACCATGTGGACAGAGGTAATAAATTGAAGGAAATTCTCAAAGCCTCCTGTAATATCTCCATCGACTTGTAGGAATCCCTGCATCATGACTGCTCTAAATGAAGAAGGATGATATTGAGAACCTTGCATCCATGTGTCCAGAGCTCACAGAAGCCCTATATAGATAGAAAAAAGAATATACCACCTCCCAATCAACCATCCACCTGCCTGCCTCATCAAACATTCCCTGTCCCACCTGTGGCAGAGTCTGCAGATCCCATATTAGCCTCCTCAGAAGCAAAGAAGTGGGATGGAAGCACGTCACCCTTGATCCAATGGAAGTCTTCTCCAAACCTACTAACCTCCCGTCCTTTTAAGATGCTGCTTAAAGCCCATGTCATTGGCCAAGTTTTTTGTTGCCTGTCCTATTATCTCCTTTTATTGCCTAGTATCCAATTTCTTGTCTGATAAAATTCTCATGAAATTCCTTGGTGCATTTTTACTGTGTTGAAAGAATTTCTGTAAGAACAATTTGTAGTTACTGTTGATGTGAACTACAGGAAATCAGCAGGCAAAGTTTAATTCCTTTTGCAGCTATTACTTGTTTTATATTTGTTTTGTTCTGTACTGTTACCTGGTACTATGCATTGTGTTACAGCTTGCTGTCTTGAGTCTAGCATGCTGTGACAGTAGGGGAATCCAGGGACCCCCGTCTCATCAGGCCCTTTGGTCTGTCACGTGCAAAGGTGATGTCTTTGTCAGTGAGCCAAGCCCAAATCTGGAAGCAACACCACATCCTATGCCAAGTGACCAATTGTAAGTCTTTATTTATGCTACAGCTCCTCTCTTCAGAGTTTCCAGATATGAAGAGCAATACAGAGACTGTCTGTTTCAATGATGCAGCCTAGCTTGAGGTGAAAATAGAGAATGTTAAGTTATCAGATTGTCATTAAAAACTAGTTCACTAATGTCCTTCAGAGAAGGAAGCATGTCATCCCTGCCTTGCTCTGGCTCTGATTATGACTCCTGTTCTGCACCCACGAGACTGGTTGTTTTGCATGAATTTCCTTTTTGTTAAATTCTGGACATTGCAAATTCAAATGTGAAGTATGCCATGAAATATTTGCCATTTTGCACTACAAAACATTTCAAAGCAGCTACAAAAGTTTACTTAACAACAAATGTTCCAGGAGAGCAAATCTGTGTGCAGTACTCCAGCTATCATCTGACCAACATCTTGTACAGTTGGAGAAAGACCTCCTTATTTTTGTATTTCATTGCTCTTGTAACAAAGCCCACCATTCTACTTGCCTTTCTAATTCCTTGCTGTATCTTCCCAAAATCCTGCTGAAACTCTGCAGGTCTTTGTCGCGATCATACCTGGAATACTGTGTACAGTTTTGGTCTCCTTATTGAAGAAGGGATATACTTGCATTCAAGACAGTAAAAGGAAGCTAAGTTTCAGTGTTTCATGTCTGTCTGAGATCACACAATCTGTACAGCTGTCATCTCTGTCCAGTTAAACAATATTCTGCTTTTCTCATAATACCCCATTTGCTTTTTTTTACATAACCTTTGCAGACTTGCACAACTTGCCAACCCAACTATCTTTGTGACATCAATAAATTTGGTTACAATATATTCAGTTCCTTCATCTAAATAATTAATGTGGATAGCTGAGGCACTATCACCTGAACACTCACACTCTCCAACTCCTCCATAACTTAAGTTGTCTAGCACGCACTACCTTATCTTCACCATGGACATCCAGTCCCGATACATCTCCATTCCCCATCATGACGGCCTCACCGCCCTCTGCTTCCTTCTTGACCAGAGACACAACCAGTCCCCTTCCACGAACACTCTCCTCCGCCTGGCTGAACTTGTCCTCACTCTAAACAACTTCACTTTCGATTCCTCTCGCTTTCTACAGACCAAGGGTGTAGCCTTGGGTATTCACATGGGCCTCAGCTATGCCTGTCTTTTCGTTGGCTATGTTGAACAGTGTCTGTTCCAAGCCTACTCTGACCCCATCCCTCAACTGTTACTCCACTATATTGACGACTGCTTTGTACAACCTCCTACACCTGTGTGGAACTCAACAGTTTCATAAATTTTGCCACTAATATTCACCTGGCTCTCCAATTCACTTGGACTGTCTCTGATACCTTTCTCGATCTCTCCATCTCGGGAGATACTTTATCCACCGACATCTTCTGCAAACCCACTAACAACCACAGCGACCTTGATTACAGCTCTTCTCACCCTGTCTCTTGCAAGGACACTATGCCTTTCTCTCAATTCCGCTGCATCTGCTCCCACAATGAGGCTTTCCACTCCAGGGCATCCGAGATGTCTAACTTCTTTACTAACCGGGGCTTCCCCCCTACTGTGGTCGAGAGAGCTCGCACCTGCATCTCTGCTATTTCCCACACCTCTGCTCTCAACCCCCACCCCTCCCAGATCCAACAGGGATAGGGTCCCCCTTGTCCTCACATTTCATCTCACCAGCCTACGTATCCAATGCATCATTCTCCGCCACTTCCGCCATCTCCAGTGGGACTCCACCACCAAGAATATCTTCCCCTCCCCACCCCTTTCTGCCTTTCGCAGGGACCGTTCTGTCTGTGACTCCCTAGTTCACTCCTCCCTCCCCACCCATCCCGCTCCCACCCCGGGGACTTTCCACTGCCCCCGCCATAGGTGTAACCCCTGTCCCTACACCACCTCCATCCAAGGACCCAAACAGTCCTTTACAGGTGAGGCAGAGATTTACCTGCACCTCCTCTGCTATCATCTACTGCATTCGGTGCTCCAAGTGTGGCCTCCTCTACACTGGTGAGACCAAACACAGATTAGGTGACCATTTTGTAGAACACCTGCGCTCTGTCCTGTAACATGATCTGCATCTCTCCATTGCCAGTCACTTCAACTCCCCCACCTCCTCCATTTCCAGGAGAAGTCCAAACACAAACTGGAGGAACAACCACCTCATTTCCATCTTGGGACCTCGCAGCCTAATAGCATGAACATCAAATTCTCCCATTTTAAGTAAACCAAAACCACCACCAACCTCCCCACCATTTTTTTTTCCCCTCGCCTACTTTTTTCCCTCTCCTCTCCTCCCCCCATGCCGCCTGCCTCCATACCTTTGACCCATCCCCTGGTGGATCTGGTCTCCTCCCCCCGCCCCAACCCGCACCTGCCTATCACTATCTCTTACCTGCATCTACCTACCACCACCTTGTGCCCACCCTGCCTCCCCTGTTTTGTCCATCTATCACTGCTCTGTTTTCCCCCTATATATTGGGCTTCCCCCTTTTCCTATCTTCAGTCCTGAAGAAGGGTCCTGACCCGAAACATTGACTCTCTGTTTTTCTCCACAGACGCTGCCTGGCCTGCTGAGTTCCTCCAGCATCTTTGTTGTTTTTTTCATCTAGATTCCGGCATCTGCAGTCCTTTATTTCTCTAGTTGAGGCACTAACCCGTTGCACCCACTAGCTACAGATTACAGACTTCATTATGGCCCAATTCTCTTTTAGTTGGTTAATCCTATTTCCATATGTTACACCCTTCTCCATTAGGTCTTATGTTGTACAGTGATGTTCTGTATGGCACTATTTGGAAATCCAAATAAACTGCATCTTTCTGTTCTCCTTTATCCACCTTGGTGATATATCCTCCAAGAAATTAAATAAAATTATCAAGTATGATTTCTCTTTCATAAATCTGCTAAATGTCAACTCTGCTGAATTGTATGCTTGGCTAATCAAACTTTAGGTTCCTGTTCTGTCTCCTGACTGTGAAGGACAATAAAAAAAATTTTACAGAGCTATTGGAAGGGAGTATAGGGAGTAAACGAATTGGGTACACAAGACTACAGATGCTGGAATCTGGAGCAACAAACAATCTGCTGGAGGAACTCAGCGGGTCGAGCAGCATCTGTGGGAGGAAAGGAATTGTCGACATTTTGGGTTGAAACCCTGCTTCAGGATTGAGAGGGGAGATGGCCAGTACAGAGAGGAGAAGGGAAGTGGTGAGAAAGGAGTCTAAGGCGATTGGTGGACTGAGGAGGTGTGTAAAATGACAGGCAGGTAGTGCCAGGTAGGGGAGGTGAGCGGGGGCGGAGTTGGAAGACCGTGGCAGGTGAATGATAGATGGATGCAGAGTAAGTGAGAGGAAAAAGGGAAAGAAAACAGATGGAGCAAGGTGGGGGGAGGGGAGTGTAGTTCTTTCAAAGAATGAGCATTACAAAATAAGCTGTGACCTCCTGTGCAGCACAATTCCATGATTATATAATTGTTTCCTGTAGATATTGGCGCCAAATTGGAGGACATCTCCGCTTGGTTGAGTGCAACAGTCAAGGAATTGTATGGGGCATTGGATATGATCACACCGCCTGGGTTTATACTGGTGGCTATGGAGGTGGCTTCTTTCAAGGTGATTCTTTGGTTTTTTCTTTGTCATTTTATTTCATTTGTAAATGCAACACCCTTTCAGCTGAACTTGGAACCTCTGTGTAGAGGTGGCCCATCAATGTGTTCACAGGGTACCTACCCATTCTCTGTACCTATATGTAACTCAGCTGCAAACAGTCTCTGCCTCACAGCCCCCATATTATTACAGTTCATATCAGGAAGGAGTAAGTAGAAATTTTACTGTGGAACCAAGACTCATTAGATTGTATGTGAGCTCCGTGTTCTGTGGTGCAGGTTAACAAGTAGCTTATCCCAGAATTTAACAACCAGTAGATGGCTGAAGACACAGTGAGGAGGAGAAGGAAGTGAGGACTTCTTAATCGGGAGACTGTAGTCGGTGTGGATCGGCAATAACATCTCCTCAGTGACGATCAACAAAGACGCACCTCAGGGATGTGTTCTTAGCCCACTGCTCGACTTTCTCTACACTCTTGACTGTGTGGCTAAGCACAGCTCAAATGCCATCTAAAATTCGCTGGTAACACCACTCTTGTTGGCAGAATCTCAGATGGCAACAAGGAGGTGTACAGGAGTGAGATAGATCAGCTAGTTGAGTGGTGTCACAACAACAACCTCGCACTCAACATCAGCAAGACCAAGGAACTGATTGTGGACTTCAGGACGGGGAAGTCGGGAGAACACATACCAGTCCTCGTTGGGGGTCAGTGGTGGAAAGGGTGAGCAGCTTCAAGTTCCTGGGTGTCAACATCTCAGCGGATCTATCCTGGGCCCAACATAATGATGCCATCATGAAGAAGGCATACCAGTGGCTCTACTTTGTGAGGAGTTTGAGGAGATTTGGCATGTCACCAAAGACTCTTGCAAATTTCTATAGATGTACAGTGGAGAGCATCCTGACCAGTTGCATCACAGCCTGGTATGGAGCCTCCAAAGCACAGGAAGGCAAGAGGCTGCAGAGGATTATAGGCTCAGCCAGCTCCATCACGGGCACAACCCTCCCCACCATCGAGGACATCTTCAAGAGGCAGTGCCTCAAGAAGGCAGTATCTATCATTAAGGACCCTCACCATCTGGGACATGTCCTCTTCTTGTTACTACCATCAGGGAGGAGGTACAGGAGCCTGAAGACCCAAACTTAACGCTTCAGGTACAACTTCTTCCCCTCTGCCATCAGATTTCTGAACGATCCATGAACACTGCCTCATTATTCCTTTTTTTTTTGCACTATTCATTTATTTTTGTATATTATAGATTTTTATGTCTTTGCACTGTACTGCTGCCACAAAACAACAAATTTCATGTCATATGACAGTGATAATAAATCTGATTCTGAACATAGGAAAGACTGGTGTTGAATAATATTCTTGCATTGTAATATTTTTAGCAACCTTGTGATGTTCCAAAGCACTTTACAGCATAGAAGAAGCTTACAGCTAACATGGATCTTATAAGACAAGAGCAATTCAACGACAACCTCTCACCATGGTCTGAAAATGTTTTCCTTTCAACTACTTACTCCTACTTACTACCTCTTTGAAAATTGCAATTGAATCAGCCTCTCCAGTTTGCCTTTGCAGTGCATTCTAAATATTTCCTGCATTTTTTTTAAAGGAAGTGTTTTTCTTCATGAGGAGGCTGAGGTGGCTTTGCAGTTACCTTCACCCCTTTGGCTCTTGACCCTTTTATTCATTCGCAAGATGTGGATGCTGCTGACAACACCAGTATATGTTGTCCATCCTTTATGGCCCTGAATGGAGAGGACAATCCAATATGAACTCCATTGGTGGATCTGGAATCACTTGCAGGCCAGACTGGGTAATGATGGTAGTTGCCTTCCCTTGAAGGGCATTAGTGAACTGGAAGAGGCTTCGTAAACGCTCCAGTAGTTTCATGGTTACAATTGTGAAGACTGGCATTTTTTAAAACTCTTGATTCATTTAATTACTTGAATGTAAACTTCCATCTGCACGTTGGATTTTAAACTCCTGAATAAATGGTCCATTATTCCGCTGGTCACCCAGTAACTTAACCGGTACGCTATCATACCCTGCCAGTAAGAATATTTTCGCTCTTTCTACTCCATCTGATTTTTCATAATCTTACGGAACTCTATCAGATCCCCTTTTAACCTCCTCTCTACCAAGAAGAACAATCCCAGCTTCTTCAGTCTATCCCTAGAATTAAAGTCCACATACTCCATATCAACTGCATCTACTCAGTAGCTTTTACAGCCAATAATACTGTTTTAAACTGCATTTACTGTTTTTGTTCAGGAAACATGGCTGTTAATTTGTGTATAGCAAGATTCCAAAAGTACTGATGCAATGAAGACCAGATAATCTACTTTTATAAGAGATTTTGGTAAAGGGGTTAATGTTGACCAGGATACAGAGATAACTCTATGCTGTTCTTCAGAGTGGTGTACTGGCATCCTTTACCTCCACCTGAGAGAGTGGACAATGCTTGGGTTTAATGTCTCATCCAAAAGATGACACCTCTGACATTGTAGCACTGGAGTTAGAAGAGCTTGGAGTTCTCAGAGATGTAGGATTGGAGGAGATTATCACCAAAACTCTTCTGCAAAATGCTGCTTAAAACAAGAATTTTAGAAATGATGACTTTAATACCCCCTCCTCTACTTTGGTGTCACTTCTTGTCTGCAGTGCTTTTGTAAAGCACTTTGCAGCCCTTCGTTACAGTAAAGCAGCTTTTAAAATGCAGGTTCTTGTTGAATGAAAATTCATCTACCTGTTTAAAAAAAGTTCTTGCATTTAACTTGATCTTTATTTAATTGTGGAAACATCAGAAGCTTGTTACACCTTGCAATACTCCGAGAGATGATCACTGCTGTCTCATTTCTTCAGAATTCACTTATATCAAGTATAAAAACTGAAGGGTTTTGTTTTATTTAGCTGATTTGTTTTATAACTTGTATTTTGTTTTTTTTCAGGACTGACTGGCAGTATAGATAACATTTATACTCAATCTGATGTAATGTGCGTTTACATTTATGAAAACCAGCGTTGGAACCCTCTCACTGGATACAGTAGTAGGTGCGAAACAATCTTAACACATAGGAGCCGAGAGGTAATGCTGCAGCTATATAGGACCCTGGTGAGACCCCACTTGGAATACTGTGCTCAGTTCTGGTCACCTCACTACAGGAAGGATGTGGAAGCCATAGAAAGGGTGCAGAGGAGACTTACAAGGATGCTGCCTGGATTGGGGAGCATGCCTTATGAAAGCAGGTGGAGGGAACTCGGCCTTTTCTCCTTGGAGCGACGGAGGATGAGGGGGGACCTGATAGAGGTATATAAGATGATGAGAGGCATTGATTGGGTAGATAGTCAGAGGCTTTTTCCCAGAGCTGAAATGGTTGCCACAAGAGGACACAGGTTTAAGGTGCTGGGGAGTAGGTACAGAGGAGATGTCAGAGGTAAGTTTTTTACTCAGAGAGTGGCGAGTGCGTGGAATGGGCTGCCGGCAACGGTGGTGGAGGCGGATACGATAGGGTCTTTTAAGAGACTTTTGGATAGGTACATGGAGCTGAGTAAAATAGAGGGCTGTGGGTCTCTAAGGTAGGGACGTGTTTGGCACAGCTTTGTGGGCCGAAGGGCCTGAATTGTGCTGTAGGTTTCTATGTTTCTATATGGGCAGTAAATTTTTCTTCTACGGCCCTTTACCTCTTCCACCTATCACCTCTCACCTTACATCACTCCACTCCCTTTCATTCCCCTGCCCCCCAACCCACCTACCTTCCCCCTATCACCTGGACTCACCTGTCAGCCCGTGTTCCTCCCCCCTCCCCCGACCTTATTCTGGCTTCTGCCCTCTTCCTTTCCAGTCCTGATGAAGGGTCTCGACCCGAAACGTCAACTGTTCATTTCCCTCCATAGATGTTGCCTGACCTGCTGAGTTCCTCCAGCATTTTGTGTGTGTTGATGGGCAGCAAATCGTTGTTCTGAATCCCGCATGGAAATTATTATTATGGGAATAGTAGAATAATGGTTACGTGACTAGCTTGTAATCCAGAGGATCTGGTCTAAAGATCCAGACTTGAGTTCAAATCCTGCCACAGCAGTGAGTTTATATTCTGCAAATGTATGCTATTTAAATTCTGCATAAAACTTGTGATTATTATAATATACTATGATATGTTGGTTAAAAATAGTAATTTATAAACTAGTTTCATTAATGGTGACCGTGGATCAACCTGATTTATCTTTTTTAAAAAAAAACCTCTTGTGGTTCACTTCTCTTTGTAGAAAGGAATCTGCTTTCCTTACCTGTTCAACACCAATGTGATTGACTCTTATCTGCCCTCCAAAATGAACCATCCAGTTCATAGATCATTTAGGAACAGGAGCTAAATCCTGTGCCCATCAGCACTCCACGAAGAATAAAGCTGTTACAGCAATTTATTCATAAACTCTGACTTTATTGCCAGAGTAACCAAGACTAGGAAGGCACAAATACAAGATGTAGAAGTCAGGGCAAACCTCTTTATTCAGAGAGTGGCGAGAACCTAAAACTTGCTTCTGCAGAGTGCTAGAGATGAATGGCAAAGATTCCTTCAAGGGAATGTTGTATAAGCATGTACGTGAGAAAGGAGTAGACGGGCACTGATCGAGTCAGATGAAGGGGAGATGAGATATTTATTTATTAGTCACATGTACATTGAAACACACAGTGAAGTGCGTCTTTTTGCGTTACTGAGAATGTGCTGGGGGCAGCCTGCAAGTGTCGCCACTCTTCCGGCACCAACATAGCATGCCCACAGCTCCTAATCCGTACGTCTTTGGAATGTGGGAGGAGACCAGAGCACCTGGAGGAGACACAGAAAGAACGTACAAACTCCTTACAGACAGAGGCAGAATCTAATCCGGGCGCTGTAATAGCGTTACGCGAAGCGCTACACTACCATGCCACCCCTGGAGGAGGCTTATTTGGAGCATAAATGGCAGGAATGCTATAGCCAGTTGAGTTGAAGGGTCTATTTCCACGCTGTGCTGTCAGTTCCCTATGATACATGACTTTAGAAAGCAACCCTGAGAAGCCGGTTGCAAATAAGGTGCTGTAATGTTAGGGCAATCTACAGCAGCTGCCATGGTAAAAGTGCTCTTCTTTTTCAGGGGGCTGCCGACTGATAGGTACATGTGGAGCGATGCCTCGGGTCTTCAGGAGTGCACCAAGGCGCACACAAAGCCTCCTTCACAATGGACATGGGTAAGATTGCCTCAGTACCCTGTTAAAGTCATTGCTCCAGCCCTAAATCTACTTTAGGAATCCGCTATCGGCACACAAGACTGATAAGAGAAAACAGTTACTATAAGTGGCGAGAGAGAGGACACTAGTTCTGCTAGTTAATCTATGAGAACCATGAAATAAAATGAAAGGTGTGCATTAATTGGCTTCTTTTACTTTGGGATATCTGAAAGCCAGTGTTATGTTTTTAAAGTTAAATCCCCTTTTGTTACTGCAAGAAAGTTGGCAATTAATTTGCATATAGGCCATCCCTGGGTAATGACAGGTTCTGAGTTTACAGATGCCCATAAGTCGATTTTGTCCGTAAGTCGGAAAATACACAAAAATCACTCTGGTAACCGTACCTCCACAGTGTTGGAATGAATGGCATCAAAAGCAGATAGGACTGATAAGAAAGAACAATTACTATAAGTGAAGAGAGAGAGTTCACTGGTTCTGCTGTTCGTAGGAAGGAATATACATATGTACGTATGTCGGACTTTTGTATTTAATGATATTTTGGAAGCTCGTTCGTATGTAGGGTGTTCATAAGTCAGGCATTTATAACCCAGGGATGGCCTGTGTAGCTAGCTCCCAGAAACAACAATGTGGTAAATGACAAATGATCTGGTTTTAGTAATGGTTGAGAAATAAATATTGGCTGGCAGAATTCCCTTGTTCTTCTTCATCCAGGACTTCAGAATTAATATTTCACATGAAAGGCAGCTGCTCTGACAATGCAGTGCTCTCTCAGTACTGCACTGTAGGGATTCTGAGTGCTAAGAACATAACCTGATTTGTAGAGAGTGTAGCCAAGCCCAAATGGGAACGTGCATGTATTTCAGCATACAACTCTTCCTTGGAAAGGTAAGCAAACATTTTAGTAAAACAGAGGAAGTTGGTGTGGCGTTGGGAGGAAAGGAGAGAAAATGAAGCTGAATGGAGTCTATGTGCTGAAAAGCCTGTAGATCCACACTGTCATTGGTTAACTAAGGACAAAATCTGACTGGCCAACTGTACAGATAATATTTTTACAGAATTAAATGTAATGAGTGTTTACATTTATGAAAACCAGTGTGGGAACCCTTTTACAGAATACTGTAGTAGTTATGAACAATCATATTACATGCAGTAGAGAATCCTTTCTCACTGTCTGACTTCCTTCACCTTCCCACTGCTTTGAGGAATTAGAATTTTTCTTCCACACCCTCGTTCACCAATTTGCGAATCCCTTAAATCAAGGTATAGCTCTGATCTGAGCTCTGAGAGAGGGCAGCAGTCAGTAACTGCCTCAATATTTATAAACCATTTTTCATGGAATATAAATGAGGCACAGGTTTTTAAATCTTATTGATTATGTCTGTGATAATTTACATAATATCAGGTAGCATGAAGCATTGATTGGCAAAACGAATGCATTCTGTGCTGGATTTTTAACGTCCTTTGCCTATAATATGATGAGAGTTGTTCTGTTCTTTAAAAAAAAAATTGCATAAAATAACTTAATCTCTGTGACCCGCTCCTGCCTTAATTTTTATCATTCCACCACTGGCTGTGTTTTGAGCCCTAAACTCTGAATTCCCTCCTTTAGTCTTTTTAAAAATGCCCATTAAAACAGCTTTTTGACTAAACCATTGATCACCTGTCCTAAATACCCGATTTGTAGTTAAATGTAAAATTTGATTAATAAAGCTCCTGTGATGAGCCTTGGGACATTACATCATGTTATAAGAGCTATATAAATGCAAGCTTTTGTTGCTATGGACAGGAACTAACTCTGGACCTGGGAAGTTGTGACTGTGCAGGATTAACCCGTGTCTGTTGCCTTGTTCAGCCTGTTAAGTACAGTCAGTGCTGATTACACTGTTAATGTCTACAAGCTTGAGTTGGAGACCCAAAATGACAAATTTACCTACTGTGGTGAGAAGGTGGCAGGTTTTGGTGAAGCTGCCTTTACGAAAGACAAGCTTCTCTCACACATCCTGATTTCAGGGAGCAGGATTGTTCCCTGAAAACTCTAGATGGATATGGCATCCTCGCCTCCCTCCACCTCCCATCCTTTCTCTTCCAATAACTTAAAACGCTCTGTGTTCTTCCCACTCATTATCCAGCTCATGCTGTATTGCAAAGGGAATGCCTAACAGTGTCCCATGTCTGGGAGCAGCTGGTATATATTGGAGCCTTAATGTCAGGATAAGCACATGACACCCTATAGACTTGTGCAACTTGAAACAACTCCAGAATGTGCCAAACATTTATCCTTTTATATTTTGCACAGAAATCAATCAACAACTGTTTGATGTATTTTTTAACGATCCCTTTAAACCACACTGGTGGAGTATCCAGCCTGCTGCTCAGCCACACGTAGTTCAATGAGAATGGCAAGTCAGGTTTCTATCTGGTTTGTACTCTATTGATGTCATAATCTGCCTACTCCGTATCCTTCTGGTGAGCTGGTAGTCTCGTAATTCCTGTCACAGCAGTCTTGGTGTAGGGTTTCAACCCGAAATGTCAACAATTCCTTTCCTCCCACAGATGTTGCCTGACCCACTGAGTTCCTCCAGCAGATTGTTTGTTGCTCCAGGTTCCAGCATCTGCAGTCTCTTGTGTCTCCAGCCTCCGAATTCTGCTGCCTGAGTGACCGATGGGTGGCCTGTGTTGGAACTGAACAGTAACGCCCAACCCCACCCCGCCCCCATCTGTACTGTGCCCTGTAAATGTATAATTCCTCTATTATTCCTGACAGATGGTGGCAGCAGAGAACAGGAAATCAAAACAGCAGTAAGGTGCAACTGTGTTGTATGGGTCTAACTTTGAGCTAATCCTGTTCAGACGTGCTGCTGAAAGGTTAAGTGCCATCTCTCGAGTAGCCCAAAGCGCACAAATGTACTGAATAACCAACTAATGCAATGATTGTACAGTGTTTGGTGCATTCTAGAAGTATTTCAAGTTACAGGAGTGTTGTTCCCAGGGCTTTGTGTTAATATTTCTCTGAAGCCATGGAGAAATGCTCTGCTACTTCTTTGCCAGGTGTCCGACTGGTATATTGATTTTAATGCACCTGGCGGGACTGACCGTAATGGGTGGCAGTTTGCAGCTGACTTCCCTGCGTAAGTACTGAAAGTTATAATTATTGGAATTAAACCACACCTTTTATTTACTGTTGATTTCTTAACTTGCAAAATACCACCTGTTGTAGTACAGTAAAGAGACTCCTTTCTCATTCTCTGTATGTAACTATTGGAAATTTTGTTTAATCAGACCATCTGTAATTTATCGGACTTGGTTGAACTGTTTGGATAATTTCCAGTGGGTTATGGGGGGGGTTTTTCCAACACTCCGGTGCTTGCCGACAGACGTTGGCTATTTGTTAAGGAGCAACTCTCATCGTTGTTTTCAAATCCCTCCTCACGCTTGCCCCTCTCTAACTTTGTAACTTCCACCGGTCCTTCAGCTGTTTGATTCTTGGCACGCCTCAAGTTCATCCTCTTAGTTCTTCAGGTGCCAAGCTTTGGGATTCTCTTCCTAAACCCCTCGGCCTCCTTTTGAATTTAGGATCCTCTTCACTACTTCGAGCAAGTTTTTTGATTAATTGTTCTGTTATCTCCTTAAGTGACAGTACCAGATGTTAGTAATTCATCCTGTAGGGCACTTCAGGGTTACTATGTAGATCAATACGAGCTGCTGATCTTTTTGATCTTCACCGTGTTAAAATATTATCAAATATTTTCTAAAATGTATGTCCAAATGTATCCTCTAATTTTCTTTTGACAACATGCATTTCAATTTTGAAGATGGCTTCAAACCCATTTTGCACTCTCAATGTAAGTATGCTAATATATATATACACATGTTATGACAACAGTTATTGATGTTTCAGGTCCTACCATGGATACAAGACGATGAAAGATTTTGTGCGGCGGAGGCGCTGGGCTAGGTAAAGGCTGAAACTGAAAGTGTTGCTTATGTTAATAAAGACAATGCTGGAAATACTCAACAGGTCTGAGAGCATCTATGGAGAGAGAAACAGTTAATATTTCAGGTTGATGACCTATTGTCACAATCTTTTGATTAACATACTGTTTGAAATCAAACACGGGTGTAGGAAGAGGAGAAATTAGTAGCTTCCTTTCTATTTTTTAATAGATTTCAGATTTTTTTTTACTTGAGATGATTAATTGTAATTTTGTTCTTTTAATTCTGTAGGAAGTGTAAAACTGTTACAACAGGTCCGTGGTTTGAGGTCGCACCGATAGCTCTGCGGGACCTCTCACTGATCCCATCTGTGAGTCAGGGTGCAGATGACCAAGTAGCCTTGTGGGCCATTAGCAGCAAAGGGGATGTCTTGTGCAGGATGGGAGTAACCAAGCAAAATCCAATGGTAAGGAGGCACATTTTGATTCATGTTTCAAGCAGATCTGTATATGTGACAGTCCCAACAATAAACCGCATTGGAATACTTAAAGGACGGAGGAGTAATTAACTGATTTCACATTTTTTGATTTCCTTACCACAGAAAGAGGCCATTTGGCCTATCAAGTCTATGCCAGCTGAGAGAGCACACCCAAGAGTCCCATTGCCCCCACCTATTCCCTATTCCCACTGCAACCTATTCCCTCACATGCCCATCAATTCTCCCTGATTCTTCTGCCATCCACCAACAATAAAGTGTAATTTACAGCAGTCATTTCACCTACCAGTACGTTTCTTTGGATGTGGGAGGAAACCAGAGCACCCAGGAAAACCCACGTGGTCTCAGGGAGAATGTGTAAACTCCATAGAGACTTTATGTTGAGTATATTCAAAAGAAGCAGCAATACAGAGTGTGTAGGCCATCATGCCTGTTACTGTAAAGCCTACACAAAGCTGGTTCAGCTCCAGGAGTAAAGGTTTGGAAAGCTGGTCTCTGATCTCCTTCACAAAAAGATAACAAGTTACATTTTGGAATCTCTAATGTTACCCACATCCCTATTCGTCAAAAGAGCTGGTCATTGACTTCAGGAAGGGGGGGCGGTGCACATGCACCTGTCTATGTCAACGGTGCTGAGGTAGAGAAGGTTAAGAGCTTCAAGTTCCTAGGAGTGAATATTACCAATTGCCTGTCCTGGTCCAACCACGTAGATGCCACGGCCGAGGAAGCTCACCAGTGCCTCTACTTCCTCAGGAGGCTAAAGAAATTTGGCATGTCCCCTTTGACACTCACCAACTTTTATTGATGCACCACAGAAAGCATCCTATCAGGATGCATCACAGCTTGGTACGGCAACTGCTCTGCCTGGGACTGCAAGAAACTGCAGAGAGTTGTGGATGCAGCTCAGCACATCATGGAAACCAGCCTCCCCTCCATGGACTCTGTCTATACTTCCCGCTGCCTTGGTAAAGCAGCCAGCATAATCAAAGACCCCACCCACACTGGACATTCTCTCTTCTCGCCCCTCCCCTCAGGCAGAAGATACAAAACCCTGAAAGCACATGCCACTAGGTTCAAGGACAGCTCCTATCCCACTGTTATAAGACTATTGAACGGTTCTCTAGCATGAAATGATGGACTCTTGACCTCGCAATCTACCTCATTATGACCTTGCACCTTATTGTCTACCTACACTGCACTTTCTCTGTAGCTGTGACACTTTACTCTGCATTCTATATTGTTTTACCTTGTACTACCTCGATGCACTGTGTAATGAATTGATCTGTATGAATGGTATGCACGACAAGTTTTTCACTGTACTTCAGTACAAGTGACACGAATAAACCAATTCCAATCCCAAACGGTTATCTTTTTGGTGGAAATGGGAAAGGTTGCAGTCATACAGAAGCTGAAGCATGGTATCAAGCATTAAATGATGAGCGGGCTGGACAAGGGAAACAGGATGGGCCTCTTCTCTTGGCAGGAACAGACAGAAGTTAAGTGGTAGAAGGATTAGAGGGAGGTTAAGGACAAACTATTTCACCTCATGACTGGTGGGGACCTGGAGCTCATGGCCTGAAAGGCTAGTGGAGGCAGCAAACCTCATCGCACTTAAAAGGTACCTGGATGAGTACTTGAAGCAACCTGTTGGGCTAAATCTGAAATGGGGAAGAGTAATCTAAATATCTCCATTTTCGACCAGTCCAGACACAATGGGCTGAATGGCCTCCTTCCACACTCTAATGTGCCAAGGATCCTGGTGAATTCACCACTCTGAATAGTCCAGGTTCTTGCCGATCAATATAGTGATCAGCCTTTGCATCTTTTATTAAATTTTGCCTTGGCCTTTAGATTATTTAAACAACTGTATTCATCCAGGAGGAGTGTGGTCACTAGGGATTTAAAATACAGGTCCTTTCCAGGTTACAGCAGGGTTCCGTTCCTGTGAACTGTTCGTAACCTGGGCAGTTCATAAGTCGGAATTGTGGACGCGAAGTGAGTTCCCCCACAGCAGAAGATGCCTGCAGCCCCGCAGCACCCAGCAAATCCACCCCACCTCCCACCCCCCCCCCCCCCCCCCCAAGTCTCTCCAGTACTTGCCCTAGGTATGGGGCGTTTGTAAGCTGGGGAGGACCTGCAGTTCGGCTTCAGAAGTGGAAACTACTAAGGATGAGCTAACTAACCAGCATGAGGCTAATTTGTCACCATCGTATGGTCATTTCAAATTATTTGAATTTTTAAGAATATATTTAAACCATTTTCAACCATGTATTGTCCCAGAACATGCATCAAGTCTCAGTTACAGCTAACCATAATTTCTTAATAAACGGGTCTGATTTCCGCACATAGTACCATTACCTAACCATCCATCCAGGACAGCACTCTCGGTAGACTCTGGTGCAGAGAGAGAGACTCAGCTCATTAAAATGCCCATGTGAAATGAAAGTCATTTGTAGCTGGTATTATTAAAGCCATATAAAGGAGTGCATTCACAGCCAAGATACAGTTGCAGAGATCAACTATTGTAAAACCACAGTGGCTTTACTTTGCTGCCATTTGGATCATTTTATGCAAATTAAGCAACAGCTTGTATTTGTACAGTAACTTTCATGATGTCAGGAGGTTCCAAAGAGCTCGCAGAAAATTAAATACACTCTGAAATGTTTTATAACATGGGAAATGCTGCAGTCATTTTTTGGCTAGCAAGCTCCCATCCACAGTAATGTGATAATTACCAAGTAATCATTTTTTTTAAAAGCATTGATTGAGGAATAAATATTGGCTAGGACCCCTCAAGGTGCTACCTTGTGCTTTGTCAAATCAGTGTCATGTGTTACATGTGCCTGGGAGAGGGAAAGGGGAGGTGGGGGCCTTGTTATAATATCGCATCTGAGATGTGAGAATCCCCAAAAGCACAGCACTCCCTTGTTCCCTGAACTTAGTTTCTGTGTTCTTTTTGGGGTGCGACTTGAACCTAAGAGACTCCCAGATGTGCAGTTGTTGAAGTGAATTAGCACCATGTGTATGAAGATGACTTTGCTTTTAATACTTAACAAAATGTCATAGCATCCAAACTTTCCTTGCAGGGTGTTTCATGGCTGCACATCGGTACAGATCAGCCATTTGTGTCGATTTCTATTGGGGGCTATTACCAGGTCTGGGCCATTGCCAGGGATGGATCAGCTTTCTACCGGGGTTCGGTTTCCCTACAAAACCCTACAGGTAAAGACATATTTAAGTAACTAACACAATACTGTTTTTTATGTGAGCTAATAGCTTTAAGTATAGCATGCTTCCAATTCAGTTAGAGTTACGTAAATGGTATCCTGATTTTGTTTTAAATTTGCGCCTCTCCAAATGTGCATTTAGAATGTAGCTTAAATGATGCTTCAGAATTCTCATGTGCAGGCTATCCCTGGGTAATGAACAGGTTCTGTTTTTACAGATGTCCTTGAGTCAATTTAGTCCATAAGTCAGAAGGTGCACAAAAACCACTCAATATGGTAATCATACCTCCACAATACTGTAATGAATGGCATCAAAAGCACATAAGGCTGATGAGAAAGAACAATTACTCAAAGTAGAGAGAGGAAACTAGTTCCGCCGTTTAAACAAATTTATGTACGTACATTGTAATTTGAATTTGATACTGTTTGTGGGAGCTTGTTTGTATGTAGGGATGTGCAAAAGTTGGGCGCTTGTAACCCTGGGACAGCTTGTATCTTGTTGGAAATGGTGTATGCCACCTTGTTTTACGTTTGTGTTGACTATTAGGTTTCTTTAAGTTTGACTTCAGAGATATAATCACAAAAGTCCACGCTGACTTTCCACTGTACCTCTGAGGGAATGCCACTTTTCTGATGAGACAATAAACTTGGGGGTGAAAGAGCTCACGTTACAGTTTTTTTTGAAGAAGAGCAGGAGTTAGCCTGATGACTTGGCCATTATTGAACGGACCTCTCGTATTCAAAAAGATGAACTCTTGATCTCCCAATGTACCTTGTCGTGGCCCCGGCACTTTATTTGTCTACCTGCACTGCACATTTTCTGTAACTGTAACACTATATTCTGTTTTGTTTTTACTACCTTAATGTAATTATGTATGCCTGGATGGCACGCAAAAGAAAAGCTTTTCACTGTGTCTTGGTACATAATTTATCCCTTGTCACAAGAACATAATCACATTACAGTTTGTGAGCCTACTCTGCACAGATTGACTGCCCTGCTTCCTGTGTTGTGACTATATTTCAAAAGTTAACTTTTTGGGGATTATGGAACTATTATTACTGTGGTTGTGAAGGACCTTGTATAAGTGCTTATGTAGCTCGTGTCTTTACATTTTCTCCCCACTTGTACTATAGGTGACTGTTGGTACCACATTCCTCCACCTCCCAAACAAAAGCTGATACAGGTGTCCGTAGGAAGGACATCGGTGTGTACAGTGGATGAAAGTGGTGAGTTGCTGACTTGGTGCTTTCATTTATTCAGCACTGAAAGACCAACAGTGAAGCTGCTGTATAATTACATAACTTGTAAAATAGTATCTGCAAACTATCTGGACGGTCTGATAGTCCACTCTTAACACACTCTTGTGTGTTGGACATAATAGCTCAGTGGTTGTATCACAGCACAATAACCTCGAGGTCAAGAGTTCAGGTCTCGCAAAAAAAAATGATAATATTAAAGCAGAAGATGCTGGGAAATGCTCAGCTGCTCAGGACACTGCAAGGACTGAAAGTAATTATTTGATGTTATTTAATAATACAATTTCTTTATTGCAAAAATTAACGCTTCTCCCTCTTAAAACGGCCACTTAGTGTTGTCAAACAAAAAAAAATCTTGAGAGTAACTCAGTACCTCCTCATGGTTTGATTTAGAAATAACATCTATGTGGAGAAGAATTGAATTAAAGTTTCCGACATGTACTCTATGCCAGAATTGTTCGGCTGCCCTCAGAACACTCCACGCAAAAAGATGTATTTTACTGTGTGTTTCGATGTGCATGTGACTAATAAAGATATCTATCTATCTATCCATCCAGAATGCTGTGGATGTTGGAAATCTGAAATATAAACCAGTATCTGGCTGTTCAGAAAGCATCAGTGGAGAGGGGAACAATGTTAACAATATTTCATGGCTTTCAAGTTGCAGCTTTAACAGTTAATTGGTGCAGAGCAGAAAGAAAAACCATAAAGAGGTCTGCGTTGAGGAGAAGATAGGAATAATTTAAATGACAGTGATAATGGTGCAAAACAAAAAACGTGTATCTAAAATGTTAATAATGGAGGCAGAAACATAACTCGTATTATCCTGAAAAATAGTGGATATGAAATTGTTAAACGCAAGGCATTGAGTCTGGAAGATTGTCATTTGCCTGATGAAGTGCTGTTCCTCAAGCTCACTTTGAGCTGATATATTACGGTATTAAACGGGCTTTAGAAAATGACTGTAAAAACTCCTGTACTGTTGTAAAGTGTGTTTGCATACCTCTGCACTAATAAACTGCCTAAGAGAGTGGCAGAAGCAGATTTGATTGTAATTTTCAAAAGGAAATTGGATTAATAACTGGAAAAAAAAAGGTTCTCTCTGAAAGAACTCTGAGGTATGATGGGCCGAAATGGCCTCTGTGGTGTATTATTCTGTTATTTTTAAAAAAAGATGTTAAAACTGACTCTGTGTGCCATACAGTATAAGCAAAATAGCCTTAATCCAAAAGCAAAATGTTCCATACCCTAGAAATATAACAGAAAATGCTTAAAATATCCAGCATGCTAGGCAGTATTTGTACAACAGGGAAATGGTCAATACTTGAAGTGTTAATGAAAGTCATCAACTTGAAACATTAACTATATTTCTCTCTCCAAAGATGTCATCTGGCCTTGCTGAATATTTCCAGCATCTTCTGATTTACTGCAAAGCCCAAACTTGCACTGATTTTGTGCCAATAGCTATCAGGAACTGCTCATCATTAGCACCATTGTCTCAAATCTTGCATGGCAAAGGGGCTAAAACTTCCTTTGTACATCCCATACTGCTGTCTCACAGTTCACTGGAGTTATCCCAAAACCTATATTTCTTGGCAATGTATTGGTAACTAAAACAAATGGACAACTCTGTTACTTTAACCATAATTCACTTATGAGCTGCCACACAATGTGCTCCAATTCTATGGTTCTCTTGGATGTGAATTCATACTGAATAGATCAACCTTCAATAAAATGGTAGCATCATAGAATGATACAGTATAGTAGGAGGCCATTCAGTCCATTGGGTTGTGCCAGCTCTTGATTTTATAGTTAATCTTGTTCCCCTTCTCCACTAATTTCTCCGTTTCAAGTGTGTATCCAATTCAGTTTTGTGAGATGTTACTGAATCTGCTTCCACCATCCTTTCAGGCAGTGAACTGAATATATTTTTAAATGAGAGAGAATTGGAAAGTAATTAATATGAATTCTTTCAATTTAAAGTGCGCACAAGAAAAGAGTTTGAGTGGTAAGATTCTGCAAAGTAAACATGTTAGATTTCTTTGATTATTGATGCTTTTATTTTCCCCAGGTAATTTATGGTTTCGTCAGGGTATTTCTCCAAGTTATCCTCAAGGATCAGTCTGGCAACACGTTTCTACAAACGTTCGTAAGGTTTCTGTTGGTCCTCTTGATCAGGTCAGTGCCTCCTGGTGTGTAAATGCCAGTTAGGTTAGTTCATTCAAGTTGCATTCCATATTCTAAAAGCAAGTCACCAAAAGCTTGGACAAAGAGAGAGGTCTTGTAGTTGGGTAAGGAAAGAGGGAAAGGAGGTTTAAACCAGTAAATCATTTACCAGCCCTGCTTGAATTGAGTTCTGTTTGGTGAGAAAGCACCGGTGACAAGTTATAGAGGGCACACACAATGCCTAATCCATCCTCCATATTCTAACAGGGAGAATGTGCAAACTCCACACAGACAGCACCGGAGGTCAGGATTAAACCTGGGCCACTGGTGCTGTGAGGCAGTGGCTCTACCTTCTGTGCCACTGTGCTGCCCTAATTTAGTGGTTAATGGGTCAACTTGACCCACATTTTGGAATTCCTGATAACTTTTATCATTGCTCTGTACCTCTCGAATTCAGAATCAGATTTATTATGACTGACTTGTATGACGAGAAGTTTGTTGTTTTACGGCAGCAGTATAGTGCAAAGACATTAAAAATTACTATAAATTACAAAAGCAAATGGTGCAAAAAAGAAAGGAATGACAAGGCAGTATTCATGGGTTCATGGACCATTCAGAAATCTGATGGCGGAGGGGAAGAAGCTGTTTCTGAATCATTGAGTGCTTGTGATGGAGCTGGCTGAGTGTACAACCCTTTGCAGCCTCTTGCGATCCTGTGCATTCGATGTGAATTCTACATCTGCCATAAAATAAACCTATCCTGGTCCCATTGGCATGTCACTGAAGTAGATGTTTGTGGCTTGTCCTCTTATGTGTTCAGATGATGAGGGGTTTCCCAGCTCAATAATGCTCTGCAAGACACACAGCTACACAGCAGAACATAAATAAGAGTGGGAAGATTGTTGGACTGAGTTTTCCCAGAATCATAAGCACCTGTTTTTTATAGGCACAAAGTTTAAACCAGCTGTTGAGGATGGATTTGGCATTGTGTGTGCCCTCTACAACTTGTCACCGGTGCTTTCTCACTACAACAGAACACAATGCAAGCAGGGCTGGTAAATGATTTACTAGTTTAAACCTCCTTTCCCTCTTTTCTTACCCAACCATGACCTATCTCTTTGTCCAAGCTTTTGGTGACTTGTCCAATATCTCCTTATGGGCCATCTTTGAAGCCTCATGGGACATTTTTACTCTATTAAAGATGCCATGTAAATGAAAGCTGGTTGCTGGGTTTGTGGCAAATGGATTTCAGAAGGAATAGCCTTGCAGTGACTCTCTCTATTTTCAGTGTCTTGTTTTCTGCAGCAGTTGTCCCTCCTCTGATGAAATGTATAATTAATTTATTGAATCTTTTATGTTTGGAAGTTTAGAGTGCATCTCCTGAATTAGATTGGCTCAGCAAGTTTTACCTGGTCAAGAAAGAAACAACCTATTTTCCACTGTCAGTGTTGCTTAAGAAATGGTTCTCTTCAATTAATTCTTGAGACCATAGGTGTTGTTGGCATTTATCACCCATGTCTAGTCCCAGAGAGAAGGTGGTGCTGCGTGTTTCATTTTAAGATGATGAGTGCTGTTAAGAGCCAACCACACCACTATGGGACTGGAGACACATACAGCCCAGACCTGGGTAGGAATGGCTAGTTTCCTGCACCCAGGGATTTAAGAGATTCAACTATCACTCAGTGAGTCACTAAGTTCTGGGTTCAAGTCCCACCCTTGAAGCTAGAGCATGTCATAGTCATACAGAATGGACACGGCCTTTGGCCCAACTGGTCCATGCCGACCAAGATTCCCATCTAAGCCAGTCCCATTTGCCTGTGTTTGGCCCATATCCCTCTAAACCTTTCCTATCCATGTACCTGTCCAAGTGTCTTTTGTATGTTGTTGATGTACCTGCCTTTAACCACTTCCTCTAGCAGCTTATTCCATATACTGACCACTCTCTGGGTGGAAAAAGTTGCCCCTCAGATTCCTATTAAACCTCTTCCCCCATGCCCTCTAGTTCTTGATTCCCCAACCCTGGGGGTAAAGACTGTGCACATTCACCCTATGTATGCCCTCATAATTTTATACACCTCTATAAGATCACCCTTCATTCTCCTACTCTCCAACGAAAAAAAAGTCCCAACCTAGAGTCATACAGCACAGAAACAGGCCCTTCGGCCCATCTAGTCTATGCCGACCTGATCTTCTGCCTAGTCCCATCTACCTGTACCTGGACCATATCCCTCCGATCCCCTCCCATCCATGTACCTATCCAAACTTCTCGTCAATGTTACAATTGAACTCGCATCCACCACTTCCGCTGACAGCTCGTTCCACATTCGCACCACCCTCTAATGAAGAAGTTCTTCCTCAGATTTCCTTATTTCACGTCTCACCCAACCTTGGGGGGGGGGGGGGGGGGTGGGAAGCCTGCATGCATTCACCCTATCTATATCCCTCATAATTTTGTATACCTCTATAAGACCTCCCCTCATTCTCCTGTGCTCCAGGGAATAAAGTCCTAACCTATTCAATCTTTCCCTATAACTCAGGTCCTCAAGTCCTGGCAACATCCTTGTAAATTTTCTCTGCACTTTTTCAAGCTTGTTGATATCTTTCCTGTAGGTAGGTTACCAGAACTGCACACAACACTCTAAATTTGGCCTCACCAATGTCTTGTACAACTTCAACATAACATCCCAACTCCTGTATTCAGTGCCTTGGTTTATGAAGGCCAAAGTGCCTAAAGCTCTCTTTACAACCCCATCTACCTGTGATGCCACTTTCAAGGAACTATGGACCTGTATTCCCAGGTCCCTCTGTTCTGCTGCACACCTCAGAGCCCTGCCATCCACTGTGCAAGTCCTACCCTGGTTTGTCCTCCCAAATTGCAACACCTCACACTTGTCTGCATTAAATTCCATTAGCCATTTTTCAGCCTATTTTCCTAGCTGGTCAAGATCACACTGCAAGCTTTGATAGCCTTCGTCGCCGTTCATTAAGCCGCACTTCCTCGCTGTTCATTAATTTGCTGATGCAATTTACCACATTATCATCTAAATCATTAATATAGATGGTAAATAACAACGGACCCAATGCCGATCCCTGTGGCATACCACTAGACACAGGCCTCCAGTCAGAGAGACAACCATCTACTACCACCCTGTCTTCTCCCGCTAAGCCAATGATGAATCCAATTGCCTACTTCATCCTGAATGCCAAGCAACTTAACCTTCTAGGTCAGCCTCCCATGCAGGACTTTGTCAAAGGCCTTGCTAAAGTCCATGTAGGCAACGTCCACCACTTTTCCCTCATTGGCCTTTTTGGTAACCTCCTGGAAAAACTCTAAGATTAGTTAGCCAGGACCTACCATGCACAAAGCCATGTTGACTGTCCCTAATCAGGCCCAGTCTATCCAAATACTTTATATATTCTGTCCCTTGGAATGCCTTCTAATAATTTACCCAGGACTGGCGTCAGGCTCACCGGCCTATAATTTCCCGGCTTATTCTTGGAGCTTTTCTTGAACAACAGGACAGCATTGGCTATCCTCCAGTCCTCAACCTCTCTTGTACCTGCTCAACCTCTCTCCATAACTCAGTCCCTCGAGTCCCGGCAACTTCCTTGTAAATCTCCTCTGCACCCTTTCCAGCTTAATGGCATCTTTCCTATAGCAGGGTGACCAAAACTGAACTCATTCCAACTATTCCAAATGCGGCCTCACCAATGTCTCGTACAGCTGCAACGTAGCATCCCAACTTCTATACTCGATGCCCTGACTGATGAAGGCCAGCGTGCTAAAAGCCTTTTCAGCACCCTGTCGACTTGCGATGCCACTTTCAGGGAGCCATATACTTGTACTCCTAGATCCCTCTGTTCTACAACACTCCCCAGGACCCTACTGTTCACTGTAGAAGTCCTACCCTCATATATGTGTGCCCAGCTGATGCTCCCAGTGCAGTAGCAAGTTGTTCTAATTTACTATATTTCATGTTCATGTATGTGTTGACTGACATTTAAAAAAAATGTACTGCTGGCTCAGGGTGATCGAGTAGCCAAGTCTGTTACTTTGAAGAAGGTACATTTCATCGTGGAATGCTACTGAATGGGTTCTAATTGTAATCAACATTTTAGCATTAATTCCATTGGGTTATCCACCCAGATTTTCCAAATGTCCCATTGTTGCCTTGTTGTGATTCGAGAGCCATTAACCTACCACCTTTTCTACATAATTTTATTTATTTTTAACCAAATCTACTGTAGCTTCCTGAGAGTATGTTCCATAATTCTAATGTTAAAATTCTAACTGATTAATATGCTCATTTTAATGCTGCACATTTATGCAAATTACAAAGAACATTTTCAAATCTTCCCCCTCCTCTTTTGCATGGAATTAAGTTGCAGAATAAATAACTGCATCTGACCTTTTAGGGAGGCAGGGAATGGAAGGGATCTTGAATCAGAGGTCATGCTGACCTGCACCATGAATACACTTGTAATTGTAGAGCAAGGCTGACATTGTCCTGTGTCTCAGTCCCACATTCACCCTTAGTCAGGGTATTGTGTAAAGTAAGCAAAAGCATTACAGGGAAAAAACATATTGAAGGGGTATCAGGATCACACAATTTAAAAAGAAAAGTGGTTTTGCAAGATAAATGGCATTCCCAAATATGGGCAATTTTAATTGCTAGTTTAAAGATTATATTTATGATGCAAATAATGTTTGATTCCTTGAAATGAAAACTGTGAGGGTTTTTGTTATTATCCCATGCAGTTGGATCTTTCTGAATTTGTTAGTATTGTTTTATAAAATTAAAACTCAATGTTAATATTATTTGCGCCATCAATGAATGGAACCTCACCTAAAATCCAGCTCCAAACATATAATTATAAAAATGGGTAAACAGAGTTCTTCTGAACATAATTAACCCAATACACTGGCTTCTGGTCTGACAACACCTCATTTTTAAAATTCTCATTGTTCCCAAATTCCTCCAACAGTCTTGATACCTAACTCCTCTCCCAATTCCTGTAACCTTCCTTGGCTTTGCAGTCCTTTGGGCTATCTGTGCTCCACCAATTCTGTCTTCTTAAACCTGATCTGTAATCGTTCTGCCATTTGAAATCCATGCCTTCAGATGTCAAAACCTTAAGCACCGGAATTCCCTCCCTAAATCCCCTCTGTCTTTCTTTCTCCCATTCCTGCTTTAAGGCACTTCTTAAAACCCACATTCTTGAACAAGTTTTGGTCATATGCTTTAATATGCCCTTGTTTAAACTGGTGCTAAATTTTGTTTGATAATGTACTCGTGAGGCACCTTGGCATGCCCAAATACTGTAAAATAAGTGTTTTATAAATGCAAGTTGTTGTAAAGCTACTGATGAGATAACAAGGCCGATGGTTCTAGCTAATAATAAATGTAAATTTGCCTTTGATACAGGTTTGGATAGTCGCTGATAAGGTTCAAGGCAGCCACAGCTTGAGCTGTGGGACAGTGTGTCATCGGCTGGGTGTTCGGCCACAAGAAGCCATTGGTAGCTCTTGGGATTATGGCATTGGAGTAAGTTAGCAAAGTGCAGTTGCTGCGGGAGTAGTAACAATTATATAAAGGGTAAGGCTGTTTGGGACTGAGGTGCGGAGAAGTTTCTTCACGCAGACTGTGGTAAATCTTTGAAATTCTGTACCCTGCAGGGGTGTGGAAGCTCAGTCATCGAGTTCATTCAAAACCGAGATCAATAGACTTCTGGATATTAAAGGAATAAAGGGATATGGAGAGCGTCCAGGAAAATGGTGTTGCGTCAGAGGATCAGCCCTGACCTTGAGGAATGGTGGAGCAGGACTACGGGACCAAATGGCCAAGTCCTGCTCCTCATTCATAATCTTCTGGTCGTACATTATGCATTTACCCAGGACATTTCCTTTGAATTGTAGCGATTAAATGCAGAAGTTTCTGTTGTCCAATCCTGAATAATATTGGAAATGTCAAGAGTTTGAGCATGTAATTGGTTTTAATTTTTTCTGGTGGTCTAGGAAAGTACCCAATTAAAATGTCGCATCTTTAAACTATATATGAGGATCATTAAAGTTATTTCTTTGCCTTTTGTGACCATAATTGCCTGCTTTTCACTAAATGGCAAATTGGTGATAAATTGAGACAACCATCTCCTTAAATTTCCTAACAAAAATTGGGACTAGCACAGGCACGTTACTCCCATAACCCATGGATGCCACAGATGCAGCTACTGCTCAAGTCCTAGCCAAATACTTCTACGCAACAAAAAGGTGATTTGTAGTAATTTTAAGTGGAAGGGATTGATTTAAATTCGAAGTGTAGAACAGCAATACAACCAATCAGCCTTATTTCATTCTGGTGTAAAGTGGGCAACATTTTAAAGTTCATGGCTTCTACTGCCTGTGCTGTAAACAGGCACCTTCACCTGATTGTTTTTGTGATTTTTTTTACTTGCTCCTGTAAGTGCAGCAGGAATTTGGCAGAACTTCCAGACTTCAATTAAGCCTCAAAAAAAAAATTGTGGCTGTTCCTTGTTGCTTTGCAGAAACTTAGCATTGTTTCTAGTAAACAGTATTTTCCTTCTAAACCTATTCCCCACCCAATTTTTTTTTCCTTTGCTTTGGTGTTCTCATCCCAAATTCACCAACACCTGACCTCCAGCAGTAAATCATCAGAAATTAATCTTCCAAAACAAAGTTTGAAAGGGAAATATTTTCAATGGTAACTTTGGAAAGTGAATTGGATAAATGAGCAAAGAGAGGAGAATGGGACTAATTTATGCTGCTGACACAAAGTGAACTGTGAGGAAGAGAGTAATATACATCAAGGAAAGATGAGCAGGCTGGTGCAATGGGCAGATAGGTGGCAAATGGAATTTAACGCTGAGAACTGTAAAGCATTGTATTTTGATAGGTAGAATGAACAAAGGCAATATAGAACGCATGGTTCTATAAAGGCTATAAGAGCCGAGAGATAGTGGAGTATCCTGCATAGTTCATTGAAAGTAGAAGAGCAAGTTGAGAAAATGGATAACGCAGCATACAGGATTCGGGGCTCTCATAATAGTGAGGAAGTCATGATGAAACTTTATAAAGACTTGTTTGGCCTTCCACCAGGGAGTTGTGTTCAGTTGTAGGTGCCACACTTTGAGAAAGATATAAAGCTTCAGACAGGATGCAGAAGAACCTTCATTACAATAACTTCAAGGGTGAGGAATGAGCAGCTGGGGTTGTTCTTTTTTAAAACAAAAAGGGAGTCTGTGAGGGAATTTGATAAAGTATTTAAAACCATGAAGAGCACAGGCAGAGTAGATGGAGAGAACCAGGGGACATAGAATTGAGGTGGTCGTCAAAGGAAGCAAAATGACATGATGAAAAATTTTATTTACACAGCAAATGAATTAGGATTTGGAATGTACTGCCCAGGCATAGCGTTGGAGATAAATTCTGTTTTATCATTCAAAGGGGTGCTGTTAAAGAATTTGTTGGATTATGGGAAGAGGCTGAGGTAATAAAACTAGCTGGATTGCTCTTGTGTAGACTCGATGGGCTGAATGGCCTCCTGTGCTGTAACTATTCAGTGGTTCTGTAAATGAACAGTTCTTGCAAAGTGCTGACATCAGTACGATAGACTGACTGGCCACCTCCAGTGCAGTGCACAGAACCTTAGAAAATCCCAGGGCTTTAAATTGCCATTAAAAGAACTTTAATGATCCTTAGCTGCTTGTAACTTCAATTGAACAGGATTCTATGGAGTCTCTTCTGGCAAGGTAACTTTTATTGTGGAATTGTTATGTTATAGGGTGGCTGGGATTACATCACTGTCAGAGCCAACTCTTTGGACCCTTCACACAGTCGTGCTCCCAAAGGACCTGATAATGAGCCAGTGAAGCTGACTACTCAGAATGGAACTGCAGGCACCAAATCTAAAAACAGTCTAATAATCGAACAACATGAACTTGATCAAAGTGCTGCCAGATGCTGACGGTTTGTACCACAACGTTGCATGTTCTGTTTGGTGTTGTTATTGGTCGAAGCAATGACTGATCTTTCCCAGAACAACTCTGAGACGAGTCACTGCATTAAGTAAGTAGAAAAGTGCTGTGAGTTTTTGTGTTAGCTATGTTTAGCGTCATTTTGCACTTTGGGCTCCAAAATGCCTGTCACTCTGAACTCCAGTAACAAGAATGTAGCACAGTTGGGTTAGACTGTATGGCACTGAAATATCTAAGACAGCACAGTGTTGGTTTCCATTCCAGTGCAATGTTAACCAAACAGCAATACATCAGTAATTCAGTCTGTTTTCAGCATTGAAGGCCTAATAATATTATCAATCCCAGCAACTTGCAAGACAGAATAAACCACAATGTATTTTGCGGTGGTGCCTGTTACCATGTCTGAATGAGGATGGGACAACTCACAAGTATGGCCTAAACCTTTTAAAGCCCATCAAAGCCACTTCGCAGAGTGACACAGAGGAACCGGTTCCACTCTAGTGATGCATGTCTCTGCTGAAACAATAGCTAGCACTGGAAGCATTTTAAAACGGGCCAGTCCGCTTTGGGTCACAGAAGTATTCACTCCAAATGCATGTGCAATATATTTAGTGCAAGGTCAGTAGTTTTGATTGCAGTATTACATGGACAGCTTGGGTCCCTGAGGTGGTTCTCGGTGCAGAGAAGCGCCAGCTTTAATGTTGCTGTGTGTTTCATCTGGTGGAACTTAACTAAAATTAACCATTACAGCCAAACGGCCTGTTTCTGTGATATACAATCTATGTAGCAACAACGATCCAGCAGATTCTATGGTTTGTTGTTCTCTTGAAAGTTAATGTTGGCCAAAATGGAAGTTAAACCAGGTACAAACTCTCCGCATGTCAATGTAGACCAAATGTTCCTGTATAAACTTTTTGGAATTATGCAGGAATTTTGCCCATGAGTTGGGAATTGGATAACTCCTGGGGCAGGGTGTTTCCAGCACGACCCAGAAGGAAACTGTGCAACAACTGGAGAAGTGAAATGCCAATTACAATAGGATCCCATTGAGTACTGAGTCTGTAAAAGCAAAAGATGCTGGAAATCTGAAAGACAAAGGAAACTCTGCAGGTCAGGCTGTATTACTGGAGAGAGAAACAGCCAACGTTTCAGGTCCATGACCTTTCATCAAAGCCGATGGAGATGTTGGACCCGAAACATTAACACTATTTTCTCTTTCAATATGCAGACTATCTTGTAAATAAAGGAGAGCTAATTGGCCATGATGGGTTGGCTAAAGTTGCATCCTTCTCACCACGGCCATTGTTTTATACCCCAAAGAATTGGCACCCAGGGTGTCCCATGGAGCAAACGCTTCCTGGGGATTCTGACAGAGCGTCAGTTTAAGACCAGGACATCCAGTGTTGTGGATGTTATGATACAAAATCCTAGCCCATGCTTCCGGCCAGCTTTAAAAGTGAAGAGGCTTGACCAGTGCATTAACTACTGAATGTTGTATTGTGAGATTACATTGATATTTGCACCAGTGTTATCTTAGTGTTCATGTCGAATGTCTGGCACAGAAATACTTGCTCCAACTGATCTATCCAATGGTTATGCTCCAGAGAAACTTCTCTCTCACTCCGTCTCCACATCCGTCTGTTTATTATTCCAATTTTCCCCTTCTCCCCGTCCCCCCACGTTAACCTCTATTATTCTTGTGGGAGTGACTTACACATACTCACTGTGATCTGATCAGAAAACTTCCACCTGAATTTATTGATGGCTGCTTTTTATTTATGGCCCTGCCTTTGGTCTCCCCACTATGTAGCCAGTTGCTAATTACTAGGGAATTCAATCCCTGGTGGTGAGATAAATCTTCAGTTTGTTCTGTCGGTTGCCATCCTTGAAGATTTCTCTCATGGCTGAGGCTTAATGTTTACTTACAATGCAGCCGTGATTACACTCCTCCCTCTCCCCTCACTCGGCACCCAGACCTGCACAGATTTTCTTTTCCTGATACTCTACGATGTGCTAAGATTCCCCCACACTTTTTGGAATTATGCAGGAATTTTGCCCATGAGTTGGGAATTGGATAACTCCTGGGGCAGGGTGTTTCCAGCATGACCCAGAAGGAGACTGTGCAACAACTGGAGAAGTGAATTGCCAGTTAACTAGCCTGGGGAGCTAAATTCGATATAGGTCTGTTTGGGCTGTGTTTTATTAATGGTTGAGTCTTTTTGTTTTGCATGTATTGCCTTGTGGCATTGTGATACCCAAGCACATCAAGTTAGAGGATGAGAGCAATGTGGTAGGAACAAACTGTCCTCTTGAACCACTCACCCATTCAAATCTCATTGGGAAGCTTTGAAGATATTTTCTTTGAGCTTTTCAGCTCACGCAGAAATGAATACTCTTTACTGCTTCAGTGTGTTTTAAAGGGAACAGTTTTGCAGTTAGTGGTCGTACCCTCCCCCCAACAGTGTTTGAGGTTGTCCCGGTGTTAAACATTATTCTGTTCTATAGCATATTTGAACCTTTTATGCCTCATCAGGTTGAATGTCTTGAATGGTATGGTAGTAGCAGTTGGAAGTGGCTGCATTGGTAACTGACACACATGTTGCTGGAGTCGATGATTTAAGTGCTGAAGATTATTTCATAAACCTTGCTTGTGAAAAGACATCTCCTCACTGTTAAACTCAAAGCCGAAGTCTAGCCTCTAGTCGTGACTTTGTTATTTGAGTGTCTGTCATGGTTTTACCAGCCAGGTCCATGGCCTGATGACAAGTCTTTTGATAAATGGTTTGCCTCACAGTTCGCCATGCTTTGACACGTGACCAGATTACGATTCTTAATCTGCATCCATCCCACACCTCTGGCAAAAGTCCAGGGTAACAATGAGATGCGTGAGTGGCTTGGACAAACGATCAAACTGAGGCCTTGTTTGCTTTCCCGGGTGGGCACTAACGATACAGAGAGCTGGGGAGTTCTCCTGGGACCAATATTTATCCCTGAACCAAAAAAACGCTAAACCTGGTCATAAATAATCATGTTGCTGTTTGTGGGAGTTTGCTGAGTACAGACTGTCTGCATCATAATAGCAATGCTTTTCCATTGTGAAGGATGTGACAAGGTCATGAAAGATGCTACAAAAATGTTGGTTCTATTTTCATGTTGGGTCTTATGGAAATCTGAACTGCTTTGAGAGAAACTAAGTATATTCCTGTTTTAGTTTTAAACTCTTAAAGACATTATCTACCAAAATAAATCACTGCTGTGGAAATTACAGTCAATTGTAGGGAGCTAGAAACTAAACAATTGTCACACTTCGCTCTACCCCTTCACCCTGCATTGGCTTCTTCACAGTCCTGCTCTCCCTGGTTGAAGGCCTAGAGTTAACTAGGGGGTCTGTTATAACAGATGCTGTGTCTGAAGATCAGTGCTTCTAAGTAGACAGCATGCCCCAAAAACCATATAAGCTGTGGTTTTAAACAAGCTACTCTTTTTGTCGCATTCTTAATCACTTGTTCATGACTCAATTCTCCATCTCCAAGAGACAGTGTTAAATACTTCCTATTGAACCACTTGGCTCCAGAACTTTTGCTGTACCTTTCTCAGGATTTTCTACAGGTTTTGTCGCCTCTGCACCTATTCTTTCTTACACAATTGATCGAATCTCCTCTTCAATCCTAATTTCAGCAGTAATCCAAAGCATGCTAAGAGGAATAGATAGTGGACAGCCAGCGCCTCTTTCCCAGGGCACCAGTGCTCAATACAAGAGGGCATGGCTTTAAAGTAATGGGTGGGCAGTTCAAGGGAGATATCAGAGGAAGGTTTTTTACCCAGAGAGTGGTTGGGGCATGGAATACGCTGCCTGGGGTGGTGGTGGAGGCAGGTACATTGGTCAAATTCAAGAGATTGCTAGATCAGCATCTGGAGGAATTTAAAATAGAAGGATATGTGGGAGGAAGGGGTTAGATAGTCTTAGGTGAGGTTTAAGGGTCGCCATGGCATTGTGGGCCAAAGGGCCTGTATTGTGCTGTACTTTCTATGATCTATGTGTCATTTTTACAGAGATCTTCTGACTATGATAAAGTTTGCTCTTGGTTCCAAGTGGACTTGGTGATGGTATTGCATCAGTCCTGAATACATTTGCCCCTGAAATACTCATTTGGCAAATGTGAGTGTCCTGTCTGTGAGCAAGATCATTCTGTCACAGAGCTGATCTGGATCAACTTTTTAATCTTGCTGTTATCCTTCATTCCTGTGGATGTTCTTCGATAGCTCTCTTCTGTCAGTTACTTCACACTCCTATTACCGGGGAGAAGTGCTATCACACTGGAACGGATATAAGTGATATCCAACATCTGAGAATTCAGCCAAGTGGTCTGGTTGTGGAGCCAATGTAAGCAAACAGCAAGACCTAATGCTCTGCTTTGGTGCCGGAACAAGTGGGGTATTGAATGATCTTTTCTCCGATGCCACTGCATAGGGCTAGCCAGAGGATCTTGCCACACACTTGCGGGTTGGACTTCAGTCCTAAAGAGATTGAAAGCACTATCCTTAGTACGATCTTCATTAATTGTTGAATCTTCCCTGGGGAGCTTGACCTTTGATGATTTCAATGGTATAGGGAGCGTTTGAAGGAAGGACTCAGTTAATTAGCTGCACCAGTTAAATTAGCTTCTAATCATATAGTAGGTATATTCTACATCTGTGCTTTGGACCCAAATGTGTTGTATATGGTTATATTTTGATTTTTTGCTCAGAAGGTATCCATTGATTGCTATCCTGAACACTGCACTGTAGGATTGCTACACTGTAGGATGGGAGGGTGATGGTGTGGGATATTAGCACTGTCATAAACCTTTTGGGTAAAATGGTATGTTTTTGTGCTGTGACCTCTGTGTGAGGCAAACTTTAGGGAATTTAGAGAACTGGAGGAATAAATTATTTGGGACCAGATGTTTAAAAATCATGTTAGGAGATTTATTTTCGATGTCTGAGATGTTTGGTTGAAAAAACCCTCCATTTAATAGCTATTGTACAGGCATTCTCTGAAAATCACCTCTTTTAGATCACTTACTTCATTTGTGATGTACAAATATTTTATCTTAACCACACTTTGGAAAAGATGGGTAGTCTTCTTAAAAATAATGTGAAACAGAAGGGCCAGTATTGCTGACTGTTGCTGCTGCTTTCTTTATCGTCTGTGTTTTTGTTAAGAAGTCATGTTACTGTATTTGGAACGTACATGAAGCCAGCAATTGGAAGCATTTGTGAACCAATCATCCCTGATAAACAATGAACACTCAAATCCCCAAAGCAGAAATGGTGCTCTGACTGTTGAATCCATTCACCCATGGGATTGATTTCAATGGAGATAAATCAGCCATAGCTGGTGCCCTACTTAAATTGTAATATTGCTGAAATTGTGAATCTCACAAAGTCAGGCCTCTAATGCAGTGAGCCTGATTTGTCCCACCCTCAACCCCACCTCTCAAAGTCACCAAGCACTCCTACACAATGTGGCTTCCATCCTGATTGTTCCTGTGACCTCTATCGTTCATATTTATTGAACTTTGCTAATTGCCACTAAAGTAATTACAACTTTTCTCAAGTTTTTGTCTGTTTTCATTGCAACTCAGCTGCAGTATTTTTGAAGTCCATCCAGCAATTTAAGTAGGGCCTTAGCCATAATTCTATTGGATTTTGATTTTCAAAACTAGATTCATTTTCCTGAGCTTTACAAAAGGTAAGAATGCTAAGACAAAAGGTTGCAGAAATCAGTGGCTCTCTAGAATTTACATGACATTAACAAACTATTTGTATTAAATGGTGTGATTGAAACATTGAAAAGTTCTGTGAATTTTATGTGGAATTTATATTTGTCATCTTTTTAAAGTGATTTTGTTCAATTTCCTTTTTGATTTAAGTGTCTCTTTTTCTGGAGAAGCCTTTGTACAAAGGCACTATTCACCAAACTAGAGTTAATGCAGTGTACATTGTTTTACTATGACATGGTATGGTACATGTAATTAATCGTGGATTATATTTTAACTCATGCTCACAACAAAAGCTGACCAATCACATACATTACCAAGAAGTGCTTAATTTCACTGGTAAATGTATAATGCATTTCTATCAGTCCTGCAGTGCATCTGTGATGGCACACAAAACTGCACTGAGCAGCTAATTTGTCTGAGTACTGTAGACAACAGCAACCCAGCACCTTGTAACTGAGCCTACACATCATTTGGAAATGGGGTTCTTGCTGAGGGATCCCGGCTTGATGAAGACCCATGTTACAAGTCCCAGGTACCTACTTGGGATAATGTGCTATAGCATATGAAAAATGCATGGTCAGTTTAGTGAAGATTTTATTGACTGACAGATTAATTTGGTCACATCAAAGTTATTAGCAAATTCAGACTTTCCTAATACTGCCTGCACACAATCCTACTGAAATATCTGGTTGAAACTAATTTATTTAATGATTTATGGGACATTTAATAATTTGGATGGATGTGTTAACACAGGGTAATTGAAGCCTTCATTGGAATGTGAATTTTGGTCACATACTTGTGAAGTATGGCAAATGGAAAACACTTCACACCAAAGTTCACAGACTACTTAAATCTTCAATTAAAATTATTCATTTCACATTTGATAACAGGAAAATGCAGGATAGAACACTGTTATACATAGAAGAAAAGCAGGCTGGTGCTGTGACACAATCCAGAAGTTCATGTGACTATTTTCCTTCAATCGGGCACAGTCCAGCAGTCGCCTTTCCCAGATTCTGAATTCTTAAGTCATTCTGAAAGCTCAGCCTTTCTATGAATCCATCAAAGCCCTGAATATGTTATTTAACCCAAAGCTGCACTGCTGTAGTTCCACACATTATAAGCTAGTAAGCTGGTGTTCCAAGGTACTTGCAGGCCTCTACTTTAAGTCTGGCATGTGTTGAATAGTGGTGGCAAATGCAAGGAGGTTGTGTATCTTACACTGGCTTTATCCGCCAGAATAATTGATTGATCCGTAATCTGGTGGTCACAACTGTGCACTAAGTTGTTCAATTCAGTTGTTTGTGGACAAAATGTAATTTTATTTTTCTACTTTTATTAAAATATTCTTGACGGCAGACAGTGGTAAAGGTTATAATGCTGGGGGTGAATCAGCCATGAAAACTGTGGGTTTAAAAAAACAGCACATGTTGTTACTATACTTGCTGTGCCAACCTTAAAGCATTTGCCAACTTTGTTGGAACCAGGTAAGATGCCTGCATGTAGGCAAATTTTGTATCAGACAATTGCTAAATGGTGGATTCTTGCTGCACAACCAAAGGGCAGAGTTAGTAGAATACATGTTTGGTTCTCGACTCATTTGTTTTGCCTGCAGGTGCCTGTGCAGTGACTCAGTGGTAGCAGCCTTGCCTTCAAGTCAGAATATAGTGGGCCAATTTCCATTCTGCAGACACTGGTCGCTGACAGGGACAATCTTGGAGGGCTGAGGAATTGCAGCCACATCCACTCTCTCTCTTCCATCTCCAGCCCCTCCCACATACACCAAAATTTAGCTCTGTGCTGTCATTCCTGGGGAGAGCTGTATTACTGTGGGAGTGCTACTATATTGGAATTGCAACATGATGTGCAAAAGTTTAATTTTACATTTACAGTCAAGGCTAACAATAGTCTTTGTTTCATTCTATAAAATCTCACCTATTAAAATATATATTCTAGTTTACTTGTCATTTTAAGAGCAAGTTATTCCCACCTCTAAAGTGAGCATAAAAGATCTCTTGACACTATTGAAGAAAATCAGAGGTTGTCCCCTGATATTTTGACCAATAGTTCCTCTCAACTTTCATTATTTAAAAAAAATTATCTAGCCATTATCACAATACCCTCTTTCCCTATAAAACAACAATGGTGACACTTCAGAAAAGTACTTAATTGGCTATGGAACATCTTAAAATTGTGAAATACATGTTTCTAAGGATCTGTTACTTTCAAAGATGGTTAGCTTGTATATCAGAGGAGGTACTTAATGGGTTACCTGAGGGTTGTTATAGTATAGATGGGTTACCTGAGGGTTGTTATAGTATAGATGGGTTACCTGAGGGTTGTTATAGTATAGAAGTCTGCCCCAGATGGTTGTAATTACATGACTATACCGGTGTGAGTCCAAAACCTTCAAGTGAACTCTCAAACAAATGTTTTGGGGGGAGGGAAGATGACAGTTGAAACATTGAGTATTGGGAGGAAAATAAATGTGTGGTCACAATATCCAGCCCAGTCTCTGTGGGGCAGATTTGATGGACTGAAAGATCTTGTACTGCCCGTATGAAAGGACTATTCCAAAGCTGTCCTGATCAGCTCTCTATTTCCATCCTCATGCAAAACTCTCATGCCTATGTCCTAACCCAACCCAACCCCTGGGTTCACCTATCTCCAATACTTGTTGACCCTTAAAGGATTCTAAAAATGTATCTATTTTAGGAATTCTTTCCTTGTTTTGAAATCCCTCCATAGCCTCCCCTTTCCCTATCCTCATAACCTCTTCCCAGCCAACAACCCTCCTGAACTCCTCCCATTCTGGCCCATGGATTGTCCCCAAATTTAATCATCCCACCACTGCTAGCCATACCTGCAACTGCCTAACATTATTCCTGCCTTGTGACCAGGCTTTTGATTACTTGCCCTAGTATCTCATTTGAGTTGGGAACATTATGAAAGTCAATTTTAACTATGAGATGTCTTAAGACATTTTGCATTATTAAGCAGGCTATTTAAACACAAGTTGTTGTCCTTGATGTATATGTACATTTAAATCTAGAAATGAAAGATATCACTGAAAGACATATTAGAAATCACTGGGAGTTTGTACACTGTCCTTGCCTCATTTTAAAGAATTTAACAACTTGCACGAAATCAAAGGTAGGGATCTGTGCAGATTTGAAATGTTTGTCTCAATTCGATAGCCTTTCCTGTTTAAAGATGAGAGACATTTATAGAACAAGCTCTCCAGCTCCATCAGGTCTTCCCCAGATTGGCCAAATTAAGGACCCCCTATAATTTGCACAATATAAGCATGTTAAGAAAATTGTGTTGGGGGTAGGACTGTTAAATATCAAAATGTATTTTAGTGCCTCTTTTCCCATGCAAATTTCCTCTTCCCACCGCTAAACGTGCCTAACACACCTCGTGCTTTTACCCATCACCCTGAGTTTGCTGACCAATATTGCCTCCTGGTTCATTGAAACCCCTAATTTAAGTCTCCTTTCCTTTCAAGTCCCTCCACAGCCTCTTTGCTCAATGCTTCTGTAATCAAGGCCATCCAAGAAATTTGCACTCCTCCTTCACCTCTGGTGTTTGCTTTCCACCTTTACCAGAAATCCCTTCAGCTGGCAAGGCCCAAAGATCTGGAACCTATCTCTGAATGAGCTTTGATCATGTGTGTCTCAGTTTTTGTTTGACGATGCTGCTCTGAAGCGGCTTCAGACCTTTTACTAGTTTAAAGGTGCAAAACAATTGAGGTTGTGTGTTGGTTTCACATTCTGGTACAGTTACATCAACAACACACCACTCCAATCCCTATGTTGATAGTAAAGATGGACATTTTTAGTCTAATTTAAAGAAGAACCATGTTATTTGGGCATCTGCCTCAAAATCACCAGACTTCTCATAACTGGCAACTTCTCATGAATGGCAAGAAAGGGTTAATGGGCTGAAAGGTTCTTTACACAACAGTAATCACAATCTCATCTACTGCTCCTAAATATTTGGAAGACTTTTTGTCCTCTCGCAGTCCTGGCTAACTTTAGCATTGATAATAATTAACTTTAACATAATAGGTCACTTACCCAAACTCCTGTGCTGTATCACTTAAAGAAATCTCTGTCTACCAGTTGTTACTATTTCTGAATGTCTTTTGATGATTGTAAAACTTGCTGCCAATGGTTTAAGAAGTCCACAGTGTGATTTTGATTTAAATTATATTTTATGATTAATAATTAAAGTGTTTGAATAAATTTCTACCCTAGAAGTCTGTGGACGCTTGAGTACATTCAAGACTGAGAGCAATAGATCTTTGGACAATTATTGTTCTCCAGCCAAACTGTCCTAGTACAGTTACAGCACTAATGTCTACCCAACAAAGTGGAATATTGGCCAGAGGCAACACATGTCCTGTTAACAAAATTCAGAACAAGTCCAATCTGACTAACTATGAGGGGAAGGCAATGTATTTTCAGGGCAGGGCTGTCGGTAGCTATGAAGAACCTGCTGGTGGTGGCATTCCCATTTACCTGATACCCTTTTCTTTCTTGGTGATAGAGGTCCCAGGTTTGGGAGATGCTGTCAGTGTAGCCTTGGGGAGTAATTGCAGTGCATTTTGTAGGTGGTACACCCTACAGCTCCAGTGATGACAGTGGTGAATGAAATGAATATTTAAGTTGGTGAATGGAGTGGCAATTAAGCGGCTGTTTTGTACTGGATGCTGTCATGCTTCTTGAGTACTGTTGAAGCCATGCAAGTAGAAAATATTTCATTGTGCTCCTGACTTGTGCCCAGAAGATGGTAGAAAGGGTTTACTGTGGCATGAGATGAGTCACTTGCCATGGGTTACACAGTCACAGTATTTACATGTTGGTTCAGTTGAGTTTCTGATCAGTGTTAACCCCCAGGAAGTTGATGGTTCTAGGGCTCAGCAATTGTAATGCCATTGATTATCAAGGGTGGGGTGGGAGGGTTAAGCTCTGTCATTGCCTGGTACTTTTGTAGTGTGGATGCTGCTTGCTTCTTACCAGCTGGGAATCAAAGGCACAGGCCATTCAGCCCAACATGTGTAATTCCATCTTCCAGCACTTGACCCTTGACTTTCTAGGTGATTCAAGTACTCATCTCGACACTTCTTAAACACTGTCAGCAACTCTGCTTCCACCACTTTCTTCAGCAGTGTATTCCAGGTACTCGCCACTCTCTGGGTGAAAAAGGTCCTCGGATCCCCTCAAATCTCTTATCCCTTACCCTAAATCTGTGTCTAGTTTTATTCACCTCTGAAACAGGACACACTTTCCTGTAGTCTACTCTCTCATAATTTTATATATTCAATCATGTCCCCTCTTAACCTCTGCTGCTCCAGGGCAAACAGACCTAGTCTCCCCTCATAACAACACTCCATCCCAGGCAACATCCTGGTGAATCTCCTCTGCACCCTCTCCAGTGCTGTCACATCTTTTCCTGAATGTTGTGTAGGTCTTGCTACATTCAGGCATAGGCTGCAACATTTTCTGAGGAGTTGTAAGTAGAATTGACATTGATGATTGCATAGAGAACATTCCGACTTCTGGCTTTATGTTGGAAAGTTGTTGATGAAGTGGCTGAAGATATCTGGGTCTAAGACACTGCCCTGAGGACCTCCTTGTAGTGATGCTCTGGGATGGCTGACTTCAAACAACCACAAACCATCTTTTTTTGTGCATGCTCTAACTCAAAGTATTGGAATGTATTCCCCTTGGTGCTTGTTCACTTTTGTTGTACCTGGGCTCCTTGATACTACACTTGATCAAATGCTGCCTTGACATCAAAGACAGTAAATTCAACCTCACCTCTGGAATATGGCTCTGTGGTCCATGTTTGGGCCAAGGCTGTGTTGAGGTCTGAAGCTGAGTAGCTTCAGTGGGAAATGCCACTATCGATGATACCTTCTTTCACTTTGCTGATGATGGAGAATGGATTGATTGGGTGGTAATTAGTTATATTGGATTTGTTCTGCTTTTTATGAACAGTCCAGAGCTGGGCAAATAAGATCATGCAGATCCAATCTTGGCTTCAAATGCTCCTTTTCCTTCTTGACTCTTTTATTGTTCAAATATCTGTCAGTCTCCACATTTTTCCTGTAGACTGTGATTTTGTGTAAGAAAGGAGGGATTGAATGAACAGGGAACCACTGCCCTTTTCAATTGGTGTTACAGGTAGGGGAAGTGCTGGAATCTATAATAATGTAATTACAGACCTTGGAAATAATAACAGGATTGTGCAGAGTCAGCATGGATTTGCAAAAGATAACATTCGATTAATGTACTGGAGTTCTTTGAGGATGTGACTAGTCGTATAGATAAAGGGGAAATATTGGCTGTGGTGTGTTTGGATTTCCAGAAGACTTTGACAAAGGTCCCACTCAGGAGATTGGCCAACAAGGGCAGAGCACATGGAATGGGGTAAGTGTTCTGATGATACAGTTGATGTGATTGTAAATGAGGGGGAGGTTGTAAGGTGGCTTCATCGGGGTATAGATGAGTTGAGTTGAGTGAGTGGGCAAGAACATGGCAGGTAGAATATAAAGTGGAAAATGTCATGGAAGAGAAAAACTGAGTATTTTTTTAAATAGCAATAACATCGGAAAATGATGATGTTCAAAAGGATCTGGGTGTCTGATACCCAAGTCACTGAAACCCAACATGCAGCTGCTGCAAGTGATTAGCAAGGCAAATGATGGCTTTAACCCTGTATTAAATGATACAGGCAAAGATGTCTTACTGCAAAGGGAGCAATGTGTACAGTTTTGGTCATCTTATCTATGAAAGAAAGTTATACACCATAGAGGGAGTGCAGCAAAGATTCACTAGACTGTTTCCAGGGATGGCATGTTTGCCATCTGAAGCAAGATTACAGATACTCTCTTGAGTTTAGAAGAATGAGATCTCATTGAAACTTACAAAATTCTTAAAAGGGCTGGACAAGCTGGATGCTGGGAGGATGTTGTAGAACCAGATCTCTCAATCTCAGAGGCTACTTGGGAATGAGGGATGGAGAATTCTTTCAAAACACAAGGGTGGTAAATCTTGGGAGTTCTCAGTCCTAGAGGGCTGTAGATGCTTGCATGAAATTCATTCACAGCAGAGATCAGTGGATTTCCAAGTATTAAAGGAAACAAAGGATGTGGGTACAGTGCAGGAAAATAATATAATCATCCATGATGTTGATCTGGGCACACTTGAACAGCCTACTCCTGCTCCTATTTACTGAGTTGTATTATTATATTATGAATTAATTCAATGACTCCACCTCCACAGATCTCAAGGAGTGGAGAATTCAAAAGATTCATGATCCCAGGAGCAAGTTATTGTATCCTAACTCCAATTCACATGGGAGAGATTGGGTGGAACAGGTGCAATTTCTGCTTCAGCTCATCACAGGTAGTGGTGCACAACTTTTCCCTCTCCCCTCATCCCATTTGAAAATGATTTCTCCCCTGTCCACATGCATTCTGTGATGGAGAAAAACAAGGTGCTTCCTTTAAGACTGATCTTTTGCTTTGTTGAGTTTGGTTATTTTTATACCTATAGAGAAATGCCTTCTCCCTTAATTTCTGCTAATGGAAAGACCAAGACTTGGCCCTTACCAAGATGAGGAACATGTGGCAAACCTGCATTCAGCTGGTGCATGATACACTATATTGACATGACACTGCAACACAAGTGGATATTAAGAGTTTAATTAAACAGTTTGCTTTCTATTCCAGTACCATTAGTCACAGTTGTCTCACTGCACTACATACCAATACAATAGGGCTAAGTTCAGCAAAATGCCATTATGATGCCAGTGACCCGGGTTCAATTCCAGCCACTGTAAGGAGTTTGTATGTTCTCGCTGTGTCTGTGTGGGTTTCCTCCGGGTGCTCTGGTTTCCTCCCACATTCCAAAGACGTACAGGTTAGGAAGTTGAGGGCATGCTACATTGGTGCCGGAAGCGTGGCGACACTTGCAGGCTGCCCCCAGAACACTACGCAAAAGATGCATTTCACTGTGTGTTATGATGTACATGTGACTAAAGATATCTTATCAAGTTTTGGCAAAACATGAATTATCAAATTTCTCTTCTCTTGCTGTTGATCATTGAGGCTACAAATAAGCAGGTATCGTAAAAACAAACGTAAGTTTCACAAAACACACAGGCATAGGTTGACAAAAGAAACAAGCAGTGAGCTTGTATTGCAGCAACTAATTATGATGTGGAGTGCTGTGGAATTGCATTCAATGTTAAACTTCCAAAAAAAACCAAGGAATAAATACTTGAAGGGAAAAGAAAACAGTAGGATGTGGGAGGGTGAAATAGGTCTGAAGGTCTTTCTATAAAGCAGAGAGATTGAATAACCCTTCAATTTTAAAGTGCACCTTCAAATGATGGGGTATTTTCTACATAGAAGTAAGGATCTCAAAAACTGAGTTTCAGAAATAATCACTCAGTCGGACAGATAAATCCTTTTATTTTTAAACATTCAAGAAATCAGCTTTAAGAACACAGGAAAAAAACTTGTCTGAGAAGTGTTATTTTACATCACAATTGACTGCTGAAGATGCAAAGTACTTATAAATCTCAGCTTTGGTTTATAATATGGTGTAAAAGAAAGTTTATTGTGCTAGGTGTCATCCTATCAAGCTATAGAAATCTTAAAAATGCAACCTAACCCTACTGTATTTACAAACATTATTTCTCTGAAGATGGGGAAACCTCTGTTTAATGGAGCCACAAGATCTCTTGCACAAAACTAATTTACCCTCCCAAATATAATAATTTGGATAGGAACTTTCAACATATGCTAAAAAAATAAATGAGAATTTGTGGAGAAAAAACAGCTTTGATGAAAGCTCACTGGCACAAAACACCAACTCGTTTCTCTCACCACAGCTGCTTCCTGACTGATTTCTGTTCTTATGTCAGTTTTCTAACGTACACTTTATTCAAAAGCAAATGCAATATATAGAAGCTGCAGCAAATGGGATTTTCTTGGAACTAAAACTGGAGAAAAAAGTCACAGCAGCAAATGGAAAACTGGGCCCTTTGCTGGCTTACTTGTAGCAACATGAACAAGGATGCAAATGGTACTGCTGATCCTGGGGTTTAATCTTAAAGCAAAAGCACAAAATGCCTGAAGCATTCAGCTGATAGAACAATTAGATGAGGACCCTTCATCAGAACTCAAAAGTGAGAAAACAAGTGTATTAAGTTGTGGGGTGGGGAGAACAGAGGGAATGTTGGTGAACACACTTGCTTTGTCACTTTTCAGTGCTAATGAAGGATCTTTGACCCAAAACATAACTGTTTGTCTCAGAAGACAAGACAGATGCTGCCTTGCCTGCTGAGCTCTTCCACTGTTGTTCTTGTTTCTGATTTCTGGCATCTGCAGTTTTTGTTTGCTCCAATTAATCTTACAGCAGTTGGCTTGACCAGCTAAAAGCCAGCCAGCTCTGTTAAACTTTTACATTTGTTGCCCTTGTTTTTGGATCTTTCCACACTCCTACTCTCCAAATCTGCATATCCTTCTCCAGCTTACCACCCTCCAAGAGCTGTGGCTCCCCCAATTCTAACACATCCCTGATTTCCGTCACTCCACTAATGTCAGCCATGCCTCCAACTAAAGCTCCTATTTCATCCCTACTAATCTGCATCTTTCCTGCTCTAAACCTACCTTTCACACCATGAATATCGACACCTGTTCTAATATCTGCTAATGTGACTTAGTATCAGGTTTTGTTTGATAATACTCCCATATTAAAGAATTTTTTAAAACTTTATTAAGGCTGTTTATAAATACAAGTTATGGTTGCAGGTTTAATTATACAATGGCTTTTACAGCCTCAAGTCATCCTGAAGCAATAGAAACATTGGTCCTGGTGGCCACATTGCACATCACACATCACAAAATATCTCACCTGTGTCTTTTCACAGGAGCTGCCACTCACTGCTGGCTGATGAGGAGCAACCCCATCAATCCCATTCCCCACTTAGTTCCCTTCTCACCTGCCCACCAACTCCCCTTTGATTCTTTTTGCCACTGACCTACACTAGGGGGTAAGTTACAATAGCCAGTACCAGCACATCCTTGGAATGTGGGAGGAAACTGGAGCACCCAGAAGAAATCAACACCGATAGCGCCTGAGATCAGGGCTGAACCTGGGAATCTGGAAGTGATGCACCACCATGCCAGCCTGATTGAAAAGAACACAGTGGGTGTTACTGGGCTCATCTAGGAGAAATGAATCAAGGGTTGGTCAGACAGTGCTGGGCTTCAGTAAACTGGAGCTATGCTGCAAACTCTGTTGGCTATTATGGACCCAGCAGAAAAATGCAAAAAATTCTACCGCAGTGAACTGCAGTTTTGATTGAGAGCTGCACCACTTGTGCACAATTTGCAGTGCAACTGCTTCTTAACCTGTCGTTTCCATGTCTGACCTTAGGAAAGGCATAAGAACACAGTAACAACCAACTCTCCACCCCAGCCCTCAGTACCAGTCAGATTATTTCTGACAAGCTATTAAATAGTTAATATGCAAAATTCTGTTACAAAAATTCCATCACCTTTACATCCTGACTTTGGTAGTTTATCTCAAAATTATTATCACTTATGCAAAACAACAGGCATTTGTAACTATTTGATTTGAATTAGAACAAGAATTTGAATGAACTACCAGCAGTTTGAAATAACTGGGTATCTATTCATTAAATTCAAAGAGTTTTCAGTCATAGAATGTACAGCATGGAAACAGACATTTCAGACCAACTTGTCTATGCCGACCACTGGGCACCACTTTCATATTAATCCCAAACCCAGCACTTGGTCCATAGCCTTCTATGCCTGTACAATTCAAGTGGTCATCTAGACACTTCTTAAATGCTGTCAGCAACTCAGCTTCAACCACTCTCTCAGGCAGCACATTCCAGGTACTCGCCACTCTCTGGGTGAAGGTGGTCCCTCTCAGGTCCCTTCTAAATGCCTTCCTCCTTATCCTAAATCTTGTTTTATTTACCTCTGATATGGGGAAAGATTTTCTACGGTCTACCCTATCTATGCCCCTCAATTTTACATACCTCAATCATGTCCCTTCTTAATCTCTATTTCAAGGGAGAACGGAGAGTTCATAGCTGAACTGCTCCATCCAGGCAACATCCTGGTGAATCTCCTCTGCACCCTCTCCAGCACTATCACATCCTTCCTATAGCATGGTTACCAGAACTGCACACAGTGCTCCAGCTGAGGTCTGACCAAGGTTTTGTAAAGTCAGAGCGTAACCTTGCTACTTCCGTATTTAATGCCATGACTAATGAAGGCCAGTATCCCATACGCCTTCCTAACCACATTATCTACCCGTGTTGCCACCTTCAAGGATCTATGGACATACTCCAAGGTCCCCCCGTTCCTCAATACTCCAAGACCGTACCATTCATGCTGTATATCCTAGCCTCATGATTAGTCCCAAAATGCATCACTTCACATTTGTCTGGATTAAACTCCATCTGCCATTTTTCAGCCCATTTCACTAACACATCGATATCTCTCTGTAGCCCAAGACTATCTTCCACACTATCAACAACTCAGTCACAAACTTATCAATCCTGTCTCCCACATCCAAGTTATTCACATACATCCCAAACAGTAAGGATCCCAGCATCAATCTTTACAGAACACTTGTCACAGGCATCCAATCACCAAAACAACCCTCTCCCACCACTGTCTGTCTCCTATTGCCAAGCCAATTTTGGATCCAGTTTACCAACTCTCCCTGGTTCCCATGGGCCCCGACCTTTTGAAGCAGGTTTTGAATAGTAATGTTACACTTTGAGGTAGCAAATCACTGCACTCTAATGTACTGCTGTAAAAAAGAGTACTAGTGAGTGCTCCGGGCAGCACAGTGTAGGTATGAGGGTTGTCTATTTCCACAGAGCTCAATCTATCTTCAATTTACTCTTTGCGCTAAAGTTGGAACCTGTCTGGTCAAACACTGCTTCTCTAAGACAAATAACTGGCACATGTTGGGATTGATATGGTGAGCACTGCTGCAGCACCTGACCACAGTGGTTGCAGGACTAGACTGACCTTACCAACAGGAAGATAAAAGTTGTGGGACAAATCTCCCAAGCCACGAGCTCAAGCCCTTACCTCAGAAGATTATCAGCACCATTCCCACCATCGGCTGTGCTCGTCTTCCCACCAGCATCCCACACCCTGGAGTTTTCCTCCCTCTGGCCTAGAGACACGAGGTGTCAGCTGTAGGTAAGTGGGCTCATCTCTTGCCTCTTCCTTCGAAGATAACAGGTTAGATTCACGTCTCACTCCAGGGATTTTGATAATGAAATCAGATTGACGCACTCCGATCACTGAGACTGGCGCACTGTCAACAGTTCCAGCCTGCAGGTCAGGCAGTAAGCAAAGGCCCGTGCGCTCAGGGTAGACAGAAAAAATTCTACAGCGCTATTTCTGTAAGTTCATCTACCCAATACTTATCGCTGAATCACCACCACTAAAACAGATTAGCTGACCATGATCACACTGCTGTGTGTGGCAACTTACCAAAATGGTTGCCACATCTCCTACACCACAACACTTCAAAAGTACTTCGTTGGTTGTGAAGGATATTCTTGCATTGCGAAGAGTGCTAGAAAAATGCACATTCTTTGCCACAATTTTTTTTTAACCTGCCTTTCGGTAAGGTCAGACTGGGCGCGTTTCTACAACCTTAACCGATGGTCACCACATTAACCCTAACATACAGTTGTTTTTTTTTCCCCCCAAGAAACACTGATTAAATATGCAACCTCTAGCACCAGTGCCACTTGACACCCAGGAGTCTCTATCAACTTACATAATTTTCCCTCGCTTGTTGTTGTGCTCACTATTTTTAAGCACAAGGGCATACAGTCAGAGCTGATTATTATAGACACTTTAAAGTGATATTTTGCATGCTGTTCTAAGAGTTGCGTTAGTTCAGCACTTCTATGTCAATGAAAGCAGTAACTGGATATTTCCAACTTGGCATGCAACACTAGGTGGAAAATCCTCCCCTTGCATCAGCTTCTTTTTAAAATTAATTTGAACAACAAAGACAGCTATTCTCCTTCCCAAGAGATGACTGTGCATCCTTCATGGTTCCTGCTCTCCCCTCAACTAAACCCTTCCCTTACTGGAAATCGGTGTTGGAATGAGGACCTTCTCATCAAATCAAACTAAAACATCAGATGTGCAAAGGAAGTGCTCCTTAAATCTGTCAATCCTCATGCATCCCCATGAGAGACAGAATTCATCAGATGACATCAGCTGCCATTCTCAACTCTTGCCAACTCTCAAGTACTCCTCAATAATGCTGCTAAGTAAAATAATAATTTAGCTGATCCAACAATGTGAACTGCATTTCAACAATACCTCTGACTATAAAGCATTATCCAACATCCCATGGTCATGAAAGTCACTAAAGAAATGCCAGTTCTTTACTTTCTTTGCCACCATTTTAACACTTTTCCCTCTACTCCCATCATCTGGTACAACTATTCCCCTGGGAGGTCTGATCACCAACGTGAATGATCTGCTAACAGACCGTACTTGAACAACAGCACACATTCATAGCATACTTTAAATATAGAAGACATCACAAATTAGGCAAGTACTAATAGAAGGCTATTCAGCCCCTTAAACTGTTCCTCCATTCATAGGATTGCAAGAAATAAGAGCAGGGGTCAGCCATTTGGTCCCTCGTGCCTCCTCTATCATTCGTCTCTATCCCCATACCCCTTGATTCACTTACTATCAAGAAATCTATCACTCTGTTTTGAACAAATGAAGTGACTGAGCCTCCAGGGTACAGAATTTCAAAGATTCACCATTCTGTGTGAAGAAGTTTCCTCTCGTATCAGTCCTAAATGGCCTACCCGTTCTTCTGAGACTGACCTCTGGTTCTAGACTCCTCAGACTGGGGAACATACTCCCTGCACCTAGTGTGTCGGACCCCAAAAGAATTTTGTAACTTTCAGTTAGATCACATCATTTGTCTAAACTCTAGAGATCATAAGTCTGATCTGCTAAGTGTTTTCATGAAACAAACCCGCCATTTCTGGAACTAGTCCAGTGAATCTTTGCTACACTCTATGTACATCGCTGAAAACAACTACTGTACATCCATTTTTTTTTAAGATAACACTGTATACATCACCCCACCTAAATAACTGAAGTCCTTTACTCAAACGTCTTATATTGGCCAACATTCATTTACACAATTGAATCTGCTCAACTTCCTTTACCAATCTTTGCTCCATATCCATTTATACCCAAAAAAATACCTTTCATTAAAAGCTCCCATTGATTCCCTGCTTTAGTCCATGTAGAATAATTGTGCAGAATCAGACCATTCAGCCCAACAAGCCTGTGCTGGCCCCATGTAGAATAATCCCATTGGCCCCGCTCTTTCCCCATAGCTGTGCAAATTATTCTCTCTCAAGTGCCTATCAAAGGCATGGATTCTATTTCCACCACTCTTACAGACATTCAATGTGTTTTTCCTCACACCCCCTTTGTATTTTCTGCCCACAATTTTAATTGTGTCCTCTCATCCTTGAACCATCTGCTATTGGGAAAGGATTCCCTCTATTCACCTTACCTAAACTGGTCACTGTCTTATACCAGTACCCACTCCATTCTGCCTTTAAGCTAATCTCCTTTCCATGTTGCTCCTGTTACCTCAGTTTTCCTAACCAGCCTTCTGTGTGGGACTTCATCAAATGCCTCTGTAAATCCATGCTGGCTCTTTAATCCACTCAACCTTTCCACATACTGTATCTATTAATGCTTTCCTTAATTTTTAAGAGCAGATAGTTCCAGATTTCCACCTCTTTTGTGTGAAGAAGTGATTCTATGTTCAAAGTTAAGGTTCTGGCTCAATGTTAAGGTTCAAGGGAAGATTTCTCCCCATCTACACTGCCAGACTTCTTCATCATTTAAATATTTTGATTAAATGATCCACTTAACTCAATGGAATCAGTCCTCACATTCTGATGCCTTAAGCATTGGAATTATTTGGATGAAGTAAATGTCACAGATGCGTTTGACGGCGAGGATAAGCATCTTAAATTCCATGCTCAGAAGATGGAACTTTGGTGAGTGAGATGGACTGGTACAGAGCAGGAAATGGGCAGTGGGTTTTGGATCATGTCAAATGAATAGAGAAATTAGGTCCAGACCAAAGAAAAACCTTGACTAGGTAACACCACACTGTGTACAGCCTGATGGGAGGCTGGGAGTAAATTTGTGGCAGGAAGATAAAGAGTACTGGGAGCTTTCCCTTAACCCTAATGAGAACCACAATCTCTGGTAATGTTGTGGTGAGGTATCACTTACAGGAAAATGGCAGATAAAATTCCGCAGAGCAGTGAGCTCCTGACACCAGTTACAGCAAGTGGAAAAATGTTCATCTGGAAGGAGCAAATCCACAGCATTTCCATCTTCACAGTGAATTTATAGACACAGTGTGGAAATCTGTGACATCCTGTCTCAAAATAATATTCAGAAACAACTCTTTTGCTTTTAAATAAAATTCACTTCCTTCTCTCCAATTACTGTGGGGGTGGTCTCAAACTGGTCAATGTTCCAGGTTGGATAGAGTGTAAGCAAAGGACCAAATCCCAAAGCTAAACCCACATTTGTGAAAATAAGCTGCCTTGCTCCTGCTGCTGGTTTTCAGCATGTTACTATCCAGCCTTTAAAAACTGTCAGGTTTGACACAATTATTACATTGCATTCCAAAATAAGAATGTTACTTCAATAGCAAACAAAATGTATTCAGTTTCAAGATACAAAAATCCATTAAATAATTTTTCTTTAGGGGGGAAAGACTGGTTTATAAAGAGTTAATTAAAAATATATTGTATCTGTACCTTAAAACAGGTCACTTTTTTTAAAAAAATGTCACTTTACCCGTTGCACACATATAACAAACTAAGGTGGCGTACCACTCTATACTTAAGAGAATCTGATCTTGCTGCATTTTATGGAAATGTACAGGATTCATTTATTACAACGGTCTTTGGGGTATCAGAAACAGAGCAAAGAATCATAGTCATTTTCCAATACTACGTCAAACAAGGTGGCAATTTTCCTTTTGGTTTCTGTTTGTTGTAATAGTCTAACAAATGCAGTGCAACTAACTTCAAAATGACTTGCTCACTAATCCCTAGTTAAAGGATAGATCAGCAACTGTATTGCACAGTACCTGGGAACTGCGATTATCCTATAGCTTGTTTTAGACCAACCAATTCCTAACAAAAGCAAATTACAAGTGGCATGGCAACTTGCAATTACTGGCCAATCAAGAGGGAGGAGACCCTGACATCATCTTAAACAATGGAACTTTAAGTGATCTAAACTAGTATAAACTGCCAGTTTCATACCTCTGTAATAGGTGTTAACGCCCAGACTACACCAAGCAGTTAAAGGATTAACAACTGTCATTAATGCTGATCGGTAATCTATTGCTGATTAGCAGAGAACTGAGGCACCGAGAGGATTTATAGAATAGGACAAGACCCAAACATTCAGAACCATCAATTAATTCTACCCTAAGGTCTGATCAGGCATTTAGCTCTGCAGAGTGCCAGAACAATTCTAATATAGAACATTACAGCACAGTACAGGCCCTTCAGCCCACAATGTTGTGCCAACATTTTATCCTGCTCTAAGATCTAGCTAACCCTTCCCTCCCACAGTCACATGAATGATAGAAAAATGGAGGGCTACCTAAGAGTCTCTTAAATGTCCCCGATGTATCTGCCTCCACCACCTCTGTGTAAAAACCTTACCTCTGACATCCCCTCCTATACCTTCCTCCAATCACCTTAAAATGATGCCCCCTCGTGTTAGCCATTTTCGCCCTAGGAAAAAGTCTCTGACTGTCCACTCGATCTGCGCCTCTTATCATCTTGTACACCTCTCATCCTCCTTCGCTCCAAAAAGAAAAGCCCTAGCTAGCTCAACCTATCCTCATAAGACATGCTCTCCAATCCAGGCAACATCCTGGTAAATCTCCTCTGCACCCTCTCTAAAGCTGCCACATCCTTCCTGATGCTGACAAAATTTCCACTTCAAATTTTCATCAATAATTATTGCATAATCTCTTGCAATTAATACATTTACAAAAATTAAGTGAAATGCCTATTCTGCATCCAAAGATACTGCCACACCCAGTCCTGCAGGATGATCTCAAGCTTACTGGCAATAACCAAGTGGTCCCTCTCCAGCACCACACAGAGATTTGTAACACTGTAGTAAGGGAGCATGTACTGCTTTTCTTCCTAACTGGCTGAAGCAGATCTTATCTGCCCCCTGTGCCAAAGAGAGCTACCAGAAATGCAGGAACAGCCCCTTCATGTGGCAACCTCTCACATGCCAAACTGAGAAATATTATGCTCCAGGCCACTGAATTAAGAGCAGGTGACCTTAAAACATTCATAATCATTACTTTTCTTTTTACACAGTCATCTCAAAGGCCCTGATTTGGTTTCAGGGCAATAGATTTAGGGTCTCACCTCCTGCACTTCTTATACAATAAGCAGCCCAAGGACAAGACCACCTCCAAACATTGAGGCAGGATACTTCCTCAAGAATGACTTCACCAGAAAGGGCAGCTTCTTTTGGCCTCACAAGAGATTCTGTAGATGCTGGAATCTGGAGCAACGCACACAGAAAATGCTGGAGGAACTCGGCAGGTCAGGCAGCATCAATGGAGGTGCTGCCTGACCTGCTGAGTTCCTCCAGCATAGAGAGTGTGTGTGTGTGTGTGTGTGTGTGTCTGACTCATTGACCAGTGGAGGCTCCCAATGTCCTTCCTGATCCAAGGCAACCCATAAACATACAAGGGTGAAAGGGGGTATATATTATAGGGATATATTATGGGGATTTGTTGTTTTAAATCCCTAACCATCTTCAAAAGCAAGAGAAGCTATTTACCAAACATCTGAGACACTCAAATGGCACTGCATCACATTTAAGTTGGCAAACTCGAACCATATCCCCAAATATTCACACGAAACTCTGGTAAAAATACATATGAAAACACCTTTTGAAAAAAGACATGTACTTCGGTGGCCCGTTTTTCCACGTGTGTGTCGGCACAGGTACCTCTGTGGCTTCAATTCTGGATAAACAAAACCCTTCATGTCCCTCTCCACAGGCTGACGCAAAGGTGCTCAGTTCTAGTCCTGGGTCTTTGAAGGGTCCAAGCCACAAGCATGCAATCTCCTCTGTACAAGTAATGTCACCAAGGCACCTGCTGCAGAGCAGGAAGGCAGGAGGTCTCCTCTGCAGCTTCACACAAAGACCCGTCCAGCTGTTCGGCAGCAGGGACTCCATGGCAGATGCAGGGAGGCGGCGGCCACTGAGCTCACCACGTCCACGGCCGCAAGGACACGTCCAGGTCCCGCGTCAACGCGGCGAGAGATTCCGCAGCGAGGCCCAGCCGGCCGCCCCCCACCCCCCCCCCCCGGTCTCTGCCCCCTGGATCCCGGGCCCTCTGCTGAGGCAGGGCCGGGGGGTGGGGGGAAGAATCGTCATCCTCGGCCATGCCTTGACCCCCCCCCCCCCTTGCCGAAAGGGGATCTGGCAAGAAAGTTATGGGGGGGGGGGGATTCAATGGAGCAAGGTGAGGCGTCGGGACGGGTCGTCCTCCTCCTCCTCCTCCTCCTCATCCTTGACGCCGCGGTGCACTCGTCCTTGGCGGGAAGGCGGCGCCGGAGCGGGTCGGGGCTCCCCCTGGCGGGCGGGAGGGCGCGATAGGGCGGGTCGGGGCTCCCCCTGGCGGGCGGGAGGGCGCGGCGGAGCGGGTGGGGGCTGCGCCAGGCGGGCGGGAAGGCGCGGCGGCGGCGGCGGCGGCGGCGGCGGCGGCTGCTCCTTGCTCATGCCCAGGATGGTGGAGGTGAGCGACTCGATGTAGTTCTTGGCCAGGGTGAGGGTCTCGATCTTGGAGAGCTTGCGGTCCGCCTCCACGTGCGGCACGGCCTCGCGCAGCGCCTGGAAGGCGCGGTTCAGGTTGTGCATGCGCTGGCGCTCGCGCTCGTTGCTCTCGATGCGGCGCCGGTTGCGCTCGCGGGCGCTGGGCGCGTGCCGGCGGGGAGGGGGGGCGGGGCGTCGGCGGCGCGCGCCCCCGGCCCCGGCCCCACCCCCGCCGCGGGGACGCGCCCCCCGGCTCCGCCTGCGGCAGCCGCAGGTGGAGTCGGGCGTCAGGTGCGGCTCCGCCACCGGACCGTCGCGGTCCCGGTCTCCGTCCTCCGTGCCCGGGGAGGTGGGCGAGCAGCCCGGGGAGGTGGGCGGCCGCGACTTCATCCCCTCGGTGCTCGCTCCCGTGCGCCGCTGCTCCGCCGGTGATGCATCGCCCGTGCGCCGCTCCTCAATCTTACCCGAAGCGTGGGGACCGGCTGCAAAAAAAAAATAAAAACTGCACAGTGTTGCACCCATGCAAAGTCTCCCGGACGGTGCATTCATCGCCGCCAGTTCAGCACCTTTAAATATATGGATAAAATACAGGAATAACCTGCGGAAGATTCAGGTTGCAGTCTCACCATCTCCAACACGCTGATTATTAAAGTCATATTTTAACTCGTATCCCTTTATTAACTCCCACATTCGCTAACATTAAGGTATTTACTCCAGATGCATGCTCCTCTCTGCATTAAGTGTGCCTGAACTAGTTGAAGAACAATTCCACTAACCCCGTAACTTTTCATTTAAAACAGCGACAGTTTTAAACAGAGTTTAAAAGGTCCAAAATATGCCATAAGGCAAGTGTAGAAGCAGCTTAATAATTACCAGCATCAGAGTTTTAAACACTTTTAGCAGAAGAATTGTTTTTTTCTTACCCGGGGTAAGGATGGAGATGGAAGGTATCCGGTGTGTGTGAATGGACTGACATCAGGGGTGCCTCCCGCAGGTTCCGTTTTGTACACGTATCCCTTCAACCTCTTCCAATGGGAGAGTCGAGGGGCGGATTCACGGCTCCGCAAACAGGATCCGAGTTCCTCCTGCGCTGTGGGTCGAGTTCGGCTCTCTCTCCCCCTCATCTGCTGTCCGGCTGCCTGGGCAGTTTAATGACCAGCTCGCGTCTGCGCCCGGTGCCTTGGCAATGAACTCACCCATCACCCAAGGCCAGCGTTGGTTGAGTCGTGTCTGCAGAGAAGGATCCACGACTCCGGTTGAAGATCAAAGTTTTACAACTGAAATGTTCTGAGCTTCATCCGAGCCTCCCCGACCTCCAACCCCATCAGCAACTCCTTCTGAAGGGAAAATAAACGGCAAATACTGGAACTAATATAAGGCACATGAAATAAACGGTTCAGGTCTATGACCCTGTCATTTTTAAACATAGAACAGAGCAGCACAGGACAGGCCGTTCGGCCCACGATGTTGTACCGATCTTGATACCAATCTATACTAAATGTCCTCCTGTGTATCATCCAATATCCCTCCATTCCCTTCATATTCATGTGTCGATCTAAAAGCCTCTTAAACTCCACCAAACTGCCTGCTTCCACTGCTACCCCTGGTAACCCATTACATGCACCTCCCACTCTCTGCGCAAAGCACTTGCCCCTCACATTGCCTTTATACTTGCCTCCCCAACCCTGACCTTAAACATTTTCTGATTTCAATTGGTGGACACAAAAATCGGTGGAGTTATGGACAGTGTAGAGGGTTTTCAAAGGATACAGCAGAATATAGATCAGTTACAGATATGAGCAGAGAAATGGCAGATGGAGTTTAATCCCAGAAAGTGTGAGATGTTACATTTTGGGAGGTCAAATGTAAGGACAAAGTATACAGTTAATGGCAGGAGCCTTAACAGCATTGATGTACAGAGGGGTCTTGGGGTCCAAGTTCATAGCTCCATGGAAGTGGCCACACAAGTAGATAGGGTTGTAAAGAAGGCATATGGCATGCTAGCCTTCATCAGTCAAGGCACTGAGTACAAGAGTAAAGTTGCAGCATAAAGTTAGAATATTGTGTGCAGTTCTGGTCACCCCATTACAGGAAGGATGTGGAGGCTTTGGAGAGGGTACAGAAGAGGTTCATCGGGATACAGCCCAGATTAGAGGGCTTGTGCTATAAGGAGAGGTTGGACAAACTTGGGTTGTTTTATCTGGAGCATCGGAGGTGAGGGGAGAAATAGATGGATAGAATCTTCTTCCAGGGTAGAAATGTCAAATACTAGAGGACATGCACTTAAGGTGAGAGGGTGAAAGTTTAAGGAAGATGTGCAGGGCAAGTTTTTTTAACACAGAGTGCTGGGTGCCTGGAATGGGATGCCGGGCTGGTGGTGGAAGCAGATACAAGAGTGGTATTAAAAGGCTTTTAGACACATGAACATGCGGGGAATGGAGAGAGATGGATCACGTGCAGGCAGAAGAGATTTAGTTTGGCACAGACATTATGGGCCGAAGGGCCTGTTCCTGTGCTATACTGTTCTAGGTTCTAATTATAATATTTTCTCTCTCATGGGATTATCTTGCTTGTGTACAATTCACCTCTGGTAATGAGATCCCCCTCACCACACACAGGATAAAGTAGCTTCTCCTGAGTTCACCACTGCATGTATTAGAGAGTCTTAACTTCCTGGTAGCCTAAGTAGAAGACTTGTTAAGTCAGTCCTCAGTCTGTCCAACAAACAATCTGCCAGAGGAAGTCAGCCACTTGAGCAGCATCAGTGGGAGGAAAGGAACTGTCGACATTCCAGGTCGAAACCCTGCATCAGTCTGACCAACCTTCTCCAGTGCCTCTACAGTTGAGGGTCAGGGCATTTCCAGCCTGGATACCAACACCCACAACTGGTACACAACTGAGATTGTGTTTGGTCCTCAGCAGCACAACCAGGATGATGTCAGGTTCCACGTCGTTGCTTTGGTCTACTTCAACTGGAAGCCAAACCTGGCTCATTCGGCGGTGTAGAGTCAACAACAGGGATATGTTAGAAGTAAGTACCAAGGTCATGAAATTTCTGAAGTGTGAACTTCAGCCTGATACTCCAGGACAGCAGTGGAGGGCTCCTGCACAAGAGTTACAAGCTTCAGTTGCTCTCTTGGGTGGCATATTTTCCATGGCTTTGTCTCAAGGAGCAGCAGTGTGCAAAGTGGCCATCGTGTTTCCTAATAGGCGGTCACTCAGGATTGTGATGACTTGCTTCCATTCCAGTCCGGTAGGTTGGAAGGTGACTGATGAGGCCAACATGGGGCCAGCAGACTCTGCCACAGATGGGGGCAGGAAGGGCAGTTAGTTTGCGAGATAGTGTACTCCTTCTGCCAGTCACCCTGAGCTTCTGTGAGCACCCATTGCATGGACAAGGATCTCAATGCTATGCTTAAGGCTCCTTCTCCACTTCATCGTGGGCCAGGGATTCCCAGGAGTGCTGAAGTTTTTCCCCCTAAGGTTTTGAAACATTATTGAATATTTTCCTCTACCAGTCAGCTAATCTCTTGCCAGGACAGAGCTCAGAGGAGTATCTGTTGAGAGGCTGGCACGGTGATGTAGCGGTTAGCGTTACGCTATTATAGCGCCAATGACCCAGGTTCAATTCCCACCGCTGTCTGTAAGGAGTTTGTATGTTCTCCCCATGTGTCTGTGTGGGTTTCCTCCGGGTGCTCCAGTTTCCTCCCAAGAGAGATACAGGCTAGGAGCTGTGGGCATGCTATGTTGGTGCTGGAAGAGTGGCAACACTTGTGGGCTGCCCCCAGCACATTCTCAGCAATGCAAAAAGACGCATTTCACTGTGTTTCGATGTATGGGTGACTAATAAAGATATCTGAACAAAAATCTAAAAAGTCTGTTGTAAGATATGCAAATGACATGGTCTGCCCAATTGAGCATAATTGAGGCCTTAACTCTGGGGATAAGCTGCAAATGCTGGAAATAAGAACATAAGAAATCTGAAATAAATGTTGCAGGTCTGTGACTCTGTCATTTTCTGATTTCAATTATATTTTATATAATTATATCCATACAGGATTATGTCGCTTGTGTGCAATTCCCCTGAATGACTACCTCTGGTAGTGAAGTTCTCCTCACCACCTGCAGAGTAGCTTCTCCTGAAAGTTTATAGTAGCTCAGGTAGAAAATTAGTAAGTCCTGCTGTGTTTTCTATGGAATAATAGTATCCACCTTACAAAAGTACTGGCTCTAAATTCTGTTGGATACCTTAAGGTATTTAAAGGTGTTAAATATGAATGAAACACTTATACAAGCTGTTGAAATAGGGAAATTGGTACTTGGTGGATAATCGAGGACAGCTGCAACGGAGGCTCTTGAAGGATTCCTGAACTTTCCAGACCAGCTCCAAACACTGCAGTGGGGTGGGAAGGGGAGGGGGTGCCGGGTTGGACGGTGTTTGAAACGCACTAGGATGAACAGGCTTGCATATTGGAAAATTCAACCCAGATCAGATTCCAAAATGAAGCCTGAAAAATCTTGTTGTATCACACATCTCTTATATCCAAGCTTCACTGGTAAAACAGATACCCCCAAGAAGCCCATTAACTCCCATCAATTCCTCTTACCTCCCCTTCCTGTTCAAAGTATTTGGAGTTGGTGTTTTGCTCAAGTTTAACTACAACTTGTTTCTTCCACGACTCTTGAATGTTGCCCTCTATTTAGCCACAGAAGTGTAATTGAGATTCAAGAGCCACACAGAGTTTAAGCACAGAAACAGGTCATTCTAGCCATCTAGTCCATGCTACCCCAGACACTCCATCCAAGACTCCACCAATCCTTACCTAATATTCTTTTATTCCTCTCTATTAATCCAGGGATTTGGGGGATACGGAAGAATTTTTTGTTTTGCAGATCACGTCAGTCTCTGGCACTCGCTCACTGAAAGCATGATGGAGACAGAAATCCTCTATCTCATTTTAAAAAAAGTACCTGGATGAGCATTCAAACTACAGACCACAAGCTGAGAAATGGGATAAAGTCTCTTGCCCTTGACCTTGTCCTTCTTGGTGGCAGAAGTATTAGGTTTGGCGTAGACTGAGCAAATAATAAAGAATCAAACTGAGTTTTAAGCTAAAGAGGGGTGGAAAAGTTTCACAGGAATGTTGCCTGGACTGGAGGGCTCAAGTTACATGAAAGAATTATGAGAGGGCAGGCACAGTAGTGTAGCGGTTAGCGTAATGCTATTACAGCGCCGGAGACCCAGGTTCAATTCCGGCTGCTGTGAGGAGTTTGTACGTTCTCCCCGTGTCTGCGTGGGTTTCCTCTGGATGCTCCAGTTTCCTCCCACATTCCAAAGACGTACAGGTTAGGAAGTTGTGGGCACGCTATGTTGGCGCCAGAAGCGTGGCGACACTTGCGGGCTGTCCCCAGAACACACTACGCAAAAGATGCATTTCACTGTGTGTTTCGATGTACGTGTGACTAATAAAGATATCTTATAGATTAGATGGGCTGGGATTGTTTTCCCTGGAGCGAAGGAGGCTGAGGGGGCAGAGGTTTATAAAATTATGAGGGGCATAGATAAGGTAGATAGTCTTTTTCCCAGGGTAGGGGAGGCTAAAATTAGGTGGTTGGGGGGAGGGGGTGGGGGGAAGAAGAGGACTTGAGGAGCAAGCCCTCACACACACACACACACACACACACACACACACACAGGTGATGGGTATAGGTAACAAGCTGCCAGAGGTGGTAGAGACAGGTATAATTACAACTTTTAAAAGGCATTTGGACAGGTACAAGGATAGCAAGTATTTAGAAGGATATGGGCCAAGTGCAGGCAAGTGGGATTAGTGTAGTTAGACATCTTGGTTGGGACGGATGAGTTGGGCTGCAGTGCCCGTTTCTGTACCGTGAATCTATGAATCACAATGAGTGGATTCCGAGGAGCCAAAAGGAGTACAGGGATTCAGAGTACAGGGATTCAGAGTACAGGGATTCAGAGTACAGGGATTCAGAGTACAGGGATTCAGAGTACAGGGATTCAGAGTACAGGGATTCAGAGTACAGGGATTCAGAGTACAGGGATTCAGAGTACAGGGATTCAGAGTACAGGGATTCAGAGTACAGGGATTCAGAGTACAGGGATTCAGAGTACAGGGATTCAGAGTACAGGGATTCAGAGTACAGGGATTCAAGGCTACAGTTTACCATCACCTGAACAATCACCATCAGGGAATGGGCTTTAAACATTCAAATCTTTGTTAGCAAATCCACACCCAGTGACAGAATAAAACAAATTATATATTTACCAAAAAACTGCTGTTCATTGCATTCCAGACCAGGACTTGCTTCTAACTTTCGGAAAGGTCCTAGTAACCAAGAAATTAGCTCTAAGAAAATATTGCAGATGTTGGAAGTTAAGAAACACTGTACATCACTGGAGAGAGAAGAGTTAACATTTGAGCTCAATGACTTTTCATCAGTTTCTTTCTTCACAAATGTCGTCTTTTCTGTAGAGTTAACAGCTTTTTCTGTAACTGGATCTAACAAATTGGGAGTTCTATTAACATTTGCAAAAGATTCTGGTGCAATATATAGGGAATGAATTATATGTGGATAAAACATTTTAAAAGTTGGGTGTTTTAATCAGTCATCTGACACCTCATCAAAAACAATGGCCCTGCAATTCTAGACCCAAATATTAAGCAATGCAAATATTCCGTGTCCCAAAACTGGCACCTTTATAGACTGCTGTTTATCAGAATTCTCAGTGAGATAGAGGGTTTTGTTTAAGGAAAAAGGTCTCACCACAAATATTACGGAAAATTAAAACTCAGGCTACTTGTTATTCATGTTCCTTTCCAAAAGAAGTGGCTAAATGAGCCAATATAATGTAACCACTACCCTCAACATTTGGCCACTTAACTTGCCAGTAAATTATAAACGAGACTATTTTGCAAGTCAACTTATGCAAGTTACATTAACAGTCACTTTGTATATCTTACCAATGCAAGCTTTGATAGTCTCAAAACCAGTTTCAGAAAACGAGTATGTTCTGAATTTCAACATTGCCATTATCAATGACAGATAAGATTGTGTATAGATCAATTTACCCTAGCTCGACTAAAACCTGGCTGCTGTATCCTTTGCATTACAAATTAAACCACTGGGTTTTGTCATGTTGCACTGTTCATTTACATCTGTAACGATGATCTGATCTCCAAGGTGGAAGATCAAGTTCAAAACTCAACTACAATACGGGAAAAGTCAGAAAGAGTTAACTATGTAAATTAATTCATCTGACTTTATTCTGAATATTAAATATCCATAGTGCATTTAAATTACAAACAATTTATCGAATTACACTATGCATGGAAATCAAAGTAAAAATATTACATATCAAAATGTACATTTCATGAAGTGACCTGATTTTCTTCTTTATTACTGTGATATGTAATCAGTAATTTCATATATTTTTTATTAAATTACAAAAGAAAACCTTGTGCCTATGACTTTGTTACATCATCTCCCATTTACAGACAAAATTAAACACTTATATACATCCAGTACCATCAAACATTAAGTTACACTTCAAATGTGCCAGATAAAGCAATGCATTGCACAAAATTATCCGATATCTCCATCAACGATTTAAGTCGATTCAAAATAATGTAGAACAGGCTACTGTGAACAAAAATACTATACACAACTTTAGGTTTCAAGTGGGATTACAGGTGGGGAAGAGGAACTCTTCAAATATTTACAAGTCATCTTCAAGAATGAACCCTAAGAAAAAATATTTTTAAAGGAACATGCAGTTTTTGATCATTGAGGCACATTCCCATGGTTCACATTTACAGGATCAGTTGGACCATTTAATCGAAAAATGAAAGTCTCAGACATCTGCAGTGATATGGCAACACCTTCTGCATACTCAGGCCTATATTTGCACTTTGCTTTAATATGATAGCGACAACTTACACGGGTTATCTTCAGCACTGCACTCTGAAAACACTCGGTACTGCTGGAGCTGGGAACCAAATGTACGTTTGTTTTATAAACAAAATTACCCAACAGCTGTATTCTGAACAGCCCAGAACCAGGTAACTGGAACCTGGCAGCAAAGTTAAATTTCATGGTGTGCTGGGTAGAATATAGCTACTGCATACATAGGAAAAAATTGCTTATTGTCAGCACTTTCACCTGCCAGTGTTTGGCTATCTGGTTTGCTCAATATCACAGTACCATAGAGTGGAAATGCAATGTTAATGAGTATTGCATTGTTCTTTCTTGCAAATTGCTTTTTGCCATTTACATAAACATTTGCCAAGTAACCGACCACTTGGCCAATTACCTAGCACTAGAAACATATGGTAATAGCTACAGATTGCCAACCAAGAGAAAAGAGGCTACATTATTTTACTTAACATACATAAATAAAGTATATCACCCACCTTTAACCCCATCTCCCTAAAGCAACAGTCTAGATTGCCATGAAGTTGTTGGGATGCCCCCCACCTGACAGAGTGAATTGAATTTAATTGAAAACATTTGATTTTGCATTACCTGTTCAAGTGGTCATCACCTTTCCCAAAATCCACCCTTGACTGTAAAGAGCTTGGGTTTACAAATAAAAATATCATCAAGTTATTGCAAAATATATATGTTGTGTACTTGCCACAAGAAATGCAAAAGTCTTTGCCTATTAATAATAGCAGTTAAGGAAAGTTGAGCTGTTATTGTCAGTAACAGCTCACAACTGTCCTGAACCATTAATTAGCAAAAAATAAGGAATCGCGTTCAAGGTTAAAATATTGCACAACTACCAATACTCGTAAAGTTAATAGGTTCAAAGTTAGAATTTGGCTAGCATCTCAGAAGTGTAGTGGAATATTCCTTCATAACAGAAGAGGTACAAGTAGTGTAATCTGAACTGGGGAGAGGCTGCTCGCACTCTTAGTATCGAGATGCTATTTTCTATCTTTCCACTAGTTCTGATCGACTTCTCAGGATGCACCCACAGTCTTAGCACAAAACATTTGAGCTCGTCCAAGCAGCCATTCAACAAACTTCTGGCATTTTAACAAGGTCACCACAAGGCTAGATCCTGTTGTTCTGGAACCACATGCGAGTACAGAATCAACAGCCTATATTTTGTTGTTTGTCTCTAATGTTTTAAATATGTAAGCAGCAACATTTGAGTGATCAGTAATAATTCATTGATTGCAAATGTAATTTCCTTTGATAAATGCATGGGAACGGGATGATCTGCAGTGGGCAAGTACATTTTGGACTGTGAACTGCTGTTCTTCAGAATGTGTTAATATGACAGTTTAATTATTACATATGGTTTGTGCATTATGGAGACACTCCAGTCACTATCAGGATCTCACCACAGGCACTTTTTAATTCTGGTGTGAATATTTAGACAGAGGAGCCATCCAAGTGCATGCAAGGGAGCTGGAGCCTTAGACCGAGGAACAGTGCATGCATTCCCCTGACTGGAAGCCTCACTATAGCAACTGTTCCAAGACTGGCAGCTGTCGGGCCACTTTCCTTTGCCCGACTTTCAAGATTTCTTTTAAAGGTTTGTTTGACCGTTAATAAAATATTCCATATGCAATATTGTCCAGATTCTTTAAAACACAGAACTAAAACAGCTGAGGGCTCATTTCTGGTTATTATTCTATATGGCTCTGAAATTTCAACTAACCATTAACCCTCTCTACCTGGCATCACCCTAACTAGAGAGAAAATTCAACCCATTACATTAATCAAAAATACAACAGTGGGTTCAGCAGAATTGGTACAAATTTTACCAGTAACTGAAAGACTAATCTTCAATTCCTGCATGCTTTTATGTTATATTTTCCTTTTTTTTAGTTTTACAAAGCCAATTACTGCTTTTGTCTGGCTTTCTTCACTACTGGCTTTTGTTCAAAGACACAAATCAATTAATTCTTGAATACATGGGTGGTCAAATGTGATGCAATAACTTGTGGGTGATAAACTTGCATTTAATTTGATTTCAGATTTGTTGAGCTACAGAGAATTGAGGGTTGAGGCAAAATGGTTCCCTGGTTTTGTCAATTTTTCTCAGTTTAGAGGGAGCAGATTTCCAGCCAATACCTATAACAATCTGGCAAAACAAGTGCACTTATGTTCCATTATCACTGATGTATATAATACAGGGATCTAACCTTTTCAGAGAGGGGATCTTGCAGAGGTCTGAATCTATGCAGAAATCTGGGCAAATCCGATCTGTGCAACCTGCCTCCCAGAAGACCACTTCCCACATGGTGATTATCAGCACCATCAGTTACGATGCCTTTGCAAGTGAGGAGGAATTATTTTGACATTATTTTGTGGAAAATTCCTTGAAGGTATGTCCTCAATTAGCAGAACCCCTATAAAAGTCTGATTTTTGCTGCCTTCTAATGAATTGCTGTACAGTTCTATAGCTGTTATAATTATCAACAAATAAAATCTTTTTCCAATTCCCTCGCCATAAATCGCAATGAGAGACCAATACTTCCAGCAGACAGGCCAAGCTTTTGTCAGGATTCACATTGTTAGTGGAAGGTAATCACAGACACAGATTCAAATCTTCCAAGTACTTTATCTTCCTGATTCTAAGTAACCAGTTTAATAAAGTTGAGTTTATAACTTGATGAGATAGCTCTTTGATCCAAGGCAACCAGAGATACAAATAAACTGGAGACACAAGAGACTGCAGATACTGGGATCTGGAGCAAAAAATAAACATGTTGCTGGAGAAATTCGGCAGGTCAGGCAGCATCCACTGAGGCAAAGAGACAGTCGATGTTTCGGGTTGAGACCCTTCATCCGACCTGAGGCAGGGTCTCAACCCGAAACATCCGACTATCCCTGTGCCTCCACAGAAGCTGCCTGATCTGCTGAGGTCCACCAGCAGCAGACCCGGTCATACCAGCCGCAGAGCCAGAATCCCTCAGTACAGAGGTTAAAACACCTCCCAAGAGGCAATGACCGAGTACATCATCAGAAAAACAGTTTTAACATCACAAACAGTTTTATCACCAACTTCATTCCCTGTCGGCAAACGCTGCCTTGGTGCAGTTCTGTCATGTTCAGGGCATACACAGCATTCAGTGTCAAAGGAATCAGTTGAGGAAATACAGTTACTAATAAGTCAAAAAGCCACAAGGCCAGGAAGGAGATTTCAGGGCCAGCTCCTCAGGGCAGCTTCCTAGGACTAGGCTCAATTGGAAAACCCAAAATCCCTGCAGAAGACTTTAGCCATTTTGGACACCTTCAGAGGGCAAGATGAGAAGCAGCTTTCAGTACCTGGATAAAGGGCACCAAAGTTCCAGAAGGTGGGAGACCTCCAGTTCAAAAGATGATCACTTTCCTTTGTGTGGTACTCCCCCATGCTAAGATTCCAAGATCAGGAGTGACGGACAATGGGGGAAAAAAAAACTCTCTACGAATCAGTACTGCTAAGGTGTCATGCTGAGACTAACAGGGTTGTGGATCTGGTTGTGGCAGCTCCAGGGTTCATTGGTTTCACTAGCAGTTGATCCACAGCCACCACAAGCAATCTTGGGCCTCGACTATCAAGTTAAGGCTCACAATTGCTAATTAGTATCTCCCAGCACAACATGGATACTGGGTCATAGGATCAGGGTCAGCTGAGGTGGCTCCAACCACAAGAGTCACTTTCAGTGATTATTAGGCCAATGTGAATAAGGTACCAGCAGACCTTGCTAGCACCAGGGCATTAATGAGTACATCTCCATGTTCAGTATATAAAACAAATGTTGGAATGAAATGTACATTATAACTTAAGATCTCAGATTGTTTGAATTGTAACTGGGATTATTTTATCTTATTCATTCCTTTGAATAGGCACCCAATGCTGCACTTGAGGAGTCAAATCTTTTCTGCAATGTTTGCTGTTAGAAAGTCACTGAGATACCCAACCAACTTTATGCTGGATTTGTGAAACAATTTTGATATCTGTACGTGTTTAGAACAACACTAAGTTACTAGAAGTTACTTATATATCACTGTTCAGTCTCAATAGCTTTTAATTTTTAAACCCCAAGACCAAGATATTAGTGCACGTGGATAAGGTCCTGGAGACATAGTGCTGTACCATCTGAGAGCCACAGGCAAGGCGAGAAGTGACCACTTCTAGGCTGCAATATGGGTACAAATAGCTTTTCAAAAAAGTGTCTGAAAACATAACTCACACTGGCCTCAACATCTTAAAACAAGCTTGTGGAATATATGCCACACAACTGTCAGTGAAGTTATATCTTTAGAACTGTACGTTGCTTTAAATTTTCTTTGACAGGTCTACAAAACAATTGGTAAATGCTTGTCACAGCTGGGGGCTGCTTGTAGTGTTCAATGTATGAAAACAATTCAGCTGCAACACTGGGTTTATGCAGTGGTTGACTTAAACGCTTTGCAAACTATTATTGCTTTGCATATATCCTGTGGCCCAGTCTTAAAAGAGGTATTGTTATCGAGAGGTTTTTTTTTGGAATAGATTCACACAGTTGAATCATTAAAACAAAGTTTTGGGCATCCCAATTATATCCCTACTGGACACTAAGACTGCCAGACTGGACAGGAATTTATTTTTGCAGGTTACAGATAGCTCAACTATAAAACCAGAGGACCATAAAATCACCATACACATTTCACATGATGCAGATTCTGAAATAAGACATTCTTTCAAACCTCATTGCACCTTGGAGGTATAACATGAAACCTATCACCAACTCTCCCCCTTCTCTGGAAAAAAAAAGCAAGCATTTACTGGTTAAATATAACACTTTATACAGAAAACTGCAGATAAAACTTCTTTTCAATTCTTCAATACAGTACTTTAAAGGGAGCAGAAAATTTAGGGAACAATTAACAATCCTATGTCTGCCAAAGTGAAATTATCCATAGAGCAGCAAGGAATTCAATAGGAGATTGCCAAGAGTTGTGTCCATAGGCTTGCTCAAGGTATTTACCCAGACTTCCATTAATCTGACAATGCGTACTGTCCAGCCAGGACAAACTTTCAGTACAACATGGACATAATTTAAACATTTTATGCTCTTTTATGCACCGACTCATTTCAATTTTGTGGAAAACTATTGGTTGATTCATCCATCTTATTTTAAACCTGAACTGGCTTGTTTTGTCAGATAGTCTGATTACAAATAAAGGAAATATCAAAGCACTTTCTTTCCCAGTTGTCTTTCAATCCTTTTCTCCATCTTCACTGCTTCCTAGAAACAAAGAGCAAAAGCAACCATTAGAATTTACAAAAGCATTAAGCTTCACTGATAGACCAGTGAAGTGTTAATTATTCTCATTACTTTGTTGGCTTGATATCAAACGTTACACGCAGAGTCAGATGGCTTTAGGAAGGTGAAGCAAACTTTTCTTTTAAAAACACTGTCCACTTCTCTATATCACAATGATGAGCATCCTTCAGAAGTACTTCAATGATGACAGAGAGCTTTAGTATGTGCCGCAATAAAACATTTTTCATTTCCCTTTTTATGTTAATTGTCATCACAGGAGAATGTGTATTTTGAATAATTGCTTGATGGACTAAACCACTACTTCAGATTATTTTATCTTTTTTTCTTTACATATCTTGCATTACAGAACTAGATGTTCCAAAGAGGCTTCTCAACAAAGTTTCCTGAGCTTGTTTATCTCTGACGTTAGTCATAAACCACAACCCGTCTGTGAAAATATGCAAAAGCTGCATCATTCTGGAACTCACTGCCCGAAGGAGGTGGTGAAGACATACAACAAGCACTTGAATGGCCAAGGCATAGAAGGCTCCAGACCGAATGTGGGTAAATAGGAATAGTATAGATGGGTGCAATGGTTGGCTTGGATGTATTGGGCTGAAAGGCCTGTTTCTGTGCTGTATGATTCCATGAGGAATATGTTAGGGAAGGGAAAGTTTGTGGTAAAGAACAGTCTTTCAACATTGGTAAGAAACAAGGGGTGAAATGGACAAAGATGCAGGTTAGTTAGTGTGGTAGGCTGGCTGTTGCCAAAGGAATCAAATGTTTTTCTCCTAAAAGAAAGGTTGCAGTGTGGAGTCTAATAAATTTGAGAATTTGCATACCACAAGATTTGGCCAGAGTAGTAGCTGGGAAGATCAACAAGAATCAGATCTACAAACAAGTGGCAGAGCGGAAAAGCAGTCCTGAACTCGGTAATATCCAGGCTGTGTAAATTCTGAATGATCAAGGATTTGAGGATGAAGAAATATCCCTGGACTTGATGTTATTGGCAGAATTGGGAATCAGGAAAATGCATAAAACTTGACACCCCTTCTGCTTTTTTGTTTAAAAACAGGTAAATAGGCATAGTTTACTTTTGATACTAAAAATTAAGGAGACTGAGCCCGTGTTCAGTGGCTGTTTTCCTACTACACAGCTGGAACACTCACACCCGTGCATGTGTTCTATTCACACTGGTTCCAATGTCACATGTTGATAAGCAGGACTAGGTATTAACTGCACAGCTACAAATTTAGCCCACTGAATATCCAATGTACACATCTGTGTTAGCCTCAATAGAAAGTCACCTCTAAGTGAGAATCAGAGAACATACGAGGCTCTTCAGCCCTTTGTGCCTTTGAGAGAGCTGCCTGGCTCTTTCCCTAATGTTTCTTCAAATATTTAATCAATACACTTGTGAAAGTTATCATTAAATCTGCTGCTAATGCCCTTTCAATCAAAAAGCTTGTTACAGAAAGGATCCCGTACCCTCAATTCTTTTTGGCAGTTAACCTTAGTTACCAACCTATGCCCAGTGCAATTTATTTCTCAGAATTAACCTCTTCCTCAAAACCAATTAAGAGGAAGCAGAGCTTCTCCAATCTCTGCAATCCTGCTATGATAAGTTCTTAATGTGAATTTTCAAAATCCCTGTGATTTATTACTATAGAAAATAATATATTTGCATTTATTAGCACCTTGCACATCCATGTCCATAGGTTTTCAGTCGCTAGGCAGGCACAGTAGGAGGGCAGGTAGTGTAGCGGTTAGCGTAACGCTATTACAGTGCCAGCGACCCGGGTTCAATTCCTGCTGCTGTCTGTAAGGAGTTTGTACGTTCTCCCCGTGTCTGCGTGGGTTTCCTCCAAGTGCTCCGGTTTCCTCCCACATTCCAAAGACGTACAAGTTAGGAAGTTGTGGGCATACTATGTTGGCGCTGGAGGGTGGCGACACTCGCGGGCTGCCCCCGGAACACGCTATGCAAAAGATGCATTTCACTGTGTTTCGATGTACATGTGACTAATAAAGATATCTTATCTACTTATCTGAAGTATCTGGTTTGATATGCAGTCATTTCTGTGTTGTAGGAAACATTTTAGCCAACTGCAGACTGCAATCTCCAATAAGCATCCATGCAATAAACACCAAATCATCCATTTGAGTGATAAATATTGGATAGGACACCATGGAAAACTCTTATTAGAAATGCCATGGGATCTCTTTCTAGCAGCTGAGCAGCAGATGAGTCCCTAATTTAATGACTCCTCAGACAGCTCAGAACTCCCTCAATAAAGCACTGAAGTGTCAGTCTGCACTCTATCATTCAAGTCACTGGAACACAAGATGACCCAGTAAGCTTTTGTCTCAGGAAGTGAAAGTGTCACTAAATCAGCTAAAGGTAAAATCAAAGTAACAGGTAAAATGTTTCCAGGGGACACAAGAGACTGCAGATGCTGGAAATCTGGAGCAACACACAAAGGAACTGTTGGAACTCAGCAGGTCAGGCAACATGTATGGAGGGAAATGTACAGTTGACATGTCTGCCCATTCAGACTGATCAAGGATCTTGACCTGAAATGTCGACTGTTCATTTCCCTCCATGGGCGCTGCCTGACCCGCTGAGTTCCTGCAGCTCCCTTGTGGATAAAATGTTTAGTTGCAAGCTCTTTGAAGCAAAACCAGAAGATATAGAAAATTTGTACAATTAACCTCAAACAAATAACAGAAAGGGGAACAGATGTTTATACCTCTGAGATCAAACACAAATAAAATGCACCCTGATCACCAGCCAACCCAACATCTACAAGATCCTGCTGAGGGACCATCTAAAGGATGCAGACCCACTGCACAAATCACTCACTGTCAGAACAAATCAGCAATGTGAGGGGATTGGCTTGAGAAGAAATGGAGAAAGTCAGGATGGGTGGGATCAGCAGATTGGTGCAATAAACAGGAAAAGTTAGCAGTACACTTAAACCGACAGGGACTGATCTAGGATCAGGAGCTTAACAATGGACCTACGCTATTCATGAGCAAAAGAATTACTTCAAAATGCCAGTTAATAAACAAAAAGTAGATCAAACAAACATATAATAGGATCTCCACATGATGGGAATCAAAGCTACAAACATCCCTTCTGTCAGTCATAAGCTTCTAGGATAAGATTAAATAAGATATTTATTTATTAGTCACACGTACATTGAAACACACAGTGAAATGCATCTTCTGTGTACAGTGTTCTGGGGGCAGCCCGCAAGTGTCGCCACACTTCCGGCGCCAGCATAGCATACCCACAGCTCCCAACCTGTACGTCTTTGGAATATGGGAGGAAACCCATGCAGACATGGGGAGAACATACAAATTCCTTAGACAGTAGCAGGAATTGAACCTGGGTTGCTGGTGCTGTAATAGCGTTATGCTAACCACTACACCACTGAACACCTGGAGTAGCTGGTGTATGGATTTGATAGGTTATGCAGCAAAATGGTGGTGGGGTGAGGGGCAGCGGGTAGATGGACTGGAGGAAGCCAAATACACAATAATGGCAACACCTCTAGACTAAATATAACAACTCATTAAGTGCCACTATTCACCGTAGCCAGAGCATTTAACCTGCTTATGTAGACACACAGTCTTTAAAATAGTCACAACCAGTAGAGATCAAGGCCAACAGAATGCATTTATCTTGAGTTTTGCACCTGCTTCATTTCCTACAGGTCACTATTTACTCAAAGAGCTTCCTGCTCTGAAGACCTAGAAACTTCAGAATGTTGAATGTAAGATTAACTTCATAAATGAACATCTTACAACTGCAGACAAGCTGCCCCCACCCCCTCACCAAAAGCAAATAGCTCCTTGGGGAAAAAAAGGAATCAACTAGTTTTGCTTCCACAAAGCATGTGGTTCAATGTTAAAACAGTTTTAATCCACTTCAGTCAAGATTAAAAAGTCAATATTGAAATTTATGAAATACTAGTTGTACCCCATAAACTAGGATTAGGAGAAGCAGTTGTGATTTCTCCAACCACGATTACAATGTTGCATAGATAAGATGGAGCCACCTACTCAGGATGTAACATTTATTTGTTCTATGTAGACAAGGAGCTTAAGTGATAAATCAATAGTGAGCTGTTGAGAAAAATTTCTGTGATTGGCTTGCAAGTCCAGATCCCAGCCTTGTAATGACGTCAGGGTAACTACAGCAAAAATGCTCGCTTTCTTTCTTTTGTTTCAAAAAGTATTTTTGATACCTTGGAGGATTGGGTAATATGAAGTATTATGTTTCTTAAATCTATGAGTTTTAAACATGCCCTCTTCACGTTACTACCATCGGGGAGGAGGTACGGAAGCCTGAAGACCCATACTCAACGTTTCAGGAACAGCTTCTTCCCCTCCGCCATCAGATTTATGAACGGTCCAAGAAACCATGAACACTACACCTCATTATTCCTCTTTTACTCTATTTATTTATTTTTGTAATTTTTATGTCTTTATGTCTTGTACTGTACTGCTGCCGCAAAACAACAAATTTCACGACATCAGTCAGTGATAATAAACCTGACTCTGATTCTGGGTAAACATACATAGAATAGGGGTTTATCATAATAGATGCAAAATAAATGCATTAAAAAAAACCCACTGAAAGTTGACAAACATGTCCACTCCACAAAATGCAAATCAAGGTATGTGTATTCCCTGGAATTCAGTTAAATAATGCAGTCTCAAATCTAATATTTCACCAGGAAAATGTAGCATTATTTATATTTCCTGTATTCACTAATTGTTTTCTTGTAAAATACCTTACTTTTTTTTAAAAAAGATAAATGAGAACCATGACCATCTCTTTTGTAATTAATGACAGCATAATACAGTGCACATGGAATACATCCTAAAGAGCAAATCACTTAAAGGTTAGGTAGTAATGAGGGGTGCAAGCTGACTACCACTTTCTCTTATGTTAGTGAAGACAAACGCAGGTGCAATGCACAGACACCTGCTAATTGAACGTCAATTTAACAACTTAACTACAAATTCACAATGACGCATTAAGCTGGGGAGTTGAAACCAGCTGTTATGCTCAGTCTAGCAACAGATGTGCTTCCTGTGCACCTCCTGATCCATAATAACTGTTTGCCAATGCCACTTAAAACTGACTCATTCACTTCATACGATCTTTCTGGAAATAAATTTTTTGGTCAATCAGCCCTTGATTGATAGATGTTTCAATACATTAGGACTGAGTTTTTAAACAATAACGAAAACAGGTCAGGTTATGTACCCATAAAAGGCTGCATAGAAAACTATTTTAAAATACTGTTAAATTGACAACACAATTTCAATGTGCCTACACTTGTCAGATATAAAGATAGTGAAAAATGAAAAAATAGATTCATAAGAAAAGCTCTGAACAGATGCAATTTGAGTTAAATGGGGTTAGTTTAGCAGACCAGGTGAAACTGCTTTTGGGTGGCATCATTTCTGCAGGAGAGCTTATTTTGTGACAATGTTTTTAGGACGTGGATGGTTGTGATTAAAACGGGTGGCTTCCCTTTTACTACAATACCTCTTCTATTATTCAAATACCCTCTTTTGTCAGTACTGTGCGGAGTTGTGGATGCCTAGCCTCGGAGTCTGTTAATACAATGTGACCAGCCCACATAAATGATGCGGAGACCAATGTTGAAGCTTCTTAGAGAAAACTAACAGTAAAAATGACTTCTGGGTGAGGGTGGATGGGAGGATGGTGAAAGTGTGTGAATAACATTTAAAAATACTACCCTCAACTCCAAAGAAAGTTTAGGCAAAATTCCATTCTGGAAATATCTACATTTCATTATTCAGAGCTGGGTAACTGCTCCCTGCTAACTTCCACAATGCTTGTTCTATAGCAACTAGTATGTGCTACTAGGTTCCTTTCCAATCACACCCAAGTACATGACTTCAAGCCTTCCTAACTAATCATTTCCCAAGGACTGTAATCCACAAAAGGGCAGGTAATACTTAATCGGGAAAGAGCAGATTTAAGTACTCAATAACCTTTTCTTATCTACAGTCAGGCTAACTGAAACAGAAACTTGTTTTTACCTTAACTTTGACTTCCAAAACAAAAAAAGTAGCATGAAAGAGTAAATGTGAGAAAGACATACCTCCTTGTTCGATGTCAGAATCTGTGAGGTGAGTCAGAGAGAAACTGGCAATGGCTGGATGGAGAGATAGAAAATCGAGAATACGTTGATGATGTATCTGTCCAATTTTGCTCCAAGGTCCGGGAGGACGGTGGAGGTGAAAAATATCTGGAAGCAGGGGAAGGAGACTGTTTTAAGGAGGCAAGTCGATTTGCTGTTTGAGAGATAAATGAGGACTCTGAAGAGGATACGGAGAAATCATCTTCCCATTCAAAACCACCACCTGAGAAAAAGGAAAGCATTATGTTGCATTTATTACAACCCTGATATTTTGAAAAATATGCCAATATTTTGTTGTCAGTTTTAAAACAAAATTATGGGAAACATGAAACAGATATAATTCTCTGCAAATGAAATTCTGAGTACAACAGATTATCACACTTTCCCTTAATCTCAGTGATCATATTGAAGCCTTCTGGGGACTGTGCTTTCTGCATTAAGAAATCATTTAATTAATTGTAAATAACTTAACACCAAGTAGGTGTGAAAGGCATTACTAACACTCAAGCCTTTAAGTATCATTTGTAGGGTCCAATGCTAAAAGAATTTCAGTTGTCCCAATTTGTAACATGCACTCTCTCATGCAACAAATGTCCTTCACTTTGCAGAGCATCACATTCTAAATGGTCAAAATATCAAAGACTCAGTCTCATAATCCACTGAGAAACTGTACTTGGAGATACTCTGCAAATAGTGGGCAGCAAACTACAGCTCCCAAAAGCCACAGTATTGCAGAGAACAATACTGTCAGAAACATGAAGATGGGCTATTTTCATGTTATTACGGTTTTATGCCAACAGAGCCATGCCACTAGCAACCCACAGCATGGCATTTCTATGCACTGGAACTGAAAGTAATTTAATTAAAGTAATTAAAAAAAAACACAAACTTATGCCATGGAGAATGGGAACTGTATAGGTGGTGATGATGGAGCACAAGCCAGAGGTTGTACAAAGTTATTCAGAGCGTAATTCTAACATTTCAAAACCCACTAGTTTAATTGTGAGCAGGTAAAGTTTCATAATTAAAACTATTCCAAATAGTATCATGTCAAACTCAGCTAGTCTACAAATCAAATCAGCTGCAGGAAAGTCAATATGCGTTTTGGCTATAGTTCTTAAAGTTGCAGTGAACATTAACATTCAAAGGGACAATGAAATTACTGCATAATCCAAAAAATAAAAATTGATGGATTAACGTAGTAAATGATGTAAGCAATAGGTTTTAGAAGCAATACATGTACTTTGTCAGAAATTAATGTCAGAATGCAAGCATTCCGTCAGTATCATGTATGGGAATAAAACGGTTTACGACCACTTGATTTCATTGTTTCCAAGGGGACAGCAAAATGAGATTACTGATGTTGGAAGGGAACAAGATGAGATCAGTGATAGCTGGAAGAGATGGATAGCATATTAGTTCAAGTCCAGTGAGGGCAAGGGAAGAGAGCAAAGATTTTAGATCAGCCAATTTTGAGTTGGCAAAGTAGTTCCAACAGAAAGCTAAGGCATCTTGTTATGATACCATTTACAAGATCCAGGATCTTCTGTAATATTTAGCCTTTATAGTCTGTGCTTATGTAGACCTTCAATGTAGACAGTGGTTCTGACCAATTAATATCACACCCATTGACAAAGCATATCCAGGAATATTGTAGGGCAAAATGATTACTAGTAATGTACTAGTACACAAGAGAAATGTGACCCAACTTTAAAAAGTCACATCAGAATACTGCTGACTAGCAAGAAATAGCAATTTAAGCATTAGAAATCGTGTTCCATTCTTTGAAGGTGGCATTGAACCTGTGTTTGACGTAACACTGTCACATTGTGTTTCACACAAGGAGCAGGGAGTTCTTCCAGTGTCCTGGACTAATTTCACCAAATCCAGAATTGGTCAGGCTTCTCATTAGCATTCGTAGCAACGTTCCTCTGCAAATTGCCCATCATTTCTACCCAAATTGTAGTGATCGATTTCAGAAACACATTTTAAAACAAAGCTCTGACACATTTTGAATACATACTAAGTCGGCATGAAAGCAAAAAAAAACTCTTGTTGAACAGTTTTTACTGATCCAGATTGCTGGATTAAACAAACCAAAGTTCACTTTCTACATGAAATGATCAAGCAAATGGTTGATTATGGGTGACTTAAAAATGAATAGAACAACATTGGTTTGGAAAGGTCCACATCAATAACAAAGGTAACTTTATTATACGAGTTGGAAAACTAAGCTATGGAAATCTAATCAGGCAAACCAACCTTATCAGTTGGCAAAATACCCTTGAAACTTGCTAAAAAGATTAGTATTCACAATCTATAAATTAGATAATTACAGTCCTCAGAAAATATACCAGATGAGGCTTAAATATTGAATAAAATAAAGCCATTATGCTTGGTCTGAGACATTATCATATCTTAACACAGTTGTGCAGAACCACTGCAATTTATGGCAAAGGTGGTTATCTTCTGGCCTATCATGTTCCTACTGGTCAAAAAAATTAAGATTGGTCCCACTTTCTAGCTCATGACCTGCAACCTTCTAGTTATGGCACATTATGGGACATCCAAGTATTTTTATTAAATATGCCGAGCACTCCTGCCTCCAGCACATTTTTAGGCAATGAATTCTCAGCCGCACCTCACTTTCAGCAACTCAGCTCTGATTTCTAAACTTTACTTCAAATCTAAGCTCAGTAGTGATTGAATTCTTAGCAAATGGAAATAAGCCCTTTCCTATCCTTTACCTAGACCTTTCATAATTTTATATTTAGTGAGTTTTTAGCTTATTCCATGGGAGTGGAATGCCTACCTTCTTCATCAGTGGAACTCTCAGAGTTTGAGATCCTGTTTGAGTAATGGGATCCAGTTAGTGTGACAGGGCTGCCACTGCCAGACACCAAACTGTTTTCTGCCGCTGAATGTTCTCCCAGTTCTTTGGTAGGGGTCTCCTAAAAGCCAAGGGATAAACAATTGCAGTTATTGAAAGGCAGGTAAAGCTATCTGGGCAATACACCAAATCAGTCTTATTATATAATGGCACATATTACTGTTACTCACTTGTTTAAAATAAAATCAACATAATTTGCCATTCGTTACAGATATCATTTAATGCTTCTGGGGTTCATCCAAGCTCCTGCATATTACAATCTTCATTATTTTAAAGAGTCAACAACCTACATAGTACAGCACATCACAGGTCCTGTCCTCATGAAGGCGATCCAGAATTCTTTCTTAAAAACAGTAACTGTTCTTTTCCTTTACCTAAGTGTACTCCAAAAATTCTAAAAGTAAATTATTTTAAAAGTATTGTTGTTCCAATGTGAAAATTTAAGGCACCCCCCCCCCCCGCCCCCCAAGGCAATACAAAACTATCACATGCATCCTTGTCTCCAATACTGAATAGTACTATATTATTTACACAATGAGAGAATACATTATAATTAATTCTATATGCTAGGGATCTGTAGTTCGCCAGAAGTTGGGGACTTAACTGGGAAGAACTGTAGTCACCAATTTAAAAAGCTAGCATTTATTAAGTATTTTAAAATGAGGGATTGAGAGGCAAAACGGGTTATACAGAATTAAAAATTGTTATGCCATAGAGCAGTTGTTCAACCAATTGAACCTACCTAATCGTCTTTTGAAAGCTCTGATTGATATTTCCACCAATTCTACAGGCAGTAATTTCTAGACCATAATTAGTATCAGTGTAAAAGAGATTCCCTCATCTCTCTCTTGTACCTTTTATATCTGCGTCCCAATCTTTGGGCCTTCTACTAATGAGAACAGATTCCCTGTTTTTACTCTCTAAACCAGCCATTTCTATGTGATCTCTATTAAACCTCCTCTCAATCTTCTTTATTCCAAGGAGAATCATCCCACTTCTCCTGAAATTCCTCATACCCTGGAATCAATTTGATAAATCTTTTCTGCAGTCTCTAGGAACTTCAGATCATTCCTCATGCTGGGTGACCAGAACTGAACACTTAGTTCTAGTTGTGGTTTAACATAACTACCCATGTCTGTACTCTGTACCTGTATTTGCGAACCACAGGATCTCAGTTTATTAACTATTCTCTGAACATGACCTGCCATATTCAAGGATTTTGTGCACATACACCCTCATGCATACCCTGGCAGTGGAGGAGGCCAAGGGTAGACATGTCAATATGGGAATTGGGAGGTGGGGAAAAGAATTAAAATGGCTGTCAACTGGGAGCTCCAGAAGACCACAGCAGATGGAGCGCAGGTACTTGGCAAAGCAGTTGCCTGCTCTCACCGACAGAGGAGGCCACATTGCGAGCACCGGATGCAATAAACAAGCCAAGAGAAGATGCATGTGAATGTCTGTCTCACCTGGATGGTGGCAGGACAGGTGTTACAGGGGAAGGTGCTGGGGTCTCCTTGGCCTTCCCTACTTATAGAGAAACAGCACCTCATATTCCACCTGGATACAACCTGGCAGCATGAACACTAAATTCTCCAATTTCAGGTAAACTGCACACTCTCTGTTCCTTTTCTCTCTCCTCCTGATCTACCCAGTTCCTCCTAGACCCACCCCAGTTCCCCATCACCATTTCTTTCCCCACCTCCACCCACTCCCATCTGCCCATCACCCACACACTCCTCCCACTAGGTCCCCCCCCCCACTGTTCCCATCTGCCCTCCCCACCTCCCTTATTTGATTCCATGCTCCACCTTCCTCAGCTATCAGATTCCATCATCTGCAGCCCTATGTCAGCCCCCCCACCAATCACCCTCCAGTGTCTGTTGCTATTTCCACTGTCCCCTCCTCCACCTATCACCTGCCAGCTCTTGCTCCACCCCTTCCCTTCAACTGGCCATCTCCCCTCCATCTTTCGGTCCAGATGAAGAGCCTGATGACCTGAAACACTGACTGTCCATTTCCCACCGAGTTCCTCCACCATCTTGTTTATTGAATGAGCAAGAAGCCAGAATTTGAGTATAATATTTTCAGAAGGTTATAAGGCTGGTTACACAGAGAGTGAGAGAAACCCAAGCCAGGTCGTCAGAAAGAATTTATTTGTTGATTGACTGGAAAATTGAAGTGATTAAAATACATATATAAACTATATTTAAATATTGCAATCAACAAGAGGGAACAGAAGCCTTCAATAGTGGACAATCTAATTCTGAAAGCATCTTACTTTGGGAAGGAGTAAAATCACATCAGTTACATAAAGTGCACAAAAACTAATTTTCAAACACAAGTGGCTCTTTACAGTGTGGCTCAGTTTCAGGTAATTTTTAAAAACTTAATATGTAATTGAAGAATTTATCATAGAATTGTACAGCATGGAAACAGGACATTCAGCCCAACTCATCCATAGTGACCAATGAGGACCCTTCCATATTAACCCCATTGCCCAGCACTTGGTCCATAACCCTCTATGCCTAAGCAATTCAAGTGCTCATCTAGAGATTTCTTGCATGCTGCCAGCAACCCAGCTTCAACCACTCTCTAGGTGAAGAAGGTCCCCCTCATTTCCCCTCTAAATCTCTTCCTCCTTACCCTAAATCTATGTCCTTTAGTTTTGTCTACCTCTGATATGGGGTTAAGTTTCTTGCAGTCTACCCTAGCTATACCCCTCAATTTTAAATACTTCATGTGCCCTTTTAACCTCTTCCACTCCAGGGAGAACAGACCCAGCTTCTCTAGTCTCTCCTCATAACTGAACTGCTCCATCCCAGGCAACAGAGGTCCCTCTGTTCCTCAGTACTTCCTAATTCACTACTATTCATGCTATAATGTCCTAGCCTCATTAGTGCCCCCAACATGCATCACCTTAGATTTATCTGCATTAATTTTCATCTGCAATTTCTCAATCCATTTCATCAAAACATCAAGATCTCTCTGCAACCCAAGAGTACCTTCCACACTATCAACAACTCTGCCAAGCTTCATGTCACCTGCAAACTTACTGATCATGCTTCCCACATCCACACCCAAGTCATTGATGTAAATTACAAACAAGAAGGGTTCTAGCACCGATCCTTGTGGGACACTAGACATAGGCATCCAATTGCTAAAACAATCCTCTGCCATCACCCTCTGTCTCCTATTGCCAAAGCAATTTTGGATCCAGTTTGCCAACTTGCCCTGGATTCCATGGGCCCTAACCTTTTGAACCAGTCTCCCATGTGGGACCTTGTAGAAGGATTTAACAAAGTCCATGTAAATCACATCTACTGCCCTATCCTCATCGATACACTGTTACCTCTAAGAATTCAAATTGGTCAAACAGGACTTACCCTTGATATAGCTGTGTTGGCATTCTCTGATTCGTCCCTGTCTTTCCAAGTGATCATTAATCCTCTCCCTCAGAATTTTGTCAGTACCTTCCCTACCACTGATGTTAGGGTCACAGATCTACAGTTACCAGGCTTTGTCTTGCTGCCTTTCTTGCAAAGGGGGACCACATTTGCTGCCCTCTAGTCACCTGGTACCTCATTTTGGTTCAGTGAAGATTTAAGAATCTCAGCCAGAGCTCCACCAATCTCTTTCCTTGCCTTCTGCAGCAGCCTGGCATAAATCCCATCCAGTCCTGGGGATTTATCCACTTTTAAGTCTGCTAAAGCATGAAGTACTTCCTCTTTATTTAGGGAGGTACTTGATTTTAAATTTTGCTGTTTCTGTCAGTTTTAGTTTGGGAAGCCTTAAGCCAGTTATTCATCTGGATCAATATTTAAGGAAATTAAATCCTGAATACAGAGTGCAAGAATAACTATTAAGTCACTTGCTTGCCTCTGAGTATTATTTGCAAGGAAACTGCAAAATGAGTAAGTCATTCTGCAATACTGATGAATGAGGAATAGAAACAAAGATTAAGTTAATAAATGAAAATAAAAAAAAGTGCCACTGCTACAAGTCTGAAATAAAAAAAACTGTAAACACTCAGCAAGTCAGACAGCATTTTGTGAAAAGAGAAAAAAGTTAATGTTTCAGGTCAAAGACCCTGCACAGAACTACTTGTAGATCAAAGACCCTTCATCAGTCTTAAAATTTTAACTGTGATTTCTATTCCACGGATGCTGCCTGACCTGCTGAATGTTTCCAACATTTTCTCTATTATTAATTTACTACTTGCTTACCTGATCAAACAAGAAGACTGTGACATCGTCAAAAAACGATACTATCTTCTTCACTCGTTTCCTTCTCGGGTCTGGTTTTAGGGAATCAGTGGACTTGGAGTTAAAGTCCTTCAATAAACTTTTCAGAGCTTTTCCGTCATCATTCTCAGTCACAACTATTGGCACCGGATGTGCTGCATCATCCTCACTCTCTGAACTGGGACTATTAAGAGAATAACCTTTGTACTCATCCTCCGAATCATCACTGTTTTCATCTTCTTCATCAGCCTCCATTCCATCTTGTTCCTCAGAGAGGTTAAAGAGCTCGGATGCATCTAGTCTGCCAAGGTACCGTCCTTCAACATCAGGCTCCTTCAACCTAATTCCTTCATTACCCTTCGACAATGGCTTCTTAATGTCCTTCTCAACAATTATTTCAAAGTCTTCTTTCATACTTTCAGAAAACTGAGCGCTGCTATCTGGGGTGCTGTACAAAACCTCAGACACAGCTACTGATCCATCAACGCCAACTGCACTTAAAGCATCCAAACTCTCATCAGATTTTTCATCATTGTTTACCTTATTAAAGTTGCCTTGACTTCCGGTTTGAATGCTATTTGGAAATTCTTCCTGGCCTGAACAATACAATGGTGACAACTTACTCTTGTTATCTGCGATTTCCTCTGGTAGGTTATTTGGTTGTGCATCTGGGAAATCAAAAGTTGCTATAACTTCGTCACTGTGTACAGTAACAATTTCAAAATCAGCCACATTCTTAAGATCATTCTCTTCATTTGTACTCGCAGTGATATCACAATCTGCTCTTTTATCCGGTTCAGAATCATTATCTGAGAAATAAGCGGAGTCTCTGTGGGAATTTTGGCTTCCATTAGTTAACATATTTGAGGCTTCCTTGGTAGCATCTACATCAATGATCTCCACTGCTGGAAGAGCCTCCTCCTTAGACACAATAATAAGTGGATTTGAGGGGCAAGTATGAGGTAACTCATCACCGGAAGGATCCAGGGCAGTTGAGATGGGAGGTGCATTTGCACCTGGCAATTGCGAAGACCATTCAGGCGATTCTAGATTTTCAGTTTCATATCCACTGTCAGGTTGTTTCTGAGGTGGCTTTAACTTCTGAGGAACTGTATTTTGTGTTTCTAAAGTCCCTAACACACCATGCATCTCTAGCGAGTCCAAAGAATCTGGTGTACCTGTAGATTGCTCTGAACTGGGATGCAAAAACAATGCTGCCTCTTCTTCTACAGAGCCAACTTGACTTGATAAGTCTGAGCAAGGCACAGAGACCATTGATTTTGTATTTCTAAAGCTATGGGAGGAGGGTTCATCTACATCAATAGTCTCCAGTGTTTTCAAAGTGTCTACCGAAGTGTGGCCAGACTGGATGGGAGCTAATAATTCAATACTTTTGGACGCACTGGGAGCTTCAGGCAAGGGAACGGTGTCCTGTGTTTTAGAAATCTCTGAACAAGCATAATATTTGTCTGAAGCCAATGATTCAACACTTCCAGAATCACTTGGGGTTTCAGAGGGGGGAGCAGTTGCTAATGCTTTTAAGGTGAGCTCAGACAAGTGCCCAGCTGATATTCTGGTGTCATGTCCACAGTGGCCTAAGATGTCTTTATCTGTATTGACTGCATTGTGTACTGGGGCTATAGATTCAGCATCTGAAGCTTCAGTTTGCTTTGCCAATTCTGTGACTTCAGCTGCATTTTCTTCTACTGTTCCACCTTCAGTAAGGTGGTGCTTTTTGGCATTATTGCACATGCTAGCAGCGGCACTTTCACTGCATTGAGCAGTCTCTTGGCAATGTGCATGAGGCAAAGTAAAATTGCATTTGAAGTGCAGCCATCAGTAGTGTCACATCCTAACCCTGAGCTATCATACATTATACATCCTTCATCGGACGCCGGTTTAACTTGCTGTTCTTTAGACTTAACTTTCTCATCTAAAAAAATGCACGATGCCCATTTGCTATCTTTTGGAATCTGAACCGACCTACTCTGTGGATAACCTTGGTCGGTAAGATTGCATGCAATTCCATGCAGTTGAGAACTGGTTAGTTGTTTACTTTGATCAGTTAACCCTGGGTCTGTTGCACTGTCAGCAGTGGTGTATGATGTAACACAAGCAACACTAACATTTGATAAAGTAGCAGAGTTATTCACCAAACCTCCTGTATCATTGCCAGCATCACCTTTGGGTGAAGAGTCGTGTAAAAGTTTATTTTCTTTAAGAAAAAAATTAGAGGGCAATCCCCTCAGATTGGAACAATCCCAAACTGCCATCATCATTGATGCTTTCTGTGAAAATGAAGTCTGTTTTTCCTTCCAAAATGGGACTAGAAGTGTTTAAATCAAGTGGCATAGGTTGATGGATTAACGACTCCATGGGAGTTTCTTTATTTGAAACTAGACCAAATGCATTTTTCCGTTTACTCTCACTGAGCTCAGGTAGATCTAGCATTATGATTTCATGAGTGTTCAAGATTCCTTTGTTAAAATCCTCTAACTTACGATCATAAAAGATATCATTGTGGCTAGGGCTTTCAGCATAACTAGAAGTGCAGGAACTAATCATTGCCTCGGTTACTTCGGACTTCTGCAAGTCTTGATTGCAGTGTGGGAAGAAATCAACATCTGTACTCAAATCATCTCCAGAGTCTCCGAGGATAACAAAGGACTGGGAATCCTTGGGCTGGGAAGTTGCCTCATTGGGATAGCTTGAATTTTCATCAATATCCAAGTTAGTTTCACTTTGTTCCTCCAACTGTATATAGTATTCGCTTCCGATAGAAGGATAATGGGTATCGAATACAGGAACGATCCTGATACAAGTGGACTTCCGCTATCCTCTTTCCTAGTGAATTTATCATCTGAATGGGTGCGGACAATTGAAAAACCACTTTTCTCAAAAGCAACTGTGGGGTAGAAAATGCTCTGTAATTCACCTTTGCTCCATCATTTCCTTGAACATGGTCTTCAAAATGGTCAAGTTTAGCAGTCTCCCACACATACTCAAAATTCAGTCCTTTACTCGTTTCAGTAACTGTGAGGATATCATCCATTTCCTGGTTCAGTCGTTCAGCAACAAAATGCTCCAGGATTGGAAACGATGAATTATTTGCCATCGCTTGCCGATTGCTGTTGCTGGACTTTAGTGCATTCCATCTTATTTCAAAGTCGTCTTCGCATTCCTTCTGACTCTGCATGCGGAGGTAAGTTAGCAGTCTGTGAATCTCCTCAGCTGTTGGCCTCTTTTCTGGAGCTAACCAACAAAACTGCAAAACTTCATACCTGTAAGATAGAACTTTATTATCGGAGAAGTGAACTTGCATTACGTGCATGCTGCAAAACCTGCTTTAAAGTGTTAGTTAGGAAATCTACTGTTTTATTCCATCTGGTACTAGTTTCTATCAAAAGTAATGGAAACACCCCAATTCATATTTATTCCATTTTGATTTTGCCCTCTCTCGTCTCTCATTTGCAAAGGTGCCTTCATCTCTCTCATAGCTCACTCGTCATGCCATCATTCATGAAGATAGACCATGAGATGGAAATGAAGGGGGGGGGGGTGGTGGGAGTAGAAAACACAAACAACTACAGCTAAATTCAAATCTAACACATCCCTTGTCCAAATCTAACACACACTTTGGAGAAGACTGGTTATCTTTTCTCCTCTACACTTTGGACAACGAAGCATAGCTGAAAGTTGACTAATTATCATTGCCAGATTGTGACACAGAGACCCAGGAACAGGTTTAGAGGAGAAACACCAGACTGACACTTAGTTTAAAGAATTTTCGTCAGCATGACAGGCCACGAGAACTGGGGATTTTTACATCAGAAAAGCAAAATCTTCAAAGAGCTTGAGCGTTTTAAAATAATTAAAGGATTAGAGTTTATACCCGTAAATAGGCTACTTGGGTTACATGGGTTAAAGAGTACCTGGAGACATGGATGTAACTTACTTGAGCTAAGAACTAAATTAGATATTAAGAGCTACTTTTGCCAATGAGGCTTTGATTAACAGTACAGGCTGTGGAGACTGTCTGTACAAAGCGTGAAATCTGCCTGCAAATATTGAAAAAGCGACAGAGCAAATTCCTGTGATTAATATTGTTAAGAATAGGAAGTTGGTATGGTGGAAAGTGGTAATAGGGAATGGAGGATACTTCTCCAAGTCATAGTAGTTTACCAGAAATTATTTGATTGCCTTTGGAAATCAGAGATGAATTTCCTTCAATGTTTTATGCTTCTGAGGAGATGACATGGGAGGATGGAGGATCACAAAATGGATGGCACACATTACAGCTGAATGCAATAGCCTTGATGAACCAGTTAACCTTTATCTGCCATACATTTCCACAAAACAATGCAGTACAGGTGTACCACAGTCTGTCCATGTGGCTCTTTGCCAGAGTTATCCAATTAATCCAGATCTCTATTTTCTAGCTGTAGGCCTGCAATCCAAAGGCTACAAGAGATCTATGGCAATGGAATCAATGAGGTGCCAGAAAGGGCACTCCCTCTACTCGCATACATTGCTGAATCAAATATCACTAATGTCTCCTAAAGGAGATTAGGGAAAGGCATCGTTCCTTCCTGATTTTGTAACATAGTACCTTGAACCCAACCACAGCTCAAGCACAAGTTGTTCCTTGAAGCTTCTAACCCACGGTACTTGGACACGATGAATAGCAACATGCAATGTCACTGCAAGCTCCCTCCCGTAGTTGTGGGAGTTGTTGCAATATACATCATGCTGTATAATTACAAATTTGTAAAGGTTTACTATACCTCAACAGCATTATCGCCAAGTTAGTGAATTTACATAGAAAAATGCCACCCCTTTAATTCTTGGAAACCAAATACTGAATTTACATTTCTCCTCTTACCTTCAAACAGAAGTCATCCATTGTTTAGGATCATTCTTATACAGGCCATATTTTAATCTGTACAGGACAACTGTCTAACTTCTAGTTTATATGTTGTACTAGCACTTCACCTTGAGGGGCTACCTTCAAACAGACAATTAACTCCCTCCTCCCCCCCCCCCCCCCACCCTACCTTATCTTACTGGCAGACACAATAATGCAATTGTGGTTTCAATCTGATAACACTGACGCAGATTCATTCTAGAGAACAGATTTACTTAATATATTTTTGACTCTGCAGGTTTATAAAATAAACAGATGCAGACATTTTAATGTCAGATAAGCATATCATGCATCTTTGTTTCTTAGCAACAGTGCCTTGTCTACATAAGCCCTATGACTAACACAGGTACAACAGTGGGAATTACATTTCAAAATATATAAAGCTATAAAACCAAGCAATTACCATCTGTCAGAGTGAGTCAACTCCAGCTGAGGTTTAGGGAGTTTAATTTGTTGTTCCTTTATAACAAAGATTAGCACCTCTTTGTCAGAAAGGTGCATGTAGGGCTGGCTGGCACTCTCAAATAACTCCCACAACACAACACCCAAAGACCTATAAAAAAGGAAGATAAAAAGGGATGGTTGATCAAGAGAGAGAAATGCATTACCTTCACCACTCAAGATATTCCTCATACACAAAATACAATTATGTCTACAGGATACAGGCTTGCAGCAGTTCACAGAATCACAGGTTAATGCATGGAAGGAAACCATTTGGAGTTTTTTTTACTGGCTTTATGCAAGAACAATTTAGTTGCTCTCATTCCCTTGCTCTTTTCCCACAGCCATGCAAGTTCTTTCCTTTCAGTTACTCATTCAGCTTTTTTTTTAAAAAAAAAGCATCTGCCTCCAATATTACTCCTGGCTGTGCATTTCAGACCCTAACCACTTGCTGCATGAAGTTCCTTCATTTCAATTTAGCTGGTGACCTTCATTCTGTGTCCACTATTGCTTGATCCTAGCCAACGGCAATACTTTCTATTTTGTCTATACACTTCATGGTTTTAAATATATCTAACAGATCCTTTGCAATCTCCTCTGTTCCAAGAATAACCCCAGCCAATGTTCCTCAAGCTGGAATCATTTTAGTACACCTCATCTGCACCTTCTCAAAACCCTTCACATTTTTCCTGAAGACTGGTACCCAGACTGGACACAACAATCCTGATCCAAAGTTTATATGCTTCCTTACTCTTTGATTCTACTTAAATCCAGGATTCTATGTTTTTTTTAATCTAGCCTCCTACTTTCAAACTATGCACATATCTTCCCCCACCACGCCGGCCCCCAACCCCACTGACCTTTCTGTTTTTGTAGCACTTTTAGTATTGTGCTTCTATTTTATATTGCCTTTTCTCATTCTTTTGGACCAGATGTAATGCCTCACATTTCTCAACATTAAGTTTCCTCAGATACTTATCTCCCATTTCTCTAGCGTGCCGTAACGTCTATTAACTATCTTCCTCACAAGTTCACTACACTCAGGCAGATTGGGGGAATTGCTCTGTCAAGCACCTTTGCTCTGTTCGCTGTAACAGCTGGGATCGCCTGGTGGCCAGCCATTTTAATTCCACTTCCCATTCCCACATCGACACGTCTGTCCATGGGCCTCCTCTGCTGCCAAGTTGAGGTTTGACGCAGATTAGAGGAACAACACCTCATATTCCACCTTGATAGTCTCCAACCTGGTGGCATGAACATTGATTTCTCTTCCATAACCACTCCCCCATCGCCCCTTTTTCCCCTTATCCCACCAGCTCCATCACCCTCTCTCTTTCCCCTTTCCACCTGCCCATCACCAACACGTTCCTCCCACCGGTTCCCCTCCTCACCTCCTTCCCTTTATTCCACGGTCCACTGTCCTCTCCTGTCAGATTCCATCTTCTTCAGCCCACCTATCACCTCCCAACCTCTTATATCATTCCCACTCTCCCCCTTCTCCCACCTGCCTACTATCACCCCCTCACCTGGATCCACCTATCACCCACCAGCTCGTGCTCCACCCCTTCCCCCCCCCCACCTTTTTATACTGGTCATCTCCCCTTTCTTCCTTTCCAGTCCTGATGAAGGTCTCGACCTGAAACGTCGACTGTCCATTTCCCTCCATAGATGCTGCCTGATCTGCCGAGTCCCTCCAGCATTTTGTGTGTTGATCACTACACTTAAGTTTTGTATCTGTGCAAATCTGAAAATTGTTCTCCTTACATTCATGTCCAAATCATTAAAATATTTTCAGAGAATCAGTGGTCCTAGTATTGATCTCCGTGGAATTCCAAAGTATATTTCCCTCCAGTTCAAAATACTGCTACTGTCATACAGCAGAAAAACGTTACTGTTATACAGCACAGAGACAGACTCTTAGGCCCACTGAGTATCTGCAAATCATTAAACACCCATTTACACGAATCTTATTCCATTCCTCCTACACTGCCATTTACACGAATCTTATTCCATTCCTCCTACATTGCCATCAGCTCTTCCCAAAGTCTACCACTCATCTATGTACCAGGGGCAATCTGCAGTAGCCAATTAACCTACAAACCTGCACGTCTTTAGGATGTGCCAGCATATTTCTCACAATACAGGAAGCTGCCATTTGCCCATCAAGTCCATACCAGCTCTCAGAGAAATCCCATCCTGCTGCTTATTTCCCTGCACCTATTCTCACTCATGCCCATCAACTATACTCACACTCACACCATTCTCCTACACCAGGAGCAATTTACAGTACCAATTAACCTACAACAGGCACATTGGAAGATAACTAGAGCACCCGGGAAATTCATGCAGTCACAGGGGAAACGTGCAACTCCACATAGATAGCACTGGAAATCAGGAACAAATGAAGGCTGCTATTGCAGCGAGCCAGTTGTTACTTAGCCAATTTTCTATTTAAACCCATGATGCCAGATTCTATTATTGCATGGCATTAATCTTGCCAATAACGTGGCACCTTATCAAATGCCTTCTGGAAGGTTATTTATACCACATCAATTAATATTTCCCTCAGAAATCAAATAAAATTTTAGCACAAGAATTAAACATTATTTTCTTGAAATAAAAAAATCCATACAGCCTTTCTCTAATCAATGCACACACCAAGTGATTGACAGTTCTACACAAGATGATTGTTTCCAGGACTTCCTCTATTGGAGGTTAAACTGCTTACGTACTTACTGGGTTTATCCTAACATGCTTTTTGGAACAACTTGTTTATGTCCCTCATAAAAATAAATGGGATCTCTTTCCAAATTAACATTGATAACAAACAAGATGTCATATTATAAAAATGAAAAATTGGAAAGGCACTATTACATAGAGAAAGGTACAAGAGTTACCACTTCGCTTTGATGCCCTTCCATTAGAACTTAATCTCTTTCTTTTTCCCCATTTAGGAGGCAACAAAAGGTCCAAGGAGCTTCTGGGAGCACTAGTCAAACAAAAATACACACTGCACCTTATACGATAACATTAAGACAGAGGAGAAAGGGTGGGTTAGGGAGGTATGATTTTAAGGTGGAAAGGAGGTTGAGAGACAGAAAGATTAAGATGGGAATTCCAGAGATAGCTACAACAGCTGAAAGCATTGTGGGAAAGTGGCGGAACAAATAAATTCGAAGTTAAGAGGGCGGATTGGGATCAGTTTGTACATCTTGGAGGATTCTAGGGTTTAAGGAGGCATAAAGATATAGGAGGGCAATTTTAAAATAAGGATGAAAATTTAAAAAACCAAGGTATTGCTTAGCCAAGGAATCAGTATAGGTGACCAAGTACAGAGGATGGGTGAATGGGATTGGAAGCAAATGAGGACATCTGCAGATGATTTTAGATAACCTCAATCAGAGGCTAGAATGAGAAACTCTCCATGGACGCTGCCTGATCTGCTGTGCATTTCTAGCAATTTGTTATTATTTCAGATTTCCAACCTCCTCAGTCTTTGCTTTTGTCGCTATGTGCCAAGACCACTAGAATGAGTGAAATGTAAAATTGTTGCTGAGTCCGTACTACCCTTCAATGTTTGTTCAGTACAATCAACTTCTAGCTGGGTGGTACCTTTGTGGGTTAAGGATAGGGAAACAATGAAAAAGTTATTTCAAAGCAAAAGGCATCATTGCAAGCTTACCAAATATTGCTGTGTCTCGTCTGTTCTGCTACTACCATACTCCCATAAACATCACCTACAAGCTCAGGTGAAATCCAGCGCAAAGGAATATATTGACCATCATTGCTTACAATATAGTCCTCCTAGGTTAGGGAAAAAAAAGACTTGAATTTAACAAATGATGATACTTGCAGTTTTCTGACCTTTTGCAAAATAGCACCAGTTTAATGTGCATAAGACACATATACGACACTTGCAAATGAATTTATTGCAAAGTTCCAAACAACGTGTTAAGATCATTTTATTGTTAAACCCAATATTTAAATTTCACTGAAATGCAAGCCTGCCTTTGTAAGTCACTTAAGGACTGCTTACTCTGTAGGATTCACTTAGGCTGGCTCACTCTCCTGAAGAATGGTAGTGAACTAGATAGCAGTTTCTTTTGCAGTGAGGGACACAAATGACCAAATTTATTCCCATTTATGTTACATCTCATCACTTCCAGATGCCTTCCCATGACCACGTGACAACATTCTTGTAAAGAGGGCTGGATTCCATAAGAGTGGAATTCGAAAAGAGACGAGTAATAATCAGACATTGAAATGAAACTAAAGATAAAACAAAGGCTTATTTCTGTCACACCTTTCACAATCTCAGGATGACCTAAAAGTATCTGCAGCAAGATAACGTATCACATTTCACAGTGTAAGCACACGTTACCTCATGCAAGGACTATAACAATGTTGAATACAAGGAGAAACCATTTTTTTTTAAATATATAAAAAAAATGAAACCTAAGGCAATTGCCCACTGCACAAATCATCCCGTAACCAGCAGATTTAATAAAATTATGAATGATAAAATTATGTAGCAAAAACGAGCCCAAATATAGATGCAAACAGTAGGCAGTTCTTTTTAAGTAAGAACATAGTTAATGTCACTGTGCACTATGGGAAAATTGAGGCAGTAGGGGCGACAGAACCAGCTTTATTACATTCATGTATTCCTTTTCACCCACAGCTTAAGACATTAGTGGATAACATTGTAGATACAATCTAAAGATGCAACTGCATACAGTTGATATAATCTAAAGATGCAACTGCATGCTGCACAAAGCACTATAAAAATGTAAAAGAATAAATATATTATTTTCCACCTTGATAAATTTTTAGTACTGTTATGTTCAATGCTGGTTATATTCCAAACCACCCGATCTTCACAATATATTATTAGCTGATCACAGCAAAGGGGTAGGTAAAAGTCGTATCAAGTGATTGAAAGAAGTCTGGTACCCCAGAGACATACTTAACTACAACGAATAATTATTGTAAAAGTACAGGGCTTGAAACAAGTTCAATATCAACAATAATTTACAACATTTTAAGTTTAGGACCAAACATAACTAATTTCCACTGAACGCATGTTTAGAAATGCAGAGTTTATAAAGCCACGTCATTTAACACCGTTGCTGTCACCAAAGTAAAATTTCCCTGTGACAGTCTCTTAAATACCTCAAGTTAATAAATCACTGGGATATACTTTATAATCTAACTCAATATTTCTTGGTGCACCAATTTTTACATTTTTAGCTATACACAATTCAGTTACTCACAATGCAAAAATTTTGCCTTAAAGCACAACGAGTCTAACCACTACCAATAAATGCACTTCAGAAGAGTATTGGCACGAGGCTAAAAAGCTCCCAAGGAGCTAAGTGCTTACCTGTACCGGCTGAATCCTATGCCATAATCACCGATTTTTACTGTCAAATCTGTTGTGAGAAAACAGTTCCGTAGTGCTAAATCACTGGTGAGATGGAGATGCATCAAAGCAGGAGCAGTGCGCGAATGGGAGAAAGGGAACAGAAAAGAAAATAACATTAGGTACTTGAGCACACTCAATCAATGACTTATCAGTGTAACAATTATCTCCAGTGGAACTGGATACAGTCTGGCTCAAAGAATTCAGGACTATCTTTACTCATCACAAATCTGGCTTCACTAGCGATTTGGCTTAAAGCAGGACAGGAACAAATGCTAAATATTCTGGACATAAAGCAGGTTTGGGGGGGTGGTGACACAGGGCATGAAAGCAGGGTGCAGTGCTAGTGAGAAAGGATGTCCTGGAACATATCAAGACACAAGCCCTGTTTAGAAGAAACAATAGAGGTATAATTGCACTAATGGGACTACATTATAGGTTGCCAATTATTGGGAAGCATACTGAGCAGAAAATTTGCTGGGAAGTGTACAAAAGCCATCGAGTAATCATAATGGGGGATCTCAAGATATCTCAATACAAACTGGGATACTAATAATATCAGAAGCTAGGAGGTAGAGGATTTCTATTCACAAGAACTTTGTCAGTATGCTTCAGGCTCAAGGAGGAAGATTACATTGCTGGACTCTGAACTAGGCCAGGCCAAGATTCAACCCTGACCTCCAGTGCTGTCTGTGTGACATCTGCTCGAGCTCTGTGGCCATGTGGGTTTCCCCAGATGCTCCACGTCCTTAAGATATGCTTGCTAGTAGGTTAATTAGCTACTGTAAACTACCCGTGTAGGCCACTGGTAGAAGAATCAGAGGAAGTTGGTGGGCAAGTGAGAATAGGTTACAGGGAGATGTGGGGGGTGGGGGGGAGGCTGGTGGGAAATGAGGCTGATGGAATCTTCAGAGAGCTGGCTTGGACTTAATAGCTCTTCCTATGTCGTGAAGAATACAAATGGAGAAAATATCAGTGAAGAAGCATCTAGGAAACATTAGTCATAATACAAGGTCTGGAATATTTACAAAAAAAAGGGAAACAGTCAACATTATGGTAAAAAAACAATATACTGGAGAATAGCCTGTTTCAATGGGATAAGAGAACAGGCCCAAGTAATCTGGAATCAGAGTTTGGCGGGCAAAACTGATTGAACAATGGAAGGCCTTAAAAGTGGAAACATTTCAGCAAGATCTACCTACATTCTCATGAAAGAGAAGGGTTTGAAAATTAAAGCCAGAGCTTCAGGGGTGACCAAAGAGAACAATATAGAACAGGAAGAAAAGAGTACATGACAGATGTCATGTTATTAACACAAGTGAACACTGAGCTGATTACAGAAAGGAAGTGAGAGGCAAACAGAAGGCACTAGAAAAGACTGAGCAAACTGAAAAAGGAATCCTAACCTATTTAAAGGCATGTGAACGGGAAAAGAGTTGTAAGAGGAGATGTCAGGCCAATCAGAGAACAAAAAGGAAAGTTACTCATGAGTGCAGAGGGCTTCAATGAGACTTTATATCAGTTTTCACCGAGCAAGAAGATATTGTTGGATTTTCAGCAAAGGCCATGTAGTAACAAAGCAAAGAACTGAGATTCTAGATGGCTAAAAATGGATAGAGAAGTTAGCAGAGAGACTTGGTGAACTTGAAATGAATAAATTACCCAGTTCAGATGGGATGCTGAAGGAAATGAGAGAGAAAATTGCTTGGAAAATTATGGCCAGGGCCTATGCTTTTATAGATTCAGGGGCAATGCCAGAGGACTAGAAAACTGCACATGTTCAAAACACCCATGTTCAAAAGAGGATGCTGGATAAATTACAAACCAGTTTAATCTTGGCACAAAAAGAAAATTCCAAATATATATACACATCTCAGGGATGGTACCAACAATCACTTAGACAAGTTTGGATCATGCAGTAAAGCCAGCATGGATTTATTAAGAGCCAATCTTATCTAACTATCTTGCTAGAATTTGTTGATGAAGTAACCGAGGGTTGATGAGGGAAATGTTGTATCTATGGCCTTTCACAATGCGCTTGATAAGGTGCCAGATATCAGTTTGGCCATGGAATAGATAGAAAATTGGCCAAGTAACAGGTAATAGACAGTAGTAGTGAAAGGTTACTTTTCAAACTGGAGGGAAGTGTATAATGCAGTTCTCCAGGAATTGATATTTGGACCATTGCTCCACTAAATGTAAGGATTTGGAGTTGCCTGCACAAGGCACAATTTCCTGCAGAGAGCACACAGCTTAGAGGGTTGGTGCGCTGTGAAAAGGATGACAATTGACTTCAACGGGAGGGACGTAGGCTGGTGGAGGGTACAGAAAAGTGGCAGATGAAATTTAATGCAGAGCAATGTGAAGTGCTATATTTTGATAGGAAGAATAAGACGACAAGTCCCAAAGTGGTACAGAACAAAGAAAACTAAACAAATAAACTAAACTTCAATTAAAAGTGACAGGGCAGGTTTACAGTGTGATTTTTTAAAAAAAAATCCTGTGTTTTACGTCCAGAGGCACAAGAATAAGGAAGTCATGATGAAGCTTTATATTATGTCCCGCTTTGAGCACCACATTTCAGAAAAAATGTGAACATCTCAAAGACGGTACAGAAGAGATTTACATAAAATATTCTGAAGTGAGGAACTTTAGCTACATGGCAGACCAGAGAAGCTGCAGTTGTACTCTTTGGGAACACAGATTGCTGCAAAAGGTATCTGATGGAAGGATTTAAAATCATGAAGTGTACAGGCAGAGTTGATATAGATAAACGAATCCCATTGGCAAAGGGATCAAGAATTTGGGTCCAGGTCTTTGGAAAGTCTTGCTGTGTTTAATTTAAAATTATAAAGTATTTTTACTCTGAGCAGCACACCATTATTTCTCTACTCTTCCTCCACTCACAACAGATCACTTCTCCTTAAAGGAATTTGCATCCAGCTTCAAAAGAAAAAAAAAAATCACTGCATCCCCAAGGATGCTCACTTCTGCAGACAGATCAAGAGAAGTTAAATCTTTCGGACATTAACTGGCAACTCAATAATCTAGCTAAGTGGGTTTTCATAAAATTACCGAACATTTCACAAACAATTCACATAGGAAAAATCCATTGGTTCTTCATTTGGTAACATCCACACATACTTTAACAATTATCTTTGCATGAAAACCATTTATTAAGGGGAGAAGTGAAATCTTTTGGAAAGGGAATTTTGCAGTAATGGTGGTATTTGGGTTAATTCTACGGAAGTTGAGACTAATACTGAAGCACTGCTAGAGGAAAGATGATCATGTGAATTGTGCACTATTCCAGATATTTATTGCCTTTGCTTAAGAACATGGCTAAAGAATCATGTATAGTAAAGGAGTTCATTACATCAGAATAAATCATCCCATAGTTTGTAGGCAAAATTACAATGCTGCTCCAAGCAATGCTACTGCCAAACAGATATTACCTTCTGTAATGCAAGAAACATAGCAGCCTATTTGTACTTCCCAAGCACATTGAGAAAAAAGTGATAACCATCACTTCACATCTCTAAAACTGATTTGATAAATATTGCTCAGATATGAGAGATAATTCCCTTGTTCTCTTCAAAATAGCACCATGTAATCATTTGCATCCACCCAAGCTTTGCTTAAACATCTCAGCTGAAGGACAACACCTCGAGCAGTGCAGCATTCCTCACTACTGTAACAGACTGGTCATACACCTTTGAACGCACAGCCTTATGATTCAGAGGTGAAAGTGCTACCCACCAAGTCACTGGGTTATCCAATCATTTAAAAGACACAAGAGAATAGTCATGAGTTTTGTGGACAGCCATGAGCAGGAGCTCCCCAGAATTTACAAGCATTTATTAATCAGCAGTGAAAAATGGACTTGCAAAATAGAATACAATTCAAAATAGAATACAATTCAAAATAAGGTCTATTTTCTCATCTACTTCAGATTTTTAAGACCTTGCAGCTAAAAAAAAAATCAGACAACACAATGAATATTTAGATTAAGTTACTTCTGAATATCTTATTACTTGTAACACAGTTTCATAAGAAGATACAAAAAATGTTAATTTAACATTCTGCACTCATGACAGCTTTCATTCACTCAGTAAATTTGAGCAATTCACAGGCATTTAACTCTGAAGTTCCTGTTTTACAAGCAAAATAATTTGCATTCAGCATTCCACAAACTGCAGTAGGGCGAATGAATAAGTACATCTGTCTTGGGGGTGGGTAATTTCATAGAATTGGGTTACAGAACGGTAGTAAGACATTCAGCCTGTTGAGTCTATACTGTATATACATTCAAAACTTTGAGACTTTGGGTTTATGTCAGTTTTAGTTATTGTTTTGATTTTGCTATGCCCAAGTGTCAGCTTTTAGTAAAACATCAACATTTATCATTTATCTTTATCCCTCAGAACACATCAAAAAGCATAAACAAACTGCAGATACTGGATACTTGGATAACACTGTATTCAATGGTCCCATTTACTTTCTTGAGCTCTGATCCAATTGGATGTTTACTAACCAGTCCTCCTCTGCCCAGCATCCTATCCCTATCGTTCCTGCACTTAGATGCTTCTGACGTGCTACTCAAGGCCTCTTCCTGCCAAGTAATGACAGCCTCCCTTCCTGCTATTGTGGAATTTGTGCTTGGACCTGCTCTGAGGAAGAACTTCAATAAAAATAGAAAATCCCAGAAACAATAATGAACATATCAAAATAAGATACATGCAGAAATAATAAACATTCTCCTGGTCCTGGCATCAGCTGTGTTTGAAGTTCTTCGCAAATGAGTTTGCCAAAGCTAGGATTCAGGACATATTAAGGTGCTGATATTACTGAAGTACAATACACCCTTTAAGTGCTATACCAAGAATTTGTTACAGAACCTGTTGCTAAACAAACTTTTAGCTTTATTTTTATGTTTGGATAGACTAAATGGAAAGAGACACAATCAAGGGAAGGGCAGAAGACCAGGAAATGGAAATAAATGGGAAAACACAAAACCAGGTTAGACCAGAGGGTAGGGATGGGGCAAGTGGTGAAGAACCCACTGCTGGATAGAGATCCAAGGAAAGAAGGACAGGCAAAGTAAGTCAGGGGCAGGACAGAGGAAAGCAGATAGAAATCCTGGAAGCCAATAAAGTGAGACCAAGAACACAACATTCTTACAGGGCTTGACAGGATCGGTGCAGAGTTAATGTTTCTCCTGGATTATCGAACAAGTGTTACAGGTCAGCTATTCAGGAGTCAGAAAAGCAATGTCTTCAGAGAGTGGGGAATCTTTGGTAACATCTACTCAAGAGGGCTGGGGAGGCTCAGTCACCGAGTATATTCAAAACAGAGAATTATAAATTTTTGGACATTAGGGAAATGAAGGGATATTGGGTTAGTTGCAGGAGAGGTACTGAGGTACGAGATCAGCCACAATCATGATGAATGGAAGATCAAACGCAAAGGGCCTACTCCAGCTTCTATTTCTTAGGTTCTGATGAGAAAGGCCCTCTGATTCACTGAGCCGCCATGACCAACTTAATAAAGAATCAGCTTTAACTCTTGACAGATGTTTGATGTAAACTGAAGTACAAATCAGCTTATATTGCCATCTTGTGGCACAGGCGTATGCTAAATAATTCAGGAGAAATGTATTTGCATGTGAATAGGTGAATGCGATTTTAAGTTTCGCACACTCTTCAAATGACTGGCAGCCAGAATTCCATCAGGAGGTTTGGAGGGAGATAGGTTGGGGTCTGTCCCGGTTCATCCCCAACAACTTGACAATGCACAGCAAGGGGAGTGGAACCAAGTTCTGAAGATGACATATGGAAACAGCAAAGGGACATAGATTACGTGAGCAGGCAAAGATCTGGCAAATGGAGAATAGTGTGAACATGTTCATTTTGAGATGAGGAGGGATTTGGGTGTCCTAATGCACAATTCACAAAAGGATAGCAAGCAGATACAGTAAATAATTTGGGAACCCAACAGATGATTTATTGCAAAGGGAATTCGATACTAAAGCTGGAAGGTGATGCTTCAGTTATATCATCTAGAGTAATGGGTATAGTATTGATCTCCTTACTTAAGAAAAGATGCAACTATATGAAAGTCAGTTCAGAGAAGCTCAATCAGATAAGGACCTGGAACGGGCATGTTGCCTTTTGAAGAAAGGGTAGTCAGAGTGGGTTGTATCTGCTGGAGTTTAAAGGATCGAGAGGAGACTTGAATAAAACACAAGATCCTGAGGAGTCTTGAGAGGATGGACGTGGAGAAGTCGTTTCCTCATACAGGAGAAGTTAGAAGAGCAGCCTTTGTCTAAAAAGCAGTTGCCCTTTAAGGGAGAAGGTGAAATTTCTCTCTCTCAGAGGGTCGTCAGTGTTTGGAATTCTCTCCCTCAAAGGGCAATGGAAGTAGAGTCCTTTAATATTTTTGAGGTAGAAGTAGATGGATTCTTAATAAGCAAAGGTTACTGGAGCAGACAGGAGTTGAGGAGGCATTTAAATCAGCCATGATCTTATTAAATGTGGCTTGGGGGTGGGTGGGGAGGGGCGAATGGCCTACTCCTGCTCCATGTTTGTATAACTAAATGGACAGCTCAGGAGGTCCAGACCCAATGGCTGAAAGGCCCACCAAGTCAATGTTCTGAATAATATTCCTCCCCTCTCAACTACCAGCAAAAACAGATGAACTGATTGCTTTTCTGATTGGCTGTTTTGTAAAAACTATGCTTGCCTAAATAAGAGTCACTGTATTTCAAAGTCATACACATGAAGGAGCATGTGAACTTTCAGGTAAGTGTCCTATAAATATAACATTTTCCCCCTAGTCTCCCATCTTTGATCCCTTTGATATTATGATCACTATCTCCTAAGGAACCCTTAGGAGGCAGTGATCATAATATGATAGAATTCACCCTGCAGTTTGAGAGGGAGAAGCTAAAATCGGATGTATCGCTATTACAGTAGAGTAAAAAGTAATGACAGAGGCACGAGAGAGGAGCTGGCCAAAGTTGATTGGAAGGGGACACTAGCAGGGACAATGGCAGAGCAACAATGGCAGGAGTTTCTGGAAGCAGTTCGGAAGACGCAGGATCATTTCATCCCAAAGGAGAAGCAGCATTCTAAAGGGAGGATGAGGCAACTGTGGCAGACAAGGGAAGTCAAAGACAGCATGAAAGCAAAAGACAGGGCATGCAATATTGCAAAAATCAGTGGGAAGCTTGAGGATTGGGAAGCTTTTAAAAATCACCAGAAAGCAACTATAGAAGCAATAAGGGGAGAAATGGTGAAATATAAAGGTAAGCTAGCCAATAATATAAGAGAGGATACCATAAGTTTTCTTCCGTTACAAAGAGTGAAAAAGAGGTAAGAGTGGACATCAGACCACTGGAAAATGATGCTGGAGAGGTAGTAATGGGGAACAAAGAAATGGCAGACGAACTGAGTAAGTATTTTACGTCAGTCTTCACTGTGGAAGACATCAGCAACATGCCAGAAATTCGAGAGAGAGTCAGGACAGAAGTGAGTGTAGCTGCTATTACTAAGAAGGTGGTGCTGGGAAAGCTGAAAGGTCTGAAGGTGGATAATCACCTGGACTGGATGGACTACACCCCAGGGTTCTGAAAGAGGTAGCTGAAGAGATTGTGGAGGCATTAATAGTGATCTTTCAAAAATCACTAGAGTCAGGAATGGTTCCAGAGGACTGAAAAACTCTTAAGAAGGGAGGGAGGCAAAAGACAGGAAATTATAGGCTAGTTAGCTTGACTTCAGTGGTTGGTAAGATTTTAAGGATGAGGTTTTAGGGTACTTAGAAGCGTATGATAAAATAGGTTTCCTTAAGGGGACATCTCACCTGACAAACCTGTTGGAATTCTTTGAGGAAGTAACATGCAGGATAGATAAAGGAGAGTCAGTGTATGTTGTTTACTTGGATTTTCAGAAGGCCTTTGACAAGGTGCTGCACATGAGGCTACTAAACAAGATAGGAGCCCATGGTATTACAGTAAAAGTACTAGCATGGATAGAAGACAGGCTGACTGGCAGAAGGCGAAGAGTGGGAATAAAGGAGGCCTTTTCTAGTTGGCTGCCAGTGACTAGTGGTGTTCCCCAGGGGTCGGTGTTGGGTCTGCTACTTTTCACGTTATATGTTAATGATCTGGATGACGGAACTGAGGGCTTTGTGGCCAAGTCTGTGGATGATACAAAGATAGGTGGAGGGGCAGGTTGTGTTGAGGAAGCAGGGAGTCTGCAGAAGGACTTGAACAGGTTGGGAGAATGGGCTAAGAAGTGGTAGAGGTAATACAGTGTAGGAAAGTGATTCACTTTGGTAGAAGGAATAAAGGTGTAGACTATTTTCTAAACGGGGAGCAAATTCAGAAATCAGAGGTGCAAAGGAACTTGGGAGTCCTAGTGCAGGATTCCCTAAAGGTTAACTTGCAGGTTGAGTCAGTAGTAAGGAAAGCAAATGCAATGTTAGCATTCATTTCGATAGGACTAGAATATAATAGCAAGGACGTAATGCTGAGGCTTTATAAAGGCGTTGGTCAGACCATACGTGGAGTATTGTGAGTAGTTTTGGACCCCATATATAAGGATGGATGTGCTGGCGTTGGAGAGGGTCCAGAGAAGGTTTAAAAGAATGATCCCAGGTATGAAAGGGTTAAAGTATGAGGAGTGTTTGATGGCTCTGGGCCTGTACTCACTGGAGTTTAGAAGGATGAGGCGGGATCTCATTGAAACCTACCGAATATTGAAAGGCCTGGATAGAGTGGACATGGAGGGGATGTTTCCAGTGGTGAGAGAGTCTATGACCAGAGGGTACAGCCTCAGAATAGAAGGATGTCCCTTTAGATGAGGAGAAATTTCTTTAGCCAGAGAGTGGTGAATTCTGCTCCTCTGTCTTATGGTCTTTGCTAATGCAATATGGCCAATCAAACATTCTAACATGAATTTGGCTACAGTTTGGTGTTGCGTGCAATTTTAGTCCTCAAGAAGCCCCAACTGGTTTAATATGCAAATTGTGCTTTTTTAAAAAAAGTAAAAAAAAATTATCAATTCTTGCTTTCATCAAGAGCAGTGCTGGATATTTAGGCCTTTATGTATCTATTTATTTACACACCAGCAAAAAAAAAATCAATTGCTCTGGTTGATTCTTTCCAGCCACCAAGAGTATCTGACGCATTTGGCACCTTATAAGTATCATCATCCTCCATTTAAGATTCCAGCCAGAACTTGTAAAATTCAGGTATATTGATTGGTCATGACTTATTTTCCCCTTGTCATGATCCACATCCGTCATCTTCAAGGCCTCTCAAGGATTAGCAGTACAGACCTAATTTGTAGCTAACTACATGAGAATAGTGTGCTGTTTTGGTGTACCCATTAGGAATGGAATTCAAGCTCAACCTATTTAACATCACAGGCAGTAAAACTGAGACTTCAATCCCAGACTTCAATCCTAACTGAAACTGTTACCTACAGATAAGAGGGGAATGAGTTCAACTCACACTAATCTCCACACACTGCAATCATTTGCTCAACCCGGTTGACATTTAGATCTAAATGCAGCCTTTAAATGCATTGCACTAGTATTCTGCAAACATGCATTGATGTGAAGTAGATATCATGCATATGTACAGCCCCGTAAGGATGTTTAAAAGCTGCTCGTATCATACAGCATTACCTATAATGTAATAACTAGCAATCTACACAAAATTGAAATAGACTTTTAGATCTTAGAGATTAAACAGCCTAACCACGTGTGCCATAGGTTAATGAATAGGTGTCATTCTTTTCAAGAAGAATTTTAATAAAACATCTAAAAATCAACCAGCGACTGGGGGGTGGGTAGAAGGGAACCTTGCAGTAAGTCACCAATCTAAGCAATCTCACAGTAATTATTCAGGTGCACAAGGAAGCGGCTGCTTTCAATTCACCACCAGCAACAAAATCATGATGCTGGAGCTTTTCCACACACTCAGACAGCAGCAGGATATTGTTACCAGAAATGAACATTCACTGTGGCAATCCAGTAATATCCAACATCCAGGAGTACGAGTGACTTTCCACCGCAGGTTTCGGGAGCAGATGGTAATGAAAACTGTTAAGTGGTGGATGTGGAGTGAGTGGGGTGGGAGTGGATGTAATCGGCTGTTCATTCAGTGGGAAGGGAATTGAAACATCACATCACAACGCAGTACAACTTAGCACACCTGCAAGTTGAGCTGTTTATAGAAACTAAAATCTAAAATCACCCAATTGATGTCTGATGCAAGTATTGTTTTTCCTTTTGATTACATCTTATTTTTCCCTCCAGGTAAATTTGTTTTCGGAAATGGATCATTCACCAAAAGCTCCCTTAAAGACTATTGATCAAATGCCTTCAAAAATGTGAAACAAATTTTGCAAAAAAATATTTACAACAGCTTAGAAAAAGTTGCAACAGAACCATCACTGACTGTACAAATACATAAAACAGAATCAGCTAGTAGCAGGAGTTCTGTTCAACTTTGAGAGATCAATGCAAATCTTAGAACTTTGCTTTAGGGACTAATAAATCGAGTGTAAACTGACCCGTTGCATCAAACTGTATGCTCATCATATTCTGGCCGTAGAGGCAAGAGAGGCAGAACATTTCCAGGACTTCAGTAATTTAATAGGCTGTGTCTTATTCCAATCATATTGAATACACAAGGTTAGCTGAAGAGCAAATATTTTAGGTCCAGGTTGTAGTTTTGACAGAGAAGGATTTACTGACGGTTTAAACAAAAAGTAGTTTCATACTTCTTGCCCTTGTTTAGTACCAATGACAGAGCAACACCTACAGTGACACAATTACTCAAGTTCAATATTTAACCATCACTATTCAATACACAAACTTCCTTAGTGCATTCAAGTGAATAGATACTTTTTCAATAAAGAAATAGGCTTCCAAATTAGAAAATATGTTTCAGAGAACTATTATTTCCAAGCTACAGAGAATGCAATGCAACAGTTTGAATGCACATGTGCACAGCAACAGTTTTAAACCATCTCGACTGAAATCACAGAAGTGCATGACATTGAAGTCTGCCATTAGGCCCATCATGTCTCTGCCAACCCAAAAGAGTTCTTTGTTCCATTTTCACAAACTGTGTCTTCCAAAATAGTAATAATTTTGAAGGGATGCTACATTTTATCAAGCTTTACACATGTAAAAAAATACCTGTGCACAAAACCGTGCTTGTGCAGATGAGCAAGTCCAGCAGCAATCTCACAGGCCATCCTTTGCAGCTGCAGCAGTTCTGAACCACGGGGACTTTGCTCGTGTTGCTGACTATGCAGGTAGCCCTTTATGTCACCCTGTAAATGCAAAGAAAGTGCATTGTCAGTCATGCCTGTGCTGCCCACTGTTAACAAGGTTCTTTAACCTACACCCAAAATACATAGCAAATTCCAAGGGACAAGCAGCACAGTCATCCTGCAAATTTCTTTTCCTTAAATAAATTTTGCATTGAAGAGTTATACTACATGTCAGGCAAGCCAAACAAGATTAAGGGGAAGGTAGTTTTGCTCAAGTGTGACTATGGAAAGGTCCCCATCAGGGAATGGAACAATTATCCCGTCCACTGTGGGGGGGGGGGGGGGGTTTCTCATTTGAAACTTTGTGAGATTTAGACAAACATTAGCAGCTCCTCATTCCAGAAATGCAGAATGTTTCAGTGTATTTCACAAAAAGAAAAATTAGCTGCATTTACTTCTCATGCTATTAAGTCTTGCACCTGGTAAATACTTCTTCCTGTCTGTTACCTTTATAATAGTATATTTCCCAGTCTACATGCATACATTGGAGATCAATGCCAGTGGTCACAAAACACCAAACGTGCATCATATATCAAAAACAGACCTAAAGTTTAATGCATTAATTTCTTTAGGATCAGCAAAATAATAATGTGGCCAATGGTGTAACATATCTCAAGCTACAGGAGACACAAGAGGACTGCAGATGCTGTAATCTGGAGCAAAAAACCTGCTGGAGGAATTCTGTGGTGGAGCAGCATCTGTGGTGGTGGTGGGTACGAATTGTCTATGTTTCCAGTCAAAACCCTGCGTCAGGACCAAGAGTGGAAAGGGAAGATAGCCAGTACTAAGCCTCTTTATAAATACAGCAAAATATCTTTATCCTTAACTGTGCTGCTATTTCTAGCCTCTTGCACATCTCACTAATAAAGATACTGTAGCGGCTGCTACCGCGATGTGAAAGCAAGACACTAGTCGGTGGGCTGCAGAACAAAAACTGATTTATTTCCCCGCCTTGCGCGGGCCTTTTAAGAGGAATGGTTCTCACCCACCGAAAACTGAAATGATGTATGCACTATGTCATCAAACTTTTCCCACACGCGGGTTCTCCCCGTTGCTCGAGGAAGACGAAGGCCCAACACCATCTTGGGCCTTGCCGCTCCGACGACACGTGACCCGACCGCCGAGCCGGTTCACTTGCTCGGACGGTGAGTCGCTACACAACCAGCCCCCCCCCCCACCCCCAACAGAACCGGCGATACGGTCCCCAAGGTTCGCAGGCTGTGCTAGCCATTGCTTAGGAGGTCAGCCTCTGCGTCGCAGTGTTGGGGACCTCGACCAGTTGTTGTAGATCTAAATGGGCTGGTTTGAGGCGGTCCGTCGTGAAGACCTCTTCCTTGCCCTCAATGTCCAAAATAAAGGTGGACCCATTATTCCTGAAACTTGCAGGTGGGCAGCATCGACGGGCCTCCACACCCCACCTCTGATAGTAGAAACACAGCTCGTCACCAGTGTCGTCGTCTGTGTTTCTGGGGTGTGGTCGCTCGATTGCTGGGACTGGTTTAGGTAGGCGTTGGGCTCGCGGCCTGGCGATTTGGCTGACGGACGACCCATTCTTACGTTTGCCTTCCACTGGACATCTGCCCGGGCAGCTACCTCACGTGGGTTGCTGAATCGGCGTCGGCCAACAGCAGGTGAATGTCATCGGGTAGTTGTTCGAGGAAGGCCTGTTCGAACATTAGGCAAGGCTTGTGTCCTTCAGCCAAGGCCAGCATCTCGTTCATTAGGGCCGATGGGGATCTGTCCCCCAGGCCGTCGAGATGAAGCAGGTGGGCGGCGCGCTCGCGACGGGAGAGGGCCGAAGGTCCGAATAAGAAGGTCTTTGAAAGCCGGATACTTATCCTCCGGAGGAGGAGACTGGATGAAGTCTCCAACCTGGGCGGCTGTCTCCTGGTCCAGAGAGCTGACCACGTGGTAGTACTTTGTGGAGTCGGAGGTGATCTGCCGAAGTTGGAATTGTGCTTCAGCCTGGTCGAACCAGATGCTGGGCCGAAGCTTCCAAAAGGTGGGCAGCTTGAGTGCCACTGCGTAGGCTGCTGTGTTGTCATCCATTGTGTGGGTCCAAAATCCATTTCGACTGTCGGCGTCACTAATGTAGCGGCTGCTACCGCGATGTGAAGCAAGACACTAGTCGGTGGGCTGCAGAACAAAAACTGATTTATTTTCCTGCCTTGCATGGGCCTTCTAAGAGGAACAGTTCCCGCCTCACCGAAAACGGAAATGACGTATGCGCTATGTCATCAAACTTTTCCCGCACGCGGGTTCTCCCCATCGCTCGGGGAAGACGAAGGCCCAACGCCATCTTGGGCCCCGCCGCTCCTATGACAACGCGACCTGACCCACCAAGCCGGTTCGCTTGCTTGGACAGTGAGTCGCTACAATATCTGAAATTGGTCTAACAGTGGTGGACATGCCTCTGACTGCCTAGACTGCAAATTCTGAAATTCTACTCATGCTCTACCACTACTTCTGTTCTGTTTTAGGATGCTGCTTAAAGCCTCTTTCCTTGGCCAATACCATGAACTTACATAGCATCTTTAATGGCCTCGAGCAGTTCACAGGACTTCTCCAACAAAATTTGGCAAGCCACAAGTAAATAAAAGGACAAATGACTAAGAGTTAGGTCAAAGGTAAGAAAGGAAACATTGATACAATTTTACTGCACTTGGAGTACAGTGTGTAGTTTCAGTGTCTATACTTAAGCAAAGATATACTTACATTGGAGCACAGAGAAGTTTCACTGGGTTGATCCATGAACAAAAGGTGAGCCTATACTCACTGAGGTTTCGAAAAATGAGAGGTGACCAAAGATTCAGAGGGGGATTGACAGGGTAGAAGCTTCTCCTGATAGGGTTATCCAGAACCAGAGGGAAGAGTTTCAGAATAAGGGGGTCATCCATTTAAGACAGATCAGGAGGAATTTCTTCTTTGGAATTCCACCCCAGAGGTGGAGGTGGAGTTATTGAAAATATTCAAGTGGGGAAACTGATAGATATTTTGAACCACAATAGGAGTCTATGGGGAGAGAGCAGGAAAATGTGTTTTGGCTAAGATTGGATCAGCTATTATCTTGCTGAACAGCAGAGCAGATTCTAGTGTCCAAGTGGCCTACTAGTGCTCCAGTTTCTTTCTTATTTTCTTTTAATGAACACCATAAAGAGCACACGAGAGAGAGAGTGCGCCTCAGGGAAGGACTTTATAGGGTCTCTTCAACAACTGGAGCCACAGTGCCCCAATGTTGGTGCAATTAAAAATGGGAGATGCAGAGGAGGCCAAAATTGGAAGAGATTTCAGAGGTTTATAGGTGCAATAAAAGTAAGTCACTGGAATTGGCAATGTCACAATGAGATTTAAAACAAGATGAGGAAATTTTAAAAATGGGCATTCCTTAACCTGAAGTAACATTCAAGTCCTCCCCAGGTTACAGCAGGGTTCAGTCCCTAAGAACTGTTCATAAGCCACAGTTCACAAGTCGAAAATGCGGCTGCGCAGCAATATATTTAATTAAAAACATAGCTAACCAAGGGCAACACGTAGTTAAACCAGAACATTTAATTCAGATTTCTCTACAAATGCAATGATATTGCTATGAACCAAGTTTCCACACAGCAGAAGATGCCTGCAGCCCCACAGCAGTCAGGAAATCTACCCTACCGGTCTCATAAATGCTTGTTTGTATGTACAGGCTATACATAAGTTAGGCCTTCGTAACTTGGGGAGGATCTACAGTTAGCAAGTAGAGGGATGATGAACGAACAGCTCTTCATGGAAAATCAGATAAATGCAACAGGTTTTAGATGGACTTAAGTTGATGGAAGGTGAAATTGTGGCTCAGTGTCTTATTACGTTTGACAATGCATCTTAAGCCATTAAAGGAACTTTAAATGAGATAAAGAAGATTCCTTTTTCCAAAAAGGATTTAAATTTCTTGTTATACAAGTATTTCATATTATACAAGTATTTCATATTATACAAGTATTTCATATTATACAAGCAGATGATGAAACTAAAACAAGCAGTGGATTTTCAGTAGCCATATGCCTTGCGAAAAATCAGATTTTAAAAAAAAATTATAAAATTTGTAAATTATTTAAATTCAATCAGGTTATATTCCTGAACTTCACTGTAAATTTTTTACTAACATGGTTCATATTAGATGGCTTCTACTCAACGGCTGAGTTAGTTTGATGATTCCATCAGTATGGACTGTGCTCAACCTGTGCTGACAAATGGTAATTAAAATCACATTTGCACAGTGAATGTGTCAGCATTGAAAAGCACACTTTCGATTAAGACTTTTCGATTTTTGGCTGCAATTTTCTTCAGTCAGCTACAGGTAGGAGTCATCAAAAGCATTTATACAAAAAACTTGCACTTAAAGAATATCCTACTTGATATTTACCTTCATACATCTGATGCACTTTTTGTTGCAAGATGCTTTGGGACTTCAAGCTCATAAAATGTGCTCCATAAATCCAAGTTTGTTTTTTTTACATGCACAGAAATTTATAAAAGCAATTTTCACATCACTATCAATTCTCAGCTGAACATGACACTTTCCAAAGCAAAATATATAATGGGCACAACCAGTAAATCATTGAAGGGTGTTAATATCATCTTTTAATTAGACAGAAGTACTAATGGCATCAAGGAGCAAAAAAGACATGGCAGAAACTGTTCAGGTTAATTATTTAAAACACTTGCCTATACTGTAATTACATTCAAAATTGTTAAATATTGAATTTATCGGCACTATAGGTTGCAGTTTAAAGTTTTAGAGTTTATAATATAGGCAAAGTTAACAACCTTAAGTCTGGCTCTGTATGGCCAACACCTAATGTGCTCCAACTCAAAAATCCATCATCCTGGTCAAATGCATATGCTCCATTCAGAAGGATTTTTATCCCCTTGAAACAATGCTCCCAATAGCATCCAAAGACTCCATCAAAAATTAAAAATGACCTCTGATTAAGTGCCTCTGTAATAAACAATCAAATTTAATAAACTGAAAAATAAAACAGGAATCAATGAGGGGCTGAACTTTTTTGGTGCTTAAGGCGATGGAAGTGCCTCGTGCAAAGAGAATCTGTGCCTGGTATCCAGATGCTATCTGTTAAACTAATGTATTATCTTATTTAATAAATGTTATAAATTACAAGATGCTGCTACCAAAACTCATCCAATTTTTGGTTAATACAGTGACATTAACATTTTTATGTTAGCGAAGACCTTCACTAAAAATAAATTGCAACATCTGCGCTTTGCCCAGAGTAGATCAGAATCACAATAGTTTCAATTCCATAATGATTTGTGTAAGATTGTAGAGCAAAAGAAAAGCTTTAAAGATTTAAAAGCTGGAATTATATTGAAATGGTTTGCATTATGATTTTATGAAAAGAGAAAGAATGACAGACAAAAGAAGAGCTGGTTACTAATGCTTTAGTTACCCATGACCAAGGATAACTGAAGAGAAAACGACAATGCACTGGATTCCTGAAGAATGGAGTGTTTTGATTGATGACGTGACCGTGGTTGAGCTCTTGTAGAGAGGAGCACAATAGAAGCTGTGCAGCTCTGCAAAAATGGAGCTTCACCATACACATTACCAAGCCAATAGTCTCATCACTCTGGATACCAAGGCACGGTGCAGCAAGGAACAAAAGGAGATAGAATAGTTGAATAATGAAGAGGCTGGTGTTGTGATAGCAAGAAAGTCATTGTATTAGAAAATGCAACATAGTTCCTTGCTGACACGACTTCAACAGCACTTGTATATATAAACCACACACCAATTCTCAGTGCACGAGGCACTCCTAAGCGACTCAAGATCCAGAAAAGTTCAGACCGCCCTCAATTCTTGTGCACCTTGTTTTATTTGTCAGTTTTATAGTTAAATATGGTTTATTACAAAGATGTTTAATCACAGATCATTTTTAATATTTGACAGACACTTACAAAACCACAAGGAGTGCTAACCTTCCCCGCCCCCCCCCCCACATTATTTTGATATTTGCGCCTTGGGTGTGCGGAACACTTTTGTGACAGTTTTTGCACAATGCTACAGATGGACGGACTTACTCAGAAATAAATGAACGCAGAGATAAAAATAAATGCATATAGCTTCACATAAGGCATTAAAGACTTGCAACTGATATTACAAAAACCTATGATCGAAATTCATCCTGAGGTGTGAGCAAGTGTCATACAAAACTGACGAAAGAACCAAGTGTCTGTAAAATACATGGTACAACATTCCAAATGCTCATTAGCTGATATGCAATACTCTTGCTGAAGTAGTAATCAAATTGCTTGCCATGATAGGTCAGCATTAGAGGAGGGGCAGCAGATGTAAATAGAATTTACAAAGCATAAGGATTTTTGTTTGAAATATCGCTGGTTCAGTACACAAAACACCAAAATGGTGGTGTAGCAGCAGAGATGTGCTCATTTTTACAGTACAATGCATGTTTGTCCTAACATGCACATAATGACAAGATAGGAGATGTTAACAAATTTCTAGAAATTGTATAATCAATAATGTATTTGATCTCTCAAAAATTAACTAAGTGCACAGTCCATCATCTGGTTAAAACAGTTATTCTTGCCCAGGATGTGCAGCTTGTCCTGACATGTGTTTTTGTTCCAAATGCTGATTAATGATCTGTTATCAAAAGATATCTGGATCTAGCAATAAATATGCCAAGGGTTTCCCCAAATTCTTGGTTTAATTGCAAGCCCAGGTTAATGGTTATAGAGCATTCAAGGAAACCAGTATTTTTTTTTTGAAAACAGAATCTAATGATTTTCTATTATTTTGGATCAGTGAAAGTTGGTATTGGTTTATTATTGTCAATTGTACCGAGGTACAGTGAAAAGCTTGTGTTACAAACCGATCGTACAGGTCATTTCATTACACAGTGCAGTTACATTGAGTTAGTACAAAGTCCATTGATGTAGTACAGGTAAAAACAGTAACAGTACAGAGCAAAGTGTCACAGCTACAGAGAAAGTGCAGTGCAATAAGGTGCAAGGTCACAACAAGGTAGATCATGAGGTCATAGTCCATCTCATTGTATAAGGGAACCGTTCAATAGTCTTATCACAGTGGGATAGAAGCTGTCCTTAAGTCTGGTGAATTAAAGGACTGTAGGAGTGTTATTAAAAAAAAACAAAATTGATTTATTCTTGCCTGGTATATTTTACTTTTCAGAGAAGTTGAATTTAGTTTTTATTTCAAGAATCAGAGTGGTACTTTCTGCAGATTGAAGACATGGTTGGTAAATTCTCTTAATTCAAGTGTAGACTCCAATAGTAGAAGCCACTTACAATGCAGCAATTTTATCTTCTGCAAGTGAAGTTACATTTCACAGAAAGCACGAGCTGATGAGAAGCAGGCCTTTACATGAATACACTAGAAGCTGGAATTGCAAGTTAGATAATTTTAAATATAGATAAAAATATCTCACTGGAAGTAGCAAAAATGAAGAATAAGATCTTGACATTACAGAATCTCTCAGCATTTCCAATTTTTCCCTTTAAATATTTCATACTATTATTGAAGGAAGCTAGAATTTGGTTATATGTGTTATAGTTCTGTATCAATATAATTTTACTGGCATGTTGGGGTGGAAATGGGATTGGTGGAAGAGCAATACAATCAAACATAATACTCATCGTGACCAATACAAATTCAAATGAACGTGAACTAGCACCATAACAACTATTCCTTTTCAAATGAAGGCACAAGAAGCTGCAGATGCTGGAATCAGAAGCAAATAAATGAGCTGCTGGAGGAACTCAGCAGGTCAGAGAGCATCTGCCCAGATGAAGGGTTTGACCCAAAACTTCGACTGTCATTTTCTACCACAGATGCTGCCTGACCCTCTAAGCTCCTCCAGTACCTCATTTTTTTTTAATATTCCTTTTCAAAGGCTCACTGACAAGGGTAAAAACAACGACAATCATTCCACTAATAAGTATTGATAATTCTACATTTTAGTTCAAAAAAACAATCACATAACCTGAAGCTCAATTCACTACTCAAATTTGAACTGTTATGAAGCTCAATTAAAATACCACATTTGTTTGGTAGTTTTTCCCATTATGATGGAGCCAGTATAATTTCATCCATGGACATTTTTACTGTTTATCTAGTCTCTATGGAACAAATAGTCATTCTTTCAATGTTAGGTTATGTGTAGCAACAGCAAGGTCAGCATTTACTGCCATCCTTAACTGCATTCAAGGTGCTGATGGGCCATTACCATGAATCTCTGCAGAGCTTCTGGTAAATATATACCAACAGTGTCATTGGCTAAGGAATTCCAGGATCTAGACTCCATGCCAATGAAGGAACAGGGTCATATTTCCAAATGAGGGTGGTTTGTAACTTGGGGAACCTGCAGATCCTGCTGCCCTTGATCTTCTTGGTGGTTGAGGCTGCATGTCTGGGAAGTGCTGTTGAAGTCATGTCAGCAAGGAACTACACTGCATTTTGTAGATGGCACACACTGCAATCATTGTAAAGATGATGATGACGGGAATAAATGTTTAGAGAAAAACAAACTGCTGGGGGATTTCAACTGGGTGAGCAGCTACTGTGGAGGCAAAGGGGTACTTTGTTTTTTGCTCCAGACTAGAGAACCTGCAGCATCTTTTCTCTCCAAATGTTTAGGGTGATATCAATCAAGTGCATTGCTTTATCCTGGAAAGAGTCAACCTTCCTGAATATTAAGAGCTATACTCCTACAGGCAAGTGAATGTGTTTGGGGGAGGGGGGCAGGTTGGTGGTCAGGAAGCAAGTCACTCTCAAGGCAGTTTACCCAGCATTAGACCTGCTTTTATAGCTAATTGAAATGAGCTTCTGGTCAGTTATGACCCCCAAGATGTTGACGGTAGTGTCAGTGAATGTTATGGGTATGTGGATAGACTCCCTCTTCAGCTGATCTTTTGGGGAATACACATTATTTGCTACACATCACCCAATACCCAACTGTTGTCCAGGTCTTGCTGCACGAAGGGATAGGCGTTCATTTACTGAGGGGACGCAAATAGAATTTAATCATCAGGAAGCATCTCCACTTCTGAAGTCACCGATGAACCAGCTGAAGATGATTGGGTCTAGAACTATGCCCCAGCAACATCTGCAGAGATGTTCTGATGCTGCAATGATTGACTTCTTATACCTGCAACCATTTTGAAGCACGACTCCAACCATAGAAGCATTTCCTCCTTGATGCCCATTTTCTTCAGTTTTATCATGGTTCCTTGATTCCATACCCAGTCAAATGTTGCCTTGAGGTCAAGGGCAAACACTCTCACCTCAGCTCCACAACTCAGCTTTGGTGCACATTTGAAGGTCTGAGCCACCTGACCCTGTCAGAATCCAAACTGGGCATCAGCAACCAGGTCATCAGAAAGCAAGGAAACTACAGTCATACAGCATTCAACCAAAAACAGTTTATATTTTTGATGACTGACAGTACAATCCATAGTTTAATCTTTCATTTCATAAAACTAATCTAGAAAAGCTTTCTTTGTTATCCATGGAAATAGCTATGGTTAGACTCAACACCAATGCCCTAAGTTTCTCTACCTCAAGCATAAATAGAGACAGTGTACATGAACTCTAAATTTCCACTAATGGCATTAAGAATTTGAGTCCACTTGAAAATCAAATTAGATAATCAGGTCATTAAGTGCCAAAAGGCAGCACAACTGTGGATGACAAATCAAGAGGACAATGTTAACAGCTAGGGAAATTCCAACATGGAGAGAGAAATGAATTATTCAAAATGCAACGCATTCTCCACCTTACCTAGTTAATACTATTAACTTCAGAAGCCAAGAAATATTTCTACTTTAGCACTGAATTCTGGGGTGCAAAATTAAACCAGATCTGCTAGAAATTCAATTTAAAATCTAGTTCCATTCCAGTGAGTGCAATGTCCGTAGTTCACACCCTTCAAAGCAATCCCTCATAAAATGACTAAATTCATGGTAAAGACTTGCATTTGAATTGTAAACACTATTGTATGGGTACAAATTGACTGTAATTAATTTTACAGGCATCAGGGTCTGACAAACAACAATTAAGAGACATAGGAGCTGACAACCTGTTTCAATTATGTTGGTTGAGGAATAAATATCAGCCAGGACTGCAGGGGAACTCTTTAAGTTAAATAAGGTGCATAGAATTTTTATCCCTCATCTGATTTGGTAATTGGGCCTTGGTTTAATACCTCAATAAAATGTCTGTTCTAACAATGTAAAAGCTTTCCTCTTTCCCTTGTGCTACTGGTTCTCCCACATTGGAGCACTTGCACATTTAAGAGAAACATACTCAGCTGAATTTATTACAAAATAAATTTGTGTGACATCTATCTGAACTATCCAGGATCAAAGAGCTTTTGCCAATTGTTACAATTGATTAAAATTGAATAAAAGGTAAATGTTTTGGAAGTATATAAGCAACCGGTAACACTCTACAGTTTGCCCTAGATGGCAGCCTTCAGCTACTTATTTTTCCACTAATAAGAGAACCTGTCACTCAGCTGAACAGCAACTGGTGCACTGCAGTACACACCAAATAGGAAGGCTTACACGTTTGAACAAAATGCACTGAGTCAGGAGGTTCCTTTTACAGAAGTGCACGTTTACAGCTCAGAATCGCTTAACCACCTTCGTGCCAAAAATACCACAAAGTCTACAGTGATCCATGCTTATATTTTGCTATTTCTCTTTAAAATTGAATTCAAATTTTTAATTTGTTTTTTAATCAAAACTATTGTCATATTTCATTTGCCTGGTTCTGAAGAGCTGTTGCTCTTGCCCTCCCAAAATTAGACACTACCAAAAACAAAAAGCCAGCTATAAATCTTGTCAACACCCTAGAGCACTTATTTCACTTTTGATTATGCAACCAAAAGCAATTCAGCATCACTGGAGTGAGCCTGCTTGCAGCACTTCAACTCCTTAAGTTGTGCTGATGTATATATTTGTGTCACCTTAAATAAGTGTAATGTTTAATACCGTTTAGAAATGATAAATATATCGTACATCTTAGATGGTGTGATAAGGTTATTCAGTTAGTTCTCTTTCCTCATATTTTCACGTTTACCTTTAGTAACTGCTTGTGGAAAATTACTACTGAATCTGCTTCTGCAACTTTTTCAGGCAGCCCATTACAGATCTTAACTTGCTACATCAAATATTTTAATTCCTTTTGGCTTTTTGTAAACTAAACTTATGCTAACAGGAATATTGTTCACATTTGGTTTATCAAGTTCAGTTTTTCCAGTTAAGCTGAATCCCACCTAACACAAAATTATATGGGTCAGTTTACCCATGAGCATCTAACTTGGTCTCAAAAGGTGTCTATCCATCATCCTACAAGATGTATATTGAATTAAGGATCTGAGCAGAATTCATCAGTAGCATCTTTAACACATAATACCAAAGGCCTCTGTGGTGGCGGAGTCTTAAATAAGAAATGCAACATTATGACAAATAACTTTAGAAGCGTTTGCCGACCTAAATGACCTCTAGTTGAGAATGCTTTGATTTTAAGGTGATTTTGTTTTCAAATATCGCGCCCCACCCTCCCACCCTTTCCCAACATGGTAATCTCCTCCAGCCCTACAAGATCTCCACATTATTCCATTTACAGGCTTTGCACGTCTGACATTTTAATTGATCCCTAATTTTCAACCATACCCCACAAGTCAAAATCTGTTCCACCCAACCTCAAATGCAAGTACTTACATCGAGGGCATAGAGTTCCATCACATGGGTAAAGCTGATAATGGGTACCAGCAGGACTCTTCAAGGACAGATACAGCAGTTGGACCGCTCATACTACTGTATCAGGGAAGCAGCAGCAGACTTGAATTTGGGGTATGTGTTATATACTAGATATTCAGCTGACCCACATTGCAACCACCCACTTTGGAAAGACTAAATTTACAATGTTGATGAAATCAGAGTGTGCTGATTTATGCAAATAAAAAATTCCAACAAGTAGCGAGATATCAAGGCTCTAATGTCAACAGTAAATGAGTTTTGACTTAGTGCAGTCATTCTAAGTTTCAGAGCTAGGTAAAGACAGTAAATGTGTATCATGTTAAAAAAAATGCTGAAATCAAGAAAAACAAAATGAACTGCTAAAATAGCCAGAGAATGGAAGGACTGATCCAGAACATTCCAACATGCCTCCAAATGCTTTAAACCTCAGGTATGGTAGCCCATAAACTGCTTTTAATCTAGGTATTAACATTCAACTTGAAAAATTTAGAACAAACTTATCACAATATAACTCATATTTAAGAAATGAAGCCAAATACATTTTCTTGTCTGACACACTTTGACTTCATTCACTTCCAAAATTAATAGCTCATTATTCCAAATATTTCAAATGGATGCTTAATAGAGATTATACTGATATCATATGAAGAATGTTTGATTGTAATATTGCCATGTATTGTGAGGAATGAATGAGTACAAGTTCCTTTACTCCAAAAAATCTGGCATCTGAATGAATATTTCAAGAATCTTCAGTCCTGCTTGTCCCCATCGATAATGAAAAACTCTTGGGAGAGTCTTGGAAACTGGGAAAATTTCCACTGTTAATGAAAGATTTAGAGATTTTTCAATATTAATAAAAGATTTCAATCATTTGAAAAAGGCCATTTCCTCTGCTTCAGTTGATGTGGAGAAGTCATCAATTTATAATTTACAGAAAGGGAGATAAGCTGAAGTGAGAAATTTATGTACACAGTGAGCTATTGGCATGGGTTGTTTTCCCAGAAGAAGTGGCCAAGGCAGAGACCACAGGATGTCTTGACAAAACTGGATGTATGTTTGGCACAGAGTAACACATAGGGAAATGGTTTGTTTGAGACCTAATCTGTGTTTAGTCTCCCCAATGCACTACTTAATTATAAAAAAAGGGAAAGTGGCCTATCTGTATGCTTCAGTTCTACAACTCAATTCTGACTTCAATCCATTAACCATTTGAGTGCATAAATTTGGTCTATTCCATGCCAGGATTTAACTCTAGAAACATCAGAAGGCCAATTTAAATGAAGACCCTTCAGTCCAATTCATGACATCTTTCAGCGTACCAACCATTCTAAATGCAACATTCAGCTACTTCTTACAAGACTTCAATGCCCTGGCTGTAATCACCATTCCTGCCAACCTGTGCCAGCTGACTACCAGCTGTATAATGACTAGATTCTTAGCAGCTATCCCAGATTTTCACTTTAAAGCCAGATACCTGAAGAAAATGCAGGAAAAGAGAGTACAGGTTATGTAACATTTAGTTTCTCTGGTTTATTATGTGCCCCATACACAGGCCTACCAACAATTCTACAATGTGTCTAATTAGGAAGAACTACTATTCCAAGAGCACACTGATGCTCTGTGAAACTATTAATATATTACATTAATGCACATTCCCCCAAAAGGTACACGAGTCTTCACTCTGACAAAAGCAAATCAGTAAGTTGTTTTCTTTTTATCATTTCTATTTGTACCATAGAATCTTCATTACAACATCAAGATCTTCTCAAAGATGGGCGCATGCAACTGAAAACTCATCGTAACCCCGTAGAGTCAAAGAGTAACAGCATGGAAACAGGACCTTCGGCTCAAGTCAACTATCCCAGCCCTAGAACATTGTTGCAGAAGTTCCTTATGTCAGTCACCTAGTGCCAACCATCTTTAATTGCTTCATTCATGACCAACGGCAGTGTCTTTAAATTATCTTAATTTTACATTCAAGAATCCAGAATTCTATTGAGGTTAGACAAATCTCAAGTGAACCTTGAATTAAAAAAAAATGTCTGCACAGCCAAATCTTGAATGAAGAGGATACACACTCAAGTTTTATTTTATAGGTAGTCTATGCTTTATTAATTGCCTCTAGACCTAGCCACCAGGTGCATTACACTTTAATAAAAGACAAATCAGCTTCATTTTAAAGTTGAATTACAGTCAGCTACATTCATCTTCTGAAAATTTATATCCGGTGTACAGAATTTTAAAGATATATCAGACATCATGGAAGATGAGCAAAAAACAAGCTGCTGGAGGAACTTGGCAGGTCAGGCAGCATCTAGACTCCAGATGAAGGGTCTCTTCCTGAATCACTGACTGTCCATTTCCCTCCACAGATGCTGCCTGACCTGTAGAGTTCCTCCAGCAGTTCATTTTTTGCTCCAGATTCCAGCATCTGCAGTCATCATAGAAGGTGACTTGGTAAAGCAATACATTAAGGATGCCATGAAACAGAATAAATTAATGGCTACATATCCTTCTGGAGTAGTTGCTCAGGATCAAGAATGACTTGCTCCCTCTCCAGTCCAGATGAGCAGAAAATGTCAGTATGTGAATTATTTTAATATGGGGTGAACTGGCAAATTAGATTTAAGGATTGATTAGTCGAGATACAGTGACTGATGTTTAATGGGGTCATTCAGAATATACAGAACAGATACATTCCAACAAGAAAGAAGAATTCCCAGGCAAGAACTCGCCTAAATTAAAGATAGTATGAAACAAAGGAAATAATTGCGCATTGAAGAGTAGCAGGTCAGCACATTGGACAAAATACAAGAACAGCAAAAAAATAACTGAAGGATAATAGTGAAACTCTGATAATTCTGCACCCCCAGAACTTTGGTTGTCCCAGACTTGCAGAATTTCCAGACTATTGGATGTTGCTCCTATTAACACTCCAACACATCCTTATTTCACTTTTTAATTTTACGTTACACAGTAGTAAATAAACGTTCTAATGAACATAGGAAATAAAGCCTGGCAAATTGAGGAAATAAAAAATATGAAAACGAATGGTGTAAAACAAACGGTGTAAAACAAACAACTCTGCAATTCACTTTGTTCTGCAGCATAGAAAATGGCAGACTGCACTAGAATAGACTTACTTGTTTAGCAACACCAATGAGCAAGCCAAATGCCAAACCAGCGAGATTCATGAACAATTGGATACCGAGCTTTGAGTTTTATTGTAATAAGTAAAAAGTAGAGTACAAGATAAATCTAGCCTAATAAGTTTTAAAACTGGTAAGTTTTAAAACAAAAAAAATTAATGGTATGTTGGTCCTATGGAAAATGAGATGGGAAATTTATAAAGAAAAACAATGGAATAGTGAATGAACTGAACCAGTATTTTGCATCAGTCTTCACTTTCAAGGATACAAGTAACATCCAAGAAACAGTTGTAAATTGGGAAGTGGAAGAAAGGAAGGTACTCATGAAATTACGATCACCAGGGAAGTGAGACTGAGCACATCATTGGAGCAGCAGACTGATAAACTTCCAGGCCTCAATGAACTTCATTGAAGTGGCTAGTGAAATAGTTTGTGTTGGACTTAATTTTCCAGAACTCCCTAGATTTTGGGAAGGTTCCATTAGATTGGAAGAGAGCATATGCAACTCCTATGTTCAAAAAGGGATAGACATAGCAGGAAACTATACAGGCCAATTGGCTTAACATCCGCCATTGGGAAAACATTAGAAGCTTTAAAGATGACATAACAAGGTTGGACAGGCTGGGCTTGTATTTGATAAAATTTAGAAGAGGGAACAATTGAAATATTCAAGATTCTGATGGATGGATATGGAGAGAAAAATCAAGAAACTGCAGGTGCCAGAAATCTGAAATGAAAGCAAAAGGTCTTCAACCTAAAAACTTGAAGTCTGTTTCTCTTTCTACTTAACTGCCTGACCTGCTGAATGTTTCCAACATTTTCTGGATGTGGAGAGGATGTTTTCTCTTACTGGAAAATCTAAAAAATGGTGCCAATGTTTGAAAATAAGGGATTGCCCATTTAAGACAAAATTTTCTGTCACAGATGATCAAGAGTCTTTGGAACTCTCTTCATTAAAGAGTAGTAGTTGTCTTTAAATGCATTTGAGGCACATGGGAGTTTGATAAGCAAAACAGTGAAAAATTATTGTGTGTAGACCGTTTAGGTTACAACCTAATCAGCCATGATCTTACTAAACGGCACAGCACCCTCAAAGAATTTCCCACTAATTCTCACCCCCAATCCACTGAATGCTCGCTCTTTCCCCACAGTGAGGCCACCCATGACCAGTGAGGCTTGCTGATTGCCAAATCACTTTCCCCACACTAGAAATAGAAGCAGAAATAGGATCCTCAGCCCCTCAAGTATGCTCTGCCATTCAATAACATTGTAGCTGATCTTTTACCTCAGTTTCACTTTCCTACACTGATACCATAACCCTTGATTCCCAGTCCCAGCAGCCTTGCTGTCCACAGCATGCAAGCTAGCACAGACCCCTGGATTTCTCCCAGAAAACCTCAAGACAATTTTCAGCCACCTGCCCAGTGCTGTCTGGTTTCAGCAAAGTGCAATCTCCTGGTGCTCTATGGAAGGTAGATTCATCCTGTGGAAGAGAACGTCTCACACTGCCATCATTATCACTCAGCATAAAAAAAAGACACTAAGCTCATCTCCCATGCTTCCTATGTCCCACAGCAGCTTCACACTTAATGTCTGGTGCCACAAGAACCAGGGTAGGGATCCCAACCTTCGACTAGTATAGGCACAACCTGATTGACCTTTCCTTTTGGAATGGTTCCTTTGCCCCACAGGTCAGCCTTTGGATTGTTTCTGTTGCAGGTTAATCCCTCCTTAGGTTTGGATATATGCAGTGTCCCAGTGTTGCCACTCCTACTGCAGCAGTGGCAGGATTTCCTGGCTTCTATACTCCATCCCCTTCGCAGCAGAGGCCAGCATTTCACTCATCTTCCTGATTACTTGCAGTAACTGTCAGCTCGCTTTGTGTTCCTGTATGAGTACACCCATACTTTCTGTACTGCAGCATGCTGCAGCTTCCCACCTTTAAACAACTGCTTCATTTCCCTCCTGTTCTTTCTGCCGGGGTGGTTGGCCTTCCCCATATTTTACTCCATCTATCAATTTTTTTTGCCCACTTTGCATAATCTGCCTAGATCTCTCTGCAGCCTCGGTGTCCTCTTTACAACTTGCTTTCTCATCTGTCTACATGTTAACCATATTACACATTAGAATGCATTTTTTTCTAATTCACATTGGGTTTTGAACCGAGAATATTTTCACCGTTCCAACCCTTGGCATGGTCCAGGTGAGATGCACATCTGTGATGTACGTATCGGTTATTTATCACACACAGAATGTATATACATGCCTCTCTTCATTTAAATATTCCACTTGCCTAAGCTTAGGCAGAGTTTAGTAATACCTCAAGTGATGAAGCTTAACTAGTTAAAATCACAAACTTTAATATAATATGCTAAGGACTTTCTGCCATTTGTTCAGTCTGCTTCACTCCACCAATTCAGATAAATGGATCAACTAGAGCAAAGGGAAAAGAATCAGTCTGGCTGCCCTTCCAGGCTCCATTAACAAGTCAAACTGACAGGGTTCCACCATCAGTATTCTTGGAAGTAACTTAGGCTTGCCTAGTTCATCACCAAATTAACCTATATGCTTGGCCCCAACCTGGTGTAATGGACCCATACAACCCTCAAAAGATTTTGCTTCTTCATTCCTTCAGTCTCCCTATTTTGCCCAAATCATCAATGCTTGTTCAATGCCAAGCAGAAAAATTAATTAACAAATTTACCCACAGCAATCAAGCATTCAACCCCAAATTCAATATCCATATTATGTGGCACATTTTCCCCATCGTTATGGCTGGTGTATACATGAAACATAACATAAACAATGAATACAAGAACTGAGTGTCTGAATCACCTCTGTATTGGAAGTTATTTATGATAAGCAAATCTCCATATGGGACAGTTTAATGGTAATATAGCTTGGAAATTATAATTAAATTTTGGTGAAGAGGAGAAAGTGAAATGAAAGACAGCTATCAAAGATGCTTTTGAGCAGGATGTTGTGACAGGTACTGTCGGGCAGCTTCAAATATTTGATATTAACTGGTCCAAGTTAGCTTTCACAAGCATCTGCTTGTGTACTCAAAAAAAACAAAAGATTAAGTGTCAATTTCCATTTTTATCTTTCCTTGATTTTTCGCTTCATTAATGCTCCAAAATGCCAATGATAAACTACGTCTTAAGTACATCTTATCATCTCCAAATGAACTCAATAGGGCAATAATTAATGCAACACTGGTGGTTTTCAAAGCAAGATCCACAGGTGACAATTCTTTTACACCCAAAACATGCACTTTCTCCCCCCTAGCTTTCAACAAATTTTAAGCATAGTCTTGGTAAACCAAGCAAAACAAGGCATGATGTCATCATCCTTACACGAGATTATCTGTGTGTACTTAATACATTTAGGATCTATTTCAATACATTTCACCAGAAAATTGGACTTTTTTTGCATCCAGGGAACCAGGCTAAAATGCTATTCAAACCTGCAGAGGAATCTATTGTTATAAGAAACATTACATCCCATGAAGTCAGTATTTTATTTTCTGATTTGTAATCTGCAGACATTATTAAAGTAAAATCCTCACAACAGAGGAAGCAATTTGGAGTCTGATTTAAGCCCACAACAATATTGATTAAAGATTAAGGAATTGTTTTAAAATTTGCAGTACCCATTACATTACTGAAGAACACATTTTGATTTAATGCTTTTGCAATGCTCTGGATTAGATTAGATTGTCATATATGCCAGAGTGCAATGAAATTCTTTGTTCACATGAACTCATAGGGTAAACAGTATACATGGTAGTAAACAGTACATGTATCCCTATACAATATTTTTCCTATAATGACTTGTACACCTGCAAATCAACCACAAAGTCCATTCATTTTTCAAACGTAGTTTAATAATCAACGATTAGTTAAATGACAGTAGTTAGCTGCACCTGAAAGTTCACATAACAGAACCTCGAATCCATTTTGGTCCAATCCCAGTTTCAGTCCCTGACCCTACCCCAACTGTAATGATCAGAGAGCAAGGTATATTTTTATTTTTCATATTTTTCTTATGACAACAGAAAGAGGCCATTCAACTCAGTGGCACTCAGAGCATTCACACAAGCTCCACCTTTCTTGGTAACTTATTCTCTCACATTCCCATCAACTCTCCTGGAATTCCCCTGCTCCTCACTTACGCAAGGGACAATTTACAGTAACCTACCAGTATGCCTTTGGGACCTGGGAGGAAATGGGAGCATCCGACGGGAGAAATCCACAAAGTCACACCATAGGACTTGTACTATGAATGGTAGGGCCCTGGGGAGTGTTATGGAACAGGGGGACCTAGGAGTGCAAGTGCAGTTCGCTGAAAGTGGCATCTCACTTAGATAGGGTGCTGAAGGAGGCGTTTGGCACTCTGGCCTTCATCATTCAGGGCAGTGAGTATAGGAGTTGGGACATTATGTTGCAGATGTACAAGATATTGGTCAGACCACACTTGGAATATTGTGTACAGTTTTGGTCGCCCATTATAGGAAAAACTGGAAAGAGTGCAGAGAAGATTTGCGAGGATGCTGCCTGGAGTCGGGGGCCTGAGTTATGGGGAGGGGTTGGGCAGGCTGGGACCTTGTTCCTTGGAGCATAGGAGATCGAGGGCTGACCTCACAGAGGTGCTTAAGATCATGAGGGGTATAGATGGGGTGGACACACATGGTCTTTTTCCCAGGGAAGGGGAACTAAAAACTGGAGGGCATAGGTTTAAGGTGAGAGATGGAAGTTTTTCAATGGACCTGATGGGCAACTTCTTCACAGAGGGTGGTGAGTGTATGGAGTGAGCTGCCGGGGGAGGTGGTTGAGGCAGGTTCAATAACAACATTTGAAAGACACATGGACAGGAACGTGGATAGGAAAGGTTTGGAGGGATATGGGCCAAACACAGACAAATGGGACTAGCTTGGTGAACACCATGGTCGGCATGGACAAGTTGGGCCGAAGGGCCTGTTTAAATGCTGTATTACTCCATGACTATGACTCTAAAACATGCAAACTCCATACAGCCAGCACCCAAGGTCAGGATCAAGCCCAAATTGCTGGAAGTGTATAGCAGGAACATTACCAAATAAGTTGCTCAAATACCATTAATAAAACAACATGAAAAGACATTTTTTTTTATCCACAGGGAATGTTAGAAATAACTCATTTGAAAGTTAATCAGAAAACAATTTTAATTTTTCACCATGATATAGATTTCCGCACAGGCAAAAAAAAAGTCACAATGTCCAAGTTCAATTAAAATAACAATCATTCAGTATCATCAATATGACAATTGGAAGATAAAAGTTCATATGTGCAAGGCAGCTGACTGCAAATGGAAAATGCAGAAGCTAACCAAAATGCATTTCTGCACCATAAACCTTTGAAATATGGCTTTAGAAATAAAATGAATCACACTAACACCCACAATTTCCTTCTCATTTTTCAGACTCTGGCATAATTTGTAACTTAACATGATTTCAATCTATTGAATAAAGAACCTTTAAAATAGTGGGTGGGCGTGTGCCTAGAACTTCGTATTAAGATCGGGGGTACATTCTGAAACTACTCAAACCCTTTCTGATGGGTTGTAATCTCATCCAACCTCTAATGGAATAACAATTTTCATGTATGTTATACTCAAAATTTCCATAACATGAACATGGAAGGCAACAATTAAAAGTAGTTGTTAAATATTCAGAAAAAGATTATTAGTGCATAATCTGACAGCTTTAAAATATTCAGTAAGTTAACGGGGAAACAAGCATAAAAAGGAAAATCCTTGGTAGGGAAGAATATTGCCAACAATGCAATTAATGCAAATAATGCACATTGCCAATAAACTCTTCAGATCATTTAGGAAAAAAATGGTTAATGCATTTCTCCTCTATGGGAATATTTACATTGTTTCAGCTCAAAAAGCAGCTGGTTTAAATGCAAGACCTTAGATGTCCTAATTACGGCATTCAGCAGCCCCTCCTCTGTCCAGCTGCATTAATAACAGATAAAATCAACATTCAGGAATGGGAAGGATGCAGGTGCAGCCCTAAAATACATGCAATGGGCTCAAAATCATGCAGCAGCCTGTTTTGACTGGTATTATCCTCTCTGCTGCACAATAGTCTATTTCTGCCATAGTAACTGAAGAAAAGCAGTATTTCACTGGGTTATCAAGCACAGAGAAACCTTGTTGTGGATTACAGCATTGAAACTGGTATTTACTTACCAGCTGACAAAATTCAAATACCAACAGATAAGGGACAGCTTCCACGCATTGTCCCAAGCAGTGGAGCACATTTGGATGTTGCAAAACTCTGAAATTAGAAATAAAGAGCAAAACTATTAGGCATAGGGATTTCATATTCTTACATTATAAGCACCATCATAGGAGATTATTTTAACTAGCCATCAAAATTATTTTACCATTTCAGCCGCCAGCAGTACCTTTCATACAACTGGTGTATCACAAAAGATTGTGACTACACTAAGTTCCACTAAACACTGGCACGCACACATACAAATCCAAATGCAAGCGTAGAATTAACAGTTTTCAATGCCCTTTGATAACAAAAAACATTTCTGCAAGTCATTCACTTCAGCTAAGAGCAACGCAAGAAAAAGGTGGCTCAGCGGCGTAGCGAGCAGAACGTGGGTTCAATCCTGACCTTGGGTGCTGTCTGTGTGGAGTTTGCATGTTCTCCCAGAAACTGCATGGTGGGTTAATTTGCCATTGCAAATTGCCCCTGGTTTGTAGGGGAGTGATAGAATCAGGGGGAGTTGATGAGAATATGGGGAGAATTAGAATGGATTATGTAGGATTTGTATAAATGAGTGGTTGAGGGTCAGCGCGGACTCCGTCGGCAGATAGGCCCGTTTCTGTGCTCTCCCTCTCCATGCCTCTATAATCTTAAAAAAATCCAGTTCTGCTTTTCCTATCCTCAGATATCTGCTTAGTCCGCACAACTTCCTGGATTTTTCTAATAGAAAAGCCTTACCGCATATTAGCAACTAGGCATGAAATGACCTGACAAAAAAAACCTGGAGAGAAGTGTTGGAAAAAAGTTTATTGTTGGTGCAACTAGTTACCATTTTGCTGGTGTGAGCGAGAGATGTGATTTGTACATACAGTATACAAATACAAGCTCTAAGCAAAAATCTGCCAAAAGCATCTGTTAAAACAATTTATTAGTTGATGACACTTAAGTGACACGTTTATAGCTCTCAATATGCCCATCACTGAAAAGAGCCAAGAGCTTAATTCCAATTTCCATTAGTGAAAACGCAATGAAATACTGTATGGTTAACTTATTATCAATAGACAATAATGAAGATGGTTTCTATATCACCCATTTTTGAAAGTTATTAAAGAACCCGAACAAAAACTTAAGAAATAGGAGTGGACCATTCAGCCCCTAATGTCTACTCAGCCACTCGGTGCTGCAGCTGCTCTTTTACCCCAGCACCACTTTCCTGCGCACACCTCATATCCCTTAATTCTCTTAATATCCAAGCAATGCAAAAATAAAATTTTAATTCTATCAATTTCAAATTTGTATCTGTAATTGCAAAAGCAGACCCAACAACTGTTCAATTTACAGTCCGTGAAATCCAAAAGGTTGACTGCAGATAAAATCCATTACTGAGGTTTGTGGAAAACAAAAATCATGTAGATCCCAGCCCAAATGTTTACAATTTTCCTTATACTGTACTGTAAGAGTGAAAAATATTACTAACCTGTAAGCCTCCCCATTTTTAAGGAATTGATGATGCTCCGTTGAGCTTGCACTGGCTTTCAGTTCTTTAATAATCACTCTGACTAAACTGGAATCCTGGTAGAATTCCCCAAGAAGAACCTTTCCAAAATATGCAGAAGAGGACTTTTAAGTACTTCAATTCTCTGAAACAGGAAGTCTCTAATTTCCCACAAACATTCTTGATTACATGCAATGTGGAAAAGGACAAGGACATTGCAGCAGGTGACAAAGGATGTTTGTACATTTGTCTGGCAAATCCACATCACTCAACTTGGGTAGCTAAGCATTCATCCTCAGGAAAGGACAACAGGAAATAGACACAAATCTGGAATGCTCGATAGGGACTGTGTCACCGTCATGCAAATTCTTAAGGAAAATGTTAGTGATCATCCAATTTGAAAGTAGAAACAAATTTATGTCTACTGCAAATCCATGGGATTTTAAAAATTAAGAGATTGAACATACCTGTATTAAATTCAATAGGGTACATTAACAGTAATAGATATGGGATTATATCGTCAAAAATGCCAAAAAGCAAGACAAAGGTTGTAGGCTTTTTCAAGCCAATGATTTATACCATAGATTCAAACCCTTTTCCCTGATGACCCATTTCAGAGAAGTTTGTTTTATCAGTCCCGTTCATTCTCCACTCCAACACACTTATGTTACCAAACACTGTTCCACAGGAGAGCCCAACTCCCAGTTTAAAAACCTGGGTTTAACACTTAAACCAATACAGTACATCTTTTGAAGATACTCCCATATTGTTGCTGGGTAGAGAATTGCAGTTTAATCCTAGCTACAATGAGAAATGGTATTTCTAAGTCAGGATAACGTGTGAGGGGACTGGCTGGTCAGGATGTACCCAGAAGTCTGCTAGCTTTACCCTTCTGGGAAGCAAAGGTCGGGAACGTGTTATTGAAGTGGCGAGGTTGAGTAATTGTAGTACATTTTACAGATGGCATATAATGTCAGTGTTGAAATGAGTGAATGCTTTGGTGGTGGATGGATGGTAGTTACTTTATCCTGGATGGTGTGAGCTACTTCAGTGTTGTTCGGTTCCATTCTTCTCGGCCAGTTGAAGAATATTCTAGCTTTGGGCAGATACACTGTGGGGAGTTAGGAAGCAAATCACCCTTTACAAGTTACCCAGCATGTGACCTGTTGTTGTAGCCACTGCATATGCAGCTGGTTGAGTTTTTGGTTAAGTAACTCCCAAGAATGCTAACAGGCAAGGGGCTCAGACATTCAATGATATTAGGATTACCATGGTGGGTGATTGCACCCTCAAGATAAAAATTTTGCTCATTCATAGCTGAATTACTTCTATAAATCCTAATTTTTTTTTTGAAAAAGATACAAAATGGTATTTAGGATGCATTTACATGTGCACTGCCAACTTAACTATGGTGGAACTCAAAACAGATTTCAGTAAAAAAAACAATGAACAGCAACTAATGTGTTATTCAATAAGCAGTGCAACACAATGTCAACTTCGTCTGCAATCAGAACTGGTCAGTGAGGCATGAAGACTACATTATGTTCAATCATTCAACTTAAGGTAGAAAACAATAAACAATTTAGTCCTTTATTTTTTGTCAAATGCCAAGAGAGAATAAATTGCTATCTGCATTCTACAATACAGTGCATTTCAGATCTAGGAGCTCCAACTGCCAATTTGGCTCAGTTTCATCTCTGCTGCAAAATTATAAACAACAGACATTAACTTTTCTTGATGCTTACAGGGGAGAGAGTAAAGGCCACATTTAAGATTCCCAGCAATTGGAGATCTTGTAAATAAAGCCACATTTAAGCTAAGTTTAAATATCTAGTATCTTTGCTACTACTGTTCAATTTTTTTTTAAACAGACAAATGTTTCAACACTGTAATGTTGTACCCTTTAGTTTGGAAAAACTAGTTCTTACCTTACCAAACCAGCCATTTCCAATTTCCTGAATGTAGCTAAGATGATGGCGTACAAAAGGTGCTGAGGATACTCCTTCAAAACACAACAACAAATCAAATGACAGAAGCATATTCTGTATAAATATTTCCATGAGATAGCTTCCTGTTTTAATTTTCACCAAATTTCCAAACCAGTATTTAAATTGAGATTGGCCACTTCAGCCCTGAAACTAGGAGGTGCATCAATATATTCATTACCTCTAGACTTGACAAAGTGCAATCCTGACCAGCCTCAAATGATTTGCCCTCCTTATACAAGCTTGTCCAATCCTCCACTACTCATATTCTCTTTTTCAATCTTTTTATTAGTTTTCAAATTAATACAGATTAATATATAACATCAATGTTTGTACATGTAATACAAAGAGATCAGGAGAACAATCATGGCAGTAATCATAAAGAACAATAAAATATAAAAAAATCTGTAGATCCAACGATCTCTCAGTAAATGAATACACTATAAAAGAAAGGAAAGATATCAATGTCTAGAATTCCCTTCATAAAGGAGTAAAGGAATTGCAAAGTCTAACGAGTTTGTCAGAATAATATCCAATTTCCTATAATGTACCTCTGTGTCATGTTTTGATTCATAATGCTGCAAAGCAGCATGTGGTCTTTTGCCATGTTCAGAAACACAATATAGATGTTCACCCTTGATAAACCTAATATGTTTTATAAACATCAGAATACTGGAAATCATTAATTGGATTGAAGGGTGGAGGACAGGGATTAGTGGGAAGAGAATGGAGAACCAACATTGATTTCCAGAGCTTTGACAATCAAATCAATTTACATCAAGTACCAATGTACATAGACATCAGCTATCTGTACAACAAAATGCTTTGCCAACACAAAAACCCATAAACTCAAGCAAATAGTTGGACCATATGAAGCCATAAGAAAACTTGAACATTATTACATAAGTCTATGTTATCTACAAAGATGCATCTTGGTGGAGGAGCAAATCAATCCTATGCACCCAAAAGCCTAAAAGCGCATATTTTGAAATGCTTTGAACGAATAACTTTATTACAATACAAAAAGGTTTCATACATTTTCCATCTCTCAACTCCAGTGTACACGTCCTATTTATTCCAAAGGAAGCCACAAAGTCACAATAGCAAACTATGGGATGTTTACATTGAAATAGTGCCAAATGTTAATATGTCAACCCTTGCTACAAAAAAGGTTTAAGATCACAGAAAGGAAGTCTACTGTCAGGAACACAGATCTTTAAAAAAAGGAAGAACTTCTCCTTGATTCAAATGTAACTACAGATTTACAACAAAAGCACCTTGCATTTTATTGAGCACTTTTGTAGTAGTTAAAAAAAAACCTCAGCACTTCATAGAAGCAGCTTCAATTAAAAATTGACACAAAATCACATAAGGGGATATTAGAAATACGAAAGCAAAAATACTGGAAATCTTAACTATAAACAAAAAATATGCAAATACAAAGAGTCCCAGACTGAGCCAAAGACCCAGAGTCGCAGTCAGCTACAGTCCTCTTGCCATTCAGCTGTCTAGCTGCAATGAAAAATCATGGTGGAGCCACACAGCTGAAAGGGAAGTGTGGAGGGCAGGGAGGTGACCCTGGCCATAGTCACAGAGTGAAAGTGTCCCACAGCACAGAAAACAGGCCCTTTGGACCACCACATCATCCACTTTGTACAAAAGCAGTGCATTTTTTAAAATGGCAAGTGAATGGGGTGTTGGTGTTCACAGGAACCTGGGTGGCATTGTACATAAATTACTGAACATTTAACAGGGAGATACAGCAATAATTAGGAAAGCAAATAGTATATTGGCCTTTACTGCAAGAGGTTCTAAGCTCCATCCATCAGGTCTCAGTTGCAGAACCTTTTTGGACATCCTCCCTCCATTCAACAGTAATGGATTCCTTGATTAATACTGCTATGCCACCTCCTCTTTTACATCCCCCCTTCCCTCATCTTTCAACCACATCAGCTAGTCACAATCTATAACAATATGCCTGAGGCAGCCAAATGTAATATTTCTAATTGCTAATGACGTGAAACTAAGTGGGAAATGTCAGCAGAGATGAGGATGCAAAGAAGCTTCAGATAAGCTGAATGGAACGGGCAACATGGCAGATAAAAGTAAAATGTGGAGAATCGTGACATTATCCACCTCGATGCACAAACAGAAATTGCTCAATTTTTCTTTAACAGAGATCTGGGGATGTTAATATTCGAAGGGACCCAGGTGTCCTTATACACAAGTCACTGAAAGCTAACATGTAGGTGGACTAGGAAACGAGGAAAACAAATAGCACTTTGGTCTTTATTGCTAAAGGATTTGAGTACAAGGGCAAGGATGTCTTACTACAGTTATATAGGTGACCCCATACCTGGAGTGGTTTGTATACCCTAGATCTCTTTACCCTAAAAACTATACTTGCTATAGAAGAAGTGCAGTGAAGATTCAGGAGACTGGTTCCTAGGATGCCAGGCATATAATATGAAGGGAGATCAAGCGCGCTTAGAAAAATGAGAGGCATCCTCGTCGACACATATTAAATTCTTAGAGGACCGAACAGGATAGAACCAGGATGTTTCCCCTAGCTCAGGAGTTTGATAGATTTAGGATTATTAGGCAGGAAAATGGTGATTGAGGTAGATCAGCTTGTTGAATAGTGAAGCATGTTTAAGGGGCTGCCTCCACCAACCCCTCAGGTAGTGCCTTCCAGATTTCATCCAGGTGGGGAAAAAAAAATCCTTCCTCAAATCTCTTGCCCTTTATCTTAAACCTGTGCCTTTAGGTCATAGACAGAGGGGAAAAGTTTCTCACCACCTACCTCATAATTTTGAATACTCAATCAGCTCACTCTCCCTCTCTGCACTCAGTCTTCTCCACTAAGGAGAATAAACCCAGACTATCCAATCTTACCTCATAACTCCAGCCAGACAACATCTTGGCAAATTGCCTTTACAACCTTTCTAGCAGAATCAATCCTTCCAGTAATGTGGCAACTAGAATTGCATGCTATATTCCAGCTGTGGTCCAACTAATGTTTTATATAATTATACCAAAACCATGCTCTTGTGTTCTATGTCTGTTCTCTAGTAATATTATCCACTTAGTGGCTCAAAAAACTCTTGGAAACACATTGAAAATTCCACTCCCCCAAGCCACTCTAAGCTGATCCCAGTTAATATTGGGGAAGTTGAAATCCCCTACTGCTATTCCCCTATTAACTTTACACTTGTGATATGCCTACATATCTGCTTCTCTATTGCCTACTTACTTGTTTAGAGGCCTGTAGTACACTCACAGCAAAGCAATCACCCCCTTTTTGTTTTTAAGGTCTATCCATACGGCCTCATTTGAAGAACTTTCTAGGATTGGCAGCGAGGGCCGTGACCTGGAGTGAGAAGCAGGACTCTTGGTGTGAGAAGTGGGAGCACGGTAAGAAGTAAGTGTTGGGACCCAGTTCTTTTCTAGGTATTTCCGGACAACACAAGAGGCATAGCTGCGTGATAATTGAATAGGACTAGAGGAGAGGCCATTCTGGATCTGGTAATAGGCAATGAACCTGGTCAGGTGTCAGATCTCTCGGTGGGTGAGCATTTCAGAGACAGTGACCACTACTCCCTGACCTTTACCCTTGCCTTGGAGAGGGATAGGAGCAGACAGTATGGGAAAGTATTTAATTGGGGAGGGGGAATTATGAAGCTATTAGGCAGGAACTTGGGAGTGTAAATTGGGATCAGATGTACTCAGGGAAATGCATAATGGAAATGTGGAGGTTGTTTAGAGATCACTTGCATGGGATTCTGGATAGGTTTGTCCCATTGAAAGGATGGTAGGGTGAAAAACAAGAGATGTGGAATATCTAGTGAAGAGGAAGAAAGAAGCTTACTTAAGGTTTGCGAAGCAAGGATCAGACAGGGCTCTAGAGTTACAAGGTAGCCAGGAAGGAGCTTAAGAATGGACTTAGGAGAGATATAAGGGGGTATGAGAAGGCCGTGGCAAGTAGGACTAAGGAAAACTCCAAGGTGTTCTACTCATATGTTAAGAACAGGATAACCCTGGGAATTACAGACCAGCAAGTCTTACTTCAGTGGTGGGAAAATTATTGGAAAAGATTCTTAGGGACAGGATTTGAGCATTTGGAGAAGCATAGTCTGATTAGGGATAGTCAGCATGGCTTTGTGATGGGCAGGTCATACCTCACAAGCCTGACTGCATTCTTTAAAGATGTGACAAAACACATTGATGAGCATATAGCAGTGGATGTGGTGTATATGGACTTTAGTAAGGTGTTTGATAAGGTTCCCCATGATAGGCTTACTCAGAAGGTCAGGAGGCATGGGATCCAGGGAAACTTTGCTGTGTTGATTCAGAATTGGCTTGCCCATAGAAGGCAGAGGGTGGTTGTAGATGGGAGCGTATTCTGCCTGGAGGTCAGTGACCAGTGGTGTTCCACAGGGATCTTTTCTGGGACCCCTGCTCTGATTTTCATAAATGACTTGGAAGAGGAAGTGGAAGAGGAAGTTTGCAGATGACACGAAGGTTGGTAGTGGTGTGGATAGTGTAGAAGGTTGCCGAGGGTTACTATGGGACATTGATAGGATGCAAAACTGGGTTGAGAAGTGGCAGATGGAGTTCAACATGAAAAAGTGTGAAGTGATTCACTTTAGAAGGTCAAATTTGAAGGCAGAATACAGGGTTAATGGCAGGATTCTTAGCAGTGGGGAAGAACAGAGGGATCTTGGAGTCCAAGTCCATAGATCCCTCAAAGTTGCTGTGCCAAGTTGATAGGGTTGTTAAGAAGTCGAAGGATTGAGTTCAAGAGCCACAAGATAATATCCCGGTTAGATCACACTTAGAATATTGTGGTCAGTTCTGGTCGCCTCACTATAGGAAGGATGTGGAAGCTTTAGAAAGGGTACAGAGGAGATTTAACAGGATTGTACCTGGATTGCAGAGCATGTCTTGTGAGGAAAGGTTGAGCAAGCTAGGGCTTTTCTCTTTGGAGCAGAGGATGATGAGAGGTGTACAAGATGATAAGAGGCATAGATCAAGTGGACAGCCAGTGACCTTTCTCCCAGGGCGGAAAGAGCTAACACACAGGGGGATAGGATATCAGAGGTAATTTTTTTTTAAACACAATGATGGTTGCGTGGAACGCACTGCCAGCGGTGCAGGTAGAGGCAGATATATTAGGGATATTTAAGAGACTCTTAGATAGGCACATGGATGATAGAAAAATGGAGGGGTACGTGGAAGGGAATGGTTAGATTGATCTTAGAGTAGGTTAAAAGGTCGGCACAACATCGTGGGCCAAAGGGCCTGTATGGTGCTGTGATGTTCAATATTCTCCCTCCATGTTTAATGTTGCAATGGCACCTCTCATTTTGCATCTTCCCCATCACACCTGAAGATTCTGTTCCCTGGAATGCTGAGTTACTAGTCCTATCTATCTCTGCCTTAGTCCTTTAAGTCTATTACATTTCCAAATTCTGCACCATCTACAATACCATGTCATTTATATACATTAAGAAAAGCAGTGGTCCTAACTTCAACCAACGGGGAGTGCCACTGTACACTTTCCTCTGGTCTGAAAATCAACGGATTATTACAAAATTCCGTGTTTCCTGTCACTTGCCCACTTTTCAAACCATGCTGCTATTGTCCCTTTTATTCCACAGGGTTCTCCCTCATTGACAAGTCTATTGAACAGCACTTTATCAACAGCCTTTTTAAAATTCACATTCATCATATCAACTCTTGTTACCTCAAAAAAAAAGACAAGTTAGTTAAATGATGCCTTTACCACTTCTGGGTTGTGTTCCCTAATCAATGCAATGCCTAAGTGACTGTAATTCTGTCTCTGATGATTGGTTCTAAAAGTTTCCCCACTGAGTTTGTAGTTTTTCCAGTTTAACAACTCTATTTTGAAATATAACATTTGTAATTCTCCAGCTCTCAGGCACCACCCACGTGTACAGATGTTTGGATGGCCAATGCCTCCCTAAATTCCACATACACTTCCCTCAGCGACCTAGGAATGCATCCCACTTGGACTAGATGATCTATCCCCTAAATACTACTAGCCTCTCTAATATCAACTTTTAGCCCATCCAACTATATTTTCGTCTGCCAAGACTCCAGCAGCATCTTACTTGGTAAAGACCGATGTAAAGAAAAGTACTCAACCGTGCATTCTACCTTCTTGAATAGGTCTCTTGTATGGTACCTGATCAGCCCCTTCTTTTACTACCAGCTGACTGTTTATATGCCTCTGTGTTGTAAACACAAGTATGGCTCAATGAATGATTGCTCTGGCTCAACGTAATTTAAATTCAGATATCAAAACTACATAACTTACAAGTATTTGTTTTATCAAAGCTGCCAAACCTGAATTCTGTCATGAGGACTGAGGTCTAGCATGCCTTCTATTGCAGAGTGCCTTTTTTTTTCAAAAAGGTGTTCCTTAAAATCTACCTCCGATTAGGCTTTTAGTTCATCTGCTCCAATACCTCCTTCGTGGTACAGTCAAACCTCGGTTTTATTTGTCCTGTTAAATGCACTTTGTAATATTTTAAATACATTAAGATGTCAGATCAATACAAGTTATTGTTTATTTACTAACACTAAGCAGGGCACTATTCTCCCTACATCCTGAAACTTCAGTCAATGTGAAAGAGTTAAATACAGTTTTGGGAATTAAAGGAATTGAGGCTTTCAAGCAGTTTGAAGAAGGCATTCAGGCAATGAATCAAACTGCATAAAATGAAAAGTTAGGAATAAATAAGTTCCAGCCAACCTCAAATACCACCTTTGCTCTCAGACCGACCCCTTGCTGGCATAAACTTGCAATTGCCAGGGTCACATTCACTGCAACATTTATTATGGATTAGACCAGAAATTTTAACCAGCCTTTTGAAGACCATCCTGAAATTTTCCCGAGGACTTTTTTTTGGGAAAACATTCAGCAACTTCATTTACCAATTCTTTAACACAATAAATTGGTAGCCTTGCTATTAACCATCCAGCCTTGAGATGGCATTGACAGATTAGGGAGCTATACAGAGTATTACAGCCAAACTTGTTCCTGCTATCGCCTGATTTTCACATGCATGTGCCTTCAGCGTGTTTTTTTTAAATCAAATTCAGGAATATAATTCCTGGTAAAGTTTGTCCTTTCAAAAGGGGCCAATTAAAACACTTATATGAAATTAGCTAACTTAGTGCACACTTTTCCTGGTGGATGACTTGCTAGATAAATTCAACAAGTCGCAGGTAACCTACAGATTATGGTGATGTCATTTAGGATTGATTGTTTCAAACTAACATATGGAATAAGAAGCCAAGTAACTATGTTCTATTAGATCACTTATTGGCCAAGTAATCTATGTTATTATTTAATCAATCTAAATATTAAAGGTAGTAAAAGGCTGTTTGACATGCAGAATAGCAAATACCTTGAGTTTTAGATAACTGAAGTTGTGTTGGAGTAGAAAGCATAATATTTGGAACAGACAGCGTGTAAACTTCAGCAGGCGTTGGAGGTGATGGAGTGTCTTCTGCTGGTGGTATGAAATCATTTTCTTCATCAAGATTATCATCTTCAAATTCCTGAAAGAGAAACAATAGTGGAACACTCAACTTCATTTAAAAAGGGCATTATTTTCATGAGTGTGCACTATACAAAAACCTGCTTGCACCAATTCTGAAACAAAACCGCACTTTATAAACAATCCCGCACAGCAACACATCTATGCCCTGCAATGCCAGCAAAACAAAAGAGCTGGTCATTGACTACAGGAAGGGAGGGCAGTGCACACGCTCCTGTTTATATCAATTGTGCTGAGGTCAAGAGGGTTGAGAGCTTCAAGTTCCTAGGAGTGAACATCACCAATAGCCTGTCCTGGTCCAACCACATAGATGCCACAACCAAGAAAGCTCACCAGTGCCTCTACTTCCTCAGGAGGCTAAATAAATTTGGCATATCCCCTTTGACCCTCACCAATTTTTATTAATGCACCATAGAAAGCATCCTACCCAGATGCATCACAGCTTGGTATGACAACTGCTCTGCCCGAGACCACAAGAAACTGCAGAGTTGTGGATACAGCTCAGCATATCGTGGAAACCAGCCTCTCCTCCAAGGACTCTGACTACACTTCTCGCTGCCTCAGTAAAGCAGCCAACATAATCGAAGATCCCGCCCACCCAGACATTCTCTCTTCTTCCCCCCACCCCCAACCCTCCATTGGGCAGAAGATACAAAAGCCTGAAAGCACATACCACCAGGCTCAAAGACAGCTTCTATACTGCTGTTACAAGATTATTGAATGGTCCCCTAGAAAGATAAGGTGGACTCTTGACCTCACACCTTATTGTCTGCCTGCATTGCACTCTCTGTAACTGTAACACTTTATTCTGCATTCTGTAATTGCTTTCCCTTGCACTACCTCAATGCACCGTTGTAATGAAATGATCTGTCTGGATGGCATGTAAAACAGTTTTTTTTACTGTACCTTAATACATGTGACAATAACAAACATTTGAATTATATTTAATCATGGCAAAAATATATCACATGATTAATGTACAAATGTGATATTTTCAACTTCATTTGTTCCATTTTTCATCACATTCAACTCTGCACAGTGACCCTTTGAAAATACTAAATAAACAATGATTATGAGCTTCCACAACTGAAGCCCAAACAGTAAACCAAGAAGAGGTTTCACCCCAGGCAACCTGAATCCCAGTTTCAAACAAAAGGGAATATTAAATGTACTAATGACGTTCAAATAATAGATACAGATTCCACACCCTCCCTCTACTACCAACAGATTTTTTTTAAACATCAGTCAGCATGGAATGCAGTAATAAGCATTTGACAATCTCAGAAAACTGTTTTCTTCTTGTGGCTGGTATTCACAGTTGAGAAAAAAATCTGAACCAAGCAAAGTTTTTTTTAAATTTTACAGCGTGGTAACAGGCCCTTCCGACCCAACGAGTCCGCGCCGCCCAATTTAACCCACCCGTACGTCCTTGCAATGTGGGAGGAAACCGGAGCACCCGGAGAAAACCCACGCAGACACGGGAGAACGTACAAGCTCCTTACAGACAGCAGTGGGAATCGAACCCTGATCGCTGGCGCTGTAATAGCGTCGCGCTAACCACTACACTACTGTTGAATAATCTCCTGAATCATCCATCTGCGGTGTGGGACTACATAATAAACATTCTGTATTGATTGATATATCGCCAATACATCGTAAAGACAATTTAAATGTAACAGTTCATAAAATTATGTGGCAGCTGATTAAAAATCAGAGAAACCAAGGTGCATCCTACGTGCTCACCTTGAAATTTATTTCCGGGTCTTTACAGCAAGACGCACAATTCACGATCAGAACAACGAGGACAACTAAACTGCACCCAGAAAATATTAGCAGTGACGAAGAGACTTCAATGGCTGTTTCCCCTGAAAAATGGAATTATAATCATTTTTGAACATCAGTTTTAAGAACACATTCCAAGAAACTACTCATTGTGCTGTATAAATTCAATTACTTAATGCCAATATCTAGAATACTAGTTAAATTAAAGTGTTTTGATTTCCCACTGAAAAAAAATCAGACTCCAGCCCTAAAGTAAAACAAACATCTGTAGAAAAATCGTCCCATTAGGAGAACCATAAAACAGAGTTTAAGAACAAATGAAGGAAATGTATGCCCCAGAATATGCTAACAGCAATATTCCTCCCCATTAAGTAATCAACTTGCATGTATAAAACTCCATATTCTCAGATCATCCCAAGCATTTTACAGCCAATTCTTTTTGAAGGTCAATTATCAAGGGTAGACTCTCCTAAAAACACGCATCTAAAATCGTGTTTGTTATGAGATTTTCTGCTGCTTTCTTGATTCTATGTTTCCCAGGAATATCTGAAATTTGACTATTGGCCAAAATCCAACATTTGGTAGACACTTTTCCTCCCAAACCAATTTCAAGATTAGAACCAGCTTTTCACATGGAATGTATTCAGCTATTAGAGTCAGGGAACATGATATTCTTCATCTATTATTGTAGGCAATTCCATAGCGCGTCCAATAACATCCCAAATCTTGGCAAGTTCTAGGGACTGATTTGCAAGGCTTAATGAATGTGATGTTTGATCCAGAAACGTTAGGCCTATTAAGCCTTAAAGCTTCTTTGTATGATTAAAAGCTTGTAACACATTATTCAAAAATGCTGTAGGCATATAAAGTGTTAGCAGACACCAAGCCCAGACATGTCGTGCAATAAAGGAAAAACACCCAGCTTCCAGTTTTAAAATAACAATTAGTGAATAATTAGAGAAGGTTTTGTATAAACTTTTAACATCTCACAGAGAATAAATATATATTAATACCTATACATAGTAGTCAACAAATCTCTCCACACTTCCACAAGTGGGGGTGGGAGGGCAACATCGAACTCCAATTCAAACGTCGCTAAGGGAATTAGTAATTCCAATGAAAAGCATCTTTATTCCGCCTCACCCACCCCAAACTTCCCATATCTTTTATGGTTTCTCTCAATTTTACACGATACAAAGACCAACGAAAAATGAGCAAAAGTAGGCCTTTGGCCCTTCAAGCCTGCTCTGTCATTCATCATGTTCATGGCTGATCTTGTACTTTAATGCCTCTCTCTTACCCACATCCCTTTATTCCCTTAATATCCTATCAATCTCCATTCTGAATGAAATCAGTGTCTCAGCCTCCACAGCCCTCCAGTGTCTAGAATTCCAAAGATTCACAATCTCCTGAACTCAAGAGAACGTAGACCCATTTTACTCACTCTGTCCTAATACAGCAAAACCCACCATCCATAGAACCAGCCCAGCGAACCTTTACTTCACTCCTAATGGGAGGCATATTAAATTTTAGGGAAGGTGGGCTAAAACAGTAAACAATAAGACAGGTACACTTTCACCAATATTTGCATGTTCATATTAGTGATGTACATTGTGAATAGCTAGGGCTCCAAACACTAATCTATGCAGTACCTCGTTAGTCATAGCCCGCCAATCTGGGGAATATTGGTTTATTCCCACTTCCATCTTCTGTCTGGTAATGTGCAATTCTGATCCAAAAGTAAATTGTTCTTAATTTTAATTGTTCTGACCTATACAATACATGTTATGCATCAAATGTATAAAACCAAAGCACCCAAAAATGGAAAAAGAGCTGCACGAGTTCAAATTACAATCAAATTTGATTTATTCTACCACAAAACTATTCATAGCATGCATATTTCTCCCACTTTACATTACCCTCTACACCCTGACATGAATGTTGAAAGACTGAGCCTGAAACCAAACATTTTTAACATTTATAATTTTTAGAACATTCAAAGTTAATGCCTTCTTCTGGAATGTGAACAAGGGAGAAAGCAAATGAAAAGGATAAAAATGCAGATGCTGGAAATCAAAGAAAAACAAGATGCTGGAAATGCTTAGCAGGTCGGGCAGCATCTGTGGAAGAAGAAAAGGGTCTGGGCCCCTTCGTCAGAAATAGAAAAGAGAGGAAAACAGGTTAGCTTTCTATAGCAGAGAAGATGGGGGAAGGAATGGGTAAAACAAAGGAAATCTCTCTAATACTGCAAGACCAAGTGGTTTATTGGGGGCAGTTCAAGTAACAGAAGCACATTATGCTTCTTTGTCTGTGCTATGTGTAGTTAATACCGAGTCCCTGGGACATGTACTGTACTAATAGAAGAAGAAAAACTGAGGCAAAATGACAACAGGCAGAAATGGGTAGTCATGAACAGATAAAGGGTTACCTAAAGTTGGAGAACTCAGTATCAAGTCTGAGAGGCAGCAACATGGCCAGACGGAAGATGGGGTGCTGTTCCTCAAGCTTGCATTGGGCCTCATCATAACAGTGCACAAAGCCACAGACAGAAAGGTCGTAGTACAAGGGGGATGGTGAATTAAAGCAAGGGAAGGAAAGCATATATGCAGAGTACAAAGCATGTGCACTAAGGGGAGAGGGAATAAATGAGGTTAGGGATCTATTTTGTCCTGTGAAAATTATGGAGCAAAATAGGCAAGGCAGACAAAATTCTCTAGAGTTCTGCACTATATTTAATAATGGTTTTATCCAACTTAAAAGAGCAAACAATATCACACTGTGCACAGATGCAAGGTTCAGATTGAAATGTTGGTAATATGGACAAGGGGTCCTGCATTTCATACCACTGATATTCAGGGTACTGGTAAAATCTCATTCTTGGAGAAATTTCCCTTGGGCTAAAGATTAAAACACAAGACTGTGACAATTTAACCACAATTTTAATAAAAACTACTCTCAAGTATTTATCTGCACCAAAACAACTCAAACTCTCTGAAAAGAATCCTCATCCATAACATGGTTTAACTCAAATTTATACCCATGACAAAGAAATGCCAACAATCTTTCGACTGTCAATGCTAATCAAGAAATAAATTCACATTCTCAGGAATATGCACAAGATGAATGGCAAGTCCTTTGACTGGGAGCTCAGCTTGAAAATGTACTACAACTGCCTACAAAGGGAAGGAAGCATTTGATTTCATGCTTCAGCTTTGCTCACTACCAAGAAAAAAAAATCAGAATCTTCTGCAGTTCAGAGGATTCTAACATTTTCTCCCTCTTCCTACCCAACCAACCACCCATCCACCCCCCAAAGTATCTATTGCGAAGTTTCACCCTCACAATTATCTGATAATGAGCTTAGAGCATGTGTTTCAAAGGCAGCTATAAGCCAATTAACACATGATGATCCTTCTCTAGATCTTTTAGATTTAAATAGATTTAAATCAAGTCGATAAACCCACTTAAATAGCAATGGTTCTTCAACTAGAGTTTATAGAGCCCAATGTTCTACATTGAAGATAATAGTGAATATTTAAGCTATATTTTCATCTGTAATGCAATTTTAAGATATCTTTATTAGTCACACGTACATCGAAACACACAGTGAAATGCATCTTTTGCAGAGAGTGATCTGGGGGCAGCCCGCAAGTCTCACCACACTTCCGGTGCCAACATAGCATGCCCACAACTTCCTAACCCATATGTCTTTGGAATGTGGAAGGAAGCCGGAGTACCCGGAGGAAACCCACGCAGACACAGGGAGAACATACTGGTCGCTGGTGCTGTAATAGTGTTACGCTAACCGCTACACTACCGTGCCTGCCCTAATTTTGCCCACTTTTCATTAAAAAAATATAATTATAGTACGAGCACCTGCTGAAAATATCTGAAATGTGCTGTAATTTATAAAATCCAGATGGTGTAATGAATATAGTACATGGAAAAGTTTCCTTCATTTTGTTATGGAGCAGAAACCAGAATGATCAACATATTATTGATCAACTATAACCTGTATAAAGAACAAATGAATCCAAATCAAATTAAGCTCATCTGTGTTTCTCTCAATGTAGTACCATCCACGGTTCTCTTCAGACTGACCAAAGTTTACAAGTAGGTTTTAACATCAACATTTCAAACAAGAGCAGCTATAACACAAAAAAATCTAATTCATAAAAGTTAGACATATTTAAAATGAGAATAATATTCAAATACGTATTTTTTTCTGCTGGTTCCATTCACAGCTTGGTTACAAACATGCAGACAATTCAGAAATTTCAAACTAAGTAGTACCAAAATTTATATACACTCCCAATAAAACAAAACAGGTGATTTAATGCATCCCTCCACTGTAATAATCTCAGTGGTTTATTGGGAGGCAGTCAAAAAGCATCATCTCCCACCTGCAAGTCTTTGACTCACATGGAGATTGGCCATTTGAGTAAGCTCTCAAGGTTACTAATTCTTTTCATTTAATCAAATAAAAAAAGACAATTGCAAGAATGTTGTCGAGTGCACTGAAGCATTTGTTCCACGGAAATTGTTGTCAACTGCTAACATAATATATTCATGTTCTCTCAAATTTTAATAATTTCATACAACACAGCTGATTTGCCTACTGATTCTATGCTAGCTCTGAGCAATCCCACTGCTCCAGTTATTTCCCTGTAACTTATTCTTTGTATGCCCATCCACTTGCCCCAATTCTCCTACCACCCACCTACACTGTGGGTACTTTACAGTAGCCAATTAGCCTACCAACCAGCTCATCTTTGGGATGTAGCACCTGGGAAACCCACAGAGTCAGAGGGAGAATATGCAAATGCCACACAGATAGCACTGAGGTTCTAATAGCTGTCAGGCAGCAGCAGTCATGTGTTGCATTTTTCCAAATAAAAAATTAGGGAGGCCCCAGTCAGTAGCAACAGACATAACTGGGCTTGAAGCCAACTATTCTTAAAGTGAAGCCTCCTAGTTTGTGAGCAACGTATCGAAAAGAATTTCACTGGTACCCTGCAGAGCATATTTCATTAAAGCACTCTTGATCCTCCAGTTCGAACATTCACCCCCTGTACTTTTAAAAAAATACATCCAGTCAGGCTGCGGCGCCAGGAACCTGTCGTCAACTCCTGCCCTTCCCACTGCCTCATGCTGTTATGCTGGGAACCTGGCGTGAACCCTTGCCCTCCACAAAGAATCACCCACGTAGCAGCAAGGAGGGCAAGGTTTTATCACAGTTACCCAGCACAGTAGCACTGTCAGCAAGGCATCTTTCTGATACCCTTTAGTGCTGCTTTTCTTAGTGCTCTTGTTCCTAAGAACACATCTCATAACAACAATCCTCCACCCCAGCAACATCTTTACAAATCTTTATAAATCCATCTAGACCCTTCCCACTGCATCCTTCCAGCACTGTAGACAGAATTCTAGCTACCGCCTGACAAGTGTTCCAGTGTGGGCCAAGAACTGAAGCTAGCTTAACCCAGTTAGCCATTTGTGGCCAGTATGAATAAAATGACCAAGTAGCCAAGTGTGCTGTAAATTTCTGGGCAGGTCACATTTGCCCTTGTACTTGGTTGGATTCAGCTGCAGTCATGATAGCAGCATTACAAGTGGGAGTTAGATGAGCGATCATCCTGAAGTTTTGGTGACCTAATAACTCAGGTTTTTCAAAGCCATGCAAGGCGAGCTAAAGACAGAAATGATTGTTATGCCACTCCCCTTGGTCAATCTGTCCAGGCACACAATCCATCAAGGGTCCTTTGTCAAAAATAGCCAGTGAAGTCATGTAGTAGGTGGAAGCTGGAACTCAATGGTTACCAACCTGACCTAAAAGGCCAAGTGATGTTACACATAGGAGGTGTCACAGGCAAACTAGACCTTGTTCACATGACTCATCCTAAACCACGATCACCAGAAACAAGTACCTAGACTCACCTTTCTCTTCATTAACATAGGAGTGCCCAATGCATCACAGATGAGACTTCATTTGTGTTTTGACACATTAAATCCAGTTAGCACATTCTGAGAATGTTTTTAAAAATAATCAAATCTTCATAAAGTTCAGAAAAGGCTAACACATTCACAAAAAACCTGGATTGTTTAATCGTGGGTCAGATTTATAACAGGCGAGGTAATTGCATATTTATGATTTACAATCCCCATAAGATCTAGAGCAGTCTCACCTAGAATCAATTAGTCCACAGTAGTCAACACTTAAGTAGGCATTAATAAGCATAATGTAGATACTTGCTCCCTGTACTTAGACTAAATCTAGTCTATAATCCTTAACCACACATTAAAACAATCAAGTTTAGCCCAACCAAGACTTCCTTTTTCAATTTAAAATACTTCAAAAGATTTAGTTGCATAGACAATATCACATAGAAATATCTAAAGCAAATTCTTGTTGTGCAGTTAAATAATACTTTCCTTATAAAATAGGAGTAAAATTTCCAAACTGACACAAGACTAATTTTACTCGACTGAAGTAAATGAGTAAAAGTGGACTGGAAACAGCTATTTCAGGGTAACCAAGTCTCAGAGCAATGCAAAGCATTAAACGAGGTTCAAGATGTTCAGAGTCTGACATTGTTTTGTTTCGACAGCCAAAGAGGGCGTGAAAAAATATAGGTGAAAAAAAATCATGAAAGGCTGAATAGTAATAGGGTGGATAGTAACAAAAACAGAAAATGCTGGAAATACTCAGCAGGACAGACCATATTTGTGGGAAGAGAAAGAGTTAACAGAACTAGGAGGAAAGAAAAAAAGCTCATTAAACTGCAGAGGGCAGAAGAGGCTGGATATCACTAATAGGGTAAAACTGGGGATAATCTATAAACAAGGTTATCTGGTCAATCAGTGAATGGGAGCAATTTAAGAACATTGAATGTAGGAGTCACATAATGCAGAGCAGGAAGACTTGCCTAGGAGGTTGGGATGGGCATGTCCTCTATTGGTATTGGTTTATTATTGTCACTTGTACCGAGGTACAGTGAAAAACATGTCTTGCATACCGATCGTACAGGTCAATTCATTACGCAGTGCAGTTACATTGAGTTAGTACAGAGTGCGTTGAGGTAGTACAGGTAAAAACAATAACAGTACTGAGTAAAGTGTCACAGCTACAGAGAAAGTGCAGTGCAGGTAGACAATAAGGTGCAAGGTCACAACAAGGTAGATCGTGAGGTCAACAGTTCATCTCATTGTATAAGGGAACCATTCAACAGTCTTATCACAGTGGGATAGAAGCTGTCCTTGAGCCTGGTGGTATGTGCCCTCAGGCTCCTGTATCTTCTGCCTGATGGGAGAGGAAAGAAGAGAGAATGACCCAGGTGGGTGGGAGTCTTTGATTATGCTGGCTGCTTCACCAAGGCAGCAAGAGGTAAAGACAGAGTCCAAGGAGGGGAAGCTGGTTTCCGTGACGCGCTGGGCTGTGTCCACAACTCTCTGCAGTTTGTTTGGTCCTGGGCAGAGCAGTTGCCATACCAAGCTGTGATGCATCCAGATAGGATGTTTTCTATGGTGCATCGATAAAATTTGGTGAGTGTCACAGGGGACATACCAAATTTCTTTAGCCTCCTGAGGAAGTAGAGGCGCTGGTGAGCTTTCTTGGCCGTGGCATCTATGTGATTGGACCAGGAAAGGCTATTGGTGATGTTCACTCCTAGGAACTTGAAGCTCTCAACCCTCTTGACCTCAGCACCGTTGACGTTGACAGGTGCATGCACACCGCCCCCTTTCCTGAAGTCAATGACCAGCTCTTTGGTTTTGTTGACAAAATATGAATTGATGATTTTTTTTTCCCTCTCTACTTTCATAGAGAGGAAAAAACCACCAAGCTGAGCCAATATCGCAGGTGGATGAATGATACAGACAGAGAAATCAAGTTACCCAAAGTTGTAGAATTCAAGAGAGTCTGGAAGTTACTCTCCTTCCACTTGCCCCCTTCCTACTTTTTCCCCCCCTTTCTTTCCAGCAGCCAGCATCAATACTTGATTCATAAAGACCTTCGTCACACATGAACATAGTCATCAATGATAATTCAAAAACAGATCAGGTAGGATGATTAAGTCATTGTCAAGCCTGGTACAGTTCTGAGCAGACTCCAATGTCAATTCTAAAAGTGGTCACTGTATAGCTAAGAATCAAACTGTCAATTTTATATCATTTTTTGACTTTAATCCAAGGACACAGAGTTCACTAATTCAAAATCAAAAACTGCACATGTTGGAAATCTGAAATAAAAACAAAGCTCAGGAAATACTCAGCACACCAGGCTGCATTCTGAGGAGACAAAGACAGAGTTATCATTTTTGGTCAATGACCCTTTATCAGAACTGGAAAAGAGAGAAAACAAGAATATTTGAAGTTGCAAAGAAGGGTCAGCGGGGGAAGAAAACTAGAGGATGTCTGTGATAGTATGAAGGCCAAGGGTCCAGGTGACATAATAATTTCAGAATAGTCAAGTAATAGATGGACAGGGGAGAGAGAGAGCGCGAGAGAATACAAAATAAAACAACATGCCAGAACTGCAAGATGCAGAACGCAGCAGCTGCTGGAAACCTCAAACAAAAGAGAATGTTACAATTACTCAGCAGAACAGGCAGCACCTTTTGAAGAGGGTTAAGGCGGATGATCTTACATCAGAACTAGCCAAATTTGAAACAAACATCTGTTATCTGAAATTGCTAAATTGATGATAGAATCCAAACTGGAAAGTACACAATTTGAGAATGAGCTGCTGTTCTTTGGGCTTCACTGGAACCGTGTAGGAGGCCAAAGTCAGAAAGGGAGTGAGAATTAAGTGACAGGCAACTGGAAGCCCAGGTTACCCTTGTGGACTGAACAGAAGTTTTCTGCAAGGTGATCACCCAATTTATGCTTGATTCGTTGATGTAGATGAGACCACGTCTGAGCACCAAGTGCAATACACTGAAGTGGAAGCGAAGGATTGAGGGTTCTTGGATGACAGGAAGGGAAGAAATAAGAAGGGCAGATGTTGCTTTTCTTATGTGGGAAGGTGCCATGAGGACAGTGGTTGGTGGAGATGGTACAGTGAACTAGGGAACCACAAATGGAACAGTCCCTTTGGCACACTGAAACAGAAGAGGAAAATGTGGTAGAAGTGAGGAGAATATCATTGAAGATGGCAGAAACAACAGAGGATGAGCTACTGAATGCAGAGGTTGGTGGGGTGGAATTCAAGGACAAAGAGGAACCCCCATCCTTGCTCTGGCTGGGAGAAGGGTTGAGAACAGAAGTATGGGAAATAGATGAGAGCCATACCAACTATGGTAGGGAGAAAGCCACAGTTAGGGAAAAAAGAAAACAGAGACACTGATGTTGAAAGCAAAGTCATCTCCCTTAACACAATTTTTCCCCTCTCCACTGGTGCTGCTTGATCCTCTGGGCATTTCCAGCATTCTCTTTTGTATCAGACTTTCAGTAACTGATGTGTTCTGCCTTGCTCAGTTCCACATATAATATATATGTGTGTGTGTATGTATTTTCTCTCTCTAGTTAATAGATGAATAAGGGTAATTAGACAGCTTCGAGTGCCTTGCCTCACTTGGTTAACCTTGGTTTCCACACCATCACAGAAGTGCCTCTTTGTTCTTCTCACCACTCTTCATCTCTGCAATTTAAAGCACACTTGTTTTTCTCCTCCCCCACATTTCCAGTTCCAATTAAGGGTAGAGTATTCCCAAGGTTCACCAACCTCTGAGTAAATAAATTTCTCCTCAAGTTAGTCCTAGACAGCATACCTGCTTATTCTTAAACCCTGACCCTTGGTCCGAGACTCCTCAGTCAGGTAAACATCCTTCTTGTATCTAGCCTTGCATGTCCTTTAAGAATTTTGCAAGTTTCGATGTGATTTTTCATTCTACCAAATTTTATATAGTCTGGGTCTATTCAATCTTTCTTCTTTATGTTGAAAACCCTGTGGAATGCAGATCCATAAGAACATGGCAACCGGTATTTCATAGCGAACAAGAGGATGCGTGGCAACAAGGCTGATAAAAATAAATTTCCCTGATTACTTTTTTAAAAATCGTAGCAAATACCAAGTGGAGAATTAATTTAACCATGAAGATTTTCAGAGGGAACCTCCACCCTTAAAGACTGGCGGCATGGGTCATGTCAGAAGTAAGATTGTAAAAAATCTAGAACAGGAACCAAAGCAGTCTCTCAAAACAGGCCACTTTCAGTTTTAATATACAGTATGCTAGAAGAAAAGATCCACTCACAGAAAGCGATTCTACTTTTAACCACAGGGGTACCTGGGCTTCACAGGCCTCAGAAAACTTGGCAGATTCAGGAAGGGGAGAAGAGATCAATTCCAAAATCCATTATGCTGGTGTTTTTGGGCCAAGAGCAGAAGAGTATCCTCCAGACCAATTAAGTCACCCAATGAACCACAACATTCCCACTCCCTTAAACTCACCCAATGACCACCTAATAGCACATCAACCCATGCTGCCAATCACACCTTCACCCATTTGCAACAATCAAGGGACACCCCACCACCCCAACCCTGCATAATTCCTCACACCTTACTGCCTGTCCTGATTCTTGCTTCTTGCCCAAAAGACTTGTAGCCTATTAGGCTGCTTGTTATTGGGAAGTGAACTTAAAAGAAGCCCTGCGTTAAATTCTGTAGGACTTTTGGCACATATATTCCTTCCAGTTCCCCAGCATCTCAGTTCTCAACCCACCTTCTTTGAGGCACTTGGCAAAAACACTTCTACAATCAACAGTGAAGCCAGAATTTTAGGCAAAATTTACAATTCAATCACACTGGTCAACCTTTTATACACTACAAAGGCACAAAGGTAATTTTGTTGCTATCATTTATTGAACAGTGCAATTTTACATTTGCTTATGGACAACGTACTTTGACTAGGAACATATGGGGGAGGTTCCGTTCCTGGAAATCCTGTCACGATTTTCCATATGCACAGTAGCGTAGTGGTTAGCACGACACTATTACAGTGCCAGCGATCGGGGTTCGATTCCCGTCGCTGTCTGTAAGGAGTCTGTACGTTCTCCTGCGTCTGTGTGGGTTTCCTCCGGGTGCTCCGGTTTCCTCCCACATTCTAAAAGACATACAGGTATGTCAATTTGGGTTTAAAATGGGCAGCACGGACTCGTTGGGCCGGAAGGGCCAGTTACCACACTGTAAATAAAATTTTTTAAAAAATTTAATGACCCCCTTTTGCCAGTGGAAATGCACTCCTATGAATGTTTTCTCTCGTATTAAGCTCTTTGCTTTTTAAAAAAATATCAGTGATGACAGAGCGACCCACTGCTATTATTTAACAGCTGAGGCCAACACTATACTTGGGGAACAGACAGGCTTGTGGATTGGGAAAGGGTTTAGGAAGGGGGATATCAGGAAAAGGGATGGGATTTGAGGACTGTGGTTCATGGTAACAAGGTGGTGTAGAAGGAGTTCAGGGGAGTAATGGGTTAATGGAAGGTGAACTGGTGGAAGTGAAGGCCGAGAGATTACTTTAAGGAGCCGGTGTAAGAGCTGCCCATGGTTACTGTGGCTCCTCACAATGAAATATGCCAGAGGAAATGCCTCGCAGATGAAGAGTGCAGCAGTACTGCACTCTGAGACATCTGTTCACATGCCTTTGAACTGGAGAGGCCATGGAAAAAGGAGGGACTCAGCTGTGACTGCCAACGAAACCGACACAGTGACGTCATATCCAAATCTTATTGCCCCACAGTATTGAGGGTCTTAAAAATAAAAATTGACAAAATTTGTCAGAGTACTACAGCACAGAAACAGTCCCTTCGGCCCATCTATTCCATGCCAACTTGATCTTCTGCCTAGTCCCATCTACCTGCACACATACCATATCCCTCCAAACACTTCCCATCCATGTACCTACCCAAACTTCTTCTGCAAATGTAGAATGAGCTACCAGTGGAAGTGGCTGACAGCTCATTCCACAATTGCACCACCCTCTGAATAAAGAAGTTTCCCCTTAGGTTTAGGGTGAAAGGTAAAATATGTAAGGGGAATCTATGTCCTCTAGTTCTAGTCTCACCCAACCTGAGGGGAAAAAACCTACATGCATTCACCCTATCTATACCCCTCATCATTTTGTATACCTCTATAAGATCTCCCTTCATTCTCCTGCGCTCCAGGGAATAAAGTTCTAACCTATTCAACCTTTCCCTATAACTCAGGTCCTCAAGTCCCGGCAACACCCTTGAAAATTTTCTCTGCACTCTTTCAAGCTTATTGATATGCAACAATACTAACTTCAACATAACATCCCAACTCCTGTACTCAATGTCGATTTACGAAGGCCAAAGTGGCAAAAGCTCTCTTTACAACCATATCCACCTGTGACGCCACTTTCAAGGAACTTATGGACCTGTATTCCCAGGTCCCTCAAGGACTTCTCAATTTTTTAAAAAATATATACTCAGTGCCATGACCAATGAAGGCAAGTATGCCATACGCCTTCTTTACCATCCTATCTATTTGTATTGCAACTTTCAGGGAATTATGGACTTCACTCATTTGCAGTCTTTCCAGTTAGATAATAATCCACCTTTTTTAATTTCTCTTACGAAACTACATGACTTCACACTTCCCCACATGAACCTCCATTTGCCAGGTTTTCACCCACTCAATCTATATCCCATTGCAGAATGAAATCAGAATTAAACATACCAATTATTGTGTGATTGAATAGCTGACAAAAACACTTATTTGCAGAAACAGACAACTTAATTTTCATGACAGTATTAGCCCTTCACTCACACATAAATTTAAGTTATAACAATCCATATCTGCAGAAAATACCTATTTATGTCATTTTATATATAAGGAATTAGTTTTCAACATTTTGACCACTATGTAGCAAGAACAACCCTAAACCACCAACTATGTGGCACCAATTCAGGAATATCTTACTCAAAGCTTTAGACCTAACCAGTTTTATTAAAGAACTTTCCTATGATATCTGAATTAGCTCATCTCCCGTTGGTCATCACAATAGGCCAACGCTCAAATCCAATCCCATGCTTCAGACCTGTAGCAGTTGCACTCTGCACGTCAGAACTGGTAGAAAGCACAGGTACTAATTTATACAGAGACCCAGAATGATAATCTGTGTGTTTGTTCATCCTTGGATCTTTACTGCTAATCAACCATTAGTGCTTAACAAATCACTAAAAATTAGAATCAACTAAAATGATCAACCAGCATTGATCAGTGAATTGAGTATTGATGATACAAAATGGTTATTCCAATTAAATTTTCAATTCCTTTGTTGAAAGCCGTGCACCTCTGGTTATGTACAAATGGGCAGGAAAATACCAACCTTAACAAGCCTGCCCATACACATTCCATGTACACCAATAATCTACTTGACAAATCATGATATCACCTGACATGGGGGAAATAATTCCAAGGCCACTTCAGCTTGAATGATTTACCATTTTTCTGATCATGCATTAAAGTACTTTGTTAAAGAAATTAAACCCCCACATTGAATTTCTCTTCAAGTGTTCTAAATAGACAACACACCTAATTCTCCAGGGATTCCAATGCTGCCAACTAAAATTCTGACTCCAGGTCAGATCTGGAGAATTCTACTACACCAACAAATACTTTCACAAATGTATCAAAATTCCCTTGGCAATTCACTTATTCCTTTCAACATTAATGCGGCTTATAGTTCTATGTGTTCTATGGTTCTATGTCATATGGTTCTTATGTTCTATGGTTCTTATTGTTTTGAGCTTCCATGTTGCACTGTCATTTCAATAAATCGTGATATTAATATCATCTGAATTTTTGATTACTCTTCACCACACAATTTCATCTTCTTTAGCTTAATAAAATTTCAAATATTATATCAACTTTGGCCTTTACAAATGTGCACATTTCTTTAACCCTTCAGCAACTATGTTGGGATTTCACAAACACCTTGTACCTAATTTTAATCTTACTACCCATTATCAAGAGGCTGAAAAGCAGCAGAAACCATCCAGCCCAGCCAACCAAAAATAGCAAGGACTGCAATCTGAGTTTGTATTCAAAACATCCAAAAATACAAACAAGGCACACGTTGCTGTGAAGGGAGGGTGTCACAGGCCATTAGAATACATAGTTAATTCAGTCAACCCATATTTACAACTCTGCTTGAAGACAATTTTGTAGCTTCATGCAAATTATTTTATTCAAAGGACACAAGACAGACGCAAGAGATCTGAATGAGAAGATAAGGATTTAAAAATTTGTAGCCACAATAGGTCAGCCTGCACTGCAATGACCCAGAATGTTAGAACACAAGCAGAAAGTGAAAGGAGGTTAGATCACAGGAGAGATTGTTATCTCCAAATGTTTTTTCACATGGCAAAGGATACTTCAGTAGTTGAGGTCAGTCAGAGTTGGTGTTAGTCAATACTATGCTAAAATTACCTATTTCTGCTGCCAATATGTTAGAAGAAAATGGAAAGTATATCCTTCCAAAAACTGTTCAAATATAGTAACAAAAAATCATTCTCCTTGCCTTCTCTAAAAGTTTGAATCCCTTACTGCACAGTTAAATGGAGTCACCGAAATCAGAAGTTTGCTAATCTGATTTCCATTCTTTGAAAGGGCCAATGAACTTCTATTTTGCAAAAGAAAATAGCTAAACAGCAGAGCAGAGCTGATGGGCCAAATGGCCTAATTCTAGTCCTACACCTTGTGGTCTTATGAACAGAACAGAAACAAATGGCACTTCAAAAAAAATGTTATATAGTGTAAGATTTTGTTGAAGTTTGACTTGTAATAACTTAATTCCAAATATCAGTGAAAACAGTGGAATACAGAGTTTACAAAAATCAAACATACATCAAAACCAGAATTAGGACATATCTGCATATTTAAATATTTATTTTAATTTGAACTTCAGTAACTTAATTAGAAACATGTTGTTATTTTCTTATTTCAAGTATTATTTATGAATCACTTATGACATGCAATTAAAATCCACCCTACAAGCAGAGACATACCATTTTTTTTTAAATGGACAGAAGTCAAATTGGAGGTCTCGCTGTACCATGAGTTTGCAGGATGAAGCCTGCTGTACCAGTGATTTTATTCAGACCATCCAGGATCACAAGACAAAGGAGCAGAAGTGGGCCATTCGGCCCATCGAGTCTGCTCCACTACCTCATCATGAGCTAAACTAAACTATTCCCATCTAGCCCCAATTCCCGGCCTTTTCCCCATACCCCTTGATACCTTGACTAATTAGATGTTAGAAAACATCAAACAATAGTATTAACTATCTTCCTGGGCTTCAAGATTGTTTCTAGTTGAATACTTTCACATAAAAAGTATATAATTTGTACTCGTTAAGAAAAATATTACTACTTGGTATGGTCACTCAAAGTGTACAGACTAAGGTTTTTGAAATTTCAATTTTCATAGTATTTGACAACACTACTTTCAAATTAGTTGAAGAGTTAGGTCAATGGAAGCCTCAATTGCAAGATACAGCCAAAAGGCAAATATGGAAATGAAGACATTTCTGCCAAAGGAGTGATCTTCCTGATCTTAATCATTGATGAGCCAGTGAACAATTTAAAATCTAATAGAATTATTAGTAAACAAAGTCATGACTTTAGAAACTTTTTAAGAAAGTATTAAAAATGGACAGCCTGGCAGCAGAGACTGTTCATAACGTTTATGGGCACAATCAAAAATATACAAGACACAAGGTAACATGAACTACTTCCTTGAGTAGTGCACAGCCTTATGTAATCAGACAGACCAGATCCCATTAATTTTTAAATTTACTTGCCTTGGGAAATTTCTTTTTAAATAAAATCAGTGCTGGTGGGGTAGGAACAGTTTTCCCACTTTTGGCACCATATCAAGCATTCACAAGTCAGATTTAGCATTAGCTTGGTTACCTTTCTTAAATAATTCCCTCTTACTGGACTTTAATTGCATTACCTCAGTGGGAATTTGTCTATTTTATATTGTTGGTATTGATTTAACTTTTTGCATTTTACCTGGAGCAAGATATTGTAGGCATAGGATCATATGAAATTAAGAAATGATTTTTAGATTGAAGCAACACTCACATTCCTGTCCATCTATGGCTGTACTATGCATCCTTGAGAGCAGTAAATGTTTAAATTAAATTCAAATTTTATCTTTTGAAATGTATAAAACTAGCTTCAAATTGTGTACATTTCTCAACTAAAATGTGTAGGTCAGAATGAAGACAGAGTCAAATTACTTTAAAACAAAAAAAAGACAGTATTTCTCCTTTTGTATTAACTAGCACATGAAATATACATGGAGCATAATTATCCCTTCAGTCTCATGGCTCATGTAAATTTCTGTACAATTTATCTCACCGTCTAGAAACTGCCTCAATTTCTGACTGAAAATTCCTGGCCAAGAGCCCCACCTAAAATTAGTCACCCTGACATTAGCATTCCTGAGAGGGGTGTTTGTTGCCAAAGCATACCTCATATCCGATTCAGCTTCACTTGCTTCGAGTTACTTGTCCTGAATTAGGTAATAGGAGTTAATTTGTAGATTCTTTTGAGATTAATACTGCGGTTACTGGTTCTGAATTGGAACAATGGTGTCTTTGTGAACAACTGCAACGGATCACAATTGTGGTTGTCATCTAGTTAGTCCTTAATTCTACAAATATTCTGATTGTACCAGATCTGGAGTTGAGGTTTGTATTATTAAACTAATTTTTCTTTGGGGAAGTATAAAATGAGCAGACGGCAGGAAAGTATTTTTATTTCATTACCGATTTCTCTTATGGAACAAGTTTATGACTTGTCCTTCACTGCTTCATCCTATCCTGATATCCATTCACCTGGTACTATAGAACTGGTTTCATTTTATTAACTTCATCTTCAGTCCGGCACAAATAGAATCCCAAGTTGTTGTTTCTCAAGCTTTGCTAAATAGATAGTACAGGGAATTAGCGTTTCGTGAACAGGTATATTTCTACACTGGGTGATTTTCCGCACCGTTGAGTAGATGCCAGTGTTGCACCTGTAGTGAAACAGTTTGGCTAAAGACAAGGCTGGTTCTGGAACACAGGCTTTTTGGTATAACAACTAGGATACTGTCTGGTCCCAAAGCTTCTGCGATACCCAGTGTTCTCAAGCACTTCTTGATATCATGCAAAGTGAATCAAGATGGACCGAGATGAGCTTCTAGGCCCCAGGAGGAAGCAGAGATGGACCACATATTGAATCCTATCATTGTTGACGATGTGATGTCCTCTGAGGCTCTTCCTCTCATTAGCTTATTACCACCACTGATGACTAGAAGTGGTAGGAGGAGAGCTACGATCGAAGCCATTGATTGTGAGATCACGTTGCTCAGTCTATTGCATACTGTTCAGTGTGCACATAGCCTTGGATTGCAGCTTCACCAGGTTGGAACCCAACCTAGTGAGGCTTAATGCAGATTAGTGGAACAACACCCCATATTCAGTCTTGGTAGTCTCCAACCTGAAGGCATCAATATCGGTTTCTCTAACTTCCAGTAACCACTCCCCCCGCTCCCTCCCACCCATTTTTGGTTTTCCCTTACCCCTCTGGCCCCTTCACTTTCCCTTCCCCCACCCTCACGACCTGCCCATTACCCACACCTTTCTCCCTCTGGTTCCCTACCTCCTTCCCTTTATTCCGTAATCCATTGTCCTCTCCTATCAAATTCCATCTTGTTCAACCCTTTGCCTCTTCCACCTATCACCTCCCAGCTTCTCACATCATTGCCACTCCCCCCCACCTTCGCCCTTCATCTGGATTCACCTATCACCCACCTGCTCGTGCTTCTCCCACCATCCTTTTATTCTGGCTTCTGCCCCCTTTCCAGTCCTGATGAAGGGTGCTGGCCCGAAATGTCAACTGTCAATTTCCCTTCATCGATGCTGCCTGACCTGCTGAGTTCCTCCAGCATTTTGTGTGTGTTAGAACCCAATTAGTTGGCCTGGTATTTCTCCCAACATATACTTCAATGCACTCCTCCTTGAGCAAGGGTATATCCCTGGTTTTATCATAATGTGAGGGTACTGCAAGGCCAGATTATAGATTGTACTAGTGTACATTTTTGCTGGTGCTGATGGACCACAGTGCCTGAACTGCAGATCTTTCTCTATCTATTTCACACAACTGCAGTGCCACACAATACCGAGGATTGTCTTTGGTGTGACTGCGCATTGATGACTTCTACTATTCTTGTCAAGGATAAATGCATTTGCCACAGGTAAACCAGAATGGTTACAGCACAAGAGGTGGCCATTCGCCCCATCAGGTCAAAACAGGCTCTATGAAAGAACAACCCAGCTAGCTCTAATACAACAGCCTCAAGGAAATGGTGGGGAAGGAGGGAGTGGGTATGCAGATTTCTGAACAGTCCATGAACACTACCTCATTATTCCTCTTTTGCACTACTTATTTTTGTAACTTATAGTAATTTTTATGTCTTAGACTGTACTGCTGACACAAAACAACAAATTTCACAACATATGTCAGTGATAATAAACCTGATTCAGAACTTTAAGCTGCAACCTACTCAATGTTCATTACATTGGCAAATTCTGGTCTTGGTTCCAACAGGAATACTGCATCCAATCTTTTCAGCATGGATGTCAAGGTTTAATGAGTTCACAAAAGAGACCAGAAAAGCTGGAATTGTTCTACTGCAAGATTGAAGGCCATGGCATATGGATAGAAATTAGTTCAGTAACAGGAAATAGACTTAAAATGTACAGATTGTTCTAACACTGGAGGGAAGAGTACAGGGGAGTAACTAGAAAGTGAGATTAGGACCCCTGGTTCTCTTAATGCATGTTAATAATTTGGAGTTTGGTATACAGGTCACAATTTCCAAGTGTATAGATGACAAAACTTGAAAGGTGTATGAACTGTGAAGAGGAAAGTAATAGACTTCAAGGAGAAATAGGCAGGCTGGTGGATTGGTGGTAGATTAAATTTAATGCTGAGAAAAATGTTACATTTTGGTAGCATAGAGATAAAAACTGGAGCACACGATTCTAAAAGGGGTATAAGAAGCAGATCTAGGAGTATATGTGCAAAGTTTGTAGAAAGTTTGTTAAAAAAAAAGACAAAATATGGTATTGTATTCCTTGGAATAGAAGAGGCCACCGTGAGATCTGATGGAGATATTTTAAATTATGAAGAGTAGGGACAGAGTAGAGAGAAATTATTCCTATTGGCAAAGGGGTCAAGACATGAAGGTCACTGACAAAATAATTAGAAGTGGAAAGAGGGCTTTCATTCTACAAAAAAAGCATGGTGGTTTAGGTCCGAAATGTACTGCCAGGAATATTAGAGTTAGTTTCAAAATGGATAAGTAAAGAATGTGCAGAACTATGGGATGGTGGGAAGAGAAGGGAATGGGACTAGCTAAATCATTCCTGGTTTGATGGGCTGATTGCAGCTGGAAAGAGCTCAATCATTCTGAGATACAGAGGAGCAATGAAGGAGAGAGTTAATAAAAGATGTTACAAGTAATAAAAAGGCTTTGATGGCATTAAAAAAAATGTTTCCAACAAGAGAACACAGCTTTAAAGTCACCTGCAAAAGAAATTAGGAGACGATGTTAAAAAAAAAGCAGGTTGTGATCAGTTGAAGCACTCTGCCAGATGAGCAGCGATAGAAAATGCATTAATAATTTAAAAGAAATTGTATGCACATTTGAAGCTTAAACATTTACAGTGCTGTGAGGAAAGGGTAAGGAGAATGGGACTAGCTCTTTGAAAACATCAATGAAGACAAAATGCTATATCATTCTTTGAATGTGACAGTTAATTGAAAGAGAGATAGCGATGCAAACAAGGAGGAAAACTGCTTTACTTGCTTTCCCTTCTGCTTTCAACAACTCCTACTTTTGACCTATTACCCGCCTACAGAAAGAATTCATGCTATTGCTTTGTCAGCTGAGCTCTGGTCAATTTACACCTCCTCGTTCAAAGAACACAATCCTATGCTGATTTGGAAGCTTTCATATCTTGCAGCATAATCACCAAGAACTAACATGCCAAATCTCAGCATAATAAACCACAAGGGCATTGTTCCTCCTGATACCACATATCAGGAGGAACAATGCCTTATACTGTGGGTTAAGTACCTGATATTTGTGGGTTAATAAGAACAAGTGAAAATATAGTATGAGTAGCTCAGTAAAAGAGCAAGGAAGTAAACCATTGCTGTCAGCTAAGTGAGCACTCTCACCTTCAAGTCAGAAATTTCCAATTTCAAGTCCCATTCCAGAAACTTGAACATAAAAATCTGGTGAAGTACAAGGGAGTCACTGGTATTACCTTTCTGCAATGCATTAAACTGATGCTCCATCAGCTTCATCAGATGTATGAAAAATGATAGCATGGCATTACAGGTCCTCCCCAGCTTACAAATGCCTGGCTTATATGCAGCCCCTACACATGAACAGGCATTTGGGAGACTGAAGGTATGGATTTGCTGGCTGCTGCAGGAATCTTCTGCCATGTGGGAACTCTGTTCGCGGCCACATTACCAATTTGCAAACCATTTGGGTTACGAACGGTTCACAGGAACAGACCCCTACTCTAACTGGTGATGACCTGTATTTTGAACAGGCCAATATTTAATCCTTGATCCACACAATGAAAACAGATTAGCTGGTGATTATCACATTGCTGTTTGACAAAGTAAATAAAATTTGTCTTATGGGTGTTGTAACTGCGAAGCCATCTATTAAAGCTTTTAAACCATGTGGTCTCAAGACAAAAGTGACATTGTAGAAGAACGGAGACAAGAGATTCTGCAGATGCTGGAATCTGGAGCAACACACACAAGATGCTGGAGGAACTCAGCAGGCCAGGTAGCATCTATGGAGGGAAATAAACAGTCAACATTTCAGGACTGAAGAAGGGTTTCACTACAACAGGTCTACAGCGGACGCAATCTCATTGGCTCTCCATTCGGCTTTGGATCACCCAGACGACATACGTCAGGCTGCTGTTTATCAATTACAACTCAGCATTCAACACAATCATCCCCTCAGTACTAATCAACAAGCTTCAAAACCTGGGCCTCTGTATCTCCCTCTGCAACTGGATCCTCAACTTCCTTATCGGGAGACTACAATCAGTGCGGATCAGTAGTAACATCTCCTCCTCGCTAACAATGAACACAGGCGCACCTCAAGGATGCGTGCTTAGCCCACTGCTCTACTCTCTCTACGCTCATGACTGTGTGTCTAGGCACAGCTCAAAAGCCATCTATAAATTCACTGACGACACCACTGTTGTTGGCAGAATCTCAGATGGCGATGAAGAGGCTTGCAGGAGTGAGATAGATCGACTGGTTGAGTGGTGTCCCAACAACAACCATGCACTCATCAGCAGCAAGACCAAGGAACTGATTGTGGACTTCAGGAAGGGGAGGTCAGGAGAACACACACCAGTATTCATTGTGGGGTAAGCAGTGGAAAGGGTGAGCAGCTTCAAGTCCCTGGGCATCAACATCTCAGAGGATCCATCTTGGGCCCAACATTGATGCAATCATGAAGGCAGCACGCCAGCGGCTCTACTTCATGAGAAGTTTGAGGAGAGTTGGTATGTCAAAGACTCTTACAAAATTCTACAGATGTACAGAGGAGAGCATTCTGACTGGTTGCATCACAGCCTGGTATGGAGGCTCCAATGTGCAGGATCCTAAGAGGCTACAGAGGGTTGTAGATTCAGCCAGCTCCATCACGGACACAACCCCCATCGCCATCGAGAACATCTTCAGGAGGCGGTGCCTCAAGAAGGCAGCACCTCAAGGCGGCAGCATCCATCATGAAGGATCCTCACCACCCGAGACACGCCCTCTTCACGTTACTACCATTGGGGAGGAGGTTCAGGCGCCTGAAGACTCACACTCAACATTTCAGGAACAGCTTCTTCCCCTCCGCCATCAGATTTCTGAAAGGTCCATGAATCCATGAACACTACCTCATTATTCCTCTTTTGCACTATTTTTGTAATACATAGTAATTTTTAATGTCTTGCACCGTAATGCTACCGCAAAACAACAAATTTCACGACATACATCAGTGATAATAAACCTGATTCTGAAATGTTGACTGTTTATTTCCCTCCATAGATGCTGCCTGACCTGCTGAGTTCCTCCAGCATTTTGTGTATGTTGTTATTGTGGAAGGACAATATTTGGAAGTTCAAAATAATACATAGGCAATAAATATCATGTAACACAAAGATTGGACATACAACCCGTCTCCAGGTAACAAACAGATTCAGTTTTTACAGACATCCATGTCAATTTTATCCACAAATTGGAAAATACACAAAAATCATTTGATATGGTAATCATACCTCCACAGTATTGTATTGGAAAGCACATAAGACAGATAAGAAAGAACAATTACTAAAAGTGGAGAGAGGGGAAACTAGTTCTGCTGTTTGTAGCAACAAACAAAAATATGTATGCAAGACTTTAATAACATAATGGGAGCTCATTCATATGTAGGATTGTCTATATGTCAGGTGTTCACAACCCAGGGACAACTTGTAAAAACAACACTTGTGCTGGATGACTGGTATGAAAACTGTTAGCAACATTTAAATCAAGAAAACGCTTTCAATCACCACATATGAAAGACTTACAGCAGTCACAAATTAATAGATGACATTGGCAATTTTTTTCTAACAACTCCATCCTTTTTCCTGCATCACAAAGCAACCTTTATTGGCATAGCAATTAACCTACTATAAAATAAATAGGTACAACTAGGTGCCACTCCCCATTTGGTCACATTAAAATACCTTGTGACCCAAAATTCCACAACATGTTGGCTTTAGACATTAAAAAAATATATAAACAAACAAAATATTTTAGACTGTAATGACACTTCAGTTAATTATATCTAATGCAATAACAGATATTTATCTACATTCCTAATATTCATGGACTAAAACAGAATTTGTGCTGGAAAAACAGAATTTATGGAACTTTTGAACTCCACTCATTTGCTACATCTGTGAAATGCTGCCCAGAAAATCTAGTGTAAGATCCTAGCTTTTTCAGCTATATCGGTACATCATGGAGCATATTCTGCCTGGAGGTTGGTGACCAGTGGTGTTCCACGGAGATCTGTTCTGGGACCCCTGCTCTTTGTGATTTTTATAAATGACTTGGATGAGGATATGGAAGGGTGGGTTAGTAAGTTTGCTGACGACATGAAGGTTGGTGGTGTTGTGGACAGTGTAGAAGGTTGCTGTAGATTACAACAGGACATTGATAGGATGCAGACCTGGGCTGAGGAGCAGCAGATGGAGTTTAAACCAGAAAACTGAAGTGATACACTTTGGAAGATCAAATTTGAAGGTTAATGGCAGGGCTCTTAGCAGTGTGGGGGAACAGAGGGATCTTGGGGTCAACGTCCATAGATCCCTTAAGGTTGCTGCGCAGGTCGATAAGGTTGTTAAGAAGGCTTATGGTGCATTGGCCTTCATTAGTTGGGGTATTGAGTTCAAGAGCCGCAAGGTAATGTTGCATTTCTATAGAACTCTGGTTAGACCATACTTGGGAGTATGGTGTTCAGTTCTGTTCGCCTCCTTATAGGAAGGATGTGGAAGCTTTAGAGGGTGCAGAGGAGATTTACCAGAATGCTACCTAGATGGAGAGGATAGGTTGAATGAGCTAGGGCTTTTCTCTCTGGAGAAGAGGAGGATAAGAGGTGACTTGATAGAGGTGTACAAGATGATAAGAGGCATTGATCAAGTGGACAGTCAGAGACTTTTTCCCAGGGCAAAAATAGGCATAATTTTAAGGTCATTAGAGGAAGGTATAAGGGGGATGTCAGAGGTAAGGTTTTGCTTCTTTTTAAAAAAAACAGAGTAGTGGGTGCATGGAATGCACTGCCGGCAGAGGTTGTGGGGGCAGATACATCAGGTACATTTCAGATATTCTTAGATAGCCACGAATGATAGATAAATGGAGATCTACATGGGAGGGAAGGATTAGATAGATATTAGAGCAGGATAAAATGTCGGCACAACATCATGGGCCAAAGGGCCTGTACTGTGCTGTAATATTCTAGGTTCTTTCAACAGTAAACCAGGAAGTTGGGCAGGAGAAGAGTATTACACTAATATCCTGCAATACACTGAAAATGACATCAGGAGTAATCGTTTCAGATCAGCCATGATCTTAATGAACAGCGGAACAGGCTCGACGGGCCAGTTGGCCTACTCCTGCTCCTATTTCTTATGTTCTTATGTTCACAGAACATGAATCTGGCCCGCATTACATGGCAAACACTGAACAATGCATTCAGGACTGATAAAACAAGTTAATGATAATTAATTGGTAACAAAATATTGCAATTAATTTTCCTCCTCCACAGCAGTATCATTAAAACAAAGCACTGCAAGAGGGCAGATGAGATGGATTTACTTGTGACATTTAGTTAGGCAAAAATTATTCTTCACTCATCAAATGGACAAAGGAAATTAAGAGAATCTTGCCTCTCTCAGGGTATCCCAAAGGACTTTCAGGGCAATGAAGTAATAGCTGTTCAGACTACATTTAAAGCCAAACAAAGGATTTCATCGTGAGCAACTATCATGGCGTGGAGCTCAATTATGTAGGCCATTGCTGATCCATGGTTAATACAGAAACAGCACATTTTAGAAAACTGAACTTCAGGAGCACAGGATCTCTACACTCGAGCAACAATTGAAGCAGAGAAAATGAGGTTTATCTGTTATCTGATCTCCAGAAGATGGGAACAAAAGGTAGTGGCAAAGAGTTCAAGAGAAAAGTGAGGCACTTACAGCACAAGAGGACATGAAGTCAACAGCAACTTGACACCCAATGACTGACTCATACCATCCATACACTGTTTGACAAATAGGAGGCTAATCATTAGCCAGCAAAGTAGCCCTGAGCAAAATCATGTCAATGGCAAGTCAGGATACCAAAGAGGGATAGATGCTAGGCAGATGATTCACAAAAATAGAAGAAAAATAGTATTTTGAATGTTTTAGATTGAGATACAGATTTAAGGACATGGATGAACCGATTAGGGTGGAGAGACAGAAGAAGAGCAGTAACAGGAGCACAGTATGAATAGAAGCAATGCCATTTTGAGAGAATAAATAATGCTAAGAGGATGCAATATGGCAGAATTTCTTGAGAGATGTTGAGCATGAATGCTTAGCAGTACTATGAAGAAAAGTTGGATTAAATATTTGAAACAATAAGGAAGATACAGTGTTATCCAAAACTGGGAGAGGCAGTGGGATACTTTTGAATTGTTGGGAAAAAGGTAGCTTTACCAATTGGGCAAGAAGCTCCTTGTATATTGCAAACTTCATAATATTAAAGTTAAGAACAATGGAAATTTTGTATCAAAAAAGTATGCATCATCACTTATGTAATAAAAAAATTAGATTTGTTTTGAATAAAGTACATCTTCACCTTCCACTGATAAACAACAATGATGGGCAAGTTCAACAATATCAAAATATTGTTAGCAGAGGTTAGATAATAGAGAAGGAACTGGAATAAACAAGATGCCCTCAGTTATTCATACAGGCAACTGCAACCTTTCATTAAAACAAAAATGAATAAAACTGCAGATACTGGAAATCTGAAATAAAAAGTCAACATTTTGTGTCAAGTCCTTCATCTGGACCAGATGAAGACCACCCATTTCCATCCATAGATGCAGCCTGACCCGCTGAGTTCCTCCAGCATCTTGTGTTGCTCCAGAGCTGCAGGGAATACCAGGCAAATCAGGTAGTGTCAATGCAGAGGAAAAAGTTAAAAATTACAGATGAATAACTTACAGCAGAACTGGCCCGTCGATACAAAAGTGAGTTACCTCAAATTATTGAATTCAAGTCTGGAAGGCTTGAACTTACACTAGGCCTCATTATAACAGAGCGGAGTCCACAGTCAAATAGATCAGAGTGAGAGGCAACTAGATGCTCAGGGATGCCCCTGTGGATTGAACGCAGGTGCTGCACAAAGCAGTCACTCAACATATTCTCCAAAACAGAGAAGATTGCATTGCAAGTACCAGATGCAATACATAGATTGGAAGTGATGCAAGTTAGTTGCAGCTTCACCTGAAAGAACTGTTTGAGTCCTTGGATGGCGGGAAGGGGTGAGGTGAAAGGAAAATTGCACAGGAAATTGCTAAGAAAGGGAGTAGTTGGTAGAGCTGGAAGAGCAGACCAGAAAGTTGTGAGGGGAAAAGAGGAATCTTACTGAAGGCAATAGAAATTACAAAGGATGATCCAAAGGCTGGTGGGGTGGAATCCACGGCAAAAGCCGACTGTGCAATTCCCTCCATAGATGCTGCCTGACCTACCGGGTTCCTCCAGCATCTTGTTTGAATGCTATCCTTGCTCTTTCTGGGAGGGGAGGGGATGAGAGCAGAGGTGCGGGAAATAAATGACATCAAAGGCTCTGCCCACTTTGGCAGCGGGGCAGCCACAGTTAAGGAAGACGAGACGAGTGGAGAGTATCATCATTAGAACACAAGACAAACAGAAGAAAGTAGGAGCAAGATTAGACTACCTGGCTCCTTAAGTGTGCCCCACCATTCAATACAATCATGGCTGATATGTCTCAGACCTCAACTCCTCTTCTGAGCCAGTTCCCCATAGCTATCAATTCTCAGATTTTTTTTTCTAAATTTCCCTACTTTTTTTTTTAAATACTTCCAATTATCTGGCCTCCACAATCCTCCAGGCTAGAGAACTGCCGTTCTTTGCAAGATACCATAAAGACACGTTCTTTGCAAGATACCATAAAGACAGGGGTAGTTGGAGAATGGTATGGAATCCTTAGGCGGTATATGTGGAAGTATAGCCCTGGCAATCTGTAGGCTTGTTATGCTAATTTATCTCCCAAGATATTCCCTATGTTCCATCCATCCCTCCTTCTTTGCATCTTAAAGTTAACTTGTTTGCTTTCTTTCCCAGTTCTGATAAAAAGGTCAACCTGAAATGTTAACTCAGTTTCTCCATCCACAGATGCTGTCTGAAATGTTGAACGTTTCCAGCATTTTCTATCTTTATGACAACAGCAATTAAGCTCAACACAGAAATCTCAACCACCTACAAGAAGGATACGACAAATCACATTCAAGCTGCTAACTCATTCACAATTAAAAAATATTCCAGAATCAAACTGAGATTTGGATTTAGCTAATGGCTTAAATCACAATATAAATCTTCGATGTAACTCAGCCACTGTGCAATATAGAACAGGTAGCATTTTTTGAGCTGCATATTTTTTTCTACACCTTAACAAAACTTTGACACAACTACAGTATACTCAGCTTGAAGTCTTCAAAAAAGGTTATAGAATTTAATGCTGCTGTTAATCTTAAATCAAATGCTACAATTCTGAGATCTCATTGTTTCATATTCAAGATAATTTTACTAGATGGCAGGCAGTCACTTTTAATGACAGGTACTTGGATATTAAAAATAAGTATCAGTCCTACAGCGATGTGAATCAGCGATTATTTTTAACAATGCAACAAGCGCATTATATGCCTATGTAACAATAGTACCTATTTTTCTAAAGTACTTCATTACCTGTAAAGCACTGTGCATCCCAAGAGGGCCATGAAAGGCACTATACAAATGCAAGTCATTCCTTTTTAACACTATGATTCACACGTTTATGCTGTAGCCTAAAATAAAATGAGAAAATGCTCAACAGGCTAATGTTGACTATTTCATTCTCCACAGATGTTACCTGATAAGCTGAGTGTTTCCAGCAATTTTTTTTTGACAGATTTCAAGCACTGACAGTATTCTGTATTTGCAAGATTTCTCTTCACCCCCACTCCCACCTAAATTTATTCAGAGAACGTGGGTGTCACTGAAAGTGAGGCAGCATTGCCCATCCCTGAATGGTTTGTCAGGCCACTGGGTCTATGGTCACATCTAGCCCAGACCAGGTTCAGAAATTCTGATTTCTTTTCCTGAAGCAATGAACCAGTTGCAGTTTCACCACAATCCAGTGGTTTCAATAACAATTACTGATCAAGGCTTACACCACGTGTGTTAAATATTTGAAACGCATTCGATTTTTTTTATTTGTTGCAGGGTTAAAATTTTGCCTAGGGTACAGTAATATTGTTTTGCACAGCGGAAAAGCGGCAGCATTTTCAGATGCCGATGCACACTGACCTGCACCTGTTTGCGGAAGTGGAGCACCTTGGACACTGCGCAGTGCCAGCAGCAGGAGGAGGATGCCGGCGTACACCGCCATGCTCGGCCACGGCTCCACCGCCGTCAAGGACTGCCGACTGGCGGCATTTATACGGACTGGCCGGCCTCCCATTCGATCCGAGAGGCCGCTAACAACACACCGCTGCCCGCCTCTACACACGGCGCTGTCCGCCGTCGCCGCTTTTCTTCCTGATTTTCCGGCAACAAATGGTGACTGGCGCCGGCCCGCCGAAGCTCATCCTTCCTCACAGGCCCCGATCCCAGCTCCGCGCCGATATCCCTCTCAAATCGTGGCTCGCAAGCACAACTCTGCCATCGGCTGACTGCGTGGACATTTTCCTGGCGGCGATGGCAATTTTCTGGGCGCTTTCGCTAGCGACGCGGCTGCCCTCTCACTGCTTTTCCCACAGCCGCCATGATGCGTCAGAAGCAAACGCGTCCCGCCCCCACCGCCGTGATGGACGACATCGCTTAACCAATCGCACGTCGCCCTGACCGGCGGGTACGAGCCAATCAGCGCCCGGGGTGGAGCCATAAGTAGGCGGGTTTTCCGGCCTGAAGGTGGTGATGGACGGGCTCGCTCTTACGTCATTCGCTTAGCAACCAGGAGAGGTCGTGAAAGAGCTCAGGCCCTCGAAATGCGTTGCTAGGGGCCACCTCTGATTTTAATGCTGATCTTCTTTTCTTTAATGGTTAGTGAAAACTTTAACATGAATCAGCCAATTGCACCAGAATACAGCTACAGGTGATCATGAGCCTCGAGTTCGTGGTCATCTGAGTCCAGACCCGAAGCGCTGACTGTTTATTTCCCTCCATAGATACTGCCTGACCTGCTGAGTTTCTCCAGCATGAGCCAACAGTTGCCTGTCTATTTAATTTTCAACCTCAGTCCTACATGGACTTAAGTCTTTGGTTCTTATATCGTTCCAACCAAGCCCAACATAAGCTCCAGGAACAGCGTCTGATCTACCGAATAGCCAGGTTATAGCTCTCAGGACTCAGCATTGAATTCAACAATTTCAGATAACCCAGCCTTTCAGGTTTGTATGAGGACTGTTATGACAAAAGTTCATTGAGCTGTAATGTTAGTTCAGTTTTTCTCTCTTCAGTGATGCTGCCCAACCTGCTGGGTATTTCCAGCATTTTCCTAAATTTCAGTTTACCAGCAACTGCAGTCTTTCTCTGAGCTCTCACATTATTTATTTTTCTCTTTTCTGGCCGCTTTCATCTCCTGTTTGCATCTAACCAGGCAGATCATCTGCAATAACTTTCACCATCCTCCGTCAATTAGCGACATCATTATTTTCATTCTCACTTGGTCTCCGCCCATTCACCGACATTCCATTTGTATCCACCCTTCAACCTTCTCTGCAACTTAAAACATGCTTATTTTCTCATTTTTGCTGGATGGATCTGGTCATTAATTCTGTTTCTCTCTCCACAGACCCTGCCTGTGTTGATGAATATTTCTCACATTTTCTATTTTTAATCGCAAGTATTTAATGGCAGTCATTCCTGTTCATAGAAAATCTGTTGGGACAGAAGGCAGTTTTCGTCTCATCGTAATAAAAGCAGAAAATGCTGGAAATACTTTGCAAGGGGTCTTCAGCCTAAAACATTAACTCTGTTTCTCTTCTCACAAATACAGCCCGACCTGCTATTTCCATCATTTTGTGTTTTTATTTTAGATTTCCAGCATCTGCAGTTTGATTGATTTTCACTATCAGACCCATAATGCCAGCTTTTTGAAAGAACCTTCCGATCAGTCCCAATTCCCCCACTCTCTTCCTCATGGCTGTTTTTTTTCTATTCTATACATCCAATTTCCTTTTAAATGCTCCCCTTGAATGTGCTTCCACCACCCTTCTGAACAGCACATTCCAATCTAAGAGCTTGCTGCTAAAACAATTTCTTACCTTGGATGGCTGGCATTTTTTTCAACTATTTTAAATCTGTATCCTCCAATTACTAACCCTCCAGCCAATGGGGAAAAAAAATCTCCATCTCTATCAAAAAAACATAGATTTAACACGATCAAAAATCTCAACACACATAAAATGCTGGAGGAACAGGTCACTCAGCATCTATGGAGGGATCCTTCATCAGGACTCAATCAGTAGGGGAAGGGAGGGTGGAGGTAGGGACAGAGGCTGGAAGGTAACGTGGAAACAAGAGGCTGCTGGAAACATGTAAGGAAGATGATGTGGAACCAGATAAGGGAGGGATGATGGGCAGATGGAGCCAGTTGCAGCATATTCCACCTGGGTAGTCTACAACACAATGATACGAACATTGAATTTTTCACCTTCAGGTAACCCAACCTCCCTTTGCTCCTTTCTCTCTCCTTCTGATCCCCCCTGCCCAAGGTTCTTTCCCCTCCCTCACCTGGCTCTATTTGCCTATCTCTCACACGCTCCTTCTGGTTCTCCTACCCCCTCCCCCAACTACGAGATAGATGGTACATGTGGGGAGTATATTTCATAGAGTTATACAGCATGGAAACAGGCCCTTTGCCCCAACTCGTCCACACTGACCAAGGTGCCTTCCTGAGCTAGTCCCATTTGGCCCATATCCCTCTAAACACTTCCTATCTGTGTACCTGTCCAAATGGCTTCTAAATGTCGTAATTTTATCCACTTCTATTACTTTCTCAGGAAGCTAGCTCGATATACCCACAACTCCCTGTGTGAAAAACCTGATCCTCAGGTCCCCTTTAAATCTTTCCCCTCTCACCTTAAACCTATGCCCTCTGGTTTCCAACTCCCCTACCCTGGCAAAAATACTATGACCGCCCACCTTATCTATGCCCCTCATGATTTTATAAACCTCTATAAGGTCACCTCTCAGCCTCCTTCACTCCAGGGGAAACAGTCCCAGCCTATCTGGTCTCTCCTTATAACTCGAGCCCTCCAGTCCTGGCTGGTCAAGAACTATGGAGCAAAATATGGGGTAGCACATTTAGGACTGAAATGGGGAGAAATTTCTTCACTTAAAGGAAGGTGAATCTTTGGAATTCCCAAAGGGGAGGAATATGAGGCTTAGTCATTGATTGCACAAAACAAACAGTGATAGATTTCCAGATATTGGAGAAATTAAATGATATGAGAATAAGGCAGTATAATGATGCTTGAGGTAGATCCTCAGCCATAATCTTGTTGAATGGTGGAATCGGCTTGAAGAGCTGATCCCTGCTCCTGTTTCTTATGTTTATACTCAATGGAGATTAATCATCATTCTTAACTAATTTTGAAAGCTAGCTAGTGAATGCAAGGTGATGATCTTTCCAAGAAATGTATTATTGAAATGTTATTCATTCAAACTGTTCAACTTGAGATTCCAGTTGAGAAGAATAAATTCCAAGTACATTGACATTTTAATGTAGAAAATCGGAGCATTATTTATGATCTGGTTCAGAGAAGGAAAAGTGCTATCCTTATTAGATCTAGTTTATATATGCAACTCTAATTGACTATTAATGGCATCCTCAGTTCCCATGAATTTCCTTTGGTAGTTTTTGCCCTGTTACACATGCCTTATAAATAGAAATCGTATCTTTTCTAAGTTTATTGATCACACATGGAGTAGGTGCAGAGCATCTGGTGACTTTCAACAGGAGAGAATCAATATACGTTACCCATCTTTGATTGCTGTCCATTGATCCTACTGAAAACTATACTTGTACGGTCATCAGGGTGATGATAAGGTTGGTTCGTCAGTTCAAAGTGTGGAGAGTGAATGCTGGAGAGATGGCAGCACCCGTGGAACCCAGTCAATGATTTTAGAAGAAATGGGGGTGGGGAGCTAGGAAAAACAAGCTAATGCATGGGCAGGTCTTTTCCTTCTAAAAAGTGAAAAAAAAAGGAGCTGCAGGATACAAATCATGGAGGTTTTAGGATATTATCCAAAAATGAATCTGTTTTTCTTTTATTTGCATAAACAACTCTCTCAAGTTGCTGAAACTAACAGATCTTAATAATCTGATTTGGTATTTACCCCAAAATGGGTTTGTAGCACAAAGGACAGCCCTTTCCAAACCACCAGGCTCATAAAACATGATAGAATACAAGCACAGATCGAATGCAGCAACCTAGGGGTTGACTTCCAGATTCCTCATAAGAGTTCAGACACACTCAGGATTAGGGTGGTGATTGCAAACTAAGCTCAGCTTTGATGCCAGAAAACAATGGAGCAAAAATCGAACTGCTTCTGAATTTGACTAGGTGTGTTTCGCCACAGATGCTGCCTGATCTCTGGCAGATCCTGTTTTTATTTCAGATTTACAGCATATGCAGTTTTTGCTTTTTGTCACCACCACTCATTGACTCATTGTTTTTATCAAATATTTTCTTCAATACCCTTATGTCAGTAATGTCCTTTGCACTGAGACAAGAAAAACCACAGTCTAAATGCTACACAGTTAGAAGCATTGATATGCATCCCATTTGAGGTGAATAGTGATAATTGTTCTGAAATCTTGAGGTCAAAACTTAGATGCTTTACACAACAGGCTAGGAGTCAGAACTCTATCTTTTTCCCTAGAGAACCTCCAAACAAATTTCCAACATTAAGTATGACAGAGAAAATTACATTAGACTTATGTGAAGGGCTTGAAGTCTCCAGGATTGAAATATCCTGGAGGTCCACTTAGAAAAACCTTTCTCCCCCCCACTGATAAAATCCTGTGTCAGTAATAAATGTCATCCATGCAGAATTTACATTTTCACTGCTGCATTTCATTTTGTTATAAGAATGATGCAGATGGCTTTCAAAATGTTCACACAGAGTACTGCCCAATCCCATTTGTCTGTGGGATGTGCTGGTCAGTGAGGGTGATCGGGTAGACAGTGAAAAATATAATAAGTTAATGCGGATGAGCATGTTTCTTCCCTATTTCAATGTCATGACATTTTATGGAAGTTTATGAAGTTTTATGAAGAAAAATTATTTGGTTTTATCAAATACTAATAAAATACTCAAAAAAACTTTCCAAACAGAATTAAAAATGAAAAATTCAAGTCCTACGCATGTGATGTCCAGAGCTGTAGAATATAATAAATAGCCCTGGTTTAGTTGAGGGTGCTACCTTGAGGTGGTTTTATTTCTGATTTGAATTCATAATTACTCCTTGCTCAGTTTATAGTTAATGTTAATATGTGGAAACATGGCTTTGATCTGAAAGGCAATGGTACCTGTAGTAAAATGAAGCAAGAGTAATTGCTCCATTTAACCTCATCAGTGGAATAGAATTTTCACACAGACGAGTGAAATGAGTAAAAGTTTATTTCTGAAAGCCCACAGGTGGAACAAATAGCAACACCAAAATGTTGCCTTAATATCTTTTATGGAGTATGGCATCTTCATGGGCTGCAGATATTACAGTTCCAATTGGTGAATGCTAACTCTAAAACACAGATACATGGCATTATTTATCCATCTAAAATTAAGAAATTATTGCCTTGAACATTGGGACTTCATACAAAATGCTCTGAATGCATGATAGAAAATTACAATTGCTCAGAATATAGATATGTAATTAAAGCTATGTTATGAAATAAAATTATACAGGTGCAGCCAGGAATTTGAAAAGGGTAAAGAATTGAATTCCTGAAGTACTTTCAGGACATCCCAAAGTACTTAGTGGACAATACACTTGAAGAGCAATCACTGCTGTAATATAGAAACAAGGCAGTCAACTTGTCTGCAGCAGACTTCCAGAGTAATGTGATAATGACCAGAGTATTTTAATGTATTGGTTAAGGAACATATGGAGCCTTGCTGATAGCTTCCCTTTGTTCTTTAGTATAATGCCATGGGATCTCTTACATCCAAGATAGTAGATGTTGCCTCAGTTTAATATTTTATCTGAAATAGTGCACCCCCACTGCTGCACTGGATTGTTAATCTAGACCTTTGTTTTTCTTATTTCAAAAATGAGCCTTCATTCTTAAAATTTTAAAACAGTTAATTCATATGTCACCACTCTCATTACAAACTATATCATTTCATTTACATTACATCAACATGATACCAATTTGCCTTTACATACTTTCTTTGAGAAAAATCCACTGCTTTCAGCCCCTCAATAAGTAGTGGCAGGAAGGCCTTAAACTATGGGCTTTCCCCATGGAGCTTTTATGGAGGCTGCACCAAGTTTCAGCACATTCCTCAGCATGTAGACCACAGAATATGACAGTCCACAACATTCTATCACGGACAGTCCTTTTACTGTGTGACCAACAAGTTGCAAGGTACACCTCGGGCATCTTTCACAAAGTTGGCAATCTTCAAGCCACAGTTGGTGTACATCTCTGGGAACAACCTACAAGTCCTGATTCTTTGAGACTCATCCTTTAAGTTATATAACACAGGACACAAAGTCCTTTGTTACATAACTGTTCAAGATGAACCTCAAAGATATCAAGATATTTGTTCAATCTCTCCAGCAGGATTTGAATCCATGATTTCTTAAAGACATGAGTGTTATCTACTAATCCAAAGCACTCATTAAGATCTTGAAGGTATTAAAAAGCACAAAAGCTTTTCAAAGCAGAAAATTAATTGATAAATGCATTTGTGTTTTTAGGAAGTAAAGTTTTAAACAAAATCATTAGTTCCATTTTAACCTTGTTATTTAATACCAAAGTTCACTGCCACCTTGTGGCATGAGAGATTAGTTTACAGGAAAGTGTTAACATTTCAACAGTTACTATTGGAAATACTTGTAATAGCAAGTTCCAATGGAACACTGCCAGTAGGCAAGACTCAATGTGTGGAATGATATAACATTAGCATTATTTAAAGGAAAGTAATTTAAACATGACCTGTTGAGTTTCTATCTGTAAAAGCCTGCAGGATATTTTGTCAATAGACAACATAGTGTGCCACTAGTTAATTTATAGTAATTTTGTAACTATCTCTGTGCATTGCTCCAGGCATCTTTATCCATGCACAGCATGAAGTTTCTTTGCACATAATACACAATTTTTTTCCCCAAATTGTGCTTTATAATTTTATGCTCTCAGTAATTTAATGACGAATTATGCTGATACTGAAGCTAGATTTGTCTAGAATGAAGAAAAATCATATAACTGTTTAAGTACACCTTAGTGTTTCATTGTGATTCAAATAGCATCATAAACCACGAGACTGAATCTTTGAGTTATTTATAACTGTTATTTAGATGCTAAAATGAGACTACAGCCTAGAAAGGGCTCCAGCATTATCCTAGCTATTGTGAATCTGCAAATGAATGCAAGAGATCAGTGGTGTTATGTTCTTCCACCCAAAGAGCAGCACCTGGACCTTCACCTTCAGTTTGGGTTGAGCCATGGGCTAAAACTTGCTACCTGACAGGATGGTGGAGGCAGAACCCCACATTCTGCCTCATATTTTAAAAGATATCTGGATCATCACCCTATGTGTCATAGTCTGCAGGAAAAGAGGAGTTAGGGGGAAGAGAGTACAAATTGTCCCATGTTCCAAGTCTGAGGAAGTCAAGGCAGATTGGGTACACTCTATGTAATTGGGTGGTTGTGATGTCAGTGAAGCAGTCACCTCTGTCACACCCCCTTTCCAGTGGTGTCTCCACGTTCTAGTACTCTTAACATTATCTCTCTCAGTTATCTGTTATTGTCAATTTAGCATTTCTTTTTGCAGTACTTCAGATTGCACTGCAACCTTTGTACCATTCTGCTACTTTGTACTCATCGTACTTGTATCTATTATTACCATGTATACTGTTTACTCTGTGAGCTTCATGTGGACAAGCAATTTCATTGCCCCTGGTGTATATGACAATAAACTAATCTAAGAATAATGAAGATATTAAAAATGATAATTTTATACTATATTAATCCTATTACAGAATTCATTATCGGAGGCCTACATTCAATACTGAAATTGCAAAGCAATACTCCTGACAACCTACTTATTCTGAGCCATTGTATCAACTGTGAAATAAGCATGAAAAGGTAAAATCTTGTAGCCTGTTGAGAGAAATGCTGGAAAAGTTTAAAATGCTGTGAAAGCAAATTGCAAACTATGGGAATATACCTGCCGTTTAGCAACTAAATGATTTTCTGGACAGTGGAAAGGATGAGACAAGTCAAAATGAGATTATTGGCAAACAAAATGAACACATTCTCACGTTGTCTGATCACTCCAAGGAAAAAAGTGCATTTTTCATTTCATATTTAGCTTATTTCAGAGTAAAATTATGCTGTAAATTTTCAGTGGAAACTTAGCGTTTTGGTAATTGAGAATCAAACAGCAAACTCGGGCCTTTGAGAGAGCCATTAATACTGGCTAGAGACTGATCCAGACTTCATACCAGGGAGTGGTCTACACTGGCTGGAACCCAACCTTCCCTTCTGATTTCACAGAAAAGCAGCAAATCCTAGCTAGGGTCAGCTGGAATACATTCTCAGTACTCAATACTGATTTCTGTTTCACGTACTCTCTCCCCAACGTTGAAATCGATGGTGTGGTCTAAAGTTTGTTTTACATCGATAACTTAGTACAAGTATTTTTGTGGACAAAAAAAAGACATCTTTAACACATTGGTATCAACTTGAATTACTGATTTCCACACAAGTTCAAATCTTACTCATTGAATTCAATCTATACTTTCTTGAGAAAGGGAAGGAGTAGTAATGCAGGCAAAATTGAATTGGGCAAATGCTATGTGATACTTCCCCTTCCCTATCCTTTTATGAATGCAAATTAATTTTACCGTGAAGAGAGACAACATTCAAGCCTTTTAAGTAGGTTCTTAATTCATATGTTCCATGTTCAAATCTTAAACAAAATATACTTACAAAGCACACCCTGAGGCAAATCAAGTGTACGGCCTGTTAAATCCACATCAAAAAATCCAAACATCTGGCGAAGTGAAGATGAAATGCTTGCCTATTAAATAGAAGAGGAAACTATCTATTTGATGTATTTTAAAGAGGGCTCATTGAAACCTATGCATTCTTGGATTAGCCTTTTTTCAGCCCGGTCTTCTCTTTGCTTATCCATGTAAGTCTGACATTGTTCCCTTTTTATACAATTGTATGCAGTTTCTTTTGGAGTTAATAAGCTGAAAGAGGGAAGTTGTTTTTTCCTTATACAGATATTGTTATATTTGCTACAATATGGAAAACCAGTGCCAGTAAAGAAGGGCATCTTCTCACCTTCAGACATGAAATGGAATCCTTCCAAAGCCCATTCTTGTTACAAATTGAATTACTAAAGGAGATGAAATTAGAAACGAACAGAGTTTAAAGCAAGTAGCAGATGGGAGAATTGGAAGCCTGATTACTTTCCCAGGATTTGCTATGCTCAAGCCTCCATTCCTTGTGATAACTTTACCCACAAGTGGCCGAGCCAGAGACTAGCAAAGACTATCAGGAATTCTTTAAGATGTTCAGTATGGAAGTCCAGTAAGCTTCTGGTACACCCCCAGAAAAGCTGAGGAAGGCCTCCTCCACTTCTAATATGTCTCAGGGTTTAATAATGACAAAGCATTTCGTTGTTTGTCATTGGTGGATAATTGGATTTTTGTTATATTCATGTTAATCTACCCAAAGGGTGGATCTGGAAGTCACCTGAAAGGGTAGTGGAGGTAGAAATGCTTATCACATTTTAAAAATACCTGGATGACCGCTTCATATTCCATTGCCTACAGGGTCATAGAAGAGAGCCAGGAAACAAGCAAGTCCGACCAACTCTATTTTGGCTTTCCACCAGACCATCATCCACATCTCTAAGCCTCTCAGAGTTCTGTAACCTGCCACTATTCCGGTTAAATACTTACTTTTTAATTTTCCTGTCAAAATAGACAATATTATATTTTTCCACATTATACTCCATGTGCCAGATTTTTGCCCACTTGCTTAACCTATCTATGTACCTTTGTAGTCAGTTTTGGGTTAATAAGCCCTTTCTCCCACCATTCATCCTACTCATGACACTGTCCAATTTTCACATGGCTGCAAGGATAAAGTTAGGCCAGAATTATCTGCTAGAACTCACGCTGCCAACCTACAAGAAGTTCAAAATTTACCTTTTGCCAACTTCCTCCAGATGCTGGCTTGATACTCAAAGACAAGGCATGGAGGCAAGGCCAGGCATGCGTAAATATTATCACATGGGGGCCCAGAGAAAGCCCTATATATATGACATTTAGGAATATTCAAAACCATTAAAAGAAGAAAATTCTGAAAATCTTTTAAAACATACAAATTAGAAGCACATGTGGGCTTGAGACTGCTCTACCATTTAATAGCATATCTGATCTAAACTCCACATTTTCATCTGCCAGGGTAACCTTTCACCCCTTTGTTTATCAAGAGTTTGCCTACCTTTTCCTTAAAATATTTCAACGTCCTGCTTCCTCTACCCTTTGAGGTAGACAGTTCCAATGGCTTACAACCCCCTCCCCCTCACATCATCTTAAATGTGTAACTCTTTATTTTTAAACTGTGATCCCTTGTTCTAGATTGTCCCACAAGAGGAAACATCTTCTCCACATTTACCCTGTCAGGAACTCTTAGAGTCTTATACATTTCAATCAAGTCCCTTCTCACTCTTCTGAACAAGCCTAGTCTGCCCACTCTAGGTGTTAATTTAATAGACCTTCTCTGGACTCCTTCCACTGCATTAACATTAGCAATTTAATAGAACTTACCCATTTACCAGATGCTCACCAAACAGTTTCTTTCCCAATTGCTTACAATTTGTTGAAAACTGCACTTCACTGATAGCTTATAGAAGTGAAATGTCGGAAAATAATCTCCAGCTACTCACTTGAAGGCTACCTGACTTGCACCAATGACATGCTTTCGCACCAATGACATGCTTTCAAACCAATGCTAGAGTTGAGTCTCCATCACCTGTGCCTTAATTAAGCTCCCTTACTCACCAAAGTCCAGACTCCAAAAGCCATGGACTCCAATGACCACTAAGCTCAACCACACTACACTTTAGGAGCTTCAACTTTTAAGCACTTAAACTAAGTCCCTGATTTCCATTGATGGGCATCACATATTAAAACATTGCTTTGATGTGTATCAAATAGGTATAAAATATTAAAACATTAAAATATAGACAAATAATAAAACATTAAAACAAATATTAACACCCTTGAAACAATAACATCATGCAGAATAAAGTGTCACAGCTACAGAGAAAGTGCAGTGCAGGCAGACAGTAAGGTGTAAGGTCATAACAAGGTAGATTGTGAGGTCAATAGTCTATTTTATCATACTCGGGGAGCATTCAATAGTTTTATAACAGCAGGATAGAAGCTGTCCTTAAGCTTTCATGTTTTTGTATCTTCTGCCCAATGGGATCTAATCTGGTGCAGATTCAGTAGGTTAATTCCCCAGAGGAAGTTTCTTGGAATTTGCCTTAATTTCGTGTTCCATCGCTGAACTGTTTGAGGAGTTTAACACTGCAGCACAGTCAGGGAATTGTCAGCAAAGAGTAGGCAGCAAGGACAGAACTTGTGTATTTGCGTGAGAATCCTGAACTTGGAAATGCTGATAGTTCTGCATGGAATTGCAGGCAATTCTTTGTAAATCCCTGCCTGTAGCATTGCAACTGTGGTGCAAGAACAATGCCGGAGAGGTAATTCAAAACATTTGTTTTATTCTTGCATGTTTGATATAGAATCGTATAATGTGGAAACAGGCCCTTCAGCCCATCAAGTCTGCACTGACCATCAAGCACATTTCTACTAATCCTACACCAATACTATTTAAATCTGCCCACATTTGCACATACTCCCCCAGATTCTACCACTCTAGGGGCAATTCATAGACCTATTAATCCACCAATCCACATGTCTTTAGAACATGAGAGGAAACCAGAGAGCCCAGGGAAAATCCACACAATCACAGGGAGATTGTCAAACTCCACACAGAGAACACCAGAGATCAGAACAGTACCCGAGTCACTAGAGCTATGAGGCAGCAACTCTGCTAGTTGTACTACAGTGTCACCTTGGGATTATGTTTTTTAGTGATAGTGGATTATCACCATTTGAGATAATTCACATAAATGATCAAGTAGCACAGAACCTGTAGCCCATAGGTTTAAAATACTGGAAGTTTAAAAGCACCGATGCACCTAAAATACAGAAGGTTTGGTGCTGTGGTGAATTAAATCAACAGTGACCCAGCCTAATGGATCAGAAGTTTCCTCTTTCTGACAGTTGACAGGTTGCAAAGTGAAATAACTTCAGATAGCATTCAATCTAACCCTGCAGGAAACATTAAACTGTCAGTAACAATCTAACTAAAAATGGGAAAAATGTGTTACCTTTTGAGACTAAACAAAACTGCAAGGTCATGTTCACTTCAGAGAAATATGGAAATGAATTCCCTGTTTTTTATTTGTGCTCGAGAAGTAAAACTATTTCCAGCTCCAGCAAAGGCTAAAACATGCTCCTCTGCAAACAACCTTGTTTCAGGAGTGGCATGAGCCAAGGTTATTGGACAGGATATCAGCCGATGCCATGACTGGTCAAAGACCAAAAGAAAGATGAATTAAGCAAAATTTAAGGATGTTAAGGAATTAGAGTGGCTGCAGAAAAGATTTATTAGAATGGTTTCAAGGATGAGCGATTTCGTCTACTAGATTAGACTGTGGAAACTGGGCTCGTTCTCTTTACAGAAAAGAAAGCTGAGAGAAGATTTGCTAGAAGTGGACAAGATCAGGACAGGCTTTGTGGATGATTCAAGGAGCAGTGATAAAGATTTAAGGTTTAGGGCAAAAGGTTTTTTTTAAGTGCAGAGTATACTTATGATCTGGAACTCACTACCAGAAGGGTAATGGAAATAGAATTAATTACAGCTTTCAATGGGGAATCTGCTAGACATAGGAAAGAATAATTTGCAAGATTACATTGAAAAAGCAGCAGCATGGACTAATAGAATTGCTCTAATAGGAGCTGGCATAGACTCAATGGGCTGAACAATCTCCTATGCCATAACAATTCTAAAATTCTATGATTCATAATTTGAACCGATAAGTCTTGGAGTTTGTGCAATTTTTCTGCAAGATAGAAAACCAGAGCCACTGAAGTAGAAATTCAGCTTGGAAAAATGAGTGCTGTATGTGTCACCCAGTATCACAATATTGGCCTCACATAAAATGGGTCACTATTGAACTATCACTCACTGACTGTTACTGTCCAAAACCCCCTCTACCTTTAGCCTCCAGTCAAGGTTCTGTTGGCAGAGGTTGAACTGGACTGAGCCCATCAATAAAACATGATCACTTAAGCTATATACCTGTCTATTTGTGATTTAAACTCGCCCCAAACACAAAGTTGGAAATTATGTTATAAATAATTAATTATCTGTATTATTAGGAGTTGGGTAGAAAGATGAGTACTGATTCTTGCTTGCTTAAGAAATATTTTGGACGTATATGGTAAATGCATTGGGTTCCAGAAGATCAAAATTAATTGTAGTGTCAGAATTCAGATCTGCCTGGCATTGGGAGGCCACACTTATTCCTCTGCTACACAGTTTGGCAAAGTCAAGTATCTTTTTAAAGTCAATTTAAAAAATTATTTTTTGCAAATGGAACAACTTTTGATTTCTACTATAAGTTGTAACTGAATTGGTAATGGCCATAACTGATATCTGCATATTCGGAATCATCCTATGCGATGTACATTTTCACTTTCCTGGGTTTCCCCTGGTCCAATCGCTCACCAACCCTCACTCAACCCCCACCAACACCCCCCCCCCCCCCCACCATCAAGAAAGGGATTGATAGATTTTTGAATATTAAGGGAATTAAGGACAATGGGATGAGGACAGGACGACAGCACTGAGGTAAAAGGTTAGTCAGGATCTTATTGAATGGAAAGTACAAGGGGCCAAATGACCTACTTCTGCTTCTATTTCTTATGTTCTTCTCCCCTCAACACTCACCATTCCCCCATCCCTCTCCTCCCCAAGCCCCCTCCAAAATCTGGTAACTGAATCACAAGATTGACCAGTGAATTCCATTACATGTCCATAAATAACTGTGATTGGTCAGTAGTATATGCATAATATCCACATTCTGAAGACGCATCCTTCAAACAAAATGCATAGTATGTCATAGAATAGAAAGCCAATACATGCCTAGAACTTCAATCACATAATGTTATTTTTGTTAGTACTCTACAATTGAAAATTGAATTTTCCCAGAGCAAACACGATGACAAGCACTCCAGAAATTCAACCTAGTACTTATATCCATTGTGCAAGTCCCACATCAGTCACGGGGGTGATGTCATTCCCCTTGGAACACTTCCTTTTGAGCATTGCAGGGGAATTTAGACTAAGTTCTGCTGGGAGAGACTCATTGATGGAGCCCCTGTGAAGCAAATCCCTCTCTTACCTTTGCTCCTTGGTGCCCCACCCCACACAATGTGCCACCCTATTCCTGACCCACTAGTTTCACTCCGGACTTCTCTGAAGGCTCAGGACCCAACCCTCCGAGACCCCAATGATCCTTCTAACCACTCCAACCACCTCTGGTTGAGGCCCCCTCACCTTCTACCAGCCCCATACCCAGGCTCTGGTTCTTTTAGGCTGCCCAGCACCTGGCCTCAATCCTTCCAAACAACCACCCTAATCCACCTAAGCCTCAACTCCAAGCCCAACGGTGCAGATGATTCTAGAGAAACAAAGGACTGCAGATGCTGGAATCTAGATGAAAAACACGATGATGCAGAAGGAGGAACTCAGCAGGCCAGGCAGCATCCGTGGAGAAAAGCAGGCGGTCAACGTTTAGGGTCAGGACCCTTCTTCAGGACTGAGGATAGGAAAAGGGGAAGTCCGATATATAGGAGGGAAAAGCAGATCAGTGATGGGTGGACAGAAGAGGGGAGGTGGAGTGGGCACAAGTTGGTGACAGGTAGAAATAACAGTCCTGGGCACACCTTGGAGAGCGAGGCCTGGAGCTGTGGAAGAGAAAGAGAAAGTGTTGGTATCTACCTATCACCACCTTGTGCCCACTCCGCCTCCCCTTTTTTGTCCACCTATACTGCTCTGCGTTTCCCTCCTACATTATGGGCTTCCCCTTTTCTTATCTTCAGTCCTGAAGAAGGGTCCTGACCTGAAACGTTGACCACCTGCTTTTCTCCACAGATGCTGCCTGGCCTGCTGAATTCCTCCAGCATCATTGTATTTTTTATCAGTGCAGATGATTCTCCCTACTCCCAACCACAGAACATAGTTGGTCTAAGTATAACCCCGCTCCCTGACAACAGGCCCCCAAGTGGCCCTAGAGCCACTGGCCCACCCAACCACTCCACCCCCTACACCCACCACTGGTCCTAGGTGGTCAATTTAATTTCCAAAATGTACAATTACTTTGCAGCAGGAGCGGTGGAAAGGGACCCCAGCACCCCTTCTGTATTACCAGTCTGGTGCATTTAGGTGCTCCATAATTTTTGGACAATATTACTTTATCGTGTATAAACATGCAAAACAAATTTTCTGTGTGGGTCTCAAGGGCTGTTTTCCCAGTCATCATTAGTTGAAACCAAAACATTCAAGCCCTATTGATTTTGGTTGTAAGGTTTGTATGTGTGTAAGACTGCTACAGAAAAAGCAGTTTTTACTCAGCAATGTTTTATAATGTGAAACAAAAGCTATCAAAGCTGAAGTAAAATGTCCCACCTCGATACACGAGATACATTGGTTCCTCCACAGGTGATTCAGAATTAATAATGATTAGTGCTAAGTATTAGCACCTGCACTTCATTTTCAGTTCTGCTTATTACTAAAAGGAGAAATTATAACCCTGGCCAACAATACTATTTCTGATATAACCAGATTTATATCATTGGGAGTGTTCATTAGTGCTTCTAAAATTAGCAACAGAGTTTCTACAGATCTGGAGGTGGAGCTGTTGCTTTTGTCTTGATTCAGCAAATAGTCAATTGAACAGCAAACCAGTCAATTTACTCAGAAAACAGAGTGAAGGAAACAGGAATTGCAGCAACTTCTTCCAATAAAAAACAGGGTAATTTAACCAGAGAAATTCAAAGTGGAATCAGAATCATGTTTATTATCACTGACTTACATGACATGAAATTTGTTGTTTTATGGCGCAGTATAAATGCAAAGACATAAAAATTACTATAAATTTTTCCTTTCTTTGCACTATTTATTTATTCTGTAGTGAGATGGTGTTCATGCATTCATGGACCGTTCAGAAATCTGATGGCGGAGGGGAAGAAGCTGTTCCTAAGTCGTCGAGTGTGGGTCTTCAGGCTCCTGTACCTCCTCCCTGATGGTAGTAATGAGAACCATCAGTATTTATTGACTATGGAGCATCTTATCTGGATGTATCACGGCTTGGTACGGCAACTGCTCTGCCCAGGACTGCAAGAAACAGCAGAGAGTTGTGGACACAGCCCAGCACATCACGGACGCCAGCCTCCCCTCCTTGGACTCTGTCTTTACCTCTCGCTGTCTTGGTGAAGCAGCCATCATAATCAAAGACCCCGCCCACCCGGGTCATTCTCTCTTCTCTCCTCTTCCATCAGGTAGAAGATACAGGAGCCTGAGGGCACGTACCACCAGACTTAAGGACAGTTTCTACCCCACTGTGATAAGACTATTGAGCGGTTCCCTTATACTATGAGATGGACTGTGACCTCACAACCTACCTTGTTGTGACCTTGCACCTTATTGCACTGCACTTTCTCTGTAGCTGTGACACTTTACTCTGTACTGTTATTGTTTTTATCTGTACTACCTCAATGCACTCTGTACTAACTCAATATAACTGCACTGTGTAATGAATTGACCTGTACGATCGGTTTGTAAGACAAGTTTTTCACTGTACCTTGGTACAAGTGACAATAATAAACCAATACCAATACCTTACTGCCACCACTGTATTTTGGAATACTGTTGTCGCTATGCTCAGCCTTTTAGGGATTGGCAAAGGACTGGTATCAGATAAAAGATACACAGTTTATACACTGATTTAGAGTGGAGCTTCAGTTTCATAACAATCTCAGTAAAAATGCTTAATATACTTTCCAGGAAGATAGGTATTAATAAGAGAGGTCATTTATCCCATGTAGCTCATCCACCTATACAAACATCAAAGCTTTTAATTTGTCTCCTAAATGTTTTTTTCTGTCTCAGTACCATTTTCAGAAGACCATTTCAGGTATCGATCACATTTTGCATTGATTGTGTGAAAATCTGTTCTCTTCTTGCTCTCTTTTTAAAGAAAAAATATTTGCTGAGAAGCAAACAGGTACCAGTCAAATTAAAATCTGATTGGAAACTGGAGGCCTTGATGCAAAATTTACAAGTACTCTCTGACATGTTACTGGAATGAGCAGTATTCTGCATCTTCTGTTATACTGTCGAACTACAATCCAATGTAATGGCTTTTGAAGTGAACAGCAGGAATACAGTTTGATTGGTGAGTTTGAACCTGGTCAAGCCTAAAAGGAATGCCTGAGATTTACAGAGGAACCATAGTGCAATGACTAACATCCAGAAATCTAGACCACTGACCCAGAGACCATGAATTTAAATCCCACCATTCAGATGATAATTTAAATTCAACATTAAGTACATCTGAAATAACGACAGGTATTGATAGTGGTAACTATGAAACCACCAGATTTTTGCAAAAACCCATCTGGTCCATTAATGGCCATGTTGTTCAAGACACATTAATGTGGTTGACTCTTAACTTTCACCACCCCACTTCCCCACTCAACCATTCAGTTCAGGGGAGTAGGAATGGACAATAAATGCTAACCTTGCCAACAATGCCCACATCCTGTGAATGAATAAATATAGATCTAATCTGTCTTTGGATAGGCTGTTCAATAGTAGCTGTTGTGGTCTTAATCAAGTGGAAAAAAAACAAAAACTAAGGTTAAAATTATTTTAGTTTAGTACATGATGTAATCTTTTGTAGCTGATATAATAAGGGAATAGAGGATACAATTATAGGGCTACAGAGACCATAATATACATTTCAATATAACATTATGATCACTGAGCTACTGTATTATGATACAAAAAATATTGTTGTTGTGGACAATGCTTTTTTTTCTTGTGACTAAGTTCATGTTTCAGCTCATGTTCTGTACAAGCTTTTTTTGGTGGATCGCTGAAAGGTTTTTCTAAAGTTGATATTGGAACACTAATGTCATTCTATTTGCATAAAATGAGTCATGTAGCAGTTACGTGATTACCCAGAAATGGCAACAAATTTGGTATTTGTCACACAGCATTTCACAAAACCTCTCTCAAGAGACTTGAGCACAATAATCTAGGCTAGCACTCCATTCCAATGCAGTACTAAGGACTTGCTGCATTATCAGAAGGCCAGTTTTCAGATGGAATGTTAACTTGGGGGTTCCTGTTAATCTCTCAGGTGAATATGAAAGATCTCATCCCTGCATTCAATAGAAGTCATTCCCAGAGTTTCTGACCAATGTTTATCCTTTACAGGAAAACTCTGATAATCCAGCACCTTTGGGACTTTGCTGGAGCCTGACTGGATGATATTCTGAACAATTGGATGTTATTCCTATTAATACCACAACATATCTTCAATTAGTTTTTTTAGATGTTACACAGTATTATAATGACTTCTCCAGAGAACCTAGTAAGTTACAAGGGTGACGGGAACCAAGGTCCTGGTGAGTTTTGGGAGGACGCAGGAACTGGGGGTGTGGAGAATCTTGGGAAGCACCAGAACCAGCAAGTCTTGGGGGAATTGGAATTGGTTTATTATTGTCACTTGTACCAAGATACAGTGAAAAACTTGCCTTACATACCATTCATACAGATCACTTCATTACACAGTGTATTGAGGTAGCACAAGGTAAAACAATACAGAATGCAGAATAAACTGTAACAGCCTCAGAGAAAGTGCAGTGCAGGCAGACAATAAGGTGCAAGGCCATAACGAGGTAGATTGTGAGGTCAAGAGTCCATTTTATCGTACTAGGGAACTGTTCAATACTCTTATGACAGCGGGATAGAAGCTGTCCTTGAGCCTGGTGGTACGTGCCTTCAAGCTTTTGTATCTTCTGCCTGATGAGGGGCGAAGAGAGATCCAGGGTAGGTGGGGTTTTTGATTATGCTGGCTGATTTACTGAGACAGCGAGAAGTGTAGACAGAGTCCACAGACGGGAGGCTGGTTTCCGTGATGTACTGAGCTATGTCCGCAAGTCTCTGCAGTTTCTTGCGGTTCTGGGCAGGGCAAGCCATGATGCATCCAGATAGGATGCTTTCTATGGTGCATCGATAAAAGTTGGTTAGTGTCAAAGAGGACATGCCAAATTTCTTTGGCGTCCTGAGGAAGTAGAGGCGATAGTGAGCTTTCTTGGCCGTGGCATCTACGTGGTTGGACCAGGACAGGTTATTGGTAATGTTCACTCCTAGAACTTGAAGCTCTCAACCATCTTGACCTTAGCACCGTTGATGTAGATAGGTGTATGTCATCACCGCCCCCCTCCCACTTCCTGAAGTTAATGACTAGCTCTCCAGTGAGTCTCAGGAGAGTGTGGTCAGTCTTAGGGCGCACTGGGATCGGGGCCCCAGCGAGTCTCTGGGGAGTACAGAAACCAGGTCCCAAATGAATTTCGGAGGAGCATGGGAAAAACACCTAGTGAGCCAGACATTGAATCGTTGGGATTTCTGAATGGTTGGATAGCAGATTATTGGAGTTTTGTCAGAAAAATAGTTTGTTCATTATTACATCGCTATGTTGGGGAGCTTTCTGTGCACAACTTGGCTGCTGTGTTTCCTAACCTACAACAGTGAATGCCCTTCAAAAATACTTCATCGTCTGTAAAGTGCTCTGGGATGTTCTGCAAGTGGATAATACTATTGGTTACTTATTTAAGCCACTTCCAGCTCTTGCCCTAAACAAGAAAATTTCGTAAAATTTGCCCCCAATTTTCACCCTTCACTCGCTTTCACACGGCCCATCTCTGACTCTTCCATACTCTACCTTCATTTCTCTGTTTTCATTTCAGTTGCTACGTTAGTGACCAGTGTCCAATACTTCCACAGCGACTGTCACTACACTTTCTCCAATTCTGCTTCCTGTAAATCAATGAAATGCAAATTCAAATGTCTGGAAAATAAATAAACAGTAAGTACTAAAATAAGCTACCAATTGTGATAGTAGAGTGAAAAAACAGAAGTGTTGAAAATACAGTTAGATGCTACGCTGTTGAAATTGGAAGGCAAGAGGCTGCAAAGGGTTGTAGACTCAGCCAGCTCCATCATGGATACAACCCTCCCTACCATCGAGGACGTCTTCTAGAGGTGGTGCCTCAAGAAGGTGGCATCCATCAGTAAGGACCCTCACCATCCGGGACATGCCCTCTTCTCGTTACTACCATTATGGAGGAGGTACAGGAACCCGAAGACCCGCACTCAATGATTCAGGAACAGCTTCTTCCCCTCCGCCATCAGATTTCTGAACAGTCCATGAACCCATGAACACCACCTCGTTATTCCTTTTCTCCTTGCACTGTTTATTTATTTTTCTAATTTATATATTATGTCCTTGCACTGTACTGCTACTGCAAAACAACAAATTTCACATCATATGTCAGTGAGAATAATTCTGATTCTGACAAGCATAATGTTGCTTAATGAGCTTTAACAGCCCATGATTTGTGCATTTTTTGTGTTCTTCAGTAATTTTTACAGGCTGTAATTCACATGTTTAGAATAGGACACAGCAGAAGTAAAGATTATCATGACCCCATGGAAAGGTTAAATGCCAGGCATTGCCTAACAATAATATTACTTTGCCCATTTCAGGCACTTGACCTAAGGGTTATAAGGCTGGGACCAAAATGTCATCTGCAGAGCTAAGTGTGGATTAGCAATAGCAGGGAAGAGTTATGAGATGAAAAATATCGACTGGGTTTGCAGCACATGACAGGTTTGGAGTTACAAACAACATGGTGTTCATTGCAAACAGATTTCATTGCATGTGTTAAATTTCACCAGTTGCATTGAAGCATTAAATTCCTGAAATAAAGAACCTGCTAGCAGAAAGGATTGATGTGGGTTTTGTGTGACCAAATGACGAAGTGGTAGCCAGCTGTAAGTAAAAGCGCCTCCTTCCCTTGAAGGGCATCATCTTTGGTCTCTTTCCCACTTCACACCTCTTCACCTTTATGGATCTGACTCTGTATCTGTGTTGTGTGTGTGCAAGACACCTAGACACTAAAACCTATGCTGACGCTCCCTGTGCAGTACCAATGGAGCACTGAGCCCAAATCCACATCCTCAGTGGAACATAAAGATTCCATTTTTCTTTCTTGAAGAAAACTAAGGCAATTCCTGTGGCCAATATTTAGCCTTCACACAATATAATTCATTTATTTCATTACTTTTGTGGGAGTTTCTTATGCATAAAGCAGTTGCCATATTTTCCACATTGCTGAGTGGCTTTGCTTCAAGAGTGGCTCACTGATTATAAAATGTCCTGGAATATCCTGTGGTGGAGAGATGCAATGGAAAGGAATGATTGTTCAGAAAGGATTTTTGGTTCTTTGCAATGAAATTATCATCAGCATGCAGAATATCAAGCATCAATATTAGTTTAAACAGTAAAGAGAGGCCTCTCCAGACAGTGGCAGTAAATCACAACAAAGGAGCAGCAGAGAGAGTGCTTACTAGCATACTTCAGCATTCTCTGTATTCTGCATAACTGTGGGTTCCCCATTTTTTTTTTAAATGGAACTTACACCTGGACAGCTGTAGGGAAAAGAAAGTGCAGTATCAACCTCTCAACTTCCAGATGTCCATTCTTTTCGTTCCCATCAATGTCATCAGATTAATAATGAGAACTGGCACTTCAGTAATCTATTTATATATGCTGATGATATAGCCTGCAGGCAACATAGCAACAACGATGGAAACATAATGTGTGTTTGCTTAAATTATCACTTTTGGTTATTTGAATGGATCTTTCAGCAAATACTGTTTGACTATATTCTGCATTGTCTGTTGGTGTGCTCGAGAGCTGTTAAAAAGTATTTGTGACTCACAAAGTCAAGCAGGTGCCAGAGGCACAGAGATGCTAAATCTGTCATCCAATCTACTAGACAGTCCAGGCCAAAAGTTTGCAAGGAGGCTTACAGACAGTATTTGAAGAAATGCTTCTAAGCACAAAGTCATGCGCACTATCAGCAAAAAAAAAGGTACTTGCATTTCTACAGCAATAATAGAGATCAGTTTTATCAAATTCTGCAAGGCAAAGGGGAGAGAAACATAGAGACGAGGCAGAAGCAATGTACATAATGTTTGTTAATTAAAAATTGTCTCAAGGAAAACACAATTGCTCAGTGGGTCAATCCACTACCCAGTGTAAAGCTAAACCACAAGGGATAAGAAGGTCATATGGCTGAATATTTGATTCACTGAATGCAAGAATACTGGGTCGAGTACCCAGCAAACAATATTCACCAAAAACACCGGATGATTACTCAATGTTTTTCCATAACTCCTTGATAAGGATGTCCCTAGCTACTATCAGGAACTATCCAGGATACAACGTTCAAAAACTTGGAACACAACCAATGGATATTTGCAAGTGCAGGCCAACTTTCAGCACAAGGTCCGAGGTTACTACAGTGTTCACAAGGGTGAGCCTCCAGCAAGGCAACAATACAAAAGCAAAACACTGCTGTTGCTGAAAATCTGAAATGTAAACAGAAAATGCTGGAAGTACTAAGCTGGTCAGGTAGAATCTGTGGAGGGAGAAACAGAGTTAACACTTCAGGAATATGACCTTTCATTGACTTCCAACTTCCCACAGATTCCAATTGAAATTCTACCTTTCATGTTTAAGGTGCCTGTCCAGCAGATGCTCCCAACCCACATGACTACAGGCCATCCCCAGGTTACAATCATCCAATTTACAGACACCCTACACAGGAACAAGCTCCCATAATATTATCAAATTCAGAAGTGCAACATATGTACAGATCTTCATTCTCATGAATGACAGAACTTGATTCCTTTCTCTCTCCACTTATAGTAATTCTTTCTTATCAGTCTTTTGTGTTTTTGGTGCTATTCATTACAATATTGTGGAGGTATGATAGTGTTTTTTTTTGTGCATTTTCCAACTTATGGACATCTGTAAGTACATTACCCAGGAAGGCCTGTACAGAAATCTTCCAAATTTTTAGCATTCCCTGAGTCACTGTCCTCGTCACATACTGAGATTCATACTTGTGCACTGTTCACATCTATCTCCAACAGAATGACTCACTCTACCTCATAGCTGTCCTGGTCCACACATGTCCATTTGTTCTTTCATCTCATCTGGCACTTTAACAAGAAACTTTTCTTTTTAATGGTCCAAACTCTATAAACTCTTAGAGATCAATCTGATCTTCCTTCTTTTTGCTTTTCTCTGACCTCTCTCCCTCTGACTCCAATTTTCAGCACAATCTTGATCTGTGTTTCTTTCTACCAATGTTTCCAGAACTGCTGAATACTTTCATTGTTCTCTGTATTTATTTCAAACTAAAAATTTAGAAGTATGGCTAACAACAAATACTTAGTGCTTCCAAATCAAACAATCATACGATAAATGTTATTCATCTCCAAGGCATTCCCTGATTTTAGGAAGGTCTAGAAATGGTGCAGCTACAAGAATGGTCCTGCGAATAAGGGACTTCATCTACAAAGTTAGATTAAAGAAGCTGGTATTGCTCTCTTTGGAGCAAAGAAATGGTTGAGAGGAGATTTGATGGAGGTGGATGTGATCATGGTGAGTTTCGGTTTGGCAAACGGTGGAAAGCTGTTCTCATAAGCAGGTGGTTCAAGGATTAGGAAGCACAGACCTAAAGTAATGGGCAAAAGACACACACGAGATGCAAGGGAGGCTTTTTTTTGTGTATTAACTAGTAATAACCTGTCACTCGCTGGTGACAACATAAGGCTAGAGACATTAGGGCACAGAGAATGATCATTTGGCCCATTGAATCAATCAGGGATTTCTAAAGGGAATTTGATAGGCATGAGGGTAAATAATTTGCAGGGCCATGGGGAAAGAGTGGGACTGATGGGATTGGTCTATGGTAAGATAGTATAGACTTCATGGGCTGAACAACCTCCTTCTGCACCACAGGAATTCTATGATCCTATAGGAAGATTCATGATTAGATAAAGTTTAAACTGCATGGGTGTATCTTGTGAAATAATGCAGAGTTAGGAAGTAGTTCCTGGTCTGAAAACAATTGGCACTGAAAGAATAATTGTTGACCCAGTTAGGATGTCGATGTGCTGATATATGGGTTGGACAAAGATAAAGACAACTTCTTTGTTGCATTAACTTCCAAGGCAATAAAAGAAAACCAAAACTAAGATATCTTTATTAGTCACATGTACATCAAAACACACAGTGAAATGCATCTTTTGCGTAGTATTCTGGGGCCAGCCCGCAAGTGTCGCCACTCTTCCAGTGCCGACATAGCACGCCCACAACTTCCTAACCCGTACGTCTTTGGAATGTGGGAGGAAACCGGAACACCCGGAGGAAACCCACGCAGTCACAGGGAGAATGTACAAACTCCTTACGGACAGTGACCGCAATTGAACCCGGGTCACTGGTGCTGTAAAGCATTACGCTAACTGCTACACTACCATGCCTGCCCTAGATTAATGACATGGGTATATATACTCACTAATGACATTATCTTATGCACAATGCTATACAGTGATGATAATCTAGCTTGATAAAGTCATAGAGACATTGAGTCATACAGCACAGGAACGGGCCCTTTGACACACCAGATCCACGCCGACCATTGCACCCATTGACTCTAATCCCATTTAAACACACTTGGTCCATAGCCTTCTATGCCATGGAGATCAAAGTGTTTCTTAAATGTTGTGAGTATCTTCCTCCACCACCTCTTCAGGCAGTGAGCTCCAGAATTCCAACCACTGTGTGTGGAAAAAAACTCCCCCTTTGATCCCCTCTAAACCTCCTACCTTAAATTTATGGACTCTTGTTTGAGACATTTCCACCAAGAGGAAAAGATTTTTACTATCTCTTCTATCCATCACCCTCACTTTATGTAACACTAAATTTGCAAGGCAATAAAAGGAGACAGAAACAAGGTTAATACATTACGTTTACTGATGTCATTGTGCATGTAAGATAACACTACGCTGTGATGATGGGCTTGGCCTGACAAAGAATGGGAAGCTGGAAGATATCAATGTCAATTGGAGATATGGGGCAGAGAGAAAGTGTGTCAATGAACATGAAAAGCAGGAAAAGTATACTGGTGCAAAGTGCAGAGCAGGGGAAAGAGGGCTATTACGAACATAGGAAGAAAGTTATCCTTATGTTTTTTGGAGTAGGATATGTGTAAATATGTGCACTGTAGCTGAAAAATCCCAGTACATATAAATGGATGTGCCAGAGTAACATGGAAATTATGTTACAAAGTTAATGTTCCAGGCAAATACCTTTTCATCAGGAGTCCTGATGAAATGTCATCCACCTGAAACTTTGACTCTGTTTATCTCTGCCTGTCCAGCTGAGATTTTCTGTTTTTTTTATTTCACTGTTTTATCTAAAAGAGACAGCAATAGGTGGATTAAGTGAAACTAGACAAATGAGTGAGCTATAGTGGATTGATGGAGTGAGAAATATTGGTTTGAAATACTCAAATATATCAAAAACAAGGTTGATAGAAGACACACAAACTGGAACTCAGAGTCTAATGTATCTGGCGTTTCAACACCACTACATAGGTGTTGACTCTAATATGGTTTTAAATTCTAATATGGTCCTAAATACATTAAGCTGAGCTGTGTACTAACTAGTGGACTGGATAGCCCGAGGGAATCCTGCTCAGCAATGTGACATTGGATAGGCTTTCCCTCTCTGGAATTTCCTTTCATAGCAGAAAAATAGCAGCAACTTGAGCTGCCTAATCTGTTGATAACCCTGATGCAAGACCTAAATAAAGAAGGAGCTTTGGCACAGCTTGGGATAAACATGTGTGTGCTGCATTAAAAAAGTTTTGCTAAGACATAGGTGTCAGCAAGCAGACCGCACAGGCAGCAGGTCCAGGACCCATCTCCCACCTCGCCAATCTGCTGGGGAAAGGGGAAGTAACAAAAAAGTGGAGTGGTGAAGCCATTGTGCAGTAGAGCACAGAAGGGGACTATTCATGATGTCTATTTGAAAGAGCAATCAACTAGTCCCCAGAACCTTGCAAATTTTCCCTCTTCAGATATTTATAACATCTTGGCTCCTCATTTGGCCCAACCAAGAGTCTGCTATCAAACTCTTGAACAGGCCTGTCATACACTAAAAGATGTACTCTTGATCTCTCAATCTTCCTCATCGTGACCCTTGCGCTTTATTTGTCTACCTGCACTGCATTTTCCCTGTAACTGTAACACTAAATTCTGCATTCTGTTTTCCTCTTTACTATTTCAATGTACTATTTACAGAATGATCTGTCTGGATGGGACGCAAACAAAAGCTTTTTACTGTATCTTGGTACACATGACAATGATAAACCAATAGCAACCAATCCATACCAGTGTTTATGTTTCTCTCAAGTCGATTGGTATGACCTCCTATTCCCTTTTCCTTTATATGTTTATCCAGCCTCTATTACCTGCAGTTATACACTTTGCTTCAACCATTCCCTGTGGCAGTGAGTTCCACATTTTCATCATACTTTGGGTCAAGCAGTTCCTTCTGAATTCCCTATTGGATTTCTTGGTGAGCATCTTCCATTGAGGTCCTCTGGTTATGTTTTTCCACACATGAAAATATTCTGTCTATGTCCATTCTATCAAAACCTTCATCATTTTTAAAGGCATCTATTGCATCACCTCCCAACCTTTCTCCAGAGAAAAACGACTTGCTCTGTTCATCCTTTTCCTGATACGTGTACCCCCACATTTCTGATATCATCTTTGTAAGCTTTGTGTGCGCCATCTCCAATGCATCAACCAGAATTTTGTGTTGGTCTCCAAATATGGTCAAAGGTTTGATACAGATTTAGCTGTCCGTCAAAAACTCAAGTTACCCCGCAAGGATCCTCCTCACCTATCTCCTTCCATGAGTCAAAGTATTTCTCCCTAATCTTGGTTGGCAGAGACCAATTGGGCCAAGGGCAGTCCTGATGAAGGGTCTCGACCCGAAACATCTTCCTTCCATAGATGCTGCCTAACCTGCTGAGTTCCTCCAGCATTTTGTGTGTGCTGCTCCAGATTCCAGCATCTGCAATATTTCTTGGGCCTCATTTCCATGCTGTATGACTCTAAGTTGTATTATGGATTCCATCCATCTGGAGGCACAATGGTCATGATCTTCTCCATGAGATAACTTCAAAGTCCAGAGAACCACAATACATGGCCCTTTCTCACCTTATGACTTTGTTAATTGAGATGGTTTGTAGAGTATCCTTTTCAAATTTGGCTACCCTCAGAAATTTATATCTCAATCCTGTTTCTTCTTTATGCCAGACAACATCTTAACTAATAGATCTACTAGTGCCAAGCAAGAAGGCATCATCGTCCCAACACTTTCCTCAATCTTTCTCACCACAAGGCTGTACCTCACCTCCAACAAGCTTCCAGCTGAAGTGGAGCTGACATCACCTCCACTCATAATCAAGGTTACTCCAATCTCAGTAATCAAGCTACAGTACATAGAAGACACTTGTGCATGTGTACATTCACAGGCTGAGCTCCAGGCCATCATCCACTGAAGAGAACGAGCCTTACACTGAACATCCACAAACAAAGCCCCTCCACCACCCTGGCCCCTGCTGCAAAATAACCCTCCCCAATGGTGAAGGTGTATGAGGCGGCCCTGGAAAAGACATTTCCCTCATCTCATTGAAAGCATATGATGAGATTCACCATTGCTAGACATCTGAGGGAAAGAGTGTTTGAAGATCAAGACCTTAAATCCAGCACAAAGCTCAGGGTCACAGAAGCAGTGAACCCCACTCCCGCGTGTTTAGACTACCTACAGCAGGCACCTGAAAACAAAGTCAAAGTCGGGTTTATTGTCATGTGCACAAGTACAATGAAAAACTTACTTGCAGCAGCATCACAAGCACATAGCATCATATAAGCAGCATTGACAAGAAAAACAAAGTAAACATAAATTATACACAATTTTTACAAGAAAACACAATTAGAACAAAAAAAAGTCCATTTTAATGCAAAGTGGTCATAGTGTTGCTAAACTGTAGTGATTAGGGTTTTGCCAGTTGGTTCAAGAACCGAATGGTTGAAGGGAAGTAGCTGTTCCTGAACCTGGTGGTGTGGGACTTCAGGCTTCTGTACCTCCTGCCCGATGGTAGCTGCGAGAAGATGGCACGGCCTGGATGGTGGGGATCTTTGATGATAGATGTTGCCTTCTTGAGGTAGCGCCTCCTGTAGATACTAACTAACTACTGTACTCTCAGAATACTTCCAAATCCACTGGCAGGATAGGCAAACCAATGTCAGGGTCTTTCCCCAAGTTCTAATGACACCCAGTTGTCTTGGAGAGCCAGCCATGTAGATTGTATCCCCAATGCCTATTGTCCAAACACTACTCTGAGCTTCAACATGGCAAGAAATTAACAGGTAGACAGAGGAAGTGCTTCAAGGATGTTTTCAAAGCCTTGCTGAAACCAACTTGTGAGAATACTTGGGAATCCCTTACCACTCAAAATGGAGAAGAAATATTTGGGATGGCACTGAGAGTACAGAATCTCTTCATGGAGAATATGCAGTAGTTCAGCGCAAGTGCATGAATTGCCCACATCCCGCCCCACATTGGTCTTCCCAGCCACTTCAGAACTGGAATGGAAGCATGCCATCCTCAACACTGAGTGGACTGCCTTAATAAAAATAAAGACAGGATTAGAACACTTCCCTTCCTTTTCAATTCAATCCCTCCAGAAATAAACTGGAGCACTTGGTTTGCCTTTCTTATGGGCTGGCTAAACTTTGGCACAACTTTTCGTGATTGGTGCATTTATATTCCAACATCCCTTTGTTCCTTGACTCCAACTAGATTTCAACATTCCAAGTAACGTGACTTCTGTTCTTCTCACAAAATCCACTACACTGCATTTATCTGTGTTGAATGTGATTTGCCCATTTTGCAAGTTTAATTATTTCCTCTTGTAATTTATTGTATAATACTGTACATTTGAATTTGATTGGCTTAACATTCTGAAATCCTAGTTCCATACACAGGTAATCCAGTAATGTGGTCCGTATAGAGTTAGAGAGTAATACAGCATGGAAACAGGCCCTTCAGCCCAACTCGTCCATGCCAGCCAAGGTGCCCATCTAAGCTAGTCCCAGTTGCCTGTGTTTGACCCATATCCCTTTTACGCAGTAAATTTCATACTCAATGTACAAATCCTGCCATACATACAGTAGTTCAGAAATATAATATGGGGGAAATACATTGATATTTCACACAATATTACACATGATACATGTTTTCCAGCATATAGATGTGTTTAATATATACATCACCAACAGCCTGTCCTGGACAAACCACGTAGATGCCATGGCCAAGAAAGCTCACCAGCACCTCTGCTTCCTCAGGAGGCTAAAGAAATTTGGTTTGTCCCCTTTGACTCTCACCAACTTTTACCAATGCACCATAGAAAGCATCCTATCAGGATGTATCAAGGCTTGGTACGGCAACTGCTCTGCCCAAGTCTGCAAGAAGCTGCAGAGTTGTGGACACAGCCCAGCGCATCACGGACACCAGCCTCCCCTCCTTGGACTCTGTCTTTACCTCTTGTTGTCTTGGTGAAACAGCTAGCATAATCAAAGATCCCACCCACCCGGGACATTCTCTCTTCTCTACTCTTCCATCGGGTAGAAGATACAGGAGCCTGAGGGCACGTACCACCAGACTTAAGGACAGCTTCTACCCCACTGTGATAAGACTATTGAACGGTTCCCTTATACAATGAGATGGAATATGACCTATGACCTCATGATCTACCTTGTTGTGACCTTGCACCTTATTGCATTGCATTTTCTCTGTAGCTGTGACACTTTACTCTGTACTGTTATTGTTTTTACCTGTACTACCTCAATGCACTCTGTACCAACTTGATGTAATTGCACTGTGTAATGAATTGACCTGTAAGATCGGTTTGTAAGACAAGTTTTTCCACTGTACCTTGGTACAAGTGACAATAATAAACCAATATAGATACACATCAATGTACAGTCCATAATATTTAGCCCCAATCCATACTCTGTAGTACAATCTTCACATTCTATATTTTATATTAAGTAATACATACTCTACATACATTATATAAAGTGCACACTGCATAATGCATAAATGCTTAACAGGAAGCCAAACTTTGTTTCAATACTTTTGTAATCAGAAGTTTCCAGGCAAGCTGTTATTATGACTGCTTTCTACATTACTGTGGTTCTTATTAAGTATACCAATGTTGTTATTTTAAGCAATCGGATAAAATAAATCATAACAGGTCATCCCAGCCAACTTAATGAATAGCAGTGTAGGAAGTACTGAAAGCCAAGTTGTGGGCACTGCCACAGTGCATCTGCTGTTATTTGGCAACAATCTTTCTGACCTTTAGAGTATTTCCCCATTCACTGCATACATTATACAGGGAGAGGACATATACCCACAGATCTTATCATAACCACGGAGTATGTACCCCTGCAGTAAACTTACACCCCTTGACACCAATTGTGTGCATTAAAATAAAATCTGATTACAAACAATCAGCTGCCTCGTTACGGATGTGTTTGGTCTACCAATACTTCTGGCCTCCATTGTCTGTCATCCCCTTCCTGCTTTGATAAATGCTATTGAGGGATGCCCTAACCCTTACCACTCATTATCTCCCACTTCTATTAAGGTCTCTCTCTGCTCCTGCTCCTAATCATCACTGCAAATGTAAATCAGACCTATCTCCTTTGACTCCACAAGTTTAATTTTTTGCACTTTGTCCCAATGTGAGGGGACAATCTACCTTGCTAAAATTCAAGGAACCAAACAATTTGTTCTAAAAGAAATTTCCTTTTACTCCAGACCTGCCTCAAATTGTCTGTATGATTTTGTATTTTCACTTAGACTCTGTTTAATAAATTTTGTACATGCCACCCCATTGCTCAGGCTGCAATTTGCTTCATTAACAATGACAGCATAAAGCAGTTTTTACATAAGTGTCGTAGAGTTACACAGCATGGAAACCGGCTCACATGGTCAACAGCTGAAGGAAGGAAAAGTGGGAGCTTTCCAAAACTTTCTTACAGGGGTTTGAGCATTGCCAGCAAGGAAGGCAAATGCACCGTGATACATTTCCACAGCTCACCAGACCACAGCAGTTGTCAGTTAAAGAATCAACCATGTTGTTGTAGGGAAAGGGTCTACTATAATCTTGCAGGACAAGATCCCAAAAGCTGTGAAATAAATAACCAGTTTGACGGGGGGGGGGGGGGGGGGGGGGGTGCGGGGGAGGGGTTACAGACTGACCTGAACATCAAAGGCAGTTCAAATACCAAGGGATATTTCACATACCCCTGAAAGGGCACATGAGTTTGTCTCACTAGAAAGAGGGCACTTCACTGTTACACTGAGTGAGGCGCCATTCTTTGAAAGAGACCATCACTAGGCCCTGTCCGAAAAATGTGGTGGAAAGAGAGGCCACCAGGGCTTTCAAAAGGGAATTGTGTAAAGGAAACAACATGCAAAGCTGGGGGAAGGGGTGAGGCAGGGGGATGGTTGGGTTACATGGTGAGGCAGAGGGACTGAAGGGAAGAGTTGGGGTTGGGGGAGGTTGGCTGGAGTAAGTGGTGAGGCAGGAGAGGGGGTTAAGGAGTGAAGCAAAGGGTATGAAGGGATGGGGGGTTGGTGGAATGGCACTGCCATTGCCTAGATTGCTCTACAAAGAGCTAGCATGGGCTCATTGGGCCAAATGGCCTCCTGTACCAAGAAGGACCAGTGGCCATTACCTACCGGTGGCTCTGACATCCACCATCATGAAGTGCTTTGAGAGGCTGGTCATGGCATGCATCAACTCCAGCCTCCCAGACAATCTTGACCCACCGTAATTCGCCTATCGCCGAAACAGGTTCACAGCAGACACCATCTCCCGGGCCCTACACTCAGCTCTGGAGCATCTGGACAGTAAGGACACCTACGTTAGACTATTGTTTATTGACTACAGCTCTGCCTTCAATACAATAATCCCAAGCAAATGTCACCAAACTCCGAGACCTAAGACTCAACACCTCCCTCTGTAACTGGATCCTTGACTTTCTAACCAACAGACCGCAATCAGTGAGGATAGGCAGCAATACCTCCGGCACGATTATTCTCAACACCGGTGGCCCACAAGGCTGTGTCCTCAGCCCTCTACTCTACTTCCTATATACTCATGACTGTGTGGCCAGATTCTACTCTAACTCCATCTTCAAGTTTGCAGATGATACCACCATTGTAGGCCGTATCTCAAACAGTGATGAGTCAGAGTACAGGAAGGAGAAAGAGAGCTTAGTGGAATGGTGTCATGACGACAACCTTTCCCCTCAATGTCAACAACATAAAAGAGCTGGTCCTTGACTTCAGGAAAGGAGGCAGTGTACATGCACCTGTCTACATCAATAGTGCTGAGATACTCATCGCTGTTTGAGATATGGCCTACAACGGTGGTGGAGAGGGTTGAGAGCTTCAAGTTCCTGGAAGTGAACATCACCAACAGCCTGTCCTGGTCAAATCACATAGATGCCACGGCCAAGAAAGCTCACCAGCGCCTCTACTTCCTCAGGAGGCTAAAGAAATTTGGTTCATCCCCTTTGACTCTCACCAACTTTTATCGATGCACCATAGAAAGCATCCTATCTGGATGTATCCCGGCTTGGTACGGCAACTGCTCTGCCCAGGACCGCAAGAAACTGCAGAGAGTTGTGGACACCGCCCAACGCATCTCGGACACCAGCCTCCCCTCCTTGGACTCTGTCTTTACCTCTCGTTGTCTTGGTGAAGCAGCCAGCATAATCAAAGACCCCACCCACCCGGGTCATTCTCTCTTCTCTCCTCTTCCATCAGGTAGAAGATACAGGAGCCCGAGGGCACGTACCACCAGACTTAAGGAAGCTTCTACCCCACTGTGATAAGACTATTGAATGGTTCCCTTTTATGATGAGATGGACTATGACCTCATGATCTACCTTGTTGTGACCTTGCACCTGATTGCACTGCACTTTCTCTGTAGCTGTGACACTTTACTCTGTACTGTTATTGTTTTTACCTGTACTGCCTCAATGCACTCTGTACTAACTCAATGTAACTGCACTGTTTAGTGACTTGACCTGTACCATCGGTATGCAAGACATGTTTTTCACCGTACCTCGGTACAAATGACAATAATAAACCAATACCAAGACTCCATGAATGTCCCTGATTCAGTGAAATTGTAACAGGTACATGGATAAGAGAGGTTTAGAGGGATATGGACTAAACGGGACTCGCTTAGATGGTAATTTTGGTCAGCATGGACCAGTTGGGTGGAAGGGCCTGCCTCCGTGCTCTGTGATTCTATAAGAAGAGCGTGGGTTTTATCCTCCAGAAGGTTCACAGTTTAAACCTCAAGCAGCCACCAAAGCAGATTATCCGATCATAATTGCAGTCTGTGGGAGCTTTCTGTGCGCAGATTGGCAACCACCTTCCTAAATCAGAACAGCGACTCTGCCTCAGAAGTGGAGCTCACACAACGCTGTTCAATGATTTCACCACTCCCAGAGCAAAATATCCCATGGAAGTGATATTCAGAGCTTCCCAATGCCAACTCTCACCTGCCTAGATTTCCACTCTGTGAATCTCGCCTGGTCTTAACTCTACGTGCAGTAAAAAAGAACTTCAAAGCAACGTTCCAACTCACAAGCAGAATGAGTGAGTTGAACTGGGGCTCTTTGCACATCAGTGCCACGTTTCACACGAATGGTTGCCATTCACGTCGAGACATCTTGCCTTTGGCGACGGAAGTAACAAGCAAGATCTGGACTCGGAAACAGAGTAGTTTAGCACCCGGTATCTCGCTGCCATATTTGGGTCCACGTTTGCAATATCAACGCAGACAGCTTGCATCTGATAAATTTCATAGGGAAGGGTTTAGAACGTGATCCGGCGGAATGGGTATCACGTTTATTGAAGCGACTTTTGAAGGCTTTTTTTTTTGCTGAGCTTTGTTTCTCCAAATATTTTGTTACTGTTTTTAGCACCTTAAAAGGAACTGTCAGCCGTCCTATGAATTATAGGCATATCCTAAATTTGTCAATGAATCCCAGCGATCAAGTCTCACTAAACTGGACCCCATGGTGCCAACTGTAAGATCTGGAGTACTTTAGGAAAAGAATATTTGGGGGGGGGGGGGGCGGTGACCAGGGAAAGAGCGCGCGAAAGATCAAGAAACCTTGGACGGCCAAGTTAGAGGTGGAAAGAGAGGTCACCAACTTTTATCCTCGATCTAAACCCGGACTCTGAGCTATCCGCAGCATCAGTTCGATTACCAGTTCCCATTTTATCCCCAAGGCAATAACGAAGGCCTTGACTCGTTGATGCTCAGAAAAAAATCCGTTCAAATAAAGACTAACTGACCAGTCACGTACAGTGCTGGCTGTTCCGAAGGACGTCAATCCTGTCTGCACAATATAATTGGGTGTGGTTTAACCGAGAGACTTTGGTAACAATTCATTTGGACAGAAAGTCTTCCAGTGTACAGTGCATTAGTAAACGAGACAGGTCACGTTATTAGTTTACATTGAGTTAATATCCTAGCGAAATCTCCACCTCTTCTGGTAGAATTGGTGAAGCCCTTTGCGGGCGTGTTTTGCCTTATTTTTAAATCTGGTTAGTATAATTTAGTACACTGTTTAGCTCACTAATCGGTTAACATTTTAGATAAGATACAATCACTGTACCTCGGTACAAGTGACAATAATAAACCAATACCAAATCCGAATGTCTGCATTTATCACAGAACTTTGAATAAAGTAGATGTATTGATATATAGACCGTTACATATCGATTTCCTTTAGCCCCGGACCCCGTTATAACCTGCAATTTAGGTTTGAAATGAAAGAGAAACAAAACGCGAGGTTGGAGCACATAGTTCGGGTGACATTGACGAACCATTCTCAGACTCAGGCTGACGGAGTCGAGAGCTCTCCACTCCGGGACAGAGCACTGGGCGCTAGGTGGGAGAGGCACCTGTCCAAACCAGCTGTGGGTTCCGACTGTTCAACTGCAGTGGGAAACCTCGATAAATCGGCGCTCCCCGTGCACATTCACCAACACAAGTTAATGCAATAGCAAGCATCGAACCCCCCCCCCCCCCCCCTTGCCTGAAACGAACGAACCAATTAGCAGTTCAAATGCTTCAGGCAACGCGATCAATTATTGCCAAAATATTGATAGAACAAAATAAATACAATTTTACAACTGCCTGACGCTTTAAACTCCCTCCCCAAACGTTAAATTATAATATAGACATTCGTTTACTAACGTGTGTGGTTTTACTCATTGCTGACTGATATTACAACATGCCTTCCCCTGTATATAGCAATGTGTTTCTCCCCCTCCCTCCAAAATCCTGACCTCCCGGTGACTGTGAAAGCGTCAGCAGACAAAACTCTCCTTGTACGGGCGAACTCCCCAACCAGAAAGTGACTGCTTGCAATAACGATCACTTCTGTGAACACTTGGACGGGCGCTCAACGGTTTCAAGTTCCCAGCTGTGATTACATCGATTTAACTGGCTCCGCACATTTTTGCACTATTTCAGACTGTCCCTGAATTAAATGCTTTCAGCCGTCTGATCAAATTGCGCGCTTCCCTTCCGCATTAATTAAGTACGCGCACTTACTGTACTACGATTTATACCTTCGCGTTAATTGTCGGTTAAACTCACCACTGAAAAGTCCCGTAATTAACGGGGTAAGGAACTGTTGCTGATGTGATCATTGTGACTGACGGCCAATCAACTGCCCCCAGACAGTAAACATTTAAACCGTAGAGTCTCATTCCTTCATAAGGATGATTTTTTAAAATATCAAATTTTAACAAATATCAAATTTAGGAGGCTAAAGAAAATTACAACCTTTTACAACAACCTTTCCCCCACTGTCAACAAAAGAGCTGGTCATTGACTTCAGGAAGGGGGGGTGTGCACAGGTTCCTGTCTACCTCAATGGTGCTGAGGTCCACAGGGTTGAAATCTTCAAGTTCCTAGGAGTGAACCTCACCAGTAGCCTGTCCTGGTCCAACCACGTAGACGTCACGGCCAAGAAAGCTTACCAGAGCCTCTACTTCCTTAGGAGACTAAAGAAATTTGGCATGTCCCCTTTGACCCTCACTAATTTTTATCGATGCACCATAGAAAGCATCCTATCCGGATGCATCGCGGCTTGGTATAGCAGCTGCTCTGTCCAAGTCCACAAGAAACTGCAGAGAGTTGTGGACACAGTTCAGCACATCACGGAAACCAGCCTCCCCTCCATGGACTCTGTCTACACTTCCCGCTGCCTCGTTAAAGGAGCCAGCATAATCAAAGACCCCACCCACCCCAGACATCTTCTCTTCTCCCCCCTCCCATCGGGCAGAAGATACAAAAGCTTGAAACCACATACCACCAGGCTCAAGGACAGCTTCTATCCCACTGTGATAAGACTGGTGAACAGTTCCCTAGTACGATAATGTGGACTCTTGACCTCACAATCTACCTCATTATGACCTTGCACCTTATTGTCTACCTGCACTTTCCGTAACTGTAACACTTTATTCTGCATTCTGTTATTGTTTTCCCTTGTACTACCTCAATGCACAGCTGTAATGCAATGATCTGTATGGAGGGCATGCAAAACAAAGTTTTCCTCTGTACCTCAGTACAACTGACAATAATACACCAATTTACCAATTTAAGATACCTCATAAAATTTAAGACAGCTTTTCTCATTTCCTTCCTTCCACGTCTTTGTTTCTCTGCTGAACTGAAACTACTACAATTCATCCTGCCCAGTACTTCCCGTTTCTTTCTTAATCTGTCCTTGGCTCCTGCAGCCTACCATTCATCAAGGATCCAGCAGGATCCCACAAACAGTCTGTTATTAAAGTGGAGATACAAGAGACTGTAGGTGATGGGATCTGGAGCTACAAGCAATCTGCTGGAGGAGCTCAGTGGGTCGAGCAGCATCTGTGGGGGGAAAGGAATTGTCAATTTTTCGGGTACTGATGAAGGTTTTTAAGCCAAAATGTCGACAGTTCCTTTCCCTCCACAGATGCTGCTTGACCACCTGAATTCCTCCAAAGTCAAAGTCGAGTTTATTGTCACAAGTACATGTATGCACGGGTGCAATGAAAAACTTACTTGCAGCAGCATCACAGGCACAGCGCATCATGTCAGAATCAGAATCAGCTTTATTAACACTGACATATGTCCTGAAATTTGTTGTTTTGCACCAGCAGTATAGTGCAAGACCTAAAATTACTATAAGTTACAAAATAAATCAATAGTGCAAAACAGGAATAAGGACGTAGTGTTCATGGGTTCATGGACCGTTCAGAAATCTGATGGTGGAGGGGAAGAAGCTGTTCTAAAATGTTGAATGTGGGTCTTCAATTTCTTGTACCTCTTCCCTGATGGCAGTAGTGTTGCTAAACTCTAGTGATTAGGGTTGTACTGGTTGGTTCAAGAACTGAATGGTTGAAGGGAAGTAACTGTTCTTGAACCTGTTGGTGTAGGACAGCAGATTGTTTGTGACTTTTAAATGTAGTTAGGGAGGCGGGGTAACTTCCCAGATCTTGTTCAGAACAGCTCTTGGAGACCTGCGATACCTGAGAGATACCACTCACTTAACCTATCTATATCTCTCCGCAGACTCTCCGCATCCTCTGCACAATTTGCTTTTCCACTCAATTTAGTGTCATCAACAAACTTAGACACGCTGCACTCGGCCCCCTCTTCCAAATCGTTAATGTATATCGTGAACAGTTGTGGGCCCAGCACCGACCCCTGCGGCACCCCGCTCACCACTGATTGCCAACCAGAGAAACACCCATTTATCCCAAATCTCTGCCTTCTATTGGTTAACCAATCCTCTATCCATGCTAATACATTCCCCCCAACTCCATGCATCTGTATCTTATGGATAAGTCTTTTATACGGCACCTTATTGAACACCTTCTGGAAATCCAAGTATACAACATCCACCTGTTCCCCTCTATCCACTGCGCTCATTATATCCTCAAAGAACTCCACTAAGTTTGTCAAACAGGACCTGCCGTTCCTGATCCACGCTGCGTCTGCCTGATGGAACCACTTCTATCCAGATGTCTCGCTATTTCTTCCTTAATGATAGCTTCAAGCATTTTCCCAACTCCAGATGCTAAGCTAACTAGCCTATAGTTACCTGCCTTTTGCCTACATCCTTTTTCAAACAGTGGTGTGACATTCGCTGTCTTCCAATCCGCTGGGACCTGCCCAGAGTCCAGAGAATTTTGGTAAATTATCACAAACACCTCTACTGTAACTTCCACTATTTCTTTCAGTACCCTGGGATGCATCCCATCAGGGCCAGGGGACTTGTCTACAATTAGACCCACTAGTTCACTCATCACTACCTCTTTAGTGACAGCAATTGTGTCAAGGTCCTCACCTCCCATCGCATCCATAACATCTCTCTTTGGCAGGTTAGACGTGAAGAATGACACAAAATAGTCATTCAAGGTGTTGGCCATTTCCACATTACCCAATATTAATTCCTTCTTCTCATCTTCCAAGGGATCTACGTTCACTTTAACCGCCCTTTTCCGCTTTATATAATTATAAAACCTTTTACTATGTTTTTAGATTTTGTGCTAGTTTACTTTCATTATCTCTCTTCCCTTATTGCTTGCTTAGTGGTTCTTGCTTTTTAAAGTTTTCCCAATCTTCCAGTTTCCCACTACTCTTGGCGATTCTGTATGCATGAGCTTTTAGCTTGATGCCTTCTTTTATTTCCTTGGTTATCCAAGGCTGGCTCTCCCCACCCTTATTGTCCTTGCTTTTAACTGGAATATACTTTTATTGAGCACTGTGAAAAATCTCTTTGAAAGTCTTCCACTGTTCCTCAACTGTCCCACCATGCAGCCTGTGTTCCCAGTCTACGCTAGCCAACTCCTCCCTCATCCTGTTGCAGTCTCCCTTGTTTAGGCATAATGCACTGGTTTTAGATCAAACTATTGCACCCTCCATTTGTATGAGAAATTCAGTCATACTAAGATCACTCTTTCAAAGAGGATCCCTAACTACAAGATCATTAATTTTACCCGTCTCATTGCACAAGACCAGATCTAAGATAACATGTTCCCTTGTAGGTTCACTAACCTGCTGTTCAAGAAAGCTATCACGGATGCATTCTATGAAGTCCTCCTCAAGACTGTCTCAACTAACTTGATTCACCCAATCTATGTGGAAGTTAAAGTCCCCCGTGACAACTGCCGTTCCATTCTCACATGCCTCAAATATTTCTTGGTTTATTGCCTGCGTCACTGTAATGTTATTATTCGGTGGCCTATAGACAACTCCCACCAGTGATTTTTTTCCCTTTACTATTCCTAATCTCTACCTGGATGGACTCAACATTCTGCTCCTTAGATCTTATATCATCTCTCACTATCGCCCTGACCTCACTCTTAAGTAAGAGCGCTACCCCACCTCCCTTACCTTCCTGCCTATCCTTCCGTATTACCTGATACCCCTGGATGTTTAATTCCCTCTCATCTCCACCCTGCAACCACGTTCCTGTAATGGCCACTAAATCACACCCATTTCTACTGATTTGTGCCACAAGTTCACTGACCTTGTTTCGAATACTACGGGCATTCAGGTAAAGTGCCCTTACACTCATTGTCCTTTTAGAATCTTGTTTCCTTTGTGTCCTTTGCATTTGACTTTTCTGTTCTCCACTCTTACTTTTCTCTTTTCTAACTTTTGCTCTGCTCTCAGTTTTGCTTCCCTCTGTCTTTCTGCCCGGTTTCCCACCCCCCCCCCCCCCCGCCATATCCTCCAGCATCATCACATTTTCCATCTAGATTCCAGCACCTGCAGTCCTTTGTTTCTCTAGTACCCCTGCCTTATTAGTTTAAACCCTCCCCAACAGCACTAGTAGACAATCGCCCTTGGACATTGATCCCAATCCTGCCCAGGTGTAGACCGCCCAGTTTGTACTGGTCACACCTTTCCCTGAACTGGTTCCAATGCCCCAGGAATATGAAACCCTCCCTCCTGCACCACTGCTCAAGTCATATATTCACCCTAGCTCTGCTGCTATTCCTACTCTGACTAGCATGTGGCACAGGTAGTGATCCTGAGATTATTACCTTTGAGGTCCTACTTTTTAATCTATCTCCTAGCTCCCTAAATTTGGCTTGTAGGACCTCATCCCATTTTTTCCCTATATTGTTGGTACCTACATGCACCACAACAACTGGCTGTTCACCCTCCCCTTCCAGATTGCCCTGCAGCCGCTCTGAGATATCCCTGACCCTCGCACCTGGGAGGCAACACACCAACCGGGAGTCCTGTTTGCGGCCACAGAAGCTCCTGTCTAGTTCCCTCACCGTGGAATCCCCTACCACTGTAGCTCCGCTACTCTTTTTCCTGCCCTCCTGTGCAGCAGATCCACTCACGGCGCCATGATCCTGGCTACTGCTGCCTTCCCCTGATGAGCTATCTCCCCCAACAGTATCCAAAGCGGTATATCTGTTTTGGAGGGAGATGACCACAGGGGACTCCTGAACTACCTTCCTGCTACTGCTCTACCTGTTGGTCACCCATTGCCTGTCTTTCCCTAGGCCTTTAAACTGCGGTGTGACCAACTCACTAAACGTGCTATCCACGACATCCTTGGCATCGCAGATGCTCCAAAGTGAATCCATGTGCAGCTCCGGTGCCGTCATGCTGTCTGTCAGGAGGACACACTTCCTGCACATGTGGTCATCAGGGACACTGGCAGCCTCCCTGAGTTCCCACATTGCACAGGAGGAGCATGACACAGGTCTGAGCCCACCTGCCGTGACTAAAAAGCTTTGAGGGAAGTTAAAGAGACTGAAAAAAATGAGTAAGAACCAACCCTCACCTTAACTTAGTGTTGCTCCCGCTCCTCACTGAAGCCTGGTATCCACATGTTGGTATTCACTCTCAAATTCCTTCCCTAAATCTCTCCACCTCTTTATTACTTCAAGACGCTGCTTGAACCCTACCTCTTATGGGCAGGCACGGTAGTGTAGAGGTCAGCATAACGTTTTACAGTGCCAGCAACCCGGGTTCAATTCCCACTGCTGTCTGTAAGGAGTTTGTACGTTCTCCCTGTGTCTGCGTGGGTTTCCTCTGGGTGCTCCGGTTTCCTCCCACATTCCAAAGATGTACAGGTTAGGAAGTTGTGGACATGCTATGTTGGCGTCGGAAGTGTGGCGACACTTGCGGGCTGCCCCCAAGAACACTCTATGCAAAGAGATGCATTTCACTGTGTGTTTCAATGTACATGTGACTAATAAAGATATTTTATCTTATCTTTGAGCAAGCTTTGGTCATATGTCCATTTGTGGCTCATTGGTTTGATAATGCCCACAGGACACACCTTGGGGTGTTAAAGGCAACAAATACAAATTGTTGGTGTCATCTGCACCTTCTTCCAATTTTAACTAAATCAACAATAATTCAAAGTGATCATTTCATCACTTCCCCTAAAGTTAGCAGAATGGACAAAAGGCCAAGGTCAGAGAGGAGCCACTTCACAGATGGAAACTAACCTAGATCATTTTGCAGTCAAATGTTATCTGCATATTTTGGATCAGGTACAACAAGCTTATGTTTCACTTCTGAAAGTTTATGTACATTTCTGTAAAAGGATTGAATCAATACCAGATGGAATATTTGCAATGATGCAAAATGTCAATTTCTTTTCTGGCCTGGCCTCTCACCAACTGGGGAAAGGCGGATCGACTGGAAACCACCCATGAACCTATTCCAGGATTAGAATGGAGTATCTGCAAAGATTTCCTCTTTCTTGCATATTGTCCATGGGCAACGGCCAGGGTTTCATTTCATGGTCCTGGGCAACCTTCTGACATTCATGCAGTTGATAGTGGGTGAACATGAGAAGAAGAAGTGCCTTGTCTAGTCATTGGTTGAGCTCTGATGATGTCATTCCATGACACCCACATGCAACCACTACGCGGTACGCTATAAAATGTTTTCGTCAGCATGCATGAATATGCAAATGTTCAAAACAATGTTGAGGTTTTAGAATAGGTGCCAAAGAAAGAGTGATTAATGCAAGGTATGGAGTCTTACTGTTCATCTCCACTGGGAATGTGTTCTAAACCACAAAAATTAAACATTAAGCAACATATGCTTCAATTAAATTTTCATATTGGTCCTTTCAAAGTAGAACAGGAAAGTTATCCTCATTATCCTGGCCAATATACATCACACCAACCAACATCATTAAAAAACAATTATTTAGTCATTTATCTGATTAATTTTGGAAGGACCTTGCCATGCGATAGATTAGCTATCACGCTTCCTAGGTTGCAACAAGTGACCATACTCCAAAAATATTATTTTTGAGCATGAAATGTTTTGGGGCATCCACGAGACTCAAGAATTGCAGGCCCTTTCTTTTGAATTTGGCAAAATTCACTTGTTACAACTTCTGTGCAAGTGGCACATGGTAATTGTTAAACACCACCTTCTTGAATGCCCCCAGATGCCTCCATTCACAGACCGTCATTCCTTGCTGCCCCCATCCACTGCTCGCCCCAAACCACGGAAGGCTTCCTGGAGTTATTTTTATGCTTTGGAAACGCTGAGACTTGCTCACCTTCTCTAATAATAGTCCTTCAAAGAAGAAATGCCATGAGAGGGCCCACTAACTAAAATCTCTTGTGTCTACGCTGCAATTGCCAGGTCAAGAATGAGTGTCATGGCAACTGTATATAATAATAACATATTAAGAATGTATAAACGATAGAAAAAGGAGCAGAAGGAGCCATATACACCTCAGGTCTGCTGTGTGCATAGAGTAGTAAAGCAGGGAAACAGGCCCTTCAGCCCGCCAAGTCTGTGCTGACCATCAAGCGCACATATACACTATTCATAATTTCATTTTATTCTTGCCACATTCCCACCCATTCTCCTGAGATTCTAACGCTCACCCATACTCTAATTTCATTTTATCCTTGCCACATTCCCACCCATTCTCCTGAGATTCTAACGCTCACCCATACTCTAAGAGGACAACCTACAGTGGCCAACTGACCTACCAACCCACACATCTTTGGCTTGTGGGAGGATGTTGTAGCAGCTGGAGAAAACCCATGCTGTCGCAGAGAGAACATGCAAACTCCACACAAGGAGCACCAGAGGTTAGAATTGGAGCTGGGTTCCTGGAGCTGAGGCAGCAGAGGTACAAGCTGTGCCACTGTGTCACCCCAGTCTGATCTTGGCCTCAAGCCTCACTTTCCTGGCTGGTCCCCATAACCCTTGACTCCCCTGTGGATCAAACATCCATCCATCCCAGCCTTGTATATAGTCAGTGATTCGGGTCCCCACCCACCCAGTCATTCTCTCTTCTCTCCTCTTCCATCAGGTAGAAGATACAGGAGCCTGAGGGCACGTGCCACCAGGCTCAAGGACAGCTTCTACCCCACTGTGATAAGACTATTGAATGGTTCCCTTATACAATGAGATGGACTCTGACCTCACGATCTACCTTGTTGTGACCTTGCACCTTATTGCACTGCACTTTCTCTGTAGCTGTGACATTTTACTCTGTACTGTTATTGTTTTTACCTGTACTACCTCAATGCACTCTGTACTAACCCAATGTAACTGCACTGTATAATGAATTGACCTGTACGATCGGTATGCAAGACAAGTTTTTCACTGTACCTCCGTACAAGTGACAATAATAAACCAATACCAATACCCTGGGGTTGAGAATTATAAAGATTCATCACCCTCTGAGAGAAGAAATTTCTCTTCATTTCTGCTTTAAATGGATTCTGAATCCATGTCACATGAAGGAATATCCAGTCAACATCTACCTCTCAAATTCCCTCAGAATCTTATATGTTACAACAAGAACAACACACTTTCTTCTAAATTTCCATTATACAAGAAAATAATCTGGTGAAGTGATTGCCAGTCCCTAACTCCCTGTTAATTACTGACAATGAGAACATCCAAGGATGAGAGGTAAGTGAATCCTGAACTTAATGCTAAGGTCCAATGTCTCTCATGTCATATCCAATTTCTCTCATGTCATATCCCCCTATTTACTAACTCACTGACAGGCACACACTCAGCTACTTTGGCACAGTATATTGTAATTCAACTCAGTGTTTGAGATGTAACTGTAATGGATGTAGATTTAACTGGGGCTTTTCAAAAGGGAGCCATTTGAAGATAAAATGTTTACATGGCTACGTGGAAAGAATGGAACTGACAAAATTGCACCACAAAGATTTGGCACAGAATCAGCAGGCCGAATGGCTTTCTTCCGCGCTATAACAATTCTATGATTCTATTCCTTTATGATTCTAATTAAAGACACAGAACATTGCCAACTCATTTGGTAATACTGAATCTGGACCAAGATCTGTAATATAAGTACGCAAGGTTTGCCTTCAGATATTCATCTCTGGTTCAGTAAATCCAGGAGGACGGCAATGGTGCTCAATCACTGTCAGATGATTGTAACGATCCTTGGCAACACAGCACAGTGTGAACATCCTACTGCAAATCACTGGCTCTGCCTCATCTGCCAAAGCTGTCATTTCCAACACCCTCTGTTGTCTCTCGGCCAATGATGGTAGCAGCTGCTTCTTTGCTGTTCTTGTGGGGCATTGTCAGTGTTCTTCATTCTTTCACTCCATTTGGGAAGATCAGTTTTTCCCTGCAAAAGTTCGAGTGTGGATATCCCATGTGTTTATTACACAGTGTCAGTGTTACGTGCCAGCAACAATAGAAACACAATGAGCCATGTATAAGTGTTAGAAACTATTTTATTAATAACTACTTGTAATAATAAGAAAAATGAAAACATTAGATATTAAACATTAACCCCAAAACTAAACTTGAAATGTGTGTGTGGCAAATTCCCAAACTCCAAGTCCAGGAATAGTTCTCAAAGTTCAGTTCAGCAATTATAAGGTGAAATGTGAGCAAAGGCTTTTGCAAAACCATCATTCACTGAAGAGAAAATGTAGAGAGAATGTAGAGAGAATTTACGAAATCCACATGTTCCACAATGGAACCCGTACGACACCTCAATCTCCGAAGATCTCCGAAGTATCTGCCACCCTGAAGGCATTCTACATGTGGCCGCCCACAGAAATACCTGCTTTCCAGTACAGGTTAACGACAAAGTGGATTTCAGTTGATTGCTCCAAAAATCCATACATGGATTGTAGTGACAGACACAGCTATTGTTCTTCATCCATTGATACAGAGACCAGCAGTCAGTGTCTCTCTCTCTCTCTCTCTCTCTCTTTGACTCTGTGCAAAACGGCCAGCACGCTCCAATTATTCTTGGCGTCTTGTAGATAACACACACGCACACACGCGCGCACACACACACACACACACACACACACACACACACACACACACACACACACACACACACACACACACACACACACACACACACACACACAACAACTACTACTACTACTACTACTACTCTACTGCCCAGGTCCCTTAAAGGGACATTCACCAAGTAGCAACCTGGCTCGTAACATCAGTGACTATCTGCTCCATAGTTCAGCAAAAATGCTAATGCTGCTATATCCATTTCGAATAGTGGTTTAACAAGAGATAATTTATGAAACTTTAAATCAAGGTGAAAATGAATAGATTTTTAAGGGAATCAAGTGCAGGAAAGTAGTGCTGGAGTAAAGTTTGGTCATGATCGTTTTGAATGGCTGAGCAGGCATGAGGATCTGATTGGCTTCACCTGCTTCCATTTCCTATGTTCTTTTGCTCAGGTGAAAATCAAGAATGCCTAAAGGAAAGGCAGGGGAAGACATCTCAATCAGTATCATTTAAACATTTTATCTCTGGTCAACATGACACGAAGGTTGGTGGTGTTGTGGGTAGTGTAGAAGGTTGTCAAAGATCACTACGGGACATTGATAGGATGCAAAGCTGAGCTGAGAAGTGGCAGATGGAGTTCAACCCGGAAAAGTGTGAAGTGATTCACTTTGGAAGGTTGAATTTGAAGGCGGAATACAGGGTTAATGGCAGGATCCTTAGCAGTGTGGAGAAACAGAGGGAACTTGGAGTCCATGTCCGTAGATTCCTCAAAGTTGCCACTCAAGTTGATAGGGTTGTTAAGAAGGCATATGGCGTGTTGGCCTTCATTAGCCGGGGGATTAAGTTCAAGAGCTGCGAAGTAACGTTGCAGCTCTATAAAACCCTGATTAGACCACACTAAGAATATTATGTTCAGTTCTGGTCGCCTCATTATAGGAAGGATGGGGAAGCTTTAGAGGGCGCAGAGGAGATTTACCAGGATGCTACCTGGATTGGAGAGCATGTCTTATGAGGATAGGTTGAGCGATCTAGGGCTTTTCTCTTTGGAGCAAAGGAGGATGAGAGGTGACCTGACAGAGGTGTACAAAATGATAAGAGGCAAAGGTCGAGTGGACAGTCAGAGATTTTTTCCCAGGGCGACAATGGCTAACACAAGGGGGCATAATTTTAAGGTGATTGGAGGAAGGTATAAGGGGGACATCAGAGGTAAGCTTTTTACGCAGAGAGTGGTGGGTGCAGGGAACCCACCTCTGCCGGCAGTCCATTCCACACACCCACCACTCTGTGTAAAAAAACTTACCTCTGACATCCCCCTTATACCTTCCTCCAATCACCTTAAAATTATGCCCCCTTGTATCAGCCATTTTAGCCCTGGGAAAAGTTTTCTGACTGTCCACTCGATTTGTGCCTCTTATCATCTTGTACACCTCTATCAAGTCACCTCTCATCACTTCTCAAGTCACCTCTTATCCTCCTTCTCTCCAAAGAGAAAAGCCCCAGCTTACTCACCCTATCCTCATAAGACATGCTCTCCAATCCAGGCAGAATCCTGGAAAATCTCCTCTGCACTCTCTCTAAAGCTTCCACATCCTTCCTATAATGAGGCAACCTTGCTTCCTGGCTACCTTGTAACTCTCCAGAGCCCTGTCTGATCCATGCTTTCTAAACCTTAGGTAAGCTTCTTTCTTCCTCTTGACAAGATATTCTATGTCTCTTGTCAACCATAGTTCCTTCAATCTGCCATCCTTACCCTGCCTCAATGGGACAAACCTATCCGGAACCCCATGCAGGTCCACCCTAAACAACCGCCACATTTCCATTGTGCACTTCCCCAAGAACATCTGTTCCCAACTTACGCTCCCAGGTTCCTGCCTAATAGCATCATAATTCCCCCTCCCCCAATTAAATACTTTCCCATATCGTCTGCTCCTATTCCTCTCCAAGGCAAGGGTAAAGGTCAAGGAGTTATGGTCACTGTCTCCAAAACAGTCTCCCACCGAGCACATACACAATTTTTTTTACAAGAAAGAACACAATTAGAACAAAACAAAACAAAGTCCATTTTAGTGCAAAGTGATCAAAGTAGTCATGCTATTCCCATTCAACTAGATTGCAGATGATTTGAATTTAAGCAGCATTCACAAGAAAAAACATAAATTAAACATAAATTATACACAATTTTTACAAGAAAGAACACAATTAGAACAAAAAATGACAAAGTCCATTTTAGTGCAAAGTGATCAAAGTGGTCATGCTGTTGCTAAACTGTAGTGATTAGGGTTTTGCTGGTTGGTTCAAGAACTGAATGGTTGAAGGGAAGTAGCTGTTCTTGAACCTGGTGGTGTGGGACTTCAGGCTTCTGTACCTCCTGCCCAATGGGAGCTGTGAGAAGATGGCATGGCCCGGATTATCCCTTTCAATTATCCCTTTCAGCTCATTATATTAAACTGGCAAAGTGGATCAATGTAGCATCACCATTCAATCTAGTGTGAATGTTGGCAATTAAAACTATGCTGAAAACACTCAACAGATCTGGCAGCATCTATGGAGGAAGAATCAGATAATATTTTAGACCGATGTCCTTTAATCAGAACTTGATCCTGATGCAGATTCACGACCCAAAACCACCATTCCTCGACCATCCCCTCTACTCCAAAGATGCTGCCTGACCCGCTGAGTTTCTCCAACAGGTTGTTTCTTGCTCCAGCTTCCAACATCTGCAGTCTCTGGTGTTTCTTTGATCAGAACTAGTTGCAGTCTGGAACACACTGCCTGAGTGGTGGAGGCAGGTACTCTCACAGTGCTTAAGGAGTATCCACATGAGCACTTGAATTTCCAAGGCATAGAAGGCTATGCACCAAGTGCTGGTTAATGGACTAGTATAAATGATGGTCAGCATGGACAAGGTGGGCCGAAGGGCCTATTTCTGTGCTGTGTGACTCTTTGAGTTAAATTAGGAACTAATTATCCATGGTGTGACAAAATTGTGACAGGGTTGGGATAAAGTGGGATTGATTTTATATTTTTCTGATGAAGAGTTTTGGACTTGAACCATTAGCTCTGTTTCTCTTTCCATAGATGCGGCCTGACCTGCTGAGTGTTTCCAACATTTTTTGTTTTTGTGTTATATATATTTTCAGATCTTGGTGGGGTTCCAAAGACCAGACCAAAATAATTAGACCATGTGGGTGATTAACTAATACAGGCATTCACAAGGAATGTAGATTCATTCCTGCTGTCTCAATGAGAAAAATAATGAATTCAATATATTGCAGGGCTTTGGATGGTCAGTTTGAATGAATTAATTGGCCTCCGCTCAATTACAGAAGGAAAGACTTGCTTTCTGTAGCTTCTTTCACGCCTTCAGGATTTGCCAAACCACTTCACAGCCAATAAAATATTTTTGACGTGTAGTCACTGTTGTAACGTGGAAATGCAGTAGCCAAATTACGCACAGCTAGGTCTCAAAACAACAATGTGATAGCATCCAAATAATCTGCTTTTTAGTGATGTTGATTGGGTATAAACATTGGCCAGGCACTGAGGAGAACACCTCTGCTTTTCTCCAAGGCAGCGCCACAAGATATGTTATGTAGCTGAGAAGACAGATGGAGCCTCGGTTTAACCTCTCTTATGAATGTCAGCAATTCCAATAGTGCGGGCACTGCAGTGCCACTCTGGATTCTGTGCTAAGCCTACAGAGTGGTGCTTGAACCCTGGAGTTAGAGATGAGAGGGCTGTGCACTGAGCTACGGCTGACAATGTTTGCATTAGTGAATCCCTTTTTTAAAACACACACACACACACACACACACACACACACACACACACACACACACACACACACACACACACACACACACACACACACACACACACACACACACACACACACGAAGTTGCCAATTTCTGACCTAGATGTAAATCAGCCAACAACAAACAGAAGACCTGCATGAATTACCAGTGCAGTCATTGTTAACAATCATTGCAAGTCTGTTCGTGACTGCTATCACTAGCAGGAACTGATCCACTCTCAATTTGTCTTTAACTTCTGTGGATCGAATAAGGCAGGATACATTGACGTAGGTAACTAAATACAAGGGCAATTATTCTGTTCATTAAATGCAGGAACTTGGCATTTAAAGTTTACTTCTCAGAGAAATAATTCAATTAAGTTAGCACGGCTTGGTATGGCAACTGCTCCGCCTGTGACCACAAGAAACTGCAGAGAGTTGTGGACACAGCTCAGCACATCACAGAAACCAGCCTCCCCTCCATAGACTCTGTCTGCACTTCTCGCTGCCTCAGTAAAGCAGCCAACATAATCAAAGGCCCCACCCACCCCCGACGTTCTTTCTGCTTCCTCCCCCTCCCATCGGGCAGAAGATACAAAAGCCTGAAAGCACGTACCACCAGGCTCAAGGACAGCTTCTATCCTGCTATTAAAAGACTAAGATGGACTCTTGACCTCATAATCTACCTCAGCATGGCCTTGCACCTTATCGTCTGCCTGCACTCTGTAACTGTAACACTTTATTCTGCATTATCGTTATTGTTTTCCCTTGCACTACCTCAATGCACCATTGTAATGAAATGATCTGTATGGATGGCATGTAAAGCAAGTTTTTCACTGTACCTCGGTACGTGTGACAATAATAGACCAATTTACCAATTTACTGAAAGTAGCAGAGTTAAGTTGTACAGAACTGAAGATTGGGAGTAGGCCATTCAGACTCTTGTATGCTATTCCCCATTCAATTAGATTGTAGCTGATTTGAGCATTAACTAAAACTAGAGGGCATAGGTTTAAGATGAGAGGGGAAAGATTTAAAGGGACCTGAGGGGCAAGTTTTTCACACCTAGGGTGGTGGGTATGTGGAACGAGCTGCCAGAGGAAGTGGTAAAGAAAGGTACAAATGCAATGACATTTAAATGACATTTGGACGGGTACATTGATAGGAAGGGTTCAGAGGGATATGAGCCAAACACAGGCAAATTTGACTAGCTCAGGTAGGGACCTTGGTCAGGATGGATGAGCTGGGCTGCAGAGCCTTCTTCCATTTGTATTGTGATCGGTAACGCACTATCTAATGGGCCAGGGAAGCAGAGTCAATAGGAGCTTTCATAATGTAAGGAATAAATATTTGATGGGGAAAACTTTGCATGACAGCAGGGAAAGGACAGGGAAGTGCTCCTTTCAAAGAGACAGCATAGACTTGATATGCCAAAAGGTCCATTTGCTGCAGTAAAATTGAAGGAATGTTGGAGAGCAGCGCAGCCAGTGACTAATCCAACTCAGCGATACCCTAACTCAGATTCCAAAGCAGGAAACCATGAAAGATCCTGGTGCAATAGGGGTGGCACAGTCCACAGCTGGTAGATTCCCTGCCTCACAGCAACCCCAACCTCCCGCATGTTCTTGCTGTGACTGTGTGGGTTTCTCCAGGGGCTCTGGTCTCCCCCCAACATCCCAAAGGCACAGGGGTTGGCAGATAAACTGACCACTGTAAATTGCCCCTGGTGTATAGGTACATGGTCGAACCTAGTGGGAGCTGATGGATGCTTAGGGGACAATAGGTCATAGGCAAAATCATTGGGGGAATGGGATTGCTTTGTGAGCCAGCCTTGATAGACCAAGTTGATTGCCTTAAAAAATACAGAGGTGTCTATAACAAAAAGTTGCAAGTGCAGAAAATTTGGAAATTCAAACTGGTGACCCAGGAATCCCTAAACTATACATTAAACATTTTTAAAAGATGCTATGTATCATTCCAGTTCATGGAGCCAGGGGTAATACTTAACGTATAAACCACCTGAGAAAGTTATCCTTTTATCAAACATGCACAGAAAAATCATTTCATCTAACATCTGGGAGATCATAAAACTCTTATCAATCTTCCTGGCAGCAAGCAAGGTATTGATTGTTATTAAATATAAATTCTGCCCAGATAAAAATAGATCTAAAAAAATGATTAGCTGGTAGGTTTATTTGACACTGATCCCTTCTCCATGTTGGAGGAGCCGTGATGACGCTGAAATTTGAATTCTGCAAACGCCTTGCAAAATGAAAAGTATATAAGGAGCTGACCACCCCCGGGCCTCACGCTGTATTGCTCCGCTCATCTGCTGACCCGCCTTCAGAGAGAGAAGAGCCACAGAAGCAGGTGAGTTACTCCAGACCTCTCACTCTTCCTTCTGGTCTTTTCAAAGCGGCATCAATTCTTCCAACAACGTCAAGAGCCGAGTAGGAAAAGTCCTGGGGTGGCTCCTTGCCGGTTCTTCCAGCGAACTTTTCTTAGCCTTGGAATGTCAGAAGCAATTTAACCCTGGACTCTTGGGGTGAGGACCGATGGAAGATGATGCACCTGCCATCGGAACTTTGAAAAGTTAACCGCCCGTCTTGCGAGAAAGGGGTCGGTTCCTCGAGGTCCTCGACACCAAAGGGGGAGTGCTCACCACTTCACAAGAAACCAGCCCTGCTTTCAGAAGCCGCTCAGCAAGTGGAGATACGATGCTGTTGCCTCTCACGTCGGGAAACTTGGTCTGAAGACCGAGGGAGAGGAGAATGGTGTATTTTTTTAGTTAAGAAAATGCTTTTTAGGAGATTGCTGAAGAAAGAACAGTGAGTGATTCATCATTTTTGTGTTTATTATTTTCTAGCATCACAATGACCACCGAGATCACCACCCTACTCAGCCAAAGTGACATCGAAAAAGCCCTGGCTGAGTGTTCTGGTGAAGTATCACAGCCTTCTCCTTCGATCGTACGGTAGTTTAGAGAAAGTCACCGGAGCCCTGAAATTCTTCAGCGCTGTTCGCCCATGTTCCGTGGGGTATTTATAGCCACCGCCGAGAATGCTCAGTAGAGAGGGCAATGTTTCCCTGTGTTCCCAGACAGAGCCCTTGTCATACATCATGTGGCCCTTCAAACACGATCCACTCTTCTGATCCCACCTCCAAACCCATCCCCTCATCCCACCCCTCCTGATCCCACCCCCTCGTCCCACCCCCCTCATCCCAACCCCGTCCCACTCCTCCTCATCCCACCCCCTCATCCCACCCCCTCATCCCACCCCCTCATCCCACTCCCTCGTCCCACCCCCTCAACCCAACCCCCATCCCACCCCCTCGTCCCACCCCCTTAACCCAACCCGTCCCTCCCCATCATCCCAACCCACCCCCTCAACCCAACCCCCTCGTCCCACCCCCCTCATCCCACCCCCTCATCCCACCCCCTCATCCCAACCCCGTCCCACTCCTCCTCATCCCACTCCCTCATCCCACTCCTCCTCGTCCCACCCCCTCATCCCACCCCCTCAACCCAACCCCCATCCCACACCCTCGTCCCACCCCCCTCATCCCACCCCTCCTGATCCCACGCCCTCGTCCCACCCCCCTCATCCCAACCCCGTCCCACTCCTCCTCATCCCACTCCCTCATCCCACTCCTCCTCATCCCACCCCCTCATCCCACCCCCTCGTCCCACCCCCTCATCCCACCCCCCTCATCCCACCCCCTCATCCCACCCCCTTAACCCACCCCCCATCCCACACCCTCGTCCCACCCCCTCATCCCATCCCCTCATCCCACCCCTCCTGATCCCACGACCTCGTCCCACCCCCCTCATCCCAACCCCGTCCCACTCCCCCTCATCCCACCCCCTCATCCCACCCCCTCATCCCACCTCTTCATCCCATGCCCATCCATCCCCCTCAACCCACCACCTCAACCCAACCCCCATCCCACCCCATCATCCCAACTCACCCCCTCATCCCACCCCCTATTCCCACCCATCCCACCCCTCATCCCACCCCCCTCATCCCACCCCTCATCCCACCCCCCTCAACCCACCCCCTCACCCTACTTCTCCCATCCCACATCCCACCCTGTCATTTCAACCCTCTTCCCACCTCCCTCATCTCAAACCCCCATCCCACCCCCCATATGCCACCTGTCCTCGTCTCCTCCCACTCCCCCCTCCTCATCCCCCATCCCCCTCCTCTCATCCCACCCTAATCAAGCCCTAAAAGCAAGTGGCAGTCATACCTGAGGGTCAGGGGTTGCTTGAGAGTTTCGGGAGCAGGGGTGTGGGGAGGGAGGGGAGGTGGAGGGAGGGAGGGTAAGTGTAGGTAGGGGGAGATGGGGGAGGTTTGGGGAGGGAGGAGGGGATTGTAGGAAGAGTGGGTGGGGGAGGGAGGGGAGGTGGAGGGGGCAGGTGTAGGGAGGGAAGGGGGAGGTGTGTGGAGGGGGAGGTGTGGGGAGGGAGGGGGTGGGTGAGGGGAGTGGAGTATGGCAAGGGAGGGGGTTTGGTGTGTGGAAGGAGGAAGGGAAGGCGTGCGGAGGGGGAGCATGTGGGGAGGGAAGGGACGGTGGGGGTGGGGAGGGAGGGGGGATGGTGCTGTGTCCCTAGAACCGAGTGGGTTTCAGCGACGGGGGAGGGGGGGGTGGGGTACCTGGGCTACACCGCACTGTTTTTGCAATGCCTTTCTCCCTGTCCCTCCCTCCCCATCTCACTAACAGCTGCATTCAACCACAAGACCTTCTTCATAGTCAGTGGAATGACTAAGAAGTCAGACGATGAACTCACCAAAGTCTTCGACATCCTGGACGAGGATAAGAGTGGATTTATTGAGGTGGAAGAGCTGAAGTAGGGACCGCAATTCTTACTTCATGTATTGATAGATCACTCACTGTAGAACATTTGCTTCAACATTTACTTCCAATCCTTTGTTTCTTCTCCAACATTCGAAAGCGAAGTTTTGGATTGGACCAAGGGGGAGGGTCCTTTGCATTTTCGGTCTTTCCTTTGAGACAGGGGCAACCCTGGGTAATGAGTCCTACTGCAAGCCGCACCACAGGCTCCGCGGGCATTTCCCGTGCCTCTAAATCCCGCAAAGGTCCAATGAGATTGATAAGAGAAGCCACAGAATAGACTGGGATAAATGTAACTCAATTATTGATTTAAAGGAAATGATGGTCACACCAGTTTAAGGTCAGTCAGAAGCCAATAGTTATTGCTGTCAATTGTAAATGTCCATTCCATTGTTGTGATTATTTCCGTTTCGTCCTGTGTTACGCCCCGCACAGACTTACCGTGAGACCCGGAGCACTGATGCATTTCCATCTCCAATCATTCCATGGTGGTGTTAGTCCAACTGAGTGTGTCTCCCACACCGTGCGGTGGGGAAGGCACCGTACTTGGACGATGCAAGGACTATATGAATGAAGTGTTGATATTTGAGATACTAATTGTGTTTACCCTTCTGATTATGGTCTATTTAAAATCATATATAGAAGATAGGAACAGGAGTAGGCTGTTCAGCCCTTCGAACCTGTTCTCCCATTCGGTATGATCCACTGCCTCACCACCACCTTCACACTGTCTCCCCATTCCTTTTGAAGGTACAAGCAGTTATTATTAATAATCGCTATTAACATAATAAGGAGCAGGAGTAGGCCCTGGAGTCTGCTCCATCTTTCAATAAGATCCTGTATCCCGTTCATATTCCCACCCACTCCCCATTTCCCTTTTCCATTAGTGTCCACAAGTCTATTGATTTTGGTGGCTGAGTATCCCCAGCACTCCGTGACAGACCATCATCAGCACACTATGTCCCAACACTACGAATGAATATGTCTAGCATTCTGGTGTAGACAATTGCAACTCCAATGAGTACAGAAATGCCTTCATCTCAGTTTTAAATGCTGCTCAGTTTCTCCTGTGTCCAACAGTTCTAGGTTCCCCAGCCTACAAAACTGTCTCCCAGTGTCTGAATTTTGTTTGCGTCCATATGATCACCTCTCGTTCTTCTCAACTGCAGAAAGCGTGGGCCCATGCCTTGATGTTAATGATTTGACTTGGTTCCTTTTCTTGGTTTTAGACAGTTCCTGAAGAGGTTCTCTGCTACTGCCCGGGAACTGAATGAGAAAGAGACAAACGCTTTCCTTGCTGCTGGAGACAGTGATCATGATGGAAAGATTGGAGTTGATGGTGTGTTAAATACTTTTACAATGCATATTCATAGAACGAGCATAGAACATTGAACAGTACAGCACAGGAACAGGCCCTCTGGCCCACGATGATGTGTCAAACTAATTAAATTAGTGACACCTAAACCCTTCTGCCTGCACATGGTCCACATCCCTCCATTCTCTGCACATCCATGTGCCTAGCTAAGAGCCTCTTAAATGCCTCTATCGTATCTGCCCCCACCACCACCCCTGGCAGCACATTCCAGGCACCCACCACTATGTGTGTAATAAACTCGCCCCACACATCTCCTTTGAACATTCCCCCTCTCACCTTACGTGCATGCATCTGAGAAAAAGATACCGGCTGTCTATTCTATCGATGCCTCTCATAATTTCCTAAACTTCTATCAGGTCTCCCCTCAGCCTCTGCCACTGCAGAGAAAACAACTCTAGTTTGTCAAACTTCTCCTTATAGCACATGCCATCTAGTCCAGGCAGCATCCTGGTGAACCTCTTCTGCACCCTCTCCAAAGCCTCCACATCCTTCCCATAATGGGGGGACTGGAATTGAATGCAATACTCCAGATGTGGCCTAACCATAGTTTTATAAAGCTGCAACATAACTTCCTGACTCTTGAACTCAGTGCCTCGACTAATAAATGCAAGCATGCCATATGCCTTCTTTACCACCCTATCAACCTGTGCAGCCACTTTCAGGGAGCTATAGACTTGGACCCCAAAATCCCTCTGTACATCAACACAATTCAGTGTCCTGCCATTAACTGTGTTTGTTCCCTTTACATTTAATCTCCCAAATTTGTTTCCACCAATTCCCCTGGCAGCGCGTTCCAGGCACCCACCACTCTGTGTAATAAAAAAAGTAAAACTTTCCCTCTCTCACCTTAAATGCATGTCCTCTAGTATTTGACATTTCTCCCCTGGGAAAAAAAATTTGACTGTCTACCTTATCTATGCCTCTCATAATTTCCTAAACTTCTATCAGGTCTCCCCTCAGCCTCCACCACTCCGAGAGAAAACAACCCAAGTTTATCCAACCTCTCCTTATAGCCAATACCCTCTGATCCAGGCAGCATCCGGGTGAACCTCTTCTGCACCCTCTCCAAAGTCTCCACATCCTTCATATCCATGTTCTGGGGCAACCAGAATTTCCATGTACATAATCTTTAAACTGTGATCATGTTCAGTAGTGGGTCATTGGTTGAGGTCTAATTTCCATCCAGTTTATGTTAGCTGTTATGAATCTTTACTCCTTTCAGTTATGTCATCTTCTAGCCCTGAAGGAGCTGACTTACAATCTTATACCTTCTGGTGTCTCATCTTTGCCCTGGTAGTTTTACTTCTGAGTGTTGGCAGTTCACTCAACTGGAGGGCAGTCACAGAAGACAAATACAGTTGACCAGCAAGAGAACTGGTGACTGTGTATTTACTCCACTGAGGGCCCAATTGTTTCCACCCACCCCCATCACTCCCCCCTCAGTGTTCCCATCCCGAGCACAGACCAGGAGATGAATGATCCAGTTTTATAGAAAACAGCACTGCATCAGAGAATGAGTGTTACCTACCAGGGCTCAGAACTAGGATTAGACGAGATGCCCCCTTTTCAGCTGGCAAGGACATAATGGGCCAAGTTGTCTCTCTCTGTACCATAAAGTTCTATGATCTTATGCAAAGACAATCATAGAGTCATAGAATTGTTGTAGCACAGAAAGAGGCCAGTCAGCCCACTGGTTCTGTGCTGGCTTCTTGTGAAATAATCCCCTCCTTCCCATTCCACTGTTCCTTCCTTATAATCCTACAAATTATTCTTTCTCAAGTATTTATCCCATTATCTTTGGAACGCACTTATCATTCACCATCATGAATTCTGGATAGCAGAACTAGATTACTGAGTCTTGGATAAACTCAAGTTAATGCAGGTAAAAGATAGAAGGCCAGGCAGGTCACAGAGTCATGGAGTCATACAGCACAGAAACAGGCCCTTTGGCCAACGCCCATGCCAACCAAGATGTCCATCTAAGCTAGTCCCATTTGCCTGCGTTTGGCCCATATCCCTCTTAACATTTCCTACCCATGTACCTGCCCAAATGTCTTTTAAATGTTGTTAATGTGCCTGCTTCAACCACTTCCGCTGACAGCAAATCCCACCCTCTGGATGAAAAGGTTACCCCTCAGGTTCCTATTAAATCTCTCCCCTCTCACTTTAAACCCGAGCCCTCCAGATTCTGATACCCCAGCCCTGGGAAAAAGACGGTGTGCCTTCACCCTATCTATGCTGCCTGATTTTATACACATCTATAAGAATATTCCCAGCTAAGTAATCCCTGAGTAACACACAGCAGGTCAGGCAGCATCCATGGAGGGAAATAAACAGTCGACGTTTCGGGCCGAGACCCTTCATCAGGACTGGACAGGAAGAGGGCAGAAGCCAGAATAAGAAGGTGGGGGGAGGGGGAGGAGTACACGCAGGCAGGGGACAGGTGAGTTCAGGTGAGGAGGGGAAGGTAGGTGGGTGGGGGAGGAGGGGGGAGATGTAAGAAGCTGAGAGGTGACAGGTAGAAGAGGCAAAGGGCTGATGAAAAAGAAATCCGGTCGGAGAGGGCAGCGGACCATGGAATAAAGGGAAGGAGGTGGGGAATAGACGGGCAGGTCATGAGGGTGGGGGAAGGGGAAACAGCAAGGGTGAAGGGGCCACAGGAATGAGGGAAGACAGAAGGGGGGGGGGAAAGGGGCAGGAAGAGGGAAAGGGTCACCAGAAATTAGAGAAGCCGATGTTGATGTCGTCACATTGGAGACTACCAAGGAAGAAAATGTTGTTCCTCCAACCTGATGCTGCCTGACCTGGCGTGTGTTGCTCCAGATTCCAGCATCCGTGGAATTTTTTGTAATCCCCGAGTAAAAAGTTTTTCCTCGTATCCTCCTTTTACCTAAATCTGTGCCCACGACTCCTTGAACGATCTGCTTCCCTTCACTTGCCTCATACAAACCTATGATGATCTTGTGTCAGGTTGAGTCAATGATGTGGGTGAAATCAAAAGCAGGCGTTTTACGTGTAAATTTATTTGACAATGTTGCTTTTTATCAAACATGTTCATTCTGAACCTCTTTCTTGCATTGCAGAGTTCAAGACAATGGTCAAAGCATAAAGGACCTGAAAGAGAAGCCACTCTCTCAATACTGAGCAGTCCCAACACTTTTACTAACATCTCACAGAGCAAGCACATTTTTATTTATACATTTTGATACAGTTAAATGGCATTAATAAATGTCGAGATGTCGTTTCCTTTGTTGAAACTTTTTAACAGAACATTTTCTGTGCATGTTAATTAATATTTATTGTCTGATGTCTTAGTTGTGGAAAGCACCTCAAATTGCCAAATCCACAGAACAATAAAGAACGCCAACATTGAAAATAATTTCCTAGGCTGGGTTACTTGTTAGAGTGTGCTTTCTCTTCTTGGTAAATTGGTCTATTATTGTCGCATGTACAGAGGTACAGTGCAAATCTTGTTTTACATGCCATCCATACAGTTCACTTCATTACAACACTGCATTGAGGTAGTACAAGGGAAAACAGTAACAGAATACAGAATGAAGTGTACAGTTACAGAGAAAGTGCAGTGCAGGCAGACAATAAGGTGCAAGGCCATGACGAGGTAGATTGTGAGGTCAAGAGTCCATCTGATCGTACTAGGGAACCGTTCAATAGTCTTATAACAGCGGGATAGAAGCTGTCCTTAAGCCTGGTGGTACGTGCTTTCAGGCTTTTGTATCTTCTGCCCGATGGGAGGGGGGAGAAGAGAGAACGTCCGGGGTGGGTGGGTTCTTTGATTATGTTGGCTGCTTTACTGAGGCAGCGAGAAGTGTGGCCTTGATTGTTTTTGAAGATATGCAAATGAAACAAAGAGAAATAGTCAAGGAAATTAAAAACTGCAGGGAAATATTAATGGATGATATAAATGGGAGATGGTTGAAGGCAAAGAAAATAATTTTTAATCTCTACTTTTATTGACGTTAGAAGTAACTAGAAATAATCATTCTCCAAATCAATGTCACAGTTTGGGATTATTTCCTGATCCTTCGTCTGCTTCAATAATCCACTCAAAGAGGAAGCTTCTATTGCAGACAAGAAAGTAGTGAATATATTTAACAACCGGATCTCCGCTGTCCTTTGAGGTAGAGAATTCCAAAGACTCACAACTCTTACAATCAAAACGAGTGGGGTAGTCATAGTGCAAGGTTAAAGATTACCCTGTCCTCTCTCTTTACTGAGTTAAACCCATGAGATTGGATGTGCAGCTCAAGTTTCTGATGCTGGACCTGATTAACCGTTGCCTCATCACTTTCTTGTGGTTTTCGCGCCTCCGTAATAACCCAGCACTGTTCTAGTTGGCATTCTGAGAGTTCTGTTCCTTCTTTGACTTGGTTGATGCCTGTTCAAGTGCCCCATTGGCAAAGTTCTCAAGAACTATTGCCAGTTTCCACCGACCACTGAAAGAGGCTGAGGAATTTAGTCCCCTCTGCCGGGAGTTCAGTCGTAGGGTAATACAGCACGGAAACAGGCCCTTCCGCCCAACTCGTCCCTGTCCACCAGGGCGCCCATCTAAGCTAGTGCCATTTGCCTACATTTGGCCCACATCCCTCTAAACGTTTCCTATCCATGTATCTGTCCAAATGTCTTTTAAATGTTATTGTACCTGCCTCAACCATTTCTTCTAGCAGCTTGTCCATATACGCACCACCCTCTGTGTGCAGAAGTTGCCCCTCAGGTCCCTTGTAAATCTTTCCACTCTCACTTTAAACCTATGCCCTCCAGTTTTTGATTCCCTTTCCTTGGGAGAAAGACTGTGAACATTCACAGTGTCTATGCCCCTCATGACTTTATACACCCCTACAAGGTGACCCCTCAGTCTCCTACGCTCCAAGCAATAAAGTCCTAGCCTGGCCAACCTCTCCCTATAACTCAGTCCCTCGAGTCCTGGCAACATCCTCGTAAACCTTCTTTGCACTCTTTCCAGTTTAATGCTATAATAGGATAACCAAAGCTGTACACAATACTCCAGGTGTGGCTTCTCCACAATCCTGCACAGAGAGATGCTCTGGGTCACCTCTGCCTATCAAGCATCCAGTAGCAAGGTTCAAGTGTGGTGTTTGCTTCCATATGCCAAGGTCTCTGATTATTTTTACTGCCTGGCAAAGAATGTCGCAGAACATTTCTACCATAACTCTGATATTTGGAAACATCAGTGACAGCCTGAATCTCAGAAATGAAAAGGATAGCAACTACTAACCATTTCTTAATTGGAAAATGTACACACCTGTAACTACATTTTAAGGAATAACTCATAGGATGTGAAATCCCTGCCAAGTGTGGCAACCCAAAGACAGTGTAGAACTTAATTCAATCCATTCACCTTTTTGTCAGGTCCCTCGTGATCTTGCTCATGAGGAGTCTGACAGCTACAGACTAACTTTGGTACCAACACCATTCCTTAGCTCTTGACCACAAAAGGATTGTATACTGTCAATGAGAAAGTGCAATGCAACATGAACCAAGATAACCTGTCCCATGTTAAAGGAAGTTCTATGGAGAAAGGGGCACTCTCATTCCACTCCTCCCAGCATATTGTAATCTTTCAAAGTTTTGGAAGAAAATCCAATTCAATGGCTAACACGAAGGGACATAATTTTAAGGTGCTTGGAGGAAGGTATAAGGGGGATGTCGAGGTAAGTTTTTTACACAGAGAGTGGTGGGTGCATGGAACGCACTGCCAGCAGAGGTTGTGGGGGCAGATACATTAGGGACATTTACGATGATAACAAAATGATTAAAAAATGGAGGTCTATGCGGGAGGGAAGAGTTAGATAGATATTAGAGCAGGATAAAATGTCGGCACAACATTGTGGGCCAAAGGGCCTGTACTGTGCTGTAGTGTTCTATGTTCTGTGTTAAGTGAAAGCAGAGGCTTCTCAAACAGATTCCTCTCATGTCAGCCTACTCTTCGAGTGGAGCATCACAAGACCTCATATCCTCACACACACATCCAGCGGGAAGACTGGTTGACCTGATTAACCCTCACTGGCCAAGAGAGATTGAAGCCAGCTATACCCACTCTCGATGCCACCCAACTGCCACCAATGGAATCAAGCCAACGCATAGTAGTCCAAGGACCAAGTGCTGGTGAATGGGATTAGTTCAAATACACACTTGATAGTAAGCTGTTTCTGTGCTAAATGACTTTATCATTCCATGACTGGGAGCCCGGAGAGGGAGAGGTTAGAACATGAGTAGCAGAATTGTGGATGAGCTGATTTTTTTTATCATAATCCCAATTTCTGGGTCTAAATTGGTCCTTTTGGTGGTTCTGCTCCTGTCCAACTTAAGCAGAAGGAACCTTTTGCACTTAATCATTCAACTTCAATCCATAGCTTCCTTAGAAATTAAGAAATATAGTAATGAAACTCAATAGCAACTGAATTCTTTAAATGCAATCACCATCTGCTATATCTTGTACCAGTGATTCCAAACAAGGCAGTGATTTGGAATTGACAATCCAGCTGTCTAGAGTATCAGTGTTGACCTGTCAAATGCTTCAAATGCTTATTTATAATTAAGCATGTTGAACTGTATATTGTCCTGTACAGTACAAGCCCAACAACACTCATACTATGACTCTTTCTCCAGTTTCCCATTAACTGAGACCTTCCTTGTCCTTAACATTAACCCTATCTTGGCTCAAGGCTTTCTCAATTGAAGTCGTTCAACCTGCAACCTGACAGTTAACGTAAAGTTTTTATCTATGAAATAAAAACTCATGGGCTACATTTTAAAATAAAAACAGCACAGCATACAGGATAAAATGGAAAACAGTATAAAACAATATATACATTGGCTTAAAATAGGGAATTACTGTAATTGTAATAAATGTAAATTTCCCCAATTAATGTGGCTGTATTATACTCATTACAGAACAATGCATTTAATAAATCATACTGCATTAAAGACAATCAAAAGAGTCATAGAGTTGTACAGCACCGAAATGGGTTTTTCAGCCCATCAAGTCCATGCCAACTAATTCTATTCACTCACATTAGGTCTCTGTCCATTTATTTAACTGTCTGTCTAAATGTCTCTTAAACAGGGTGATTGTATATGATCCCACCACCTCCTCTGACGAAGTGTTCCAGATATCAACCACTCTGTGTGTAAAACAAAATTCACCTCAAATCTCCTTTAAACTCATCCCTCTCACCTTAAATCTATGACCTCTTGTTTTTGATGCCTCTATAACGGAGTATGGTCCCATCGCAATCTAAAAATCTCTCCCTTACTCTCACCTTGTGTGTTTAATATTGTCCAGAATTTCATATATACACATATTAAATATATAGTTAGATTTCATCGTGTCCTGTCATTTACAATAGATTATTGTACTTAATAATCTATTAAATTATTAATAGGGGCACGGTAGTGTAGCGGTTAGCGTAACGCTTTTCAGTGCCAGTGACCCGGTTTCAAATCTAGCCACTGTCTATAAGGAGTTTGTACGTTCTCCCCGTGTCTGCGTGGGTTTCCTCTGGGTGCTCCGGTTTCCTCCCACATTCCAAAGACATATGGGTTAGGAAGTTGTGGGTCATGCTATGTTGGCACCAGAAGCGTGGCGGCACTTGTGGGCTGCCCCCAGAACACTACACAAAAAGATGTATTTCACCATGTGTTTCAACATACATGTGACTAATAAAGGTATCTATTTTTTCTTGCATTTAATATGCAAACACTTTAAATGCAGAATGATATTTGTAATAACGGAATGTATTCCAGATGGTCCTGTGCACCTAATATAGTCCCTTTACATTTTATATCACCTTGCACATTCAGTGGAAGGGTGTAGAGTTCCGTATAATCTTCACATTTAATATGGTCCAACCATATTTGTTATAGTCATGTACTGTACATTTAATATATGCCTTTTGAATTTGACTCTGACCTTTTCCATTCCATGTACTCAAATAGGAAGGGTTTAACTAATATAAAATTTTCACATGAAGAACATCGTTAGGGTTACCTCTAAACAGGAACGCTATTATTTTAATAGTTTAAAATTAATGATGAAATTAATTTTTAGAATTAATAATGACTTCAATCTTTAGAACGATAGAATTTTTAAAAGAGATTTTAGAATTTACAAATTTACATCCAACATTCCACACATTCTCCTCTTTTTATTCCTGTCTGTTAACATAAGATTGTTGAACATCATACGAAGACATGCTACTTTACCAAGAAAGGCATCACATTTACGCCCCAGCCTCTCATTATAGAAAGTCCAGGTTTGGCTGTTTGCCAAGTAGAGCAGCATTTAACCCAGTGTAATGTCAAGGCCCTGGTAATAATGAAGCCAATGAACATCAACAAGAAAACACTCCAATAGATGGAGTCATACTTTGCACAAAGGAAGATTGTTGTGGTTGTTGATCAACCATCCCAGCCCCAGACCATCACTGAAGGAGTTCAGGGCAGTGTCCAAGACCCAGCCATCTTCAGCCGCTTCACCGGTGACCTGCCTCCGGCATGAGGTCGGAAGTGGGGACATTCACTGATGATTAGTAAGATTGCACATGATACCAAAATAGCTGGTGTTGTAGACAGTGTAGAAGGTTATGAAAAATTACAGGGGGATCTTGATTAGCTGGGCATGTGGGCTGAGGCTTTCAATCCAGATAAATGTGAGCTATTGCATTTTGGGATATTAAACCAGGGTAGGACTTGTACAGTGAATGGTAAGGCCCTGGGGAGTGTTATGGAACAGAGGGACGTAGGACTACGAGTGCAAGAGGGCATAGGTTTAAGATCTGAGGCGAGAGATTTAGAAGGAACATCAGGGGCAGCTTCTTCACGCAAAGGGTGGTGCGTATTTGGAATGAGCTGCCAGAAACAGTGGTTGAGGTGGGCAAACTAGCAACTTTTACAAACCACCTAGATAAGTACATGGATACATGGATATAAGTACAGAGCGGCGGAGAAATTTCTTTAGCCAGAGAGTGGCGAATCTGTGGAATTTGTTGCCACGGGCGGCTGTGGAGGCAAAGTCATTGGGTGTATTTAAGGCAGAGATCGATAGGTATCTGAGTAGCCAGGACATCAAAGGTTATGGTGAGAAGGCGGGGGAGTGGGGCTCAATGGGAGAATGGATCAGCTCATGATAGAATGGCGGAGCAGACTCGATGGGCTGAATGGCCGACTTCTGCTCCTTTGTCTTATGGTCTTATGGATAGGAGAGTTTCAGAGGGCTGTGGGCCAAATGTGGGCAGATGGGACTAGCTTGCTGGGCAACACAGTCGGCATGGACGAGTTGGGCCGAAGGGCCTGTTTCCGTGCTGTAAGACTCTATGATTGCATAATGTTCAATTCCATTTGAAGCTTCGCAGCAAATGAACCAGTTCATGTCTGTGTGACCCAGACAACACTCCGACATGGACTGATAAGTGGAAAGTATCATTCAAGCCACAAAAGTACCAGGCAATGGCCATCTCTAACAAGAGAAAGTCTAACCACCTACACTTGATGCTCAATGGCATTACCAGCACTGAATCCTTCATCATCAACTTCCAGTGGGTCACCATTGACCAGAAATTCAACTGGACCAGCCACATAACGACCATGGCTAAGAGAAAAATCAGAGGCGAGATGTCCTGCAGTGAGGGACACGCCTTCACTGATATCCTAAAGCCTTTCAACCATCTACAAGATACAATTCGGGAGTGTAGTGAAACACTGTCCACTTGCTTAAACACTCAGGAACCATCCAGGACAAAGCAGCCTGCTTGATTGGCACTCCATCAACCACCCTCAGCATTCCTTCCTTCCACCTCCGCGATACATTGGCTGCAATGTGTGTCATCTGGAATTGGATTTGGTTTATTATTGTCACTTGTACCAAGGTACAGTGAAAAACTCGTCTTGCATTCCATTCACACAGATCAATTCATTACACAGTACATTGAGGTAGTACATAGTAAAACAATGCAGAATGCAGAGTAAAGTGTCACTGCTACAGAGAGTATAGGGATACAATAAGGTGCTCAATGGAATTACGAGGTAGATTGTGAGGTCAAGAGTCCATCATGAGTAACAAAGGACTGCAGATGTGTGGAGGGAGTGGAGCATTCAGAAGGGTTGAGGTTAGAGTAGGTGAGGGAACCTACTTATCGTACTAGGCAACCATTCAATAGTCTTATTACAGCAGGATAGAAGCTGTTCTTGAGCTTGGTGGTACATACTTTCAGGCTTTTGTATCTTCTGCCTGATGGGAGAGGGGAGAAGAGAGAATGTCCGGGGTGGGGTGGGGTCTTTGATTATGTTGGCTGCTTTACCGAGACAGCGAGAAGTTTAGGCAGAGTCCGTGGAGGGGAGTGTTACGGACTCAGTGAAAGTCCCTTTAAGATAGAGAGTGTGTGTGTATGTGTGTGTGGGGCGTGCTTACGTCAATAGAAGATAAAGGACGTAATGACGTTGTTGAAGAAGTCAGAAGAAGAAGAAAGAGAGAGAGAGAAGGGAGAGAGACACCAGCCTGCTTGTTTTCTCTATCGATGGATGAGAAACAATAACTGTGTTTGCCACTGAAATCCATGTATGGAAGTTGGAAGTAATCCGGTGGAGTTCACTTTGTTGCTGACCTGTAGAAGGAAACAGGTATTTGTGTGTGGACGACCACGGTTCGGATGCTTTTCGGGGTGAGGAAGTCACTACCGAGTAAACACTGAAGTGTCGTTTGGGTTCCATCGTGGAACATTTGGATTTCGTATGTACTCTCTCTATGTTTTTCTACATCTACATCTTATCTTCAGACAACGGTGGTTGTTGAAGAAGCCCTTGCTCATGTTTCACCTTATGACTTGCGGAACTGAACTTTAAGAACCATTCCAGAACTGGGAGTTTTGGACTTTGTCACACACACACACGAAGAGTTTAGTTTTGGGGTTAACGTTCGAGGTTTAACATTTTTGAATTCTAACATACTAACATTTTTACTTTTATTTTACGTATTATCATAAGTAGTGATTAATAAAATAGTTTTTAACACTGAATCATGCTCAGTGTGTTTCTTTTGTTGCTGGTTTGTGACAGGGAGGCTGGTTTCCATGATGTGCTGAGCTGTGTCCACAACTCTCTGTGGTTTCTTACGGTCCTGGGCAGAGCAGTTGCCACACCAAGCTGTGATGCATCCAGATAGGATGCTTTCTATGGTGCATCAATAAAAGTTGGTCAGTGTTAAAGGGGACATGCCAAGCTTCTTTAGCCTCCTGAGGAAGTAGAGGCGCCGGTGAGCTTTCTTGGCCGTGGTGTCTATGTGGTTGGACCAGGACAGGCTATTGGTGATGTTCACACCTAGGAACTTGTAGCTCTCAACCCACTAGACCTCAGCACCATTGATGTAGACAGGTGCATGTACACTGCCCCCTTTCCTGCAGTCAATGACCAACTCTTTTGTTTTGCCGACATTGAGGGAAAGGTTGCTGTCATGACACCATGTCACTAAGCTTCCTGTACTCCAGCTCATTGTTATTTGAGATACGGCCCACTACGGTGGTGTCATCTGCAAACTTGTAGATGGTGTTAGGCAATCTCCTCTCCTCCCCTCGCCCATGCTTTATTCCATGGTCCACTGCCCTCTCCTACCAGATTCCTCCTTCTTCAGCCCTTTGCCTCTTCGACCTATCACCTCTCAGCTTATTACATCTTCTCCCCCACCCTCCAGCCCCCTACCTCCCCCCTCTCACCTGGACTCACCTATCACCTGAACTCACCTGTCCCTTGCCGGCCTGTGCTCCTCCCCCTCCCCCCACCTTCTTATTCTGGCTTCTGCCCTCTTCCTTTCCAGTCCTGATGAAGGGTCTCGGCCCGAAATGTCGACTGTTTATTTCCCTCCATGGATGCTGCCTGACCTGCTGAGTCCCTCCAGCGCTTTTTGTGTATTGCTCCAGATTCCAGCATCTGCAGAATTTTTATGCCTGCAGAATATAGTGTTACAGTTACAGAGAAAATGCAGTGCAGGCAGACAAATAAAGTGCACGGGCCGTGATGAGGTAGATTGAATAACCCCAAGGTCTGATCCAGTGGAAGTTCAGATCCTACCACAGGTGCTGGGGAATTTAAGTACAATTAATTCTGAGGAATTATTATAACGGCTCCCTCAAGAAGGAAGAACTAAATCACACACCATGGGACAAAAAGTTTCACTTGTATTTTTCTGTATCATTGACGTAACCTGTATCTATGGTCCATTCGAGGTTTCCTAGGTAAAGCTACTGCACATGGCACTAAGAGTCAGCCACTTAGTACAGAGTGGAGGCATGTGTGTCTGGCAGGTTGACCTTGGTAAAAGAAGACACCTGTATTTTTTCCATTAAATAACAAAAACAGCTGCGTTTACAATCATTATTCCCCCCACCACACCATTACTCTCCCCTCCCTATAAAGCTGCTCCGTGGGTCATTATTTGCAACTTGCTTGAAACTCCCAAACAGGTCGCTTCCTGAAATAAAGCAATGCTGGAAATCCTCAGCACATCTTTGTGGAGAGTGAAATGGAGCTGGTGTTTCAGGTCGATCGCCTTCCAGCAAAACTGTAGCAAGTCAGAGGGCAGACACGGTAGTGTAGCAGTTAGCGTAACGCTATTACAGCGCTAGTGACCCGGGTTCAATTCCCACCGCTGTCTGTAAGGAGTTTGTACGTTCTCCCCGAGTCTGCGTGGGTTTCCTCTGGGTGCTCCGGTTTCCTCCCACATTCCAAAGACGTACAGGTTAGGAAGTTGTGGGCATGCTATGTTGGCACCGGAAGCATGGCAACACTTGTGGGCTGCCCCCAGAACACTCTATGCAAAGATGCATTTCACTGTGTTTTGATGTACATGTGACTTATAAAGAAATCTTATCTTGTCTTATATAAACTCAGGATGCAGAAATAGAGAGGAGAGGTAAACTGGTAAATTGGTTTATTATTGTCACATGTACCGAGGTACAGTGAAAAACTTTGTTTTGCATGCCATCCACACAGATCATTTCATCACATCAGTGCATTGAGGCAGTACAAGGGAAAATAATACAGAATGCAGAATAAAGTGTTACAGTTACAGAGAAAATGCAGTGCAGGCAGACAATAAGGTGCAAGGGCATGACGAGGTAGATTGTGAGGTCAAGAGTCCATCTTATCATACAAGGGGAACGTTCAATAGTCTTATAACAGCGGGATAGAAGCTGTCCTTGAGCCTAGTGGTGCGTGGTTTTAGGCTTTTGTATCTTCTGACCGATGGGAGGGGGGAGAAGAGAGAATGACCCGGGTGGGTGGGGTCTTTGGTTATGCTGGCTGCTTCACCAAGGCAGTGAGAGGTATAGACAGAGTCCATTGAGGGGAGGCTGGTTTCCGTGGTGTGCTGAGCTGTGTCCACAACTCTCTGCGGTTTCTTGCGGTCACGGGCAGAGCAGGTGCCACACCAAGGTGTGATGCATCCAGATAGAGGTGGAGAAATCAGGTGATAGGGCAGAGGGTAAGAGGCAGGAATGATGTGGCAATGTTAAAGCAGTTGAGATGGACAAACAAACATTGGTCCTGAACTACCTTCCTGAACTTACTGTACTTTGCTTGCATCACAGTTGGCGTAGACAATGAGGACCAGAAGAGCCCCTTTGACGTAGGATTCAGAGAAACCTTGACAGGGTGGATGTGGCAAGGATGTTCCCCCTAGTGGGAGAATCTAGAATCGTGGGTCACTGTTTAAAAATAAGGGAGTGACCTGTCTAAGACAGATGAAGTGAACATTTTTCCTCTCTGTCGCTTGTGAGTCTTCAGAACTCTCCTCGAAGGGCAGTGGAAGCAGAGTCTGTGAATGTTTGGAAGGCTGGGGTAGATATATACTTGACAATCAAAGGGGCAAAAGATCACTGGAGTGGGGGCAGTACAGAGTTCAGGTTACCATCAAATCAGCAATGATCTTATTAGACGGAATAGCAGACTTGAAGAGCTGAGTAGCCAAATCTTAATTCATATGTTATTGAGAGATAGAGAGTGAGTGACAGAGAGACAGACAGACAGACAGGCAGACAGACAGACAGACAGAGAGCAGTGATCCACTGAGCCCATGCCAGCCAACAACCAGCCGTTTATACTAATCCTGTTTCCAGGGTTTAAATGTTTCAAACACGATAGAAAGGGATGCAAAAGAGGTGGGGAAGCTGCACAACTGATCAGGGAGAATATCACAGCTGGACTCAGAGAGGACATCTTGGAGGGCTCCTCCAGCAAGGCCATATGGGTAGAACTCAGGAATAAGAAAGGTGCAAACACTCTGAGGATATACTATAGGCCTCCCAATAGCCAGCAGGAGATAGAAGTACAGATATTCAGGTAGATCGTGGAAAGGTGTAAAAACAACAGGCTTGCTGTAGTGTGTTTCCTCTGTTGGTATCTATTTCCTCGATCCAACAACAGAGCCACTCTGCATCCACTTCATTCCCACTTCTGAGTCAGAAGGTCTTCAATTCAGCTCCAGACTTCAGACTCTGCCCTGTGGTGAGCAGAACCTGGACTGTGGATCCACAGGGATGCGGTACTTTGTGGTAAACTTACTGGATTTATAATCCTGAGGCCTGATCCAGTGGAAATTCAGATCCTACCACAGGTGCTGGGGAATTTAAATGCATGTAATTAAATAGAATATCAAAAGCTAGTATCTGTGATGGTGACAGTGCTGTTGGAGAATCCTTGAGATCTGATGGCAGGTCATTGACCTGAAGATTTAACTCTGAGCTTTGTGTTCTTCAAATGCTGCAGATATGTCAGAACATAGAACATAGATCAGTGCAGCACAGAAACAGGCCCTTTGGCCCACAATGTCTGTGTCAACCACGATGCCAATTTATTTAAACTAATCCCATTTCCCGCATTATCTGTCCACGCTTTGAGCATCCACACTAATGTTGAAGGTATGACCAAACTTTGTGAGGTTCTGCAAGGCAATGGTGGAAGAGTACGCTGGGAAAGGTCTATCACGGGCACAGCCCTCCCCACCACTGACAGCATCTACAGGAGGGGCTGCCTCAAGAAGGCGACATCTATCATCAAGGATCCCCACCATCTGGGTCATATCATCTTCTTGCTGCTACCATCGGGCAGGAGGTACAGAAGCCTGAAGTCCCACACCACCAGGTTCAGGAACAGCTACTTTCTTACAACTATCAGGTTCTTGAACTGACCTGCACACCCCTAACCCTACCTCAGCAACGGAAAACTACGGACCACCTCTCGCACTGCCGTGGACTTGTCTCTGATTGTGTTTTTTTTTGCACTGTCTTGGTTTTGCTCAGTGTTTTTTTTCTCTCTCTTTCTTCACTGTCTTATATAATCTATGCATAGTTTATATTCTGTGTGTTGTCTGAACCTACATGTCTGCAATGCTGCTGCAAGCAAGATTTTCAATGTACCTGTACCTCACCGTACTTGTGCAGATGACAATAAACTTGACTTGACTTGAAAGGTCAGGAATCAGTAGGAATAGACTGGGGAGAAAGGGTCACTGTGCTGTTAAGAGGAAGAGAGTGCAAACCAAAATCTCAAACCCAGCACTAAGCTCATGATCCCTGGGCGGTTCTGATCTCCACCGCCCTGAGACATGGACACACTACAGCAGTGAAGTGGTACCCCCAACCCTGTCTTCACAAAACCCATTGGCGGGGTGGGTGAATCAATGGTAGCATACTCCCCAAGGCCAACATCCCCAGCACTGAGCCTTGTGATCACACTCCATCAGCTCCAGTGCTGACCCACATTGTCCACGGGCCTGACGCCAGGCTCCCGAAACAGATACTCTACCTTGAACTCCCTTGGGAAGACAGGGTAAACACTTCAAGGACGTTCTCAAAACCTCCTTGGAAAAAAATGTAACATCATCATTGACTCCCGGGAATCCCTAGCCAGTAACCAGTCAAAATGGAGAGGGAGCATCTAGTAAGGAAAATGGAGCCTCATCTCTTCATCGGGAGTACATGGAAATCTAGCCAATGCAGATTTCCTCCCGTGGTTCCCACCCGCCCACCTCCTGCTCCACCTGTGGCAGAGTTGGCGGACCCTGAACTGCATTCTTCAGCCACCTCAGAAGTGGAGAGGGTACAAGTCATCTTGGACCCTGAGGGATCACCTGAGAAGATTCGAACCTCCACTTGCAGCAATCTGTTTCAGTGCTGCCACCTGGTGGCATTGGGCTTCAGTCAATGAACCGTCCCGTCCATTCCATTGAACTCTATTCTGTTAACGCTCCTTATATGAACCCAGCAACAACCTTTTAAAACTCTGCAACATTGTAGAAAGCAGTGAATAAGAAAATCTGGATATCTTTATCAGCTAATGTACTGTACATTTTTATTTTTTAGATGTATTAATTGATTTACTGGATTGAGGTGTTACAGGCAGTTACCTCATCCCTCATTGGTATTGGTTTTGGTTTATTATTGTCACATGTGCTGAGATACAGTGAAAAACATTTGTTAGCATGCCATCCAGCTACGGAGAAAGTGCAGATCAGGTAAACAAATAAAGTGCAAGGGCCACAACGAGGTAGATTGGGAGATCATGAATTCATCTTTTAGCATATGAGAGGTCCATTCAAGAGTCTGTTAACAGAGGGATAGAAGGCACTTGAGTCTGGTGGTACGTACTTTGCCCTTGAGCTGAATGGTTTGCTCAGAGGGGAGGTTAAGGTGAACCACATTGGTGTGAGTCTGGAGTCACATATGGGTCAGTCTGGATTAGGAAGGCAGTTCCCCTTCACAACAACCACATTATTGGGTCCTTATGATGATCAGTTGGTTTCACGGTCAGTAAGAATACAACTGAGGGTAAACTAAGGGAAGCTGTTCTCATTAGAGGATAGCCTGAAGACCAGGAGCCACAGATTTAGAACTTTACAAGATCACAAGATCACAAGACAAGGGAGCAGAAGCAGGCCATTTGGCCCATCGAGTCTGTTCCAAGGAAAGGGGAAAAAGAAATGGGGAACGAGGAGGGGAAAAAAAACCTATTCTAATCCCAATTTCCGGCCTTATCCCCATATCCCTTGAAACACTGACTATTTAGATATCTATCTATCTCTTCCTTGAACGCCCCCACTGATGTGGCCTCCACTGCTGTACGTGGCAAGGAGTTCCACAAATTCACCACCCTCTGGCTAAAGAAATTTCTCCTCATCTCTGTTTTGAAACTGTACCCTCTAATTCTAAGATTGTGCTCTCTGGTCCTGGACTCACCCACCAAGGGAAACAGCCTAGCCACATCTACTCTGTCCTTTCCTATCAACATTTTAAATGTCGCTATGAGGTCCCCTCTCATTCTTCTGTGCTCCAGTGAGTACAGTCCAAGAGCCGACAAACGCTCATCATACGTAAGCCCTTTCATTCCTGGAATCATCCTCGTAAATCTCCTCTGAACCCATGGTGGTTCAGTGGCGCAGCCAGTAGAGCCGCTGCCTCACAACTCCAGTGACCTGGGTTCGATCCCGACCTCCGGCGCTGCCTGTGTGGAGCTTGCACGGTCTCCCTGTGACCCCCATGGGTTTCCTCCGGGTGCTCTGGTTTCCTCCCACATCCCAAAGACGTGTGGCTTGGTGGGTTAATGGGCCGCTGTAATTTGAGGGAGAATCTGGGGTGGGGGGAGGTTGATGGGAATGTGGGGAGGATATAAAATGGGATTAATGTGGGACTGGTGTAAATGGGTGGTTGATGTTCAGTGTGGACTCAGTGGGCTGTACCTCTCCATGAGTATGAGCTACAAAGCGGATGTGTAGAAGAACTCAGAGAGTTGCTACAATACGGAGTTGCCTGCCTACAAGGGTGCTGGAACAGGAGAAGAAAGGGACAGGGGTAGACCACTCGATCCCTCAATCCTGCCCCATCATTCAATATGGCTGACCTGTCCCAAGCCCCAAATCCTCTTCTGTGCCCAGTTCCCCTTCACCCTGAATCCCCCAATCGTTCAAACATTTATCTCCCTCCTCGTTAAATAGCCCCAAGCTGCGCAACACTCCAGAGATGATTCACCACCTGCTGCAAGAAGTTCCCTTCCAGCTCCCCGCGTACATTTCTAGTCGCCCAGCTATAGGAAGGATGTTATTAAACTGGAAAGGGTGTAGAAAAAATCCACAAGGATGATACAGGAGCCCGAGGGCACGTACCACCAGGCTGAAGGACAGCTTCTACCCCACTGTGATAATTTCCCTTATACGATGAGATGGACTCTGACCTCACGATCTACCTTGTTGTGACCTTGCACCTTATTGCACTGCACTTTCTCTGTAGCTGTGACACTTTACTCTGTACTGTTATTGTTTTTACCTGTACTACATCAATGCACTCTGTACTAACCCAGTGTAACTGCACTGTGTAATGAATTGACCTGTACGATCAGTATGCAAGACAAGTTTTTCACTGTACCTCAGTACAAGTGACAATAATAAACCAATACCAATACCGGAACCGGAGGGTTTGAGTTATAAGGAGAGACTGGATAGGCTGGGATGTTTTTTTTGCTGCAGCGTAGGAAGCTTAGAGGTATCCTCATAGAGGTTTATAAAATCATGAGGGTCATCGATAAGGCGGATGGCCACAGTCTTTTCCCCAGGGTGGGGGAGTCCAAAACCAGAGGGCATAGATTTAAGATGAGAGAGGAAAGATTTTAAAGGGACCTGAGGGGCGAGTTTTCCACGCAGAAGGTGGGGTGGGTATGTGGAACGAGCTGCCAGAGGAAGTGGTAGGAGAGGGGCAAAATTACAATGGTTAGGAGGCATTTGGACAGGTAAATGGATAGGAAAGGTTGAGAGGGATATGGGCCAAATGTGGGCAAATGGGACTAACAGTTAGGCAGCTTGGTCGGCATGGACGAGTTGGGCTGAAGGGCCTGTTTCCATGCTGCATAACTCTATGACGATGACTTCTGTGACTCAGTTTTAAATTATGGCCTCATGGTCTTGTAACTGTGTCCCTGTAGTCAAGATTCTCCCATTAGTGGGAACGAGAAGCTGAATCAAGTAGGACTTTCAAAAACAAATCAGACAGGCTCGTGAGAGTGAATAATTCACAAGGCAATGGGGGAGGTGCAGGGAAATGGAATCAACAGGGTTAGTCTGCTAGGAGGCAACATAGACTCAATAGGATGAACGGCCTCCAACAGTTCTGTACCAATTCTATGATCACTGAACCAGCCTCTTACTCCAGATTTAATTGCCTGAATTTAAGTGCTTGAATTGTCATAGCAGGATTTGTCTGCTGATCTCATGGTTACTGGTTCAATAACGTAACCCCTGTACTAATGTGCCCCATTTTAGAGTGTAGTCCCTGTTATGCAGGATTCTGCTACTCAGAACCAGCTTCAGTGGTGAGCAAATAGGTGAGAGACCTTGGGCTGCAAGTCCATGACTCATTGAAAGTGGCTACACAGGAAGACAGGGTGGTTAAGAAGGCTTATGGAATGCTTGCATTTATTAATCGAGGTATTGACTACAGGGGTCAAGAAGTTATGATGCATCTCTATAGAACTCTGGTTAGGCCGCATTTAGAGTATTGCGTGCAGTTCTGGTCACCTCACTATAGGAAGGATGTTGAGGCTTTAGAGAGGGTGCAGAGGAGGTTTACTAGGACGCTGCCTGGATTAGAGGGCATGTGCTATCAGGAGAGGCTGGACAAACTTGGGCTCTTTTCTCTGGAGCGGCAGAGGCTGAGGGATGATCTGTTGGAAGTGTATAAAATTATGAGGGGCATAGATAGGGTGGACAAGCAACATCTTTTTCCCATTATTGAGCGATCCAATACCAGAGGGCATGCATTTAAGGTGAGAGGGGGTAGGTTCAGAACAGACGTGAGGGGTAAGTGTTTTACTCAGAGAGCGGTGGATGCCTGGAATGCGTTGCCTGATAGGGTGGTGGAGGCAAATTCATTGGGGGCTTTTAAGAGGGGCTTGGATGGGCACATGAATGAGAGGAAGATGGAGGGATATGGACATTCTGTAGGTAGGAGGGATTAGCTATGTCGGCACAACATTGCGGGCCGAAGGGCCTGTTCTGTGTTGTACTGTTCTATATTCTATGTTCAAATGTGCTTTAACCGACCTTTTCCATCATCTGTTGATGTCGAGCGTCAGGTCAAAGGGCAGCCCTGATGCCTGACAACTGTCACATGATCAAATTAATGAATACTCACAGGATGTATTGTTAAGCTAAAGGCAAATAAAAACCCTGAAAGAAATCCAAAATAAGTACAGCAAACATTGGAAACACCTGTCAGGTCAGGCAGCGTCTGTGGAGGGAGAAACAGACTTATTGTTTCAGGCCAACGACCTGTCAACAGACCGATTCTGACCAGTTCTGATAAAAGGCCATTGGCCCAGAACTTTAACTTGAGAATTATTAACTCTATTTTTCTCTCTCCACAGGCACGGTAGTGTAGCGGTTAGCGTAATGCTATTACAGCGCCAGCGACCCGGGTTCAATTATGGCCGCTGTCTGTAAGGAGTTTGTATGTTCTCCCCGTGTCTGCGTGGGTTTCCTCTGGGTGCTCTGGCTTCCTCCCACATTCCAAAGACGTACGGGTTAGGAAGTTGTGGGCGTGTTATGTTGGCGCCGGAAGCGTGGCAACACTTGCGGGCTGCCCCCAGAACACTCTACGCAAAAGATGCGTTTCACTGTGTGTTTCGATGTAAATGTGACTAATAAAGATATCTTATGCTACCTGAACTGCTGAGTGTTTCCAGCATTTTCTGTTTTTATTTAAGCATTTTAAACATTTTACAGAACGCTGAGTAAAGATTTGAAGATACAAAATTAAAGTAGAAGCTAAAATGCCATACTGTGTATAAACCTTTAAGTGATAAGTTTGAAATTTGAAGTACTTATAAAACGAAACTTCATTACACCAGTTTGCTAAGGCAGTAACTGTGACTGAGTATGCCATTAAAGTCTTAATGTAACTGAATTAAAGATTCTCTGATAGTGGCAACACGAGTTGATAGGGTGGTAAAGAAGGCACATGGCATGTTTGCCTTCATCGATTAGGGCATTGAGTACAAGAGTCAAGAAGTCATGTTGCAGTTGTATAAAACTTTGGTTAGGCTGTACTTGGAGTATTGGGTTCAGTCCTGGTCGCCCTATTACAGGAAGGATATGGATGCTTTGTAGAGGGTGCAGAAGAGTTTTACCAGGATGCTGCTTGGATTAGACAGCGCTAGCTATAAGGAGAGGTCGGACAAACTTGGATTGTTTCTCTGGAGCATCGGAGGCTGAGGGGAGACCTGATAGAAGTTTAAAAAAATTATGAGAGACATAGGGTAGACAGTCAGAGAGTGAGTGCTCCAGTTTCCTCTCACATTCCAAAGACGTATGGGTTAGGGAGTTGTGGGCATGCTATGTTGGCGCCGGAAGCGTGGCGACACTTGCGGGCTGCCTCCCAGAACACTCTATGCAAAAAGATACATTTCACTGTGTGTTTCGATGTACATGTGACTAATAAAGAAATCTTATCTTATCTTTATCCCAGGGTAGAAATGTCAAATACTAGACGACATAGCTTTAAAGTGAGAGGGAAAAATTTAAAGGAGATCTGTGGAGCAAGAGTCTTTACACAGAACGTGGTGGATGCCTGGAATGGTGAAAGCAGACACAATAACGGCATTTAAGAGGCTTTTAGACAGACACATGAACGGCCAGGGAATGGAGGGATATGGATCACGTGTAGGCAGAAGAGATGAGTTTAGTTTGGCATCATGTTCGACACAGACCGTTGACCAAAGGGCTTGTTCCTGTGCTGTACTGTTCTATGTTCTAAAATCAGGGCATCTTCCAGTGCGACCAGATTATAAAACATATGGATTCATGGTGTCCAGGTGATTCCTTCTTGATTTTTTTACTGTTAATTACACACGGCAATGATAATGAACAGCATTAGTTTCACCAAACTAATTTGGCTAAACTAATGCCAATTAGTTTGACTGCAGAGAGTTGTGGACACAGCCCAGCACGTCATGGAAACCAGCCTCCCCTCCTCGGACTCTGTCTTTACCTCTCGCTACCTTGGTGAAGCAGCCAACATAATCAAAGACCCCACCCACCCGGCACATTCTCTCTTCCACCAGGTAGAAGATATAGGAGCCTAAGGGCACGTACCACCAGGCTCAAGGACAACTTCTATCCCACTGTGAAAATACTATTGAATGGTTCCCTTATACGATGAGATGGACTCTGAACTCACAATCTACCTTGTTGTGACCTTGCACCTTATTGCCTACCTGCACTGCACTTCCCTGTAGCTGTGACACTTTACTCTGTACTGTTATTGTTCTTACCTGTACTACATCAATGCACTCTGTACTAAGTCAATGTAACTGCACTGTGTAATGAATTGACCTGTACGGTCGGTATGCAAGACAAGTTTTTCACTGTACCTCGGTACAAGTGACAATAATAAACCAATACCAATACCAAAAATCCAGGCTAATATTATGTACAGCATGCTCCCACCAACGCAGGGTGATATTGCCCAGATTATTTCTACTAGAAATGATCTGGGCAATATCACACTGTGTTGGTTGAAGAATAAATATTGACCAGGGCATGGGAAATATTTCCAACTGCTTTTCTTTGGAATAGTACCATGGGGTCTTTTACACCCACCTCACCCCAGAGCATTGGTGCAGCCCACGTTTTACAGCTTATCTGGTAGACAGGGACCACAAACCAATAGACAGAAGTGGGGCGGGCTGGGGGGAGATAAAGAACATTCTAACACAGTGAGTTATGTTCCAGGTCTCACTGGCTCTGTGGGCAGTTAAAGCGGATTCAACGGGAACTTTCTAAAGGAATTGGATAAACTGTTGAAGTGGGGAAAAGTTGACAAGGGTGTGAGAAAAGGGAAGGTGTGTGAGACCAAGAAGATTGGTGGAATGGTAGACAGAAGGGACATAGATCAGTTGGAAAAGGGGGCAGTGGATGGAAATTAATCCAGACGAGTGTGAATGAATGCATTTTGGGTGGGCTAATTGTAGTATGAAAGGCCAGGGGTCAGATGACAGTGACAACACTACTGACCCCCATGGTCGGATGATAGCATTGCCCATCAGGTCAGAAGCTGCACCACTGTCAATCAAGGGTCCGGCTCCACCCCACCCATTAAAGAGCACACCTGAGGATCAGCTCGTAACCCACCTTTGTTCTTGACGCTGAATCATTGGCTTGTTTCACCTGAGCGGCTCCACCCCGCTACAGCCCTATAGAAGATGGTACACGTGGGCTCTCTTCCTCTTCCCCAATTGCCGCTGGGGTCGAGACCACCAGGTGAGAGGGTGAACTTCCACAGGGGTCTAGGAGCATCCTGAGTAGATTCCCAGTAGCGTAGGGCTGTTGTTTGTCCCGATTCAGGGGGTCCAGACTACATATTTGTTCGTTCCCTGATTGTTTGTACTAGTTCGTTGTGTGTGTGTGTGTGTGTGTGTGTGTGTGTGTGTGTGTGTGTGTGTGTGTGTGTGTGTGTGAGCGTGTGTGCACTTCACCCCTGTTGCGAATCCCCCCCACGTTTCGCGATCACCCTAGTGCGGGTGTGCGAGGGTGCATTTGTTCCTTCACATTCTGTTCCCGCGTCGGTCTTTGTGAATAAAATCCTCCTTTTAAAGTACAAAGACTGTGTGTTCAGATACCTTTATCTTTAAGTTACCAAAAGAACCTTTCTCATAACACTAATACTGGCTGGACATGTACAATGGATGGCAGGGACCTTGGATGCACTGAGATACAGAGGGTGCAAGTTCATAGCTCCCTGAAAATGGTGCTGCAGGTAGATAGGGTGGTGAGAAAGGTGGTTAGTTTGCTTTCCTTCATAGGCAAGGGTGTTGTGTATAAGAGTGGGACATCATGTTGCAACTTTACAAGACGTTGGTTAGGCCACACTTGGAATATTGTGTGCAGTTCTGGTCACCACACCATAGAAAAGATGTGGTAGGGCCAGAAACAATGCAGAAGAGATTCACCAGGGTGTTGACTGGACTGGAGGGTTTTAGTTACAAGAATAGATTGGATAGGTAGGGATTGTTTCTCACTGGTGTGCAGGGAGGCTGAGGGGTGACCTTATAGGGGTTTATAAAATTATGGGAGGGATTTATCGGTGTGGTAAAATGAAACATGATTAATGATTTGTAACTAAGTAGTCAGAAGAAATATCTTTCTTTGTTAGGAATAGTTGTTTCTCCAGGAGTTAGTGGAACCATGTGAAACAGCAGACCTTAACGTAGAATGCAGCTCCCAAGTGTTAATTGGGAGCAGTCAAACGGCAGCTTTGCAAAACAATCGTGGTGTACTTCAGCCGAGCGAGACAATGGGGAGGGTTAATTTGCCCCATTAGATAAGATCCCAGGGCCTTATTTGAGTTTGTCCCGAAACCATCTCAGTTGTACATCCATGGAGCCATTCACTCTCCAGAAGATCGGAATCAGTGAGGAGAGGCAGCAACACATCCAGCATCAATTATTCTCAACACTGGTGCCCCACAAGGTTGCGTCCTCAGCCCCCTACTCTAATCCCTATATACTCATTACTGCCTGGCCAGATTCTGCTCTAACTCTATCTAAAAGTTTGCGGATGATACCACCATAGTAGGCCGTGTCTCAAATAGTGATAAGTCAGAGTACAGGAAGGAGATAGAGAACTTAGTGACATGGCAACAACCTTTCCTCAATAGCAGCAAAACAAAAGAACGGGTCATTGACTTCAGGAAAGGGGGCACTGTACATGCACCTGTCTACATCAATGGTGCTAAGGTCGAGAGTTTCAAGTTCCTAGGAGTGAACATCACCAATAGCCTGACCTGGTCCAACCACGTTGACACCAGTGCTTCTACTTTCTCAGGAGGCTAAAGAAATTTGGCATGTCCCCTTGATTACTCACCAACTTTTAATTATGCACCATAGAAAGCATGCTACCTGGATGCATCGTGGCTTGGTACAGCAGCTGCTCTGCCTGGAACCACAAGAAACTGCAGAGAGTTGAGGACACAGCCCAGCGCATCACGGAAACCAGCCTCCCGTCCATGGACTCTGTCTATACCTCTCACTGCTTTGGTGAAGCAGCCAGCATAATCAAAGACCCCACCCACCTGGGTCATTCTCTCTTCCCTCCTCTCCCATCAGGCAGAAGATACAGGAGCCTGAGGACACATACCACCAGGCTCAAGGACAGCTTCTATCCCACGGTGACAAGACTATTGAACGGTTCCCTTATATGATGAGAGGGACTCTTGACCTCACAATGACCTTGCACCTTATTGTCTACCTGCAATGCACTTCCCAGTAGCTGTGACACTTTACTCTGTATTCTGTTATTGTTTTTACGCTGTACTACCTCAATGCACTGTGTATAAATTGATCTATACAATCGGTATGCAAGACAAATCTTCACTGTACCTCGGTACAAAGTGACACTAATAAACCAATGTCAATACCAACACCAATTCTAATCTGCTTCAGTCTGCATTAACAATGGATTTTTCTGCACCAATGACTGATGAGACTCTCGAAAACAACGGGAAGGTTTAGCAAAAGGTGTGAAGTCCTTTGCTATGCCAGGACCAAGCGAGGTGCAAAACCCTCCTCGACTACATAGATGCGCCCCGCAGGAGAGTCCTTCGGAGCTACTCCAGGGGTTGGTTTTGCGGCCAACGCCTGCTGACTTTCAAGCCCCTTCACGTCCAGCTGAAGTATCCCGGGAGTCCCCTTCGGTGATAGACTGAGTGGCGGACATCGCGATGTTGCTGAGTATGACCGTGAATCGTACACAATTTGAGCTCGATTTTACCAGGGAAGTGTTAAGTGAAAGGGTTGTTGGTCTTGTTCTTTTAGTTTAGATAAGATTAGATTTGTAGCTGTGTTTTAGATGTCGAACTAGAGCTGCAGTTTCCTTTGTTTTTAATTGGGTTACTTGAACTTTCTGTGAAATTGTAGTGTCTTTCATACCGACTCTGTCATACATAGAACACTACAGCACAGTACAGGCCCTTCGGCCCACAATGTTGTGCCGACATTTTATCCTGCTCTAAGATCTATCTAACCCTTCCCTCCCCATAGCCCCCTATTTTTCTATCATTCACGTGTCTATCTAAGAGTGTCTTAAATGTCCCTAATGTATCTGTCATTCAAAAGGAACCCAAAAGAACCTGAGTTCTGTTTTAATACAATAAGGTAGATAGTCACAGACCTTTTCCAGGGGTAGGGGAGAGAAGAACTAGAGGGTACAGGTTTAAGGTGAGGGGGGAAAGATTTAAAGGGGAGGCTGAGAGGCAAGTTTTTCACACAGAGGGTATACGGAATGAGCTGCCAGAGGAGGTGATAGAGGCAGGTACAATCACAGCGTTTTAAAATCACGTGGACAGTGCGCGTGGATGGGAAAGAAATAGAGAGATATGGGCCAAAGGCAGGAAAATGGGGTTAGCTTAGGCAGGCATCTCAGTCGGCACGGAGAAGTCGGGGCAAAGGGCCTGTCTCCGTGCTGTACAACTCTGTGACTCTTCGACGGTCAGAGAGTTCTTTCAAAGAGCAGGTACAGGAACAGTGGACTCTTCCTGTGTGGCACTATTCTATAAAAAGATCAGCGAGTGAACCAAAGACTGAGGTTGAGGGAATGAGGGCAGCTTACTGTCTCCCACGCTTTATCACCTCAGCCTATCTTCCAAACAATGGAAGAGAAAAGATCAGTGTTTCCACTGGGGCTACCTGCAGCCTTCCTGGAGTAATCTATCACTGTCAGCGCTGACGGCAGTGAGACAGAGCCCGTCTCGTTACACTTTGTACTCTGTGCAGTCTGTGTGTTAGGGAAAGCAGAAGTAGGTTAAGGTTAGGTAGGTTAGAACATAGAACCATACAGCACAGGAAACAGGCCCTTCGGCCCACCATGTCTGTGCCGACCATGATGCCAGTCTAACTAATCCCATCTGCCTGCACGTGGCCCACATCCCTCCATCCCCTGCCTGTTCATGTGCCTGTCTAATGCCTCTGAAATGTTGCTATTATATCTGCTTCCCACCACCACCCCTGGCAGCGTGTTCCAGGAACCCACCGCTCTCTGTGTAAAAGAAACTGCTTCACAAACCTCTGTTCAACTTTCCCCTCTCACCTTCAACCTATGTCCTCTGGTATTTAACATTTCCACCTGGGAAAAAGACGACGCATCACGGCTTGGTACGGCAACTGCTCTGGCCGGGATTACAAGAAACTGTAGAGAGTTGTGGACACAGCCCAGCACGTCACGGAAACCAGCCTCCCCTCCATGGACTTTGTCTATACCTCTCGCTGCCTTGGTGAAGCAGCCAGAATAATCAAAGACCCCGCCCACCCGGGTCATTCTCTCTTCTCTCCTCTCCCATCAGGCAGAAGATACAGGAGCCTGAGGGCACGAACCACCAGGCTCAAGGACAGCTTCTACCCCACTGTGATAAGACTATTGAAACAGTTCCCTTATACGATGAGATGGACTCTGACCTCACAATCTACCTTGTTGTGACCTTGCACCTTATTGTCTACCTGCACTGCACTTCCCTGTAGCTGTGACACTTAATCTGTATTCTGTTATTGTTTTACCCTGTACTACCTCAATGCACTCTATACTACTATGAGCTGATCTGTATGGACGGTTTGCAAGACAAGTTTTTTCACTGCCCCCACGGTACAAGTGGCAATAATAAATCAATACCAATACCTTGTTCATACCTCTCATAATTTTGTATACTTCTGTTCTTGGGTACAGTGGTCCCTCACTCCCAACCCCCCTACACCTCACCTTCTCCCAACAGAGGAAGCTCCAAACCTGCGCTACCAATAATTCCCAATCCATCCCCTAACCTGTCCACATGCTCACCATCCTTTGCCTCAGCAACCCACACACCCCACTTACACGCCACACGATTGCACCTAACTCCAATCCATTGAATAAAATACCAACTAGGAGCCTGGACTGCTGAGACTCCCTATATAGGATTGCTTCATGACCCAAGAGGAGAGGAGGGTGAGCTCCCACAGATCCCTCACTTTGACCATTTGCCACAAGACCTGGGCCCCATATTTTAATTGTTGCACAAGGAATGGAGCCCATATTTTCGACTACTGCCTCCAGATATGGACCACATACCTTGGACCATTGTCCTGTACCACAGACACCATTCAATGATCATTGCCTTTGGCACAAACCCCGTATTTTGACCATTGCCAACTAACAATGAAGGCACTGTCCATGTAGGTGGTTCGAGTTAGTGAACTTCAGTAAGTTTATGTCAATTAATTATTTGTGATTTCAGAATTCTTGTTAATATTCTACATCCCGTCTCCCCTCCCCTCTGCAATCCCATAGTAAATTGATAAATTGGTTTATTATTGTCACATGTACCAAGGTACAGTGAAAAACTTGTCTTGAATACCGTTCATACAGTTTAATTCATTACACAGTGCATTGAAGTAGTACAGGGTAAAACAATAACAGAATGCAGAATAAAGTGTTACAGTTACAGAGAAAGTGCAGTGCAGGTAGATGGTAAGGTGCAAGGTCATAAAAAGGTAGATTGTGAGGTCAAGAGTCCATCTTATCGTACTAGGGAGCTGTTCAATAGTCTTATAACAGCGGGATAGAAGCTGTCTTTGAGCCAGGTGGTACGTGCTTTCAGGCTTTTGTATCTTCTGCCTGATGGGAGAGGGGAGAAGAGAGAATGTCCTGGGTGGGTGGGGTCTTTGATTATGCCGGTTGCTTCACCAAGGCAGCAAGAAGGAGAGACAAGAGTTCATGGAGGGGAGGCTGGTTTCTGTCATGTGCTGAGCTGTGTCCACAACTCTCTGCAGTTTCTTGTATTCATGGGCAGAGCAGTTGCAATACCAAGCCTATACCTATCATGATGCATCTAGATAGGATGCTTTCTATAGTGCGTCGATAAAAATTGGTGAGGGTCAACTGGGTCATGCCAAATTTCTCTAGCCTCCTGAGGAAGTAGACGCACTGGTGAGCTTTCTTGACTGTGGCGTCTACGTGGTTGGACCAGGACAGGCTGTTGGTGATGTTCACTCCTAGGAACTTGTAGCTCTCAACCCTCTCGACCTCAGCACCGTTGATGTAGACAGGACCATGTTCACCGCCCCCCTTCTTGAAGTCAGTGACCAGCTCTTTGTTCTTTTGTACAGAATAGATATTCATATTTCAATATAAAAATAGTAATAATGTTTTAAAATGAGAAATTTTCAAAAAACAGTAAATGCTGGAAATTTGAAAACAGAAAGTGCAGGAAGTACTCAGCAAATCAGTCAGCAGCTGTGGAGAAAGGACAGGCTTAATACTGATGACATTAACCTGAAACATGAACATTGTTTTCCTCTCCATAGGTGCTGCTCTGAACGAGCTGCCAGAGGAAGTGGTTGAGGCGGGTACAATAACAACATTTAAAAGACATTTGGACAGGTACATGGATAGGAGAGGTTAGAGGGATCTGGGGCAAACATGGGCAAATGGGACTGACTTAGATGGGAATCTTGGTCAGCATGGATAGGTTGGGTTGAAAGGCCTGTTTTTCCTTATAAGGCAACTGCAAAGTCTCTCCTTTTAACGCAATTCCTCCAGTCTGATAACATCCTTGTGAATACTTTCTGCACCATTTCCAGCTTAATGATATCCTTTCTATGGTCAGGTGGCCAGAACTGCGCACAATACTCCAAGTGCAGTCTCACCAACGTCTTATACAGTTGTAACGTGGCATCCCAAACAGTGAAGGGATAACCCTGCAATTCCCAGGGTTATCCCTACTCCCTTTCTTGAACAAAGGAATAACATTTGCCACCTTCCAATCATCTGGTACTACTCCTGTGGCCAGTGAGGACACAAAGATCATAGCCAAGGGCTCAGAAATCTCTTACCTCGCTTTCCCATAGTATCCTGGGATATATCACGTCCCGGCCCTGGGGACTTAGCTACCCTAATGTTTTTCAAAAGTTCCAGCACATCCTCCATCTTAACATTGACATGTTCTAGCTTATCAGCCTGTTTTACGCTGTTCTCACAAATGTCAAGTTCTCTCTCACAGGTGAATACTGAAGCAGAGTATTCATTAAGGACCTCCCCTACCGCTCCGACTCCAGGCACATGTTTCCTCCTCTGTCCCTAATCGGTCCTACCTTCACTCTAGTCATCCTCCTGTTCTTCACATACGAGTAGAACACCTAATCCTACTCACGAAGGCCTTCTCATGCCCCCTTCTAGCTCTCCTAAGTCCATTCTTAAGCTCCTTCCTGGCTACCTTGTAACTCTCTGATCCTTGTCTGATCATTGCTTCCTAATCCTTAAGTAAGCTTCTTTCTTCCTCTTCACTAGATATTCCACATCTCTTGTCAACCATGGCTCTTCACCCTACTATCCTTCCCCTGCCTTAATGGGACAAACCTATCCAGAACCCCCTGCAAGTGATCTCTAAACAACCTCCACATTTAATAGCATCATAATTCCCCCTCCCCCAATTAAATACTTTCCCATACTGTCTGCTCCTATCCCTCTCCAAGGCAAGGGTTAAGGTCAGGGAGTTGTGGTCACTATCTCTGAAATGCTCACCCACCGAGAGATCTGACACCTGATCAGGTTCATTGCCTATTACCAGATCCAGAATGGCCTCTCCTCTAGTTGGCCTGTCTACATATTGTGTCAGGAATCCTTCCTGGACACACCTAACACATTCTGCCCCATCCAAACCTTTTGCACTAAGGAGGTGACAATCAATGTCAGGGAAGTTGAAATCACCCATGACAACAACCCTGTTATTTTTGCACCTTTCCAAAAATCTGCCTCCCGATCTATTGCTGTCGGAGAGTCTACAGAATACTCCCAATAGAGTGATTGCTTCCTTCCTGTTTCTGACCTCCACCCACACTGACTCAGTAGACGATTCCTCCAGGATGTCTACCCTTTCTGCAGCAGTGACACTGTCCCTGATTAGCAATGCCACTCCCCACCTCTTTTACCTCCCTCCTGCCCCTTTTGAAACATCTGAACCCAGAATATCCAGCAGCCATTCCTACCCTTGTGACAGCCAAGTCTCTGTAATGGCCACAACATTGCAGTACCATGTAATGACCCATGTCCTAAGTTCATCACCCTTGTTCCTGATACTTCTTGCATTAAAATAGACACACTTTCAACCCATCCAACTGACTGCAATTTTGCTCTTTCAACTGCCTATCCTTCCTCACAGTCTCTCTACACGCTGCATCAACCTGTACACCAACTGCCCCATCCTCTGACCTAACACTCCGGTTCCCATCCCCCTGCCAAACTAGCTTAAACTCACCGCAGTAGGTCTAGCAAACCTGTCGGCAAGAATATTGGTCCCCCTCCAGTTCAGGTGTAACCTGTCCCTTTTGTACAGGTCGTACCTTCCCCAGAAGAGATCCCAATGATCCACAAATCTGACACCCTGTTCCCTGCACCAATTTCTTAGCCACGCATTCATCCGCCAAGTCAGCCTATTCCTGCCCTCGCTGGTGCGTGGCACAGGCAGCAATCCAGAGATTACTACCCTTGAGGTCCTGCTTTCCAGCTTCCTACCTCGTTCCCATATTCGCTTTTCAGGACCTCATCCTTTTTTCTACCTACATCATTGGTACCAATGTGTACCACAACTTCTGGCTGCTCACCCTCCCCCTTTAGAACGCTGTGGAACCCGATCCGAGACGTCCCTGACCCTGGCACCTGGGAGGCAACATATCATCCGGGAGTCTCTTTCAAGTCCACAGAATCTCCTGTCTGCTCCCCTAACTATAGAGTCCCCTATCACTATTGCTCTTCACTTCTCCCCCCTTCTCTTCTGAGCCACAGAGCCAGTCTCAGCGCCAGCGACCTGACGCTGCGGCTTCCTCCCACCAGTATCCAAAGCAGTATACCTGTTATTGGGGTCTTGCACTCAATGCCCTGACCGGTGAAGACAAGCGTCCCAAATGCCTCCTTCACCCTCTTATCTACCTGTGTCTCCACTTTGGAGAACTATATACTTGTACCCCTAGGTCTCTCTGTTCTACAATACTCTCTAGGGCCCAACCATTTACTATGTCCTGCCCTGGTTAACTTCCCAAAGTGAAACACTTCACATTTCTCCGAGTTAACTTCTGCTGTTCTTGGCCCAATTTCCTAGTTGATCCAGATCCAGTGGTAACCTTGGACAACCTTCTTCACTGCCCACTTCACCGCAGACTTTGGTGTCATCCACAAACTTCCTTGGACTCCCCTGGCGAAGCAGCCGGCATAATCAAAGACCCCACCCACCCGGGTCATTCTCCCTTCTCTCCTCTTCCATCAGGTAGAAGATACAGGAGCCTGAGGGCAGCTTCTATCCCACTGTGATAAGACTATTGAACGGTTCCCTTATACAATGAGATGGACTATGACCTCATGATCTACCTTGTTGTGACCTTGCACCTTATTGCACTGCACTTTCTCTGTAGCTGTGACACTTTACTCTGTACTGTTATTGTTTTTACCCTGTACTACCTCAATGCACTCTGTACTGACTCAATGTAACTGCACTGTGTAATGAATTGACCTGTACGATCAGTTTGCAAGATAAGTTTTTAACTGTACCTCGGTACAAGTGACAATAATAAACCAATACCAATACCAAATACCATACCCCCTTCATTCTCATCCAGCTTGTTGGTATATCCTTTCATTCCACCCATTGTCCTGCCCCACAATTTCCACTCCCTGGACTAACTTGCTCCTCTCTTTCTCAGTTCTGATGAAGGGTCTCAGACATGAACCGTCAACTATTTCTCTTTCCACAGATGCTGCCTGACCAGCTGATTCTTCCCGGCATCTCCTCTCCATTGCAGACAGCCTGGTCTATTATTGAATGCTCCCAGCAGGGGGCACATGGCTCCCAGTCAAGGATGCAGAGCCTGGTTTCAGGCGACTTTAATGTGGCTCCTCGGAGATGGAATGCGAGTTGCCAGCACTGTCTCCGATACCAGGCCCTACTCTGAGTCAGGCGGTCGGTTCAAGATCACCCGGGCCAGCTTCCAGTTCATCTGGGGCTCCAAGGTGGAGCGAGTCCGACGGGTCACGATGCACAAGTCCCCGGAGAATGGGGGCAAAAGTGTACCCAATGTTGGCCCTCATCCTGATGGACCACCCTCGTGTGTGGTTGCATCAGCCCGTGTGTGGAACTAAAGTAGGTGGACACCAAGTGTCACTACGTGCTGAGGTTCTATCTGTCCCTGGTGCTGCGGAGGATGGGCCCAGCCCCTCTACCGCCCAACGCCCCATTCAGCTGGATGTTGCCGCACTACCTGTCCACAGAGTTCTTCCAAGTAAGCACCTTTGACCACAAGTCCATCAGGCAGTGGTCAGCACGGAATGTCCTGCAGCCACTGCGGGACAGGGAATCTGTGGATTCTGTGGGGTGGTTCTCCGAGCAAACTGTCCAAACCATCTGGCAGAATGCCTCATCGCCGGATCTGACCAACAAGCCCCAAGACCTCGCTTGGCTGACGGTGAGAGGGTCTTCCCAGTCAGATCCTTCCTGTACAGACATCATATCATCCCCAACGCACACTGCCCTCAGGATGGCTGTGGTGGGGAAGGGACAGTCACCCACCTCTTTGCAGACTGTGGATTTGCTGAGAGGGTGTGGAGATGGATTCAAGGGTCCGTGTCCCAGTTCATCCCCAGCAGCTGCGTGACAGAGGACTCTGATCTACGGGCTGTTCCCGGGGACACACACCGAGACAGACATCAAGTGCTGCTGAAAGGTCATCATTTCGGTGAATGACGCCCTTTGGTCTGCCCGAAACTTGTTGGTCTCCCAGCACAGTGAGGTGTCTGTAAGGAAATGCTGCGGACTGGCACGGTCCAGGCTGCAGGAGTACGTGCTGGGGGATGCACTGAAGCTCAGTGCAGCCAATGCAAAGCCTCTGTGGGGAAGGACCACAGTCTGGCCTCCTTCTACTACTGGACATTGAGGGGCTGAGTCCAGTGGGGAAACCCCTCAAACAATGAAAGGGTGTATTACCCCAGGGGACCACATGAGTGGCAATGGTACTATGCAGACAGAATATGCGAACGTTACCAATGTATAGAACACTATAAACGTCATAGAGTTATACAGAACAGAAACAGGCCCTTTGGCCCAACTCATCCATGCTGACCAAGGTGCCTTCTGGAACTAATCCCGCATGGAAGGAAGGGTAGATCCCATGGGATCCAGGGAGAGCTAGCTAAGTGGATACATAATTGGCTTGATGGAAGGAAGAAGGGGGTGGTGGTGGAAGGTTGTTTTTCAGACTGGAGGCCTGTGACTAGTGGTGTGCCACTGGGGTCGATGCTGGGCCATTTGAATGACTGGTTTGGATGAGAATGTACAAGGCATGGTTAGTAAGTTTGCAGATGACACGAAAATAGGTGGTGTTGTTGACAGTGAAGGAGGTTATCAAAAATTACAAGGGAGATCTTGATCAGCTAGATAAGTGGTATTGGTTTATTATTGTCACTTGTACCGAGGTACAGTGAAAAACTTGTCTTGCACACCGATCGTACAGGTCAATTCATTACGCGTGCAGTTACATTGGGTTAGTACAGAGTGCATTGATGTAGTACAGGTAAAAACAATAACAGTACAGAGTAAAGTGTCACAGCTACAGAGGAAATACAGTGCAGGTAGACAATAAGGTGCAAGGTCACAACAAGGTAGATTGTGAGGTCAGAGTCCATCTCATCGTATAAGGGAACCGTTCAATAGTCTTATCACAGTCGGATAGAAGCTGTCCTTAAACCTGGTGGTATGTGCCCTCAGGCTCCTGTATCTTCTACCCGATGGAAGAGGAGAGAAGAGAGAATGACCCGGGTGGGTGGGGTCTTTGATTATGCTGGCTGCTTCACCAAGGCAGCGAGAGGTAAAGACAGAGTCCAAGGAGGGGAGCTGGTTTCTGTGACACACTGAACTGTGTCCACAGCTCTCTGCAGTTTCTTGCGGTCCTGGGCAGAGCAGTTGCCGTACCATGCCGTGATGCATCCAAGGAACGCCAAATATTCCATCTAGATAAGTGCGAGGTGTTGCATTTCGGGAAATCAAACCAGGGTAGGATTTTCACAGTGAACGGTAGGACCCTGGGGTATGGGGGAGTGTTGTAGAACAGAGGGACCTCGGAGTACAAGAAAGTGATGTCACAGGTAGACAGGGTTGTGAAGAAGGCATTTGGCACGCTGGCCTTCATCAGTCAGGGCATTGAGTATAGGAGTGGGGACATGATCTTGCAATTGTACAAGACATTGGTGAAGCCACACTTGGAGTATTGTGGTTCAGTTATGGTCACCCTGCTATAGGAAAGATGTCATTAAGCTGGAAAGAATCCAAAGAACATTTACAAGAATGTTGCCAGGACTTGAGGAACTGAATTATAGGGAGAGGTTGGGCAGGTTAGGTCTTTTTTCCTTGGAGCATAGGAGATTGAGGGGTGACCTTATAGAGGTGTATAAAATCATGAGGGGCATAGATAGGGTGAATGCACACAGTCTTTTTCCCAGGGAAAGGGAACCAAAAACTAGAGGACATAGGTTTAAGGTGAGAGGGGAAAGATTTAAAAGGGACTTGAAGGGCAACTTCTTCATGCAGAGGATGGTGTGTATATGGAGCAAGCTGTCATGGCAAGTGGTTGAGGCAGGTACAGTAACAATATTTAAAAGACACCTAGACAGGAAAGATTTAGAGGGATATGGACCAAACATGGACAGAGACTTTTTCCCAGGGCGGCTATGGCTAACACGAGGTGGCATAATTTTTAGGTGATTGGAGGAAGATATAAGGGGGATGTCAGGGGTAAGTTTTTTACACACAGAGAGTGGTGGGTGTGTGGAACGCACTGCCGGCAGAGGTTGTGGGGGCAGATACATTAGGGACATATAAAAGACTCTTAGATAGACACATAAATGATAGAGAAATGGAGGGCTATGTGGGAGGGAAAGGTTAGATAGATCTTAGAGCAGGATAAAATGTTGGCACAACATTGTGGGCCGAAGGGCCTGTACTGTGCTGTAACATTCTATGTTCTATGGGACTAGCTTACATAGGTGGCATGGACGGGTTTGCGATGCTGTGAGCACTGACCCCATGTCCTGTAACTGCCCCTTGGTTCTGTCAGGCCAGAGAGTCGCTCAGCATCTTCCCTGTCAATCCCTCTCAGAACCTCTAAGCCTATAAACTGCAGTGTGTATTAATAAACCCTCTCATGCTCCCTTTGTCAGACTCTCTCCTCATCCCAGGAATCAATCCAGTGCAGCTGCGCTTAGCTGCCTCCAAGGCAGGTTTACCCTTCCTGAGGTATGAGTCCAAAATTCTGTACCGTGTTCCAGGAATAGCCTCATCAAAGTCCTGTGAAACTCTTGTATTCTGATTTCCTTGTTCTTCCCTAATTGCTCATTCAGCCAGCATGTTTACTTTCTGCATCCAATGCACCAGCATACCCAGATCTCCCTGAACAACAACATTAACTGATTTCTCATCATTTCTAGTGTATTCTATATTTGTATTCTCCCTACCAAGTACTCTCACCTTTCCCCACCTCATCCCTCTCACCCCTTGTTCAACCACTCTATATCCTTTTGTAGATCTGTCCTCCTAACTATCTCTGTACTGTTGGCAAGCTCAGACACATTAAACTCTGTCTTTTCATCAAAGTCCCAATATACACTGAGAGTTGCTGGGGGCCCAGGACTTAATCCCTGTGACACTCGAGCAGCTACTGTCCATCAACCTGAAAGAGGTCCATTTATTTGCACTCTCTGTTTTCCGCACTTTGATCATATTTGCGTCCGTGTTAATTCCCAGTTTATTTTGTGCAACAACTTTTTCTTAAGTATAAGCTAATTTAATTCCGACTCTGAGGCCGTTTGTTCAATGTGTTATACAGACCGCAAGAAACTGCAGAGAGTTGTGGACACAGCTCAGTCCATCACGGAAACCAGCCTCCCCTCCATGGACTCTGTCTTCACTTCTCACTTCCACGGTAAAGCAGCCAACATAATCAAAGACGCCACCCACCCCAGACATTCTGTCTTCTCCCCCCTTCTGTTGGACAAAAGATACAGAAACTTAGAACATAGAACAGTACAGCACAATACAGGCCTTTCGGCCCACAATGTTGTGCTGACCTTTAAACCTCACCTAAGACTGTCTAACCCCTTCCTCCCACATATCCCTCTATTTTAAATTCCTCCATACGCTTATCTAGTAATCTCTTGAATTTGACCAATGTACCTGCCTCCACCACCACCCCAGGCAGCACATTCCATGCCCCAACCGCTCTCTGGGTGAAAAACCTTCCTCTGATATCTCCCTTGAAAACACTTGAAAACACATATCACCAGGCTCAAGGACAACTTCTATCCCGCTGTTATAAGACTACTGAACGGACCTCCTGTACGATAAAGATGAATTTTTGACCTCACAATCTACCTTGTCATGACATTATTGTCTGCCTGCACTGTACTTTCTCTGTAACCGTAACACCATATTCTGCATTCGGTTATTGCCATTCCCTTGTACTATCTCAATGTACTTACGTTTTGAAAACGATCTGTATGGATGGCATGCAAAACAAAGTTTTTCACTGTATCTCGGTATGAGTGACAATAATAAACTGATTACCAAATGGAACTCTTCCTTTCAGAGCTCCTGAAAAGATTGTTGTGAGTTGTCTATATTGGTAATGTAGGGCAAGGTATGAATTGGAAAATTAGAGGTGCAAGTAAAAAAAGCGATACAATAATCTTAGAGATCTTTAATCTACATAGACCATGCACTCCAAATTAGAAGGAGTATTGTGGAGAACAATGTATAGGGTTTTTTTTGCTCCAGTACAGTGGAAGAATCAATAAGACCACAGGTTATTTTGGATCCAGTATTATAGAATGAGAAAGGTTAACCAATAATCTTGCAGGCAAATGTCCTTTGGGGAAGAGTGATCATAATATGATAACATTTTATATAAAGATTGAAAATTATTTAGAACATAGGACATAGAACAGTACAGCACAGGAACAGGCCCTTCAGCCCACTATGTCTGTGCCGACCACTATGCCAATTTAAACTAATCCCATCTGCCTGCACATGGTCCGTATCCCTCCATTCTCAGCCTATGTGTCTGTCTAAATGCTGCTATCATATCTGCCTCCACCCCCACCCCTGGCAGCACATTCCAGGCACCACCGCTCTGTGTAGGAAAACCTGCCTCGTAACTCTCCTTTGAATAGATCAGCCATCGCCTGACAGAGTGTTTTAGTTCAATCTCAAACCATCTAAACAAAATAAATTACAAGAAGTGAGGCATTAGTTGGCTATAGTAGATTGGAAAACTATATTAGAAGGTATAAATATGTAGCAGTGGATAATATTAAAAGAGTTGCAGGTTGGTAGGTCAGTTGGCCACTGTAAATTGCCCTTAGTGCGTAGGTGAACGGTTTTTAGATATTGAGGGAATCAAGGGATATAGGGTTGGTGCAGGGAAGTGGCACTGGAGTAAAATATCACCTATTTAAATAGCCTACTCCCGCGTCGTTTTCTTGTTTCAAAGATATCAGAGCCAAGGCCCCTATTCAGTAAGATCATGGCTGGCCCTTTGCCTCAGTGCCAATTTCCTACAACAACAATGGCAGGTTCAAAGTCCCCAGAGACCAGGAAGTTTTCTCACATTTCCAGTCTTTGGGTCAAACCCCAAGGGTACAAGGCGTGAAGATGTGACAGCTACATTCTCTCTGCCCTCTCGGGGTGAAGAAGTTTCTTCTGAGTTCCTATTGGTTTTATCATCTTCTGTTTGTGGCTCTGAGTTCTGGGCTCCCCTGACAACTGGGGACATTTCAACCATCCTTCAATCCTCTCTCAGATACCCATTCAGATTCCTCTCTCTGGTGTAAATAGCTTTGGTCTATGGAGCAAATTGTTAACTAGATGCAATACACACTGAGTTCCCGAGGTATTAAAGCCATCACTGGATTAGCACTGGCCTACACCTGCTCAAACCATCACTGGATTATCACAGGATTATCTCTGGATTATTACTGATCTCCCATTGTTTGAAATGGTCACTGGATTATCACAGAATTATCACTGAGCTACCACTGCTTGAAGTCTCATTATCATTATACTTGGGTAACACTGAGGTGCCCAACACAAAGCCACAGTTGGATTATCACTGGATTATCACTGAGATATCATTGCTCAAAGCCTTCACTGGATTATCACAAGATATTATTGCTCAAATCTGTCACCGGATTATCACGAGATATCATTGCTCCAATCTGTCACTGGATTATCATGAGATATCATTGCTCAAATCTGTCACTGGATTATCACGAGATATCATTGCTCCAATCTGTCACTGGATTATCACGAGATATCATTGCTCAAATCTGTCACTGGATTATCACGAGATATCATTGCTCAAATCTGTCACTGGATTATCACTGAGATATCATTACTCAACCCAACACAGGATTACCAATGAGATATGGCTGTTGAAAACCAACACTGATTATCACTGAATTATTATTGTTCAAAACTATCATCGGATGGTTGCTGGATTATCACTGGATTATCTAAATGGCTTTCCAAATTGACCTTCATAACAATCTGTTGGAATAACCCCTGATGGTTGGATCAGCCTGAAAATAAGGTTTGTTGCAAACACTCTGCACCATTATGCTTGTGGACAGCTTTTCTGTGACGAGAGACTGAATTTCCATCACCCCTTCACTACGCCCCAAATCTCTTCACAGCCACTGTTGCAATGTTGGAAACACAACATCCAATTCACACACAGCAAGATCCCACAAACAGCAATTACCAGATCATCTGTTTCTGCGGCACTGATTGAGAGGTCAATACTGGCCACAGGACACCAGGACAACTTCTGCAGGCTCTTCTTCAGGATACAGCCTTACAGACTCTATATCCAGCTGAGGAAGTAAACAGGCCTCGGTTTAAGACACTGGGCTGCCTATAGTGCATACTACGGCACTGATTAAATAAATGGAGCAGTGAAACTGTAAAGGTCACTGCACCTGCATAGACTGTTGAGGTAAATGGCTAGGAACCCATCACTCACCAGTAAACACCACTGTTCCTTACCTGTAGGTGTGCGAACCACTTTCTCTCTCTCTCTCTCTCTCTCTCTCACACACACACACACACACACACATCCAGACACAGCCCAGAAGCAAACCCATTGGTTATCCCAAGTACCATGATGAGAACAACCAGCTTTGCTTTGACACGGGTCTCTGCCATTGCTAAATGTGCCATGACGCACAATTCTGTCCATGGTATGCAGGATGAAGGTATTTAAAGGCACAGGCAACACTTCAGACGGCACCCGGTTCTGTCCTTTCCACTCGCTCTCACTCGGGGGAAGAAGGAAGACCTCAGCCAGGTGAGTGGTGTTGGGATCTGCGCTCTCGCTCTGCAAAGGTGCAGGATGTTGGGGATGACACCCCATCACTTCAGGAGCCTGTATCAGCAAGGCTCAGGGGTCAGAAGCTCCCCCCGCTCGGGACAGTCCTGGCCATGGGGAAGTAGAGTTCCAGTTCCTAAATCTGGACTGGCACTTCACAGCTGCTGGGTCAACCAGCCACAACCCTCCCCCACCCTGGGACCACCCAAACAGGGGTTGTAGGAGCCCAAAGAATCCTCCCACCAAATGATACTAAATACCCCACTGCCTACCCACTTAACAGCTGTCACAGAAGGACGGTCCAGGTCATGGTCTATCTGACTGTTGATCACTCCACCCACTGTCCAGGTGGAAACATCAGTCAGATGTAGTGGTAGAGATAATGGGGAGTTTGTACCTTACCCTGGAGCCTTGGAGAGTTTGTCACAGTGGCCCTCTATTAAAGGAATATTCTTCTTAGTAACATAAGATTCAGGTTAGACTCAGATTAGTTTATTGTCATATACATCAGTCTGCAATGAAATTCCTTGCCCGTGTGAAGCTCACAGACAAGCTTATATGTCATTCAGGAAGTAGATATGAAATCTGTACGTGTGCCACACCTGTAAAGTTATTTCAGGGAATGTTTTAAAAACTCACAGGAATTCTGCTTGGCCGTACAGCGTCACTCCACATTGTGGAGACGCAAGACCGCAGACACTGGAATTTGGAGCAACAAAAAATCTGCTGCAGGAACTCAGCGGGTCGAGCAGCATCTGCGGAGAGAAAGGACTTGTCAACGTTTCGGGTCGGAAGCCTGCATCAGTCGACGAATCCTTTTCCTCCACAGATGCTGCTCGACCCGCTGAGTTCCTGCGGCAAGATTGTTTGTTGCTTCACCCTGTTGGTTGTGAGCCACTGTATGGCGCTGGGGTAGTGTTCAAATAACCTGACTGGTAATCAAGGTGATGTTAACACTTCAAGGACCTGAGTTCGTGTCCCAACACAGCAGGTGTAGAATTTAAATTCAATTAATAAACTGCTTGTCGTTAGTAATGGCAATGGAAAAAGTTGTAAAAAAGTGGCTTTCTGTTGTAAAAACCCATCTGGTTCACTGGTGTCCTTCAGAGGAGGAAGGCTGCTGACCTTAACCAGTCTGGCCTGTACGTGACTCCAGACCACCAATGAGGTTGATGGAGATGGCCTAGCAAGTCATTCAATTGTCCTCACCATCTCAAGGGGCAATTAGATGGTTAGCTGAAAGCACTCAAACACTATTGGTCAACGAAGTCTGATGAAGTTAACATGTCTGAAGAATAATATTGTAAAAATACGCTTTGCATAGATAACTAGTTACAACTTACTGTATTATTTTTATCGGATAGTTTTACCATGAAAATAACTGAAATCCTGGGAGCTGGCAACATCTCCAAAGCAATTGAACAATGCAAAGGTAAAATATTTATTTTCTTTGATTTAATTTGCAAAAAATATTTGGTAATTGGTTTAATATTGTCACATGTACCTAGGTACAGTGAAAAGCTTTTGTTTGCTTGCCATCCAGACAGATCATTCCATACTTGAGTACATCGAGGTAGTACAAAAGGAAAACAAAACAGAATGCAGAATATAGTGTCACAGTTACAGAGAAAGTGCAGTGCAGGTAGACAATAAGGTGCCAGGGCCACAACAAGGTAGACTGAGAGATCAAGAGTTCATCCTTATTGTGTAAGAGGTCCATTCAAGTGTCTGATGACAGTGGGGTAGAAGCTGTCTTTGAGCCTGGTGGTATGTGTTGTACAGCAAGTGATTGTAGTCTAAGAACCATTGCAGCATTAAATTTCACATGAATGGAAACAGGGGCATAGTAGTGATGATATTACTCTGGAAAAGCCATTAAATACATGGTGGTACAGTGGGTAGTGCTAGTGTCTCACAGCTCCAGTGACCCAGGTTTGATTCCGACCTCCTTTGCTATCTGCCCAGAGTTTGCACGTTCTCCCTGTGACTGCAGTTCCCCTGGGTGCTCCAGTTTGCTCCCACACCTCACAGATGTGCTGGTAGGATTATTGGCTACGTTAAATTAGCCCTTGGTATAGGTGAATGGTAAGGGAGTTACAAGGTGATGAACATGTGAGAGAGTGGGTTGCAGGGGTACGAAATAAGGGGAGGGGAGGTGGGATTGTTGCCTTAGCAGCTGGAAGTGAGGTCAAGGGCCTCCTGTGCTGCTATTAAATAAAATTAAGCAGCTTTATAAAGAAAGTAGAACAATACAACACTGGACAGACCATTCAGCCTACAATATTGTGCCAATATTGATACTAATTTGTACCATATGTCCTCTCCCTGTGTATCATCCACATCCCTCCCTTCCTTTCATATTCATGTGTCTATCTAAAAGCCTCTTAAACTCCACCAAACTGCCTGCTTCTGCTACTACCCCGGTAACCCATTCCAGGCACCTCCCACTCTCTGCGTAAAACAACTTGCCCCTCACGTCACCTTTAAACTTTCCCCTTCTAACCTTAAAAACATGTCCTCTGGTGTTAGACCCTCACCAATTTTTATCGATGCATCATAGAAAGCATCCTATCTGGATGCATCACGGCTTGGTACGGCAACTGCTCTGCCCGTGACTACAAGAAACTGCAGGAGAGTTGTGGACATAGGTCAGCACATCACGGAAACCAGCCTCCCCTCCCGGACTCTGTCTATACCTCTCGCTGCCTCGGTAAAGCAGCCAGCATAATCAAAGACCTCACCCACCCGGGTCATTCTCTCTTCTCCCCTCTCCCATCAGAAGACCCAAAAGCCTGAAAGCATGTACCACCTGGCTCAAGGACAACTTCTATCCCACTGTTATAAGACTATTGAACGGTTCCCTAGTATGATAAGATGGACTCTTGACCTCACAATCTACCTCATTATGACCTTGCCACCTTATTGTTTGCCTGCACTGCACTTTCTCTGTAACTGTAACACTTTATTCTGCATTCAGCTATTGTTTTCCCTTGTACTACCTCATAGATGGTATACAAAACAAGGCTTTTCACTGTACCTCGGTACATGTGACAATAATAAACCAATTTATCCCTTTAATAAATTCCCATCAACTCCTCCCAGATTCTATCACTCACCTAAACACTGGGGGAAATTTACAGGCCTATTAACTTACCAACGGGATGTGGGAGGAAACTGTAGCACCCAGGGGAAACCCAAACGGTCACAAGGGAACGTGCAAGCTCCACACAGACAGCACCCGAGGTCGGGATCGAACCAGGGTCACTATGAGGCACCATAGATCAAACAGGGAGTTCAGGAGAAATGTCTTTGTCAACAGCTAAAGATTAAATTGTTTTTGGTGTTGTGTGAGTCTAAGGGCTGGAAGGTATTTACCACTCCCTCCTGGCTCCCTCCTCCCTCTTGACCACTCCCTTTCAGGCCAGCCTCATTTCCTTCATAATTATCTTTCTATTCCATCCCCAGAATCATTCAGCTTCAAGAAGTTCTTTGAGACAAGTGGCCTCTCCAGTAAATCCCCCGATGAAGTGAAGGAAGTCTTCGCAATTCTGGACAAGGATGGCAGTGGCTACATTGATAAGAGCGAGCTCAAGTAAGGACAAGTGGAGTTTTGGCCTATGATCTTCAACGGCATAGGTCTCGGTACTAAATACTGTACATACACGAAATCTGAAATATAAGGAGAAATGTTGGCAATACTCAGCAGGTCAGGCAGCATCGGTGATGAGAGAAACGATTAATATTTTCTCTGAGAGGTGATGTTGAATATTTACAGCATTAACTTTCAGATCGATGTTCTTTCATCAGAACTAGTTGGTCCATCTCTTCATCACCACTCTAGTAATATTCAATGACAGTTCAGTGAGTGTGAGGAGATTTATGAGGAAGTTACTGGGAGAAATGTAATTAAGAAGTGAGACTGACTTGGCTGGGGTTGTTTGCGACACATTCACAGAGCTATACAGTGCAGAAACAGGCCCTTCAGCCCTGCTGTCCATGCCAACCAAGCTGCCTACCTGAGTTAATCCCATTTGCCTGCATTTGGCCCATATCCCTCTAAACCTTTCCTATCCATGGACCTGTCCCAACGTATTCTAAATGTAATTGTACCGCCTCTACCATCTCCTCTGGCAGCTCGTTCCATGTACCCACCAACCTCCAGGGATCAAATGGCTTAAGTCCTGCTTTAATTTCTCCTGTTGTTATCTGATGATTGGGCTGTTGTTAAAATAGTTGGTTCAGCGATGTTCATTAAGGAAAGAGACCTGCCAGCCTTACCTGGTTTGGACTTGACGGAGAGGTAAAAGGAGTTGAATTACAAGTTACTCACAGCTGAGGTGAGGTCTGAGTGTCTGAATGATCGTTTCCTATCACTAGTACTTTCTGTAATGGACAATAGCGAATCGGCAGCCCTAGCTGGCTCTCCATGCCTGTGCATCAAGTTTAAAGTAAATTGGAAAGATCCTCACCGGTGGCACCTAAATCATAGAGACAGGTCCTTTAAATAAATTTTTTAAAATGTCGAGGATCTCCAAAATTATTGTGATCCATTGTCTTCCAATATGGCTGTGGTATCTAACAAGGTAAAAAGCAGCCACAGAGCTCAATCCAGTCTTATTTGCTGGGCAGCTAACCCCAATCACCAGTGTTTTGAACTTGTGAGCAGAGCTTACAACAAAGGAGCAAGGTGAAGCAGAAAAATATCGCAGATGCAATTTTTTGCATCATCTTTTGCAATTTTTTCATTGAAAGCGGCGTCACAGGTAGACAGGGTGGTGAAAAAGACATTAGGCATGCTGGTCTTCATCAGTCAGGGCACTGAGTATAGGACTTGGGACGTTATGTTACAGTTGTATAAATTGTTGGTGAGGCCACACTTGGAGCACTGTGTACAGTTTTGGTCACCCTGTTATAGGAAAGACGCGATTAAACTGGAAAGAGCGCAGAGATTTACGAGGATGTTGCTAGGACTAGAGGGCCTGAGTTATAGGGAGAGGTTGGCCAGGCTGGGTCTTTAGTCCTTGAAACATAGGAGAATGAGGGGCGACCTTATGGAAGTGTTTAAAATTATGAGGCATAGATAAAGTGGACGGTAAGAGTCTTTTTCCCAGGGTAGGGGAGTCCAAAACTAGGGGGCATGGGTTTAGTGTGAGAGGGGAAAGATTTGAGAGGCAACTTTTTCACGCAGAGGGTGGTGAGTATATGGAATGAGCTGCCAGAGGAAGTGGGTGAGGCAGGTACAACAGTATCATTTATGAAGCACTTGGATAGGTACATGGAGGGGCGAGGCTTAGCGGGATAGGGGCAAACGCAGGAAATTGGGACTAGCTGGGTGGGCACCGTGGTCAGCATGGACTGGTTGGGCTGAAGGGCCTGTCTCCGTGTTGTATTGCTCTATGACTCTGTGCTGGAAAACTGGCTTAAAAGGAATAAGAAGTATTGAAAAGGACTTTAGGTCAGAGGGTGTCTATGAAAGGAAAACAGGCAAATGTTTCTGAGTCTTGGGACTGCAATGAGAGTTATGTGTGCCTGCGTGTTGGATTCTATTGAACAAAGGGGGATTAATGTACTAATATCGATCCGAAGGTGGGTCATTGTCTCAGTTGGCTGAGTCATGGCTTTGCTGGATGATTGGATAACACATTCATCATCAATCTACACGGGTAATTCACACTCCTTGGCACAGAGAAGCTAATTAACCCATTGCCATTTTACCCAATTCCATACAACCTCTGGGACTTCATTGACAATGGGGCTGGGGGCAAGATGAGGGAATTTTTTTTTCTCACACAGCGAGATGTCACAGTCTGGAGTGAGATGCTTGAACAGGTGCTGGAAACTTTCAAAAGGGAGCTGTTTGAATAGTTGAAAAGGCCATACTTGCAGGACTGTGGGGAACTGGCAGAGGCATGAGACAAAACATTCAAAAGGTTGCCACTTGAATGATGGGCTGAATGGCCTTCTGTCATGTTGTAACTTTTTATGACTGTGCCATGAACTCCAAGAATTGTTTCCTGCTAGGAATTGTTCTGCAATTCTACCATCTGTTCTGTGATAATCACAAGCCCTGACCACTCCCTCCCTTGGGCTTTCTCACCAGCACTGGCTCCCAATTAAGCAACTCCTCACTGGAAAATTATTACCCCAGTTTCCAAATCTCTCCGTGCTCTCAGCCCCTTCCTACCTCTGGTATCGCCTCCACCCTTGCAATCCTCCAAAGATTCTGTGCTTCCGCAACTCTGGCCTCTTGAACATCCATGAATTGAATTGCCCCAATGATTGGCAGCTGTGCCTTCAGCTGCCAAGGTCCTTAGCTCTGGGATTCCTCCCGAACCTTGTCCGTCTCTACCCTTCTAGAGAGTTATGCAACACAGAAACAGCCCCTTCAGCCCACTGAGTCTGTGCCGACCATCGAGCACCTATTTACACTGATCCTATGTTATTCTCCCCACATTCCCATCAACAAACCACTAACCTGCACACTCGGGGCAATTGACAGCAACCAATTCATCTTTCAACCCGAACATCTGTGGGATGTGGGAGGAAACCAGAGCATCCAAGGGAAACCCACACGGTCATAGGGAGTACGTGCAAGCTCCACGCAGACAGCACCGGAGGTCAGGATTGAACCCGGGACACTGGAGCTGTGAGGCAGCGGCTCCACCAGGGTGTTGGTCAGCTGTCCTCATATCTCCTACTGTGGCCCAGAGGCAAGCTCATTTTGCAAAGTCTCTTGTGTGGAGTCTCCTGCCCAACTATTCCCCACCTCCTTCCCTTTATTCCATGGTCTACCTTTCTCTCCTACTGGATTTCTTCTTCATCAGCCCTTTGCCTCTTCTATCTATCACCTCTCAGCTTCTTACATCTCCCCCCTCCTCCACCCTCCTACCTTCCCCCTCTCACCTGGACTCACCTGTCACCTGCCAGCCTGTGCCCCTCCCCCTGCCCTGACCTTCTTCCTCTCCAGTCCTGATTGAAGGGTCTCGGCCCGAAACATCGACTGTTCATTTCCCTCCATAGATGCTGCCTGACCCGCTGAGTTCCTCCAGCATTTTGTGCGTGTTGCTCTTGTGAAGCACATTGGGATGTTTTACTACAAGAATATGAGTTGATTCTGATTGGCCTTTTTTTATCGTTTATTGGAACCTGACCATTCCATCGATCATGTTTCCCGCTCCAGGTCTTTTCTCAAGTATTTCTCTCCTGATGCCAGGCTGCTGAGTGATACAGAGACTCAGTCCATGGTCTCTGCTGTGGACAATGATGGTGATGGACAAATCAAATTTCAGGGTGAGTTTAATACTCCCTTTAGGTAAAAAAACGGTACTCCTTATCCTTGAAGATGTTTCAGCCACTGTCCATTTTTCGGTCCTCCCCTTGCCCCCTGTGGCTTTTCGGGTTTGAGTTGGAGTTTTGTGGATTCAAATCCAACTCCAAAGAGTGGTCTGACAGTTCAGCGAAGTGCTGGGGGAGCTCAACACTATTGTTGGTGTCAAATTTTCAATGGAATGTTCACCTGTAGCCCCCATTTGGGCCATTGACCATCACTTAGCAAATGTGATGTTCTGGACGACGTTTATACCCCAATCAATGTTGCCGATAGAGCTCTCTCCTCACCTCCATTCCACACCGGGGTGATCTGAGGGGCATCTGCTTCTTCTGTGGACAGAAACCCAACCTGTCCCCTTCTATCACCATAATCATTTGCCTGACTAGACTCTTCCTTACATTGAACAATTTCTCCTTCAACCTCTCTCACTTACTACGTCAAAGGCGTAACTATGGAAACTCAAATGGCCCGAGCTAAGGGAGGCAACTTATTGGATACATGAAACGGTCTTATTCTGGCCCCCTCCCTCAACTCCTTTGTCATCAATGACTCTGTAGTCATCAATGACTACATTGACGCTGCTTCCTGTGCTCATACAGAACAGGAAAATTTCATCACCTTGGCTACCAATTTCAACCCTGCTCTCATGTTCTCTTTCATATCTTGCTGCGAGCAAGTTTTCATTGTTACCTCACCGTACTTGTGAGCATGACAATAAACTCGCGACGATATCTACCCTTCCCGTTCATGACATTTCTATCTCCATCTCAGGGGGTTAGGTATCCATTACAACCCTACAGACTCCCCATAGCTACCTCCACTACTCTTCCTCTCCATCGTTTTTTCTGTAAGAACTCCATATCTCTCTCCCTCTCCCCTCTCCCGCTCCCTCCCTCTCTCTCTCCTCTCTCTCTCCCTCTCCCCTCTCCCTCTCACTCTCCCTCTCCCGCTCCCTCCCTCCCTCTCTCCTCTATCTCTCCCTCTCCCCTCTCCCTCTCTCTCTCTCTCCCTCTCCCACTCCCTCCCTCTCTCTCTCCCTCTCTCTCTCTCTCTCCCTCTCTCCCTCTCTAACTCTCTCCCTCTCCTTCTCCCTCTCCCTCTCTCTATCTCCCCTTCTCTCTCTCTCTCCCTCTTCCTTTCTCCCTCTCTCCCTCTCTCTCTCTCTCTCGGCATGGACCAGTTCGGCCAAAGGATACACCAACTCCTACAGTCTGTGAAATGCACCTAATGTTCACCGTCTTCCCGTCTTTGCTCAAAGGGAAAATCTCAGCAGCGGTATGAGGAAAGAGCACTAGTGTGGGACTTTGGATACTATTTCCAAAGACCTGGCATGGGTATGATGGGCCAAATGGCCTACCGTGACACATGGCAGCAGGTATTTACTATCCAATTGCCACCAAAGCATCAAAAGCCCCTAGGCAGAGTGACTAATCTCAGAGGTGTTCCTTGCTCTTGTCTTTTCTCTTCAACATTTGACACATCTCAGCTTCTGTATTGAGAACAAGCTTAATTGCCTGCTGTTAATTTACTGTTGAATGCACAGAGTCCTGTGTTTCCATTGCAGAATTCCTGCAACTAGTTTTGTTGTCAAGAAAACCTGATGCCCAAGTCAAGAACTAACCCGTAAAGGCCATGATGTCCTGACGCATCCACTTACGACCTCTGAAGCAAGCATTGATCGGGAGAGCTTTGTTTAATCAAGCAATGTAATTGAAAAGTACGCTCAGATAAATGCTTTGTGCTAGGTAATTGATTTGTTTATTACTCAAGGGAAGGTCTCTCAATAAGAAATAAAGAACATTTTGGAAGCAAGTGCATGGTGTGGCTTATCTGTGAAAAAGAATGTAGACACGAACTGTGTGGATAGCGACAGTACTGAGAGAGTAAGATAAGATCAGATTTCTTTATTAGTCACACGTACATCGAAACATACAGCGAAATGCATCTTTTTACGTAGAGTGTTCTGGGGGCAGCCCGCAAGTGTCGCCACGCTTCCGGCGCCAACATAGCATGCCCACAACTTCCTAACCCGTACATCTTTGGAATGTGGGAGGAAGCCGGAGCACCCGGAGGAAACCCACGCAGACACGGGGAGAACGTACAAGCTCCTTACAGCGGCCGGAATTGAACCCGGGTTGCTGGCGCTGTAATAGCGTTACGCTAACCGCTACACTACCGTGCCTGCCACCGCTACACTACCATGCCTGTCCTGTTGGAGATATAAGCTTTTGGATGAGATCTTAAACTGAAACTTCAGCCTCTCCTCTCAGGCAGTTTAAATGATCAAATTACAATGGGCTAACAAGGAACAAATAAATTTGTATAGCACCTTGTACATCCCTTTCAGTACATTTCTGCCAATGAAATATTTATAAAGTATATCATCAGTGCAATGTAGGAAACATAGCAGACAATTTGCACACAGAAAGTTCCCACAAACAGCAGTGACCGGATGATCTGTTTTAAAAATTTCAGTTCAAGGAAAAGTATTCCCTTAATACGATTGTTCTGTTCTCCTTTAAAAAATGTCTCACAGAGGATAGACCGGGCTTTGCTTTACTGTCTCGTTTGAAGGTCAGAATTTCCGAAGCTGTAGCACTCCCTTAGACTAACTGCCGAGATAACATGCTAGAATCTGTGGAGTGGAACTTAAATCAGGTAGCTTCTAGCTCAGAGCACGGGGGGGGGGGGGGTGGGGGGGAGAGTGGAATAGTCAATGTTTTGGGTCCTAAGGTTGGGTTTTAGCCTGAAACGTCAACAATTACTTTTCCCCCACGGGTGCTGCTTGACCTGTTGAGGTCCTCCAGCAGATTGTTTGCTGTTCCCACAGAACTGGTGCCTCATTTTCTCACAACTCAGTTGTTCAAACAGTGAGGATTCTTTCCCCTTTTCTGTGAACATCAACCTTCTTTGGTGCCGTGAGACAGGTTGCATGGACTGGGGGTGGGGTGGGAGGGGGATGAGCTCATTCCTGCAAACACAATGAGCTGGCTAGCCTGAGATGCTGTGAAACCTGAGCCAAACAGTCAGTGTCACACCACAATGATCACACATGCCTCCGAGAATCAGTGTCAGACACACACTCTCTCTGCTCAGGTGCACACGTCAGTTCATTAACTGTGCTCAAACAATAGTCAATTTTGTCCTCTTCTTCTATAGTTGCCTGCTGCCAATGCACAGTTTTGAGGATAAAATTCCAGAGATAAAATGGGGTGAAAAATAATACAAAAATAATACATTTCTATAGGTCCTTTCATGACCTCATGAAATCATAGGACCACAGAAAACTATGTCACAGTAGGAGACAGTAAGATTAACCCTACACCCCAACTCTTGGTCCAAAGCCTTTCAGTTCATCCAAGTCATAGAGTCATACAGCACAGAATCAGGCCCTTCGGCCTAACTGGTCCATGCTGAACAAGATTCCCATTTGTATGTGTTAAGATATCTTTAAGATATCTTTATTTGTCACATGTACATCGAAACACACAGTGAAATTAATCTTTTGCGTAGTGTTCTGGGGGCAGCCTGCAAGTGTTGCCACGCTTCCGGCACCAACATAGCATGCCCACAACTTCCTAACCCGTACGTCTTTGGAATGTGGGAGGAAACCGGAGCACCCGGAGGAAACCCATGCAGACACGGGGAGAACATACAAGCTCCTTACAGACAGCAGCCAGAATTGAACCCGGGTTGCTGGCGCTGTAAAGTGTTACGTTAACCACTACACTACCAGCCCATATCCCTCTAAACCTTCCCTATCCATGTACGTTTTAAGATGCAGATCAACCTCCTTCTTCTTAGGCAGTCCCTTGGGATCGGGAGTGACTTGCTTCTGCTCTGGTTCTGTGGGTGGCTGATGGGACAATATGGAACCCCAGGCTCTCCCATGGGAGGGTAGGACGTGGCTGATACGGGCAGGTGGGGAGTTTGGGAGTTGGTGTGCTCTTACCACCGTTTACACCGGGCTTCTGCGAACTCACAACAAATGGACTGAATGTTCTCAGTACCAGAGTCATACTGCATTGAGACAGTCCCTTTGGCCCAACTCATCCATGCCAGCTAAGTTTCCTACCTGAGCTAGTCCCATTTCCCTGCGTTTGGCCCATATCCTTCTAAACCTTTCCTATCCGTGTACCTGACCAAATGTCTCTTAAACATTGCAATTGTACCCACCTCTACCACTTCCTTTGGCAGCTCATTTGTAGGGGTTAGCATAACGCTTTACAGCGCCAGCGACCCGGGTTCAATTCCGGCCGCTGTCTGTAAGGAGTTTGTACGTTCTCCCCGTGTCTGCGTGGGTTTCCTCCGGGTGCTCTGGTTTCCTCCCACATTCCAAAGACGTATGGGTTAGGAAGTTGGCATGTTATGTTGGCGCCGGAAGTGTGGCGACACTTGCGGGCTGCCCCCAGAATACTCTACACATTCACTGTGTGTTTCAATGTACATGTGACTGATAAAGATATCTTATACCCACAAAACCTGTGTGTGAAAAAGTTACCCCTCAGGTCCTTATAAATCTGTCCCCTCTCTATGCCCTCTAGTTCTTGACTCCCCCACCCTGGGAAAAAAACTGTGACCAAAGGCCTGATAGCACATACCACCAGGCTCAAGGACAGCTTCTGTCCCGCTGTTATAAGACTATTTGAACGGTTCCCTAGTACGATAAAATGAACTCTTGATCTCACAATCTACCTCATTATGACCTTGCACCTTATTGTCTGCCTGCACTGCACTTTCTCTGTAACTGTAACACTTTATTCTGCATTCTGTTAGTTTTCCTTTGTACCACCTCAATGTACTATGAATTGATCTGTATGAACGGTATGCATGACAAATTTTTCAAAGTACCTTGGTACATGTGACGATCATAAACCCATTCCAATTCCAACTCTACTTTATCTACACCTATCATGATTTTATAAACCTCAATAAGGTCACCCCTCAGCTTCCTACACTCCAGGGGAAAAAGTCCCAGCCTGTCCAGTCTCTCCTTATAGCTCAAGCCCTCCAGTCCCAGTAACATCCTGGTGAATCTTTTCTGCATCCTTTCCAGCTTAATGACATCCTTCCTACATCCAGGTGACCAGAACTATACACAGTATTCCAAGTGAGGTCTCACCGACATCCTATACAGCTGTAACATGATGTCCGACCCCTTGTACTCAGTGCCCTGACTGATGAAGGCAAGCGTGCCAAACGCCTTGTACACCACCTTGTCTACCTGTGACTCCACTTTGTGACTAACGATGTACCTGTAGCCCTAGGTCCTTCTGTTCTACAACACTTTCCATCTTGCAGGCTCCTTTTCTTCTGAGCCTTGATGGACCAGGAATTTCCCTCAGATTGGTAGCGGTTACACTTTAGAGCTGCTGTCTCACTGCACCAGAGACCCGGGTCCAATCCTGACCCCATGGACCATCTGTGTGGAGTTTGCACGTTCTCCCTGTGACCATGTGGTTTTTCAGGGGCAGGCACTGTAGTGTAGCGGTTAGCGTAACGCTATTACAGTGCCAGCGACCAGGGTTCAATTTCGGCCACTGTCTGTAAGGAGTTTGTACGTTCTCCCCGTGTCTGCGTGGGTTTCCTCCGGGCGCTCCGGTTTCCTCCCACATTCCAAAGACGTACAGCTTAGGAAGTCGTGGGCATGCTATGCTGGCGCTGGAAGAGTGGCGACACTTGCGGGCTGCCCCCAGAACCCTCTACGCACAAAAGATGCATTTCACTGTGTATTTTGATGTAAATGTGACTAATAAAGATATCTTATCTTATCTTATCCAAGGGCACTTTGAGAACATCCTTTGGGAGGAAACTAGAGCAACCCACATGATCACAGGGAACAGCTACTGCACCACTGAGCAGT